>NC_138188.1:110882532-112182532 GCF_964194105.1 Spermophilus citellus | reverse complement strand
GACATCCCCTAATTCCAGCTTCAGCCCTCAGCCATTTCCATTATGCCCCAAGCCAGTTCCATTTAGTCCCCAGTGAGTTCCATTTAGTCCTCTTTTTATATATAGTCCAAAGAAAGAAGGCACACTGCCAACGTGTTACATCAGTGGGCACATGCTCACAAGCAAATATTTATAACTTGAGTACATATACTGACTCAGAGTGTTTCTGACCTTGGTTACGCAAACCATAACATAGCTGATTCATGGCCTTGGCTACATACTAAAAACATAGCATAAAACATAACATAGCCCGCCAAATATAATATAGACTGCCAAATAAAACATAGTTTGCTGGAAGCCTCAGCAAGGGAGCCTAACTGTGGCCATTTGGGGTCTTCCCCCCAAATCCATCCTTTTAGGATTACTCTATGATCTATGCATCTGAAGGCTTCTGCAATGATCCCTTAGGGAGGAGAGCAGAGCCCTGAATCCACAGGCCACAACAATACAAGTGCAACAACATACAACCAAAAGACAAGTCCTATCACCTAAGATTACTAAAACAACAGTGCTAGTTTCATCCTATATTGAGATGGCAATCAAAGTCTTTCCCAGCCATGTCCATTTGTTCAGGAACATGGTCAGGATTTGCCTGGCAATCCAGCAGCAGAACTCACAGGCACTTTGGTACAAACCCAGCAGGAAGAGGTGTTTGCTACTCTGGCGCTGGTATGCACCCAGTTTACAATGATGTAAGAGAGGACATAGAAACAAAAGGAGGAAGCAGTTACAGGCACTAGTACAGGTAAATCAAATCCACCTGGGAGAATACAGCTTCCATTGAATCTCTAACTGAGTTGCCCATTGCTGTTCATACTGACCTGTAAAATGAGTCCCTTGGTCACTCTCTATTGTGATGGGTCAGCCATCCACACTGTCACACTGTCAGGGTGCTGAAAGTAGTATGCTGATTCTCTTGACCACCAGGCCAGGCACACAAGCCTGTAGCTGTATCCCCTGCCTTCAGGTGGCCCCTTCTGACCTTGGTAAAGGGCCAATGTAGTCAACCTTCCATTGTGTCAAAGGGTTATGTCTCCGCATTACCTGGCCATCTGTGGTTTCAAGGTGTTGGCAAATGGACACTCATGAGCACAAACCACACATGCCTGGCAGCCCTCCACCAGGGCATCCCACACTAAAGGCAGGCCCCACTGTTTGACCACATTCCACAGTCTTCATACCTCCATGCCGGGCCTGCATGCTGTAGGCAGCAATGCACCCCGCTGCCAAGTCTGTGAGAGGCACCTGCTCTAAACAATGAATCTTTGCCATAGCATCTGCTTCATCATTCCCTGGGCTAGTCAGGGGGTCATGGCCATTGATATGCTGTGGTCACCTGTTCCTGGTGGCTTAGCTCCCAGGGCTCTTGCCACAGAGTTTGCCCGCAATAGATAGCACAACTGTCAGTACATATCACTGTGGGGATATTTCATTTGCTATCATCATCTAGACAGTGTGCAGCTCAGCTCGCAGGCTACTTTGTCCTGCACCAGTAACAAATTAGACAGTGTCTGTTTCTAGCTCCACAGCCACTGCCATTCACAGAGGCAGTTGTCCATGCCTGGAGTTATCAGTGTAACAGACACTGGACAGTATATATAGGTGCCTTACCTCCAATGTATGGGCTTGATTCAGGTTCACCTGCGTTCACCAAATAGTTTATGGGCCTACCACCTCCTGAAGTCTCTTGGTCCCTCCTGGCTCCTAGCACATCTTAGTCATAAGATTGTGCATGATCAGTAACATGTAGCACATGGGGAATCTTGCCCCTGTCAGCTCCTGGTACCCTGAAATCTCTCAGGCATAACAACAAAGCCACCAAGGGCTCTCTTGGCCTCTGTCCAAATTATTTTCCCAAGTCTATCAACTCTGCTCTACCGGCAGATCATGCCTGGTTACCTGGGCTGGCCCTTCCAGTGGCTACCCATCAAGCCACCAGCTGCTGCCATTTCATTTTCTGCATAACACTGTCTGGGCTTGCAGGAGTTATTCTTTCTCCTCCTCAGACACCATCAGTGCCATAGAGGAGGCCGAGGGGTATTTTCAAGGTATGGAGATCCTCCTTCAGCAACCATACTCTGGCTCTTGAGTCCTCTTTATCTTGTAACTCCCTCATCTTGGCAGTTTCTGGTAAAGTTGCATTAGTTTTTGCTCTCAAAGCTACAAGAAACATTTATTTCACAGCCCCAGGGGCTGTGTGTGCAGCTCCTCAGGCAGTTTCTCCATCTCATCTCTACCTCCACCGCCATCTTTGTCCTTGGCTGTGGGCCAGCCCCTGGGCTCCACTGCTCAGTTCATAGTGTACCAAGTCCGTGTTCACTGCAGAGCAATCAGAAGTCTCTATGCTCATAGGGAACTCTTCCACCATATCCCAACTCTACAAAGGAGTCCATGCTAATAGGGTGTTGGCAACCAAGTGCTACATGCCATAGGCCCCTTCTGTCCACTGGAGTGATGGATCTCTCACCTGTGGAACATTCTATTGACTACACCGGGGGTCATGCTGAGGGGTGAGGCTCAGGCCCAGAAAGCAGATTCAAGATCCTGGCAGGTAGAAGAAGATGAAAGACACAGTTGGGATAGGAGTCAGCCTTTATTGGAGGTGTTGGGGGTAGCCCATAGCCATCCCCTAGCTCCAGCCAGTTCCATTATGCCCCAAGCCAGTTCCATTTAGTCCCATTTTTATATACAGTCCAAAGAAAGAAGGCACACCGCCAAGGGATTACATTAGTGAGTGCATGCTTACCAGCAAATGTTTACAACCTTGAGTATATACACTGACTCAGAGTGTTTCTGAGCTTGGTTATACACTAACCATAACATAGCTGGTTCATGGCTACATAATAAAAACATAACAAAAAAACATAACATAGCCTGCCAGAAGCTTCAGCAAGAGAGCCTAACTATAACTATTTGGGGCCTGCCCCAACAATGAGTAACTCTATTTTGGTACTGTCTGTTGAGCCCAGTAGTTAGGCTCTCAGTCTGAACCAAGACCTCTTAGAAATTTTATTTAACAACTCCAAATAGTTTTCAACAAAGTGATGCTGCTAAAGTTTCCAAAAATGAAATCTGCTCATCTTTCTATATATTTATCTTATCCCTCAGAGTGTCAGCATTTGTGGATCGTATATACTAGACTAGTGTAACCAAGTCCCCATAATGAAATAATTGATGTATTCTTTTTTTTTTTTTGAAGAGGCTTGATCCATTCTTCCTAAAGTTTAAAAAACAGAGCACTTTTTTTAACTCAAAAGAAAATCTGAACAAAGCTTTTAGCTTTATCAAAGATTATAGAAGTTGTTTAACTAAACACTAAATTCATAGACCCCTGCTAACTTTCCTTAGATAATGCTTCTGGTGCCTGATCACCTTGGGAACAACTGTGTTTTTTCTTTTTCTTTTTTTTTAAAGGGATTTTGAGATAACCTTGCTCAGCTCAAACTGGCTGAAGCCTCTGACTCCTTCACTTGGGCCTGCATTAGTGTCAAGTGGTCAACCTTTTGACATCAAAGGGCCCCAAACTCCACTCAGATCAAGTTAACTTTCTCTGAACATGCATCCACCAACAGTGGTGACCCCCATAGGAACAGAGATCCTTAGGATTAAAAGATAAAAACTCTCAGGGGAAATAAGACAGCCAAGGTAGCTCTCAGGCTAAGAATTAGGAATTAAAAAGCAAACCAATCCTAAAGGCCTTAAACTAAGATAACACACCAGGAGACAGGAGGTTAGGAAGTCAGCTCAGCCTTCAAAGACTATGTGGTCAGTGGAGACACCAAGAGGCCAGAGCCAAGAGAAACAAGATCATTAAAATCAAATCCACCAAGGAAGGGCAATGATCTACCCTTTTCCAAATCCCAGTTAGGAACTTTCCCATATGATAAGGAGCAAATTCCAGGTGGAGAGGGTGCCTGTGTGGAACAGTCACTAAAGTAAAGTATACCTTTACCTCATTAGCATAGTACAATGTACAACCCCAGGCAGAGACTTAAAATGGTAAAAAGACTTGCAACACAGGAAGAGGTAGGATGAAGAAGAGTGCAGGAGTTAACTAAAATTCCTCCTCTACATGTGATAACACCAGGAAACCAAGTTCCTGTCTTCCCTGTAAAAGCCTTAAAAGCTGTATACCTTTACCCTTTTTTTTTGAGCCAGCCTTACACCCTGGGTCTGTGCTACTTCCCTTCTGTTCCAGCAAGAAGTCCAATAAAGAGTGTTGTTGCGTGCAGTTGTGCCTTATTCTGATTCTTCTGATGGAGACAAGAACCCATTTAGTCAGTGATACTGAAGATCCATGAGCTTTGTTTATGCATGTGTACACTGCTGATCACTTTACCCCTCCCCCCCACCTCAGACCACGCTCATTCTTCATCCCACAAATACCCCAAATACTACACTCAGGGAGGTAGATTTGGGTCTGGGGGCTCCTCTTCCTCACACTGGGTGACTCTCTTCTGCAAAACTTGTCACTTTAAGGTTGGCAAACTGAATAGCGGGAAAAGGAGCCAGGTTTAGTGACATTAGGAATCACAGCATGAGAAAAATCATAGCTTTCTAAGTATCGGTTTAATTTTTCTTGTAACTGTTGGTAAATGGTATCATTTGAGGGAAATCCTCTCTTCACACGTTTCTGGAACTAAGTCACAAGTAACATAAATAGAAGTTGTTACAGAGCTGGGGGCTTCCTAAAAACTGAGGCAATGTGAAGACCCCCTCTTCAAATCCTGATTCTTGTGATCAAGTAAGAAAAATTTCAGACACATCACTCAGAGTAACGGAATGAGTTTATTGAAGAGATAGGAAAAGGGAAAGGGGACACTCTCAAGGGAGAGAGTGGGTCCTCTCAGAGTGGAGAGGGATAATGTACTTCAATTTTATTGGGGATCCCAGAAAAGTTTCTGGAGACTTCTGCCCAGGTCCTCCTCTTGAGGTTTCCCAAATGCATATTCAAACTCTGAGACTCAGATCATATGTCTGCTTTCTGGTGTCTTTCTGGAGTCTGGCACACCCCATGCAGCGCTCCTTATTCCAGTTTGCATTTTCATAGCAGGTGGGGCTCTGTCCTCAGCTCGGCACCCAGTGTGAGGCATCACCATAGTGCTCCCATCTCTTCCTGGAGATTGTCAGGTTCTTCAGATCAGGATAATTGGCACCTTGCATAACACCTGGCACATAGCCAGTATTTACTGTTATTGTGTAGATGGTTCAATGAATAATAGAATATTTATTTCTTGGAACTTGAAGGGACTATTGTTGTGAAAGAAAATGAAGTAACTAATGCTGAATCTTTCTAAGTTGGGAAGTTGCAAGAGGATGGCACCTGCACCTGCTAAAGGTTAAGCCGAAGAATGTTCTAGAAGACTTGGATGAATAACATTTCTCAGCTGGGAGTACCCTTATTCACTCACCAATCAGAATGGGTTTGCAATTCAGGATTTCTGCCCCCAACCAATGAACTGCCTCTAAAAACCACTGTTGTGGTAATAACCCCCCTGAAAAACTCCTCTACATTGGCCACTATTCAGGGATGCCCTGATCGGTGTACCACAACTGCAATTCATTGTTTCCTAAACCAGTGCTATTTCCTTTGACCTCTGCGTCAACCCCCTTTTTTTCCCTTTAGTTCATATTATGCCCTTCATGGTTTATTCAGATGTCCTCTTTCCTCTCCCTCCCGCCCCCTTGTGGTCATTTCCTGTATCATTAGGAGCTGGAACCAGTTGAGGGTTGGTGGTGCCAACCATCTGGTGAACAGGAAGCAATTCCACTGCTGAAAACAGCAACCTGATAAGGCACACAGAAAAGAACAGGAAGGCAGGAGGCCTGTGTCCTGGCCCTCGCTCTGTTACTAACTCATTTATCCATTCATTCACTCATTCAACAATACTCAGCAACGCAACATGTGCATAATACATGTTTGGGCACTGTTCAAGTCCTGTGGTGGTGAAGAGAAGATAGACAAAATTCCACTTCTTGTGGCACTTACTTTACAGAGGACAGTCAGACCTACCGGCATACAGGAGAATATCTATGGAAGAAGATGGTGACTGGTCAGCAGTGAAGGGTGGCTGATCCCAGTTTGGTGGTTGGGAAGGGCATCTTTGAGTACTGACATTTCAACTGAGGTGTAAATGATAAAAAGGAACCAGTCATTCAAGAATAATGGGGAAAGCATTCCAGGAAGAAGAGCCAGTGCAAAGGTCTTAAGATGGAAATAGACTTTATGTCTTCAAGGGACAGAAAGAATATTATGTCTGGCATAGAGAATGCAAGGAGAAGATGAGTGTGGAGAGCTAGGGAGGAGCTGGGTAATATCTTGCTTTGAGGAATTTAGATTTCATTTCAAGTAAGTGAGGAACCATTGGGAGGTTTTAAGCAAGAACACGATCAGATAATTCAGCTTATTCCAAGATGGATTGCTGGATACTTGCAGAGGGATCAGCTGAGAAGCTATTGCAATTATTCAGGGGACAGCAAACAGTGGTTTGGCCTAGAGCAATTGTAATAGAAATGGAGAGAAGTGAATGGATTTGGGATTTCTTTGGAGACCAAGTAGACAAAACTTGTTGATGGATTGAATGTGGAAGATGAGGAAAGAGGGAATTCAAGACAGACTCCTTGATTTCTAGGTTGAATGGAAGATGGAAATTCTGAAGATAGAGATTTGGGAGTCATCAGAACATAGATGGTCTACAAAGTCATGGGACTGAATGGGGTCACCAAGGGGGAGCATAAAGAAATGATTAGTACTTTCTAACCTTTAGAAATTGAGCAGAGGACAAGGAGTCAATAAAAGAGACAGAAAGGAGAGAGGATGTTGAGCATCAAAGAGCCAAGGGAAGAAGGAAGGAATGATCAGCTTTTACTAAGAAGTCAAAGAGTTTAAGTTCAAAGAAGTGACCGACAGATTGAATAACAAAGGGATGACCTTGACAGCAGTTGTCTCTGGAGTAATTCGGATAGAAGCTAAATTTGGGTAGTTTGAAGAGGGAAAGAGGAGACAGCAATACTCTCTGAAGTTGAAGGAAAATAGAGAAAATACTTAGTAGATGAAAGCAGACATGGAGGTTAAGGGAGAGGTTAAGAGCATGCATGGGGATAGGGAGGTACAGTAGAGAAAACCCTGACCATTCGGGAGAGAAAGCAAGAGAAACCCGTGGGAGGGCGGGGATGGGATCCAGAGCTCAGGTGGAGGAGGCGCTGACTCTGAGAAACAAAGGGGGTTCTGCATAGAAACAAAAGAGAAGGCAGAGAGTAGGCGCTGAGATGCAGGAGCTGTGGCGGTCTGGGGAAGGAAGCAGCAAGATTTTCTCTTCATGCGATGGTGGTCAGTTGCTCATCTTGCTGAGATGAGCTGGAGACACAGTCTGCTCTGGTCACGGTGGGTGGGCTTCCCTGAACACATCCACTGGGCTGTTCACACCTGCCTTAACATCTACTTGGTTCATAAGGGCCTCAGTGGGTAAGGCACAGAGTTCAATTTAGAGCTGATGAGAACAATAACTCCTAACTATGGAACGTGCACAACAGGTAGACGCTGGCTTGGTGCTTTCTGTCACCACATCCTGAAAGGCAGGAGACGAGAAAACTGAGGGGCAAAGGAGAGGAAGTGGTCACACAGCTTTTCTCAAGGGATACAGTGAAAATTTAAACCCTAATACAAAATCATACACTTAACCAGTATGTTCTGTTGTCCCAGCAAAGAGAGAAAGGGAGAGAAGGGATCAGCTAGGAGACTGGTCAGGGGTCACCGCCCTTAGGTTACATACCTGCCCACCTCCTCAGCAGAGCAATGGTGATGTGAACTGCTCAGTAATTCCTGAGAAATAGCAAGGGCTGGGTTTTCTGTAGCAGGCTTGGAAGCTAGCATTCTAAACTTGACAAAGCCCACCCCAAAGCAGAGGAACTGGGCCCACTGCCATCAAGTTCTAGCAGCTGCAACATCTGCAAGCAGTTTACCATTCACTGATTGAACCCTCAGTCAAGTTTTTGTGGCCTTAAGTTTTTCCAGATGTTTACTGGGAAATAGTCTTTGTCCGGTAATCCTTTCCTGTAGAAAGCAAAGTCAGGTCTTATGAATACCCAGAGGGCCAGCAGAGCTACCTCCATACCTTCTCATGTGGACAGAATTCAGTTAGACTTTTTAAATGCAGAAGGAGCGAGATTTCTGTTTTGTTTTCAATTTTCTAAGTAGGACCAGCAATAGAGACATAAAGCTTGTTCCTACCTTTTATTTATTCAGGAAACTTAAAAAATTTCCCCAGCTTTCAGCAGAAGGTTTGGCCAATAGGTTGTTTATGATATGGAATCTGTGGATCCCTATCGGAAGTTGGATGGAATTGTATTTTAATATAATTGAATTCCATTTTGATCCTCTGTCTCCTATGCATTTATGGATTATTTTTTCCAATGCTAAAGGTGTCCATGAACCCTGCCAGAAGATCTTTGGGGTCATTGTTTGAATTGTAACTTACTCTCTGGGACCTCAACATCTTGTAAGTGAGTCCATCTGAGTGTGCAGGAGCTAAGGGAGTCTCCCAATACAGGGTAGAGAGGTTGAGGAATAGGAAGCAATGGGGCCATCACATATGTGCTGGGGCCTAGGCCAGTGGAGGGAGAGATGCAGGCTCTTGGGTCTCACATGCTACCATTGTCTGAGCAGAGGGCTGCAGCATCCACACACTCCTACATGGATTTGGGGACCACCACTGAGAGGCAGCAGCAGTCTGCAACCTGAGATATCTGAAAGCCATGTGCTGCTTTGAGAGAGAAGAGAGAGGCCGGAAGAGAATAACAGCCAGATGAGAATGGAAACCTGGATATCCATCTATCCCCTGTGTCATTTCCATGTCTGAACACTGTTTCTGACAGCAAAGCGTGATGCTGAAATAAATTCTGGGGAGGAGGTATCGAACATGAACCTGACAGAGAACATTTATTCCATTGAGAAAAAGACCTCTCATGGGATGTCACAGTTGATACCAAATCAAGTATTGAAGTCTCAGGGGCTGCAGCCCCAGCCATCACTGTGCGACTATCACCCAGCCTGGAGCACCTGCTTGGCTTGATTCAGGCAGCCTCATTGTCCCCCAAAGAGTTGTTGGTTTTTTCTCAGAGGAACAAAGAAAACATTCTGTCCATGAGAATGGCTTTCAGGGTTCTCCTGATTCAGCACTGGAAAGAAAATAGGGGCATGTTGTGGTCTCTAGTTGTGATATTCACTAGTTGTGATAGATACTGGTGGCAGAGCCTCTGGCACCCAAGTTCCAGGTGGAATATTTCTACCTTAAACAAAAATGGAAAGGAAAGAGGAGGAGGGAGAAAGCATCTTCTATTAACCTGCTGAATGGTGCTCAAGTACTGTCCAGGTGCTCTGTGTCACCTCCTTCCAGCAGCCCTGGGTCATGGTGTTGTCCCTATAGTATGTTCAAGTTTGATCCACTTTCCTTCAACATCTGCATGCTGTCAGAATCCACATCTGCCCATCCAACCTCCTAAATTTCTACTTCCACCCATCTCCTCTTCCCTGGTGACAGTGCCTTAGCTCAGGCCTCTGATTTGACACGAGCAGATACAACTCTCACTAAGCTCACACTATGTGTCACAGCCTCGGTAAGAGTGGTGTGTGAATCTGAGTCTTGGATTTAAGGAATTTTCTCTGTTGAGCCAATTTGGAGTCTTGCAGATATTTCCCTGAGACTTTCTTCTGTCTCCCCCACCCCCAGTCCTGTCCTCAGAAATCAGCTTTTTATTAATTTAACAAATACTGAGCAATTCCTCAAAGGACCAGGCGTTTCCTAGACATCAGGAAGATGTGATGTACAAAATAAGTTCCTTGCCCTTGCAGAGTTTGTCATTCTAGCTCCTTTTCCCTCTTAATAGTCATTTTGGCCTCCTGTCTACAGCCTAGGTAATGATCTCTCTCTCTCGCCTAGAACGGAGGGTTGCTGCCTGGCCTTTATAACACAAGGTGGACATGGCCATTTGCCAAACTCGTGAAGATTCAGCAGTCCTGATTCTTGTCCTCAAGTGTCCTGGGCAACTGCTTTTTGCCTGTCCAGAGACTGCAAATAAGACTTATGTACCTCACTGCTCTGGCTCCCTCCACCCAAGCAAAGGATTAGGCATGAGGTCCCTTTACATATTAGGTACCAAGCTCAGTGTTCTGCTCTGGATGACTTGTTACCAAAACAAGTATTGAAGTCTTAGGGGCTTATGATATGGAATCTGTGGATACCTATCAGAAGTTGGATGGAATTGTATTTTAATAAACCACTGGGGGACCCTGGTCTCCAAGACAGAAAGCCTGTTGACCTGAGTGAGACCAGAGTTCTTTCTAACTTTGATGTCATGGTCTCTCAAGGATACGTGATTTACACGCATTTTGCCTTTGACGATCTTTTCCCCTGGTATTTTCTATATCTTTGAACTGGACTCCTTTGCTATAGTTAGAAACAACAACCATTCAGGAAAACAAACAAATTTGACCTTTAAAAGCAAAATGTGCATAAAAAGGATTCGGCTCAGGGGAGCTGCTTCAAGTAGGAAAATTTCCATCATGAATAGAGCTGTGATTTTGTTAGATGGGCCAAGAAGGGGCTCCTGTGAAGAAAGGCTGCAGGGCCTGAGGGAGGTTCCGCCCCACAGCACTAAGGGATAAATACATACTTTCTCTTCTTTTTTTCCCTCTCTCTACAGTGTGGTCTGAGATGGTCCTTAGGTTGTCATAGTAACTGTTCCAGGTTGAAATTTCACTTCCCTGAGATTTACCCTAACTCACTCAAAAGAATCCAGCAAATCACATCATGTTCAAGCACAAGAATGGGATCCTAATTAGAATAAGTTAGACTCCACGTACATATAATATGTCAAAATACACTCCACTGTCATGTATATCTAAAAAGAACAACAACAAATGAATCCAGCAAAGGACGTAAAGATCTAGGCTTTGACCTCACTATCCCTCCCCACTCTGTCCCTTTCGTCCATCAAACAAGGATCAGGGCTATGAAAATTTCCAGAGGCTGGTGCCTCCAGTCCAGGAAAAGGGACTAGATTTCCCAGGACTCCCATTTTAGGAGCGTCATTTGAAAAGCTGTCCAAGTTCCTACTTAGGGAATAATTAAAGTTGTGCTGCAGGCTGTGGTGGGGTGGATGGGATTCCACTGAGGTCCTATGAGACTGGGCTTGGAATTGGGGGGAAGGAAAAGGGGGGGGGAACCTAAAAGCAAAACAAAAACTCAAACAATAGTACAAAGGAAGCACTGTCCCTGTATGCACATGGAGTGGCGAGGTCAGCCCAGCCCAGGTCACTGTACCAGGCCTCCCACAGCATCAGTGTTGGGCTGTGAGGAAGCCCATCTTAGATCCAGGGAGGGTATGGGCCTGGGAAAATGTCCAGGGAATAAATGACACATTAGGACATCCTGCAGAGCAGAGGGATACACGCAGAGATTTGGAAATGTATGAGGAGATAAGTGGAGAGCACTTTCTGGTCCTTCTCCAGGAGCCCTGCAGTGCAGACTGCCAAACGATGAATTCCACTGGCATAGAGAACGATCCAGCTTGACTTATAGAGCTTAACTGCTAACTATTCAGATACCTGCCAGATCTTCAGCCCTCCCTGGAATCTTCCTACACAGCTGCAGTTGAAATCAGGAAGCTGCCCCAGACCCACATCTGGACCTAACATGCATATCTCCCACGCACCCAGGGAGGTGGTAGACTGCGTGCTCTGTAAGGACCTCTCCGTTCCTGCACCTATGATTTCATAGGTGATCTGGATCATAGAGATCCAGAGTCAAAGAGTGTCAGGGACAATTCATGCTGTGAGTGGCCCCTGGGTGGGCGGGGGCGGGGGGGGGAGGAAGCGCTCAGGACACTGAACACATCCACCAGGAAATCAAAGCCCACTCAGATCCCCTGAAACCTTGGGGACCAGGCAGTTCCTAGTCTCCTCTGCATGGTGTTTTAGCCAACGAGGATCTGTCCTACTTTGTCCTGTTTCCATTTTGATGCCTTGACAGGTCATCATTACTTACAGCAAGGGACTGAGTCTGTGAGGATCTCAATTAGAGGCCTCTTCCCTGAGAGCGATGGGAAGAGCACAGGTCTGTGGGCCAGGACATGGGGGTCCTAGACCCAGCTGTGGCCTCACCTCGCCATTGCAACACACTCCCCTGGCAAAATCAAAGTGGCAGCCACCTTCTTGCCACTTTACTATGCTGTGACTGGGATGTGGCAGTGGCGTGGGAGGAAGGCAGGACCCCAAGCAGGGCAGTGGGTCAGACAGGAAGTAGGGGAGGGCCTGACTAGCTGGACACCACAGATCCCTTGGATCCCTCCAGTGTCTGGAGCCCTGGCTGCTCTACTTCCCACACACCAGCAGCTCTCACCCAGGCCTGTGGGCCTCCTGGAAACTACCGGGACTTCCTAGGTTCCCATCTCTTATCCTCTTGTGCCCTTGCCATGGGGAAGGAGAGCCCAGAGTGAGTGTGTGTGGGGTGGTGAGGAAGGAGGGAGGAGCTGGTGGGAGGTGTGTTCTGCTTTGCAGCTGTGGCCCAAGCCCTCCAGCCTCAGGACCAGGAAGGAACCACACTCCCTGTTGAAGAGCTTCTGCTGCTGTCTTCAGAGGAAGCTGTTTATCTGGATCAGAAAATGCCAAACAAGTGGTGAGGTTATGAGGAAAAAGGTTCACTTATACATTGCTGGTGGGGCTGCAAATTGGTGCAACCACTCTGGAATGGAGTATGGAGATTCCTCAGAAAGCTTGAAATGAGCCACCATTTGACCCATTTTCCCCATTCTTTGGTATATACCGAAAGAAGTTAAAGTCAGCACACTATAGAGATACAGCCACATCTATGTTTATAGCAGCTCAGTTCAAAATAGCTAAACTAAGGAACCAACCTAGGTGCCCTTCAACAGATGAATGGATAAAGAAAATGTGGTACATATACACAATGGAATATTATTCAGCCATAAAGATGAATGAAATTATGGCATTTGCTAGTAAATGGATGGAACTGGAGACTATCATGCTAAATGAAATATGCCAGTCCCCCAAAACCAAAAGCTGAATGTTCTCTCTGATATGCGGATGTTAACACACAATAAGGGGGTGGCTAGGGAAGAATAAAAGGACTTTAAATTAGATAAAGGGGAATGAAGGGAAGGGAGGGGGATGGAATAGGAAAGACAGGAGAATGAATCGGACATAACTTTCCTATGTTCACATATGAATATACGACCAGTGTAACTCCACATCAGGTACAACCAAAAAAATGGGATCCTAAGTAGAATAAGTTATACTTCATGTGTGTATGATATGTCAAAATACATTCTACTGTCAGGTATAACCAAAAAAACAAATAAAAAGTTAAAGAGAGGGAGAGAGGGAGAGAGGGAGAGAGGGAGAGAGGGAGAGAGGGAGAGAGGGAGAGAGGGAGAGAGGAGAGAGAGAGAGAGAGAGAGAGAGAGAGAGAGAGAGAGAGAGAGAGAGAGAGAAATGCCAAACACAGAAAACACAGATTCTCTTTTCTGCATTAGGCTATTCTGGTGGGAATAATAAGGGTTGAGCAACCCAGAGTGTGATTATCAAACTACATTATGGTCACAAAGGAGAGCTGTGCAGAAGCCAATAGGCAGGATTTGGAGGTTTTGCAAATTCCAAACAGTTTTCCCCATGAACTGTAGTAACCCACCACCAGGCAGAAGAGATGCACTCCAACTCCAAGTGCATTCTGTCCTTAGAGCTTGTTTTGACACAAGAGAATTTCATCCATGTGTTGTTTATGTGATCCATCCCATGAGCTTGCCCAGCACTCGATCTAGTGGACACTTGGTGAATAGAAGGCCAGTTTCTCGGGCACAAAATGGCTGGTTTAGAAAGGGAATGATGCATGATTCCAGGGAGTAGTTTATTTGCATGATCCCAGTGGTCTGATGCTTTCATCAGACCACTGATGAATATAGCCTTAGCGGTGGTGGTGGTGGTGGTGTGTGTGTGTGTTTTGGGGTGCTGCTGGGGATCTAAGAGCTGAAGCCCTTGGACTCCAGGAGAAAAGCAGCCTTGGGTGATGAGCCTGTTGTCATCTGATTGGAACCAGCCTTGGAGTTCAATGAGAGCTCTGAGCCTTGTGGAGAGGGAAGGGAGAAGCACCTGATGATCGGGGGAATGAGGAGGAGAGCCCTTCATGCAGGTCAAAGCAGAGCTGGGACTGAGACGCGTGCACACAGTGGTGGTGGGCTTCTTCCCATGCACAAGGCTGTTGCTCTCCATTCCTCCTACCTCTCAGGCTCCCTTCCCTGATTCCCTCTGTCTGTCCTCTTGTGCCCCTCCCTGAGGGTGGCCTTGGTGTTCAGCACCAAGGTGCCTGGATACCAGCAATGGAGGGACAGTGAGTAGTCCCCATACTGAGCAGGGCTGCACCAGCTGAATATGGGGTCAAATTTGAAACCTGGGAAGAGAGAAGAAGCAGGGGAAGACCAGAGTTGTGGCTCAGGGTCAGAAAGGAGCTTGCTTCTTGATGGCTCCACATTCCTTCCTTTGAGACCCCTTGCTTTCTCCATTTTTTATAATCTGCTCAGTCCATGTGGTTCAGGTAAGACTGACTCTAAACCATACCCGCCTTTTGAAGGGCAGCCGATGTCCCAAACCTGGACGCTCAGAGTATTCCTATGGGGACAACCCTTCATCCAGACAAACCAGTATTCCCTGGGGTACCTGCTGACTCTTTCAGCAAAAAAAATTTTTTTTTTATAGTTCACTAGTGTTAAGAACCATGTAAACTCAAGAGTTCCAGGGACCATCTTAGCTTAATATTCCATAATATTTTTTTTCTTTTTGGTACCAGGGATTGAACTCAGGGACACTCAACCACTGACCACATCCCCAGCCCTATTTTGTATTTTATTTAGAGACAGGGTCTCACTGAGTTGCTTAGGGCCTCGCTAATTTGCTGAGGCTGGCTTTGAACTCAGGATCCTCCTGTCTCAGCCTCCTGAGCTGCTGAAATTACATGTGTGCACCATGCCGGGCTCAGGTAAACGCTTTTTGAGAATGTAGCAAAGTAGAGGAAACTTAGACCCATCAGAACTTCCAGTTACTGAGCCAGGAATTGAGAAAGGAGAACAGAGTTGAATATCTGGACTGTGAGGGGATGCTGACAATTCCTGGGGACACAAGAGCTGTAGGCCCAGAAAAGCTAGTGGTGTACTTTGGTCCAAGTCTGAAGGCCTGAGAACCAAGAGCTCGACGTTCAGTGGCAGGAGAGGTGGACATCTCAGCTCAAGAAGAGAAAATGTGCCCTTCCTCTGCCCTTTGGTTCTGTTCAGGCCCTCAGCAGATTGGAAAGTGACTGCCCTGAGGGGAGTCTGCTGTATTCAGTCTGCTGACTCAAATGCTCATCCCTTTCAGAAACTCTCTCTCTCTCTCTCTCTCTCTCTCTCTCTCTCTCTCTCTCACACACACACACACACACACACACACACACACAATGTTTTACCAGTTATCTGGGCATGTGTTAGCCCAGTTCAACTATGATGTTGGATATGAAAGATTAAGATCATCCTTGGTTTCAAAGAGGTAAACTTTATTTTATAAGTTTCCTCCTGCCCTAATTTTCAGTAGTGGTGGAAAAAAGGTCATTAATAAGGTAGGAAAAGAATTAAGGGGAAAAATTAGTTTTGTAAGATTGTGTCCTTTCACTTTGGCCTTTTAAAGAATGCTTCTTAAAAGAGTGTGTAGGGATTTGATTTCATTTTGCTTCGACTCATACATTGTTGGTGGGACTGCAAATTGGTGCAACCACTTTGGAAAGCAGTCTGGAGATTCCTCAGAAAACTTGAATGGAACCACCATTTAACTCAGTGATCCCACTCCTCGGTCTATACCCAAAGGACTTAAAATCAGCATACTATAGTGAGACAACCACACCAATGTTTATAGCAGCTCAATTCACAATAGCTAAACTGTGGAACCAACCTAGATGCCCAGAAATAGATGAATGGATAAAGTTGTAGTATATAAACACAGTGGAATATTACTCAGCATTAATTAATTAATATTACTATTTCTCAGCATTATAGCTTTTGCAGGTAAATGGGTGCTGTTGAAGAATATTATGCTAAGCCAATCTCAAAAAACTAAAGGCCCAATGTTTTCTCTGATTAGTGAATGCTGATCTGATGGGAGAGGAGGGGATAGGAAGAATAGAGGAACTTTGAATTGGGCAAAGGGGAGGGTGAGGAGGGGTTATGGGGGCAGGAAAGATGGTGGAGTGAGATGGACATCATTACCCTAGGTACAGGTGTGATTGCACAAAGGGTGTGTCTCTACTTTGTGTACAACCAGAGAATTGAAATGTTATGCTCCATTTGTGTATGATGAATAGAAATGCATTCTACTGTCACGTATAACTAAGTAGAACAAATTTAAAAAGAAAATAAAAAGAGTGTGTAGGGAAGGAAAGACTTTATCTGTAACTCCAAATCAAGTCACATTTTGAAAGGAAAAGTCTTCCTGTGAGGTTCCTCATCTGTGGTTAAGAATTGGGCAGTGGTTATGGAAGAATATACTGGGATTTTTAAAAATTTATTTTGTTAATTAATTCACTTTAGTTATGCATATATGATAGCAGAATGCATTTTGATTCACTGTACACAGGGATTTTTTAATTCTTAAAACATTAAATTTTTTAGAATTTTGTTTTATTTATGAAACAGTTATATATATTATTGGGGTATAATGAATATTTGGATAAATATTTATAATTAAATTACTTTTTTTTTATTTTTAAGAGAGAGTGAGAGAGGAGAGAGGAGAGAGAGAGAGAGAGAGAGAGAGAGAATTTTTAATATTTATTTTCAGTTCTCGGCGGACACAACATCTTTGTTGGTATGTGGTGCTGAGGATCGAACCCGGGCCGCACGCATGCCAGGCGAGCGCGCTACCGCTTGAGCCACATCCCCAGCCCTATAATTAAATTAGAATAACAAATTCTTCACCTCAGGTAATCATCATTTTTGGTTGCAAAATGATTTAAAATCTCCTCTTTTAGCAATTTTGAAATATAAAGTGCATAATTATTTATTAATGTCAGTGCTAGATCACTAAAGCTTCTTCATCTTAACTGAAACATTGTCCTCTTTATCAACACCTCCCTTTTAGCCATCCACCAACCCTCTCTTAGAATGGTATTGAATTGAATTTACCAGAGTTAACCAGTAAATTTAGAGAAATTCCAGTGGATATTCCTAAAATTATGGAGGGACAGGTAGACCAAAAAGTGAGAGAGATGCTGCAATTATATCAGAGTTCCTGCAAACCTCTGATGGTGAAGTGGAAAAGTTGATCTAGGTGCACCTGGAGACCTCCTGAGACTCAGTTCTAGGAGTTTGACCTTCTGAATAACTTCTATGTATAGCCTGGTTTAGTTTAATGGCCTTCTCTTCCTGGGTGTTGGTGGCCTGTTGAGGTGTCATGGCCGCTCAAGCCCCCTCTAGGATTTACCTTGCTTTGTAAGCTCCCCACATGGACCTGGAAGAAGAATGTAAATAGGATGTTCCTAGGTAACTTTTCCTCTCTTCTTTTTCCCTTGACCAGGAGTTTCGGCCCTGAGTAGCCAAAGCTTCTCTGTAATTGTTATTTATGATATTTGCTCTGCTATGATTGCACCAGTTTTATATTTTGAGGACTGTTGTAAAGAAGGAAATACAGTTGTTCTTTTGTTCTATTTTATGCCCCTTGATGCTACATGTGTAAAACGGCTCCTGTCTGTATTTACCAAACACTACACAAAAACAAAGTTTTTGTTTGGTGGCATCTTCTAATGTTCCTGCACGGGGATCAGACTTTGGACCAGGTCCATTCCATATTCATTCCACAAAGATCTTATTAAGCACCCACTTGCTGTGTGTGGTGGCTCACACTTGTAATCCCAGTGACTTGGGAGGCTGAGGCAGGAGGATCACGAATTCAAAGCTAGCCTCAGCAGCAGAGTGAGGCCCTCAGTAACTTAGTGAGAACCTGTCTCAAAATAAAAAATAGAAAAGGCTGGGGATGTGGCTTTGTGGTTAAGCACCCCTGGGGTCAGTCCTTGGTACAAAACAACAACTACAAAAGCACCTACTTGTGGCAGGCACCATTCTTGATGTTGGGGAACCTGCAAAGACTGAAACAGACAAAATTTCCATCCTTCTCAGGCTTCTGTTTTTTTATAGTGGGGCCAGATGGCCTAGTTCATTCATTGATTTGTTCATTCATGCGCCCAGTTCATTCATTCATTTGTTCATTCATGCATTCAATAAGCCTCCTATAGTGGCTTTGTCATATGTCAGTTTGGCTAGGTTGAATCACATTTCCCAGGATTTCTTTTCCTGTGTGTTCTTGGATGTTAGAGTGGTCTATAGAAGGATCCTTATGCAAAATTTGGAGCAGGGAAGGGAGCAGCAGTCATTCATAGCTCACACTGTTGCTTACATACATTGTCATTTATTCATTGGTGGCCTCCACAGAAGAAAGCAGTGACCAGGCCTGAAACTGCTCCATCTTTCCCTGGATCTCCAATTCCTGGGGCCAGCTGCAGGAACCAGTATTTGGCTGGTCAGCCCTGCAGTGCCTTCCCACTCTGTTGCACTCTTTAAAATCCTGTTCTCACTTTTCTGGTGTTGCTCATCCCCACCCTGCCACACTGTGCATTTCACTTCTAATTAGCCAAGAAAACCATAACATAGCACTTAGGAGGAATATTCTACCTTACTTATTTATTCATTCAATGAACATTTTAACAAGATATTCTTACTGCAGAGAGTACTGTGGAAAACAGAACAGTTTTTGCCTTAATGGAGCTTACAGTTCAGTGGGGGGAGAGAGGGCAAAAGTTCAAGTAAAAAAAATATAGAAATAAAAAAAAATGAGTGGGGCTACGTAACAGTTAGAATGAGCCAGAGTGAACAGAAGTTTAGGACCAGATAAGATGGATGGGAAAGACCTTTTTTTATCACATGTATTCTCAAATATTAGAAAAAATCAAAAGGATATGGACCCATTAAGAAGCATTAAGGAATATACACTCATATTCCTTTTAAGAAATAAAAGGAATATGAGTATATATTGAAGCTAGATGTCTAAGAGACCCATGTTCAGAGGAAAGAGTCAATAATACAAGATTCAGCTTGATGTTGGGCATCATGGCGCCCCCTGTAATTCCAGCTACCCAGAAGGCGGAGGCAGGAGGATCCTTGAGCCTGGGAGTTCAAGGCCAGCCTGGGCAACATAGCAAGACGCTGTCTCAAAAAAGAAAAAGATTCAGCATGGAGAATGGAAGATGTTTTGTTCTGACATTGAAAGGGGGAAATACATGGGAAGCAGATCCTTCACTCTAACAGACTATATAATAATTTATTTAAGAGTGTGAGCCATCAAAAACTTCTCAAGATAGGAATCAGGTGAGGGATGAGATGCAGGATGGACCCTGAAAGGACATGCAGGACATGCTTGGGACAAATGGCTGGGGCAGGTGTGAGGGTATGTGTGCACATGTGCAGAATACCTACTAAACCAGCCCATGATGGGGCAACAAGGGAGGGGACAGCTCTACATATTTTCTGACATTGCTCTGGAATTTGGGGTAAATCTACTTGCCCACTGTGAGCATTACCTAAGCTGGAACTGCTCCTCATTAGAATCAGTTCGCTGGTCAGGAGTTCCTGGTGGCCTTGGAATAATTTGTCATCAGACTGAAAGGACCATGAACTTCTTCCTTTTGTGTCTCCTTACAGCGCTGAGCAAAGGGCCCAATGTCCAGCTAGAGATTTAGTATGTACTGATCCCTTGTACAAAGCTTTCCACCTGGACCCGGCCTGCTTCTACAGTGTCTAAGCCTGGGGTCTGCAGTGTGGACTCAGGATACAGAGACCTCAGTGGAGAACTGATGGGTCTTCTTCAACGTTTCTTGCGATGCTTCCACATTCTTTGGTCTTAAATCTGGAAGAACTGTGCTCCTTAAGTTTGAAAGTGTGCATATGAGAGGAAGAACTCAAAAAACTAGGAGAGACGTCAGTGCGAAGAGGAACAGATTTTAAAAAGCCCTTTACTTATCATGTGAAGACATTGCTTTCAAAACAAGCATGATACCATGTTTTGGAAACTCTAAGTTCTCCTTACTGTTTTGCTCTCAGGGAAATTTCAGTGAGGTCCCAGTGCTATCTGTCAGCTTGTTCAGGTTTGCTTTAATCTCCCCTAGCTAGGTGCTGGCATGCTGATGGGCTGTAAAGAAAACATAGGAAGAAAAATCCTTGGCTTCCATCTTATTTGAAAGTTCGTAAATCTGAACCCAGCAATCTGACCTTTCTTTCCTGAGTCAGCATGCCCAGAGTTTCTGTTTTACTCTAAGGAGAATAAATAGCAAACATTTCACAAATTTCAGTTATACAGGTTTTTACCTACATGAACCCAAGCAAAAGCCTCAATTGTCCCCTTAGTCTTCCAGTCTGGTCAGAGTTAGCGGAGTCTTAGATATCATGGCCTCTAGTGCGTCCTTGTTATAATCCACTCACTTTGGTTGCTGATGGCCTTTACTTGACATAAGGAAATTATCTATTGTGGATCAGGAGAGCAAAAGAAATAACAGAAATTCAAGCAACCGGGACATAAATATGGCACATGTAAAGTTTCAATCAAGGTCACCTACTCTAAAATTCCCAGTCAGAAAGTATGTCAGAATCTTTGCTCCCTGAAGAACCCTGGGCAGAAACACACTGAGAATCAGCACTCAGGTCAGCCCAGAGGAGCATCCCCACAGCCTCCAGGGACAAATGACAGCTCAAAATCCTGCCTCCAGCAAACGGACAGGCCTGCTATGGGACTTCCTGCTTCAGGCTTCCATTTGGACTCAGAGGCCCAGGCCTGGAGCAACCTGGGCTCACCCTCCCACTCTTTGCAGGAGCTGGAGGAGGTTTAGCTCAAAGGTCAATGTTTATTGTATGAAGCACTTAAAAAATTCTTGTTATCCAAGCCTTTGCCTGGAGTCTTGGAGAGGATTACAAAAGAAGGCTTTCTTCCTTCAGTTTATTTCTTAGGAAATTACCTCCAGCTCTGCCAAAGCCACAGAGGCTACAGAGACTCCTTGGTGCTTCCGTGCATGGGACATTTAGCTATCCCACATGACTTTTTCCATTCCCATTTCCTGAGGAGGAAACCAAAGACCTGGGAAATGGAGATGGCTTATCCCTGACCTCTTGGTGGCCCTCTGGGAAAAGTGCCAAGTTACAATTCCAGGAACAGGCCTGGGACTATGAGCAGATGCTCACTTTTTGCTCATATTTTCTTGTTCACATTGGAACACCTTCTGTCAGGTGAGGGCCATGGTCCTGCTGTCCAGGTGCTTTGCCTTCACCCTTGCTTTGCTACCATGTTTTACCTTCCATCTACCACCCATAAAACCATTCACCATTTATCTGTCCGTCCATCCATCCATCCATCCATCCTTTTACCCATTAATCCAAAATTAATACTTACTATATGCTGAGCTCTGTGCTATAAACTAGCAGTAAGATATACAAGAATAATCTCCACCCTTAATCCTGTGTTGTGTGGGCTCATAATCGTCCTTGTCAACCTCATCTTCCACTATGGCCCTTCTACTGCCCATGTCCTTCCTGCATCCTCATGTCCCCCCCCCCTTTCATTTCCCAAAGCCAACCACCAAGCACCCTCACACCTCTGGAATATCCTTCTTAGTTTTGTTCACCTGACAAAATGCTTCTTCTCCCTGCTCATCTCACTAGTCACCTCCCTTCAGCAGAATGCCAACCCCTCCCCCTCCTCTGTGTCACCCCTGTGTGTATTTTACCATGGGCTTTCCACTGTCTCCACACACCTTACAACCACCTTTGCCTGTCTTTTGGAGAAATTGTAGGTTCAGTGAGGACAGGGACCTTGACTTGTTCATAGCTGAATTTCTAGACTCTGATGTATTTTTGGGGGAAAAATTAGTTGGATATCAGTTCTCTTTGTTTCTTTTTCTCTTTCTGTCTTCTCTGTCCACCCCCATTTTTCTCTGCACAACTTTTTCTGCATCTGAGTATTTTCTGTTTCTCGGTCCATCTGTTTCTATCTCACACACACATCAAAGCATACATGTGGACATTCACACAAATACTACATATGAAAGTCTCTTTTTGAGCATCTGCCTTCCAGGGCAGTGAAGGGGATAGTGATTTGGAAGAAAATGAGGGGGGCCTTGGGTTAGGCTGGGGATAGAGAAGGAACCTTTACCTCAAGGGAAAATCTAAGCTATTCAGATGGCTCCTTGCCTGTGTGTAAGATTATAACAGCAACCACATTATTATCTGAATGTAATAATAAGAATGAGGAAACTCATTCTTCTTACCTTCATGTAATTCGGGGTTTCTCAACCTGTATTGCAGGATGTTGAGCTGCATCCTTAGCTTCTCTTTCATCAGCTCCCAGTCATCATAATCAAGAATGTCTCCCAACACCATCAAATGCCACTTCACCATCACCATTGTAGCCCATTTCTCTCAGAATCTGAAGGCACTTGCCTGCAATTTTTAGGCAGCTTCCCAGCATAACATTCCACAGGGTCCATCAGAGGTCAGACCAGAAACCTCTGCCCATTTCCATCCTCCCTTAAGCCATGGGTCTGGCCCTTTTATATCCAACACTGATGTCTGGGACTTCTGGTAGCCCACAGGGCGCCTTTTTGCTGCTCCTTCTCCTGGAAAGACTCATTCTGAGACAAAACACAGAGCTTGTATTTTGGTCCCCATTCACTGGCTCTGCTAGGCTGCTTTGGGCAGTGCATAAACTGCACAACAATATAGCCATATATTATAGCCCTGGACACGTCCTTATTTCTGCCAATAAATAGTGGAATGGCACCAATGAATTGTTCTAAAATTACCATGGCCTGTCTTTCTCTAATACATCTGTGATTGAGGTGCTGCTGGGATAAGAGATTTCTCTGTAAAGCATCAGACCATTCTTGCCAAATGTAGTTCATTTTGTAGCAAAATCTGGCCACTGTTCAGATCAGACTGGACTGGCCTAGACTAGAAGGAGACTATACTGTTTTAGAACTACAGGTAGAACTCAGAAAACCTCTAGGATGGAAAAGCAGTTGATCGACTTCTCGGGATTGATGACCCATAGTTGCAAAACAATTTCTGGGACTTTGTTTGACATGAATACCTGGAACTATAAAGGGAAATCTGACCCCATAATGAGCTTTAGAAGAAATCATCCCTATATTATCTAGGTAGCTTTATCTGGATGCTACCTAACTTGTGCTGGTAGCCGGTGATGGTCTAAGGGCAATATTATAACATGATACCTAAAGTGTTAGAAATGTTAGAGTACATTTCTGATTTGGTTTGTTACTGAGAAAGAGCATTTGAATCTGGTTTGAATTGTTTTCCAAATTCTACTTTGGGGCTAGTATCTTCCACAGCTTAGGTCTGGCCCTCCACACAGGATGCCATGCAGGGTCACAGCATAGCCTTGGACACTATACTACAGACTTCCATGCATCCATATCTGGCTTCTCTCTGTGGGAAGGAGAATAATGGTGACTTCTAGATGCTCTTCATAAGCAGCAATTACCTTCAGAGAGGAATAGTTTCCCTTCTTGAGTACAGAGCACCAACTATGGTGATTTAAAAGTTTTATTATTTAATTATGTATTGCAGTTAAAAATAAAACCAGTGCTATGGTAACAGGAGTCTTGCTGTTGGTAGCTTCTGTCTGAAATTCAGGCACCTTCATGCTCATAATCCTCCTGACTATGGAAGCCAAGGATTGGAGGAAAGAATTAGTTTGACTTTGATTACTTGTCATCAGTGATGATACTCAACAGGGCAGAAAGACCAAATGATACTTGTGGGAAGCCCTGAAGAGGGCCTGGGAAACATGTTCAACAGAGGATACACAAGAGGAAAAAAAAAACACTGAAAGCCACAGAGATAAAAGGCTAACTGACTGAGTCCTCAGAGCAGTGCCTGTTAAAATAACAAGGAGATGTCACCTTATACCTGCCAGGCTGGCTGATGTTAGAAAGCTGAATAATGCCAAGTATTGTAGAGCTGTGAATCTAGGAAACCTGAACTGCTGGAGAGGTGAGGCCCTACCACAGCCATTTTGAAGAAAATCAGGATTTAGTGAATTTACACATTTTCAGCAATTCCTCTCCTAGTATGTCTCAAAGAAAATTTCATACAGCCCCAGGGGGATCATGCAGTGGATATTCATTGCAGTGTTCTTGGTGGAGTTGGAGGCAATCCAGGTGTCTGTCACTGGAGTAATGGAAAGATGAATCATGGTTTGTGCACATCTTGAAGTGCTGTGCAGCAATCAGAAGCAAGAGATTAGTTATAGGCATAATGTCATAAACAGATCTTCAAAATATAGTTCTGAGTTTAAAAAGTACACAAAATAGGATAAAAACTATTACCATTTTTGTAATGAAAGCATATGTGAATCAATAAAAAGTATTTTATAAGAACACAAAAAGATGCCCATTAAACTCATTAGAATATTTACCTATAAAGGGGACAGAAAAAGGAAGGAGAGTTGGAATTGTCATAAAAGGCAACATAAATAAAATAAGAGGTGGATTTACATGGATCAGTGATGACAGTATTTCATGAAC
Organism: Spermophilus citellus; assembly: GCF_964194105.1. NCBI lineage: Eukaryota > Metazoa > Chordata > Mammalia > Rodentia > Sciuridae > Spermophilus > Spermophilus citellus. The sequence goes on along the minus strand of NC_138188.1, from coordinate 112,157,819 downwards.
TGAAAAAGGCAAGGGACAGAGTCTTCCCTAAGGCAAAGCTCCAAAAGGAATCCAGCTCAGCAGATCCCTTGACTTTAGCCCTGGAAAGAACTTTTATGATTCAGTAACTGGAAGATAACCCAAAGAAATGGGCAAAAGATATGACTAGACACTTAATCAAAGAAGATACAAAATAGCTAAAAAGAACATGAAAATGTTCAACATCATTAATACTAAGGAAAACAAAAACCACAATGAGATGTCATTACATACCCACTAGAATGGTTGAAATTAAGAAGACTGCACTAAGTGTTCTGGTATGGAACCACAGGATCGCTCATGTGTTGCTGGTGGGAATGCAACTAGGAAAATAGTTTGACAACTTTTTTTATGAAGCCAAGCACACGTGAACCATATAACCCAGCAATTCCACTCCTAGGTATTTACTCGAAAGAAATAAAAACATATCCACTTAAAGATCTGCTATAAAAATGTTGATAGCAGCTTTATTCTTATTGACCCATATAGGAAACAACTCACATATTCATCAATTAGTGAACAGATAAACACATTTTGATTAAACCCATACAATGGTAAAAAAAAAAGTAAAAAAAAGTAACAGACCAGAGATTTTTATAATAGCAGATGAATCTCAAAAGCATTATGCTAAGTAAAAGAAATCAAACACAAAAAAACTACATATTGTATGATTCCATTTAGGTGAAATTCTAGAAAATGAGAAAAAAAAACCCAGTATTATTGTAAAGGTAAAATTTCTAAGCTGATTCTAAGCTGCAAAAGTCTGAGTTAAAGTGTAAGAGACCGGGCATTGTAAAGTTTCTAAATTGCAAGGCCTGGGCTAAAAAGTAAAAGACCAAGTATTGTTAAAATTCCTCTGCTACCCCCGGAACCTGTAATCTCTGTAGCTGTTAGGACAATACTGGAACTGCCCAGTAAATATTTCCATTGATTCCCTGGTTGTTTAATAGCTAAGGGCTCCAAGTAGCTCGGCACGTAAGCATCCAGGCCACAAAACCAATCAGTTTAAATGTGTACCCCGCTTAGGAGTGACCAATCACCCCTGCCCAGACTGTTCCCGCCAATGAATGTACTAATCATGTCTCAGAGTTGTTGTTCAATTTTCCCCGCACCTCATGATGATTTGTTCTGATGTATGCAAAGCCCCCCCGCCCTCTCCAAAAAGTGTACTTAAGCTCTGCTTGACCTCTGCTCTGGGCTCTGGGCTGCTCTCCCTTCCTGAGTGAGCCTTGAGCCCCAGCATGCTGGTTCAAAAAACTCCCTCTTGCCAATTGCATGAAGCCAGTCTCTTGTGTGGTCTCTTTCTCCGACGCTCCGCCGGACCCTTACATTATGAAAAGCAAAACCTCTCTACAACATCCCCAGTGGATCTGGGTGTCCCAGGATATGGGAGGGACTGGGTAGCAGGAGAGGGGTTGTCAGGGTGATGAACTGCTTTTTTTTTTTTGGTACTGGGGATTGAACTCAGGGGCACTCTACCACTGAGCACATACCAGCCATTTTAAATTTTTATTTTATTATTGATAAGTTGCTGGGGGCCTCATTAGGTTGCCCAGGCTGGCCTTGAACTTGTGATCCTTCTGCCCCAGCCTCCCTAGTTGCAGGGGTTAAAGGCATACACCACCCGCCCTGGCCCAGAACTGTTCTTGATTGTGGTGATATCTTCTCAAACGAATATATCTGTCAAAACTCCCTGAACTGTACCCTTAAAATTTGTAAATTTTATACTATTAAATAACACCTCAATAAAGCTGATGAAAACAAATCTACATGAATAGCTGGGCACAATGGTGTATGCCTGTAATCCCGGCTACTTGGGAACCTGAGGTAGAAGGATCAAAAGTTCGGGTCCAGCATGAGCAACTTAGTGAGACTCTGACTCAAAATAAAAATAAATAAATAAGAGCTGGAGATATAGCTCAGTGGTAGAGTGCTTGCCTGGCCTGTGTCATGTGTGCAGCCCTGGGTTAAATCCTCAGTAACACACACACACACACACACACACACGAAATAAAGTGAGTGAGATAAAGGTTGGAGTTGAAGTGTTTCTGGGTGAAGTGTTTCTGGGAAGCAGGGAGAAAATGAGAACCAGAGAACCAGAAGGGAAGGAAGGGCAAAAACACAAGAGATCCAGGGAAGGCCTAGGCATGTGGCTCCGTGATAGAGTTCTTCCTCAGACAGGTGAGGCCTGGGGTCCATCCCCCGCTCCACACGAAATACAGAGACTAACAAAGATGCAGCAAAGCCACCAGCAGCATAGAGACATCCTCCTACAAAATCGAGGCAAAGAAAGAAAAATGAGCCCAGCTCCTAGAAAATATGATAAACTATGATAGAATAATATTTATTGTTGTTACTTTTTTGGCATTTCAACACTGAAAGTTGGTAACAGTTTCTCAACTATAGGAGCACACAAGTTTGGATTTGTAAGGATCTACCACACTGTTTTGATGACTGCAATCTTGTAGTAAAGCTCAAAGTCAGATAGTATAAATCCCCCAACTTTGTTTTTCCTTTTTAACATTGCTTTAATTATTTGCAATTCTCTATATTTTTTTTCAAATTAGCTTATTGATTTCAACCATAAAAATAACAAAAGATGTTGGGATTTGGGGATTGTGCTGAACCTATAGATTGATTTGGGGAGAACTGACATTTGAATGACATCGAGTTTCCTCATCAAAGATGTTTGAGAGTCTTTTTAACAAGTGATCTAGCCAGCCTCTGACAAGGGACAAGGATGGTGCATCCAGCATCCCCAGAGCTTGGAGCAGGTCTTCTTCCTCCTTACTCCAGAGCAGCCCTGATCTATTATCCAATAGATGTGGCAGATGTAGTGTGAGGGAGAGTTGAAGCGACTTCCTTTTCTTCCCACTCCTTTATCCCAGGTCACACAGTGCACATCTCCCTGCCCCGCTTTAGATATTGAAAGGCTGTAGTCACATGTTCCTCGGAACCATCTCTCTTTTAAGTTAATTATCTATTGCTCCTTTTTGTTTTTTCCTCCAAAGGAGAAAAGGTTCCTGAGCACTTCAGCCTTCCCACACCCCCGTGTGGGGCTCTGGTTTGTCAGGCTCCCTGAGGAGTGTGATGCCACCACTCAACAGTCTCTAGAGAGACTGGTCACTCTTCTTTCTGGGATATGCTGCTTTTACTAAAGTGGCCTAAACTTCTTTTAAAATGTTCTCACCCTACTTTTGTTAACAAAGAGTTTTAAGAATTGTGGAATATATCAGATATATAACAAATATTGAATAAAATGATCTCCTGAGAATTAGCCTCTGTGCTGGCAATCTAAAATTATGTCATATTTGCTTCAGATTTGTTAAAGAAAATGCAACTTCACAGCTACAATTGAAGCTCCACGACTCTTCCCCTCTCCCCTGAAAAAAACAATATGAGTTTGATGTTGTTTCTTTCCATGCATGTTTTTGTTGTCTAATTGTAGGAACTAGAAAATAATAAAAAAATAAAGCTAGCATTGTTTTTCTTGCTTTAAACTTCATATAAATTGTGATACATTGTATGTATCTTTCTTTAATTTTTGAGATTTGTCAATACTGATTCATTTTTACTGCTATTTAGCAATCCATTGAATTTTCTATAATGTGTTTACTCATGCTTCTCTTGATGGGCATTGATGTTGTCTCCAATGTTCTCTTTTGAAGATGATATTGCAGTAAGCATCCTCTGGAGTCAGTAGCTGTGACTGGAATGGCTAGGTGTGTGCATCTTATCCTTTAATGGACATTGTACATTTTCTTTTCTAAATAAACTTGTAATCAGCTAATTTTATCATATTAACTCCTATTAAGAGAGGTCTCCCCCTTGTATTCTGTTTTTAAAAAGCCAGCATCATAGCAGGGCATCATGGTACCCACCTGTAATCCCAGTTGCTCAGAAGGCTGAGGCAAGGGATCGCAAGCTCGAGGCCAGCCTAGGCAGCTTAGTGAGGACCTGTCTTGAAAGAAAAGAAAAGGGCTGAGGATGCAGCTCAGTAGTACAGTGTCCCTGGGTTCAATTCCCAGTACTGGCAGTGTTTCCTGTATGTGCTCAGCACTGGGCATACTGAAATGGTAGGTCCTTTGATTTTGAGGAACTTAGAAATATATGAAGGCAAATCCAGGGCAGGGCAGGGTGTGTGAGTGAAGTGTCCCCCCATTGAAGCTCCATAATTATTTATGGTTAGTTCCTGCTTGGATGCTTGTTTTGTTACTTAGGAAGGGACGCAGAAAAATGAAATATGATGGCCACATGCCATATGCCTGGTAGCATCTTTCCTTCAAGGATCATCTCCTTCAATTTCATAATTGTTTACACTCGCATAGTGCTTCATAGCTTGCAAACTGCTTGCATATATATTATCTAATTGCTTCTTGTAATATTGCTTGGAGCCAATAAGGATGGGGAGGGTACCCATGATCATTTTCACTGTAGCAATGGAGCTAAGGCCTGGAGGGGTAAAGTGAATTGTGCCACACCCCAAGGCCAGAAATGATGGAGCCCAAGCTGGAACTCAGGTCTCTTGACTCCAATTGGTATCCTGTCTTCCCAACTTACCACTGACCCCCTATAACTGGACAATCCTGTGGGGACTCTCTATCTGCCTTAATATCAGGCTGAAAGACTGACATGTGATTAAAAAAACTTCATCCTAGTAACCCAGGGTTCTGGGCCTCCATGGCTGGCAGAACGCTCTTCACAGCTGGATAGTAGATGCCTCTAGTGGCTCCTGTTTTTCTTGTTCTCTAGGCCTGGACACTCAAAATCCTTATGGGAAAGAAAGTGTGCATCCATGGTTGGAAGCATTCATTTTCTAAAAAATATAGTCTTTTTGTTTGTTTTGTAATAGTGGAGATTGAACCCAGAGGCCCTCTACCACTAAGTCATACCTCCAACCCTTTTTAATTTATTTTGAGGCAGAGTCTTGCTAAGTTGCACAGATTGGCCTTGAATTCGTGACCCTCCTGCTTCAGCCTCCAAACTCTCTGGGATTAAGGCATGTGACACTACACCTGGTGGAAACTAGTTTTACCATGTTTACAAAACAGGGTTCAGACAGCTGAAACTCTTCCCTGCTCCTTAAATGCATCTCCCCTTTTCCTCCACTGAACCTCTGCTCAGTTGACTCCCCTGAGGACTCTCACCTCCATTGCTACCTCACAAAATATTGCCCAAACCCAGAATAGACAACATATAATTGAAGAATAAAGTCAGCAGGTGGATACTACCTGAATGGAGACTTAAGGTAAAGCTGCAGTAATCAGGGCAGTGCAGTATTGGTGAAAGAAGGACCATCAATGGAACAGAATATAGAGCCCAGAAATAGACCCACACAGCCATGCAGCCAACTGATCTTGGATAAAGTTGCAAAGACAGTTCAGTGGAGAAAGGATAGCCTCTTCAACAAGTGCTGCTAGAGCAACTGAACATTCACATGCAAAAGAATGGATGTAGACACAGATCTTATGCTTTCATTAAAATTAACTCAGAGTGAATCATAGATTTCAGTGTAAAATAAAAAAGTAGGATGCTTCAAGAAGAGAGCAGATTAAAGTCAAAATAACCTTGGGTTGGCAATGACTTTAAAGATATAACTCCCAAAGCATGACCCATAAAAGAAAAAAATCGATAAGTTGGACTTTATTAGAATTAAAAACTTGTGCTCTGTGATAGGCATTGTTCAGATAATGAAATAATGAACCACAGACGGGGAGAAAATATCTGAACAAAAAAATCTGATAAAAGACTCTAGCTAAAAACATATAAAGAACTATTTTAACACTCAACAATAAGAAAAAAGTACTCACTTTAAAAGTGGGAAGAGGACTGGGTTGTAACTCAGTGGAAGAGTGCTTGCCTAGCTTCTGTGAGACCCTAGGTTCTATCCTCAGCACCACATAAAGATAAATAAATAAAATAAAAGTATTGTATCCATCTACGACTACAAAAAAAATTAAATTGGTGGAAAATCTGAATGCTTCACAAAAAATGATATTAGGTGATATAACTATGAAAAAATGTCAAATATAATATGTCATTGTGGGATTGCAAATTAAAGTAATGAGATAGTACTGTGCACCTATTAGAATGGCAAAAAAAAAAAAAAGGCAAACATCTCAAACAATGACAACACCAAATGCTGGTGAGGATATGGAGGAGCAGAAACTTCACTGCTGGTAGGGATGCAAAGTGATAGAGCTGTTATGTTTTATAGTTTTTAGCAAAAAACTAAGCATACTGTTACCATATGATCCAGCAATCATGCTCTTTAGTGTCTATCCAAAAGAATGAAAACTTACATCCACACGAAAACAAACACAAACGTTTGTATCTCAGCTATATTAATAATTGCCCCAAGTTGGAAACAAGACAAATATCTTTCAGTAGGTGAATGGATAAACAAATTACGGTACATCCATACTATGGGATTTTATTCATGATCAAAAAGAAACAGGCTATCAAAATGCAAAAAGATATGAAGGAAACTTAAATGCGTATATGCTAAGCCAAAGATGCGAAACCGAAATGTTATATGCTATATGATCACAACTATGTGACTTTCTGGAATAGGCAAAAGTAGACAGTGAAAGGATCAGCAGCTGACAGGGGGTGGGGGAGAGATGAATGCACAGGGGTGTTTTAAGGTTGTGAAGCTCTTCTGTATGAGACTGAGTCTGTAACCATGGCTGTCACATTGCACATTTGTCAGAACCCGTAGAACTATACAACACAGAAAGACACCTAATGTAAACTGTGGATGTCAATTAACAGTAATTTCATTTTTCTGCATCCCTTCCTAAGTAACAAAATAAGTATCCAATCAGGAAGAAGCCATAAATAATTATGGAGCTTCAGTAGGTGAGCACTTCATTCACACACCCTGCCCTGCCCTCCATATTGGGTCATCAATGTTAACAACATGAATATAAGATGCTAATAGTAAGAAAAACTGTGGTGCTTGGGTCATGGAGGGAATTTTGTACTGCAACTTTCTAAATCTTAGCTTTCTTATCTGCAAAGTGATGATGAAATATCTGTTTGTTGTTTTTGTTATTGTGTTTTTGAAGATTACACAAGATTATGCAAGCAACATCTGACCTCTTTACAGTGTTTACTGTATTCAGCCTTGTAGAATACAGGGGTCCTGTAGACACAGGTTTTTTTTTTTTAATTCTATCCCCAAAAGCTCTAAGGGCAGGAACACACCTCAACATGGTGTCCCCTACAGGTGGGTAGGCGTCCCTTCAGAAAGCAGTAGAGCAGGCCAGTGGACAGCTCCTGGGTAGGGCTATGGGGCTGCTGGGCCCCACCTGGTCCTTGGCCTTAGGGGTCCAGGCAGGCCTGGAAAATGAGCCCTGGGACCTCCTAAGGCCATACAGTTAGAAAGTGGTAAACCAGGAAGTAAGGTCCATTTTCTTTCTTTCTTTTTTAAATATATTTTTTAGTTGTAGATGGACACAATACCTTTATTTTATTTATTTATTTTTTTATGTAGTGCTGAGGATCGAACCCAGGGCCTCTCACATGCTAGGTGAGCATCTACCACTAAGCCACATCTTCAGTTTGTAAGGTCAATTTTTCACACTCAAAATTCTTTTCATTAAAACAGAGAGAGGAAAATCGACAAGGAATGAGGTGGGAAGCAAGAGAAGGAAAAGCAGGGGAGACACTGTGGGAACAGTGTGCAAGGAGGTGGTTCCAAGAGCAGCAGTCCTGGCTTCAAGGCCCATCCCAGACCCTTCCCCACCAAGCAGTGTGACTTGGTGTGATAAGGGCGTGTGCTCTGTGAAGTGCAGATGAGACAACAAAATAGATATCAGGCCCTGTGGAAAAGGGTAGTATGCCTTGTGGATGGAAGATGTCCCCATCTTCAGTCTTTGGAGCCCTGCCACTCACAGGTGCGTGACTGTCTTTCACATGATGGGAACTTGTGAGCCTCAGTGAGGGAGCAATGAGAATTTAGTACCGACTTCTACATGGTTACCAGGAGTGTTGAACGGGATTAAACACCGAGTACATATTAGGTGCTCAATGTTGGCTGTCTTGCCTTCTGTCCTACTTAGGGCTGGGGGGGGGGGGTTGGGGTCATCCATCAGTTCTTCCTTGGCTTTCCAGGTATTCCTGAAAATTCAGGGTCAGTGATCCTGGAGAGGGACCTATTCAGCTTGGAAGTTTGCGGATACCAAAACCAGCCTACCTGTAAGAGGAATAATCTTGGGTCGCAGGGGAAGGAACAAGAAAGATCCTCCTTGGTTCCCCCATCACCCCACACAACTGTGGAAATTTTTTTTTTCACATGCAAGGCTCCCACATGACCAAGGTGACGATTGCCTCCACAGAGGCCTTAGCATACCAACTTGGAATGAATCTTTGGGTCAGAATTATGAAGCAGAAAATGTCCATTAATGACAACCTTCTCCGTGTGCCCTCACTGAAAAATGGGCATATTAGTATACACTTTGTGGGGTTGTTAACAAGGTTGAGATAACACACGCCTAACATTTAGTGCAGCACCTGACGTAAAGCAAGTACTCAATAAACATTAAGGGTTGTGCTTCTGTTATTAGGACACAGAAGGAGGTTTTGTGCGAAGTGCTTTTTATCCAGGATCATCATGTTATTCTCAGAGGGAAATGGGTCAGTTTTTGTGTTTTGTAAGGAAGGGTTAGGGGTGAGTATCCATTTCAATAGGAAAGGGGCTCTTTCTGCTTCCCACAAAGCCAAGGCCTCTAAGCCAGAGGCAATCCTAGTATCTCTTCAGCTTGCTGGGACAGTGGCCTGATCAATCTGAACTAAGAAAGAACAGAGAGACATCCAGGGAGCTTCTTGCATCTGAAAGAAGGTGACTCAAACACCCGAGGGGGATGACTTTCACGTCCTTCTCTTACCTGTGGGAAGCCTTGACAGTGAAAGCCTTCTGCTAGAAATGGTCCATGACAACAGATAAAGATTTCTGAGGAGGGAAAAATGATTAGGTTAGCGCTTAACACACCCACCCACAGAGACACCAAGTTCTATTTGGAGTAGGAAAGGGTGGAAGCAAGAGGGAGAGATGTCTATTCTCCCCAGCAACTGCACCAAACCAAATCTTTCTCTGCAAGCTTAATTGTCACATAAACTTCAGCTTAACAAACTTTTTTTTTTTTTTTAAAATGATCATGTGGCCAGCATGAGAACTTAGAAAAGTAGCATTCAGCTTTGTAAGTCTATGTTAGAAGATTCCAGAAGCTGGAGGTAGCTGGGACAAAGACCAGCTCACCGGGGAAGACGTTCCCTGGAAATAAGGTCTGGGATGATGTCAGGTTGTCACCCTGAACTAATGCAAGTGATGGTCTAATTGAGTTACTCACATCACCACCCAATAATCCTCCGATGACAAATTATGAAAGACAATGAAAAATTCAATCAGCTTCAATTTTAGAAAGCAAAAGGAAGGAAGAAAAATTCACTCTAGATTCTATGTCCCTGACCCCCAGTTCAGTTCATTTTCTGAGTTCCCCATGTACAATTTTACCCAATTAAGCTTATAGCACATACATACATTTTTATAATCTACTCTTGCCTTCTCAAAACTGATTAGCTTTCTCTACTGGAAGGCAGAAGTTTAAGAATTTTTAGATTCAGTAGTGTAAAAGCAGAAGCATTTCAATAATTGGAACAAAGTATACCCAGCAATTTATTTCAAAAAAATCTTTGCTCTTGCCACTCCTGCCTTCACTCCCATCCCTTGCCCTAAACACACCCTCCACCTCCCTCTGACGTGGGAAAACATTATTTATTGAGTGCTTTCCCATAAGGTATCTGATTTTATTGTCACGACCACCATGTGACAAATCTGGTATTAAATTCTCATTTAACTGATGAGGAAACAAAGACACAGAGAGTTGAACTTCCCCAAAGTCAAGCAGCCCCCCCGGCTGTGGAGCTCTGGGGTCCTGACTCTGCTTCCGCATCAGTCCATGTTGTTCTGTGGTCCAGGCCAGGCCATCTCTGCACACCTGAGAAGGAGCACAGGTGCTTCCTCCTTGGGACGTGTGGCGGACGGCAGTGCCTTTCCTGGAAGCAGGTGTTGCTAGAGATGAAGGCCTGGGATGGCCAAAAGGGAGGTTCCACACCAGAGGAAATGGATCTGACAAACTGAGCCAGGACCAGTTGAGGCAAGCCAGGCAGGAAGGTTGTAAAATTTATGAAGCATCACTCTCAGGGGCAGATCCGCCCTTAGAGTATTCTGCCTGGACAGCCAGGGTCATTAAGGTCAAGTTCTTAACTCCCCCTTCCAGGTGCAGTCCTTGGAAGAGGTTCATTTGGGTGTCAATTGAGTTGATCGGCTGTGCCTGTTGAGGGCACCCTGGGATCTCTCTGGTTAGCTCCTATGCCCTGGTGAGTGAGTGGTCCTAAAGGGGTCCAGAGGAACAGTTCCATGTGTGTATTGGGGCGCAGAGAGTGAGAAAGACAGAAAGGCAAAGGCAGAGCTGTCAGACCCAGCCCTGGCCTGGGGACAGTGTGACGCTCCTGAAGAGGAACAGCTTCCCACTCCTCTGAGGCTGTGGCAATTGGTAGGGAAAACAACACTTACCAGTCTGGCCACTTTGGAAGCACTGGAGACAGACTTAGTGCCACCCTCAGGGAGGACCCTGGCTGAAGAGGGAGTGGCCAGAGGCTTCCCCACCAGAGGGAGACTGAGGGAGCTGCCCCTGAGCAGGCCGAGGCTGCTCTCGGGTTCCCAGGAATAAGTGTGAGAGTTGCTAAGGTGAGGTTTGCTGAGATCCTGACTCAACCCGTGGGGATAGGGAACAGAAAATAAACTTGTGACTTTTAAGTTATAAGAACCTTCTTTATAGTGACAGGCAGGGATTTGGGGACATTTTGATAATAGAAAAAAATCTTGCTTACATCCATCAACAAGGAAAATTCATAAGTATCTCACAAATATTTTTTCTTATTCCTTGACACATTAAAGACAATCTTGAAGGTCAAGTTTATTCTCAGGGCTGGCCTCCCTCTGGCACATCCCTCCTCTCCAGAGCAGTAAAACCCACCAGGGGAGGTGCTCTCTTGGGAAAACACTCTTTGTTCTTGAGAGAGAAACAAAGAAGAAACCTAATTCCACATGCTCTTTGGAAGTCAGTGCTATTAATGAAGGTGATTTTTTTCCTCAGGAGTGTCCTAAAATTTTTTCAACAGATGACTTTAAAGGTTCTTATGTTTCAAAATGTCCATTGGTTATGTCTAAAGATCCTTTCTGTATTCCTTGTCTCCCAAGAGAGGTCCCAGGGGATACATTCAATTCAGTGAAGAGGTTCCTCTGGCTGAGTGTGATGGACAGATCCTTCAGCACCCACCACATCCCTGTGAGTGGCTTTGTGGGGGTCCTGGGATGAATTAGCCACAGTTCCTGCCCTCCAGAAGCCATGTTATAGATGTAGTGAGAGCTAGTGCGCAGCTGGGGGAGCAAATCTAACAATGATGTGAAATCACAAGTGAAACTCTTCACTTCCACAATTACCTAGACCATCGTGGGTGTGATAGGATCTGTACGACACACAGCTCCTGGGGATGCCCAGTTTGAAGAGTCTGCTGAGGGAGGGTCCCAATCTCATTTGATATTAGGAAATAGGCTGCCCACTTTCCTCCCATTGGGAAGTAGGGGTTGCAAATACAGGTTACCTTGGGCTTTAGGTTTAACTGCATCTTTTAGTTCTTGGGGTTTTTTGTTGTTTTGTTTTGTTTTTATAGCAGGGATTGATCCTGGGGGCACATGACCATGAGCCACATACCCACCCCTTTTTATTTTTTGAGACAGGGTCTCACTAAGTTGCTGAGGTTGGCCTTGAACTTGCAATCTTTCTGCCCCAGCCTCCTGAGTCACTGGGATGGGAGGTATATACCACCACACCCGGCTTGCATATTTCAGTTCTGCTGAAAGCACAAAATGCTGTGCTCCACTTTGGACACACAGAGCACTGATGTAACCAGCCCCCACTGAGGCCTGCTATTGGTGGGATTAAGGAAAGCTTGGGGTGCTATGGGAGTGAGCCTCTGACCTCTTAGCCCTGTTCTGAAGGCCAGAGTCAGAGGGATCATGGGTGACAGAGCAACCTACCTCAGTGATGCAGAGGTTGCTTACAGGGCTTACGGGAAATGTTTGCTTTGCTGGGTGTGTGGTGTTTTGTTTTTACTTTGAGGTCCTTGTCTCCTTGACAATTTCTCAGCTCAGGAAGAGTTTTACATTCAGCTTTGCATGGTTTGCTGTGGAGGCAGGGAGCTCTCCCACGTGGAACAGGCAGCCAGGTATAGTAGGAATGCTGTCCAGGAGCCAGCAGCCAGGGTGCTAGTCCACCTAAATGCTTCAGCGCAGCATTTAACCTCTAGCCCTCAGCGTCTCTGTACATAGAACAAGTTCTGCTAGCTTCCAGATGAAAGAAAATGGAAGACTGTAGAATGGCCTTCTGGAAGGACTTTCTCTTTTCACATGGACAACCAGGACTCCATGAGAGAAGCTTGGCCAGGAAGAAAAAGAGAGAGAAACACAGAAAGCCAGGCTGCTCTGGTCCATAAAGGGCCTCCCTTGATACAGTGTCTATATCTGTGAAGAATCATAGGTCAATTAAAAATGGGTGTGGGTGCCTAGCTCTCTGCATGCGTAGCTCCTTCCAGTGTTACACACACATTAATTATGACCTCTGCAGACAGCACAGGCTTTTGTTGCTGCTAGACGTTCACCCTCTGTGGAAAGGGCCATCAGCTCCATATCCCAAGGCACTCATCTCCCCACAGCACCCTTGACACAGGTGACTGGGTGGAGAAAGGACTGTGGTAGGCCTCCTCCATGCATCCAGCCCAGTTCTGCCTCTCCTCAGCAACCTTAGACCTTCCTTGAAGGTTGATGGGCTCAGCCTCTTGTCAGTTCTAGGACAGCACCTTTCCACCTGGGATGCTGGTCTTCCTGCGGCTGCCACTAGGTCAATTGCCCCGTCTCCCATGGTGCACCTTGAGCAAAAGCTGGAGCTCATCCTTGGTGGAACCTTGTCTAATGTTGGAGAAGGGCGGCCTCTAGTGTTCGTTCTTGATAGAGGCGCAGCTGCTTCCTCCTGCCTCTGAGGGCCCTGGGTTCTGTCCTGGCCAGGAGTGAGAGGGAGGTAGCTCAACTGGTTGTGGCAGTGAGAGGTATGTAAACCGGCATATATTGGATGCTGTACCTTCTGAAGGAGAGGGACTCCATAGAGACCGTGACTTTTGGGGACATACCATCTTCATCAGTACCATCCAATTTTTTGAGATGGACTATCACATTTTCCCCCTTAATTTCCAATAAAGTGCCACACAATGCAGGACAAAGATCCCCAGCCCCTCTCCTTCTCCTTTTAACAGGGTGCCTTGCCTAAGCCTTCTATAAGGAACTATAGAGCATCAACGCATTACAGGACATGACATTCAAGGTGTTTAGAAGGCAGAGGCTTTGACAAATAAAATGGTTAGGAACACAGGGTAGGAAAAGTACACCCTGCCCTTCACACCATGCACACACACATTGGGAAGCCTTGCGGTGCTTGTTTCCTATGAATTACAACCTATCTCCTGCTCTGTGTGTGATTTTACTAAGTTTAATAGGACACGAGCTACTGCACCAGCAAGACCAAATTGAGTACTATTTGCCAAGCCTGCTTCCAATTATAAATAGGATACCCATCCATTTCTGTTTGCCTGGGACAGTCCTGGTTTATATCCATCACCATGGAATAATTATTAATAGCAATCTCCTTCACTTTGAAGAGTCCCATTTCAATGGTAAATTATGAAGTCACCCTATTCATACATAGTCTTTAAGAAAGCAGGCATTAGGGGTTTCGGTGTAACTCAGTGGTAGAGCACTTGGCTAGCACTCACAAAACTCTGATTCAACTCCAAGCACTGCAAATACAAAAACAAAAAGACATTAGGATTTAGAGAAGATGAGATATAATGTTACCACTGCTAGGAGATTTGTCTTTTTAAGTGATCTTGGCATTATTCGTTTCAAGCATCCTGGCAGCCAGGATAAAAGAAAAAGCTAAAGAATTAAGAAGTTGATTCTGTTTTCTAAAATGACATATATTAGGTATTTTGGAGGAACATTTATCAGGCACTAACTTTTAGAAGGAATTACTTACATAAATTGTTACATAAGGGACAAAGAGTAACATAGGGATCATGTTCTCAATGAATGCTTTTGCAGAAATTTCTATGTGGTCGTTTTTTAAAATTGGCTCTCAAGCCAGATGCAGTGACATACTTCTGTAATCCCAGAGGCTCTGGTGGCTGGGGCAGGAGGGTTTGCAAATTTGAGGCGAGCCTCAGTAACTTAGTGAGGACCTAAACTTAGTGAGATCTTGTCTTAAAGTAAAACCCTTCTGGCTCCGTGGTAAAACCCCTCTGAGTTTAACCCTTTATACTACTCCCTCCAAAAAGTGTTAGCTCTTGAAAATTATTGTGCTTTCAGTTCTTTCTCTTGCTCTGTGAAAAATGGGGAGGAAATACAGTTCTTTCACAGAGATTAATTGAGATGTTATATGTACAAGTAACCATTAAGCTATAAAAATCAACACCAGTAATATTGTCTTGTCCCAACCTCTCCTTTTATTGATGAGGATGCTAAGGTACAGAGAGTGCATATGTAACATAGTGGCAAACCTGGACTTAAGACTCCTGTTTAACTCTTGATGCTAATATACCTCAAATTGTGTTCCCAGTGGCACACTCCTACAATCCCAGCAACTTGGAAGGCCAAGACAGGGTCACAAGTCCTAGACAAGCCTCAGCAACTTAGCAAGGCTTTGCTCAAAGTAAAATTAAAAGGGCTGGGGATGGAGCTCAGTAGTAAAGCACTTGCTCCATCTGCTACTTGGATTCAATCTCAATACCACTAAACAGAACAAAACAAAACCCTCAAGTCCCTGTTCACCAAGACATTGGGATTCTGTCAGAGCTCTAGAGATGGGCTAATGATAAGGATTCAGAGTGGGAAGATTATACAGAAAGAGGGACTGTAGTTATTAACATGATTTTATTTATTTATTTTTAAACATTTATTTTTTAGTTATAGGTGGACACAATATCTTTATTTTATTTTTATGTAGTGCTGAGAATCGAACCCTGTGCCTCACGCATGGTAGGTGAGTGCTCTACCTCTGAGCCACAACCCCAGCCCCAACAGGATTTTATTTTTAGCCAAATAAAAAACTTCTTGTGGTGTTTGCTTGAATCATTCCTGGATGAAAATAAAAAGGCATCATTTTTTTTGCAAGTTAAGAAAAGGCGGGCTGGGGATGTGGCTCAAGTGGTAGCTCGCTCGCCTGGCATGCGTGCGGCCCGGGTTCGATCCTCAGCACCACATACAAACAAAGATGTTGTGCCCGCCGAAAACTAAAAAATAAAGATTAAAAAATTCTCTCTCTCTCTCTCTCTCTCTCTCTCTCTCTCTCTCTCTCTCTCTCTCTCTCTGTCTCTCACTCTCTCTTAAAAAAAAAAAAAAGAAAGAAAAGGCTGCACCAGGTAAACCAGGTGGGCTGGTACACACTTACAATTCCTGTGATCCAGGAGGCTGAGGCAGGAGGATCACAAGTCCAAGGCCAGTATCAGCCTCAGCAGCTTGGTGAGGTCCTAAGTAACTTACCAAGACCCTTGTCTCAAAATAAAAGAAGAGAAAAAAGAAAAGGAAAAAGGGCTGAGGACGTACCTTAGTGGTAAGATGTCCTGACCCAGTACCAAAAAAAAAAAAAAAGAGCTGTTCCATTCTGATTTCCAGGGACACAGGCCTTTGGGCTAAATTCCAATAGTTTCCAGCATTGGAGAAACCTGTTCAGTCTCTGCCTGTTCAGACCAGAGGCTCTCAAATTGTGAACCCTAGGTCAGCTGCATCACCATCACCCAGCAACTCATTAGATATGCAAATTCTAAGATCCCATACCAGCCTCCACTGAATCAGAAATTGAGAGGGATTTTGCTCACATGAAGGTCTGAGAACCTGTGTTCCACACTGTTTTCAGAAGCCTGGACTACCCTCAAAAAGAGAATCAAATTTATGACAATTCTCCCCATTGCTGCCTCCAACCTATCCCAGGTTGTCATTTCCAAACAACTAATTCCACTTTTTTTTAAGTTTATCTAAAAGGTATGACTATTGTACCTTGACTTGCTCTAAAATGAATAAGCAGCATAATTTTTCTCTCAATTGATGCATAATAATTGTACATATTTATGGAATACAATGTAATCATCTGCTACACTTGTACAGTGTGCAATGATCAAATAAAGGTTACTAGGCTTACCTCTCCTTAAACATTTATCGTTGATTTGTATTGGGAACTTATTTCTCCTACGTAATTGGGTTTTGGTGCCTATTATCCAACTTCCCTCTATTCTCCTTTTCCTCTCTCCTTCCTGGCCTCTATGGACCACTACTCTATTCTCCACTTGCATAAAACCAACTTATTTAGTTTTTGCTTATAAGAATGTGTGGTGTTTATCTTTCTGTTCCTCGCTTATGGCACTTGACATGATGCCCTCCAATTTAATCCATGCTGCTGCAAATGACAGAATTTCATTCTGCTTTATAGCTGAATAATATTCTGTTGTGTCTGCACACCATATTTTCCTTACCCATTTATCTTTTTTTTTTTTTTTTTTGCAACAGGGGTTGAACCCAGGGACTCTTAATTACTGAGCCACATCTCCGCCCTTATATATATATATATGTATATGTATATATATATATATATATATATATATATATATATATATATATATATATATATTTTAAATTTAGAGACAGGGTCTCAGTGAGTTGCTTAGGGCCTCTCTAAGCTGCTGAGGCTGGCTTTGAACTCGCCATTCTCCTGCCTCAGCTTCCCAAGCCACTGGGATTATAGGTGTACACCACGGTGCCTGGCCTGTTTGTCTTTTAATAGCACCTGGCTGCTTTAACATTTTAAAGTAGCATGACTTTTGTTCAGTGCTCTGCCCAAACAGTACTTCTGACAATCAAGACCACCTTGACCAAATATGCCATTCGTGCCCGATATGAGAGCTCTTTACACTGCAATCTGATGGGTCCTTTTAGTTTGGTTTTAAAGAGAGGAAAATGCTATCTCTTGAGGCTCTGATGTCTATGGCTGATTTCCAACTAGTATAAACTAAAAGCATCTATTTTTTTAAAAGGACAATCAGTTCTCCAGGAAGTGAAAATCTACAGTAATCCAGACAGTAGATTGCTATAGCAAGGACTCAGATCAGCAGCAGTTCCCTTCTATGAAGAGTTTTTCCATATTCCCAAATTGGTCTGGCCTGAGCACTCACGGAGCCCTGGGCTGAGTTCAGGATTTCAGATGGGGAAGGAAGCGGTACAGTTCTATCCCCCACAACGGAAACTCCACCAAGGAAACCAGCGGCTACCATCTTGGAGAGCTGAAGTAACCACCACCACTCTCTGACAGATTGCAACAATAAAACAGGTGCGTGTTACTCAGCTCATCTCCCATACAGCGGGGAATTCACATAAAATCTCTCCTAGGGCAGTTTGCATAATGGGAGTCAAGATGGCGGCCAAGGTGGCGAAGCAGTAGCAGCGCCGGTGGCAGCAGCTGGAGTGAGTGTCTGGCTCGCCATGCCCAGCGAGGTCCCCGTGTAGGACTGCGCGCCGGGGCCACGTCCTGCTCCTGAGGCCGGGGGATGCGCCGGCTCCCACGCTCTGCCAGCTCCTGGGTCACTAGGCAATGCTGAGCTGATGTGGATCTGGGGCCAACAGTTTGGGCCTCTCAGAACACACACCGAGCCCCGATTGGCTGCATTCAAGCTCCGGTTCACCTGCTTCTTATGACTCAGCACTAATGATCCCGCTGAAATAACTGGTCGGCGCTTCTAAACTTACGGAGGTAAAAGCCAACCGAGCCTTCATAGGCAGTGGCCACAGGATTGAAACAGGGCATGGGAGAGACAGTCAGGACCCACCCGTTGCATTGGTCACCCGGCAAAGGGAACTAACGGTCACCATTTGCATGGGATACCACCATGGCAGAGAACTGATGTCACGGGCGGAGGGGATAACTTCATTGAAACCAGCGGCTACAGGTGTGTAATCCCCTAGCCATCCCTCTCCACACAGCGGGGAAACCTTAAGGGCCCCTCCCAGCTCTCCCATAAGGGCCCCTCCCAGCTCTCCCGTGAGCGCGATAGCCAGACCGAGGGAATCAGGAGTGGCGCCGGACCCACGGCGCGGAACTCCCAGCTACCGCTCCCACCAGTGCTGACAACTGAGGTCTCTTGCACCAGCTACCGGGGGCGGGGCTACCGGAGGGCAAGCAAATTCGCTGAGGGTTCTCAGCCCCAAGCTCTACAAACTTAGGGTCTGAGGGAGGCAAACAGGGAGAGTGTGCTCAGGCATCCATGAAAACAGGGCTCCCGGGAGCAGCAGACCTGGCGTGTAGCCAGTATTGTGGTGAGCGGCACCCGTGAGAGGGGCCTGGCTCGAGGAAATACAAGAGAAGGCCCAAGACACTCAGGATTGGAGACCCGCCCAGTCTGGGAGGAAGAGCTGCCGCACAGTGATTGGTTCCCACCTATTGAGAGGAGAAGCTTGGCCCAGTGGGCACAGCTCCACCTACTGGAAGAGAAGTTAATTGAACTCTATGACTGCATTTATTATTATTATTATTTTTTTTAATTTGGGTTTTTTCCTTTCATTTTCATTTTTTTGTTGTTGTTCTTTAACTTTTTTAAAATGTTTTTAATTTTTTTAATTTATTTTATTTTATTATTATTATTTTTTTAATTTTGATTTTCATTTTTTTATTACCATTATATTTTTTTAAAAAAATTTTTCTTTCTTTATTTTCTATTTTTTTTCTTTTGTCTTTTCATTTCTTTTCAATTTTCTTATTCCCCCTTCCTTGAATTCTACCTGCCTACACTCATTCTCTTTAGTGACTTCTTCCCTTCCCTTCTAATATCTTTCCTCCCAAGCATCAAATAAATTTATAAGAGTAAACAGTAACTCATCAGTCAAACAGAACAAGGAGTAACATGAGCAGCATAAAAAAGCAAGGAAGAAAAGGAGTACAAACAATGAAGGACAGCCTAAATATTCAGGAGGACCTAGAGTCACCAGAAAAATGGTCATATAAAGAACTCAAGGAATACCTTAGACAGATGGAATGGAACCTTAAAGAGGATATGAGACAGCAAATTCAAACAGTGAAAGAACACATTGAAAATGAATTACATAAACAGCTAAAAGAAGAAGTTAAGCATCTTTATCAGGAGATAGAGATTATAAAAAAATCAAACAATAATTCTAGAAATGAAGGAAATGATAAACCAAATTAAAAACTCAATTGAGAGTATCACTAACAGAGTGGAGCAAGTAGAAGCCAGAACGTCAGATAATGAAGACAAAATATATCATCTTGAAAAGAGTCTAGCCAACTCAGAAAGGCAGGTAAAAAAATCACGAGAAAAACATCCAAGAGATATGGGATAATGTAAAAAAACCAAACTTACGAGTCATCGGGATAGAGGAAGGTACAGAGATTCAAACCAAGGGAATGAGTAACCTGCTGAATGAAATAATTACAGAAAACTTTCCAGAAATAAAAAAGGAAATGGATATACAAATTGTAGATGCATACAGGACACCGAGCACACAAAATCACAGTAGACCAACGCCAAGACACATTGTTATGAAGATATCCAATATACAGAACAAAGAGAAAATATTAAAAGCTACAAGAGAAAGGAGGCAGATTACATTCAGGGGTAAACCAATAAGGTTAACAACGGAGTTTTCATCACAGACGCTGAAAAGCGAGAAGATCCTGGAACAACGTATTTCAAATACTGAAAGACAATGGATGCCAACCAAGAATTCTGTATCCAGCAAAATTAAGCTTCAGGTATGACAACGAAATAAAAATCTTTCATGATAAACAAAAGCTAAAAGAATTTGCAGCCAGAAAACCAGCATTGCAAAGCGTCTTGAGCAAAACACTACACGAGGAAGAAATGAAAAACAACAACCAAAACCATCAGTAGGAAGTGCCTTGGTAATGTCAGAGGGCGGTGGGGGGGGGGAAGCTAATCATGGAGAAACAAACTAAATTAAAAAAAAGATAAATAATCAAACATGGCTGGCAGTACAAACCATATATCAATAGTAACTCTGAATGTTAATGGCTTAAACTCTCCAATAAAGCGACATAGGCTGGTAAGAAGGATTAAAAAAACAAATCCAACAATATGCTGCCTCCAGGAGACACATCTGATTGGAAAAGACATACACAGGCTGAAGGTGAAAGGATGGGAAAAAATATACCACGCACACGGTCCTCGTAAGCAAGCAGGGGTGGCCATCCTCATATCGAATAAAATTGACTTCAAGACTAAGTGAATCAAAAGGGATAAGGAAGGACATTATATACTGTTAAAAGGAACCATTCACCAACAAGACATAACAATTATCAATATTTATGCACCAAATAATGGTGCTGCGATGTTCATAAAACAAATTCTCCTCAAGTTCAAGAATCAAATAGACCACAACACAATAATTATGGGTGACTTCAACACACCTCTCTCACCATTGGACAGATCCTCCAAACAAAAGTTGAATAAAGAAACTATAGACCTCAATATCACAATCAATAACCTAGACTTAACTGACATATATAGAATATATCAACCATCATCAAGTGGATATACTTTTTTCTCAGCAGCACATGGATCCTTCTCAAAAATAGACCATATATTATGCCATAGGGCAACCCTCAGTAAATATAAAGGGGTGGAGATAATACCATGCATTTTATCTGATCATAATGGATTGAAACTGGAAATCAATGATAAAAGAAGGAAGGAAAAATCCTAAATCACATGGAAAATGAACAATATGTTACTGAATGATCAATGGGTTACAGGAAGACATAAAGGAGGAAATCAAAAAATTCTTAGAGATAAATGAAAATACAGACACAACATATAGGAATCTATGGGACACAATGAAAGCAGTTTTAAGAGGGAAATTCATCGCCTGGAGATCATTCCTCAAAAAAAGGAAAAACCAACAAATAAATGAGCTCACACTTCATCTCAAAGCCCTAGAAAAGGAAGAGCAAAACAACAGCAAATGTAGCAGAAGGCAAGAAATAATTAAAATCAGAGTGGAAATCAATAAAATTGAAACAAAAGAAACTATTGAAAAATTAACAAAACTAAAAGTTGGTTCTTCGAAAAAATAAATAAGATCGACAGACCCTTAGCCATGCTAATGAAGAGAAGAAGAGAGAGAACCCAAATTACTAACATATGGGATGAAAAAGGCAATATCACAACAGATGCTACAGAAATACAGAAGACAATTAGAAATTATTTTGAAAACCTATATTCCAATAAAATAGAAGATAGTGAAGACATCGATAAATTTCTTAAGTCATATGATTTGCCCAGACTGAGTCAGGAGGATACACACAATTTGAACAGACCAATATCAATGGATGAAATAGAAGAAGCCATCAAAAGACTACCAACCAAGAAAAGCCCAGGACCGGATGGGTATACAGCGGAGTTTTACAAAACCTTTAAAGAAGAATTAATACCAATACTTTTCAAGTTATTTCAGGAAATAGAAAAAGAGGAAGCTCTTCCAAATTCATTCTATGAGGCCAACATCACCCTGATTCCGAAACTAGACAAAGACACCTCAAAGAAAGAAAACTACAGACCAATATCTCTGATGAACCTAGATGCAAAAATCCTCAATAAAATTCTGGCAAATCGGATACAAAGGCACATCAAAAAAATTGTGCACCATGATCAAGTAGGATTCATCCCTGGGATGCAAGGATGGTTCAATATACGGAAATCAATAAATGTTATTCATCACATCAATAGACTTAAAGATAAGAACCATATGATCATCTCAATAGACGCAGAAAAAGCATTCGACACAGTACAGCATCCCTTTATGTTCAAAACTCTAGAAAAATTAGGGATAACAGGATCATACCTCAACATTGTAAAAGCAATCTATGATAAGCCACAGGCCAGCATCATTCTGAATGGAGAAAAATTGAAGGCATTCCCTCTAAGATCTGGTACAAGACAGGGATGCCCTCTCTCACCATTTCTGTTCAACATAGTCCTCGAAACACTGGCCAGAGCAATTATACAGACGAAAGAAATTAAAGGCATAAAAATAGGAAAAGAAGAACTTAAATTATCACTATTTGCAGATGACATGATTCTATACCTAGCAGACCCAAAACGGTCTACAAAGAAACTATTAGAGCTAATAAATGAATTCAGCAAAGTGGCAGGATATAAAATCAACACGCATAAATCAAATGCATTCCTGTATATCAGTGACAAATCCTCTGAAACGGAAATGAGGACAACTACTCCATTCACAATATCCCCCCCAAAAATAAAATACTTGGGAATCAACCTAACCAAAGAGGTGAAATATTTATACAATGAAAACTACAGAACCCTAAAGAGAGAAGTAGAAGAAGATCTTAGAAGATGGAAAAATATACCCTGTTCATGGATAGGCAGAACTAACGTCATCAAAATGGCAATATTACCAAAAGCTCTCTATAGGTTCAATGCAATGCCAATCAAAATCCCAATGGCATTTCTTGTAGAAATAGATAAAGCAATCATGAAATTCATATGGAAAAATGAAAGACCCAGAATAGCAAAAGCAATTCTAAGCAGGAAGTGTGAATCAGGCGGTATAGCGATACCAGATTTCAAACTGTATTACAGAGCAATAGTAACAAAAACAGCATGGTACTGGTACCAAAACAGGCGGGTGGACCAATGATACAGAATAGAGGACACAGTAACCAATCCACAAAGTTACAACTATCTTATATTTGATAAAGGGGCTAAAAGCATGCAATGGAGGAAGGATAGCATCTTCAACAAATGGTGTTGGGAAAACTGGAAATCCATATGCAACAAAATGAAACTGAATCCCTTTCTCTCGCCATGCACAAAAGTTAACTCAAAATGGATCAAGGAGCTTGATATCAAACCAGAGACTCTGCGTCTGATAGAAGAAAAAGTTGGCTCCAATCTACATATTGTGGGGTCGGGCTCCAAATTCCTTAATAGGACACCCATAGCACAAGAGTTAATAACAAGAATC
This sequence comes from Spermophilus citellus, assembly GCF_964194105.1. Taxonomy (NCBI): domain Eukaryota; kingdom Metazoa; phylum Chordata; class Mammalia; order Rodentia; family Sciuridae; genus Spermophilus; species Spermophilus citellus. Next base: position 112,134,619 of record NC_138188.1, on the reverse strand, counting down.
AACAAATGGGACTTACTTAAACTGAAAAGTTTTTTTTCTCAGCAAGAGAAACAATAAGAGAGGTAAATAGGGAGCCTACATCATGGGAACAAATTTTTACTCCTCACACTTCAGATAGAGCCCTAATATCCAGAGTATACAAAGAACTCAAAAAATCAGACAATAAGATAACAAATAACCCAATCAACAAATGGGCCAAGGACCTGAACAGACACTTCTCAGAGGAGGACATACAATCAATCAACAAGTACATGAAAAAATGTTCACCATCTCTAGCAGTCAGAGAAATGCAAATCAAAACCACCCTAAGATACAATCTCACTCCAGTAAGATTGGCAGCCATTATGAAGTCAAACAACAACAAGTGCTGGCGAGGATGTGGGGAAAAGGGTACATTGCTGGTGGGACTGCAAACTGGTACAGCCAATTTGGAAAGCAGTTTGGAGATTCCTGGGAAAGCTGGGAATGGAACCACCATTTGACCCAGCTATTGCCCTTCTCGGACTATTCCCTGAAGACCTTAAAAGAGCGTACTACAGGGATACTGCCACATTGATGTTCATAGCAGCACAATTCACAATCGCTAGACTGTGGAACCAACCCAGATGCCCTTCAATAGATGAATGGATAAAAAAATGTGGCATTTATACACTATGGAGTATTACGCAGCACTAAAAAATGACAAAATCATGGAATTTGCAGGGAAATGGATGGCACTAGAGCAGATTATGCTTAGTGAAGCTAGCCAATCCCTAAAAAACAAATACCAAATGTCTTCTTTGATATAATGAGAGCAACTAAGAACAGCAGGGAGGAAGAGCAGGAAGAAAAGATTAACATTAAACAGAGACATGAGGTGGGAGGGAAAGGGAGAGAAAAGGGAAATTGCATGGAAATGGAAGGAGAACCTCATTGTTATACAAAATTACATATAAGAGGTTGTGAGGGGAATGGGAAAATAAACAAGGAGAGAAATGAATTACAGTAGATGGGGTAGAGAGAGAAGATGGGAGGGGAAGGGAGGGAGGATAGTAGAAGATAGGAAAGGTAGCAGAATACAACAGTTACTAGTAGGGCATTATGTAAAAATGTGGATGTGTAACCGATGTGATTCTGCAATCTGTATTTGGGGTAAAAATGGGAGTTCATAACCCACTTGAATCTAATGTATGAAATATGATATGTCAAGAGCTTTGTAATGTTTTGAACAACCAATAAAAAAAAAGAAAAAAAATTGGTCTTAGAAGAAATAGTTCATCTGAGCCTGAAGGAATATTGACTCGCTTTTCAAAGAATTAAAAAGAAATTTTTGTTTTTGTTTTTGTTTTTACCTGCTCAGTCTGTCATGGCAGCAGACAAGTACTATGGGCACAGAATTATTGATGAGGAGAAGATAGGAAATAAAATGAATTCTGGCTGTACATACCTCAAATGGCTCTCTTCTGCTGTTCTTACTAACAGCGCTTTCTGGACCGTTCTTCCTTGAGCTTTATTTTGTATGCAATCTGCTGCAGGACAATTGGCATTTCTTCCACTCATATCACAGAGGTCCAAGACAGGCCTGAGTTCCTGTGCTGGTGGGCAGGAGGGCACCCCAGGCAGAGGTGACTCTACTCTCATCTTGAAACATCAGCCCAGCCCACCTGAGCTCTGGAACAAGCTGCCTGGGCAAAAATATAGGAGGGCAAGTGGGAGAGAACAACAGATGGGCGAAGTAAAGAGAAAATAAGACCAGAATGAGGGCTGGGTTTGTGGCTCAGTGGTAGCTTAACATGTTTGCCTAGCATGTGTGAGGCACTGGGTTCGATTCTCATCACCACATAAAAATAAATAAAATAAAGGTCCATCAACAACTAATATATTATTTATATATATAACCAGAATGATTATTTTTCTAGAAGAGTGCTTTTGAGCCTATCTGGTGGGATTTTTAAAAAATATTTTTTAGTTTTAAATGGATCTTTTATTCTTTTTATTTATTTATATGCTGTGCTGAGGATCAAACCCAGGGCCTCACACATGCCAGGTAAGTGCTCTACACCTGAGCCCCAACTTCAGCCTCCTGGTGTGATTTTTTAAAAGTTTCTCTACCCAAGCCAGATCCTAGACCCATTAAGTCAGTATCTCTAGGGGTGGGATCCTTGTATCAGCATTTTTTAAAGCTTGAGGTTCCAAAGGAGGACTGAGACAGGAACTGCTATGATAGAACAATAGGCTGAGACAACAAAAGAACCCCTGGGCACATTAAGCTCTTATGCCTTATAGCCTGGCACAAAAACTCTCTACTCTTGTACCCTTCCCAACAGACCTATTGTGAGACCCTGATAAAACCACAGAAGCAGAATTTTTGCTTCAGTGAACAGATTAAATTGTTACTGGAGAAACCTAAATAAACCCTGTAGCCCTGCTTGTTGTTAACTTAAAAATGACTGATTTTGGAGGTTACACATCTGGGCAATAAATCAGCTGAGCAGAATGACATATGCCCATAATCCCAGCAACTCAGGAGGCTAAGGCAGGAGGACTGCAAATTTGAGGTCAGCCTCAGCAATTTAACAAGACCCTGTCTCTAAATAAGATATTTAAAAAGCTGGGGATATAGCTCAGTGGTAGAGCACCTCTGGGTTGGATTCCCAGTACCCAAACAAATGAAAAATTATTATCCATCAAATGGATAAATTCACTGATTAGGTTATAGCTAATAATCTAATCATTTAATCTCTGAGCATTTCATCACATGAGTTTCCTGGGAAACACCTCATATCCAAACCAAAACAAGCTGCCCCAGCCCTGAAAATTTCACCTCAATCTCACAATGCAAAATGCATTTAGTCCACTTCCAAGAGTTCCTCATAGTCTTAACAGTTCCAGCATTGCCCAAAAGTCCAAGTCCAAAGTCTCCTCTGGGACTCAAGGCAAACTCTTGGCTGTGGGCCTCTGTAAAGATCAAATGCAAGTAACATATATCAAATATAGAGTTGCACAGAGCAAACATTACCACCCTGAAGAGGAGAATTGGGAGTATCAAAAGTGGGAATGGGACCAAAACATGACTGAAACCGATTTGGGCCAACAAGTTCTATAGAGCCATGTCTAGTCTTGGGCACAGAGCAGCAAGATATTCTCTCCAAAGTGTTTGTGTAACTCTGTACCTCTGACATTGCCAGTTACAGACCAACTGGCCCCTCTCTTAACCTGGTTCTTTCCAAAGCTATCAGCTGTCTTTGCAGAAATTCTAGGTTACAGGTATATCTCTAAGTCCCAGGGATCTGCATTCCAGCTTTGGCTTCTCTATTACAGCTGCACACATCCTCCTCTCAGGGATTGCCCACAGGGATTCAAACCCAGTTACCTTTTGCCTGACCTCCCAGTCCTTCCATTGAAACCTCATGGGGACCCTCCATGATCCCTAAACTCCAGCATCCTACATTCCTGCAGAACTTGTTTCCCATGAGCTCAAGCAGTGGTCAGGTCCCCTTAGACCAAGGCGGCAGTGGCCTCTCAGTGCCTGGGTGACTGAATGCTTTAGTCAGATTTTTCACTGCTGCAACTGAAAGACCTGACCAGAACAACTGTAGAGGAGGAAAGATTTATTTGGGGGCTCATGATTCCAGAGGGGTCAATCCATAGACAGCAGCCTACATTCCTCGGGTCTCAAGGTGAGGCAGAACATCATAGTGGATGAGTGCAGTAAAGGGAAGTGGCTCACATGATGATCAGAAAGCAGAGAGGAGAGAGAGACTCCATTCTCTAGATACAAAATAATATCCCAAAGTCATGCTCCCAATGCTCCACCTCCTCTAGTCACATGCTACCAGCCTTCAGTTACCCCTCAGTGAATCCTTATCAGGAGATTAATAGACTGATTGGGTTAAGACTCTCACAACCCAATCATTTCTCCTCTGGATCTTCTTGCATCGTCTCACACATAAGCTTTAGGGGGAAACCTCACATCCGAACCCTGAGCATAATGAAACAAATTCTGAGGAACAGCTTCCCAGGTCCCCCTGTGAAGCAATTTCTCTTAAATGAGTTTTCACTTCTGCACCCTTGAGCCTGCAGTTGGTGTGGTCCTGTTGATTCCTGAGATGCCCTCAAATAATCTTTCCTATAATCTCTGTGCAAAACACGTAACTTTTCTTTACCGGTGGTAATCTCTTTAACAACCGCACCCATTTTGATTCCCAATTTACATGCACTTTTCTGGACAAGTTTTGCAAGTTTTTCTTTTTGAATTTTGCCATTCTTACAGTAAACCAGGCTAAAAGGCAACACCTCTGTCACTGGGCTGCCTTGAAGTTTCCTCTACCAGATTAATTAGTTCATAACCTTTAAATTTAGCTTCACAGAAAGTCTCAAGATAGGAGCAAAATATAGACAAATTCTTTGTCAGAATGTAACATGTGTGACCTCTAGTCTAGCACCTAATAGATTCCCCAAACCTCATGAGTACAGTCTTTACTGTCTGCATTCCTATTGTCATTCTGGCCTTCTGAACTCCTGCCAGAATCACCCATTAAGCTCTGCTTACAACATTCTAGGCTTCTCCATTCTGCATCTCCAAACATTTCCAAACTCCTCCTGCAAACCAGTTCCAAAGAGTTCTGAACCCACATGATTGGTTTAGTCACAGCACTGGCCTCACTTCTCAGTACTAATCTCTGTGTCATTCAGCTCTTCACTGCTGTGACCAAAATGCCCAACAAGAACAACTTAGAAGAGGAAAAGATTATTTTGTCTCATGGTTTCAGTCCATGGTTGATTTACTCTACTGTTTTGGGCCCTAGATGAGTTTTCAACCCCAGGACTGCAAAGGCCCCAAGCATACTATTTACTGACCTTAAAGAAAGAATTTGGAGGACTCAATGGAGATGTTTTGGACATTTTATTTCTAACATGCTCCTAGGTGGCAGGCAGGCCAGGATACAATGGAGAGCCACACCATGCCTACCAGCAAGAGAATATGTAGGATAGGATGCATGTCCACTATGCAGGCGGATTTCCTCAGATGTTTTATGAGTACAGTCCTTTACTTTACAACCAGGATCACTCTGTTTAGATCCTCTTCTGAAGGTTAGAGATAAGGGAATGGCCAGCTTCCCCTCTTTCTTTCCTTTATTATCACATCTTTTAGAGACATTTTTATCTCACCACAAGCTTTCCTAGACACGGATTAGTGCTTAACTCAACACTCTACCCCTTCAGTGCCTCATTAGCCCCTCTAGGTCCCTCATAATTTAAGACTGTTCCATGTCTTCCATGTAGCCCTTTGGACAGGGCTCTGTTGGCACATTGTATCCATATCTTACAACAGTACAAAGAGCAAGAACTTATCAGCAAGCATGTTAAGGTAATTAAGGTAGTGCTAATTTGTTTAGACACTTGAGCTAAATCATGAGAGATATTGTGTTTTTTTCAAACTAATTCTGTTTTATCTAATTCCATTTGGTATCATTTTTAGGTTGGACTACCCAGGGGAGTCCTTGGGCCACAGTCACAGGGAATTATGAGCAGATCCAATACTCTGTCTGATTGGCATGGTGTGCAATTTCCACTACCCAGTCCAGGATTAAGTTACTTTTTGCTAACATATGGAGAATAAACAAATGTTTAATAGACACCATAATGGCAAAGCAATTCCATCAGGCAATACACAGGCTACTGTACAACCTTGTGTTAGTAAAGTAGCCAGCCCAGTAGACTTGCCTAGGCAAGTGTTCCAGACCAATCTATCTGTTTACACCTCAGGAGTATAAAAAGAATAAGATACCTCAGAAACATGCAATTGACATAAAGTGTTCCTTGGGTGACGACATCTGAGGGTAACCATACTTGTAAGGGCCAGGTTCCCAACACAGTAGGCCTTACTGTACATTTAAACAGTCTCCCTCCCTGATCCAAGGGGTCAATAAGGTAAACTCCTGGGGACTTACTTGTATAGTCATGGCCAACTGCTCCTTGTCCTTGATGTCATGTCTTGAGAAGCCAGCAGCAGTAAGTTGTTACTTGTGCCCCAGGTCAGTTTAAGAAAATGTTCAGTAAAGTGTTCTTTATCTGTAACTTTAATGCTGGTAGTCATGGATGAGACAACAGAAATGGCTAAGCCTACTGATGTCTGAGTTTCTCATTTAATGTCCTCAGTGCCTCAGGCAGAGAGGGAGACCAGTGGAAAATCCATAATATAGCCTGGTCTTGAGCTCACTATTGTATGTATGGCCTGTGAAATGAGTTCCTTGGTCACTCTCAGTTACCTGTGGTATGCCATATATGACTCTTAGCCAGATTAGTCTCCTAATAGTTACTCTCTGGTTGGCTCTTTTGCTGGGGAGGGCTTACATCAAACCAAGTCAATGCATATTTGGCCTCTTCTGATAATGGAAGAGGGCCAATGTAGTTTATCTGCCAACACCAAAGAGGGATGCCACCAAGAAAGGTCATCAAATGAGATGACAATCATTGCAGGTAGCATTGAGAACAGGGAAGACAGTCCTGGCATGCAGCAACCACACTAGACATCTTTATAGGTAGTCCCCAGTGTGTCACAGCTGTCCACATTATCTTTCAACCTGCAAGCTTTAATAGTCTAGTGGCAATTTTTTTAATTTATCTGCCAGTTGTATGACCTTAACTAATACTTCTTGGTGTTAGGCTCCATGACAAGAGTGGCATAAGGAGCACACATGGTTTTTCCAACAGACTATAACAATCTTCTAACCCCTTCCATAACTGTGACCAAAAATCCAATGAAAGTCTTATGTTCCTTTATCCTCTGCCATAAGCCCCATCCAAAGCCATCTGAGTGACATAGGTGGTAAGTTCAGCAGGTTTCAGTGTGTCTGGTGTCCCAGGGGCCTGTGCCTGTTTTACTATTCATGTGGCTTGATTAAATGCCTCAATTTGCCAGTCAGCCCAGTCCTATACTGTACCCCTCCTACACAAATCACTTAAGGGTCATAATAACTGAGCTGGCAGAGGGACGAGAGCTCCTCAATAACCCAATAGCCCCACAGATTGTTGTATTTGCTTTCCTGTGTTGGAAACTTTGTTACAGCCTGAGGTATACACTTTGTCTTACCTGACCAAACAACACTCAAGAATTTCACCAATAAGCCAGGGCCCTGCACTTTGTCGGGGTTTATGGTCCATCCTCTGCCTTGAAAAGGAGTCAAAAATATGGGGTTAGCTTTGGTGAGCCCTGAAAGAGAACCATATGATCATTAAGTAAACATTTTTACCTGCTAAGGTGGGCACCAGGTTGGTACCATATCATGACACAAGGTGGCGCTATGGAGTCATCCTTCCCTCTGAAGACAAATGGGGCTTGAATCCTAGGATTTTATCTGACAAGAAGGCATTAGCAAAGTCCCATACACAGTGATAAGTTCCCACTTGAGTACTTCGCTCTTCTAGAAATGTGGCTATGTTAGGAATAATACAGTTGCATAAAGATGAGGAAACACCTTATTTAATTTTCTACGATCCACTGTCATGTGCCAAATTCCATCCTGCTTTCTTATCCTGTGTGGTTGCACACAGGAGAGTTAAAAGGACCGTGAGTTGGGCAAATTATGTTTACTTTTGTATATCACATAAGGCCTCTATTATCTCTTGATGGTCACCTGGAGCCAATATTGTTTGGTGACAACAATTCAGTGGGGTGCAGGCAAATATCAGGGGGTGTTTAGCATGCACTCTTTTTTTTTAAGAGAGAGAGAGAGAGAGAGAATTTTTTAATATTTATTTTTCAGTTTTTGGTGGACACAACATCTTTTATTTTATTTTTATGTGGTGCTGAGAATCAAACCCAGCGCCCTGCGCAAGAATGCACTCTTAATATTGTGTTTACAATGACCCATGCTTCATCTCCCAGCAACGCAAACAGAACTCTATGTTAGTTTATAGCTATGTACCCCACAAAATATCAACATGCATTATATATTTGGGAACAGGAACCATGAACACTGGTTAGGGAATGGGTGGCAGCCATCCAAGCTGAAGAGTTATGGCTCTCAGACACTCTGTTTTTCCCTTGTATTCATCAATAGCAGTTAACCCCACCTGTGAAAGGATTACCACATACAGTGTACATTCAACTCCGGTTTCCAGCAATGCTGAATATTTCTGGAAGGCCCATGTATTGCCATTTTTATATATGGCCTCTGGTCTAGAGACATGACTCCGACCCATGAACCTTGACCTCTCCCCTAGTTACCCATACCCAAGGGCTCAAAGACTCCTCAGGGTGAGCAGTGGGCTCTGCTTTCATTATATCTCCTAACAGGAAAAGTTTGTCTTTGTCTCTTTTTGGAGTAGATATTCATTTTGCCTCCCTTTTTCCCCCCCTTATTGCAAAGTATAATGACTGATGCACCTTGTCCTTTGGTGATTGCTTCCATAACTGTACCAGGGTGGCATTAAGTTGTTTGTCTGTTTTCCTTTCATCCAGTCCTGCTATTGTTAAGTCCACCCACATCTGTCTATGAAAAACAGAGAAAAGCATTTCCAGTTTTGTGGGGTTTATGGACTCCTGTTTTCTGCCATAATCTTTCTTTCACCCTTTGGTCTGCTATCCCTTGTGCTACTTGCACGAGGGAATCCTCTGCTAAATGGATAATATTGATACCATGGCACCATAAATGAATGGAGGGACCACGTGTAACACTGCATCCCTCATTCCAACAGTAAATGTCATTCTGTCTGGTCCTGGGAAAGGCAGCACAAAAATAACATGTTTCATTCCCAGTCTCTGGAAACAGCTCTTTCTTAGAGGCTCAGGTACTTCTAGGCATAGCAATATCTCCTGAATTTGGTTACTTATTTCAAGTGGCAAGAAGCAGCCAAGCTAGTTATAACCCACACTCTCATCAGAGTCACTGAGTAAAGCCACTGTCACAAAGCAGGGTGAGTAGTTACTAAAGCCATTTTAGATAATTCTATACCATTCAACATTATTCCATCTGCTCCAATGCCCCACAGGCTGAACAGCCATGTAGGTAAGCTTTCTTCTGTTTTCTGTCTGAATGTGGATCCCCTAACTCTCCTAGTGGTCTGTAAATATCTCTCTGGAGCCAGGAGCAGGTCTGGATCTGCCCCCTTGGGCCACTCCTGCTGGGTCTTTAACTTTTAGACCATTACAATTCTAGATTCCATGACAGTTGATAGTTTTGTCCTTTATCTTGACTTCTGAATCCCTGGAAATAGTGGATTCCCTGAGTGGGGTCTCACTTCTGAGTGTCCCAGTTTTCACTAGTCATCAGCATCCCAGTATGGACTCGGGCCCCTGATGTTTCCTCAGTGCAGCATAATGGCAGGCCATGACCTGTAGGCAGTCATCTGTAAGCTCTAAAGGCTGAGACAGCAGATCCCTGCTGTTAATCTGTTAATCTGTTAATCTGATTGCCTGGAGCCTGAGTGGTTAACTCCTGCTCTGAGGCACACAGCAGGGCCTGTGTCCAATGCAGTGCACTGTGTGTCTCCTTCTCATTTCCTCTGACTATTTTGGTTCCTTTTGCTTTTCTGTGACTACTTTGGATGCTGCTCCCAACACTTGCAGCACCCCACTTTGCATTTTTAAGGTGTTCCTATACTCATGCAGTGGTCCTCCTCTCCAACAGGGAGCCACCTCAAACCACACTGAGGCATGCGGCCACCCTCGGATTTCCCCTGCAGAATCCACACCCTTTCCCAACTCTAGAGTCAACTCCATACATCTCCTTTTGGGATCCTGCCGACTACGCCAATTTTTCATCCCCAGTGCTGCAAACGCCCCAAGTATACTGTTTACCAATCCTGAAGAAAAAACTCTGAGAACTTGACGGAGAGGTTTTGGACATGTTGTTACTAACATACTCCTCAGAGGTCACAGGCCAGGATATAACAGAGGGCTGCCCATGCCTCCAAGCAGGGCAACATATAGGAATATGTAGGATAGTTTGCATGCCCACTGTGCTGGTGACTTTCTTTTACTTTAAAAACAGATTATTCTGTTTTTTTTTTTTTTTAAATTTTACTTGTTCTAATTAGTGGTCATGACAGTAGAATGTATTTTGACACATCATACATAAATGGGATATAACTTCTTATTTGTCTGGTTGTACATGATGTACACAGGTCATATAATCATATAGGTACATAGGGAAATAATGTCCAATTCATTTTACTATCATTCCTACTCCTATGCCCCTCCCCCGCTTCCCTACTCTGTTTAGTCCAAAATGCCACTATCCTCCCATCATCCTTATTATGAATTAGCATCCACACATCAGAGAAAACATTCAGCCTTTGGTTCTTTGGGATAGGCTTAGTCTACTTAACATAATATTCTCCAGTCCCGTCCATTTATTAGTAAATGCCATAATTTCATTCTTCTTTAAGGCTCAGTAATATTTCATTGTACATATGCACCACATTTTCTTTATCCATTCATCTGTTAAAGGGCACCTAGGTTGGTTCTATAGTTTAGCTATTATGAATTGAGCTGCTATTTAACCTTGATGTGTCTGCCTCACTGTAGTATGCTGATTTTAAGTCCTTTGGGTATAAGCCGAGGAGTGGGAGGACATCAAATGGCATAAAACCAGAATTATTCTGCTTAGATACGCTCCTAAAAACTAGAGTAAGGGAAGCAGCTAGCTTCTCCTCTCCATTTCCCTCCTTATCACATTCTTTAGAGACCTTCTTATCCCATTGCAAGCTTTCCCAGGCACTGGTTAGTGTTTAACCCAACAGTGAGACAGAACACAATGGCAGAGGGTGTGGTTGAGGAAAATAGTTCTGCTCTTGGTGGCTGGCAAGCAGGGAGGGGGAGGAAATAAACCCTTCCAGTGGCCTCCTTCTTGCAGCCATGCCCCACCTGCCTACAATTACAATATAGTATAGCAGTCTTTCAAAATATTATTCCATCAAATGGATTAGGTCATGGCTCTCATAATCATTTCTCCTCCGAGCATTCCTGTTTCACCTAGAACACAAGCTTATTGGGGAACACCTCATAGCCAATCATACCAAGGTGCAAGGCCAGGAAGTTTGCACCGGACGATGGTACTGAAGCCAGATTTAAAATTAGGTAGTCAGTGTAGTTAGGTAAATCGCGTCTAATATCGAGTGAAATCTAAAATGGAGGCCATGCTGGGAATGACTCAGGGAAAACACATTCATGGAATGTTAATGAAGTCCGAAAAGGCCCTAGGCCAAAGTCCACCTCAAAGAAGCGTTAATGAACAGCCCCCAGCAAACTTAAAGATAGCCCATCACAAAGAAGTGTCCCACCTCTCGGGCCTTCCAACCTACATTCCACCCCCAAAACTATAAAAAGGGAGACAACCACACTTCCACGGATTCCACCTCTTGGGTCCCCTTCTTCCTCCGGGAGAAGTCTTTTCTGCTGTCCTTTAATAAACTTCTAATTTCTACTCTGACCTGGCCTCGGCGTGCTTCTTTGGTGTTATTCTTCAACATCGGGGAAGCAAGGACTCGTCACCGGCCAACAGCGGTAACAGTACCACCTACAAAAGTCACTCAGCTGTTCTCAGGAAAAGTTGGTGATGCACATCCAGTAATCTGAGACTCCAGCAAGAAGGAACATCTTTTGAAATCATGTCCCTGGCCAGTGGAAAACTATAGGACTTTAGCTACAACTGAGATGGCAACACCAAACCCAGTTGTAAAGTGAAATTACAGGCACATTATCCTGAGACACCACTGCCTAGGGAAAGGGTTAGTCCCCCTCCCCTTCTGTCAGTTTTTCTTCAGGAAACCTAATTAACCATGGGTCCCTACCTTTTGGATTGTGAATAACTGTCTCTAAGAGTCTGACTACCCCTTTTGAAATGTAAACACCCCTATCCAAGGCTTTCAAGGCTAGAGTTTGACAGATTTCTGTAAACACATTTATGTTACAGATACCTCACCAGGCCGTCAGTCATGTAGATTAGAAATTTTTTAAAGAGAAACAAACAAACAATGACACAACAGGTCTAAGATGACACCACATAATCTGTAAATGTTGTGAGAAATTGTGAATCAGGGCTCACAAATGTGTGGAGCTTGTTCTCCTCTGGTCCCGCCAGAGTAAAATTGTAAGGGTCCGGCGAAACGTCGGAGAAAGAGACCACGAGACTAGCTTCATGCAATGGCAAGGGGGATTTATTGGATCCATTCCAGCGCGCTGGGACTCTGTGCTCACTCAAGAAGGGAGAGCAGCCCAGAGCCCAGAGCAGAGGTCAAGCAGAGCTTAAGTACACTTTTTGGAGAGGGTGGGGGGCTTTGCATACATCAGAACAAATCATCATGAGGTGCGGGAAAATTGAACAACAACTCTGATACATGATTAGTCCATTCATTGGCGGGAACAGGCTGGGCAGGGGTGATTGGTCACTTCTAAACTGGGTACACATTCAAACTGATTGGTTCGGGCCTTGTGACAAAGCTGCACAGGGCCCTAGGCTGAATGGCCAGTAGGGCGTTGTCTTAACTATCTTAGGAATCTGGGTGTAACAGAGGAACTTAATAGTACCTAATCTTTTACATTTCAATTCAAGGTTTCCAGCTTAGAAACTTTACCCTTTCATTCCCCACTCCTTTTTCTGACTACTTTTAATCTTAAAAGTAATGAATATTGGGGAGTCTCATTTTTCATCTCTGTCAGTGGAGCATATTGCCTTCTGATTACCATGGGTTGTCCTGTGTTTCCTGGAATCATTTTTAGCATGGCCTCCATTTTAGATTTCACTCGGTATTAGACCCCGATTTATCTAATTACACTGACTACCTAACTTTAAATCTGGCTTCATTCCCCCCTCTAATTTGGGAACTCCTTACTGCTGTGAGGAAGGGGGACGAAGTGGATCTCTCTGGCTTCTTCAGGCTGAAAAGGGACGGTGTGGGGCAAGCAGTTTGGAGTCCCCCTTAAAAATATCGGGTCTATCGAGTGGTCCATGCTAAAAGTCCAATTGAGAAGTAATAGGCTGGAGGGCCATTCGAGTGATAGGTGGTCTATAAGAGAAACAAGAACTCATTAGTACTGGAACCATATTGATGCAGTAATAAATGCCACAGCACAGGAATATGCCAATGAGTATAATGACCAAGACAAAGATTAACAATGTTTTCCAATAAGGCAGTACCAGAAACTAGGAGCTAAGATATTGTTTTCACAACAAAGTTGCTGAGGACATGGCTTCCATCTGAGCATGTAAATCTTTAAGGATATTTGTCACATTGTCAGACATGTCAGGGATGTCAACACAACATTTAGGGTTACAGATGTCTTTTCCCTTAAGATATAGTCTAATAATCTAATGCCATCTGATCCTTCAAAATCCTTTGCTAGTATGACCTCTGTGTCTAATAGAGAAATCTTTAATTCTGCTACTCAGGGCTGTATAACCATACTAGCAAACATCAAGCCTACCTGCGTTGGTTAGAAATAAAGGCCTTAGACTAAAACTACTCTAGCAGTCCCTTTGACAGTTATCAGGCATTTCTGTCTAAGAATCTCTTTTGTAGCCTCCAGTCTACTTATTTATAGAAGTTACATTTAACTATTATTATCATTTAAGATGTCCAGGAACAGCTGTGCTTTGGCTTTGACTGTCTTTGCTAAGTGTTTAAGATGAAGCAAGTCAAACTGACTTCTGTTTCTACCTATTGTTAACAGTCAGCTGAGTCTCTGGGAAGTCCTCGGGAACTTCACAGCAGCTTCTCAGTTCTGCTAGTGCCATTTGCGCTAGGATGGGTCCAGACCTTGCTTGACCATGTGGCTTCCCTCGGAAGCATCAGGGATATCTCCCTTTTCTGATGACCCTCCTCTTCACAGCAAATGCACTGACTGGCTTCCTGTCCTCCACTGGTCTCATTAATCTCCCTGATCGGGAGGTTATGTGGCCTAGAGTTGCAGAGCCCTTTGAAGAAGTCCCCTATTCCCTGATTCAGACTGACTCAGAGGGCAAGAGCCAAATTTTTAATTTTAAAACTTAATCTTAAACATCTAGCAAATAAGTCAACAGCCTTATATTAAGGGTACTGAACTTTAATGTCTATCTCTCTATCCTGTAGGTGGCAACTCCCTATAAGTCATTATCTTAAATTAACCCAGGTTGTGAGTTCTTAAAGCAGTACTTCTTCAAAACATTAACAGGCAATTCTTAAACCATCTATAGGCAAACTACAAAACAAAACTAACTAGGGTAAAAACATATTTAGTCTATGTAATAGCTACCTAGAATTTTTGGCAGAGTACATCCCCTGTTTGGTATCCTGGCAATCGTGACAAAAACCAACTTTTGGGCACAACTTTAAATACACTGAAATCTGGCCTACTTCTTTCATAGTCACTTTCACATGCAGTGAGATGGGACATAGAGCCTTATCTCAAGTAAGGTGGGGCTCTTCATAAATCTTAAATACTATAGTTCTGAAACTGATCTTTGCTTTTTAGACATCATTTTACAAAGTCTACATAAATTGTTGCTCATGTTCACATGAATATTAGCTAACACAACATAATATCACATCTAAAACATGAATTAAAGAAAGGCTGAAAGCTTTTAACCTCTTGTTGGAAAGTAGCAAAGTACTTTTGTGTTTTGCAATAAAACCTTTACATAGATTAGGCTCTCATTAACTTAAAGATACATTTAAATTTTATCTCAGTGTAAAAAGTAACATGGAACTTTACATAACTTATTGATAATAAGTACAGTTATAGAACACAAGTGATATAAATAAATTTCCAACATGTTTTTTTTTCTTTGAACCTAAAATTACCATACAACTTTAGAACACCAGCTTGTAAAGCTTCTACCTTACAGACTTGTATACCTGGAAGATATGAACACATTAGTAACATCACAATTACATTGATGATTTTATGTTAACCAAGTTTGGCTTTTAAGGAAATAACATAGCACAATTCTCTAAAACAACAGCACTTGTTTAACCAGCTGCTTAATTTCTTTAAGATTACTTGCTCAAAAACTTACTTATAACCAACTTGCACAGACCTTTTTTTATCACTTACTTAAACCCTCTTAATTACTTAATTACATAGACTCTCTTATCCAGAAACACATTTTCCCTCTATTAAATCCATACCTAGAACCTTCTAGTTTCTCTTTTCTATCTGTTAACCTCCTTCTGTTCACATCTTGAAACAATACTTGTAAACTTTTTAATTTAAGCAGAGTTAACATTTTATTAGGGCCTTTTTGAACACCTAGAAAAACTTATAAGCTTAATTTAAGACCTCCTTTTTTATCTGTTTACCAAATTTAAATTGAACCATTTGAATCACGTGAATCAAAGATATTTGGATCCATTTTTAATTTTTCTATGAGCGCTCCTCATCTGTTAATTGTCATATCACTGCAGGATATATGGACATACACACATACAGACATACCGACATACAACACATAACAAGAGTGTGCACACATAACAATAATAAAGGCCTCGTAGTTTTTCGCAGATGAAATCTCCATTGCAATGTTTTAAAAAAAAACTCCAGTTGATCAAAAAATAGAACTTATCAGAAAAACATTAACTTGTCTGTAGGATAAAAATCATGAGCTCAAAAAAAAAAAACATAGAATCTAAGAAAAGGCAAAAGTCCTTTAATCTAGTTTGAGTTCCCATAAAAAGATACCTTTACCTTTTTTTCCTTGGGCCTGAGTTCCAAGCTGCTTCTGTTTCCATATCAGCTTAAGCCCTGGCTAAGGTCTGGAAGGAGCAGGGAAAAACTGCTATTTTGAACAGATACTTTAGGCCTAAGGCATTTTAGCCATAAGTCATATTTCCAGGTTTGGATGTTGAAAATTATGATACAAATTTAAGAAGCAATTCCCAAAATTTTATATCTTTTTACACTAGAAAAACTTGCTCACATAAAACTGGAAATAGGATCTCTACCATCAGAAGAAATTTCTTTAGGACCTCTAAGCCACTTTCCTTGTTCTGAAGTTCCTAAAGTAGCATTAAGTTACATTAAATTTGCCTAAAAAATTTTAGAAAGAACCACACACTACCATGCATATCTGAAATTAGGCTTTGAAAATTCCCAAGACTGTTACTAATTAATGTCATTTCAATAAGCTAGACCAACGTTTTAATTCAACACTTTTTTCCTAAATCTTACACACAGAGAAACAGATACCAAATCATAATTTACTATCCTTGCCCAAATCAATGCACTGTATACCTAGTGAAATCTCCTTAGGCTACCCAGTTCAAAATTGAAACTCTTTAGAAGTATCTGAAATCAAACTAAACAATTGCTTAAACCCAACTTTTAACTGCAAGATAGTGCAATGCTTTAGAAACCCATTCAGATACCAGATTGTTACAATAAAGAAATTATTTTTTTAGACACACATTTAACCTAGTTTATCTTTAAGAAACAATCAGACAACCAGATAAGAATATATCCCTCCAGGTTTTGAATTCTCATTTAATTATGACTCCCATCAGTGGCACCATAGACTTTCCCACTAGTGGACCAGATGTTTTCACTTAGAGGCAACTATAGGTATAAAATCAAGGGTCTCAGTGTGACTGGCTTTACTGCATTCAGTGTCCCTTCTTTTTAAGTAAACAAAGGTGGCGTAATCCTTAAGATGCAGATAAGGACCCAGGGAACTCCCCAGAGCTAAATAGCTCTGGCAGCTGCTGGGAGTCCCTTAATCTTATCTTTCACCCACAGGATCAGCTCCTCCAGTTTGGTTTGACCTTAGGCACTAGGCTTTTTTTTTTTCCTAACTTTTTAGTAGCCAGCTCCCAAAAAGCCCATCCTCTGCTTACAGTTATTTCGAGTGCTAGGCTTCCCCAATAAAACATCTCTAAAGCCAATTAACACCAATTTAATAATGAGGACAGGGCTTTGAGAAAAGTCAAAGCAAGATGTCAAAGTTGTTAAATCTCCAGCAAGCATCCCTATTTGCACTCAAGCTGATTACGGGAGGGAGAGAAAACATCGCTTTCCTAGTCTCAGTATTAACCTTAGTTGGAATCTATCATCTGCTTTGGGCTTCATTTTTAAGCAGCCCGACTCGAGGAAGACCCATTCGATTCTTTTGCCCCGGGATTTGGTGATTGCAGCCGGGGAGGGCTGTAACATTCGGGGGGGGGGAGGTTTGGGGACCCGGTCCCTTCTACCCCCACGAAGGAGGGAGAGGGCCAGGTACTCCAGAGCCGCTTTTTCTGCTCGCCGGGAGGACGGAAGGGGGGGGGACAATCCCCCGCCAACTCCGCCCGCTCTGCTGTGGTGCGAATGGGCCCAGTGGCAACTGGTTGCCGGCAGAGGAGGGGGAGGAGGGGCGGTCCCCCGCGGACCTCACCCCCGATTCCGTCCGCCCGTCCCCCAAACCTGCGGGAGCATTCCCCCTCCCCCCCCCAGGGGAGACGGCCACGGGCGGAGAGGACAGATGGGTGGAAGGGCCAGGAGGAACAGGGACAGGACGGATCCGCCATACCGCGGAATCCTCCCGGCAGACTGCGCAGACCCCACCCATACAGGAGGAGATTCGCAGAGGTCCTGAAAGGTTAGATCACCATGATCTGGATGGCCATGCGGCCCCGGCTGAAACGGGAGGGACTCTCCTGGGGGCCATTCAACTCCTAGGGTGGGCCACTCTGAAGCGCAGGGGGAAAACACAAACGTGACGAAAACGCAGACACACAGTAAAGTTTAACACAAATTCAGAAGCAAAAATTAAAGACAGACAGTGAATTCAACAGAAAGAGTTGCCGGCAAAACCAGACGGGTTGGCAGCAACGAGGGTTCATCCGCCCCTCTACACCGACGAGGGTTCATCCGCCCCTCTACCTGATGGGGGGCACCTCCGTCCCCCCGAGTCCCCCAAAGCGTCCCTTGGGGGGTGGCCTGTGACTCCCTAGCACGTCTGCCGCCACCGCCAGGGGGAGCTTACGCTCTCCACTGACAGCCACACACACACACTGCCAACCCCACCTGAGGCTCTGAGAGCTTATGCCCTCTGGGGACTTACGCCCACCATTGAGCCGCCAGAGACCAAACCTGAGCGATCGCACCTGAGCAATTGCGAAAGAAGAACAAGGGGGAGAGAAGGAGAAGAAGGAGAGGGGAGAGAGAGAGAAAGAGAGAGAAAGGCGCCTTACTTACCCCCGAAGCAGTTCGTAGGTCTCCCTGTCCGGCGATGCGCAGTTCCCGGCCAACGCACCAAATGTAAGGGTCCGGCGAAACGTCGGAGAAAGAGACCACGAGACTAGCTTCATGCAATGGCAAGGGGGATTTATTGGATCCATTCAGCGCGCTGGGACTCTGTGCTCACTCAAGAAGGGAGAGCAGCCCAGAGCCCAGAGCAGAGGTCAAGCAGAGCTTAAGTACACTTTTTGGAGAGGGTGGGGGGCTTTGCATACATCAGAACAAATCATCATGAGGTGCGGGAAAATTGAACAACAACTCTGATACATGATTAGTCCATTCATTGGCGGGAACAGGCTGGGCAGGGGTGATTGGTCACTTCTAAACTGGGTACACATTCAAACTGATTGGTTCGGGCCTTGTGACAAAGCTGCACAGGGCCCTAGGCTGAATGGCCAGTAGGGCGTTGTCTTAACTATCTTAGGAATCTGGGTGTAACAGAGGAACTTAATAGTACCTAATCTTTTACATTTCAATTCAAGGTTTCCAGCTTAGAAACTTTACCCTTTCAAAATAAAGTTTGGAGTTCTCCTTCTCTCCCAGTGCCATTTGCTGCTTCTCGAGCAGTCTGTTTCCCACAACACCACAGAAAATCAATAATAAGTTTCCATCTCCTTTTGTCTGGGGAGCAGCCTGGTCTTTCAGTTATTGCTATCTCCCTTCAGCAGAGGCTCCAATGAAATGCTCAGAGTATGTGGCTCGGTCTCATTTTTCTCGTTTCCAAGTCAAAAGATTCCACCTCTGGTAACACAGCTGGGTTGCGAATCTTTTTTCCAGCACTCACTTCCTTCAAAAACTGCTATTTTCCTGTCTTTTTCACAAGAACCATGCGGTAGAATATGGGCACCTTCTCATTTGTCTTGGCTTGCATTTTCTTTTTGTTTTTTATGAACTATGATATACAGTCCAGGAGTATCTTATGTTAAGAAATTTTAATCTGAACTTCTGTTCAAAATTTCTTATTTCCCTTTGGACTCTCTATCTTTTTCAAACTCTTGAGTTGAGACCTCAGAAGAAATAATTGGTTTTATTATTTAATAGCAAACTCTGTCATTTGACTTGAAACTCCCTGGTCATGTCTGGCTGAATATGATGAACCAATGAGCTTCTTCATAATAAAACAATGACTCAAGAAAGAAAATAAACCAGAGTTCTCCACAATAGCATAGATGTTTTGTAAGGGACCG
Source organism: Spermophilus citellus (assembly GCF_964194105.1). Lineage (NCBI taxonomy): Eukaryota > Metazoa > Chordata > Mammalia > Rodentia > Sciuridae > Spermophilus > Spermophilus citellus. Next base: position 112,115,257 of record NC_138188.1, on the reverse strand, counting down.
GCGAAAAGTCGGAGGAAGAGACCACCAAGAGACTGACTCATGCAATTGCAGAAGGGGATTTATTGAGGATCCAATTCAGCGCGCTGAGGCTCCAGGCTCACTCAAGAAGGGAGAGCAGCCCAGAGCCCAGAGCAGAGGCTAAGCAGTGTCTAAGTACACTTTTTGGGGAGGGCGGGGGCTTTGCATACATCAGAAAAAATCAGCATGAGGCACGGGAAAATTGAACAACAACTCTCATACATGATTAGCATATTCATTGGCGGGAACAGGTCGGGCAGGGGGTGATTGGTCACTCCTAAGCGGGGGGGGGGGGGTGGTACACATTCAAACTGATTGGCTCGGGCCCTGTATGCTTACATGACAAACTGCACAGGGCCCTAGGCTAAATGGCCAGTAGGGCGTTGTCTTAACTATCTCAGGAATTTCAGGTTCTGGGTGTAGCAGAGGAACTTAACAATACCTGGTCTTTCACTTTTTAATTCAGGCTTTGCAGCTTAGAAACTTTACCCTTTCAGTTTGATATTTTACTGAACAAATATGATGACTCTATTCAAATGCATATCCCCAGGGCCCTGCTACTGAATGAAATTCGTTTTTCACACCAGGCTGTATACCAACCCCTGAATGATGAGTTTTGTAAAAGACATTTTATTCATGAAGCAGCCAAACATGAGGTAGTAGAAACCCCAAATCTCAAATCTATCCCCTTGCCAGGCATAGTGGCACACACCTGTAATCCCAGCGGCTCAAGAGGCTGAGGCAGGAAGATCATGAGTTCAAAGCCAGTCTCAGCAACTTAGTGACACCCTGTCTCTAAATAAATAAAAAGGGCTGGGGATATGGTTGTGGTTGAGTGCCCCTGGGTTCAATGCCCAACACACACACACAAAAAATCTACCAAAGGGTTTAGGAATATTTATAGGACAAAAATGTGGGGGGAGATGATTGGAGGCAGGGAAAATACAGCAACAGTTGTCTGTTCCTGTGTGATCCAACTTTGTGGCTCTTCCTTGGATGAATGTTCAGAAAAGGGGCGGTATTAATATGCCAATGAAGCCAGATTTAAAGTTAGGTAGTCAGTGTAGTTAGGTAAATCGGGTCTAATATCGAGTGAAATCTAAAATGGAGGCCATGCTGGGAATGACTCAGGGAAAACACAGGACAACTCATGGAATGTTGACGAAGTCCCAAAAAGGCCCTAGGCCAAAGTCCACCTCAAAGAAGCGTTAATGAACAGCCCCCAGCAAACTTAAAGATAGCCCATCACAAAGAAGTGTCCCACCTCTCGGGCCTTCCAACCTACATTCCATCCCCAAAACTATAAGAAGGGGAAACAACCGCACTTCCACGGATTCCACCTCTTGGGTCCCCTTCTTCCTCCGGGAGAAGTCTTTTCTGCTGTCCTTTAATAAACTTCTAATTTCTACTCTGACCTGGCCTCGGCGTGCTTCTTTGGTGTTATTCTTCAACACTGGGGAAGCAAGGACTCGTCACCGGTCAACAGCGGTATCACCAAGATGGAATTTTTGGTCCTCTGACTCAAAAGGTCATCCATCATATACCTGTGCAGGCCCAAGTAAAGTCTCAATGGTTTTCAATTGTTTTGAACTAATTCCAAGTTCTTGAAAAATAATGTAGGCAACCATAACTATGGACACCAATATATAAAGATGTTTTCTACAGTAAAGCTAATGGGAGCACATTGCTTAGCTGTGTGACCTCTAAAATTAGTGATAATGCCAAGTGATTAGAAGCAAATGCAGATGAGAGTGTTTTCAGGTTTTTCTCAGATTTCACCCCTTCCAAACAACATTTTGTGTATGTGTGTGTTTGGGGAGGGGGTACTAGGAATTGAACCTGGGGTCTCACAAATGCTAAGCAAGTGCTCAGCCACTGAGCTATATCCTCAGCTCATTCTGTTTAATTTTGAGATCTTACTAAGTTGCCCAGGTTCATCTCAAACTTATAATCCTCTGTCTCAGCCTCCTCAGTAACTGGGATTGCAGGCATGAGCCATCATATCAAGCCCAAACAGTCACTTTAAAGTGTTCCAACTTCTGACCACAAGATTTACCTTTCTCTCCCCTACTGGGAACAGTGAGACCTTGTTTCTAGCCTATAGTAATAGGAAGGTAGTTTTAGGGACAATTGGGGGGGGGAAGTGAGGGGGGGCGGATTACTGCCCCTTTAAATGACTCAATGTTCTTTCAAAGTAGGTTTGTTTGTTTATTTTTTTCAGATATGGCCCTCAAACTTAGAAGGAACCAGCCAAAATCACAGAGTCACTCTGATTCACACTTTTTAGATGAATTAGATAAATTTTGCTCATTATAATACTACATTCTTGGCTCAGAGGCATTTCATAAGTCATTTTTTTTATTTTATTTTTTTTAAAATTTTTTTATTGGTTGTTCAAAACATTACATAGTTCTTGATATATCATATTTCACACTTTGATTCAAGTGGGTTATGAACTCCCATTTTTACCCCGTATACAGATTGCAGAGTCACATCAGTTACACTTCCACTGATTTACATATTGACATACTCATGTCTGTTGTATTCAGCTGCCTTTCCTATCCTCTACTATCCCCCTCCCCTCCCCTCTCCTCCCCTCTTCTCTCTCTACCCCCTCTACTGTAATTCATTTCTCCCCCTTGTATTATTTTTCCCTTTCCCCTCACTTCCTCTTGTATATAATTTTGTATAACCCTGAGGGTCTCCTTCCATTTCCAAGCAATTTCCCTTCTCTCTCCCTGTCCCTCCTACCTCTCATCCCTGTTTAATGTTAGTCATCTTCTCATGCTCTTCTTCCCTACTCTGTTCTTAGTTACTCTCCTTATATCAAAGAGGACATTTGGCATTTGTTTTTTAGGGATTGGCTAGCTTCACTTAGCATAATCTGCTCTAATGCCATCCATTTCCCTCCAAATTCTATAATTTTGTCATTTTTTAATGCAGAGTAATACTCCATTGTGTATAAATGCCACATTTTTTTATCCATTCGTCTATTGAAGGGCATCTAGGTTGCTTCCACAGTCTTGCTATTGTGAATTGTACTGCTATGAACATCAATGTAGCAGTGTCCCTGTAGCAAGCTGTTTTTAGGTCTTTAGGGAATAGACCCAGAAGGGGAATAGCTGGATCAAATGGTGGTTCCATTCCCAGCTTTCCAAGAAATCTCCATACTGCTTTCCAAATTTGTTGCACCAATTTGCAGTCCCACCAACAATGCACAAGTGTACCCTTTTCCCCACATCCTCGCCAGCACTTGTTGTTGTTTGACTTCTTAATGGCTGCCAATCTTACTGGAGTGAGATGATATCTTAGGGTGGTTTTGATTTGCATTTCTCTGACTGCTAGCGATGGTGAGCATTTTTTCATGTACTTGTTGATTGATTGTATATCCTCCTCTGAGAAGTGTCTGTTCAGATCCTTGGCCCATTTGTTGATTGGGTTATTTGTTATCTTATTGTCTAATTTTTTGAGTTCTTTGTATACTCTGGATATTAGGGCTCTATCTGAAGTGTGAGGAGTAAAAATTTGTTCCCATGATGTTGGCTCCCTATTTACCTCTCTTATTGTTTCTTTTGCTGAGAAAAAACTTTTTAGTTTGAGCAAGTCCCATTTGTTGATTCTAGATATTAATTCTTGTGCTATGGGTGTCCTATTGAGGAATTTGGAGCCCGACCCCACAGTGTGTAGGTCGTAGCCAACTTTTTCTTCTATCAGATGCCTTGTCTCTGGTTTGATATCAAGCTCCTTGATCCATTTTGAGTTAACTTTTGTGCATGGCGAGAGAAAGGGATTCAGTTTCATTTTGTTGCATATGGATTTCCAGTTTTCCCAGCACCATTTGTTGAAGATGCTATCCTTCCTCCATTGCATGCTTTTAGCCCCTTTATCAAATATAAGAAAGTTGTAGTTTTGTGGGTTGGTTTCTGTGTCCTCTATTCTGTACCATTGGTCCACCCGCCTGTTTTGGTACCAATACCATGCTGTTTTTGTTACTATTGCTCTGTAGTATAGTTTGAAGTCTGGTATCGCTATACCACCTGATTCACACTTCCTGCTTAGCATTGTTTTTGCTATTCTGGGTCTTTTATTTTTCCATATGAATTTCATAATTGCTTTCTCTATTTCTACAAGAAATGCCATTGGGATTTTGATTGGCATTGCATTAAACCTATAGAGAACTTTTGGTAATATCGCCATTTTGATGAGGTTAGTTTTGCCTATCCATGAACAGGGTATATTTTTCCATCTTCTAAGATCTTCTTCAATTTCTCTCTTTAGGGTTCTGTAGTTTTCATTGTATAAGTCTTTTACCTCTTTTGTTAGGTTGATTCCCAAGTATTTTATTGTTTTTGAGGATATTGTGAATGGAGTGGTTGTCCTCATTTCCATTTCAGAGGGTTTGTCGCTGATATACAGGAATGCCTTTGATTTATGCGTGTTGATTTTATATCCTGCCACTTTGCTGAATTCATTTATTAGCTCTAATAGTTTCTTTGTAGACCATTTTGGGTCTGCTAGGTATAGAATCATGTCATCTGCAAATAGTGATAATTTAAGTTCTTCTTTTCCTATTTTTATGCTTTTAATTTCTTTCGTCTGTCTAATTGCTCCGGCCAGTGTTTCGAGAACTATGTTGAACAGAAGTGGTGAGAGAGGGCATCCCTGTCTTGTTCCAGAATTTAGAGGGAATGCCTTCAATTTTTCTCCATTCAGAATGATGCTAGCCTGGGGCTTAGCGTAGATTGCTTTTACAATGTTGAGGTATGTTCCTGTTATCCTTATTTTTTCTAGAGTTTTGAACATAAAGGGATGCTGTACTTTGTCAAATGCTTTTTCCGCATCTATCGAGATGATCATATGGTTCTTATTTTTAAGTCTATTGATGTGGTGGATAACATTTATTGATTTCCGTATATTGAACCAGCCTTGCATCCCAGGGATGAATCCTACTTGATCATGGTGTACAATTTTTTTTGATATGATTTTGTATCCGATTCGCCAGAATTTTATTGAGGATTTTTGCGTCTAGGTTCATTAGAGATATAGGTCTGTAGTTTTCTTTCTTTGAAGTATCTTTGTCTGGTTTAGGAATCAGTGTGATGTTGGCCTCGTAGAATGAATTTGGAAGTTCTCCCTCTTTTTCTATTTCCTGAAATAGCTTGAAAAGTATTGGTATTAATTCCTCTTTAAAGGTTTTGTAAAACTCTGCTGTATACCCATCCGGTCCTGGGCTTTTCTTAGTTGGTAATCTTTTGATGGTTTCTTCTATTTCCTCAATTGATATTGGTCTGTTTAGGTTGTCTATATCCTCCTGTCTCAATCTGGGCAGATCATATGACTTAAGAAATTTATTGATGCCTTCACTATCTTCTATTTTATTGGAGTATAAGGATTCAAAATAATTTCTGATTATCTTCTGTATTTCTGAAGTGTCTGTTGTGATATTGCCTTTTTCATCCCGTATGCTAGTAATTTGAGTTCTCTCTCTTCTTCTCTTCGTTAGCATGGCTAAGGGTCTGTCGATCTTATTTATTTTTTCAAAGAACCAACTTTTAGTTTTATCAATTTTTTCAATTGTTTCTTTTGTTTCGATTTCATTAATTTCAGCTCTAATTTTAATTATTTCTTGCCTTCTACTTCTTTTGCTGTTATTTTGCTCTTCTTTTTCTAGGATTTTGAGATGAAGTATGAGATCATTTATTTGTTGGTTTTTTCTTTTTTTAAGGAATGAACTCCATGCAATGAATTTTCCTCTTAGAACTGCTTTCAATGTGTCCCATAGATTCCGATATGTTGTGTCTGTGTTTTCATTTATCTCTAAGAATTTTTTAATTTCCTCCTTAATGTCTTCTATAACCCATTGATCATTCAGTAACCTGTTGTTCATTCTCCAAGTGATGCATGATTTTTCCTTCCTTCTTTTATCGTTGATTTTCAGTTTCATTCCATTATGGTCAGATAAGATGCATGGTATTATCTCTACTCCTTTATATTGTCTAAGAGTTGCCCTGTGACATAATATATGATCTATTTTTGAGAAGGATCCATGTTGAGAAAAAAGTGTAACTGCTTGATGTTGGGTGGTATATTCTATATATGTCAATTAAGTCTAGGTTGTTAATTGTGTTATTGAGTTCTATAGTTTCCTTATTCAACTTTTGTTTGGAAGATCTGTCCAGTGGTGAGAGAGGTGTGTTGAAGTCTCCCATGATTATTGTATGGTGGTCTATTAGACTCTTGAACTTGAGAGGAGTTTGTTTGATGAAAATAGCTGCACCATTGTTTGGGGCATATATATTTATGATTGTTATGTCTTGTTGGTGTATGGTTCCCTTGAGCAGTATGTAGTGTCCCTCTTTATCCCTTTTGATTATCTTTGGCTTGAAATCTATTTTATTTGATATGAGTATGGACACTCCTGCTTGTTTCCGAAGTCCATATGAGTGATATGATTTTTCCCAACCTTTCACCTTCAGTCTATGTATGTCTTTTCCTATCAAATGCGTCTCCTGTAGGCAGCATATTGTTGGGTCATGTTTTGTGATCCATTCTACTAGCCTGTGTCTCTTAATTGGTGAGTTTAAGCCATTAACATTTAGGGTTATTATTGAGATATGGGTTATCCTTTCAGCCATATTTGTTTATTTATGTTACTGAATATGGTTTGTTTTCCTCTTTGATTATTTTCCCCCCTTTACTGTCCTACCTCCCACTGTTGGTTTTCATTGTTATTTTCCATTTCCTCTTCCTGTAATGTTTTGCTGAGGATTTTTTGGAGAGATGGTTTTCTAGCTGCAAATTCTTTTAACTTTTGTTTATTGTGGAAGGTTTTAATTTCATCTTCCATCTTGAAGCTCAGTTTTGCTGGATACACAATTCTTGGTTGGAACCCATTTTCTTTCAGTGTTTGAAATATGTTATTCCAGGATCTTCTAGCTTTCAAAGTCTGTGTTGAGAGATCAGCTGTTATCCTGATTGGTTTACCCCTAAATGTAATCTGTTTCCTTTCTCTTGTAGCTTTTAAAATTCTCTCCTTATTCTGTATGTTGGGCATCTTCATTATAATGTGTCTAGGTGTGGATCTCTTATGATTATGCACATTCGGCGTCCTGTAGGCTTCTAGGATTTGGGATTCTGTCTCATTCTTCAAGTCTGGGAAGTTTTCTCGTATTATTTCATTGAATAGATTGTTTATTCCTTTGGTATGGACCTCCATGCCTTCCTGTATCCCAATGACTCTTAAGTTTGGTCTCTTTATGTTATCCCATATCTCTTGGATGTTCTGCTCATGGTTTCTTAACTGTCTTGCTGAGCTGTCTATGTTCTTTTCAAGTTGAAATACTTTGTCTTCATTGTCTGATGTTCTATCTTCTAAGTGTTCTACTCTGTTGGTAGTATTCTCAATTGAGTTTTTAAGTTGGTTTATTGCTTCCTGCCTTTCTAGGATTTCTGTTTGTTTGTTTTTTATAACTTCTATCTCCCTGTATAGTTGATCTTTTGCTTCCTGGATTTGTTTGTGTATTTCATTGTTGAAGAGATCTTTCAGTCATTTTTTTAAATGTACAATGTATGAGCTTGAACTGAGCATGCTTAGAAATGTGCTCATCTCTACATGTGATAAGTAGGAATAGGAATCTCTATACATTTATAGGAATCTCTATACATTTCCTTAATAAAAGCGTCTTGCTTTCCTCATTTAGTGAGCTACTGCTTGGAGAATTGTAATAGTTAATTTGAATTGACCACTTGACTGGATACCTGAGATTAAGAGTGCTTCTGGGTGTGTCAACAGGGTGTGTCTAGGAATAATTAGCATATGGGACAGTGAAATGAAGTGAAGACTCTCCCTAAGTGTGGGCAGCACTGTCCAGTAGGATAAATGGAATAAAAGTTGGAAGAACAAGGAAGCAGCAGTAGATGCAAGTTCAATTCTTCTTGAACAGGTTCTTGATTGCCGCTATGGTCACCTGAGGACATCAGACTCCAGCTCTTTCACTCTTTGAAAGCCAATTCTGCCAGGGATTCTTTAGGGAGTTTCCTGAATAAATTTTGTTCTCCTAAATAAGTCTCTACTCATACCTCTTTTGATGCATCTTAAAATTCATTTCTGTGGTTTAAGTCAGGAACCTGCCAAGGCTGAGTTGAGTTCAACTTCTCCCTTCTGGGAACTCTCTTGGACCTCTGTAGTGACAAAACCTCAAAGTCATCATCAGCCCCTCAGAGACAGGCCTACAGATTTGGGTCCCCTTGCCTTTCTGGTGTAGCTACACTGATTAAAGATCCTTTCAAGCTTTTTACCAATACCTTTTCTGTTTGGCTTTTGGGAGGCAGGAAGTGTTCTGACCTGATTTGGATCCCCAGAGTCAGGCCTCTGTCCTAGAACTCCTGTAACAAGCTCAGCACCACCCATGAGCTGTTTTCAAGGAAAACATGCTGTGTCATTTCAGGGAGGGACTATATTGTTGAATCTATTAAATATCTATCTATTCAGGGTTCATATTCCCCTTTCTAGCCCTTTACTGTATATTTTTCCATAAAAGTTGGGTTTTCGGTTTTCATCCCTTGGCTAGAAAAATTTATAATGGGCACACCCCAGCCCCAAAGCCAAGAATAGTATTTCCTCTTCTTGGGAGGGATTTTAAATCAACAAAATCCCTGCACAAGGCCAACTCCCCTTGAGAAACTCAGCCTGAGGCAAAGGTTACATGTTTTACAGGGGGATATCTAGGAAAAAAAGAAGAAAGAAAAGCAGAAGAAGAAAAGCAGGGACAAAGTAAATACAATGTCTTGTGTTACCAGGAGGGCCAAAGCTTGGGCAAATGCAGCAGGTTATTCCCTCAGGAAGTGCTTGATCAAGGAGGCTGAGATGCAAGGCTAGCCAAGCAAGAGTCGGCTTCCGCAGAATGTCAGGGTGCCATATCTGACACCCAGGCAAAGACCTCAGGGGGTGGGGCAAACTCTAGGGTATCTTTTAAAATTCTAGAGACTGTGTCAAAGGACAAGATTACAATTTGTTTGACTGATTTTTTAATTGGCTTTATTTTTCATTCCAGAATTGGGTAGTACTACAACCCATAAAATAGAATAAATATTTTGATGTTCGGAACAGAAGAGCATGGTTTTCTAAACAGAAAAGGGCTGAGTAAAGCAGAGGCAAAAACAAAAACAAAAACAAAACAAATAATTTCAAAGTTACTTTCCTTTGAAAAGCATGGATAGGGAGACAGAACTATAGGAAAATATCTGAGAAGTTGACATCAGATTGTGTCAGGTTACTTCTTCTAAGAATTGAAGCAGAGGAGACGTATTATCAAGTCAGGCCTGCTTGGGAAATTTGGCCATGATGTGTCTAATCCTGATTTCTTGGAAGGTCAGATAAACAACTTGGTTTCAGCTTGGTGATGAGGTGCTTCAGCATGAGTGACTCCATTTTGATGGTGTCCAGTGTCAAAATGAAAAGGTCGAAGTTTCCCTGGCAAACGGAAGTTGAAGGAATAAGAAGACTAAGGGAAGTGGTCATATTGGAGTAGATAATATTCTTTTTTAAAATCAAAAAGAAATTTTTTTGTGGTTCTAGTGATTTAAACCAGAGGCCTCTACCACTGAGTTTCACCCCCAGTTCTTTTTAATTTTTATTTTAAGACAGGGTCTCACTAAATAGCCCAGGCTGGCCTTGAAATTGATGATCCTCCTGCTGCAGCCTCAGGAGTTGCTGGAATGGGTCATTGTACCCACACTGGTGTAGATGTATAATGAGAGACCAGAAGAGACCAGGGAGCATGTGTAACCTGAGTCGTAGGCCAGAGGCCCAACTCTGGGGATCCCAATGAATCAGCTCTGGCCATTCATGCCAGAAACCAAAAGGAAAAAGTAATAGTGAAAGGTGGAAATTTGTTCAATATAGCTGTATTGGGAAGCCAAGGGGGATCAAGGGTTCTCAGTCCTGTCTTCCAGGTTGCTGCTGACATGAGCCCCAGAGTATAAAGGGCTCCAGAGCTACAGAGAGTCAGGCAGTCTTGATTGAACTGTGGTCTAGTTCATCATCATCTCAGGATCACATCATTATCTCAGGATCATGCAGAGGCTTGTCAGCAGCAATAAGAAAGTTGCTGTTACCTTGGGTTGGTGGCCCATACCTGTAAACCAGCTGTTACTGAAAGCCCAGTCCTTGTCTCCAACAACAATCCAATAACAAGGACGCGGTTTTAACAAAAAGGAAAACGAAGTTTATTGCTTTGCTATCAAAGGAGAAACACAGGGGACTCCTGTCCCAGAAGCTGTGATTGCGCCCATCACGGGGGAACAGAAGGCATTTAAAGAGGTGATTCAAAGATTTCATTCCACATGTTTTCTGTGGGAGTTGTAATTCACTTGTTAATTTGGAAGATGGACATTTCTGAAATCTGGCATCATCCTCAAAGTCTGAATTACTTCCTTCCTGTGGTGTGTGTTGCTCAAGAACAAGATGGGGAAGAAAAGTAATCTTATTTCCCTGAGCATAGGGAAGGGGAGAGATTAGGGAGGAGAAGGGAGGGAAGAAGAGAAAGAAGCATGTATTTTAAAAAATAAGTCTCAGTGGCATAGCAGCAAGGGCTATAGTCAAAGCATAAAGTGGACCACTATTACATAGCTACTGAGAAGGCAGAGGCAGGAGGATCACAAGTTCAAGGCCAGCCTTGGCAATTTGAATGTAAGTTTTCATTTCTGTTGGGTAAATTCTTAGGGGTGGCATTGCTGAGTCATAAGATATCCATGTGTCAAACTTTATAGGAAATTGCCAAATTTGTCTTCCAAAACAACTATACCATTTCTAATTTCTAAATACCAGTTGCTCCACATCCTTACCAACATTTGACACTGTCAATTGTTATTATTTTGTGTTGTGACCTAAATGACCGTTTACTTAGTTTCCTAAACTGGGCTGCAAGAGGATTGGAAAAAAAGACAGACAAAAAAGCAAAAAAATCTGGAACCTTGTGGATCAGCCAACTTCTGATAGAAGAAGACTGATCTTGAGCAAACTCAGCACATTTATTATATTATATAGGTTTAAACACCAAAAGGATTTATTGTGAGAATGCATCTTCAAGAAAAACAAAGCCGAATTTGAGGGTAATACAACTTAATTAGGACTTATCAGCTTGCGCCCATAACTCTCTAACTCTGGGCAGCAGACATTTGAACACAAGGCCATGAACTAATAAATTCCATGGCTGGCCCAGAATCTCCCTTGAGCCGGGAAAACATCGATTGGGCAATCTTCAATTGGAACCTTTGCACTGAGAAACTCCCAAGCAAGGTGTCACCTCTGTCTTTGGGCAGTTCAGAAGACCCATGATTCATTTGCCACTCCTGACAATTTTGTTTTGTCTTTTCACTGTAGCCTGTCTAATAAATGAGCAGTGGTATCTCACTACATCTCCAGCTTGTGTTTTCCTAATGAGTAATGATGCTGAGCCTATTTTCATGTCTTATTGGTCATCAGTAGGTCTTTGGTAAAGTGTTTGCTCCTGTCTTTTGCCTATTAAAAACAGCAACAACAAAAAGTGTTGTTTTCTTATTGAATTTTAAGAGTTCTCAATACTGGATGCAGATCTATGTTTTGCAAATCTCTTCTTGCAATTCATGGCTTGTCATTTCATTTTCTTCATAGCATCTTCCCAAGAGCAGAGTCCTTTAGTGTTTTTTCTTCCCCCTGAACTAGGGATTGAATCAGGGTGCTCTACCACTGAGTTTGTCCCCCAGCATTTTTTGTTGTTGTTCATTATACATGGAATTTCATGTCATCTGTGAAGAACAGTTTCATTACCTTCTTTCCAATCTGTGAGTCTGTATTGGTTTTTCTTTTTAGTGTTGACTAGGAATGATAGGAGTGAGCATCTTTGCCATGGGATTCCTTTAGTGTGGCAATCACTTGACTAAAGGCTCTTTCAGGAAGACTGGTGGGCAGCGTCAGTGGGGGAGGGGAAGCTGCAGACCCTGAGACAGCTGAACAGAGGAGCCTGTCTGCTCATCACCTCCCATCCTTTTAGTCAGCACCCCACCACTGCCATATGTGGTTCCCTCCCACCTGTGACTCCTGTGCTTGACCCTTATTCCTCAGCCCTGTGGTCTGCCTGTCTTCCCCTCTCTCCAGCTTCTAGTATCATCATTGAGTTTATCTGGCAGCCTTTTCCCTCCCTCCATCCTGTGGTTCTTCCAGCCATAGATCAGGCCATAGGCCATCGACCTTCCTCCTCTGCTCAGAGTGAGGCCCTCCAAGTCCAGCATCACCAGTCTCAAGGGACTAAATGTGGTCTTCACTCTGGGATTCACCAGACAGGGCTCCTTTCCATTACCTGCAGCACCCATCTCAGGCACTGATCCCATGCTCCAACTTCATTCCCTCCCTACTCTGTTTCCCAACTGCAACTCCTCCTGGAGTCACTTGCTTGGTGGTTGGTGGCAAGGACTTTGGAGTCAGACCTCATAAGTCCAAACCACAGCTCTACAGCATACCAGCAGGGAGACCTTGGGTATGCTACTTAGCCACCTGGTCACTCAGTACCCTATCTGTAAGACGGGGAATTGTGGGTTAATTCATGTAAACCACATAGAACAGTGGCTGGTACCAGAAAGTGCTTTATGTGCTGCTGTTACTATTACTATAATTCCTTCCTGTGTTCATTTAGGCACATGTTTGTGCCTCATCTTAGAAGCAAAGCAAGTCCCGACCTTAACGTTTCAGTGCCTAATTCCCTGAGAGAGTTGACCTTGCTCACCAGCTCCACCCTTCACTTCCTGGCCCAGGTCAGCCCAGCTCCTGCCCTTTCTGTCAGGATGATGCTTTTGTCAATGGGAAAAGCCAGCAGACATCTTCAGACTACTCTTTGGAGGACTGGACACAGCCTCTGAAACTGGAAGTAGCTGAAATAGCCCTGTTTCATGTCTTAGCACTTAACTCTCTGGGCTTCTCCTCTGCATGTGCTGTGGGCTGGGTTGCCTATTCTTTTCCCATGATACCCTCTCTCTGCACTACCCTGGCCACTCCCCACAGTGCTCAGGGCTTTATGTTACAGTTGCCCTCACCAGACAGGTCATGCTGTTTGCAGAGTGCTTTCAACTCCAGTGCAGTGACTGGACTTTATTTTTTTGCTACTGAGTATTGAACCCAGGAGCACTTTATCACTAAACTACATCCCCAGTCCCTTCAATTTTTTATTTTGAAACGGAGTTTCACTAAGATGCTGAGGCTGGTCTCAAACTTGCGATCTTCTTGCCTTAGTCTTTTGTGTCCCTTTGGATCTCAGGCATACACCACCGTGGCCATCTTGACTGAGGCATTTTGATGCCCTGAAATATTTCTGGCTGAGGGTGTGTGTGAGTGGTAGAGCATGTGCTTAGCATGTGCAAGGCCCTGGGTTCTTCAATCCCCAGCACACAAAGAAAAGAAATGTGAATAAATGAGTGAACTAACTAACAAAAGAATTAACACTGGGGATAGAAGAAAAGAGAGAAAGGAACAGAGGGAAGGCTGGTGCCCTGACCCCCCAGGATAAGGGGAAGAAGGAGAGGCAGCAGGAAGTTGGGCAGAAGATGGGGCAAGAAGAAGATGCCGCTGGATTTTGGTCCTGTGGAGTATGAGGGTGTTTGAGACACACAATTTGAGCAGGAGCCCCAGGAGTGGAGCCAGTGAGAGAGGCTGGTCTGGGTGCCTTAGAGCTGTTGGATTCTATTCATGTCTGACAGGATTTCATGTGGGGAGAAGAAGGTATTCAATCCTAGTTCCTCATAGTGGAGAATAGTGTTGAAGATCAAAGTCTTCCTGTGTGGGCCATGGGAAAGCTGGGGTGGACAGAGGTGCTGCTGGGCCACTTCCCATTCTGACAGAATATTTACTAACTAAAGCTCATGAGCTGGGCTGAGACTCAACCTGGTCTGGGAGGAGGAGGAGGTGAGGCTAAAAGATGAGGTGGGGAAAGAGGAATAAGGGAGAGCAGAAACCAGTCAGTGTCCAGGGGAAGACTTGACCTTTGAGCTTGACATTTACTGCGTTGTGTACTGAAGGTCTTCAGCCCAGATTTTCCTGGGCCATCTGATTTTTGATTAGGAAAATATAACTGGGCTTCCCTGCTGCCACTACACTGCCCTCCCAGATAGTGAAATTCAATGAAGGCACATTTTTAGAAAAAAAATAATAGGTGGGAAGTGAAATGGGAGTGGGGTGGTGACACTGTCTTTGGAGCAGTTGAGCAGCACAAGGAAGACCTTAAAGGTACCTAAAAGGACCGGTGAGAGGACAGGTGTGGCCAATGGAGACAGAGCAAAGATCCTGCAAATGGAGGCACAAGGTGATGAGGAGCCCTGAGAAGGCAGGAGAGGTGGGTGCTGGGTCAGCACTGTCTGGGGAGAGCTGCTCACAAGTGGGGCAAAGATGGTCACTCCTCCTAAGAGCCCAGGAAGGCAGGAGGCCCTGGGTCACTCTTGGGCTCCCCTGCCCTTGGAGTCTTGCCACAGACCTGTGTTGAGCCCTTACTTTGCTGACCAACTTAGAGAGGGTCATTGGGAGATGGTCTTGCCCAGTCCTGCTGGTTCTGAGCTCCTTTCCCCATCCTCATCTCCCTCCAGGGCCAATTCCTTAAGGGGACAACCCCTTTGACCAGGGTTGTGCCAGGAACTGCTATGTCACTCTTTGTGCACTGCTGGGACCCAAGTGAGTTGGTAAACCAGAGGCTCAAGTGGTGGACCCTGGGGCTGGTGAGTGAGGGAAGCTGGATCTTTTTCCATGGTCCTTGACCCCAGCTCCCAGGCCCTGACACTCACTGTTCCTTTCCTTTGGGGTTTTCTCCAGGGCACTCTGAGAGCCTCTGGGAACGTCCCTCTTCGTTGCCCTTCTAGGTTCTTGCCCTAAGAAATGGGGTAGAGGGGATCTGCAGCCGGGATGAGGCTCCTGGCTGGGAGCCCTGGGCTCTGTGCTTTCCAAGCTAAGGGGTGAGAGTGTTCAGGAGTGGTCAGGGAAACCAAGCCAAGTTAGGTTCTGACCCCGTGCATTGGGCCTGTTGTGCCCCAGGTACATGTCTGCAGCTATCTGGATGCAGAGGGAGGAAGGCTCAGAGTGGGACCCTGTGCACGTGGACCCTATACACACACTGTTCTCATTAGGATACTCCCCTCAACACCATCCCACAGAGCTCCTTGGGCCCAGGTCTCCAACTGTGGGTTTGTACACACATGGGCAGGGCCCCTCCAGGGAGTGGTGAGGCCACAGCTTTCCAGGAGGTGAGGAGTAACAGGTGTGCATTGGGAGAGGGGTGTCCATGGGTAGCACATGTGTTGGGGGAAGCCCTGAGGTGGGGATGACCCTGAAGCTGAAGCAGTTGGAGCTTAAGGAATGGGAATATAGATCTGGAGGGTGCAGGGTCCAGGTCACAGGGCTTCAGCGCACACCCAGGTGTCCCTGGATAAACAAAGAGGAAAGATTGCACCACTAACTTTCTGGTTGGCCTTGGACCAGTACCTTACCTTCTGGGCCTCAGTTTCCTCAGCAATTAATGACTAGTCTAGTCCTCATTAACAGTTTATAATGTTTTAAAAGATATTTTTAATGGAAATTTTTACTTGAAGTCCCATGTGAAAAATACTGAGTGGATCATAGCAATGCAGTGGGGTAAGTAATCCACAGTACTCCCCAAGGGTCCTTGCAGGGAATTGTGGTGCCAGCCTTCTCCTTTGTTCTGTCTCCAGGGGCCCAGGGTGGAGGTTAGGGAGGACTGACTCTGTGTTTAGCTTCCCATCATCCCAATTCTGCAGCAGGAGGCCTCCAGGGGATGTTCAGCCTTCCATGCATCCCTTAACAGCCATCTATGCCAGGATGTACATGGGAACTTCATCCCCTGAGCCCCACATGGAGACCTCTCAGGCCTGAGCCCTCACTCACTTCCATTTTGGGAGTGCCAAGAACCCCATGCCTGTGAAATCTTTATAAATGAAAGAAGATATTTGAGTGGAGACTCTTAGGTGATTTCATTAGTGAATATTTTGTGTTATGGTGTGTTTGTGTGTGTGTGTGTGTGTGTAAAATGTGGTACTAGGGATTCAACCCAGGGCCTTGTCTCATGTGCTGGGCAAGAACTTTACCACTGACTACACTGCCAGTCCTTGTATGGTGTTTTGTTAATAACTCTATGGATTCAGATGATGACAAGTAAGAACACAAAAAACTCCTTGTATTTGAAAACTACAAAAAAAAAATAATAAATACCTGGTGCTAAAATCAATACATTAATGAAACAAAATGTCCACATACAGACTCTAGAGATCAACATGAAGGATGTTTACTGGGAATGATTTGGAGATAAACACCCCTGGAAGGAAGAGAAGGGGAGGCCAAGATGCAAGACTGAGCAGAGGGGAGTCACCTGAGGTAGGGACCCAACAAAAGCTCAGCAAACCCAAAGGTCGTGTGGTTCTTCAAAATTGCCCTGCATTGAGGCAAAGTGGCTGGGCCTATATGCCTGTAGTGTCCACTCCTTGGATACAATCTGTCCCTGGATGGAGGGGAGGCAGAACCCAGATTTGGGGCTGTCTCCCACCCACATTCCAGCAGCTGGGTGGGTAAGTTCTTCATTCTGGAGAGGAAACTGGGAGGCACCTCCCAGGGTCCACTCCGCAGATTTGAGTGTATATGAAGAACTCGGTGTCTGCTTAAGTGTTGGTCGTGAATCAGGGAAATGAAATCTTACTTGATAAATGATGCTGGAACCATTGGTTATAACCATGGGGAACACACATGGATTAGAGTGTTATCTCATCTTACCCGACATTAATTTCAGATAAAGAATTGAAAGAAAAAGGAAACAATATACCTTATACTTATCAGCTTGAAGGAGAGGGAAATGCAAGTAAACTTAGATGATGCCAATAAAATGCTTACTAGATTTGATTACAAAAACCAACATTTCATATTCAAAATTTCACAAAAAATTATAAAGCAAACAACAAAACTGAGAACGTTTGCAATAAACACACTGAAAAAATTAATTTATATTTTTCAGTTTTGTCAATTTTATATTTTATTTATAATTTTCAGCTTTTTTAAATTTGTTGAACTTTATCTGCTACAATACATATATTTTTTATTTCTAGCATTTCTTTTCAGATGCTCTTCAGTGGATGAATGGATAAAGACAATGTAGTACATATATACAATGGAATATTACTTAGCTTTAAAGAATAATGAAATTATGGCATTTGTAGGTAAATGGATGGAGCTGGAGAATATCATGCTAAGCAAAATAATCTAAATCCCTCAAACCAAAGACTGAATGTTTTCTCTGATAAGTGGATGATGATCCATAATGGTGGGGGGAGTGAAGAATGAAGGAACTTTGGGTTGTGCAGAGGGGAATGGGAGAAGAGGAGGAGCTGCGGAGATGGAAAGGATGGTGGAATGAGATGGAATTATGATTACACTACTGGTGGGACTATACCATGTGCAGCCAGAGGAATGAGAAGTTGGGCTCCATTGGTGTACAATGTGTCAAAATGCATTCTACTGTCATGTATAACTAATTAGAACAAATTTTTTAAAACAGCTGGAAATAAGAATAAAATAAAAATCATTTTTCTTTGTTCATAGCTATTCCACATGTTTTATGTTTTTAAAATGTGTTTTAGTTGTTGATGGACTTTTATTTATTTATTTGTGGTGCTGAGAATCGAATCCAGTGCCTCATGCATGCTAGGCAAGTGCACTACCACTGAGGCACAACCCCAGCCCCCTGAATATGTTTTTGCTCTGTTAATTTAATCTTGTATTTTTCCTGTGAACTTTACAACTGTTGCTTAATAGTGTTTTGCAGAGGTACTGCTTCTAATAAAACAACCTGAGTTAATTTGAGATAATAAGCCATCATCTATAGGACAAGTAGGATGTAATACTGACTTACAGTACTAATATTGACCCCAATTAAATGAAAGGAGCAACTGAAAAATTGTAGATATTGAAGTTATAACCCGTTACTCCTACTTTAAGACTGGTGATACTGGCCTTCTGGATGTTTAAAACCAAAAACTTGGAGACTAAAGTCAAGGAAGTAAAAGGGCCAGGAAAAAGGAGCCAACATTTTGGCTTTTGCCCTCTAAAATCAGCCAGGACATAGAGAAAGACAGGACCTCTCTCTGGTTCTTGCAAGTCCATTTAGCCACCCAATTTGCTGATCAGGGAGATTGAGAGGACCCTAGAGAACAGGAAGCCAACCAGTGTATATTTCTGCAAAGAGGAGGGTCATTGGAGAAGGAAATGTCCTTGATGCTTCTAAGAGAAGGTATATATGGTCAGCAAGACGCTTACCCATCCTGGCAGGTAGCACCATGGGTAAAGGAAAGCTAAAGGAGCCAAAAGGCTTCACACAAGTCCCCAAGACTGATTTCTGAAGAATTTCAGCTGACTCTTAAGAGTAGATATGATCAGTTGACCAAGTGGGTCCTAAACACCTGGCAGGAGAGAATAGCCTAAGCACAGTCCTACATGGATATTTAAAAGGAAAAACAATGGATTTTTAAATGTAACTTAAGACATACATTGTGTCAGCCGTACCAAAAGTTAAGTAATCTGGAGGCTATAGATGAAAGGTCCTTGTGTTGTTGTAGGGACAGACGAAAGACACTGAAGATAGCAGGAAATAGTTTTTTTTTTTTTTTTTTTGGCTGCAGCCAGCTTCAGAGGGCAAAGCTTTTGCTGTAATCAATCAATCCCCTGAAACTCAAGTTCAGATAGTTTTCAGATAGTTTTAGAATTTTATACCCAGCATGTAAGGGGAGGGGCTCGGAAGTTCAGTCTGTAGAAGTTCACATAAAAGCAGCTTTTTCTTTCACTGTTCTGGGCAAGTTGACCATTCAAAGACAACACCTGAGAAGGGGAGAGCTTCTTCTCCCCTTTCTTTCCTCCCCCTGCCAGCTGTTACCATGGAGCCAGTTGGTAATTTCTCTTATCTTAGAAATGTAGACATCTTTTTTTTTTTAAAGAAAGAGGAGAGAGAGAGAGAGAGAGAGAGAGAGAATCTTTTTTTAATATTTATTTTCAGTTCTCGGCAGACACAACATCTCCGTTGGTACGTGGTGCTGAGGATCGAACCCGGGACGCACGCATGCCAGGCGAGCGCGCCACCACTTGAGCCACATCCCCAGCCCCAAATGTAGACATCTTGAAGCCCAGCTCAAGGCCAGAGGCCTTGTTTACACATTTCTACAAACTACTATACTGGATACGTTTGTGAAAAACTAGTAAGGGGGTGTCCAGTTCCTAGAGTGCTGATTTCTTCTCAGCCAGTGGCCAAGTAAAACAGGGCAACATGAAAATTGGAAGTTTATCTACATTGAACTCTTTTGTAGAGACTCTTTTGCTGATAGTCCTAAAATTAGCCATGGTGAAGATTTCTGGAGAAGCCCGGTTAAGACTTTTCTGTGGAGAAAGGGGATGCCACTACGTGTGAGAGTGCCTAATAATAATGATCACAAAGGACTCTAGAGTCATAAGTTTGCCTGAGTTAATGGAGCCTGATCCCACAGACCTACAAATCTTCCTAACCTCATACATTGATAAAATTGATCTGTTTTCCACTGATATGATTATGAGTTACTGTCATCATGGTTTTCAGAGATTGGCTAAAATACTGATTGCTTTTGTGCCAATTGTTTATAAAAAATGTTTTGCTATCTTGTTATTGTTGTCTTAGCATGATCCTTACCCCATGTAATACCTTGTCCAATCATCTGCCATCTGCCACTGTGGACTTCTGAAATGCTCTGATGCTGAATACCCTTAACTGTCCATGTCCCACATGATGGAGAACAAGGACTTTGGTTACTACCCCCAACTTTGTTCTCTTTCAGCAGGAAGCAGCTTGGAGATGTCATCACCCATTTTTCCATAGAATTGGAATGTAGAAATTGGCAGTGGGGAAATGTAACAGTGGTTCACTTTATTATTTGAATATAGCCCTTGCTGCTCTGCCACTGCAACTTATTTTTTAAATGAACATGTTTCTTTCTCTTCCTCTCTCCCCGCTCTTCCCTAATCTCAGGCGAAACAGGATTATCTTCCCCATTTTAGGCAGATTTATCTGTCCTTGAGAATACACTCATCATGAATGAAGTAATCCAGATACTTTGGGGATGGTACCAGCAGATCTCAGAAATGACTATCTCCCAAATCAACAAGTGGATTACAATTCCAACAGAGAACACATGGAATGTAGCCTTTGAATCACGTCTTTAAAAGTCCCCTGTTACCCTTGATGGGCAGAATCTCAGCCTCTGGGACAGGAGTCCCCTGTGATTCTCCTTTATTAGCAAAGTAATAAACCTTCTTTTTCCTTTTTCTCAAAACTGTGTCCTTGTTATTGGAATGGCATCAGGGACAAGGACCAACCTTTCAGCAACACACACACATACATATACACATACACACACACACACACACACACACACACTGTTCTGAACTTTGATACTTATTTTCTTTCTTTCTTTCTTTCTTTCTTTCTTTCTTTCTTTCTTTCTTTCTGTACCAAAGATTGAACCCAGAGGCACTTAACAACTGAGCCACATCTTCAGCCCTTTTTATATTTTGAGACAGGGTCTTGCTAAGATGCTTAGAACCTCACTAAATTGCTGAAGCTGGCCTCAAACTTGTTATTCCTGTCTTCACCTCCCAAGGTGCTGGGATTACAGGCATGCACCACCATACTCAGGTGACACTTTTTCATACTACAGTATATCTTTGATGTCTTTGTCTCTTCATACATTTTGTCAACAGTTGGGGTCCAAGGAGGTTCCAGAAGGGAGAAGGGAAACTCTACTCAGCCCTGGCAGGTTCTTCACTTATACCAGAGAGAGGAATTTCAGGATGTGTCAAAAGAAACACAAGGAGAGACTTATTTAGGAAAGCAAGGAGATTTATTCAGGAAAGCAAACAATAGAGCAGGTTATGCAGGCAAAGGGAGTGCAGGTGCTAGAGAAGGAGAATGCTTGGGGATCTGAGCCTGCTTTCTGAGGAAACTCTATAAATGGTGAACATGAGAATTATAAGGGCTGGTGTCAGCCTCAGGAATTTGATTCCTTTGATTGTGGCCTGGTTCTTAGGATCTTCAGGTAGATGTTAATAGACAGCATTTGGACTATACCCATATCATGGATCTCTAACAATGTTTCTCTCTAGATTACCTTTAATTAGTCTAAAAGCACATCTGGAAGCAATCAAGGTATATAGACACTAGTTAACCTGACTTAGAGTGCTCTAAGATTTATTGGACCTTTTAAGAATTTAGGGCTAGAGGAAAATAGGCCTGGGGGGTAGATGAAGGTGGGGTTTTTAGATTTAAAGCTATAGGGATAGCAGATGTAGTTCAGCAAAGGAGTGCTTGTCTAGCATGCTCAAGGCCCTAGCTCCATCCCCAAGGCACTAGGTGGATTAAAGCTATAGGCTCCCTTTCCATCCTTGTCTCCTTTCTACCTGTCCTACCTCAAGTTTGATGTCTTTTTTTTGTTGTTGTTGCTCAACAACTGAGCTAATTCCCAGACCTTTATTAATATTTACTTTGAGACAGGGTCTCAAAATTACTGAGGCTAGCCTTGAACTTGTGATCTTCCTGCATTTACTTTTTTTTAAAGCATTTTTTAAAATTTATTTTTTAGTTGTAGTCGGACACAATATATTTATTTATTTATTTATTTATGGTGCTGAGGATCGAACCCAGGGCCTCACAGGAGCTAGGCGAGCTCTCTACCACTGAGCCACAATCCCAGCCCCTTCCTACATTTACTTCTTTGGAATCAATTTGCCAAGTTTTCCTCTTTAACCTCCTCAAGCTATACTAAATTCTAGATGAACACAGAGG
Organism: Spermophilus citellus; assembly: GCF_964194105.1. NCBI lineage: Eukaryota > Metazoa > Chordata > Mammalia > Rodentia > Sciuridae > Spermophilus > Spermophilus citellus. The sequence continues at coordinate 112,093,364 of NC_138188.1, read as the reverse complement.
GGGAAAAAAAGTCCATCTTTTACAATGTTGTTTTTCTATCTAACCTGATACATCTTCTTTAAGTCATCTTTCATGTCTTTCAGTAACAATAGTTTTCTCGATAATTACTCTACATCTTTTGTTCTCTAGATACCTTTATTTTGTTGTTATTGTGATATGTATGTTTTTTTTTTTTTTACTATTGTAAAACTATTGCAACTTTTTTATTTTTATTTTTTGCAGTTCTGAGAATCCAACCTAAGGCCTTGCACATGCTAAGCAAGCGCCCTACTGATAGGTCACACACAGATGTGAGCAGAGGGAACTTGAGATTAAGGGGATAATTCTATAAAGTGGGCCTACTATGCTGATCCCTACATGATTTCTTTTTAAAAGCAATTTATCTGTGGGCCTATCCTGTTTTAAGTCAATACAATATGAAACATTCCTCAGCAAACAACCTGTTATCTGCAATAGAAATGCAGACCTGAATGGCTTTTCCCTGATGAATACAAGAACAACACAGGTTACCCTGAAGAAAGGAACTTTTGTGACCTTTAAGCAGACCAGACTTCAAGACTCAGACAGATAGGATAATTAAAAGCAAAGCCTCCCCACCATCCATAAAATCTGTAAGAACAAGTTCCAGTGGGGACCAAGCTGACTCAGCCTTGGATCTTTAGCATGTTAATATAATGATAAAATCTTCCCTCCATGGGGTAAGACCAAGAGCAGTTTGGACTTGAAAGTCTGATGCAATCCTGCTGTCAGAAGTCGAGAAGTCAACCTGGGCAGGACTCTCTGGAAACTTCCCTGGGACCCCCAGTAAAACAGAAGGCCAAGAGGTAGACATTGTCCCTCTCCTCTCTGGGGGGACCCACTTTGTCCCTTGAAAGACTCTCCTTTTCCTATCTCTTCTAATAAACTCATGCCTGTTACTATGTGCAACTCACCTGAAACCTTCTGGCATTTCTGCAAGAATCAGTAACTGAGAATATACGCAGTCTTTTAGGCTCCGTGAAAGGCCTTGCTCTGCAACACCCTCACTGAGCTCCATCCTCAGCCCCTACCACTATATATAGTTCCTGAACAGAAAGGCTATTAATTTTCTCCCCAAATGTGTCTTGTATGCAACCAACTTGCTGAACTCTATTATTCTTTTGATCATTTTATGTAATCATCCCAACTAATCTAGGTTAATAATGAGTATGCCTGCAGCAGTAGCAGTTTAAAGTTTTTAAAATTAATTCTTCATTTCTTTTCTTGCCTTTTGGCCTCACCATTGCATTGTCTGGATGCAGTGTCCATGGTACCCTGGTGGACATGACTTTGGTCACTGCCTTCCAGCTTCATGCCTCCCAACATGGTGAAGCTCTGTTATTTTGTGTAGGGGCACATTCCCTGAGGCAGCCTCACATCTTCTCACGCTGCCAGTTCTGCCTTTTCTTCTACTTTGGTCAGGGCTGGAAGACTAGGTTGGTCAACTTGGTGGTCTTCTGTTTCCAGCTCACCCCTCCTCCTATGGTACATACCCTCGTGACCTTTCCTTTCCTTGTCTCTTCTCTAATTGACCTACCAGGATCTCATCCTGTGCCCTGTGTCCTTCAACACACTAGATCTAACCTGGAGATTGGAGAGGAAATAGAGTGTTGTGACAGGTAAGACAAATTCCTCCTGCCCTGGAGGCTGGCTTCAGACTCTGGGATAGAGAGCAAGAAGAGCTTCTAGGAACCCAGGCCACATGTGGCCCGCGGGCCAGTCTGTGGAGTCTTAGGATAAACTCTTCCTACAACTGACCTTGTTTTCATGAGAACATACCAAACTACTCACACCAAATTCTAAAATTCTATGAAGTGAGAAAGCCAATCACTTTTTACAGGTGTTGGAATCACAAGTCCCTTTGAGGACTAGAAACCTTTAGTCCATCTCAGGAAGTCACCAGCTCCAAGGCACTATTAGACAGGGTAACCCAAAGATGCTCTGGCTTGCCAGGGCTTCCAAACAAAGAAATGCATGGTTTCCTGACCTTAAGCCCACACACATCACCCCCCGTAAATCTGAGGTGACTTGAGAGCAGGGAGGACACCACTAAGGACAAATTCAGGAGACAACTCCCCAGCCTCAGCCCTTCAGACTCTCTTTGTTTCAACACTCTCTGACGGTCCACTTGGGCTTTTGACTTGGGCTAGGCTTACCTCCTGTTCACAGTGTGTGTCTCTGACTACATCAGAGTCTTCTCAAGTGATTTGCTCTTTTGCAGGACCTGGAGCCCCACATGAGCTGCCCCAACAGTGTGGTCCTTCCTCCAGGCTGGCCTGCAATGCTGGCTACTGAGGTCTGGACCAGGCAGCTCGATGCCCATGTGAGGAGTGAAAAGGAGGTTATTTGAGTGATTGGGAAGCAGAGAAGGGAGGGGAAGGGATGTCAGTAGCTAAAGGAAACACCTCTAAAGAAAATGGCTAATGACAAAGCTGACAGACAATAATGAAAGACAAAGGGGTGATGCTAAAAAACAATCATACTCCCTTTGATTTAATTGAGAATTTCTTTCCCTCTTTTCCCCAATTAACCAAACATCACAGTCTGGGGATGCCTGGAAAGGCCCCATCATTTAAAACATCTCTTCTAAGGACCAGGAATTCTGCCATTTGAAATCTTTTCCTTGGGTCATGAAGACTTTTTGATCTTTGAGATTCTTTAAAGTGTTGATATGCATCCAGTGCCCTCTTGAACAAAGACCAAGAAACTTGGATAAAACTTCCATATTCTCATGTCCTGCTGCTCACCGGCCTCCTGCCCCATCCCCAGTACCCAAGACTCACTTGGCTCCCTTGGACCACACCTATTTCCTGATCCTCTGGGCCTTTTCACACCTAAGGAACATAATTTTGCTATTTCCTATGTCTAGGTCACTTATTTTAACCTGTCTAAATTCTACCTCCACACCACCTAGGAATTATTTCTACCAAAAATATTTAATTTGAATCCATTCATGAGGAAATTATCAGACAAATCCAAATTTGGGGATATTTTACAAAACAATGGTTTGAACTCAGTAAACTATCAATGTCATGGAAGACCCTCCTATACACCCTGGAGGAGTCAGGGTACTGTTTAGATGATAGAAAACTGAAGAGGCATAGTAATTAAGTGCAGTCCTGATCTTTGATTCCCTGTAAAGGGCATTATTTCCTATGTCTAGGTCACTTATTTTAACCTGTCTAAATTCTACCTCCACACCACCTAGGAATTATTTCTACCAAAAATATTTAATTTGAATCCATTCATGAGGAAATTATCAGACAAATCCAAATTTGGGGATATTTTACAAAACAATGGTTTGAACTCAGTAAACTATCAATGTCATGGAAGACCCTCCTATACACCCTGGAGGAGTCAGGGTACTGTTTAGATGATAGAAAACTGAAGAGGCATAGTAATTAAGTGCAGTCCTGATCTTTGATTCCCTGTAAAGGGCATTATGTGAACAATTGAAGGAATTTGAATAACATTAATTAAATAATATTGTTATAAAAATTAAATTTCTTGAATATGACAATAGCATCTAATAGTATCATGGTTATGTAGGAGAACTGCCTTGAGAGATATGTGCAGAAACAAATACTTGGAAATGATGAGTCATGTTTACAGCTAATTATCTTTGTTTTTTCCCCCAGTACTGGGGATCAATCCAGGGGTATTTTACCACTGAGGTACATCCCCAGCCCTTTTTATTTTTATTCTGAAACAGGGACCCGCTAAGTTTCCCAGGCTGGCCTTGAACTTGTGATCCTCTTGCCTCAGCCTCCTGAGTTGCTAGGATTACAAGTGTGCACCAACACACCTAGTGTCTCCAACTACTTCCAACTGATTTGGCAATATATACATACATATATATTTACATACATACATATATACAAACATGTGTATTTACTGTATATATGTATGTACATATATATTCAGGAGAGAAAGCAAGTATGACAAATTTATAAATTGGTAAATCTTGACTATGGATGTTTGAATGTTCATTATATGCTTCCTTCATTTTTTCTGCAAGTTGAAACTTTTTTTTTTTTCTGTTCATTGCTAGGAAATCAGATCCAGGGTCCTGCATGTGCTAGGCAGCTGCTTTACCACTGACCTATGTCCTCAGCCCCCAATATTTTCCAAATAAAAAGTTGGAAGAAAAATATTCTGCCTATCCTGAATCTGAGATGCAAGGCAGTCATTAGGTCCATTAAATCTGCTCCTTGGCCCCAACCTGAAGGAATAGTTCTCTCTTCCATCCTTCCAGGGCCCCATCTTGCCTAACTTGTATCACCTGATCCAAGCTGCCTTGGAAAACAGTGAGCTGCTGTTATGTAGCCCCTCCTCGGGCTGTGAGCACCTGGAAGGCAGGAACTACAGAGACCTCAGGGGTTGGAACTACAGAGACCTCAGGGGTTGGAGAGGGGAAAAGTCTTGCCACGTCCCAGCTTGGCCTGAGATCAATCCTCCTGCCTCTGACCTGTGCTCCAGGTCCAGGGTCAGAGCATTTTCTGCCACTGTTAGGTCCTGACTTACAAAAAAAAAAAAAAAAAAAAAAAAAAAAAGGGCGGGGGTGGGGGGAGGGACAATTCCAGAGGAGAGGAATCTGTTTCAATGTGGTGTTATCAGGGTCCAATCAGGAAGCAGACTCCTCTGAGTGGGTGCATTAATCAGGGTTCTGCAGACAGAATATCTCCATGGATTCCTATCCAGCCAGCTATCTATTATCTATCTATCTATCTATCTATCTATCTATCTATCTATCTATCTATCCATCTATCCCCAGCACCACAGGTTTTAAGGAGTTGGCTGTTGTAACTGTGGAGGTTTGGCAAGTTTAAACTCTACAGGAGAGGCTGACAGGCTGAAGACTCACATAAGAGCTTCAGCTTGAGTCTGAAGACAGCCCACTGGCCAATTTCTCTTTCTAGAGACTTCAGTCTTTTTATACTAAGGCTTTTTTTTTTCTTTCTTTCTTTTTCTTTTTGTTTTTTTGTTACCTGGGATTAAACCTATGGGTGCTTAACCACTGAGCCACATCCCCAGCCCTTTTATCTATTTTTTAATTTGAGACAGATTCTGGTTAAGTTCTTTAGGGCCTTGCTAAATTGCTGAGGCTGGCTTTAAACTCACGATCCTCCTGCTTCAGCCTCCCACGCTGCTGAGATTACAGGCATGTATCACCATGCCTGGCTTATATTAAGGCCTTTGGTTGACTGGACAAGGCTCACCTACATTGTGTAGGACAATCTGCTTTATTCAAAGTGCATTTATTTAAATACTACTCTCCTCCAAAAAGGACCCCTTCACAGGAACATCCAGAATGGATACCTGTAGCTTGGTAAAAAATAACCATCACAAGTCCATGCCTCATCAATTTGGTATACATGTATATAGGTATACATGTCTCCTTAAATTATCAATGTGTAATCTTCAAATAAAAATAAGAAGGTTCTACTTGGGCTGGGGATGCAGCTCAGTGATACTAGCATGTTGATGCCTTAGGTTCAATCCCTAGTACTGCAAAATCATCATCATCATCATCATCATCATCATCATCATCATCAATTTAAAAATATCCGCCTAACATGATACAACTATATGGACTACAACTTTTCTCCAGGAGATACAAAGTCTTTAGGTGCTGTTTAAACTCTTCTCCTTGACATTCTGTAACTTATAATCATACTATGATGGAAAGTTAAGGATACTTAAATAATACAAGATGAAGTCAATACATCTTATGTTATATGGTAAAAGAGAAAGAAACAGAAGAAAATAAAGATATTTGCTGTATATATACAAACATTCATAACAAGATAAGGAAGAAATATCCACGACAACCACAGCCCTTGCTGCTGTGACTGGTCACATGGTTGTAGCTGGTATTTACTACCTGCTACTACCCATTCTGTACTCCCTTTGTCCTCAGCAAGCATTTCAGCTGTTGTGGTTCTTTACCTGATGAGGTGACCCAAACCATTCCTGAAGAGACTGGTCTGGATTATTATAATCCTGACTAAATTGGGTTCTTGTAATTTTCCACTGACTTTAATTACAGGGCATGGTAGATGCTAAAAGATGCCCTAAGAACTCTCCTTTGTTTTAGCCACACTCTTCCTTTCTTCCACTATAATATTCAAGGATGTAGTTTTGACCCTGTACCAAGCCTCTTGGCTATTTTGATTTTTTTTTTTTCAGGTCCTGATTCCAGGTCATCCTCAGGGAACTCTAGATTTTTCTCATTATGTTCAGGCCAGTTCCCATCTTAAGTTCTGCCCCATGTACCTGGTGGGTTCAGCCCAAGACAGGGTCAGGAGAGCTGCCCTTTTTTTTTTTTTTTTTTTTAATCTACCCCTAAGCATCAACATCTATCTTTGACACTGTTTGTCAGAGGATCAAAGTTACAGTTTAAGTTTAAAACAAACAGTAACATAGCTGAACTTTGACTGTTCAATGAGAAATACACACAAACAGCCAGAACTCTTAATATTGTATTTTATCATTAGGTAGCTTTGCTTATCACATGTGGGAGAGAATTTCTCTTCCCAGTTAAAGGCAAGCATTGCAAGAATACACACAAAGCCTGAAAGAGATTTCCAGGGGTGTCTCTTGTACACCATTAACTGAGGACTAAGAGGACCCCAGGGTATCCGACTAGTCGACTGCCTGAAGAGGACCCTGCATGCTGATACTGCCAAAGGAAACTTGCTGTACCAGCTGACGCAGGTGAGAGAAGGCTGACCCTGATAGTTGTCAGCAAAAGGAAAAGCTTTGAGCCTTGGGTAGGACCTAGGAGAGGGGAGCTTCCTGGGGAGGAGAGAGTAGGTTTTTGGAAAGAGGCCCTGGCAACCCCTAAACAGAAAGGCAACAGCTTTGCAATTTGATTTCCTTTTTGAAAAAAACTAAGGTTCTGTCCTAGTAGCAATAAGCAGAAACAAAAATAGCATGCATTCATTGGGAGGAAAATTGGGAAAAAATGAAATAAAATAACCATATGAATTCATGCCTTGTTTTAAAAACTAGTCTACTGTAATATATTAAATATTCTTTGAAAAAAAAATAGAACTTGAAAATTAGTAAATTAGATCAGAATTTAAGCATGGTAAATGTCATCTCATATTTTTGTCATTCAGTTTATATGGTTAATTAGAACCTATAACTACTTCCATAACTAGTAGAGAGGGTATAAGAAATTAGCAATGGTAATTTCTTATGATAATTGTAATCATTGAAAGAAATTTCCATGTGACAAAGCAATTCCAGCTTCTGTTGGATTGTCAAAGAAACAATGCCCTATTATTTATAAATAATTCTGAATTCCAAATAGCCTTAAAAACCGGGTTTTTAGGGCTGGGAATATAGATCAGTGGTAAAGCCTGTGCTTAGCATGCATGAGACCCTGGGTTCATTCCAGCATCATAAAAAAAAAAGACTAAGCTGTGAAAATATATTTCTTTGAATAAATATACATTTCTTCAAAAAAAGAACTTTGGAACAACTGGTGATGTACTTCAAGTGAACTCTTTGGAGTAGGACAGACTTGGGCAGGATCTGTGTTTGTTGCCTGCTAGTCGTGTTGCTGTGGACAAGTTGTTTGGGATCTTTAGGACTTGGCTTCCTTAACTGTAAAATGGAAATCTTAGGTTGCTTTCAGGGTTAGGTGCAATAATACATAGAAGACACTTGATATGTGGCTGGTACAGCAGTGATCAGCCATTGTTTGCCAAGTTGTATTACTGAAAACAGGGCCTCCTCACTGGTCTATCACTGGATTCCAAGAACATAGCACAATGCCTGGAATGTAATAAAGGCCTAGTCAATGCACACTGAAGGAAGGAAGAAAATTTATACGTTGTTGTAACTTAGGGAAGAGGTAGGATCAGTTGTTTTTCTCATCTCCTCAACTCCTCATACTTTTTCCTCTTCAAAGATACCAATGACCTTAAAAGAACTTTGCTTACATTTCTAGACTACTCACCCCGCACACCCACACAAATACACAAGCCATTGTGGCAACTGGGTGTAGTGGCACACACCTGTAATCTCATGACTCTGGAAGGTTGGAATAGGAGGATGGCAATTTAGAGGCCAGCCTCTGCAATTTAGTGAGATGGTGCCTAAAAAAAAAAAAAAGGTTGGGGTGGGGGTGGGGGTACTGGGGATAACAAAAACCAGTGTGACATAAACAAAAATTCACCTTCATGAAACACATTATTCAAGAGACAGAAATGGGTGGGAAGTGGGGATGTGTGTGCCTGATCCTGTCCCTTTTCCCTTCATGCTCTGCACTTGTTTTTCTTGCCAATTCACTGCAGGGAAAAGGCAGCCCCTTCAGTTCTCATTCATCTGCAGAATTCAGTATTACAGTCACGTTAAGATCAACTGTCAAGGTCTTTTTCCAACACACAAGCTTTTGCTTTAGAAACAGCACAGAATAATACACTGGCTTCTTTCCTCCACTATCAATTAGAGAAAAAGCTACTTGATATTTGTAAATATCAGTAGATTAAGGGTATTGTTTCTAGCAAAAAAAAAAAAAAAAAAGAAAAGGTGTTTTTTTTTTAAGAAAATTTATTTGCATCAAAACAAACAGAAACCCTGTGGTATTATGGTTCTCTATCTTCCACAGAACACCTCTTGGGCTCTTTGAGGGTTTGGAGGTGAATGGCTGAGTTCAGGATTTAACCTGCACTGACAGCATTCCATACTCAACCTAAAGGTAGAAAAGAAGGGGACCTATAGGGGGATGGGGCAGGACCAGATGGAAGGAGAGCTAATGATTGACTGACTTGAGCTGGTATTTGAGAAGGATATGAGGTAGGTGGCAATGACAAACTGATCCAGAGGTGGGAGTAAATACCTTCGACCCCTCTGGACCAGGGCTATCTGGAGATGCTCTCTTATTGAGATTTTCAGGATGCTCCCCTTCTGTGAAGCCTGTCCTGAGCTCCTGTCAGAATTCAGAGTGCACCTCTATGTGCCTCTCTTTAGGAAACTTGCTGGACTTCTCATGGGTCAATTAGCTTTCACACATGGCTCATTTCACTCTCTGGCAACAGAGACTGTTTCATTCCTTCCTCCCCTTTGGTAATTTGCAACAGCGCCCTCTGAGTGTGGAGATGAAATGTGCAGAATGCTGAAGAGCCTGTCCTGAGGGCTCCTATCTGGGTAGAGGAGCTGTGTACAGTTCAAAGGAGACAGAACCTTGGCACATGCTGGGTATGGTTAAAATAAGGAGATGATGAAAGCATGGTTCTACAAATCACATGGTTTGTTTCGCAGGAGATTTTTTTTCCCCCACAATGCTTAAAAAGGAGAATAACAAGAGCAAATCTCAAAGGGAATACACTTGATAGACAAAGTACATTAACCACATAGTGATTTCTGATTTCATTTAGAATCCAATTATAAAAGTCCAGTTGCTCAATCAGATGGTGACAGGCCTCTGTGGACATACATCTAATCAGTTTGAGGTACCTTCTTAAAAGAGGTTCTCAGGAGAGACTGTGAAGACATGCCAGAGCCCTCCCCAAGAGGGTGGCCCAGGTATTGGTGGGTAAAATTTCTAAGAATAGCTTGAAGGTTGGATAGAGGGTAGCTCTGCCCTAGGCATCTCTCTCAAATTGTGCCAAACTCTTGCAGGTTTTATCTGGTTTAGAATCTCATGGTTGAGGTCAATAACTCATATATGTGGTCTGATAAGGTGTGACAGAACATTCTCACAAGGACGGGGATTACACTCCATGGAAAACCTAAGTCATTCATGTAGGTAATTATGTAAGTGTTGGGAATCATTTCAAAGCTACATAATGAATCACAAGGCATAGAAACAGAAGACTGGGAAGTGTCAAATAAGGAAGGAGGTATCCAGAACAACAATCCAATGGTACATTATTTGAGTGATCTAGTTGGTTAATACTAAGGGCCCCCTGGGCACTATCATTTTAAGAAGTTTATAGAATTTACCTCAGAATTGCTAGGCAGAGTCAGGCATGGTGGTGTATGCTTGTAATCCCAATGACTTGGGAGGCTGAAGCAGGAGGATTGCAAGTTCAAGGCCAGCCTTAGCAATTGAGCAAGACCCTCTGCAACTTAGAGAGACCCTGCCTCAAAATAAACAACAACAACAACAAAAGGACTGTGGATGTAGCTCTGGGTTTAATTCCAGCACGCATGGGTGTGGGCGTGCGCGCGCACACACACACACACACACACACACACAAAATGTTGGGCAGAAGAATGGAATAGAGTGGAGTATTTCTCCACCACCCATCCGCCATTGGTCAAAGATCATCCAGGAAGTGTTAGCTTCCTTGCACTTCCAGGTTTACTCAGGTGTCAAATGGGCAATGGGCTGTTGCAAGGGTCCCTGGCTGCAGTGATACAGAAGCCCTGAAACAGGGAAATATGAGGTAAAACTGAAGCAAACCACTTAAGTTGTCTAATATAACCTCAGGCAGGTCAAATGTCCTTTGTCTCCCATTAACAGAACTATATTTTCACTTAATTCTCAATCCAAAGTTAGGATTTAATGGTTTTCCTAGGTGAAAAGGATTAATGCTTCCTTTAACTGCTCTTCTTCATGCACAATCCTCAAAGTGTAACCTGGTGAGTCAGTACAGATATTTGCTCTTATCATTGTGGCACCGGGTAAAGAGTGACTATTCTGAAACACATCACTAAAGCAAGTACTCTTAGCCTGTCTGTACAGAGAATCAACTGCTTCCTCCTTTCAAGACTCTCCTAGTGTTGGAGGCTCTTTGTGCCAGGAGCTGGGCTTAGAGGAGGAAGGCAGCCTCCGCCTTCAAGAAGCTCCTGAGACAGAGCTGACATAATTTGAAGGCCCCCCGACCGCCTCCCACACCACCGCCAGGCGCCCCGCCCGGTTGTTCCTCCCTCTAGTTTTCATCTGCCCTGTCCCTCTCCATTCCGCCTGTAATTTACCTAAACATAGCTTTGCCATCAATCTGCCCTTACTTCGCTTCTCAGCCTTTTTCCTGGAAACAGATGTCTTGAGGTACTGGGTTGGAAGGCGAACTTGATCTGTGACCGATTGCACTCCCATGTCCCATTGTTGAAGCGCTGGGAAGCTTCGCTATATTCTTATTTTAAGACCCTTAAAAACAAATCTTTAAATAAATTGCACCGATCAAGAGAAATTTAAAAGCCAACCAACTACCAACCCTGATAAGCCCTAAAGACAGCATACGAAGGATAAGGAAGGAGTTTCCTCCTCATCAGGGTTTCCTCGTTTTCTGGAGTTGCACCTTCTTCCCGCCGGCAGCCGTGGGGCTGAAACCTTCCAGCACCCTCCACCTTTCCCCATCTCCCTCTCCGGTCCTGGAAGGAGGTGCTGGTGATTTACACCCGGCTTAGGGTCGAGATGGAGGGAGTGGTAGTAGGTCAACCTCGGGCTGGGTGCCTAGCAATTCCGATCACCCCAAACTGGAGCAGGGCCAGGCCCAGCGACCGAGAATGAAGGAGGCGGCGCAGGAGCGCTCCCCGCCCCTGCGTTGCCCGCCGTCGGGCCCCGCCCGGCGCAGCCCTAACGCACGCACCCAGTGGGTAGACGTACCCTGGTGCCAGAGCTGGAGGCCACAGGAGGGGCCCTGTAGACCGGATTTGAGAAGGAAACGGCGGCAGCGCCCTCACTCGGTTCTCCAGGCCAGGAACTTGAAGTTAAGGCTAGCCCACCAGCCGAGCCCTCCGCAGCCGAGCCCCCTGTCCATTTGGTTTGGGGTAAGAGGAAGGTCTGCATCTCTGTAGCGATGTGCCAGCGCCCTCTGCTCAATTTGGTTTGGCCTTGGGCGGCCACTGAGCCGGTCCGCGGGATGAGGGTGGGGAAGGGACATCTCGTCCTACAGGCCTGCCCTGCGGCCGCGGCGTAACGAGAGTGGGAAGTTGGGCCCGTCTATGCAGACGCATCTCACCCGTCACCTTCCTGGTTTCTCTGTCCGCACCTCAGGGAGCAAGGTCGGGCCTTTATTATTTGGAATATTGTGCCCAGGGCTGAACACGCGGCCCTGCGACCCCCAGGTGAAACCCTCCGGCCTCAAGGTTCCCAGTCGGCGTATTTTACAGAAGGGAACTTGAGTCTTTAAAAGGGAAGGCACTGGCCCAAGGTCACACCATAGTCAAAGGCCCTGCCAGGATCGAAGCCAGTAGTCCTGCCTTGCATCCTCGAATTCTAGACGCTGCTCCCTTCCTGACCCATCTCCCGGATTGCCCGGTGCCAGGGTCCTTCACTAGACTCTGTTCTCGGGGTTTTGGAGAGTGCCTCCTCCCGCTCGCCGCACTCTCTGGAAGGATGCTGAACAGCGGTCAGACCGCGGGTCCAGCTGCTTGAGCTCAAGCCTGGCCAGCGGTTGCTGGAAGCCGGATGGGCTGCAGGACTGAGAAAGAAGAGGGACCGGGAAGGTGGAGGCGCTGCGGAGGCAGGTTGGGGATCCCGGGGTGATCTGCCCGGGCTGGGCCGGCAGCCTCCGCGGCGCTGCGGTGAGCGGACAGTGGGGCTTTCTCTGGGTGGTGCCTCCCCAACCAATGGGAGCGTGGCTCTGGCCGAGCCCCCTGGGCTCCCCGCCCTCTGGCCGGCAGGAAGGGACCGCGGCGCTGGGATTGGCTGAGCTCCCCATGGCGCCGAGCGAGGAGGCGCCTGCGCAGGTCGGGTGCCCGGTTTTCAGTGAGTGCTGGAGCGCTCGGGAGACCGCGTGAGTCAGGGCTTCCGAATGGGTTCCCGGGAAAGGACCCAGTTGTCTTTGCCTTCCAGCGCGCAGCCGCCTCGGGCTGCATCCTGCGCGGGGAGGCGGCTTTGAACCCTGCGCGTGTTTTTCCAGACAGTCAGCCAAAGCCTGCCCATAGTCAGCTGGTGCAGAGTCACTGTCTAACTGCCGGTACTCCTTTGAGGGGTTGCAGAGACGTACGTTTCATTCCCGGCCTGCAGGGTCTCTCCGGTCCGGAACCTCTGTGATACGGCAGATGCCCTTCTTTCTATAAGGCCCATCCTATAAGGGCCACGAATACCCCTGGCAGGCTAGGAAGCTGAATTTTGAAATTTGTGTAGGTTTGATAGTCTCCCAATACACATTTACAGAGCATCCATTTTGAGGAGCCATAAGTCAGTAAGTCAACACGTGGCTCCAGTCTCAGTTCAGGGGTAGACTCGTGGTTGAATGGGGGCTTGTGAGTGGTTATGAACAGCAATACCTCTAATATACCCTGACACGGTGAGTGCTGTTAAAGGGGTGCAGAGAGAAGGGAGGGGTTGATTTAGTGGTTTAGAAAGGCAGCTTGGAGGAGGTGCTATTTGTATGGATTAGGTCTTGGTCAGATGAAGGAAAAGTCAGATTTGGTATAAGGATGAGCAAGACATTGAAACTGGAGATATGATTTAGAGGGGCCAGGTGAGAAGGAAGAGGCTCAACTTGTGTGCTCTTTTTTGAAGTACGGTAAGCACTTAGGAAAAGAAAGCTCCTTAATCTTTTTTTTTTTTTTTTTTTTTTTTTTTTTGTCATTTTTTACATGTAGGCCAAAAGTGTTGGTAGAGTTTTCTTTCATATCCCACATCCAATCTCAGTAATTGGGAGTATGCTCTTCAAATTAATGCCACACTGGCCCATTCACATCACCTCCATGGTTCCCATCTGAGCCCACAATCTTTTTTATCCATCTCCAGTGAGCACTTGTTAACCTTTCATTGGTGTTGTATAGAATTCAAGCTGTGTGGCTGTTATGTCATGGCCCTAGATTACTGCCAGAGCAGTAATCTAGTAGTAACTGGTCTCCCTGTTACTGCTTTTGTCCATCCTCAATTTACTTTTAACCCAATAAGAGTTATTTATTAAAATGTAAGTCTGATCATGGCACTCCTGCTTAAGACTTTCTTTGTTCATTTAAATAGTATGTGCCTACTGTGCCTAGGTGTTGGGGATAAAACAGTGAACAAAATAGTCAAAATTCTCATTCTCAAAGAGCTTATGTTTTAATGGGACAGAAAGATACAGCAAATAAAGTAGATATTATATGTAGAATGTTATAATGTGTTAAGTGCCAAGAATAGGGAAAATGAAAGAGAGGAAGGGGAATAGAAAATGTCAGGATGAAGACTGGGGCTGTAACTCAGTGGCAGAGTGCTTGCCTTGCATGTGTGAGGCACTGGGTTTGATCCTCAGCACCACATAAAAATAAATAAAATAGAGGCATAGTGTCCATGTACAACTACAAAAAAAAAAAAATTTGAAAAAGAAAATGTAAAGATGAAGTAAAGAGGGGATTGTTGGAATGGGCAGGGGATGTCTTACTTAGTAAAGGACTAAGTGAGTAAGGAATAAAGGACTAAAGTGAGAGAATGGACCCTATGAATGTCCCCAAAGAATGTTCCAGGTAGAGGGAACAGTAAGGGCAATGACCCTGAAGTTAGAGATTGCTTGGAAAGTTCCAAGGATAGTAAGAAGGTCGCTGTAACTGAATGAGATATGAGGTCAGAGGCTCATCATCTGATGGACTTAGATCACTTAGGGCTTTGTAGGCAATCTGTATTTTGTCACTTTGACAAAAGTTTGGTGCAGGAGTAACATAGTATGATGTATATTTAAAGGATTATGCAGGATATGTTGAGTGACCTGGGTGGAGACTTTGGTGGAAGTAAATTGAAATGCTAGTTGAAATGCTATTGTAATAGTCTGGGCAAGAATTGTTGAAAGTTTACACTGCTGCTACTAAGTGGTAGCAGAGGATCCTAGATATATTGAAAAGGTGGGGTCTAGGATATGCTGGTAGCCAAGCTGCAGAGTGTGCAAGAAGAGAGAAGTCAAGAACAAGGAGAATTTAGAGGAACAGGTCTGCAAGGTGGTAGCACAAACTCTGTTTGGACAGGTTAAATTTGAGATACCTATTAAACCTTCAAGGGGACAGTTGTATACTTAAGTCTGGAGTTTTGGGAGAGGATGGATTGGAGAAAACATTTGGGATTGGCAGCAGGTAAACTGTATTAAAAGGTATATATGAGCTCTTATCACTCTTTACCCAGAATGGGAATGGAGGCCTGGTCTCATTTGACTTTGGTAGGCTAGCTATCCTCCTAAGTGTGGAGTATGTGCTTGATCTTTCAGTTGTAAACATGGCAAACTTGACAGCTCTGGTAATTCCATCTTTTGGTGAAAGAAGTGAAGTGGGAGAGGTATATATCCTTTTTTCATTATTAGCTCTGTAGTGTGGTACTCTCAGAATATGGGGCAAGATTAAGAATTAATTATAATACTTGGCAGAAAGAAACCATCTTCAATGAGTTTAGCCAATATTGTTTTGGTTGCAAGTAACAGAAGCTTCAAGCTTGCTTTAAAAACATAGGGAATAAAGACAGAGCATGCATTTTAGAATTGGAGGACAGAACAGCAGCTATTGTTATAGTTTAAAAAAATTTTTTTTAATTTGTTCTTTTTTATTTGTACATGAAAGGAGAAATGTATTTTGATATATACATACATAAAGTGTAACTTTCCATTCTTGCGGAGTTACACTGGTTGTGTATTCATATATGAACATAGGGAAGTTTTGTTCGACTCATTCTTCTGTCTTTCCTATCCCCATCCTCCATCCCCTACCCCTTCCTTTCATTCCCCTCTGCTAATCCAATGAATTTCTATTCTCTCCCAACCCCCACCGCACCTTATTGTATGTTCACACCCGCATATCAGAGAGAATATTCAGCTGCAGGGTTTCTGTTCTCACGACTAAAAGGCTCAGGGGTCACTCTAGTTAAACTGGGCTAACTGGGCTGCACGAAATAACCACACAAGAGACACAAATACCTTTTTCTTTGGGGTTGCTGTGACGGCTTCTTTGACCTTAAGGGTCTGTAGAGAGAGAGAGAGAGAGAGAGAGAGAACACACACACACACACACACACACACACACACAGGCTGACCCCTTTTATTGAGGAGAAGCTATTCAAATGAGGCAAGGGGTCAGGTTTCAGGGGGCTGAGTATCTTCATGATGTCCACTGTCAGCAGGTTGACTGACACCTGGGTAGGCCACACCCAAGAGAAGGGGACACACTCAAGGCACTTCCATGGAAGATTCTATCCTGAACACCGACCACATTTCTGTGACTGAGCGCCTCAGTACCCAGCCGGGGAGTGTGACTCAGTCATGTGTAAGGTTGGCCTCCCACATTCAGCCTTTGGATTTTTAGGATTGGCTTATTTCACTTAGAATGATAGTCCCCGGTTTCATCCATTTACCAGTAAATGCCATAATTTCATTCTTCTTTATGGTTGACTAATACTCCGTTGTGTATATGTACCGCATTTTCTTTATCCATTCATCTGTTGAAGGGTACCTAAGTTGGTTCCATAGCTTGTTATTGTAAATTGAATTGAGCTGCTAGAAACATTGATGTGGCCGTGTCACGATAGTATCCTGATTTTAAGTTCTTTGGGTATATGCCAAAGAGTGGTCAAATGCTGGTTTCATTCCAGGTTTTCTGAGGAATCTCCATAGTGCTTTCCAGAGTGGTTGCACCAATTTGCAGTCCCATCAGCAATGTATGAGTGTGCCTTTTCCTCCACATCCTTGTCAACATTGATTGTTACTTGTATTCTTGATAACTGTCATTCTGACTGGAGTGAGATGAAAGTGTAGTTTTAATTTGCATCTAATTGCTAGAGGGTTCTTTTTCTTGTTCTCTTCACCTCCATCTCTGCTTCTTTCTACACACACGTGTTCTCTCTCTCTCTCTCTCTCTCTCTCTCTCTCTCTCTCTCTCTCTCTCTCTCATTCTGTCTCCCTCCTGGCCTCTCCCTGGCTAGTGAGGTAGTGTAGCTGCCTCTTCCAGCCCACAGAGACTGATTTGCATCTTTCACAGTGACAGGGGACAGAGTGATGGGTTCACCTTGAGTTTAGTATCTCTTGATGGCCAAGGTCCTCCATGGTCAAGGGGCGAGTCTCACTGCCCAACTATAGCTGCAGAGGCTGATGCTATGGATGAAGGGCAGAACTGAGGGGAAGGGGATTAAATAAGCAGAACAGATGCCAACTGCAGTGACTAGTATAGACAGTGTGATATGAGAAGTGGCTGTTACTCAAATCTAATCTGCAACCTGAGTGTCTTTCAGACTAATCAAGGTATGCCTTTGCAGAACTGGGCTATACACTTAAACATTTAGTTTTTACTGAAGTCACCATGAAATAAGCTACATGATTGTCACCTCAACCTTTATGATAAAATGGTGGTGAGAAAACTGAATACTGTATTTGAAAGGAAAGTGAGGAACCCGGAGACGGGAGCTAGAAATGAAAGATGGAGAGCGGGGTTGGGTTGGTATGAGGGAGTGGTGAGCCTTTCTCAGAAACGCCCTTGGGCTGGAAAGTGAAATTTTTCTTAAAATGGTGGCTGTCACTTAAGATGGCCATCCAGATGCTAAGTAAGGACCTTACAGTAACATTTGATGTTTCTATATAATTCTTTTAGATTTTTCTTCCAGAATGATTATCTCTCAAAGGAATGGTATGCATTTTTTTTGTTTTGATGTGGTAGTGGTACTGGAGCTCAGACCCAGGATTGCTCTACCACTGAGCTATGTGTCCAGTCCTTTTTATTTTTTATTTTGACACAGAGTTTCCGCTAAATTGCTGAGGCTGGCCTTGAACTTTTGATCCTCCTGCCTCAGCCTCCTAAGTGGCTGGGATTATAGGCATGCGCCACTGCACCTGGTGGTATGTGTCTTTTGAATGATGGCTTTAAAACTTATCAGGTTCCCTTTTGCTTTACCTCAAAGAAACTCTCATTAGCTGTGCAGTTAGCATGCTGAACTGAGCCGGAGCTTTTAAGCAACACCGTACTAAATAACCAGAAGGGAAATGCCCAAAGGCTGATATACATCTATCTGGTTGGGATCTCTGAACTCAATCAGATGCCTAGTTTCCAGGCAGTTAACAAAGGTGATGTGGCAGTTTAAGATGTAGGTACAAACCGAACTGAGTTCAAGCATAATGGAGCTGCCTTATTATGTTGCCTCTTACAACACTAGGCTGGGCTGGGGGTGCAGCTCAGTGGCAGAGCACATGCTTAGCACATGCAAGGTCCTGAGTTCTATCCCAGCACCAAAACTTAATTAATTAATTAATTAAAATAATAGGCTCAAGCAACTAATAAAAATGAAAAAATAAATAAAACACTAGACTGGCCAAACAAGAGCCAAGTAGAACATGCTGGAGGCAGCTGTCATTGTCGGACTTCCAATCTGACATTGAAGTTCATCGTCTTAAGCTCATCCCTGCGTGGGATGTTTCCCTGCCTACACCCAGCTTGCCCTCCTCTGTGGGACAGGGCCTTCGTCTCCCACTTGGTGGTGCCAAGGGCCCATCTAGGCTTCCTGTTCTCCTCTCTGCCAAAGGCTTGCCTCCTGTGTCCTGGTTTCCTGCAGATGTCCTGTCTCTCTGTCTCCGTTAGGGAGATCCTCCACTGACCCACAGGAAAGCAGCCAGCTGTGTCCTCTGCCAGAATGTGACATAGTGAGCCCAGTGCCAAGACAAGAGCACACACATACTTATAGCTGCTTATAGCTGCCTCCCCTTGCAGCTAGATCACATGTACCCCCTCCACGGAGGCTAACTGCATTCTTTTCCAGTGCAAGGGGACAGAATGAAGGGCTCATCCTGGGTTTTCCTTGGGTTAGGCATTGACCTTGAAGAGGGGATGCCCTTGAAAGGTGACAGTTCCTAGCACTGGAAACATTTTTCTGAGATTACAGATTTTCTGAGATTACATTTATTCTGTGACAGTATTTTATGAATGTGGTCCTTGGAGCTAAATCTTTCATCCAGTCTGTATGGAGCAACTACTTACATGAGTTTCAAGGCTAAGGATATTGTCCCCCACTCCTATGGGGACTGTGCCTTTCTCCTTGTACCCACCTCCACATTTCTGTTGTGTTTCCAAACCAAAAGACAAGTAGGTAGCTTTTCAAGTTTGAGAACTTATTATTCTTTAACAAAGACTAAAGCCCAGCACAAAACATCAAGATGACAAACAACAATGGCTGAGTCCTTGGGTATAACAGTGGCTATAGCAGCATGGCTATAGCAAGGTGTTTCAGAAACTTAAAAAAGAAGAGGTTGGGGTGTGGAAGCTCTGTGGTAGAGCATGTGCTCAGCATGTGCAAAGCCCTGAGTTCAGCATGTGCATACCCCATACCTCCCCCCTCCCACACACACAAAGGAAGAAAAAGAAAAGAAAAAAAAAATCTAAATTTCTACCATTCCTCATATAAGAGACTACTTTGCAAATAGTGTGTTACTCAAGAGACTGAGTTTTTATGCTCTTCAGGAAAACAAAATTGAAAGCAGTCCTCTACCTGGATATTATATTGAGGTATTTTTTGCCACAGGCATTGAGCCAAACGGATGGAAAGGACTCTAATTATAGACAACTGTATTTGACATCACCCTGAGGTGGTAACCCCAACTTTTGGTTCTGGTGGGAGGCGATAGGGATGTATATGCTTAACCAGCTGGTCAGTATGTGGCACCTAGGTAAAGAATTGGAGCAAGCCAGGTGTGGTGGTGAATGCCTATACTCAGGAGGCCAAGGCAGGAGGATCACAAGTTCAAGGCCAGGCTAGGCAACTTAGCAAGACTCTGTCTCAAAATAAAAAGTGGGTCATGGTGGGGATGTAGCTCAGTAGTAGAGCACTTGCCTAGTATGTGCAAAGCCCTGGGTTTAATCCCCAGCATCAAAAACAAACAAAAAAGTCAGAGCCAACCCAGGCCTGGGCTTCCCACAAAGGACCAGTGTCATGTCTATTCTGCCCCTGCCTGCAAGGTACTTACCATGAGAACTTCAGTTTGGGTCAAAGGCTGAATTTCTAACCCAAGAGTGCCCTGGAAGACTCTCCCCAGAGGCTCCCAAGTGTCTCCTTTGTTCCCTGCTTGTTTGGGGCACTAAGGATTCAGTGGTGAGCAAGATGGGCAAGGCTCCTGTCTCACTGAGCTTATGATCTAGTAGGGGAAGCTAAAGTTAAATAAGCAAGATAATTTTTGGATTAAAACAGATGCTACAAAGAGTGATCTTGCAGAAAGCCATGTGTGTGTTTCACAGGTGGATAATTTGGTGGGGGTCTTAGTCTGTTTTCTGTGGTATCACAAAATACATAAGACTGAGTAATTTATGAAGAAAAGGTCCACTTTGGCTTAGAGTTGTGGAGGCTGGGAAGTCCAAGGTATTTGCTCAGTTTCTGAGAAGGGCTTTGTGCTCCTTTGTAGCCTGGCAGAAAAAGCAGAGGTCATTCAGGCATGTGTTGAAGAGTAAAAACATGAGGGGTTTAGAACAACCAACTCTTTTTTTTTTAAATTAATTAATTAATTTATTTATTTATTTTTATTGGTTGTTCACAACATTACAAAGCTCTTGACATATCATACTTCATACATTAGATTGAAGTGGGTTATGAACCCCCAATTTTACCCCAAATGCAGATTGCAGAATCACGTCGGTTACACATCCACAATTTTGCATAATGCCCTATTAGTAATTGTTGTATTCTGCTACCTTTCCTATCCCCTACTATCCCCCCTCCCCTCCCCTCCCTTCTTCTCTCCCTATCCCATCTACTGTAATTCATTTCTCTCCTTGTTTATTTTCCCATTCCCCTCACAACCTCTTATATGTAATTTTGTATAGCTATGAGGGTCTCCCTTCATTTCCATGCAATTTTCCTCTTCTCTCCCTTTCCCTCCCATCTCATGTCACTGATTAATGTTACTCTTTTCTTCCTACTCTTCCTCCCTGCTCTGTTCATATTTGCTCTCATTATATCAAAGAAGACATTTGGTATTTGTTTTTTAGGGATTGGCTAGCTTCACTAAGCATAATCTGCTCTAGTGCCGTCCATTTCCCTGCAAATTCTATGATTTTGTCATTTTTTATTGCTGCATAGTACTCCATTGTGTATAGATGCCACATTTTTTTTATCCATTCATCTATTGAGGGGCATCTGGGTTGGTTCCACAGTCTAGCAATTGTGAATTGTGCTGCTATGAACATCGATGTGGCAGTATCCCTGTAGCATGCTCTTTTAAGGTCTTCAGGGAATAGTCCGAGAAGGGCAATAGCAGGGTCAAATGGTGGTTCCATTCCCATCTTTCCCAGGAATCTCCAAACTGCTTTCCAAATTGGCCGCACCAATTTGCAGTCCCACCAGCAATGTACAAGTGTACCCTTTTCTCCACATCCTCGCCAGCACTTGTTGTTGTTTGACTTCATAGTGGCTGCCAATCTTACTGGAGTGAAATGGTATCTTAGGGTGGTTTTGATTTGCATTTCTCTGACTGCTAGAGATGGTGAGCATTTTTTCATGTACTTGTTGATTGATTGTATATCCTCCTCTGAGAAGTGTCTGTTCAGGTCCTTGGCCCATTTGTTGATTGGGTTATTTGTTATCTTATTGTCTAATTTTTTGAGTTCTTTATATACTCTGGATATTAGGGCTCTATCTGAAGTGTGAGGAGTAAAAATTTGTTCCCAGGATGTAGGCTCCCTATTTACCTCTCTTATTGTTTCTCTTGCTGAGAAAAAACTTTTAAGTTTAATTAAGTTCCATTTGTTGATTCTTGTTGTTAACTCTTGTACTATGGGTGTCCTATTAAGGAATTTGGAGCCCGACCCCACAATATGTAGATCGGAGCCAACTTTTTCTTCTATCAGACGCAGAGTCTCTGGTTTGATATCAAGCTCCTTGATCCATTTTGAGTTAACTTTTGTGCATGGCGAGAGAAAGGGATTCAGTTTCATTCTATTGCATATGGATTTCCAGTTTTCCCAACACCATTTGTTGAAGATGCTATCCTTCCTCCATTGCATGCTTTTAGCCCCTTTATCAAATATAAGATAGTTGTAACTTTGTGGATTAGTCTCTGTGTCCTCTATTCTATACCATTGGTCCACCCGCCTGTTTTGGTACCAGTACCATGCTGTTTTTGTCACTATTGCTCTGTAATATAGTTTGAAATCTGGTATTGCTATACCACCAGATTCACAATTCCTGTTTAGAATTGCTTTTGCTATTCTGGGTCTTTTATTTTTCCATATGAATTTCATGATTGCTTTATCAATTTCTACAAGAAATGCCGTTGGGATTTTGATTGGCATTGCATTAAACCTATAGAGAACTTTTGGTAATATCGCCATTTTGATGATGTTAGTTCTGCCTATCCATGAACAGGGTATATTTTTCCATCTTCTAAGATCTTCATCTACTTCTCTCTTTAGGGTTCTGTAGTTTTCCTTGTATAAATCTTTCACCTCTTTTGTTAGGTTGATTCCCACGTATTTTATTTTTTTTGAGGATATTGTGAATGGAGTGTTTTTCCTCATTTCCGTTTCAGAAGTTTTGTCGCTGATATACAGAAATGCTTTTGATTTATGCGTGTTGATTTTATATCCTGCCACTTTGCTGACTTCATTTATTAGTTCTAGTAGTTTCTTTGTAGACCCTTTTGGGTCTTCTAGGTATAGAATCATGTCTTCCTCAAATAGTGATAATTTAAGTTCTTCTTTTCCAATTTTTATGCCTTTAATTTCTTTTGTCTGTCTAATTGCTCTGGCCAGTGTTTCGAGAACTATATTGAATAGAAGTGGAGATAGAGGGCATCCCTGTCCCGGATTTTAGAGGGAATGCCTTCAACTTTTGTCCATTCAGAATGATGCTAGCCTGAGGCTTAGCATAGATAGCTTTTACAATGTCAAGGTAAGTTCCTGTTATCCCTAGTTTTTCTAATGTTTTGAACATAAAGGGATGCTGTACTTTGTCAAATGCTTTCTCTGCATCTATCGAGATGATCATATGGTTCTTATCTTTAAGTCTATTGATGTGGTGAATAACATTTATTGATTTCCGTATGTTGAACCATCCTTGCATCCCAGGGATGAATCCTACTTGATCATGGTGCACAATTTTTTTGATGTGTTTTTGTATTCGATTCGCCAGAATTTTATTGAGGATTTTTGCATCTAGGTTCATTAGAGATATTAGTCTGTAGTTTTCTTTCTTTGAGGTGTCTTTGTCTGGTTTCGGAATCAGGGTGATGTTGGCCTCATAGAATGAATTTGGAAGAGCTCCCTCTTTTTCTATTTCCTGAAATAACTTGAAAAGTATTGGTATTAATTCTTCTTTAAAGGTTTTGTAAAACTCCGCTGTATACCCATCTGGTCCTGGGCTTTTCTTGGTTGGTAGTCTTTTGATGGCTTCTTCAATTTCATCCATTGATATTGGTCTGTTCAAATTGTGTGTATCCTCCTGACTCAGTCTGGGCAAATCATATGACTTGAGAAATTTATCGATGTCTTCACTATCTTCTATTTTGTTGGAATATAGGTTTTCAAAATAATTTCTAATTGTCTTCTGTATTTCTGTAGCATCTGTTGTGATATTGCCTTTTTCATCCCGTATGTTAGTAATTTGAGTTCTCTCTCTTCTTCTCTTCATTAGCATGGCTAAAGGTCTGTCGATCTTATTTATTTTTTCAAAGAACCAACTTTTAGTTTTGTTAATTTTTTCAATAGTTTCTTTTGTTTCAATTTCATTGATTTCCGCTCTGATTTTAATTATTTCTCGCCTTCTGCTACATTTGCTGTTGTTTTGCTCTTCCTTTTCTAGGGCTTTGAGATGAAGTGTGAGCTCATTTATTTGTTGTTTTTTTCTTTTTTTGAGGAATGACCACCAGGCGATGAATTTTCCTCTTAAAACTGCTTTCATTGTGTCCCATAGATTCCGATATGTTGTGTCTGTATTTTCATTTATCTCTAAGAATTTTTTGATTTCCTCCCTTATGTCTTCTGTAACCCATTGATCATTCAGTAACATATTGTTCATTTTCCATGTGATGTAGGATTTTTCCTTCCTTCTTTTATCATTGATTTCCAGTTTCATTCCATTATGATCAGATAAAATGCATGGTATTATCTCCACCCCTTTATATTTACTGAGGGTTGCCCTATGGCATAATATATGGTCTATTTTTGAGAAGGATCCATGTGCTGCTGAGAAAAAACTATATCCATTTGATGATGGTTGATATATTCTATATATGTCAGTTAAGTCTAGGTTATTGATTGTGATATTGAGGTCTATAGTTTCTTTATTCAACTTTTGTTTGGAAGATCTGTCCAATGGTGAGAGAGGTGTGTTGAAGTCACCCATAATTATTGTGTTGTGGTCTATTTGATTCTTGAACTTGAGGAGAATTTGTTTTATGAATGTCGCAGCACCATTATTTGGTGCATAAATATTGATAATTGTTATGTCTTGTTGGTGAATGGTTCCTTTTAACAGTATATAATGACCTTCTTTATCCCTTTTGATTAACTTGGTCTTGAAGTCGATTTTATTCGATATGAGGATGGCCACCCCTGCTTGCTTACGAGAACTGTGTGCGTGGTATATTTTTTCCCATCCTTTCACCTTCAGCCTGTGTATGTCTTTTCCAATCAGATGTGTCTCCTGGAGGCAGCATATTGTTGGATTTGTTTTTTTAATCCATGATACCAGCCTATGTCACTTTATTGGAGAGTTTAAGCCATTAACATTCAGAGTTACTATTGATATATGGTTTGAACTTCCATCCATGTTTGATTGTTTATCCTTTTTTAAAAAAAAATTTATTTTGTTTCTCCGTGATTATCTTTCCCCTCACCCTCTGTCTTTACTGAGGCACTTCCCACTGATGGTTTTGGTTATTGTTTTTCATTTCTTCCTCGTGTAGTGTTTTGCTCAAAATGCTTTGCAATGCTGGTTTTTCTGGCTGCAAATTCTTTTAACTTTTGTTTATCATGAAAGATCTTTATTTCGTTGTCATACCTGAAGCTTAATTTTGCTGGATACAGAATTCTTGGTTGGCATCCATTGTCTTTCAGTGTTTGAAGTACATTGTTCCATGACCCTCTTGCTTTCAATGTCTGTGATGAAAAATCCGTTGTTAACCTTATTGGTTTACCCCTGAATGTAATCTGTCTCCTTTCTCTTGTAGCTTTTAATATTTTCTCTTTGCTCTGTATATTGGATATCTTCATAACAATGTGTCTTGGCGTTGGTCTACTGTGATTTTGTGTGCTCAGTGTCCTGTATGCATCTTCAATTTGTATATCTGTTTCCTTTTTTATCTCTGGAAAGTTTTCTGTAATTATTTCATTCAGCAGGTTTCTCATTCCCTTGGTTTGAATCTCTGTACGTTCTTCTATCCTGATGACTCGTAAGTTTGGTTTTTTTATGTTATCCCATAACTCTTGGATGTTTTTCTCGTGATTTTTTACCAGCCTTTCTGAGTTGGCTAGACTCTTTTCAAGATGGTATATTTTGTCTTCATTATCTGACGTTCTGGCTTCTACTTTCTCCACTCTGTTAGTGATACTCTCAATTGAGTTTTTAATTTGGTTTATCGTTTCCTTCATTTCTAGAATTATTGTTTGATTATTTTTTATAATCTCTATCTCCTGATAAAGATGCTTAACTTCTTCTTTTAGCTGTTTATGTAATTCATTCTCAATGTGTTCTTTTGCTGCTTGAATTTGCTGTCTTGTATCCTCTTTAAGGTTCCATTCCATCTGTCTAAGGTGTTCCTTGAGTTCTTTATATGACCATTTTTCTGATGACTCTAGGTCCTCCTGAATATTTAGGCTGTCCTGCATTGTTTGTACTCCTTTTCTTCCTTGCTTCTTGAAGCTGCTCATGTTGCTTCTTGTTCTGTTTGACTGCTGAGTTACTGTTTACTCCTATAAATTTATTTGATGCTTGGGAGGAAAGGTATTAGAAGGGAAGGGAAGAAGTCACTGAAGAGAATGAGAGTAAGCAGGTAGAATTCAAGGAAGGGGGGATAAGAAAAATGAAAAGACAAAAGAATAAAGAAATAGGAACTAGAAAAAGAAAAAAATTTAAAAAAATAATAATAATAATTAAAAAAATTAAAATTAAAATTAGAAGAGAAAAAAGAAAAAGAAAGAAAAAAAATAAAAAAAAATAAAAAAAAGAGAATTGAACAACAGCAGGGGAGGTAGAGAGGGAAGATGGGAGGGGAGGGGAGGGGAGGGGGGATAGTAGGGGATAGGAAAGGTAGCAGAATACAACAGTCACTAATATGGCATTATGTAAAAATGTGAATATGTAACAGATGTGATTCTGCAATCTGTATTTGGGGTGAAAATGGGAGTTCAAAACACAATTTGAGTCAAATGTATGAAAGATGATATATCATGAGCTATGTAATGCTTTAAATAATCAATAAAAAAAGAAACAAAACAAAAAAATAAATAAATAAAAAACAAAAAAACCAATGAGATAGAAAAATGAAGATGAAAGAAAAACCCAAATCAAAAAAAAAAAAAAAACTAATAAATGCCGTCTTAGAGTTTGATTAACTTCTCTTCCAGTAGGTGGCGCTGTGCCCACCAGGTCATGTTTCTCCTGTCAATACGCGGGAACCAATCACTGTGCAGCAGCTCCTCCCAGACTGGGCAAGTCTCCAATCCTGAGTGCCTAGGGCCTCCTCTTGTGTCTAGTCACTTCCCACTTTTCCTCTAGCCAGGCCCCTGTCACCACAACACTGGCTACACGCCAGGTCTGCTGTTCCCGGGAGCCCTGTTTTCATGAACGACTGGGCTCACTCTTCCAGTTTGCCATTCCCTCAGACCTTAAGTTTGTAGAGCTTGGGGCTGAGAATCCTCAGCGAATTTTACTTGCACTCCGGTAGCCACTCCCCCGTAGCTGGTGCAAGAGACCTCAGCAGTCAGCCCTGGTGGGAGCGGTAGTCCCGCGCCGCGAGTCCTGAACCACCTCTGATTCCCTCAGGCTGGCTGTAGCACTCACGGGAGAACTGGGAGGGGCCCTTAAGGTTTCCCCAATGTGTGGAGAGGGAAGGCTAGGAGGATTACACACCTGTAGCAGCAGGTTTCAATGAAGTTATCTCCTCCGCCGCAGTCTGGTGACGTCAGTTCTCTGCCATAATGGTGTCTCTTGCAAATGGCGACAGTTCGTTTCCCTTTGCCGGGCGACCAATGCAACGGGTGGGTCCTTACTGTCTCTCTCAAGCCCCGTTTGGAACCTGTGGCCACTACTTATGAAGGCTCGGTAGGCATTTACCTCCGTATGATGAGAAGGGCTAATCAGTTGTTTCAGCCGGATGGATTAATGCTGATTCACAGCTGTTTGTCTCATCTTTTCAGACGCGGCGGCGCGGGGCTCGGAGCATGGAGCGGCTTACTCACTTCCCGCAGCCATCTTCCTCTTCTCGCTATTTCGGGATGATGGCGGGGTGCTCACTCCGCTCCCTCCGGTGTGTCTCAGCCTTGGGCTCCCACGCCTCGCTCCGCCGCGGCCTCCACAGCCAGCGCCGCCCCGCCACTCTCTCCGCCCCCAGCGTTCCCGGCTTCTCGAACAACCAACTCTTACAGTAACTTACAGCAACAGAGACTAATGCTGTTCCAAGAGAACTCACTCAGAGAGGCATTAATCCCTCTGAACGACCTGATCACCTCTTAAAGGACCCATCTCCCAGCACCACCACAATGGCAATCAAGTTTCAAAGGGGGAAAACAAAGCAAAACCAAGTTTCAACATGAGTTTTGAAGGGGACAAACCATATTTAAGCAGGAAGTCAAAGATAGCCACACTGAAGCCATTTAGCCTTATCAGCCATTTAGAAAGAGTCTATGCAGGAAAGAGCTGGCACAGGTGAGTGTTGGCTGCAGTATGGTGAGCAAAGCAGAGGGAGGCTGGGCAAGGTTAGGAAAGGAGCTAGAGGTCAGCACCAACATGTATGGGAAGGAGGCTCTGAGCAAGGGAGGAACACAGTCACTCTGGTGTTAAAAATATATCTCTGGCTGCAGTGCTCAGAGTGGAGTGTGGTGAGTAGTGGCAGGAGGAGAAGCAAGAGTCCACTGCACAGTTTAGGAGAGATCAACCAAGGAGACCCCAGCTTGTTTTCCTTTCCTAAGGATTAAACACATCGAACACCTTCACCTGCCTCCTACAGGGAGCTTGCTGTGGTGGTTAGTTAACTTATTACTGACTACTATGGTTTGGTATGGTCTGAATGTGAACCCTAGGGTTCATGTGTTGAAATTTAATCCCCATTGTGAGATATTAATAGGGTGAACATTTAATCCATCCATGCTGTTTAGAGGTAGAGCTATGGGAAGCAATTAGGATTAAACAAGTTCATCATGATTGAATCGCGGTGGCTTTATAAGAAGCGAGAGAAGAGAAAGACCAGAACACACACACACACACACACACACACACACACACACACACTCACACACATCTATTGCCATGTGATGTTCTGACCTATCTTGTGACTGACAGCAAGAAGGCATTACCAGATGTGGCCACATGTCCTTGGACTGGATCCATGAGCCAAAATAAACCTCTTTTATTTATAAGTCACCCAATCTCAGATATTTCATTATAGTAACAGAAAAAGAACTGATGTACTGACCTGTTGCCCTAGGTTATCAGTTAGGTTTGGGCTGGACTGGGGAGGCGCTGCTTCCTAGGCAGTGCCTTATTATAAGTAAGTATAGTATAACAAACTACAGCCAGTCATACAGAAGTGAGGCTAGAACTTATTGACCTTGAAAAGAGCAACAGCTCCTTCAGGCCCTGGTTGCCTTGTTAACCTCTCTCCCAAGCTCCCCTTCCCTCTCCTTTGGCAGAAGGAACCAGTGGTAAACTGAACAGGAAGGCAACTAGTGTGCCTCTTGATCAACAGTTAATAATGCACAACTAGTCAAGGTGCTAAGTAGCCTTAAAGTGACACTAAATGATATGACTTTGTTGCAATAGTTTGATTTAACATTGAATGGAAGAGATGGGGAAGTTTGTATATGTGTGTGTTTTGTGGTTTGGGTTTTTTGTTTGTTTCTGTTTTTCTGTATTACTGGGGATTGAACCCAGGGCCTGGTGCATGCCAGGCACACACTGTACTACTGACGTACACCCTAGCCCTTTTCATTTGATTTTGAGACAGGGTCTTGCTAAGTTGCCCAGGCTGGCCTCAAATTTGTGAACCTCTTGCCTCAAATTTGTGAACCTCTTGCCTCAAATTTGTGATCCTCTTGCCTCAGATTCCCAGTAGCTGGGATTGCAGGTTTGCACTACTGTTCCCAGTGTGTATATGTTTTAATATAAAGAGTCTGTCATTTTGTAGCTTCAGACTCCGTGCTATAATGAATTTCTGATGATTTAGACTCAGAGCCAGATCCCCATATTAGCTGGGGTGGGGAGGGAGGTGGAGAGCTAAGGTCAATGGTAAGTGGTGTGGGGCTGCAAAAGCTGCAGTAGAGGCACATGGGCACATTGGAAGTGAAGCCTGATGTCCCGGTCACCACAGATGGATGTTTTACTAAGTGTCAGAAACCTGGACAAGGGAACAGGCTTCATTGAGTCGGCATCCCCAAGGCACTAGTCCCTGACTCTACCAGTGGTTGCTACATAGCCTGATTTGAGGGTCACTGGCTGGCCCAACCTCTTCAAGTTACAAGTGGGTGATTACTCATTCAGGGCTTCCCAGTGGGTTGGTGGCATAGCCAGGGCCAGACCCCAGGTTTCCAGACCCCCTGGCTCCTGACATGCCATCACCTGAGGCTGTAGCTTGAGAGGGAGGTGGAGGAGGGGCCTGCCTGGTACCAGGACTGGGCCTGGGTCAGATAGACCCAGCCCTGTTTGACTTTAACAACCCGGAAATAAAATAAAACAGCCTTTCCTGCTTAAACCCCCGAATGCAGTGAGGTGATGCTGAAGGTGTGTCTTGTGTTTCAGAACCACAGGAAGGAAGCAGACCATTGTATCACTTGTTGCCACCATGTTGGCCGCCCGCCTCTCCAGGACCCTGTCACAGCTCCCAGGAAAGACTCTAAGTGTCTATGATGGAGAACATGGAACAAGGTAAGCAACGAAGGGTGGAGTGACCTTGAGGGTCTCGCTTTCCCCACCTGGGTGATGCTGGTGGTGATGAGTCCCGCTCTCAGCGATGTCTCCATGCCAGCTCCCAGCAAAGGAAACCAAGAGGTGTCCTCAGAGGGAGCCCTTCCCAGGCTCACAGGGCAAAGAATAGCTCTCATAATGCTCTCTAAAGCCATTTTTCTTTGAAATAACCTTAGAATTATACAAAAGTTGCAAAAAATATTATAAAAGCTCCCAAATTCCCTTCACATCACTTTCCCAAAGGAAATAAACCATATTACAATGATCAAAATGAGGAAATTGCCATTGATACAATACTATTAACCCAGTTACAGAATGTTTTCAAATTTTACCAGAAAGGGCCAACTGATAGATCTTTCTGTGGTCTCAGAATACAACCCAGAATCCCATATTGCATTAAATGTCATGTCTCATTGGTCTCTTCCTATTGTGGCAGTTCCTTGGTCTTTTTCGTTCAGGACCTAAGCATTCTAGAAGACTATCAGTCTGTAGAATCTCTCTGTCTGGGTTTGCATATTACCTTGTGTTTAGAGTCAGATATGCATGGTTAGCAAGGAGCCTGCAGAAGGAGGTGTACCTTTCTCAGCACATCACATTGGAGGCACACAGTATTCATGTGGCTCATTTCTTTTGTCTTTTTAAAAATTTTACACATAAAGTCAGTTTGTTAAAATGTCCAGAGACTTCACTGAACTGTTGGTGTGATTTAAAAGAAGTATTAAATAAGTGAAGGGTTTTTTGTTGTTGTTGCTTTTGTTTTTGAGGCATGTTGCCCTGGATGATCTTGAACTCCAAGGCTCAAATGATCCTCCTGTCATGGGCTCCTGATTGCTCAGATTGTAGGCATGTGCCACCATTCCCTGCTGAATCTTCTTAGAGAACTTCTGGAATTGCCTTCTTCCAGGGAATTCAGTGGGCTCAGCTGCATTTTCCTCTTTTGCAGCCTGAAAAAGGAAAAAATAAGTGATACCTTTCTGTTATATTTGAGGAAAGTGAGACTGGATGTCAGGTTAAATTCAAGTTCCAGTAGCTAGAAAGCTGAGTGTCTTTAGAAGCACATATATAGAGAAGCTTTCTGCAGAATCTTTTTTTGTGTGTGTGTGTGTGTGTGTGTATGGTGCTAAGGATTGAATCTAGGGCCTCAGGCATGCTAGGCAAGCAGTCTCCCACTGAGCCATATCCCCAGCACATCTTGCAGCATTTTCTTAAAAAGCATTTGCCTGAGATCCAGAGCAGAGATTCAGCTTGGAGATGGGCTTCAGCTATCAGAGGTCACTCTGAACAGGGAACCATTGAATTTGAGAGAGCACAGAACCTTGTTCCTTTAAAGGACTTTTTCAAAAGATGATTTTCTGCATTATTATTATTATTTTGTTTTTTGGTATCCAGAATTGAATCCAGGGGGGCTTAACCATTGAGCCACATCCCCAGCCCTTTTAATTTTTTATTTTTTTTTTACAATATCTTTATTTTGTTTATTTATTTTTATGTGGTGCTGAGGATCAAACCCAGTGCCTCACACACGTGCAAGGCAGCCGCTCTGCCACTGAGCTACAGCCCCAGCCTTATTTTTTATTTTTGCCAAGTTACTTAGGGCCTCACTTGTGATCCTTCTCCCTTAGCCTCCCAAGTCACTGGGATTACAGGAATGTGCCACTGTGTCCAACTTCAATTTTTTTTTTCCAAGTGATTCATAAAAAAAAAATGGCAAAATCTGTCTCACAGGTTGTTTTTAGAGATTTATGGTAATTGTTTTATATAGAAGATAAAATAATCCCAAAGGACATTAAACTACTTTTACAAAGGTTTTGATCTCATAGGAAAGTTAATTAAGCTTCTTGTTCATTTGAAGGGAGAGAAAAGCTGTCACAGGGTCATTCTGAATCTTCTGGGTGGATTGAAAAGTAGCCTAGTTAGGTCAAGGGCCATGGGGTGGGTGGCCAGGGACAGAGCTGAGTCAGAATACATTAAATATCCTCAGGCTGGGCTGGGGATGTGGCTCAAGCGGTAGCGCGCTCGCCTGGCATGCGTGCGGCCCGGGTTCGATCCTCAGCACCACATACCAACAAAGATGTTGTGTCCGCCGAGAACTAAAAAATAAATATTAAAAATTCTCTCTCTCTCTCTCCTCTCTCACTCTCTCTTTAAAAAATAAATAAATAAATAAATATCCTCAGGCATTAGCAGAGACCAGGAGGGAGACTCAGGTGCAGAAAGAGGCTGGCACAGTGGGTGATGACAGTATCAAGGAAAAAAACCGGAAAAACTGGCCTGATCGTCTGCTTCAATCTCAGTTGGAAAGGGCTCATACTCCAGACCCTACCTGTAGGTGAATCTTCCTGCTCTGATAGCATTTTCATAGTGACCTTACAAAGTTTGCATGCATTTGAATGTGTCGAGCAATGGGGAAGTCAGTACCTACCCCAGCAGGCCTCCCATATTTGGACAGCTCTGTGTACAGTCCTTCATATTGGAGGAGCCCAGGGGACAGATATAACACCAAGGGCACACCCCTAATGTCCCAATCTTCAGCCACACCCCACTCAGCTACACTTACCATCTAGTAAAGCAGTCCTTTCAAATTATTAATCCATCAACTGGATTAATCCAATGATTAGGTTACAGTTCTCATAATCTAATCACTTCACCTGTGAACATTGACACAGGAGCTTTTGAGGGATGCCTCATATCCACATTACAACAGGTGGCTTACCCATACATTCTCCACCCGTACTCTACTTTCTGGATCTTGTTACATGCACCAGTGCTTAGCTCTGTCAGTCCAGGTGTGACACATAGTACTCCAGGGGTACTTGCCCCAGAGAGAGTGGAAAAGGACTCTTCTAGCCTCATCCTGGGTTCCTTCCTGTCCAGCCTGGGCTCACATGGCTTCTTGTGGCAGCCACATCATACTTGTGATTCATGACTGAATTTTTTCATGGATGCTGCTGTAAGACCACATTCCTCCTAAGCTGTCCTTGTACCACTGTCTGTTTCTTCTGAACTCCATCTTGTTGGGTTTAGTCTGTCAAATTCACTCAGTGGCTATTCTCAACAAAAATCTGGATTACTGGTTATTATTACTAATTTGTGATGGGAGCAATGAAAAAGATAGAAACACGGACTGGTAAGATAGGGAAAAAAGCCGGAACAATAGCCAGGCACAGTAGTGCACACCTGTTATCCCTACTCGGGAGGTTGAGACAGGAGGATAGCAAGTTTGAGATTAGCCTCAGCAACTTAGTGAGACCCTGTCTCACAACAGAAAATCAAAAGATTGGGGATGTAGCCCAGTGATAAAATGCCCTGGGGTTCAGTCCCCAGAATGAATGGATAGATAGATTTTTTTAAAAAGAAGTCTAAGCTAATGCCCTGGTCAGCAGGAGATGGAGGTGGGGGCACCTCTTAAATGCAGCCAGGCAAGCCCCTGGATATCAGGGCTCAGAGGGGCAGCAGGATCCTCCATAGACCCTTGAGGAAGCACTAGATGCACTTCTTCCACCCCTCTCATTCTGGTTTAGGCAGAAATAAGGAAGCGTTTGTTCTCAGAATCTAATGACACCCCTCCCACCCCCAGCCCTGTCCCCAGATTATCAAAAAGGGCACTGACTGTCTGGAAATGTAATTTATCTCACCTTCTGGCCTAGTATAGCTGTCAGTGCTTGTCCAGCAGAGGGGACCCTCCAGGGAAATACACAATCTTCTCCCACGGGCTTTGGGCTAAAACCTTGGGGCCCTCTCGGCCCTGGTAGGCCAGTGTATCAGTTAAGACTGCAGCACACTAACAGTAGTAGTAGAAGCACTCAGAAATCTAGGACTGGTATGACTATTGAGGACCCAGGTTACTTATTTTTTCCCCTAGGGAAAAAAGTGGTTTTTGCCCTTTTAAGGAACTAGGCTTTTGCTTTTTCAATTATTTTTGTGGTACTGTGGATTGAACTCAGGGCTTCACACAGACTCAGGTTCTCTACCACTGAGCTACCTCCTCATCCCTTTTTATTGTTTTATTTTGAGACAGAGTCTTGCCAAGTTAGCCAGTTGCTATGTTGAACTTGTAATCTCCCACCTTAGCTTCCAGAGAAGCTGGGTTATAGGCATGCACCACTAGGCCTGGATTATATTTTTAATTTTTGTGGTGCTGTGGCTCAAACCCAGAACCTCAAGTGTGCTAAGTCTGCAATTCACCACTGAGCTACACCCAGAGCCAAAGTAGTTTTTGACTTCTGGTTGCAGGTTAGTCTCACTTAGAGCACTGTGGGGAGAAGAATGCTTGTGTGCCTCACCCCTGGGGATTCTGACTTAACTTGTCAGAAGGGCAGGCATGGGAATAGTTTAAAAAGCTTCCTTGTAATTTCTTTTTTCTTTTTTTTTTTTTTTTTTTTTTGGTGATGCTGGGGATTGAACCCAGGACCTCACGGGTACAAAGCATAAGCTCTACCACTGATCTATATCTTCCCTGTTAGTTTTGAAAATTGTCTTATGGAGAACCTAAACATATACAAAAGTAGGAAATTGTATACTGATCCTTTATGTACATATCACCTGGGCTTCCATAACTACACTGCCAGTGCTCTCTGAGTCACATCCGCAGCCCTGACTTGAATGGCACATTTTTATAAATTTTTAAAAAATGGACTATTTTGAATAGGTACGATATCACATGACACAAAGTTCAATGGCACAAAATGGTAGGCAGAAAAAACAAATCTTTCTCCCATCTCTTCTCCCCTATTGCCAGCTACTCACTTGCCCCTACTTCCTTCACTTATTATTATTAGTTTAATATTAATTTTAAAACTAACAGAGGGGCTGAGGGTGTGGCTCAGTGGTAAAGCATGTGCTTAGTGTGCTCGAGGCCATGGGTTTCATCCCCAACACTGCATATAATAAAAAATAAACTAAAGGAATTTTCACTTCTAGAAAGATAGAGTAGATGTACTTTTCTCTATTCCTCCTGCTTAGTACAGCTAAAAACCTTGGATGTTATATGAAATGAGCATAAAAAGGCTCTAAAAGATGGAAAGAAGGCAGACCAGCTAGGGTCCTTAGGATCCAGGGAATGAAATAGTCATTTTCTAGGTTTTCTTTCTATTTCACATATGCCAGACATCGAGCTGAAGCAGCTGGCAGCCCTGAAACACCAATGAGCTCAGACACAAAAAGACCCAACAAAAGCTTGCTCTCTCTCTAGCCAAGGAACCAGCCTAGCAAGACACAGAACTGTTAGTCAATGATGGCTCTATTCCAGTCAAACACAGAAAAAGCTGTGGCCTCACCCGTTTCTCTCCAGCAAAGGTCAGTGAGGAGCCTAGACTTCCACCTCACCAGGCTGTGGAGAGGGACCCCAACCCCCAACTAGGGGCAGCATCAGAGAAAACCAAGGAGGGACCAGGACCACCAAGCCCACTCAGCAGGAATAGGCACCTCTGTTTTGCTCTTCAGGAGGGGGAGTGTCGGAGGAGACCTTGTGGAGGGTAGGACGTTCTCCATCACTCTCAGTGATGAGACACACTCTCCTGTAAACTCTGGAAGCAGAAACAGGACACTGTGACTCTACCTGGCCAGGGAGGTATCAGTGGAGGCCTGGTTGGGGAGCCAGAACTCTCACCTCCACCCAGAAGTAACTCCCAGCTCATTCTATGCAACTGGTATATCCTGATTCCAAAACCAAACACAGTACCAATAAAAAGATTAAAGAAGGCTACAGACCCAAATTCCTCATGAATATAGGTGTAAAAAAAATCCTTAAAATATGAGCAAATAGAATTCAGCATTGTTTAGAAAGAATTATAAACCATGAGCAAATGTGTTTGTTCCAGGGATGTCAGAACAGCTCATTATTTGAAAATCAAATTAGTGAACTAAAGAAGAAAAATGGCCTGATCCTATCTATCAATGAAGCAAAAGCAAAATTATCAATCACTTATGATGCAAATGCTCAGAAAAATAAACAGGAACTCCCTGACTACAGTAAAAAGCATTTACAATAGACCTGCAGCTAAGATCCACACTTTGCCCTGAGGTGGAGACGTTTATTCACACCACTTGTCCAACAGAGTGTTCAAGTTCCAGCCAGGGCAATAAGACAAAAAACAGAAATAAAGTCATACAGATCAGAAAAGAAGAAATAAAAATGTCCCTATTTGCACATTACATAATTATTTACATAGGAAATCCCAAGGAATCTACCCGCCCCCCCCCCCCCACACACACACAAAGGCAAACAAACTCTCAGAACTAATAAGTGAGTTTGGTGAGGTTTTAACATACAAGATAACACAAAAATCAATTGTATTTGTGCCAGGTGCAGTGGCTCACACCTCTAATCCCAAAGGCAAACAAACTCTCAGAACTAATAAGTGAGTTTGGTGAGGTTTTAACATACAAGATAACACAAAAATCAATTGTATTTGTGCCAGGTGCAGTGGCTCACACCTCTAATCCCAGTGGCTTGGGAGGCTGAGGCAGGAGGATTGCCAGTTCAAAGTCAGACTCAGCAAAAACAAGATGCTAAGTAACTCAGTGACAGCCTATCTCTAAATAAAATACAAAATAGGGCTGGGGATGTGGCTCAGTAATTGAATGCTCCTGAGTTCAATCCCTGGTACCTGCCTCCAAAAAAGAAATCAGTTGTATTTGTATATACTAGCAACAAACATGTGGATACCAAAATTTAAAACAATACCATTTATGATTACTCAAAAAAAGCAGGGGTGGGGGCAATGTGTGTTTGCAGTTTGAAGCTCAGTGGTATAGCACTTGCCTATGTGTGAAGCCCTGGCTTAAATCCCCAGCATTGCAAACAACAGAGAGAAGTACTTAGGTATAAATAAAACAAAAACATTCCCAGAGTTTGCTAAAAACTACACAACACTGATGAAAGAAGTCAAAGACTTAAATAAATGGAGTATTCAGAGGCATCTTCAACAAAGTGAGGATGTCAGTTCTGTCCAACTGATTATACAGGTTTAGCACCATTTCTATCAAAATCCCAGTCACATTTTTTTTTGTAGATAAAAACAAGATTATTCTATCACTGATATGGAAAGCAAAAAAAATGGAATTCTAGAACAACTTTCAAAAAGGCAAATAAGGTAGGAGCACAGAACAGATAATCCAGAAGTAGACCCACACAAATATATTCAACTGGTTTTTGACAAAAGTTCAAAAGTGATTCAATGGAGGAAAGATAACATTTTTCAAAACATGATGCAGGGGCAACTGGAAATTCATAGGCAAAAACTATCCTTTGACCTAAGTCTCATGAGAATAAACTCAAAATTGTTCATGGACTAAAATGCAAAACATAAAACTATAAAAGTTTTAGGAAAAAACATGGAAGAAAATCTTCGGGTTCTAGAAATAGGTCAAGTGCTGCAAGACCCATAAAAGGAAAAGTTAATCAATCAGACTACCAAAATGAAATAGTAGGCAGGTGCAATGGCACAGGCCAGTAATCCCAGTGACTTGGGAGGCTGAGGCAGGAAGATTGCAAGTTCAAGGCCAGTCTCAACAAGTTAGTGACATCCTGTCTCAAAATAAAAAAGGACTGGGGGTTTAGCTCAGTGGTAAAAAGTACCCCAGAGTTCAATCCCTAGTACCACAAAAAATAAAAAAATAAAAAATTTTTAAAAAGGAAAAAGAAAAAGGAAGAGAAACAGTTTTTTCCTGTATTTGATCCTGTTATCCTCATAACAGGATCAAATAACAAGTTACAGACTAGAAGAAAACATTTGTATATCACATATGTAACCAAGGTATCTAGAACATCTTAAGGATTCTCAAGATTCAATAGCAAAAGGCTAAATAATCCATTTAAAATATAGACAGAACACATGAAGAGAGGGCATGCAGGTGGTGCTGTGGTCTTAGTGTTTGTATTCCACCTAGATTCATATGTTCAAACTCTTATCCCCCAGCTGTTGGTATTAGGAGTCAGGGCCTTTGGAGGTGACTAGATCATGGACGTGGAACCCTTGGCATGGCATTAGTGTCCTTCTAAAAGAGGTCTAAGACCTCCCCTTCTGCCATGTGAAGTTATAGTGAAAAAGTCATCAGTGTATCTAGGAAATGGCCTCTTACAAGATATAGTCTGCTGATACTTTGATCTTGTTCTTTCTGACCACCAGAACTGTGAAAAATGTTTGCTACTTTATAAGCCACTTTGTTGTTTGAGCAGCCCAAACTGATATTTTGTTTCAGTTGCCCAAACTAAGACAGATGGCAAATGAACACAGAGATGTTCCACATCATTAGCTATTAAAGAAATGCAAATTAAAACCGCAGTGAAATCATCATTACACAGGTTTCAGCATGGCTAAAACAAAAATTAGCGGCACTATTGAATGCTGGCAAGGATATGGGTTACTACATTTCTACTGGGAATGTCGTATGTGCGCTCCAGCCACTCTGTAGCTATAAACAATTGAGCAGTTTCTTTAAAAACTGAACATACAACTATCACATGACTGAACAATTGTACTCCTGGGCATTTATCCAAGAGAAATAAAAAATGTAATGTTTGTACAAAAACCTGTCTTAGAATGTTCATAGCAATTTTACTCATAATAACTCCAAACTGGAAACAACCCAGAAGTCCTTCAGTAGGTAAATAGTCAAACAAATGCCCAAGCCACAGAGCACTACTTAGCAATAAAAAGAGAAAGCTCCATATATACAACAATCTGCGTGGATCTCCAGAGAATTAGTTGAATGAAAAAAGCCAAACCCCAAAGATGACTTACTGTTTTCTGCTGTTAGTATAACATTCTTAAAATGACAAAATTATAGAGAACAGATTAGTGGTTGAGGAGGGTAGGGTGGGAAGGAGTAGGAGTGGCTCTAATAGGGTCATAGGAACCATGTAGTGGTGTTGGAATTGTTCTGTATTTTTACTGTTTCAATGTCAATATCTTGGTTGTGATATTGTTGTATGATTAGTTGTTTGGTTTGTAATATTAGGGATTGAATCCAGAGGCACTCTACCACTGAGTTATATTTCCAGCCCTTTTAAAATTTTTTTTTATTTTGAGACAGGGTCTCACCAAGTTGTGCAGGCTGGTCTCAAACTTGCAATCCTCCTGCCTCAGCCTTTTGAGTCACTGGGATTACAGGGGTGCACTATGACACCCTGACTTTTAGTATAGTTTTGCAAGATGTTATCATTAAGGGAAATTGGGCAAAAGGTGCCTAACATCTTCCTGTTTTCTCTCTTTTTTTCTTCCTTTCTTTCTTTTTATTACATAAAATAATTTTTTATTTCTTCATAATTATACATGACAGTGGAATGTATTTTGATATACTATATGTACATGGAGTATAATTTCCCATTCTTGTGGTTGTATACAATGTGGAGTTACACCCTGTATTATTTCTTAACTGCATATGAATTTACAATTATTTTAAAATAAAATGGTTAATTAAAATAACTATGAAGAAGCAGCATTAAATTCAGCAGACACTGAATTTGTAGAAGGCTTTAACAAAGATATATCTCTGAAAGAACATTTCACACTTGAATTGGTCTGAAACACTGCCTGTCTGTGTCACCTTGAAAAACAGGAAGTAGAACTTTATTGGAGTGGGACACCAGACAGTCAGGTTTTGGCAGGGCCTCCCAGCAAAAGTGCTTCCGGGTTGGCTTTATTCTCAGGATGACTTTTCCTGTACAGTAGTTGCAGTGGCTACTGCAAATGCTGGCTCACTCTCTACCAGCCTAGCCACCTGGTGGAAACAGGGCTTCTCCCTCAGCTTTACTAGCAAGTTGTCCCCAGAGCCTGGAGTGGGGGACATGGGGCTTTAGGCTAGGCTGGCTGAGCATGTCCTAGTTACTTCTTCTGCAGGAATGAGGTCTAGGGTGGGAGCTTAGCCTCATGCTCATGACTTTTTTTTTCCTTGCAGACGCACACTGTTGTTTTGCTCTACCTCCTTCACCTGTATCAGGCGCCGGGCTTACGCCAGTGAGGTGGACCCGGTGAGTGGAAGTCCAATTCCCTGGGAACCAGCCAGATGGTCAGAGCCCTTCCTTCTGGACCCCAGCCCCTGAGCCATCCTCACAGTAGGGTCTTAGTATGTTAGGATACTGTGAACCACTTTCTCATTTATCCTTACCCTTAAGCCCCACATCAGTAGTGAGACCAAAACTCCCAGACCTGCAAGGAGCTGTGATGAGGTACTCCCGCCCCTCTCAGCCAGGGAGATATCATGGAGACCTGCTGGGGAGCCAGAACTCCCCCCGACCCAGCAGGTTGGGGCTTAAGAGGTAGACTCTGAAATCTCTCTGCCCTGGTTTCCATTCTAGCTAACTACATAGGTCATTGAAAACATGTCTTTTTTCTCACTGGTAACAGGGTGCAGTAATCATGCTTTCTATGTGGGTAATTGTGAGATAAGAAGGACACTGAGCCTTTCACACAGTCAGTATTGCACTTGAGAAGCAGAGCTCTGATGATGAAGATGATGACAATGATGATAATAGTGATTGTAACTGAGGGAACTGAGATCCTGAAACCAGAGGTCATTTCCCCAAGCAGCCTTGATAGTTGGCGGCAGAGTCTGGGTGGAACCTGGTCTCCTGATTCTGACTCCAGGCTTTTGCAGTACATGTTGTAGTTTACTGTTTCTCCAGATAGCCCAGCCAAGAGTGGAGGGCCAGGCCTGGGCTACTCAGCACTAACTGTTACGATCCAGAGGGTAGGGGACCTGGTCACTCTGCCTTGGGACCCTGCATTCCTAATTTGGGGTCTGACCTTCTAAAATAGGTTGGCAGCAAAGCTGTCCTGATCACAGGCTGCGACTCTGGATTTGGGTTCTCCTTGGCCAAGCATCTGCATTCGAAAGGCTTCCTTGTATTTGCTGGCTGTTTGTTAAAGGTAAGAGAAGACCATTTTCTTTACCTTTATCCTTTATATGTAGTTACTCTTTGTAGCTTTTTTTTTTTAAATTGCTTTTCTAATCACTGGTTCATCTTTTCCTTAAAATAACCTGTACCTTTCCCTTCTGGCTTCTCATTGTTCTTCATAGCTTTTCCATCCATCCATTCAGCCAGCCAGCCAGCCATCTCTCCATCCATCCATCCATCCATCCATCCATCCATCCATCCATTCCTTCATTTATTTATTTGCCAAGTGTTAATGATGTGCCTGACACTTTGCTAGGTGCAGTAAAAGAATAAGACGTGGTCTCTGCCCCAAGGAACTCACTGTCTGGTGGTGAGAGGACACCATGCATAGTCACAGCTGAAGAATTAGAATGAAGAGCATTCTCAGGGACGTGCAAGAATGTTCAAGAGAGTACAGAGAAGGAAGGGACTGATTCTGGCAAGATAGAGGAGGTGACATTTGTCCTGGGCTGTGGAGAATAAATAATGCTTTCATCAGTGGAAACTGGGAAGAATGACCTGTCAGACAGAAGGACTAACCCAAGCAAAGTCTTGGAACCATGAAGCTCCTTTGGGACATCAAGAGAGATTTAGGGTGTATAAAGGGAAGCACTGGGACATGAGGCTACAAAAGTAATTAAGGGACTGTTCCCCTGATGTAGAGATTAGTTTAACTATCGTTACAATCTAGTTTTGTTTTTTTGAGCACTATAGTTATATATAATAGTTGGTTTCATTTTAGACAAAAATCATACATTCATGGAATTTGATTTAGTCCATTTCAGTCCCCATTTCCCCTGCAATCCAGTTTTTTTTTTGGGGGGGGGGGGTACTGGGGATTGAACCAGGGATACTTAACACTGAGCCACATCCCCAGCCCTTTTTATATTTTATTTTGAGACAGGGTCTCACTAAGTTGCTTAGATCCTTGCTAAGTTGCTGTGGCTACCTTTGAACTGGCGATCCTCCTGACTCAGCCTCCTGTGCAATCTAGTTTTAAAGCATGCCCTTCATTTAGTATTTTCCCTCTTGACCATTTATAGTTAAATCCACATCTACCTCAAGCCCTCAGGTTACC
The DNA here is from genome assembly GCF_964194105.1 of Spermophilus citellus. NCBI lineage: Eukaryota > Metazoa > Chordata > Mammalia > Rodentia > Sciuridae > Spermophilus > Spermophilus citellus. Next base: position 112,051,427 of record NC_138188.1, on the reverse strand, counting down.
ATTATTATCTCTTTAGATTTGTTTTTTCTGGACATTTTACATACACACAATTATATAATCCATAGTCTTACACCAGGCTTCTTTTACTTAGCATAATATTTTTGAGATTCGTCCATGTCATAACATGTATCAGTAGTTCATTCCTTTTCATTGCTGAAAAATACTCTACCATATGGATATGCTGCACTTTTAAAACTTCCATTCAGTAGTTGATGAATATTTGGATTAAGATATTTAGATTTTTGGTCATTTTGAACAATGTTTCTATGAACACTCACATATGTGTCTCTGTGTAGACATGTGTTTGTACCTGGTTCCTTTTACACACCACAATCTGGGGATTAGGTGTGCTCATTGCTAAGAAGCACAGGGCATTGCTGCTCCTTGTTCTTCTCAGTGGACAGAGCTCAAAGATGTCATATCTAATCATATACATATATACAAACTATGTCTATTTACATAGGTTTCTCTAGAGTGTTTTTGGTTACTGATTGAAGGTATACAAAGTAATATGTTTAAAAGTTAGTTGGATTGATTTTTGGTTTTTCTTTATCTTTGTATTATTAATTTAAAACACAGTATGGTTCACTTTTTCATTTGTATTTTGTTTTCCCCCATTCTTGTTGGCTTAATTCAGTTTTTTTAAAAATATTTTTTAGTTGTAATTGAACACAATAACTTTATTTTATTTATTTGTTTTTATGTGGTGCTGAAGATCGAACCCAGTGCCTCACATGTGCTAGGTGAGCACTGTATCGCTGAGCCACAACCCCAGCCCCGACTTAATTCAATTTTTGAATATGTGAAACATTAACCATAAAGTCAAAACTATACAAAAAATACAAAAACAAAAACAAACAAACAAAAAAAAAAAAACCCAGGTAACTAGAGTAGTTACTTGTCTCATTATCTTTTCTACCCCATTCTTTCATTACCCTCTTCTTACACAAATTGGAATGTTTGCATAGTGCCTAGATCTTTTGTGCTCTTTTTTTTTTTTAACCTAACAATACATATTGGAAGTCCCACTGTGTGACTTCACAGAGCTCTTCTTCACTTTTTTAGGGTCTTCACAGTACTGCATTATGTGGATGGATTATAATTTACTCCACTAGTCTCTTATGGAGGCACACTTAGGTTGTTTTCTCTATTTTGCAATTACAAATAATGCCACAATGAATAACCTTGTACATATGTAGTTTTATATTGTTGGGAGTTTATCTTTAGGGTAAACTTCTAGGAATGAGATTGCCCTTAGGTTAGAAGGTAAATAAAATATGCTGTCATTTTTAAAAGATATTTCCAAAATTTGTAGGGCTTATATAATTTTATATTACTATCAGTACTGTAAGTCAGTGCCTATTTACACACAATGTTACCAACAGCTTACATTTGTGCTTTAGATTTTTGCCAATCTGACAAATGAGAACTGTATTTCAGTATCGTTTTGATATGTATATCTTTTTTGAGTGCCCCACTCCTGTTCTTCAAGGGCAGAATGTAGACACTGTACATATATATCACCTGTGCTCTTATTCTGTTGGACAGAAATTAGTCACACAACCTTACCTGGCTGTGAGAGAGGCTGTTGAATGGAGTAGGTATTCTAAGATAATATGTACCCTGCTTAAAAAGTCACGGTTTGCCTGCTATAGAAAGGAAGAATGGGTGTTTGGGATAACTTGTTGTCTCTGCTCAGTGGGTGAGACATTTTCTATTTTGAAAACTAGAAATCCAGATGTTAGTCAGCTTTCTGTCACTATAATAAAAAACCAGAGGTAATCAACTTATAAAGGGAAAAGATTCTTTTTGGCTCACAGTTTTGGAAGTTCCAGTCCACGATTGGTGGAACCTATTGTTTTGGGGCTGTGAGGCAGCACATCATGGTGGGAGTATGTGGTGGAGCAGAACTGGTCACCTCATGTCTAGGAAGCACAGCTAAAGGGGAAGGGAATCATAATTTCCTTCAAAGGCATGACATCTCACTAGGTCCTGCCCTCTAAAAGTTCTACCACTTCTCAACATTGTTACCCTGAGACCAAGCCTTCAACACATAGGCCTTTGGGGAATGTTCAAGATTTAAACTATAGCACCAGGGAATGATTTGTGTGTGTTTATGCACATGCACGCATTCATACATGCCAGGATTGAATCTAGGGCCAAGAATATGCTAGGCGGCAAGTACTCTACCACTGAGCTATATCTCCAGCCCAAAGAATTTTTCATTCTAGCTTTAATATTTTTATAAAGATAATCTCTCATGCTGGACACACATCTATAATCCCAGCAACTCAGAAGGCTGATACAGGAAGATCAAAAGTTTGAGGCTTGCCTTGACAATTTATTGAGATCCTGTCTCAAAATAAATAAATAAATATAAAGGGCTGGGCATGTAGATCAGTGGTAGAGCACTCCTGGGTCCAATCCCTAGTACCACAAAAAACAATAAAATATTATCTCTGTTCAATGTAAATATTCAATAAAATAAATAAGAACAAATAATAAAGCAATTCACATTGCCATCCTTTGAACATTGTTTCAGATCAGTGGTTTGTCTTTTGAATCTTTACTAATTTTGAATTATAAACATAATACAATATATTCATAACAAATTCAAACAATATGGAAAGGAATGACATAAAAGAATAAGTCTTCCCAATCTGTTGCCCCAAGGTAACTTAAGTGAACATCATCTGTGACTTTTGCTATTAAAAACAAAGCCTCAGCTGGGGATAGAGCTCTGTGGTAGAGCACTTGCCTATCATGTGCGAGGCCAAGGGTTCAATCTCCAGAACCATCACCACCACAAGAAAGTGTGAGTAGCCTTTCATGTATATCTTTACATGTTTTTGTTGACAATGCTTTTTTTTTTTTTTTTTTTTTTTGGTACCAGGGATTGAAGCCAGGGGCTCTTAACCACATTCCCAGCCCTTTTTTATACTTTTATTTTGAAACAGGGTCTTGCTAAGTGCTTAGGGACTCACTAGTTGCTGAGGCTGGATTTGAACCTGTAATCTCTTGCCTCAGCCTCCTGAGCCACTGGGATTACAGGCTTTTTTTATTGGCAATTCTTAGGAAAAAAATTTGTAGATGTAAAAGAACTAGTTGGGAAGGCTTTAGATTGACTCCTCCAATGGGCTCTCCCCGTGTTTCCTCCCTCAGTGCATTGAAGAACCTGCTTGAGATGATGAGTGTGGCATGCTTGGACCTGGATTCTCTGCACAATGTGGACCTGCCTCTGCAGTCCTGGCAGGAGCTGTGATGCCACAAAATCATTTGGTGCCTTTAAAGTCCCTTGTCCTCTGTTTAGCACCGGTGCCATCGTGCTGGTTTGTCTAGTGACACAGGATCACAGCTTGACTCCACAGCACAGGGCAAAGGCTGCTATGTGCTGCTGTGTGCTGCAGAAGGAGGACCTTCAAGGGGATTGAGCAAACACTGACCCAGAGATTGAGCAAACACTTCCCTTCCCTGGCCCTCAATTTCCTAATGATCTTAAGCCTTTCATGATCTTAGGCCCTTCCATTCCTGTAGCTATGATTCTATGATTTGGTGATGGTACCCACAAGTAACACACAAGATTATTGCTAGGTTGGGTCTGTTGAAGTCTACCTACCTTATGACTACTTCTACCTGGCATCTCACAAGTTATGCAAATCAGAGTGGCTAAGGACATAGCTTAGTGGTAGAGCTTGTGCTTGGCATGCTTGAGGCTCTGGGTTTCATCTCCAACGCTATGTGTGTGTGTGTGTGTGTGTGTGTGTGTGTGTGTGAGAGAGAGAGAGAGAGAGAGATCCTTGATCATTTCAGCATACACACACACACACACACACACACACACACACTATACACCACTGTAGCCTATACATACTACATCCTGTTTCTCCATTCCCCTTTAGGGTTGTTTATACTTGATATTTTCACATATTTATACACACACACATCCCATTTTCTTTCAATCCACCTGCATTAGGTTTTGCCCTATCTTCTCTTTATTTATTCAACAAATTGTTGTTGAGCACTTACAATGAGCAGAGAATTTTCTCTGTTGGACATACTGCATACAATTCAGGGAAAAGTTTGTGCCCTTGTGGAGTTGACATTCTATGTCAGGAATGTAGACAAGGAATGAGGTAAATAGTAAGTTGCTTTTCTGTGGGATGACCAGAACTATGGAGAAAAATAAAGCAGGAAGAAGGCAGAGCATGAGTGTGGTAGAGGGACACAAGACCTCACCAAGAAGGTGCCTTGGCACTCCCTTGCCAGAAGGGATGAGGGAGCAAAGGCTGCATATATCTAGGGGACAGCTAATCCCCAGGCCCCAGAGGAAGGGAGCCCGGTGTATTTGAGGCCACTGTGGCTGGTGCAGAGAGGAGACAGGAACAGCAGAGGTGAGGGGGTGCAGGGAGCAGATCTTCTATACACATCAAGGCTTGATGAGAGGCAGTATTTCATCACCATCTGGAAAGACAAGTCCTATGAAGTGAGTGGAGATGGCATGTCCAGGTACCACCATTGTTTGAGGTGCCTTGGTACCCAATGCCCACATGGAGGAAGGAGAGATGAGCTGGGAAAAGAAGGCAGAACCCAGCCAGGAGGGCCCCACATGTCTCTGACCCAGACCTTATCAAGGATGCCTGTGGCCTCCATTTTGCTAAATGCAATGACATTTTCTCTGACCACATTCACCCAGCAGCAGCTTTGGACCAGATTAGCCACTCTTGCTTATAACACTTTGCTTCTAGACTTTATGTCCTCTGGGTTCTTCTCATTTTCTTCGTTGGATCCTCCTGCCCATCTTGGAAATGTTTCAGTGCCTGGCCAGCTCCTCTCTCTGCAGGTTCCAATACATGTGGTAAGATGCTCACCTATGACATATGCCACATGTCCTTATACCCTGCCTGCAGTGTGAGACTGCCTGATCCTGTGTGCTGAGGGACTGACTCTGCTCTACCAGGATGAACCCCTCACTCAGTGGTTTGAGAGGCTAGAGAGTGGGAAGGCTTGTGAGCTGTCCCCACTCTGATCTCAAGTGAAGGGCAGTGGGCTTCAAGAGAACTTCCAGGAAAGCTACCACTTGTGCCCTGGAGTCTAGAGTGTGATGCTGATGTTCACCAAAATAAGTCTAAAGGCCTGGGAATGAGGCTGGAGTGGCTCATCTGTGAGCAGAGCCCACAGCTGCATAAGGAAAGGGCTATCCTTCTGCCCTGCAGGACACAGCTGTCTGGGCCTGGTGGACAATGGGAGATCTGACTGGAGTTATCTTTAGGGCACTTGCCCAGGAAGACCGTTGGGAAGGTCTGTCCTGAGGCCCAGGGATGAGGAAGAAGATGCCCAGCTGGAAGAGGCATTCTCTTGACCATAGGATGATAGTCAGAGGTCTCCAGAGTTAGTTAGGATCTCTGCAGAATCCTCAGAAGTGCCCCAGGGAGGAAGAGCCAGCTCTTGGGTGTCTGCCAGGTCAGGGCAGCAACAGTAGATCATTGCCGGCCCCTGTGCCTAACCTTGGGAGGGTTAGAGAGAAGAGAATAGGAGAGGAGGAGCTAGAAAGTGGGGAGAAAGAGGGAGAAAGAACCTCTGGCCTCCCATACTCTTTCTGGCCTAGTGAGGGGTTAGCTTCGAGTAGGATACAAGTTGGGAGTTTGGGTGTCCACACAGGTTGGGCTGGACTGGAGTTATTTGATTTGTGGACTGAGCCGGACTCCACCAAAACAAAGTGCCTGCCTGTATCTGTGAATGAGTAGAAAAACTCTTAAGACTTACCTGAAATTTCATCCTGGGGTGGAAGAAAATAGCTGACAGGTGAGGCTGAAGGGATAGAGAGGAAGAAGTGGATTGATCAGTAAACCAAGTACACCAGCACCACGTGGCAGGACCAGAGCTTGTTTCTGGACATCAAGACACAGTCCAGCAGACTCTGGAGGCCTGTTGAGGAGAACCAGGGAGTTCCGTGGCTGGGCAGTGAGACCTTGGCTTGAGTACAGGTGAGTCCTTAAGCGGACGGGCTGCCATCATCTGCAGCCAGAAGCAGCAGGTGGCTTGGGAGGCTAGGGCAAGCTCTCGCAGTCTCTGGCCCTTTGGCATGTCTGACAGGATTAGCAGTAGGCTGCTCAGGAGCAGGTGAGGGTTCCTGGGGAGGGTGGGGAGGTAGTCCACATGCTGAACCCGAAGTGGTGAGCAGTGGGATTAACCCTTTATTTCCTCTCAGAGAAAGCCCTTTATAGGCAAGCGGCCAGATTGAATTAGGCTGACTTGGACTTAGGGTCTTCCCCTGGGGACTGCAGGGACATCGTCATGATGTTGGTTTGAGGTATGAGGAGAGATCTGGTGTAGGGGTCAAGAAGGGCTGAGCAATGGCAACAGGTTTAACAAAGTCCCCAGAGGAGGAAGGCAACTCAGATACCTCTCATGCATCAAGGTTGACGCTCTCCATAGATGCTAGCAACCCCTTGTCAGAAGACCTCATGGGCTCTGCTCTGAGGGGCGTCTGTGGGGCCACCACATGGGTGACTATGCTAAGCAGGATTTATGTTTTCCTGGTGCCTGTATGCCATCCATTGAAAAGAGGTGTCTGTGGACACTGCTCCTGGCTCCCTGGTCTTGGAGATGTCATTCCGGAAGTCCTTTTCTGGTAGAGCCCGGTGAGAGAGTGACAGCACAAGGGCTTCTGCCCTAAAGATCAGATACCTGTCATCTTGGGGGCAAGGAGATTGACTCATCCGGGGGATTTTGGCCTGAGCCTTAGGCCTACCAAGCCTCCAGCTTGGCTGCTCTGTGTAGAGGGGACTGGGTGTAACGGGTCTTCCAGGCTCCAGGCCTGGGCAGAGACTCATGAGTCCTGACACTTTGCTTTTTCACTAGGGAGGCTTGAGATGAAAACCAAGCTGTGAGATGACGATAGTTTAGGGCTGGAAGAGATGATGTCAGAGGGAGATCAACCTGACCCCCACACCATCGTCTTCTCTCTCCAGCCTCATTGCCTAAACTCCTCCCTGGCAGTCCATGCCATCTCCAGACTGAGAAACTCACCCCTCATTTTGAATTGAACTTAATTCTTGGCCCTGGTTATGTTCCCTGGGAATGCATAGAGCAGGGCATCTTTAATCACGTCCCCCTAATTCAGAGTAATCGTCTCCAGCACCTTTGGCTCCACGATATGGTTCCTCCACTATTTTCTCCTCCCTCCTTTTGAAATTGCATGATATGGATTCCCCAGCCCAGGGTAGGGCCTGCCTGGTACAAACCACTTACAAGATTCAGTCTGAGGAGAACTTTCCAACCCTGACGTGCTGACCATCCTGGCCTTCCTGCTGTGCCATGGTCTGGGATGTTTGCTTCAGTGCCCCAGCAAGCCCTGGGCCAGGGAACAGGCACTTCTCCTCTTACTTCATTCTCTGGCAGCTACTCTGGTCCTCCTGTCAGGGCATCATTATTCCATGCACCACTCAGAAAAATCACTGCCAATTAAGTTATGATTGGTGAAGATTAGTTTTTACATCAAGTATAGGTCATCCCTATTCTGAAAAAAAGCATGCCCGCGCATAGGATGAAATGTGGTCACACAAGCCACCTTGTGACGTGAGGGCTAATGGGAGAAGGCATATCAGGTGTTTAGTGTGGTGTTTGGCACCATACACACTCAGCAAATGATTCTACTTTTATTAAAACCCTGTAGGTGGTGCATACCTGTAATACCAGTGGTTTGGGAGGCTGAGGCAGGAGGATTGCAAATTCAAAGCCAGCCTTAGCAACTTAGTGAGACCCTGTGTCAAAATAAAATGTAAAAAAGGTCTGGGGATGTAGCTCAGTGGTTAAGCACCCCCAGGTTCACTTCCTAGTACTAAAAGAAAGAAAACCTCTGTAGCAGCTGCCCAGTGCTCCCATGAAGACCCTGTCCACCTCTCCAGCCCTCCAACCCCCACTTCCTTCTGTCTCTGCACTGACTGCAACAGATGGCTCACGGTGGGGTCCTCTTATCTCTTCCTGAAGGGCTCCATTCCCATGAGCCCCCTCTTGTTCATGTCCTCAGATGTTGTTGCCTTTGGAAGGTGTCCCTACTGCCCTCCCTCTGTGCTTCTGCCCACCTCCAACAGGATCCCTACAGCCAGCACATCTGTCAGCCTGCTCATCTGTCTCCTTCCCCAGAACGTGACTCCAAGGACAGGGACACAGTTAATTTATCTTCATGTCTCTCGCTTCTCGCAGTGCCAGAATACGACAGAGGCCTGAGAAATGTTTGCCAAATGAGTGACAGTTTTTCTCATGCTTAATAAAACTTGAATTTGTGTAGTGCTTTATAGTTTAGCAGGTTGCTTTAAGATTTCTTTCCTTATTTTATTAATCTAATCACTGTTCTTATTTTACAGCCAGAAAAACTGAGTCTCTATTAGGGACACACCTGAGGGCACAGAGCCTGGTTACTGACTAAACTGGAATTGGAACCTGGCTCTGGCCTCTTACCACGTGGGGCTTAATGGGCCCTTCTGGTCAAAGACAGCAAACTGGCAGCCTCTGTCATACATGGCTTGGGGACATGCTTAGGCCCACATAATTTTTTCCCTCCAAGGTGAATAATTTGTCCAAACATTAAAAAATTAGACATAATACCAATTACTAGCTTAAAAATCTGAGCATCTGGCAACTCTGGGCTTTCATACTCAAAAGAGTAGCAACTGGCATGTGCTCTACTGCTAGGGTCCAATACCCACCCAAGTCTCTGAACTGTCAGCGTGGCCATGGAGCAAGGTTTTTGTCCTGCTCACAGTACCCCTGTAGCACTTAGCTTGATGCTTAGAAGTCACCAGTGGTGGGGGGCAGGTGATGAACTACCTGCTGGTGGGCCAGCTTGGCCACACCTCCGGAGAATACCACGTGTTGTTGTCAGTAAACCCGAGGCTTTGGCAGGGACCCCGGTCAGCCCCTGCCTTGGCAGTGTCCTCATTCTAAGTCTGCTCCAGGGTAGGAAGGTGGGAGGTGAATGCAGCCTTTCTCTCTTCCCTAGGACAAGGGGGATGCTGGTGTGAAGGAGCTGGACAGCTTGAACAGTGACCGGCTGAGAACCATCCAGCTCAACGTCTGCAACAATGAGGAGGTGGAGAGAGCAGTGGAGACCGTCCACTCAAGCCTGAAGGATCCTGAGAAAGGTAGGGGCCATTCAGAGGGGGCATGTCCTAAATGTCCTCCTCCATTTGCTGGTATCCTGCCCAAAGTCTCCTTTATTTATTGTTTAAACTCTTCCTCCTGCTCAGAGTAGGAAGTGGATCAAGTTCAACACACCTGTGCAATAGGGCAGTGTGAAACCTGCCAGAAGGCGATTTGGGGAATATAGGAGAGCTGGATGGGTATGCACTGGTTTGGGCCAGTTCAGTCAGTTCTCATTGGATGCCCATTCTAGGCCAGGTTCTGGGCTGTGTACTCAGGATGACCCAGGCACAGTCTGTCCCTGAGGACATATAGGACATTGTAGAGGGACAATGTTATGACATCAGGGAGCCGCACACTGAGAGGTAGGATAGCACAGGAAACCAGGATGCATCCAGTCTTGGGAGTTGGGTGGGAATGGGTCAGTGTAACAGAGGGTGGAGAAGGCCAGCCCAGGAGCAGGAAGCATGGACAATGGTGGGCAGCGGCCCAGGATGCTGGGCCCTGGTGAGTGGTCTGGTCCCAGGGTAGAGTCTGGTGGAGGTGATGACAGCAAATGAGGCTGGGGAAGGAGGTCAGCAGGGCCTTGGGTGCTAGGCCAGCAGAGTATGGCTGCCTCCTTAGGACCCTCAGGAGCTATCAAAGGGGTTGTCTGGAGGAGATGGTCTGGAGGGGTCTGTTTGTGAAACTCACTCTAATGTCACATTGGCAACGTGGAGGGTGGTTTGAAGGGGCATGTGGTTCAGAAGTCCTAGGCAGGGTGGTGGGCATTGGAAAAGGGGAGGGATCAGGCTCAGGAGTGCTGAGAAGGCAAAACTGGAGGGGCCTGATGACTTGGGCATGGGACAAGGGAGACGCAAGAGGTCTCTGTCCTACATTCCTGGTGTCCTCAGTTGCAGGAGCAGGTTGAAGTGCGGGAAGACACTGAAGTGCCCATGGGACACTTGGGGGAGTGTCCAGGAGGACTTCTGGGGACTGTGAATATTTAGGGGCCAGGTTTGTTTGAGAGGTTAGATAGAGTGCCCCAAAGCTAAAGGAACAGAAAGTTTGGGGGATCCAATAACCAACAGGGTCAAATACTGCAGAAGGTCCCTGTAGCATAAGCACCCAGATGTCCCCAAGTGTTTTCCATTTAAGCCACATGGAAGACCTTGATGGGAAGAGCTCTGCTGACCAACTCCAAGGGGCACCATGCATACAGACCAGGGCAGCAATGGCTGGGATACCATTCAGCTGGCAGCTCAGGGCATCTGTGGAAGAGCAGAAGAGTGAGTCCGTGCAGTTGACCTTTGTGTTCTCACAGCCCAGGCAGAAATAGGGTGCCTCATCTAGCTCTCTGCTTTTCTGCACAGTGGGCTGGAGGCAGCTCTCCTAAGCAGTGACTCCATTCCCCTGATGGGGAGGATGGAAGGGGAATGGCCAGCGCCTGTGCTGTGCCTTCTGTGCTGAGCATGGGTGGGTCAGGTGGAAATGCTGTCACCTCTGAGAATCCCACCTGTGCTGTGTGGCTGTCTGTGGACAAGCTGTTGCTTTCCAGGTATTTTGTCACTGATGTCCCCTCAGCAGGCCCAGTGCCACCCCCACCCCCACAACATCCTTTTTTTTGAGCACTGTTCTCTGAGGAGACGCCTGTGAGTTACTGAACATCTGTTTAATAATTAACAGGCAGAGCCTGCGCTCCTGTCCCATTAAGAAAAGGCAGGATGGGTCCCACTGGGATGATTACCAGCCCGAGTGCAGAGCCTGCCTCACCCCAGCAGTGGTAAATCTGCTCCGCCCTCTCTGCCCCCCCCCAGGAGGTGGGAAATTGCCCCCATAAACCATCAGGCAAGAAAACAGCTGCAGTCAGCGCCATAAAGCCACAGCGGTTGCAGCCTGTGGGGCTTGTGGTGATTTAAATTGCTCATGGAAAGGAATTGTCAGGGGGGACCTGGTACAGAATGGCCAGGACACTGGGGCAGAGCCACCTCCATTCCCTGTACTGGGTTGGCCAGTTAGACTAGCCCAGCAAGGCAGGGTCCCCCACGCCCCTAGCCACACAATGGGAGGTGCTGTCCTCTGCCCTGGCATCTAGGCTTAAACCCAGCACCCAACACACAGACTTTTCCCTCCTGCCTTTTCCACATGAGGCATTCTGGGGAGGGCTTAATAAACCACTCATCACAGCCTTCCTTAACCCATACTGAAATTTTTGGAAAAGGATCTGAAATCTTTTAGGTCCAAAAGAAAAAATAAATCTGTCAGATATGTGGTTGCATGCCTCCTTCTTTCTCTCCCCTCTTTCTCTTCCTCCCCCTCATTTCTACTCCCCTTCCTCCCTTCTGGCTCTGGTTGGCTTTTTCCTGGTAAGGCAGCACCCATCCCCACTCCTCGGGCAGTGCTGGCTCTGAACTCCAGATGGCGCTCTCCCAGAGTTTTCCACCAGTTCTGGCCACCTCTGATTCACATCCTACCCAGAGAGGAACTTCTCAGAAGAGGTGTCCTTCCCCACCCCTGGATATTGGGGCACATTTTGATGGCAAGTTTGTTGTCTGTCACTCTGGCTCCATGGAACAGTTGCTACCAAAGCCTGGGGAACCAGCCTTGGGGGTTAAGATGAATGGAATTGTCTTGATTAGGGTGGTCCAGCCATCTGCCACCAGCCCCTTTTTTCCCTGGCAAGACTCTAAGGGACTGGACATCTGGAACCTCTGACCACCCTCCCTACCCTCATCCTAAGGGAAAGCTGGGCCAAAGGATCAGAGGGCAGCCTGTGGGTGTGGTTTGATCTTGGCATCATTACTTACTAGTCAATCAGTAAACATTTACTGAGTACTTGCTGTATACTCGGTAGTGTGCTGAGGAGCAGAAGGCAGCGTGCTGGCAGGATGAACTTGTGGTTGGACACCAGCCAAGTGGCTTCAGGACAAAACCTCTCAAGGGCTGTTATGGCTTTGGGGGTATTATGCTGTGGGCAGGGAGGGCCCTATCCCCCATCCTCATTCTGGAAGTGAGTGGGAAACTGTATTTACCCTGGGCTTTGCCTCTTTTTTATTTTTTTAAATTTTTTTAAATCGTTGATAGAATTTTATTATTTTTTATTTATTTATATGTGGTTCTGAGAATCGAACCCAGTGCCTCACACATACCAGGCAAGTGCCCTGGGCTTTGCCTCTTAATTGAAGTGTGACTTGGGTGTGAACCATCACCTGGGTGGGTCTCGCCTCCATCTGTGAAGCAGGATGCACTGTGAGCTGCCCCACACTCATGCCCAGATCCGATCACTGCAGGAACACAGATAGAACCTCAACAAAAGCTGTTCTCAGGTTGAGGAGTGGGGAGCCGGACATGTTCAGATCTAGAGAGGCAGAATACACGGGAGGGTGGCTGGGAAAGGCCTTGTATACTGAGTTGCAGGAACTCAACTGGGAACCTTAGGAGGAGGAAGTGACTAATGGGAGGAAGATGGCCTGGCTGAGGGGTCATGGGTAGAGATGAAGGACAGAGACCAAAACAGGGAGACCTGGGAGGAGCCTTCTCTATAGTACAAGAGTTACTACAGGTGGAAACAAGAAAATAGAACTGATTCTAATGAACACAGCAAAGAAAAACAGCATCGGCATGGGGTTAAGTATAAGGGTTGTGTCCCCAGACTGTCCTGAATCCAAATCCCATCTTTCCCACCCGCTAGCTGGGTAACACTGAGCAAGTTGCTTCACCCCCCCTAGGCCTCAGTTGCCTCCTCCAGATATGAGAATTGTATCTACTTTATAGGTCAGTTATAAGGATCAGGTGAGTTAATGAGCTGATCAGGTGAGATTAGCAAAGTGCTTACTTAGTTCAGGGCTGTTATTCTGATACTAACATCTACCACGCGGCCTGTGCAGTGGTTTCATTAATGAGGTTCTAGGCATAAAGTTAGTTAGAAGAGATCGAAATAAAACACACAGACAGTACCTTATTTATATTGCTAGGTCCGAGACGGCTCACCTCTCTGGTTCCCACCTCTAGCCGCCCAGCAGGGCAGCGAGGATTACTCAGGGCTAGCAGGAGAGAGAGAGAGTGAACACACCTGGGAGTAGCCCTTTATTGGGGAACAAGAGATTCAGGGGAGAATTCCATCCAATGAAGGTTGAGGGGGGGCTGCACTCCAAGGTCAGGGTCAGTGATTGGGTCCCCGGGGTCAGTGGTCAGGCACACCCCCACACGGATGGGCTCTCTCATCAGGAAAGGGTCGGGAAAGCTTTGACAGAGCCAAAGCGCCTCAGGCCCTTAACGGGAGTCACCCAATCACGTGTTAGAATGGCTTCCCACACTAACAGTCCTCAGGGACTCCTTAGGTGGGGGAGAAGTGAAGAAGTAGTCAAAGATGAAAGTGAAGCCATTAACAAAGGGGAGGAGCAGGCTTGGCAGCTTGGGAGTTTGATGTGTTGGTGGTGGCTAGGGTGAGATGGGGATCTGTGGGACCTAGCAGCTGGGGTTGCGGGGAGAGGGCTGACTCCTGAAGGGATGTGGGAACCATGGACATGGAGATGATGTGGGAACTATTCCAGAAAAACAGCTGTCACCCAGACCAGCAGGAATGCTGTGAGTTTATTTAGAGCATTGTCTGAGAGATACCAGGTCAACTACTACCCCTTGTCAAGTCAGCAGAGCTATAATCAAGGAGTAGCATGCTTTCACAGGTCAAGTTTAATTAAGCTTCTTTGGATAGTAGTGTCAGATATAATTGTTTTATTTTCAGGTGGAAAAAGTCAGGTGATATTGTCCCACATGAATCAAACACAAAATCCCTGGAAAATTCCACAAAGTACAGAAGTCTACCTCATAATTCAGGAGAAGTAGGCCAGGGACTGGACATTGCAGGACACCTCTTTTTGGGGTATCAGGGAGGATGCTAGAGATGCTAGGGTGTCATTAATGCCAAAGGAACAAGTGAGCATTCAGGAGCCATTAGGATTACTCATGTCCTAGATAGGTGGAGGAAACTGAAGACTAGGGGTCAGGGTCCTCAGCACCTGGCCCCTGGAGACTAGAAAGGGAGACCCAGAAAGGGTCAACTGGGCTGGGGCTGGGAACCCAGAGTGGTGTCAGAGGGGATGCAGAGGGCAGAGTGTTCATAGAAGCCTGGCCGTGGAGGGAAGAAGGGCAGACTGTAGGGTTAAAGAAGGTTGTTTAGGATATAGAGACATGGTATTATAGATAGTCATTCACCCAACACACATTTATTGAGCACTTTATGTGTACAGTTTTAAAGGGAAGGAGCAGGGAACAAGGAAAAAGCTGAAGCTGTGTAAGACTAATGGTTTCCAGCATGGCAGTAGGAAGAGGAATAGGCCCAAGTGTTGGCCACAATCGCAGGGAGAGGCTTCCTGTTCTTCCTGGGGCCTGGGAAGAGGCAGGGGTGGGGACAGGGAGAAGGTGGGAGCTGTGGGTTGCAGAAATGATTTTTATGTCAGTAGGTAGGCTTCAAGGTCAGGAGGTCAAGGTCGAGGTCAAGGTCACGAAGGGTGCTGAGAGGGGAGGCCCCAGTGGCAGGCAGCCATGGAGAGTGGAATAGCTCCTCACAGAGGCTTTGTTAACTAGTAATTTCCTTTCCTTAATAAATGTCCTTAATTCTCCATAATTGAAGGAGAAGGCACCAGAGGTCAGTAGATGAAGCTTTAATTTGGGGACTATGGAAGGAAAACAGCTAGAGAGTAATTACTCTGACATTTACACAAGCTTATTTCCCTAATGAACTGAGAAAGCCAGGCCAGGCCCAGTTCCCACAGGGGACAGGGGAGCTCAGTGCTGAAACTGTGCCTTGGGAAAAACTCAGGACTTTTAGCTGGACAGTGAACCCCAGGAGACAAGCTCTGAGAATTTCCACAACAGAGAGTCTGGGCCTGACTCTGTCCTAAGGCCCCAGCCTATGCAGCCCTTATGCCCCCAAAACTAAACCCCAAGAAGGTCCTCAAAACAAGGCTCTCTAATGCCTGTAGCCCCCCCGGCTCTGCCTCAGCTTCCTGATTAAACTTACATCTGTCCCTTCTCCTCAAGACCTCAGTGTCCCTAGCTGATTAGTTAGGAGACTAAATAAACTACAAGAACTCTCTAGGACCAGTATTCTCTAAGTTCACAAAAGTCAGCCGTCTTTTGTTAGACTTGCAGGAATCAACCCAAGTACACCATGACAGTGTGTATGCTCTTAGCCCCAGGGTGTCGCTCATGCTAAGGAAACGGTCTCTGCTAGCAAAGAGCACAGGGAAACACAGGGGATATTAGTGAACTGAGTCATGGGGCCTTGACATCTAACAACCAACAGTGTCATGGTTCAGAGGAGGAAGATGAGAATGGAGTCATTGTTAGGAGGGTCTCAAGAGCACTGGGCCTGACCCAGCATGGCTTGGCTGAGCCCCTAACTTATTGTGTCTTGAAGGTTGGGCCCCTTGATGGTTCTCCAGAGGGCGCTTGGTCTGGAAAATTTTCAAGTTTCCTTGGCTTCTGGAAAGAGGGAAGATATAAATGAGAGCTCAGAGGCAAGAAGGAAAAAATAGGTTCAGGGTGTGATGATGAAATGAGTGGCATAGAGTGGAGGTGAGGTGAGGCACAGGTGAGGGAGCCCTGGCAGGGCTGAGTTATAATGGCCTCCGAGGATTGATTCAGGCAGAGGTGACCAGAGGCCTGGATGCTCCAGACTGAAGGTCATTCCAGACATCCAGGACTTCAGATTGGTCTAACTCCTGTCCTTCTTGGGTGACTCTAGAAGTTTCCTGAGAGCTTTGGGAAAGAGGCCAGGAAGATGGGGAAAAGAGACAACAGTTGGGGGCAGAGTGGACTGAAGGTAATGGTTGATGTCTGAGGCTTTTCCTACATAGTGACCAAGTTCTGTCCTTTCCTGTCCAGGGATGTGGGGGCTGGTTAACAATGCGGGCATTTCGACATTTGGGGAGGTGGAGTTCACCAGCATGGAGACCTACAAGGAGGTGGCGGAAGTAAACCTCTGGGGCACGGTGCGGACAACGAAATCCTTCCTTCCCCTCCTTCGAAGAGCCAAAGGTGAGTAGAAGATAGCCCCTGCCTGACCCTGGACCTGCCATAATGAAAGACCTATCCTGCCAGAGGCAATGTCCATACTAGCAAGGCTGAGCTCCTGACTCCTGGGGCCACGCTGGGCCCACAGATGGTGGCAGGCAGGGATATGTGGCTTTCAGGAAGTAGAGCAGATGATAGGTCAGCAGTCTATGTATCCAGGTATAGCAGGATCCGGCCATTTTTGGACTCTGTGCGCAGGCTGCATATAGACGTCATTGTATCATAGCATGCAGTTAAATAAATGTTAGTGTATCCATTCTGTGGGTTGTTACACCAAAGCAAAAAATGAGACAGATGTAGTATTAAATTTAAAAATAGTAACAATCAAGATTAGAAATTTGGAAAATAGACAAAATATCCAAACCATATTGGATAGCTGAATATAAGCAAACTACACAAGAGTCCCAGGTTCTGATTTTCTCCCTGGCATAGCAAACAATTGAGGTAAGACCCACAGATCTATCCCAAAGCCCCAGCAACAGCAGGAATGAACACAGGGGTAGCCATAGGTTTTAAAAGGAAACCCAAACTCTTCCATGACTTAGAGCTTAAGAGGTTTCCGCAAGGTGCCCAGGACAGACTGTGTAAGCCTTTTTGGGTGTGCTCTCAGGGCTGAGAGGGGATGTGGAAGGTCCCTGTCACCCCAAGGCTGGGCCTGTGGCAGAGACTTTTCAAAGTCACCACTTTTCTAGTGCCCAAGACTCTGCCTTCATGTCATCAGCATGGGAATCCCTGCCCATGCCCCAGCCTGCTTCTCTTTGACTATCTTGGGCTCTATCCAGTGAGGAGTTGGAGAATGGAGCACCCCAGCACCCTCTCTGAGCCCCAGGGCTTTCCGTATCAGTGCCAGCCTCGGCTCTAGGTGATCTACCATCTACATTCCTGCATTCATCTTTCGTGTTGCCGCAGGTCAACACATACTTAGCAAGTCACTTATCTGCACATCTTACTGGGTGAGCTGAATTTTAAGCTCCGTGAGGGTAAGGAGGAAGCTTTAGGCTGCCCAGCATCAGCCCTTGCCTGAAGAGAGCACACAGATCCACATGGGCACCACCAAGGTATGGTCACCAGGCTGAGCTCAGTCTGATTTCGAGTTAGTTGTGTGTTGTCCATTATGCTGTGCCCTCCTGGTATGCAGGCCTGCTTCTCGCTCATTTCTCCTTCCCTGTCCTGCCTGGCCCAGCTGGGCTGCCAGGGAAGATCAGGGATGCTCACATTGATGGGTGGCCCAAGCTGGCCCTGGCTACCAAAATAAAAGGTCCCCTGACCCTGGGTGGTTCAGAAGCAATTCCAGTCAGGCCTCTGCATCGCAGGGCAGTGCCACCTGAGCAGGTGTTTGTTGTCTCTCTCTGTAGGCCGTGTCGTCAACATCAGCAGCATGCTGGGCCGCATGGCCAACCCCGCCCGCTCCCCATACTGCATCACCAAGTTTGGGGTGGAGGCTTTCTCTGACTGCCTGCGCTATGAGATGTACCCGCTGGGTGTGAAGGTCAGTGTGGTGGAACCTGGCAACTTCATCGCTGCCACCAGCCTCTATAGCCCCGAGCGCATCCAGGCCATTGCCAAGAAGATGTGGGACGAGCTCCCTGAGGTTGTCCGCAAGGACTACGGCAGGAAGTACTTCGATGAGAAGATCGCCAAGATGGAGACTTACTGCAACAGCGGCTCCACAGACACATCCTCCGTCATTGATGCTGTCACACACGCCCTGACAGCCACCTCCCCCTACACCCGCTACCACCCCATGGACTACTATTGGTGGCTGCGAATGCAGATCATGACCCACTTGCCTGGTGCTGTCTCTGACAGGATTTATATACACTGAAGAGTGACCTTTTGGGGAGCCCTAGAGGGAGGGAAGAGAATGGGGGAGGGAACTCATATAGTCACCTTTTGATTAACCACTTGTGGATTATCTCATGTCCTAGGAGGCCCCATTTTAGCATTAACCAGAGGGGATAACTCAGCCTGACATGTTAATGTGGTGAGTAGCTCAGGCCTTCACAAATGGGATGGGGTGGCGGGCCCTAACTAAGCCTCAGGGCAAACATGGTGTATCTGTCTAAAGTTTATTTCATACAAAGATTTTTGGAGAAATGTCTTTATATTAAAAACAGATTTATTCTAGAATAGAATCCAGGTTCCTTTACATTTTAAGCCAAAAACATCAGTTCAAAAAAATTTGATCTTTAAACCTGCCTCATGAGTAAAGAAGGACGGATTTTTTTTCTTCTGTACAAATAATCTGTAGCTCTGAGAGAACACATGAATTAACCCTTTTATTGCTTAGGAGTGGCCCATGTTTTGTTTTTCTGCCACAGATGTACAAACCCTTCCCATTTGCATTCCGGAGCCACTTTGGATCCCTTTATCCAGGAATCCTCTGGCACCTCTGTCTTCACCTGAGCTTTGCATACCAAGTGCCCACTGTATACCTCTTTGCACATCCATGGTGCTATATGACCAGCGGGCAGCCAGTGATTGACAGTAGGCTGTATGGCAGGGGTGTGGATCATTCTGGAGATTTTCATTTGAGATTTCTCCATTGTCTTTGAGGACTTGGTCTAGACTTGTGTGGAAGTGCTCCATAGTTGAGGGAAGTTTGTTGGTAACCTTGGTTTCACCTGCAGTGGGACTGGTACTGACTGGGGTTGCAGATGGAGCATCAGTGCCAAGGCCAGTACTGTGGCACCTTCTTCCAGTGGCGGTCTGGGTGCCTGTCTGTCTGTGTGGTACACACACACACAATCACACACACATGTGTATTCACACATGTTCATTGATGGCTTGTTTTTCCGCTATGGCCATATTTATACTTCTCAAGTTTGTGTTTGAAGCCTACCATCCCTACAATTGAGCAGGACCTGGATGTTTGGACCCAAACAGGGACCACCATCTTCCAGGTGACTGCAAGCCTCTGGGAGGTCCTGAGTGCCAACTTTGAAAATCAAATTAAACTAGCATTTCCGCCTCTCCCAGGAAGAGCTAGGCCTGCCGCTAGAGGGAGCCCAACTCCTCTGCAGCTAAGCCCCAACTCTGAACTTCCATGAAAGCCTGAGGTCTCTCAAAGGGTGTGTGATTCCCACCTGGGAGATTGCCTGGGGGGAAAAAAAAGCAAGGCCCCTTTAGAAACAGTATTCCTGCCCTCTTAGCAGCTGCCTGGCTTGACCCTGGAGCATGGTGCCAGGAGAAAGCAGGGGTCTCCTAGCAGCTGGAACAGGCCATGGGCACAGAGAGTGCCAAGGCAGGGTGGCTCACAAAGAGCAGATTCAGCTGGCCTGGTGGGCCTTTGTCCCCTTGTCTTCAACAGGGATGCTCTGTCTTAGCTCCTGACTGCAGGGTGAGATAGAGAGGGCCTAGGGGGCAGGAGGGAGGCAGGGCCTCCAGAGCCCAGAGTGGACTCTTGATAACCATTGTATTTACATATCAATGAGATGCTTTTTTTGTACCACCATGCTGGCCTCCAGCAGAGGCTTTCAAAATCACACTGTACATATTGGGAGGATTTGTTTTCATGCTTAATAAAGGAAAATGGATTGATGCCTGGAGTTACACATGTGCATTCACTCCTGGGAACTAGAGGGAGGTAGGGATGGCCACATGCTTTGAGTCCTGATCAGCAGTAAACAGAACTCTGGAGAAGCCACGTCTGTCTGTCAGGGTCTTCAGTCATAAACAGGATTGCTGGGTTGGCTCACAGCCTGTTCTGGTTTTTAATTTGTATCCCAGTGATTAAAAAGTCCAGGGTACCTTCCTTCCAATCTCAGTGCTAATTAAAATTTCCTGTTTTCCGTTCACCTTCTGGCAGCTTAGAACCTGGCAGGATCTAGTTTTGACCTTTACAAGAGATAAGTGGGGAGGGCAGAACAGGTTATTCCCATTTCATAAGTGACATAACTGAGACCCAAAGAGGGAAAGTGACTCACCTATCATCACAGTGGGTTGGGACAAAACGAGGTCAAAACAAGTCTTCTGAGTGGTGCTGTTCACCGTCATTGCACACAGTGGCATGCACAGATGGGAGAGCTGAACTGGTTAGGGTCTCTGAGCAACTAGAACCTCGGGGCTTGTGTGCCTACAGAGGGCTACCACTTCTTATTGGGGTGGGGACTTCCCACAAGATGCCACTGGCTCTCACTGTCCAGTCCTGCTGGGAACAAATGATGTCCTCAGGCCCTGCCTTTGGTAGAAACTGCATCTCCAATATCCTCGCCTTAGAAAGGTCACCTGCTCAGTGAGGCCTGGGGACCCATGCCCTGAGTCCTGCAGCTCCGTGCCAGGGCCTCGTGAAGTATATGCCCATCTCTGAAGTAGGAGGTACTAGTCAGCAGCTATCCTATACTAGGCCCTGTGCCACGTTCCGGACTGAATTGCATGTCCCCTCTCCCAGATTCATATGTTGAAGCCCTAGCCCCACATGTGACTATTTGGAGTTAGGCCTTTTCAGAAGTAGTTAAGGACAAATAAAGTTGGAAGGGTAGAGTCCTAATCCAATAGGACCATCAATAGGAAGAATTGGGGCCTAATAAGAAAAAGAAGACAGACTCTCTCTCCAAGCCTTTCAGACTTTCCAGAGTGTGTGAAAATAAATTTGTGTTTAAGGCCAGTCCTTGGCATTTTGTTATAACTGCTCATGCTAACTGATGCAGCCAGGAACCAAGTATTCATTCATTATCTTATTTTTCCTCCTTAGGACCTGTGAAGAAAGAGGACCTAGCAGCCCCTGCTGGTCCTTGCCCCTGCTAATCTTGTCTGCCACCCTCTGTAGTGTGACTTTGAGCCTCAGTTAGTGGTGCAGGAACGAGGAGAGGATATTGCAGACAAAGTCTGGAGCTGTGGGGTGGGGCTTCAGGCTAGTCTCAGCCTGTACACAGGACCTCTGCTGGGACCTAGGGTCTGTGCTGCAGCCATCATGGACCCTCCTCTGTTGGCTAGCGGCTGAAAATAACTTTTTGCAAGATGTTCCGGACAGTGCCTTATAACTGAGTGCATGTGAGGTTGTATGAGCAGGTGACAGACTGGCCTGATCCTGCCTATCACGAGCTGCTGGGCCACACCTTTGCCACCCATGGAAGACAGTCTGCCAAAGACTCCCGACTTGTGAAGTCTATTCACTTTCTGTATTTCAAACAGCCCAGTCTGGTACAGGTACCATGTGAGGCTCCCAGGCTTGGGCAGCTAGATAGCAACCAGGCTCATGTGTGCAGTGCTGGGCGCGTCACCCAGTCAGTTCGCTGCCTCTTCTCACCTGATGCTCACAGTGCCCTGGCAAGCAGGCAGGGTGGGATCACAGGCTCATTTCACAGATAAGAGAACAGGCTTTCCCAAGTCTCTCAGCACAGGAGTGATAGAGCCCGTGGCCAAGCCAGATCTGTCTAACCTCCAGCCCAGAGCTAGTGATGCATGAAAAGCCAGGCAGATGGTACCAGGATCTAAAATAAGGAGGGGAAAAAATACCTCAATTATGTAACAGAGGAATCTTTAAGCCTATGCACAGTAACAACCACAGAGTACGACCACGCGGGCCAGCTCCTTCTTCCCTGCCCCCTTTGGGTCCTGAGTGCAGCTTCCTGGGAGACCGTGTGCCAGAGGAGCCCACCAAGACAATCTGCCTTGGCTGATCTAAAACTGTTCTCAAAGGGGTTTCTGAAGGCAGCCCTAGGAATACCAAAAGCCCTATCTGGGAGCTGCCCTCAAAGGGCTCAAGGGCCACATGAGCAGAGCCTGAGACCTGCAGTGGTTGGTTCTTTTCAAAGAGCTGCATAGCTCTCTGGGGCGCTGATGGAGGCGAAATAGCCCAGGGCATGAGGGGCTTCTCCAGTGTGTGCAGGCACCCAGGAACAATGATTTGTGAATGGTGATTTCAGAAGCACAGAGTGAGGAACTGTTGGTCCCAGAACTAGGGACTAGGGCCAGGGTCAAGGGCCAAGAGAGGTGGCTGTGACCCTCACAACCTCAGAGAATCAAAAGGGACCCGGCCATCATCAAGCCTGACTCCCAGCCTCCTGGATGAGGAGCCTGCGGGGCCGGGGCTTGAGGCCCTCCAGTGACAAGTGGCTCATTACTTCCTGAGAAAGCATTTCCTTGATTCAGAAAAATGTATCCAAAGACCAAGGCCAAATCTACTCAACTAACTTAACCCCTTTGACACCTGGCTCTGACTCAGACCTCCAGAGAACAATGTAAATCTTCTCAAATAGCTCTCTGAATATTTGGAAATGACTATCATGCTCAAGAACCTTATTTGACAAGCTTTCCATACACCCTACTACCCAAACAGAAGATATCAGCTATAGTTATTCCACCCTCCTCCTGTGTTCTTGATGGCACAGGATGTTCTTGTCCTGTTAGCAGCCAAGACCTTTGAGACAGGTTTTAATGCCGACAACTCCTCACATGCATGTAACCAATTAAATGGATGCATTGGCACAAATCTTTCATTCCATTATAAGTAGTTTAGGATTTAGGCAGGATCATTATTCCTATTTTACAGATAAGGAAACTGAGCCTCAGGAAGATGAAATGATTAACCTGAGATTACAGCGCCAGAAAAAGGGAAAACCAAGACATAAACCTGTCCTTTTGGTTTCTATCTCTAGGGCCCCAGTAATGGTTTGGATGTGAGGTGTCCCCCAAAAGTTCCTGTTCAGAGGTGAAATGATTGAATTATGAGAGCTGAAACCTAATCAGTTCATCCTAGTTTGAGTGGACTGATGGGGTGGTGACTGTAGGCAGTGTGAAGCATGGTTGGAGGAGGTAGGTCTCTAGATGCTGCCTTAGAAGGATTCAACTTCCCTGTTTCCTGGCCATCATGAGCAGAGCATGAGCTGGTGCTCCTCCACCATGTCCTTCTGCCAACACGTCTGCCTCACTTGGGCCCAGAGCAATGGAGTCAGCGTACTGTGGACTAAACCTCTGAAGCATGAGCCCAAATAAACTTTTCCTCCGCTGAATTGTTCTTGTCAGTTACTTTGATCATAGCAAAGCAGAGCTGACTAACATAGATAGACCCCTTCCAGTACCCCTGGGTTGCCTCAGTCTCCCCAAGAGCTGGGTTGGACTCAGCTCCGTGAAGGAGCATTGGGGTGAGAAGATGAAGAACAACTCCCTTCTCAGTACTGCAGAGCATCCTGTGAAAGAGAGGCCCAGGGCTGGAGTTGTGGCTCTGTGGTTAGAGTGCTTGCCTAGCTCATGTGAGGCACTGGGTTCAGTCCCCAGCACCACATTAAAAAATAAACAAAATAAAGGTACTGTGTCCATCTACAACTAAACATATTTAAAAAGAGAGAGAGAGAGAGAGAGAGAGAGAGAGAGAGAGAGGCCCAGCCTTTCCTGTCTCTCAAGGCACAAGTGTCGGCAGCATCTGTGGGATCGCCCAGTGGCCTCAACCCTGATGGAGGACCTTAGAGTGGGAACAGCAGGGGAAAGAAGCATTCCTAGGACTGAGCTGGGGACCACCTGCCTCCCCAGCTACAGAGCTGTGTTGGAGAGGGGTGTGAACAGGACAAAGCTTGGGAGACGTCGGGGCCCAGAAATACCTTGTGCTGCTCTCAGCGAGACTTAATTACTCTCTCACATGTCAGGCTACTCTCACTTATCAAATTATAGGTGAACTTAATTACAGCTCAGAGTCACCACACTGGGCTCTTCAGAAATAGCAGCAAGCGGACTGCGCAGCTTTAGCTGTAGCCATGTCCATTTTTGGATGAATTTCCCATTGTTTCCAGGGTTTCCAAGGGCAGCTGGACTCCGATATTAGGCAACAAGGGTGGGCATGGGCTGCACTGAGCACTCTCCTGTACTGACCACCACCTTGCTGGCCACTCAGCCAGGGAGGGCTGTGCTGAGCCAAAGGCTGAGTATTCTATATATTGGGTGGGTCACCGTGCTGAGGTCTCTCCCCTGCTTACTGCCGCAGTCTGGCTGGGCACAATTCAGGAGCCACTTGTCAAAAGAAACTAACTTTATTTTTAGAACTACAAATGCCAAACAAAACAGCTCCTCAGGAAAAAACCCTCAGAGCCCAACTGCCACCACCTGCTCCCCACAAGCCTCTCACCCCCACACAAACCTCACCACCTCCCACAATCCTCCTGTTGTTGAGGCCTATTGGCTGGGTCGTGTGGGCGGAGCCAAAGAAGTCCCCCAATGAGCAGCTCCGTGGAGGAGCCAATCAGCTAGATGTTGCTGGGGCCGCTGTGAGCCACTCATCAGCTGGCAGTCTGAAGGGCAGGGAAACAGCCCAATGAACATCACCGCAGAGGAGCCAATCAGCTAGATGTTGCTGGGGCTGCTGTGAGCCAATCATCAGCCGGCAGCTGGAAGTTTGCTGGCAGCTGGAAGTTTGCTGGGGCCCCTTTGGCTGTGGCTCTCAATAGCTTACCTTGTGTTGTGCACTAAAGTCTTGGTTCATTCGGTCTGACCAAAGGTGCACAAAAAGTGGTGCAGGACTTGCCAAAAGTCACAAAGAGCAAGCACGGTGCTGGATGAGAAAACAGGCCTCATGGAGACACAAGGTCACCTTCAAGAAAACAGGGTAAAGAGCAGCAGGCCCCTTGGGACTGGTGAAAGTTCAATGACATCAGGAAGGGCATTGTAAACTTCCCTGCAGGCAGGTAGGATTGACAGACTCTTGTTCCTGCGGAAGAAACTGACGAGAGGCACAGGGTGAGTTTAGAGGCTTTGATGGGAACAGAGAAGCAATGGCTAAAGGGAATGCAGATGCCATTAATGAGCTTATATCCAGAGGTGCAGCCCACTCGTCACAGCCCTGCCCCCTACCCTGCACCTTGGATTATTTGAGTCTCTGTTTTGTGCCAGGCCTTGGGTTGGGCTTAGGGCAGGGGTGCAATAGCAGGCTATGCACTGGCTTCCCAGAGCTCACCCTCAAGCCCAGTGTAACCCAGGGTAAAGTGCCATGATTTTGAGGAGGAAGTGAAAGTCTTTATTCTATCAACTATGAGTGGAAAATGTAGTTATTATCAATCTACACACTGCCTTCTCTGTCTTCTTCCCTGCTTAGCCTCAGACCACAAGCTTGATATTTTATGATGTAAAAGGAGAGGGTATGACCCAACACCCAACAGGGAGCTTTCTTTCTTTCTCTCTCTCTCTCTTGTTTTTTTTTTTTTTGGTCCTGGGAATTGGACCCAGGGACAATTTACCACTGAGACACTTTCCCAGTTCTTTTTATATTTATTTTGAAACAGGGTCTCCCTCAGCAGACTGGCTTGGAACTTGGGATCCTTCTGCCTCAGCCTCCTTAGTCACTAGAATTACAGGGCTCGGCACGGGTCATTCTTTACTTGGGATTTCCATGACTGTCTCCAAGGAATAGCAAGAAGTGAGTGTCCCTGGAAGCCTAAATGTCAACAGCATGACATGGGCAAGCAAATAGTGCTGAGGACTGCTGGCACAGTGACCAGGCAGGGGACTCCATGACATGCTGAGCACATGGTGTAGAAGCTGCAGGCAGATCAGACCAGATGGAGACTCAGTCTGAGCCCAGACATGGGAGAATGGATGCCACCTCGAGGGCCGTGACTAACTGGAGTTTTCATCCTTGTCTGTGTAATAAAATGCACAATGAGATAAATATGCACAATAAAATACAGTAGAGCATATAAAAGGGGCCAGTTTGCTCTTGGTTTTCTGCACAAAGAAAAGGGTGTACTTGAAAGTGCCCAAGCAGGTAGCCCACAGGAAAGGGAGCCCACTGGTGATGCCGTGTTAGAAATGGAAGGGACCTCAGAGACCCTGCAGCTGAAACAGGTTTTGTTGGAAGCTTTGTTCTGGGCGAGGCTGGTTAGAAAGATGTTTGGGAGCCGGATAGACCTGACCTTGATCCTGTTCTACAACTTCCCGTTTGTGTAATGCTGTCGAGTTATCTGGTCTCTATAACTCTGAGCCCCAGGTTTTTATGTCTCTGACGGGGATTTCTTGTATCTTGCTGATTAGGTGAGTGTACATTGGTGCAGGGGAGGGGCTGCAGAGGTGCCCCTGCCAGTGGGGTCAGGGCCTAAACAATTAACCCTTCCTATGGCCACTCCACCCCATCCTTCCTGAAAACTGCATAAACCTCAGGTGTGCCAGAGGCAGAAACAGAAACCTGGGGAACCCTCAAAATTGAACCACAGCATCCAGAGCCCTTTCTACTCATTGGTCAAGGGTGGGGTGGGAGGTGTTTAATTTCCTTTTCTACGTGCCCCATCTGACAGCTGAATGCAGAGCACACTACAACCTTGTGTCACCTCCTTGCTAGAAATCTCTGAAGGGGACACTGAATGGACTAGGAAACTGTTGTCCAGAAGGGATTACGCCTACAAGCCCCAGTAAGCCCAACCCAGGCACAGAAGGGGATATTTTCTGAAGTGCAAACCCTCAAAACTGTCTAGGGGGATCATTCCATTTCCTTGGCTTATGGAAGGAAATGGCCCAGTTTCTCTGCCCCCAGTTGTCTGTGCTTGGCACCACTTGGTTCTGTCTTACCAGGCCCTGGCTCCCTGTCTTTTCTCCTTGAGCATTCAGGGTTGAGAAGGGAGTGGGAAGTTGTCTAGAATCAGGCGGCAGGAGATCTATGGTGAGATTTGATTCCCAGCCTCCAGGGGTTCCCAGTCCTGTGGGGTGGGGGCATGGGGGATGGAGTAGGTGCACTGCACCACTTTTAGGAACCGTCACTCAGAACAATCTGGGCTATAAAAAATGTACAACCAGGGTTTGTGGGAACCTAGGGGAGGGAGAAGGAAATTCCGACTGGGTAGATTAGAGGTGCTTCCTAAAGGAGGAGCTTCACAAACTAGGGGTGTTTCAACAGGTAGAAACAGGAGGCAGGGCACTTGGCATGGGGAAGGCCCAGCAGCTGTAGCTCAGGAGGACAGAATCATTAAAGGGAAAGTGCCATCATTTGGGTAGATTTGAAGAAGCATTTGGAAATAGGGGGCTGGGGAAAGGAGTGGGTAAGATCTCCAAGGGCCCTATTCCCTTCAAGTGGGACCTCAAAGGCCATTTAGATCCTTAGACTCTACATGAGTCTCCTGGAAAACTGGCTAAAAAGCAGAGCTAGTAAGCCTGGAATGGAGCCCAATGGTCTTGCTTCCAAGAGGTAATGCCAAAACACAGCTGGGAAAGGGATGGCCAGAGAAGAGGGGATGCCCTGACCTGAGTTAGTGACAGTCCTGGGGCTAGAACCCAGGTATGCTCCACCCTGGTCTATACCTTTGCCCTGCAGGCATGTGGGGAGCTGGAGCATCTTTGACTGTGGCTTTGCCTATCCCTCTGGTAGCTATCAGCAGCAAAGCACAAAAAGGCCTAGGGATTTGTTTAGAAGCCCAGAAGCCCCAGGGCAGGAAGAGCTGATGAACTTTCCTTTTTTTTTAGTTGGACACAATATCTTTATTTTACTTATTTATTTTTCTGTAGTGCTGAGGATTGAACCCAGCGCCTCACATGTGCTAGGCGAGCATTCTACCACTGAGCCACAACCCCAGCCCTCCCCCCCCCCGCCTTTTGTTTTTAAAGAACTTTGTGGGGTGAAAGAAAGGCCAACAGGCAGGGAGACAGATGTGCTGTGAGCCAGCAGAGGCCAGGTGCATTATCATTAGCAGGAAAAGAAGAAAGCCCCCAGTGAAGATTTGTCCTTCAATTACATACTTGGATTGTGGCAGTGGCTGGAGATCTTGCTTCCCCTCAATCTGAAGGTGTGTGTCCTGCTGTGGGCAATTCCTTCAGGCTGTGCTAGCCTGCCTGCTTGCTGTGCCCTCTGACCCCTTGGCGTCACCCATAGCTTTGCTCAGTGTCCCTTCCTTGGCCAGGAGGGGGCAGTCAGCAGCCTCTCCAGTACCCTTCCTGTCTAGCACTAAGCCTGAGAAGCATCTGGGAGGTGGTTAAACAGGATAGGGCTTTCTAGATCCATGGCCCGATGCCTAAGTTCCAGTTCTAGTTTTCAGTTGTGGACTGAGCCACTAGGTCTGGCAGAAAAGAAGCAGCATGCTCCTATCCCTGCTTTTTTTTTTTTGCTCAAGTACCTGGTTCCTAGGCACCTAGTTGCTCTAAATAAGCCAGAGGCTTACAGGTGGGGACTGCTACATGTTCTTAATATGCATTCTCCTCTTCTATAGGAATGTATCCTCCAATGTTTCACAGGGCACATGGCTGCCATAATAAAGACTACATTTCCCAGGTTCCCATGTGGCTCAGGGTAGTCATGTGACTATGTTCCAATCCAATGGGATGTAAACTGAAATGACACAGAAGCTTCCTGAACCCTTCCTTAAGATATTGTTTATAAGCACCCTTTGGCTCCTTCATTCTTTCATCCTTCTGCTTGGAACTTGCTGCCAACTTGGACCACTTATTATTTATTATATTCAAAGCTATTTATGGCATGGCAACAAGATAGTGTGTGGATTCCAGACAGAGGGGAACCACTTTCCACCATTTCAGATTTTACATTTTAGAAGAAATAAACTTATATCTTTTCTGCATTACTCCTTTTTCGGGATTCTTTCTTTGCAAGCAAACCAAATCCTACCTAAAGTAGGTCCCTAACCCAGCTAGACAGAGAATGGGGAAGCCATTGCCTTCACATGGGGCAGGAAGACAGCTGCAGTAATAGGTAATGAGCATTTGTCAAGCACTTCCTATATGCCAGGTCCTAGGTTAAGCACATTATATGCATAATTCCATTTGATTCTCTCATTAATACTATGAGGCAAATTTTATAATTCCAATTTTACACCTAATTCAACTGAAACTTGCCCAGTCAATTAGAAAGTGACAGGATTCAAAATCAGACCCTCTAACTGGCAGTGAAGGCCCTCTAACTGTTCCCTGGGCAATGAAGAGGGTCCCTTTCAAGCTGTCTGCAGCTTTCTGGACCTTATGTGGGCCACTGGGGGTCACAGATCTTCTTAGATTGGAAAGAAGGATTCACAAGATTGTGACTGCTTTGAAACTGACCACAAAATAGGTGAGGCAGGGAGCAACCCAGACTATAGTCTTACTCCCCAGACAAAATCTTGGCCTTGAAATGTGTCAGAGGACTAGTTCCTCTCCTTAAAAGAAGGTCTCCCCTCAAGAACATCCTCCAGTGAGCCCATCTCCTGTTTAGTGCTGAGCTAAGACTCTCAAGACTCCTCGCCCTGCCCGCCCCCCCCCCCCCGGGGCGGGGGGCTCCCCCACTACCAGGGACCATGGAGCTTGTGCTAGGGGATCTTATACAGCAAGGCCTTTTGTTTATTTCTTCAGCACATCAAACACAAAATGTCTAAGATAATAATGGATTCCATCCTGTCAGGAAACCCAGCTCTACTACCAGGTGGCCATGTCACCCGGGCAAATGCTTTGTTCTCTCTGGGCCTCATTCTTCTCAACATAAAATACAAATAGTGGGCTAGGGATGTGGCTCAAGCAGTAGCGCACTCGCCTGGCATGCGCCGGGCTCTGGGTTTGATCCTCAGGACCACATAAAAATAAAATAAAGATGTTGTGTCCACCAAAAACTAAAAAAAAATATTAAAAATAATAAATAAATAAAAATAGTAATAATAAAGACAACATTTTTTCCTAACACATTTTTCCCCCTGGGATCCAGGCACAATGTGTTCTAAATGCTTTACAGCATAAATGCACTTAATCCTTATAAAAGCCTTCATATTGCAGATGAAGAACCCGAGACGTGGAAGAGTTCAGTTGCCCAAGGCCATGCACAAGGAGAAATGAGGACAGGTTTGAAGTCAGCCCTGAAACCTGTGTTTAGTAACACAGTCATTGCTCAGATGGCCTCTCCTGCACAGACTCCACGTGGTAAAGATGAAGCAGGGTATCTGGGTGGAATAGGGGAGGGTCTAAGCCCTCACCTTGTCCACCTGTCCTACCCTAGAAGCCCTCCCCTGTGCCCTGAGCAGTGTGAAAGCCATAAAACCCTTGGTGTCTAAGGGCCCATCTGGGTGGAACATTCTGAGAATGGCTCATGTCCAGGAATTGCTGGGGTTTGGAAGGGCAGGGACAGAGTATGGGTTCTGAACAGAGAGGATGCGGTGCTCTGCCATCTGACACCTAGTACTGGAACTAAGGGCTTCATGGGAATGTGTCTGCTGGCTCTCAGCACTGTGATCAACCCTCCAAAAGGACCTGTATGTTTTCTAGGAGAGCAAAATTCCTACCCAGGAGAGTGGGGGCGCAAGAGCTTTTTGCTTGTCCAGGGTGGGTTGTGTGGTGCCCTGGCACCTGTCCCCAGCACAGCTCAGCCACTCTGCAGCTGCAGGCAGCCAAGTGGGAACTGGCTGGATCAGGAGTCCCAGGAAACTGGCCCCTCTCCAGCACCTGCCCCTCCCTGCAGGCCCAGCAGCTGGACGGGGGTCTGCCCTCCAGGTTGCCCAAGTCAACCCTGAGTTGCCTCCGGCTCTGTCCTTACTGCCAGTGGGAGGGAACTTGGTCACTGAGGGTAAATGGTAAAGCATGTGCCCAGCTGTCAGTGCTTGTCGGTCCTCCTCCCCATGTGGATCTTACCAACACTCAAGCACCTGGCAGGAAGCCCACCCAAAAGCCCCACTGAAAAGTCACTCTGTCTAGCTCATGGCTCATGCAAACTCCTGATGGGCCAGTCTCACATTGAACACTGGTGAAGCCTGGCAGCCAGTGCTCTGTGGAGCAGTGGAGGAAAGCCCTGCCTAGACCCCAGGAAGGACTTTCCCCAGCTCTGTCCCACTTACTTCCTCTTTATTCCAGCAAGAGCCCTGGGCCTCTGAAACACCCTCCAAATTCTGATTATTTCAAAGGAGACCATGAGTCTTCTACTTGCCCAGTGAGATGTCGTTGATTACAACTATGTCACAAATTGCCCCCATTTCCTACCTCACACATCCGCAGGGAGCCTGTCCTTAGGGCATATAAATAAGCCCTAAATGAAGCCACTTTTCTGCTTTCTTGCCTTCCTCTAATGACACCACATTGTCCTGGACAGGCACTGTTTTGTGCTAAGGGTCAGACTCGCATATGAAGTGGGTCTTCTCAGTTGTTTGCTTTAACAGCTGGTTTATTGTGTGGTTTTGGTCATCTTCCCTCCATCCTCTCTTTGATCTTCACTTTCCTATGTGCACAATGATTCCTCAGAAGTGTCTTATAAAAGGTTCACTCTAAGATCTTGTTAAAGAAACACACACACACATTTTTAAGTTCAAAATCGCTGACCTGATGGCCTCACACCTGTGCAGGGAGTTTGTGTAATCTTGGCTGAAAATTTTTCTTTAACCTTCACCACCTCCATGCCTGGTCTGATACATTTCTATTCTCAGTCCCTGGGCTGAGCCTAGCCCCTGGGGATGAGGGGCACAAGAGACATCATGAGGCAAAGGACCTGCTGCCCTCACTAGTGACAGTCATGAAATTATTCTGCAGAGCTCCCTTCTCCTGGAGTTGAAGCCATTTCTACTCTGTCCCCTCTGCATCCCCTGTCCAGGCCTCCTCCGTCCTGACAGTTTACAAGAGAGTAGCAAGAGCCTTTCAAGCATAACAAAGCCTGGGCACCCCACTTTCATTCTGACACGAGAGACAGGAATTATTTTTCCCATTTATGGATGAGAAAACAGGCTTGAAGAGATAAAGGGACTTGGGCCAGAAAACAAAGCAAAACTTTGGCAGAATGATGTAAAACTCCTGGCATCTTGATAACAAGGTAGATGGAGACTCCTGCCCCCCAGTCCCCAGCTGGGACAGTGGTTCTGAGAGGTGTGATGGGGAGAGAAGAAAAGAGGGCAGCTGAACCAGTCCAGCCTCTGGGACCCGGGATAACAGCCCAAGCAGTCAGGGACAAGAAAGGGTGGGGGCGACTTCCCTCAGTGTCCTGGGTCCTCCAACACTGCCTAGGGCTCAAGGGCCAGGACACTTCAAGAGACCAATAGAGGGTCCTAAAAGTACCAACCAGAGGCAGGAGTGCCGCAATCTGACTGGGCACAGAATCACGAGCCACTCAAGCAGGAACAAAACTTTATTTTTGAAAATGCCGCCAATACCCCGTACGCCTCCGGCAAGCAAACCGGTCCACCCACGCGGTCGCCTCTACCGGAACCGGGGCCCAGCACCTCCCCCGGAATTCCCTCCTACTATCCTTCCCCAACCAATGGGAACTCTCCAGGAGTCCCGTAACATGAGTCCCTTAGCAGGCCGAGGTGAACAGCAGGAGTCCAATTTCCATATGAATGTAAATCTTAACATAATCGTATCATCTCAATGGCTAGCTGGCGTCACCTTACAACCAAAAGTGCCAAGCATCATATTATTTGGTTTGGCTCCTAGCACAGGAGGGCCCTGATCTAGGGATAAACATACCCGCTGATGAGGGGGTCCTTTTCTGTGGCACTTTCCCTGACATAGGATGGGAGTGCTATGTGAGCAGAAGAGCTGTCCCTGCCAGCCAGCCCACAAGGCTCTGGAAATCTCCCTGAGCACGGCTGGCAGCATCTTAAGAAAGTTTTTCTGCTGTTCCCAGGATGGGCCTTCAGGCACCCTGCATGGAAATCAGTGCTCTGGTCTGCCCATGTAATGCCTCCTGCTGGGAGTAAGAGGGAATTTACAAGGTGCAGTCCCACCAGAGGCCAGCAGGGTAGGTGGGGTAGAGAGCAGAGAGCACCTTTGTCCCCATTTGATAAACGGACAAATAAGACTCAGGGAGGGAGTGACTTGTCCAAGGTCAGAGCAGGTCATTAGAAGACCCAGGACTGGAACCTGAGCTGAGGGCCCTGATGCATTAATTCTAGCTCGGCTGTGGGGTTTCCTGCTCCAATAAGGCCACAGCAGCCTCTCTGGCCAGGACAAGAGCAGTGTATCCATCCTTTTTTCCGGCATTTCCCAATGACAAGATGATCCTCTTCTAATAAGAAGGAGGACAAAATTCATACAAATGACTTAGGGAAAAAGTGCTTTCCACGCCTCCTCCCAGCTCCAGCCAATCCTGGGAAGTAGGTGTTGGGAGGCCTAAGTCAGCAACAGGTTCTCTAGGGTATCTTGGTCAGGAGGACATTTCTTTTGGAGTCTTTCTTCTTCTGTAAGATGGGATGAAGGATGAAATTCATTATTCTGGAGCAACTCCTATTAGAATTGCCTGAGAAGTTTGTACAAAAACCAGACTTTGGGGCTGCGTGTGTGGCTCAGTGGTAGAGCACTTGCCTAGCACTGTGAAGCACTGGTTTGTTCCTAAGCACCACATTGGGAAAACAAATAAATTTAAATAAAGGTACTATGTTCACCCACAACTAAAAAAGTAAAAAAAAAAAAAAAAAAAAAGATTTACCTTAAAAAAAAAAAAAAAACTCCACTTCACCTCCAGCCCAGAGGATCAGCTCTAGGGCTGGGGAAATCTGTGGGAACCCTCATTGTTAAGTAGTTCCCTGGGTGAGACCACTAGACTAAATAGTCCAGAGGCCTTTCCTGCTTGATGTTCTCTTAGTCAGGAAATGTGGCAAGTGCACTCTGACTCTGCTTCCTCCCCTGCTTTGTGCTTTATTGAGGGTTCTAGAGGTGGAAAAGTATCTTGAACAGATTACCAGAGAGCAGACTCTTCAGGGAAAGCACGAGTCCCAGGAGGCACCTGGCCAGGAACCCACTGTGGGTTCTCAGGCCTCCATGGGATATGTGTTTCCCAGGCCTCCCAGCTGGGGTAGATTAGGTGACCGACCTGATGGAGATATCTCCAAATGGAAAGATGTATCTAGTGTGGCCAAGAGCCACAGATTTTTGGAAACTCCAATTCTATCCAAAGACTGCCTGGCTCAAAATAGTTACCTTCCCTCCCCATTCCAAAAGAACCCCTAACTTCCAGTATGCCCAAGTGGCCACAACCACCCCTGGGTATTTGCATGCTCGGCACTCACGTGCTTGCCCATATGGATGGGCCAAATGTCACTGCCCTGTTGGCTCCAGGCTAACCCAGCCATGATTCTTGGTGGCAAACAATAGAAGCCAATTCTGGCTGACTTGGGTGGAGAAGGAATTTATTTGAGGGTATTCGGTACCATTGGGACTCACTGGAGAAAACCAGGCTTAGAAAAAGGTAGAAATTAATCTGAGGCCTTTCAGAAAAACGCATGCCATGGAAATTCCCCAAAACTAAAGAGGGGGTTTAGATGCTGTGCAGCCCACAAGATGACAAATGCCCACTCCTGTGTAGATGCAGCATCCTGGGAGAATGTATGCCTCAGAGAGAGGTTGGTGATTTGGGCTGTGGTTACATGTTCCTTTCTTCTAGCCTGGTTTCCAACCCTGCGTGCCTCCCATCTGAGAAGGACCTGCCAGCAATTCCCGCTTTTCTCCACCTAATTGATTCATCATGAGCTTCTTAACCTGTTTTCCACACATAGCTAGTGGCGCTGTTAGCTTCTGTGCTGATTCCATCCCGGCACTCTGCTCTACTCTCACAAACACCCTATCCCATGTCTCCCCAGTCTGCCTCCCAGAAAAATGGCATTTGATGTCCAAACCATCTGCTGGGATCACATATTTTTTTCTCCAACCAATTTTCTCCCTTATCCAATTGATCAAGAAATATTTATTAGTCATCTACTATGTGCTAGTCACTATGCCAGTGCTGGGGGATGGGAAGATCCTATCTTCATGGAGCTTATAGAGTGGTGTGGGACTCAGGCATTAAAGCCTCACACACCTACCTTATTACCAATTGTGACAAATACTATGCAGGAAAATCTCACAAAAACTTTAAAGATTTTAGTTAGGTGGGATCTGACCTGGTCTGGAAGGCTTCCTTGGAAAGGTGACATTTAAGTTAAGGTGTGAGGATAAATAAGCAGGAGGAAGGATAAGGAAGGAGGGATGGAGGCAAGAGAGAAGAGGAGAGGAGGGAAGGGCATTCTAGGCAGAGAGAACAGCATGTGAGAGGGTTCTTAGGTGCAATGAAGCTTGTCTCCTCTCAGAAATAAGTAGCTTCCAATGTGAGTGACGCAGAGTCATTCTACATACCCAAGGCTAGGGAGGTAGGTATGGGCTAGACCCATAGAATATTGGGCCCAATCACAGATTTAATTTTTACCAAAGAGCAATAAGGAACTGTTCAAAAACTACATAAGAAGGAGTCAGGGCCTGCGTGTGTGTGAGGGGGCTGTGAAGAGTCTGGGTGAGAGAACACAGTGCCTTGGACTAATAATTAGTGGCCACATAATGGAGACAAGAGAGAAGATTCAAGACATTTAGGGAGTGGATTCGATAGGATTTGGTGATGAGCAGGATTTGGTGGTGAGGGAGACCAGGTTTGTGATTTGTGTGACCAGCTAGATGAATTTACAGTAATCTCGTTCCCCACTCGTGTCTCCTGGTGGTGGGGTGCCTACTGAGCAGCACCCCTGAGCTCTGGCCCCCTTGCTTCATGTATGACTGTGTTAGGGAGGAGGAGCTGGGCTGCTGAGGCGCAGAGCCATCTGCCTGACATGGGCAGGTGTGAGTGGTTTGCTGTCTAGGTCACACAATGAGCTGAATGGGGCCTGTTCTGCCTCTTGGGTAAGAAACTTGCAGGCTGGGAGGCCTGTTTAGTTCAGGGAGGCAGAACCAACTTGACCATCCCAAAACCATGGGTCCGACCTGGAAATGGAAGAGAGATGTCATTTTCCTGATCACCTCAAAACTTAGAAGTACCATTTGCTGAGGCAAGGGATGCTGAAGGAAGAGTAGAGTTTGAGGGAGACACCATGGATTCGACTTTGGAGCCCTTTCCTGGTCACTGTAATTTCTTTTTTTTTTTTTTAAGAGAGAGAGTTGGGGGGAGAGAGAGAGAGAGAGAGAGAGAGAGAGAGAGAGAGAGAGAGAGAGAGAGAGAGAGAGAATTTTTAATATTTATTTTTTAGTTCTCGGCGGACACAACATCTTTGTTGGTATGTGGTGCTGAGGATCCAACCCGGGCCGCACACATGCCAGGCGAGCGCGCTACTGCTTGAGCCACATCCCCAGCCCATCACTGTAATTTCTAAACTTTGGTTAAATGTCTCACTAAATCAGTACACTTGCCCACATTCACCATTTTTTAAATTACTATCTTGGGGACATTAACTGTATCAAAATAAAATTTTCTAAAAGTTTACTTCACTTTGGTAGATCAGCCTGGACTTACAAATCTGATTCAGATGGTGTCTTCAGAGAGATGATGAGCCTGCGCCCCACCCCAGGGGATACGATCAATGATAAGTGCCATGTTTGAGTGCTTAGCACATGTCCTGTATCAAGCTAAGACCATTTTCTTATATATTTATTTTTTAGTTGTAGTTGGACACAACACCTTTATTTCACTTGTTTATTTTGTATGTGGTGCTGAGGATAGAACCCAGGGTCTCACCCATGAGAGGCGAGCGCTCTACCGCTGAGCCACCACCCCAGCCCAATCACATGTACTTTTCATGGTGTCTTATAGGAGAAGGACTTTTATCATTCCTACTTTACAAATGGGGAAACCAAGGCTCAGAGAGGACAAGTGACTTGGGCAAGGCCACCTGGCTAATGAGACGTGAACCTGAGATTTCAAAATTCTTGCTCCTTAACACAACACTGAATTGGAAGATGGGCTAAAGATTTCTTTATTTTTTTTTCGGGGGAGGGGGTGAATCGAACCCAAGGGGGCTTTACCACTAAGCTACTTCCCCAGGCCCTTTTATTTTTTATTTTGAAACCGGGTCTTGCTGAGTTGTTCAAACTGGCCTCATACCCCTGCCTTGGTCTCCTGAGTGGCTGAAATCACAGGTGTGCACCACTGCACCTGGCTGTTCTGGAGGATTTTTAACCACCACAAGAAGCACAATTATGCTTATGCTCAGCTGAGGGATTCTGAAGATCTATTTATTGCTGCCTTCGTCTCTCCTTCACGCAGGTCCTGGCCTCTGCCGCAGCCACCAGCCTCAGGGATTCTTCCTTTGCACTCTTCAGTCATGTTTCAGACACCCCCTCCCCTCCTGTAATGAGGAGACAAGCTGTCTGGTAAAGCTTCTCAAATCTAGCCAGAATCATCTGGAAGAGTTTAGCAGGCAGGCAGGAAGGCCATTCTGAAATCAAGTTAACTAGGATTCTGCCTAAGGCCCTCATATGAACCGTGCAGGGCAAGTACTGCTCGCTGCCTATGGAAAGCAGATGGCTCCTGGAGCTGCTGATAAGTCACCTGGATCTTTGTGGCCACTGACCTATCCCCGTGTTCACTGGGAAGTAACGCTGTTGTGAGGCAGAGATGGGAAGGGAAGAGCAACCAGCCCACCCACCCCTCATCCAGTAGTTGTGGTCTCAACCCCTTGCACCTGTGTCCCTGGTGAGGGATCTTCATGGCTGCCTTCAGGAGTCTGTGGACTGTGGACTGAGCATGTGGACCTTTAGCTAGTGTCTCCCCCAGGCCTCCTGTGTAAAATTCCAACCTGTGGCACTATCATGAGAACAGTGGTTTAATCTTTCCAAAGTGCTTGACACATAGTATTATAAAACAGTTTGCTTTCACCACCACCACCAACATCACCATCACCATCACCATCAACAACACCACCATCACCATAACCACTACCAACACCACCATCACAATCACCATTACCACCATCACTGCCACCATCACCACCACCAGCACCACCGTCATCACCATCACCATCACCATTACCATCCCCACCACCATTGATACTGTTGACTACTAGGTTTCCCACCCACATATCTTTTTTTTAAAAGCAAAAACAAGTACCATATGTAATATTGTTTCTTTAATACTTTATATAAACAAGCTTTAAATAAATGCACTGTTAAGA
This sequence comes from Spermophilus citellus, assembly GCF_964194105.1. Taxonomy (NCBI): domain Eukaryota; kingdom Metazoa; phylum Chordata; class Mammalia; order Rodentia; family Sciuridae; genus Spermophilus; species Spermophilus citellus. The sequence continues at coordinate 112,013,463 of NC_138188.1, read as the reverse complement.
CATAGCCTCCTCCTAAGCAACAGTATCCTTGAGATCACAGATTTGATGGTTTCAGTTATATTTTTAAAGGTTCATCATAATAAATACATGCCTATGGAAATAACTCTTCACCCTGTAGCACTAAATGGTCTTATACTGACAGGTGGCCCCCACACCTTGCCTCTAGGGCCACCACTGCCAGCAAGTTCTTGCTCTGTGGGCTGCTGGTTGTGACAATACTTTCTAATGAGCAGTTCACTAGTGGGGTTAATAGCTTGTGGTCTCCCCCACCCCCACTGCATTCCCAAGTCTCCAGCAGTTGTCATTCTGCAGAGGTTATAGCAGCTCATCCCAGGTTTGCAAAGGAACTTCTTATAATAAGTTTTCTCCACCCCAGCCACCTCTTCTTGGGATTCGTGGGGCTGTCACTCAGGTATGTTTTTTCTCACACATTTCCTCTCTTCAGGCTAGGACAGCCTCCTAGTCCTCCCCATTCATCTTCCACCTTGCCTCTTATCCTGACTCCACTGAGGGTGTCCTCAGAAGAGGGTTCCAGCTAGCCTCTGGTCCAGTTGGCCAGACTGCCCCAGGCTTCCAGAAGCAGAAACTCCTAAGGGTTTTGTCTCCACTAGCTGTGGACTCCTCATGCTTGCCTGCTTAGTTCACTCACGGGTCCAGAAACACCTTTTCTCCAAACCTGACTAGCAGAGGCAGCAGCTCAAATGACTTACTAGGTGTTCCCTAAGATCCAAGGCTCTTCTTTCCTTATAGAGACCAGAGGGTATAATCTCCAAAGAGGCTTTCAGCTAGTGGGGAAGCCTGAGAGCTGAGAAGCTGTGCCATGGGCCAAGGAGAGGATGGAAGTCAATTCCCAACTAATACCTGGGATGCTTTGCTTTTCTCTGACCCCATCCTACCCGGCAGCAACCAAGGCTTCACGAATGTCCATTTGGAAAGTCCCACCCTGGGAGCTGGGGAGGTAACTCAGTGGTACAGCACCTACCCAGCATGCATGAGTCACTGAGTTTGCTCCCCAGCACTACACACACACACACACACACACAGTTTCCAAACTATGTGTATAATGAGATCCTTGAAATTGGCTGGCCCCCAAAAAGAACAGGAAAAAACAGGGAGTTGGGTACAAACTTTAGAAAACTGATGACAACATGATTCCCTCCATTGTATGGGAAAAGGGAAAAATACATAGAAAGCAAACCCAGAACCTCTCCCTGCAGAGTAGAAAAGGACTGCTTTTCATTAAATGATACAACTTTTACTTTTGTGGTTTATCTGTGCACTTTGGGAACCAGAATGTAGGAAATAGTCTAAATTGTATCTTCTCAAAACAGTCAGAGACTTTGAAGATGGGGGGTTCAGAGTGGCTTCTTTGCTCCAGTCAGGGAATCCCCCAGGGCCCTCCTCAGCCCTAGGTCCTGTGAGCTAGGCCTGAGGGCCACTCCCATTTGACACCCTTGACACCCTCTCCCTTCCCTCCCCATCCTTGCCCCAATCCCTGCCCCCTCAGACTTTCTCACCTCACAGCTCCCACTCCTTGGTAGGGCCTTGAGTCCTTTGGCTCCAAGATAAACCAGGCAGTTGGTCTCCTTGGGTTCTGCTTTACTTGGGCTGGGTGCTGGTGGAAGGAATTGAATTTTATAAAGCAAGTTCACCTTGCTCTCTGCCCAGCTGGCCTCCTCTTGGGATAGCCTGTGTTCGCTGACACACTTACAGTATCTTTGCTCCTTCCCTATCAAGCTGGCCTAGCTTTGGTTTGATAGGAAGAGGCAGGGCAGGAGTATGGGTTAGAGAACTGAAAAACCCACTCTGCCCTCTACACATTTAACTGATTAAAACCATTAATATCACTTTTCACAGTATGCATTTCATTGTACCGGCAATTAGCATCTTTTATAAATGACATTCATAAGTAGTTGTGCCAGCTTATGGAATTCTGGGGACAACGCTTCCAGAACAGTGATATGGTACACTTCCCACAAAATTAGACAAATTAAACATGGTTATGAACAATAACCCTCATTATGACAGCCTTACACGGTGGAATAGTCAGAAGGCAATACAGGGTTATTCACAACAGAGATTATAAAAACAATCAAACAATAGTTACTATAATCAAAATACTGTCTATCTGCTGGGCCCCAGGTTGGATAATTAAAAAGACATGGTTTTTGTCCTCAAGGGATCCTGGCCCAGATCACTTTGGCTCAACAAAATATTGTAAAAACCCTTCAAGTCCACTCTCCACTTTCCCTGATAGGCATCAGCAGCCATCAGATGGGCTCCGGTGTAACTCAGGGTCGGACACCCTCACTTCCTGCTCTTCACCCCCCACCCCACCCCCGTGTGCTCAGACTCTGTGTGTGTGATGGGTCCCTCCACGTCCTTTCACACTTCATCTACATCAGTATTGGGTTTTGCTACTCAGTCAAATTCCTAAAGATGAGAAAGAAATGTGTTTATTCATTTAAATTGCTTTGTGCAAGGATCTGCTCAGCTGAACACCTGGATCGTATTTTGATAATGATGATGTTGATGTTGAAAATGCTTGATAATTCAATAACTATGTAATGTGTCCTATTTTTAAAAGGCAACTTGGCTGGAGCCCAACTAAGTAAACAGAGGAGGGTTCTTTTAAGAAAGTGGTAAAATAAAGGGATTTGCAAATCCACCAGATGAGAGAACAGCACTCCTCTTGGCAGTTGCATCTGCATTTGGCACTGTCCAGGTCACCTCCAGAATGATACCACGTCCCTGTGGGCCTCGTCCCATCTGCTTCTGTCTATCATGGCCTAGGGCCCATCACTCCCCACTACCCTTCCTGCTTCCCTGGCAAGTCTGGTTCTCCTCAGTGAGCAGATGGGGCTGATATTTAGGGGGTGTTCAGGGTAAAGACAACTCTATTCCACCTGCTTCCATGTACCACCACCCCCATTTCTGGAAGCTCCTGGAGGAGGCTGGTAGGCATCCCTCTTGGAGGGAATGGACTGCAGTCACCTGCACATTTAGTGATGGAAGTCTCTAGATGTACTTTTTTATCACCGGCCTTCTGGTAGCTCCACAGCCATCTCTGAAATTTCTGGGTCATGTCCCTGTCTCTGGCCTGAGATGTGTCAGTTGAACATTGCAGTGAGAGGTATTTTGGCAGCCTCTGCATTTCCATGTACCTTCCATGTGCCATTCTTGGCCAGGGAGCTAGAAATACCAACCCATGGGAGCTGAGACTACCTGGGACCACCTTCTCTGTAGATACTGTGCATGTAAGAGAAGGACCTTGAAAACCAAATTCTAAAATACAGAAGAAGCAACAGTGAAGTAAAGAAAAAAGAAAGAAAAGAAAGGAAGGGAGGGAGGGAGGGAGGGAAGGAAGGAAGGAAGGAAGGAAGGAAGGAAAGAAAGAAAGAAAGAAAGAAAGAAAGAAAGAAAGACCAAGACTGATGTATAAAATTAGAATTGATGGAATGACATTGGTTCCCAAAGAGGGGTTTGTTAATCCCCTGGTCCTCACAGGGCTGAAGACCTTCTTTTGGATTGTGAAGACATTTTGGACATGTCCAATATTCTAGGTATCTTTTTTGTCCTCTGGGTTTCACCTTGATAAACAGAGGGTGACTGGTATGTAGGTGGGGGTGGTATGAAAGAGAGATAGTAAAATATGGATATGAAAGGGAATTTTAGGTTCAAGGATTTGAAAGAGCGGGTGGGCTGGGGATGTAGCTCCGTGGTAAAGCACTTGTTTAGCGGTCATGGGCCCTGGGTTCAATCCCTAGAACCACCCATGAAAGGGAGGGGGAGCAGAGGCAGGGGATAAAATTTATATCAATCAGAAAAAATATGACTTTCCCACTGCCGTGGGTCACCCAATGCAGGGCCCTTAAGAATCCTGTGGAACTGCTTCATCTTGGCAGTTTTACTCAGACAGACATATATTTTATATTCTAATTCCTAGTGAAGGAAGGAAAGGACATGGAGCTGGTGGGTCTGCAGATAGTCTGGACCAACGATTAGAGGAGCTTGAATTTCATGCTGGCTCAGTTGCCGGCGGCAATAATCTGTCTTTCATCTGATTCTTCTTGGATCCCCTGGACATGCTGGAAAGAAGCTGACAGTTTCAGGCTGGTTTGCTGGCTGAAGTAGCTGAGGGAATGGAAATTTGGAACAAGAACCAAACCACAGCAATCTGTTGGCCACAACAAGCCACAGTGCAGACTTCTCTCAATGCAATTCAAGTCATCGTTTATTACTCTCTTCCCTGCTGGTCACCTGCTGACCATGGCTTACCATGTCACCAAACTGGTGGGAACAGATGGTCTAATGTGACGAGTCATCATAGAGTAGCACTGAACTGAGAGGATTCAGAGTGTCAGGACTGGAACTCCTTCACTCAACGGGTAGGAAAACTGAGGCACAGGAAGGAAGATATTATAGTTTGGGGTTCCCACTTCTGCATCCCCAATTTGAGGAGCAAGGCCTAGCAGAGGGCTTGGCCATGGAACAGGGGAAAGGAAAAGATGGAGGGAGATGGGACCTCCCAAGATCACACTGTGGCTGTGCAGGATAGGCCTCCCCATGTAGGCCTCTCTCTAGAAGCATGCAGTCCACTGTCCTGATTAGTGTTTGAGTTCTAGTCAGTGCTCTCAGCAAGGCACCTGGCTAGCCTGTTGTCCAGAAAGCATCAGTGTCAGATCCCGATGCTTCTGCTATTCCAGGCAGGGCCCAGGGAGACCCCCCAGAACTGTCAGGTAAGCTGCAGCAGAGGAGACAACAGGCTTTTGGTCTACCTCCCCTGCTGAGGGGCTAAGCCTAGGGTATCCACTCAGGCTAGGATTTGGGGCCAAGGAGAGTCAGGGCGGGGACCTTCAGGATATAGGCAGGATGGTGCCGCAGTCTGGCTGGGCACAATTCAGGAGCCACTTGTCAAAAGAAACAAACTTTATTTTTAGAACCACACAGGCCAAACAAAACAGCTCCTCAGAAAAAACCCTCAGAGCCCAACTGCCACCACCGGCTTCCCACAAGCCTCTCACACAAACACAAGCCTCACCACCTCCCACAATCCTCCTGCTCTTGAGGCTGATTGGCTGGGTCGCATGGGCAGAGCCAAAGAAGTCCCCCAGTGAGCATCACCGCAGAGGAGCCAATCATCTAGATGTTGCTGGGGCCGCTGTGAGCCAATCATCAGCTGGCAGTCTGAAAGGGCGGGGAAACAGCCCAATGAGCATCACCGCAGAGGAGCCAATCAGCTAGATGTTGCTGGGGCCCCTGTGAGCCAATCATCATCTGGCAGCTGGAAGTTTGCTGGCAGCTAGAAGTTTGCTGGGGCCCCTTCAGCTGTGGCTCTCAATAGGATGGAGCCTAACAGACCATCCCAGCCAGGCATCCATGAAAAGGATGACAGAATTCTGGAAAAGTTAATGAGGCAGGCCCTGGGAAACAGATCCAGAGAGCAGAAGGGACCTGCTCAAGTTCATTCACTGTCAGAGGCAAAGACAGATGATCAGCCGGGTTTGGAATCGTCATAGGAGCAGTGGGCCTGAAGACAGAGGAGGAGAAGGAGCCTGTGCAAATCTCTGAGGCCACACAGTAATGCACCTGCAAACTGTTCGTAGGTGGGGCAGCCTCAGCCAAAGCATGTTGGACGGGAGAGGGTTGTGGGGAGCTGTTAAGGAAGCTGAGTCCTCTGGACCATTCCTTGTTGGCTCAGACCCAGCTCCACTCTCTGCCAGCCATGGGAACCTACCTCCTCTCTGTCCTTTGTTTTAGGAATAGGAGGGGCTCAGAGCTAGGTTTGATTGTCTTCTAAGCAGCCTCCAGCTTCTAGGCCCTGTCAGTGATGTAGACATTTACTGGGTATCCCTAGTGTCCCAGGATTGGTGCTGGACTCAGTGCTTGGTCTGTGACCCCAGGGGTCTCATAATCTTTTTGGAAGCTGAGCACATTTGAGACACCCAGCATGGGGTACTCCAAGGCAGGCATGGTCTCAGGTACAACGGTGGGTGACCAAAAGCAGAGAGTCTCAGGGTGAGCTGGTCTCTTGGAGGAGGTAAGACTGGATCTGAAACATGAACATTACATGTTGTGATGACTGGTTTGAATAAAGTCACTGTGGCAAGAATTCATAGGGTTTCTTGCAAGGGCAGAGGGAAGGCAAGGTGTTGGGGTAGCTTTGGAGCTGTGGGATGAAGCCAGTGGTGTTCAAGAATTTTTTTAGCCAGGTGTGGGAGCTTATATTTGTAATCTCGGTGACTCAGGGGAATAAGGCAGGAAGATCACAAGTATGAGACCATTTTGGGCAACTTAGTGAGACTTGCCTCAAAATAAAAAAAAATAGTGCTGTATATACAGTGTAGTGATAGAGTGACTTGGGTTCAACCCTTATTACCACCACCAAAAAATAAAAATAAAAATAAAAATAAAAGGGTTAGCAGAATGCTTCACCAAAGAAAAGTGAAAAGTTTACTCAGAATGTGTCAAACTGCTAAAAGCAGTCACTACTAGATCCTCTCTACTCCCTCTTACCCCAATATTAGCCTCACCCTCATCTATGAAAATGAATGGAACTATGAACACAGGACTACTTCAACCTTCTTATTGAACCAGCAGGGAGGCTGTGGCACAGAAAGCAAAAGGGATAAGCTCAAACTCATTTGCTATCAGGAGCACAGAAAGATAAGAATTGAGATCTATCTCCTCTTCCCAGCTCAGAGTTGCTTTCTTCTTCTTCTTCTTCTTCTTCTTCTTCTTCTTCTTCTTCTTCTTCTTCTTCTTCTTCTTCTTCTTCTTCTTCTTCTTCTTCTTCTTCTTCTTCTCCTCCTCCTCCTCCTCCTCCTCCTCCTCCTCCTCCTCCTCCTCCTCCTCCTCCCCCTCCCCCTCCTCCTCCTCCTCCTCCTCCTCCTCCTCCTCCTCCTCCCCCTCCTCCTCCTCCTTCTCCTCCTTCTTCTCCTTCTTCTTCTTCTTTTACACTAGATCTTGCAGAATGGAGCCAGGCTGGGGTTATTAGGGAAGCCATGGAATGTGTTTGGGCAGAGACGTTCTTTCTGGCTTTCCAGTCTGACAGCCCAGCTAGATCTGCAATCTCTTGATGTTGTAATCCTTTATTGAGAAGACTAGCATATTGAATGACCTGAGAAGTATCTCCAGTGATGCAGGGTCAAAGAAACTGGTGGGGTTGGTGGTTTTGGCCCATTGATAAAGTTTTGGTAAATAGATGAACATCAATGAATAAGTTATGTGGAAGAACCAATGCTTCCTTAAACAGAAATTCTGCCATTCATTCACAGGCCTAGTGACATCACTTTAATTAGGAGCTACAAAATAATTAGAAAATCCCCATCTTTAACTCACAAATAATGCTAAAGAAGTTATCAACAGCTGGGCATAGTGGTGCATGCCTGTAATCCCAGCTGCTTGAGAGGCTGAGGCATGAGGATCACGAGTTCAAAAATCAGCTTCAGCAAAAGTGAGGTGCTAAGCAACTCAGTGAGACCCTCTCTCTTATAAAATACAAAACAGGGTTGGGAATGTGGCTCAAGTGGTCAAGTGCCCCTGAGTTCAATCCCTGGTATTCTCCCCTACCTCAAAGAAAAAGAACGGATCAACATCTTTGATCTTTGGAAGTTAGAGAAGACCTTCTGCCTGTCTTCCCTGGGGTTTGTTGTGGCCAAGATTCCTTCCACCATGTCTCTGCTGGGTCTCATGACAAGTTAGTTGTGGCTGAGAAGGATAACTGGAATTTGGGGTGAGATGAAACATCTAAAATGGGCAGCATATGCATCTGTTCTTTTTGTGTTGTTGTTTATACTTTCATATACTTAAGTCTTATCAGAAAAAAGTCATTTCCTGGTTGCAGAGTCAAAGCAACCCCCCCCTCCCACAGTCACCAGCAGATAAGAAAACAAGCAACCTGCTCTCTTAAGCCCAGATCCCTAGCACCACCCGCTACATTGTACCTGAACAGCACTTTACAAGTTATTCTTCACAAAAATGCTGTGAGGCAAGCCCAGGTGACGTTGTCAGAGGCAAGACTTGCCCTGATGATGTTGCTAGTTGGCTTTTATTCAACCAATATTTATTTCTATGTATTTATGAATGATATTTGTTATTACATTGCAGAGCCAGATCTGCTGACTTGCTTTCCAGGGCTCTTTCAGCCCCCGCCAGGCTTTTTCTCCTAAAGATATAAATAAAAATGGATTTTCCAACTGAGAGCAGGTCAAATGACTTAATACAGCCAGAGACAATTCACAGCAACCTGATAAATCCTACATGAGTCATTTGAATAACAAACCAGAAGAAATCTCAAGCTTATAGCAGAAAGAAATAGAATCACACAGCTGGAGAGAGCTCATTTATTGAGATCAGTGGCTTTTCAATATTTTTAAAAGCACAAAAACCATTCTTAAAATCGAGTTTGGGATAGGGATGTAACTCAATGGTAGAGTGCTTGCCTGGTATATGTGAGGCCCTGGCTTCAATCCCCAGTACTGAAACAAAACAAAACTTTGTGTGTGTGTGTGTGTGTGTGTGTATGTGTGTGTGTGTGTGTGAGAGAGAGAGAGAGAGAGAGAGAGAGAGAGACATTCTGTGTGTGTGTGTGTGTGTGTGTGTGTGTGTGTTTGTGTGTGCTCGCCAGGCAACTAGCTTGAACTTGAAGCCTCACTTACTAAGACAGTATCTGTCTTCCTTCATTTTCTCTTGCACTAAGTGAATAACACAGGCTGAATAATCTATAAGAAATTTATTTCCTACTGTTCTGAAGGCTGGGAAGTCCAGTGTCACCTGGCCACATCTGGTAAGAGCTTTCTTGCAGAGTCAGTCCAAAGGTGGCACGGGATATCACGTGGCCAGAGTATCCTAGCTCAGGTCTCTCTTCTTATAAAGCCACTGGCACACTGGATTATGTCCCACCCTTGTGACCTCATTTCACCTTCATTATCTCCCCAAAGTTCCACCTCCAAGTATCAAGTCAGGGTGTTTCCACCTTTGTAATACTTCACAGTGGGGATTAAATTTCACATGAGTTTTGGTAGGAACATTCAAATTACAGCAGCATCTTTGACAAAACCCTTATTTGTAGATGAAGAAATAGGCCCAGAGGCCAACGGAGAGGCTGTTGAGGAATTGGCGCCTAAGTTGGGAGTAGAATCCCAACTAGTATTATTCCCATTGAAGGGTCCTCAGGAAGAAAGAGCTGATCTTCCCAAATCACTTTCTGATCAGACCCCCGCAGTTCCACATATTTCTAAATACCCCTTATCCTTCCTTTTGCCTTTGCTCAAGCAAGTCCCTCTTCTCGGAATGTATTTCCACATGTGAAATTTACATTCTTTCCTTCCTGACCATTCCTGTGGAACTGGCACTAAGGTCATAGCTAGTGACAGTGTCACTTCAGAGTCCCTCCAGAACCCTTGGCCACACTCAGGATGTTCTGCTTCGTTTAGAGCCATTTGAGGCCTAATCCCACCCCAAGACTCCTTGAAAAAAGGGCCTGTCTCATCACAGAATCTAACACAGGGTCCTTCAGCATTAAACCGCCTTGAAACTATGGCCTCGTCAGTGTTACTGTCAAGTAGAATCCCCTCTGCTTTGCTTATTTGTTTATTTATCTGTTTTTTAAGGGGATTTGATGTATAGAATCAGTCTCCTTTTGGAGTACCCAAGCCCTGGCTGAATTCTTTTAAAGTTGTTCTTGTTGTTTATTTGTTTGTTTTGTTTTTTTGGTACTATGGTAAGAGCTTTCTTGCAGAGTCAGTCCAAAGGTGGCACGAGCTATCACGTGGCCAGAGAATCCTAGCTCAGGTCTCTCTTCTTCTTCTTGTAAAGCCACTGGCCCTTTTATAAACTACAGAGCCATATCCCCAGCCCTTTTAAAAAATATTTTATTTAGAGACACGGTCTCTCTAAGTTGCTTAGGGCTTCACTAAATTGCTGAGGCTGGCTTTAAACTCAGGATCCTCCTGCCTCAGCCTCCTGAGCCACTGGGATTACAGGCATGCACCACCACACCCAGCTTAAAGCTGTTTAATAACAATTAGAGAAGGCTATCATTTTGGACTAAGCCTCCCTTAGAGGCTTCAGAAAGAGCATGGCCCTGCCAACACCCTGATTTTATGGGGAGGAGGTGGAAGGTGTAGGTGGTGGGACCTAGTTGAAGGAAGTGGGTCATGGAGGCATGCTCTGGAAGGCTTTATTTTTGTTCCTCTCCTCTCTTTTCCTCTTCTCTTCTCCCTTCCTCTTTCTGGGCTACCATGAGCCAGCCACGAGCTGAGCAGCCTTCCTTCCACCATGATATTTCTGCTCCTTTGGTTGTTTATGTCAAGTACTTTTGTCATAGTGATGGACGGCTGACTAAAGCTTGCAGTCTGCTGTCTTAGAACTTACCTTTTGATAAGGAAGGCATGACAATAAACACAAATAAATAGATTTTAAAATGGTAGATTTTGTTGAGTGTACTGAAGAAAATAAATAGGTTCAGGTGAGCTTTCAGCTTTTACATTATGGGGAGGCAGACAGGAGGCAGATCTGTAGAGCCTTGGGATGATATTGGAAAAATGGGTTGTCATGGAGCAGGGCAGTCATGGAAAGACCTACCTGGGTTGTTGAAACAGGTGCTGGTGGCTTAGAAGGGAACGGCAGCAATACAGGAGCAAAATGGACAGATTCAAGGTGTATGACCAAAGGTGCTGGTTGGTTGGCTATGGAGATTTGAGAAAGGGAAGAATCAAGGTTGAATCTAGATTTTTGGCTTCAGCTGAAAGCATTTATTTTTGAGTAGATCATGACGCCATTAATTGAACTGAGGAAGATTAGTAGAGGTGCCTGTTATGGCTGAGAAGTAGGAATCAAGAGTTCTGTTGGTTTTGCAGTGTCAGACATCTTGAAATGCCAAGTAAGCCATTAGTTATGTGAATTCAATGCCAAGATGGCCTCCAAGTTCAGTGTCTTTCACCCTTTCCTGTGATAAGATCTTTCCAAATACCAAGGCCTACAGTGAAATTGGAAAGTTTCTTTCTTCTAATTAGTAGCCTTGTCTTTCTCCAGGGTTCTCCTGACCATATGTCCCCTGGGAACCCCTGAGTAACTGCTAATATTGAGAGATTTGTCAAGGAGAACTGATGTGTTCAAACTCCTTCACAAAGTACATTGTGTTACAAAAGCTTCCTGTGCCATCTTCAGAACAGAGAGAAAGCTCTATTGGGGCTTCCAGGATAAGCTGAGGTGGAAGGGTTGAGGGAGGATGTAGGTGACCCCGGACAGCATTCCCAGGGCTCCAGAATGCCAGCTGCTTGGCCAATTAAAGGAGAAACCTTTTGTTTTGCACAGTCTCGTTTTCTCTAGGAAGATCTTGAAAAAAAAAAGAGCCTGCACTGGACAAGCTGAGCCTCAGCCCACATTGCTGACTCAGAAATAGCAGCTGCGTGCCCTGGGAGCCGGCAGTTGTTGGCACAATCAAAGATCAATTAAAACATGCCATTCTGGTTTGCTCTTCCTACATGAGCTGCTCCAGGGCACTTCCTCTCACTTTCAGCTTGCCCCAAAGAGTTTTTTGCTGCCTAATTAACTTGGAGCCGAGTGGCCTAGAAGGATGTGTGCTGCACAGGAGGGAGGGGCATTGCACCTCAGGGACTCAAGAGTCAGGACTTGTTTTGGCTTCACAGAAACTATTCCTGAGACTGTCAGCAAGTCATTTAACTCCCTGTGCTTTTGGTCCCTTAACAGTGAAACATCTAGTTTCACTCCCCCAAGTACCTGGACAGAGACAGCTAGTTTCTGTCCAGGTGTTTGGGAGAGTCATTGAGAATAAAAGGAGAATACATAGGACCACACTATGTGAACTGTAAACTCCTCTCCAAATGTAATAGCCTCTTGATATATAGCATAAAAAATATGTGTTTTTTTTTAACCCATCTTAAAGACAATCTTTTAAAAAATTTAAGAAGGAATCATCTTTATTTGCAAAGTCATTTGGGAGAAGAAACTGGCAATCCTGAACTTCTGAAGTACCCTGAAGCTGATACTACTTCTCTTCTCTTGGACCTCAGGGGTGCTATAACTGGGTGCCCTTGGAATGCCAGCAGCAGAGGGCTCTGGAAACCTCCAAGGGAAGATTGTCAGACTGAGAGAATAAAAATATAGGACATAGAGTTAAATCTGAATTTCAGATAAACAATGAATAATTTTGAGTAAAAGTGTGTTCCAAATATCACATAGGATAAACATATTGATTTCATCGTTCATCTAAAATTCAAGCATAGCTGGGCATCTTATATTTTATCCAGCATCTCTACAGGATGCCTGGGCAGCATCAAGCAAGCTTAGAATGTCACTTGGATCCCCAAGATGCCTCACCCTTGTCTCCAGGAGACAGCTCTGCTTTACAGTGGGGTCTCCTTGCTCTTTAAGCTCTTTGGATTAAAAATATGATTTGTCTTTAATAATTCAGCACAGATATTTGAGGGCTGCCTACATGCAAAAGTGTACTTTCCAAATGTGTAAGACAATATGTCTAGTCACCATGGACTTAAACCTCAGAGAGGAAAGCTCTTCCCTTAGCCGAAGGACAGGAGACCAAACTCATAAGATACAATGGGGAAAGGGTTAGGAAGGTGTTAGCTGGGGAGCAGGACCAAGGAAAGAGCAAGGTTTGGGTTTTGCATAGCCAGCATGCCTCCTTCCTTGCTGACTACATGCTAGGGGCTGAGGACCCAAACATCGCATGTCTTTTCCTCATAAAGTTATATCTGCTTTGGAATCAGGCTCTTCAGAGAGGTGAAAGGAAGCAGCGAGAGAAGACTTCAGGAGATGCCTCACTGAGAACAGCACGTTTGAAACTCTACTTCGACTCATCACTAGCAGCCCCAGAAGTGCACACAAAGGAGAAAGCAAAATCAGCTGCTGACCCTGCCACATCCAAGAAGAGTAGACACTTGGCTGGGCCTATGGTCTCCCTTTCATCCCTCTGTCTTCGTCCATTTTGTGCTGCTACAATAGAATATCACAGATTGGGTAACAATAAACAAATAGAAGTTGATATGACTCATGGTTCTGGAAACTGGCAAGTCCAAAATGGAGGGGCCACATCTGGTGAGGACCGTCTTGCTATGTGTTATAACATGGTGAAAGGTTTCTCATGGGGGTGGGGGAGAGGCCTAATTCATCCTGTTATTAGGAACCCACGCCTGCAATAACTGACGCATTTCTACTATAATGGCATTAATCCACTCATGAGGGATGGCAGGGCCCACATGACCTCATGCTTCTCAGTATTTACATTAGAATTGTTTCTAATAAGAAATTTGGGGATACATTCAAACCATAGTGCCTTCCTTCCTGCTTTTTGTCATTATCGCTTGACCAACTACCACAATCAGGGCCTTTCATCTGATTCACAGAAGGAAATTAAGCAGAGCCCCATATAGGAGGTTTACACTATGAGGAAACATAGAAGGGGAAGGGATGGATATGGAATTAAGTCCAACTAGGGGACCCAGGAAGACTTCCTGGAGGAATTAGGCCTTGGTTCTGAGTCTTGAGGAATGCATAGTATTTGAACATGTAGAGCCAGAGAAGGAGAACGAACCCACACACAGGAAAGAGCCAGGTGGGGCGGGATGGGGGGTGTCGGGGATCCCAGAAGACATGGAGGAAGGCAGTGCTGGTCAGGATGACTTCAAGCCATCCCAAGGCCCAAGGGAAAGCAAAGTTTGCATCATTCTGGGATGCTCAGAAAAACATTCTGGCCACTTGTTTACCTGTTTTCCCTTCTATTGAGCACATCCATCTCTATTGGAGGCTCATTTATAATTCAGGCAACCTCCTTCAGAGGGAGCAGGTGTTTCTCTGGGATGAAGCACCTTGGGAAGAAGAATGTACAAATTGTCAGGGGGGGAGTATGTCACAGCACAGTCAGGTGGAGGCAAGGGCAGAAGGAGGAGGAGGCTGGTGGGCATGAGAGGACAAGGCAGTAAACCAAGCAAGAGCATGCTCCCTTCCCACCCAGCGCTGGCTCGCCTTTCCCTCTCTGCCTATCTGCATTGATGTTGTCCTCTGCTCTGGGTTCCTCAGAAAGCCCAAGTATATCTGCTTTACTGGGGAGTGCATTAGAGGTAGAGCCAATAGAAGGGCAGGATTTCAAGCTGGCCATAGCTTGATACTAAACAGTAGTTCATTTTGTGAACCCATCTTCGGAGAGGCCATGTAAGAACCACATCCTACACTCCTGCTGGGTCTGGAGGAGGAAGAGGAAGGCACCGGTCTCCACTCCTCCAGGTTGCACAAGCACAGGGCTTTTTGCATGTCAGGCTCAACAGGGAAGCTGCTGGTGAACAGTGAGGCATCGTCGCATTGGGCCAGGGAGATGAGTGTTGGAGCCCATGTGGAGATGGTCACCACGCTAAAGGCTGGGGCTGAAACAGGGGACTTAGGAGAGGCCCATGAGGACCTGGAAGTGCCTAAGAATGCAGGGATGGTCGATCTTGTTAGTGGCTCTCCCCTTAGTTAGCGCATAGGTAGGTATCTGCTTGCTGGCAAACCATGAGAGCAGTAGTCAGACACAGGGTACCAGTAGGGGGTGGGAGCAGAGTGGGCTTCGTGACCTGCACAGACCAGACCGGCCTGGCTGTGATCCAGTCACCCTGAGAATCCATTTTGGCTGCTCATCTTTGACGGGGGTGGGGGTGGGGTGGGGGTGGGGTGGGCAGGCCTCCAAGGGCCTCAGAGAGCAAATATAACCCCAAACAAAGACAAGGCATTAAAGGGACTCCTGAGAACTCAGCATTATTAATGGCCTATTCAAGCCAGGGAAATCAATAGCTGTTTAGAATGGGCTTTAGGGAAGAGACTAGTTTAGATTAAGAAAAAGGAAAAACAAATAGTTGCTCTCCATGAGGTAAAGGGGTGAGGCAGGGCTCCCCCAGCTTGACAATTCTTCTATAACCTTTTGATTGACACTTACAGAGAAGGGGGCCCTGGGTGTCAGTAGAAATTAACAACTAGATTGATTTTTTAATCTAATTTTCCCTTACCTATCCAGAGATACCGAATTCCAAAAGAGAAGATTCATTATTTTTGTAAAACAGATTAGTACCTTCTTCCTCAAAGCACTCAGGAAACAAGAAAGGTTTTTAAAGGTTTAGAGGGTAAATTTGAAATGCTGGTGCTTTTAGTTTGGCAGGGAAAGTAAAAACAAGGCTGATTCCATTTGAATGGTCTGGTGTTTATCTAATTCTCTTCTCTGGGAGCCAGAGCTCTGCTGGATATAGACACTTTCTGCTTCCCCCAGGGGAAGCAGGGGTGAGCATTATTGGCCCAGTTTGGCAGCTAGGAAAGCAAAGCACAAGACTGGGGAATGATCTGTCCAAAAGAACACAGTGACAGTGTGAAGTACGACAGTTCCCACTGACTTCTTGATGAGGTTCTAGTTTCAGAATAGAAACTACTGTAGACTCTGGATTAAGCACCATCACGTAAGACAGGGGAGGTGGGGTGATGAGGGCAAAGGGACACTACAGGTCATGGAGGACACTCCTTTAGGGTCTGAAAATTTCTTTGGGTTCACTTCCTGACAGCTTTTTTTTTTTTTTTTTTTTTTTGCTGCTGTGACTAAAAGATCTAACCAGAACAATTTTAGGGGAAGAAAAGCTTATTTAGGGGCTCACGGTTTCAGAGTGCTCAATCCATAGACATCAGGCTCCATTCCTCGGGGCTCAAGGTGAGGCAAACCCACATGGTGGAAGAGTGTGGCAAAGGGAAGCAGCTCACATGATGATCAGGAAGCAGAGAGAAAGAGAGACTCTGCTCTCCAGATACAAAATAGATACCCCATGGGCACATCCCCAGTGAACCATTTCCTCCAGCTACACCCCACCTGCCTCCACTTACCACCCAGTTAATCTCATCAGGGGATTAATTCACGGATTAGGTTAAGGCTACGACCCAATCATTTCTCCTCCAAACCTTCTTTCATTGTCTCACACGTGAGCTTTTGGGGGACAGAATGTAATGGTTTGGATGTGTAATACCCCCCCAAAAAGCTTACATGTGAGATAATACAAGAAGATTCAGAGGGGCTGGGGCTGTGGCTCAGTGGTAGAGCACTTGCCTAGCATGTGTGGGGCCCTGGGTTCGATTCTCAGCACCACATACAATAAATAGAGATCCATTAATAACTAACAAAAATATTAAAAAAAAGAAGAAGATTCAGAGAAGAAATGATTGGGTTGTGAGAGCCTTAACCCAATCAGTGAATTAATCCCCTGATAGGGATTCACTGAGTGGTAACTGAAGGCTGGTAGTGTTGGAGGGGGGGTTGGGAGGGACATTGGGGGCTTGGCTTTGGGGCATATATTTTGTATCTGGGGAGTGGAGTCTCTCTGCTTCCTGATCATCATGTGAGCTGCCTCCCTCCCCTACACTCTTCTGCCATGATGTCCTGCCTCACCTCAAGCCCCAAGGAATGGAGCTGGCTGTCTATGGACTGATACCTCTGAAACTGTGAAAAAATAAACTTTTCCTCCTCTACAGTTGTGCTGGCCGGGTCTTTTAGTCACAGCAGCAAAATAGTTCACTAAAACATTTCCTTGTTCTCTCAATCTGCAGGACTGAAGCTGAGTGCTCATGTGTGGCCTGCCATCCCCTGATCCAGTGACTGCTCCCTTGGGGCCTCCTAGTACCTTTATCCAGAGTCATGGTGTTGGCATTCACCCCAGTGACCTGGCGAGGCCTGTGTCATGACCTAAGAATACTTGAGTTCAATTTTCCTTTGTCAAGAGCCTTCTATGTGCTAAGTCCTGAGCAGGGTGCTGAGTGGTCATGTGAGGCTGCACTTGGCAAAGGCAGGAGAGTGTGGTGCTGACTTCAGTGGCCGTGGCCTTTGGTGACTGAGGCAGGCCTGCACGGGGAGCTGCAGAGCCTGTGGTACTGGGTTACTAGCAGGACTATACCTGGCTTGGACCCAAACCCAGCTCTGTCACTTGGAGTTGTTGATCTTGGGAAAGTAAGTTAAACATTGCTGAACTTGAGGGGTTTTGCCTATAAAGTGATGGTAATGATCTCTACCTTGGCTGGGGAGGAGACAGCAGGTATGGCTAGAGTTGTATAATATGTGTAAATGCCTGGCACTCAGGAAGCACTCGATAATTCTGGCCATTGTCATGGCTGCATGTCTAGTTTTGCGTGTCTCTGGGTGATCCTATTGCATCACACTGGAAGCTGGGCTGTCCTTGGTTTCCTGTGTCACTCCTGTTTAGGCTTGTAGCTGTCAGGGAGGTCCACAGGTGGAAAACTACAGGCATTTTGGAGTATGCCTCCAAGCATAGCCTGCTACAGTTCCCACAGGGAAATAAGGCAGCCCTGGCTCCCCCGTGTGCAGGGTGGGGTAGGATGGTATTTGGACACGCTTGTTTTTCTTTGTGCATATCTCTGGGAATCCAAGAGAGCAGAGTCCATTGCTGAGGAGACAGTGTTTTCCATCTCTTGTCTTTCCCATTCGTTGCTATCTGTCTGTTGGACCTGGGGCTGGGGGAAGGAGATCAGATCTCTAGAAATTCTGGGTCTTCTCCCTGACTTCCTAATTGGGTAGGAGGAATTCCTTTAGGCAGGTGGGAATCATTAGGGGGAGGAAAATCAACATGATTCCTGGAAGAGCTGCCCACTCCTTTCCCCTGACCTATTGCTTCCTACCACTCCAGCAGCTGCTGCTCAGATGCCCGCACAGCTGACCTTGACAGTGACAAACCCCATCTTCTCCCCTACGGCCCATTCCCCTGGGGCTGCTTGAACTGGAAGGTGCTGCATCATGCCTTTTGTGCCCCTTCGTTTTGGGCAAAACACGTAATACAGATGTATGAGGTTTGCAGGAGGCAGTGTCTGCCTTGCACTGGCATTGGGAATGAACCCTCTAGATGACTTGCTTTCTCAAGGTTGCATAAACACTGTCTTCCTCTTACAAGTGTTCCGTGTCCCCCTCCAGAATCTTTTGTTGAAGCCCAGGACTGTATTTGGAGATAGGGCTTTTGCAGAGGTAATTAAGTTAAAATAAAGCTATTAGGTTTGGCTCTGATCCAACTTAACTGTTGTCCTTATAAAAGAGAAAATATGGACACACAGCAAAACTCCAGCAGTGCAAGCACGTGTGTCTTTGCATGTGGGGACACAGCAAAAAGAAGGTCACTGAGAGTCAGAGAGAGGGGACTCAGCCCAGATGACAGCTTGATCTCAGACTTCCAGCCTCCAGGACTATGAAAGAATAAATTTCTTTTGTTTAAGCCACCCAGTCTGTGGTTCTTTGTTACGGCAGCCCCAGCAAACCAACACCCTTTCCATCAATGTACTGTCAAGTTTTTTTTTTTTTTTAAATGAGATTCTCTCTTTTTCTTGAATTTGAGGTACATCTTCAAAGGGAGATTGTTTTTGTTGGTGGGTAAGGTTTATCAGAAACCACTTCTTGAAGCTCTTTGAAAATTTAGGAAAAGATAAAATGGAAGCCTGATCCCACCAATGTGGGCACGTTTCCACTGCAGATCCTAAACCGTAGAGGTAATGGGAAAAGATGGATCTATCCGTACAGACACAAAAGGTTGTGAGTTGATAAGATTCATCCTCCTAAGCAATGCCAAGAAAAATGAGCGATTATGATAGCAAGTTGTTCATCTTAAAAATTGATTTATAAGCATCATTAGAGAACTTGATATTTGTCTCACTGAAAAGACAATTTTTTTTATTCAATAAGAAATATGTTTCTGCCAGTTATAATTCTAGTTAACCTAATATAGTGTGTTCTGGGCTTCACTTTTTCCTTTAGTTGTTGATAATTTGATAAACCTTGATTGCATCCGTCATTCTTTCTGGGACAAGAAGATTCTAGAATTTCTGATAATAATAACTTTCTTTTGAATAGCGCTTTCAAAGAAGACCCATAACTACCCTGTGAGATAATACACGTGTCATTACTAATAACTGACATTTGTGCTTTTCCTTTTTACAAAGCACATTTGCGCACACTGTCTCACTTAATTGCCAGGAAAGGTAAATGCAGAGAAATTAAGTGAATTGGTCAGAGATACACAGCAATTTTTAATGCAGAGCTGGGGCTAGAACCCAAGCCAAGGCTTTTCCCATGACATCACCTTTTTCTTCACAACAGGCTGAGAGTTCTCTTTACAGAGATTTTGTGATTCCACAGTTACTGGGGTTCTCAGGGACTGAGTGAAAGACAAAATGAATCTTTAAGACAAAATTTTTAAAAATTTTATTGAGTAAATAGTCTACCTTTTACTATTAATTAAAAATGTTTTTAGTCATAAATTGACACAATACCTTTATTTTATTTATTTTTATGTGTGCTAAAGACTGAACCCAGTGCCTCACAGCTCTACCAGAGTTACAACTCCAGCCCCTCAATATTAGTTTTTAACCCTTCCATGGGTTTGGTAGAAAGCAAATTCATGAGAGGTGATAGCTGACTTCTAAGGAGGTTCTTCTATCTTTATTGTTATTTAGGAGAAGACAGCTATGTAAATGTATTCAGTTCCCAAAGTTCTGGCAATTCCCTACATAATCTTTAATATTCAGCTTTATTAAATACATTTCTTAAAAATAACATGTGAATAAGTTATCCATGTGCCTCATTTTAAATGGTATTTTTTCTCATTTTGATTTTCAGCACCAGTAAGGTAGGTACACTTCCTAAAAGACTTCCCATTTTGAATCTATTCTACTGATGCCCAGAGACATGTCTCAAGAGAAGCCCCGAGAGTGAATCCTGGCCTGTATAGACTTTGCTGTTGCTTCTATGTTTTTCAAAAGACTAAGGTTCCTTTTGAGAGCTGTCTATCTGTTGTTTGCAGCTACGGTGCCTCTTCTGTGTTCTAATCTCCAAATTTATTTCTTCACTCTTTAGAAAGATGAATTTCAGGGAAGTGGTTTTTTTTTTTTTTTTTTTTTTTTTTTTTTTTTTGGTAGTACTCGGATTCAACCCAGAGCTGCTCTAGCACTGAGTTACTAAATTTTTATCTTATTTTGAGATAGGGTCTAAGTTGCTTGGATCTTCCTGCTTCAGCCTCCCCAGTCACTTGGATTATAGGAGTGAGCCTCTGTGCCAGGCTGGAGTCATTTTAATCAAAGCTGTGTTATGAGTTTTCTGCTGCACTCAAGAGCCTGAGCCAATACAGACTGTGGTCTAGTGAACACTTTGAAGTTCCCAAGAGTGAAGGTAAATCATCTGGATGGGTACAAAAGCCAAAAGCTGAAATGTCTAACCACCCTAGTGTGTGTATGTGTGTAAGTGCGTTATTATATGTGTGTGAGCATGTGTATGTGTGTAAATGTTTATATGTGTGTGTGCATGCCTGCACGTGCACCTGTGTGTTCATGTGCTGTTTGTATGTGCATTTGTGCATGTTTGGGTTTTTTTTGTGTGTGAATGTGCATGAGTGTATGCATGTGTGTTTGAGTCTGTGTGTGCAAGTTTGTGTTTTGTGTGTGCATGCATGTCTGTGTGCATGTGTGTTTTGAACACACACTTACACACAAATATACAAACCCACAAAACCACACACTTGTGCACACATCCCAAACAGGAACACACACACACATACGGAAACACAGGCACATGCATAAAACAAACACATGCAAACCTCACACACATGCATAAAAATACACACAACACACAAGCACACATGCACACAAACTTACACAAAATACCCATGTGCATGCACTCACACACAAACACAAATAACCCAGCCACACACAAACGTGTGTACATGCACACACAAAAAAACCCCCAAATATGCATGCACACACATGCAAATGCACACATACGTACCCTCACAAACACACATGTACACACACAAGCACACGTACACACATACAACACATAATCATACACAACCAAACACACATGAACATATATGCACACACAAACAAAATACAAACATTAAATACACAAACATAAATGCACACACTTGCACACATACACACATAAACACACAATAAGACACATAGGCCCACACGAACACCCAAACCCACAAACCTACACACATGCATGCACACACAAACCCACAAACCCACATGCACAGACACAATACACTCATGCACATGCACATGCACAACCACACACACATGACCAAACACATACAAACACACAAGTGCAGGCACACATGCTCAAACACTTGCACAAATACAAAAGCACAAGATAACGTGCATGCATACACAAAACACACAAGTGTACGCGTGCATACAAACACGCATGTGCACAAATGTGGACATAGGCAAACACATAAAACCACACAAGCACACACAAAATAAACACGTACCCACCTGCATAACATGCACAAAACATGTGTACACACACACACCAGAGTAACACTTTCATGAACACACATGTACATGCACATACATGTTATGCAGACATACACAAACAAACATGTAAGCACATGCACACCCACAAAATAACACATATCCATGCACACCCCATGCCCAAACAGACACAAACCCACACATATACATGCACACACATAAACACACACACAATAACACATAGGCATATGCACACACACATCCAGACACACAAAAGCACACATGCACATGTACGCTAACAAACACACCCATGAATATACACACAACTACACACACAAGCACAAAGACACCCTGAAAAACACATGCAAACATGCCCACAAAGCACACATAAGCACATGCATGCACAAAACACAAACAGGCACACTTACAGAAACACACACACACACAAACACACTTACAAACATGCACACACAAAAAACACACAGTCACACAAACACATATGTGCTCATGCACACACAAAAAAATCAAACACATGTGTGCACATGTATGCACACACATACAAAAATCACATGTAAACATGTACACAAATGCACACAACACATGCACACACAAATGCACTCACACACAAAAACACATCTGTGAGTATGCCTGTGTGTGTGATGCATGTGTGTCTATGTGTGAATAGTATGTGTGTGTGTATGTGTAAATGTGCATGTGTATGTTTGAGTGAGCATGGATGTCTGAGTGTGTATTTGTGAGTGGATAAATGTGCCTATGTGTGTGTATGTGTGAATATGTTTGTGTGTGAATGTGCTTGTGTGTATGTGTCTATGAGCATGTATGGTTTTGAATGGGTATGTATGTAATTGTGTGTATGTTTATGTGTTAGTGTGTATGTTGTGTGTGTATGTATGTGTGAGTGTGTGTCTCATTGTGAGTGTGTATATGTATAGCTACGTGTACATGTGTATATGTGTGTGTGTTTGAGTGCATATGTTTTTGTGTGTTTAAGTCTGTGTGAGTTTGCATGTTAGGGTGTGTGTATGTGTGTGAGTGTACACGTGTGTGTTTGAGTGTTGTATATGTGTGCATGTGTGTCTGAGTGTATGTATGTGTGTGAGAGGGCATGCTGTGAATGTGTATGTTTGTGAGTGTATAAGTGTACCTATATGTGTGTTAACGTGTGTAGGTATATGGGTATGTATGTGTGTGAGTGTATGTGTATATTTGTGATTGTGTGATTGTGTATGTGCATTGGTTGTGAACGTGTTTGTGTGTATGTGAGTATGCATTTCTGTGTTTGAGTGTGTATGTGTGGATGTGCATGTGTGTGTGTGTGAGTGGATGTATGTATGGGAATGTGTTGGTAAGTGCACATCTGTGTGTTTGAGTATATAAGCCTGTGTCTGAGTGTATATGTGAGTGTGTGAGTGGGCATGTGAGTGTATGTATGTTTGTATGTGTATATGTCTGTGAGTGTATGTGTGTGGGTGTGTATGTGTGCATATATGAGTGTGCCTGTGTATGTGTGTGTCTGAGTATGTGCGTGTGTAGGTGCATAGGGATCTTAATGGACTGTCAGCAGCAATCCAACTGCAACCCCCAAAGACAATCTGGAACCAAGTTACTTCCCATGATATTCCTAGAAATACTATTTATGTATGTCACTCTGAAACCCCAAACCCCATCATTTCGTAGGTGTCAATTATGCAAATATCTCAGACTTCTTATTTTTTAAAATAATCTGTTGAAAAATAGATCCCAGAGCTGTCAGAAAACTGAGGTTTGACTTCTCCTTCCCCCCAGCTGCCGGGCTTCGTTGCCCAGATTGAAGCCTAGGGCAGAAGGAAGAGGAGGAGGAGGAGGCACAGGCAGCTGGGCGGTCTCTCTGGAAAAGCTACTCAAGCGCTGCTGCTGCTATTAGCTGCAGCTGGTAGTCTTGGTCTTAATCCCCACCCAAGACTTTCTCTAAAGACATGCTGGCTCTGCTCTCCTATTTCCACCTTCATCTGAAGCAACTGAAGGCAGGTGGGGTGTGGCTAGAGGCGTGGGGCATTGTGGTCTTCCAGGATTGCCTCACCCTGTGTCCTGTCACCTTATTGCCATATCCTCTCCCCCAGCACACTTCAAGGAAAGGCAGACAGCTCAAAAGGAAAGGTCAAGTTGGCTTTGCATCATGGCTAGAATGGACTGACTCACAAAGGGACTTGTTTGCATGTTGGGACCCAGATGGCCTAAAAGCCCTGGGCCTTATTTCTTCCCATCCTTCTGGGCTCACTTCAACTGCCACATTTTCTGTGCAGCCTCCCTCGATACCACAAGGAACTCACCCCTTCTTCATCGAAAGCCCCAAAGCATTTCCTTGGACCTTACCTCAGAACACTATCCACCATCCACAAGATTATTTTTTTGGTTACCTATTGTTACGGCTTGGATGTGAGGTGTCCTCCCAAAGCTCATGTGTGAGACAATGCAAGAAAGTTTAGAGGAGAAATGATTGGGTTCTGAAAGCCCCGACCCAGTCAGTGAATTTATCACCTGATGGGATTAATTGAGTGGTAATTGAAGGCAGGTGGGGTGTGGCTAGAGGCGTGGGGCATTGGGGTCATGCATTTGAGGTATGTATTTTGTATCTGGAGATTGGAGTCTCTCTCTCCTCTCTGCTTTCTAATCATCATGTGAGCCACTTCCCTCTACCACACCCTTCCACCATGTTGTTCTGCTTCAATTTGAACCCCAAGGAATGAAGCCTGTTGTCTATGGATTGAGAATTCTGAAACCACAAGTCCCCAAATAAACTCTTCCTCCTCTACAGTTGTTCTGGTCAGGTCTTTTAGTCACAGCAGTGAAAAAGCTGACTAAAACATCTACGTACCCATCTTATCATCTCAGACTGAGAGGAAGACTTAGCTCATCTCACCCATTGCCCAATCAAAGAGCTTTATGCACATTGAGGGCATAAAGTCCAGCTGAATTCATATGACCCAAAGTGTCAGTTCCAGAGATGCTCCTGGGCCCAATAGGAATTCATTGTTTCCCTGAATATAGACTTCTTACCCACAAGAATTTTTCTTTATGGGAGGATGCCTAATTCAGACCAGCAGCACCTAAACTAATGCCATGTTCCTTCTACTCCCCAACTGCATCTTTACTTTATTTAATTAATTCTTTTTTTTTTTTCTCCCTCCTTGGATAAGTTTCAGTGGTTCAAATCAACCAACCTACCTCCTGCATCGACGTTTTATCCTCAGTTCTATTCTACAAACCCTGCAGGAAAATTCCAAAGACAAAATGGCCTTCAAAATGCAGGCTCACTGACCTCCTAATTCCCACGTGGGCCCCTGAGACTCCTACCAATGAACCAGGGACAGCCAACACCTGGCTAGCCTGAGACCTGCTAGTGAAGTGTACCAACTATTAATATCTTAGAAATATTAATGTTTACTGATGGAAAATTTAATCTTTGGAAAATTTAGATATTAATATCTACTGATGGATAATCTTAAGAAAAATGTTCAGTTCATATATTTAAGGATGGTGGAAGGGAACTCAGAATGATCATTTGCAGCTGCTAACCATTGTTTATCCATATAGATGTTTTCCAGAACTGATCTCTCTGTAGTCTCTGGGCTCTGTAAAGTTGTTAGATAAACAATGACAAGGGAACATGCTCTGAAATCTGAACACTGCCACAGCCAGCACCTGGTCCTCCACCCAGATCTGACCCCTTGGTTCCACACTCCATACTCTCAATAGCTTCTTTGTTTGGAAGAAGGCTTTCTTAAACCTGCAGGTTGAGCTGCTGCTAGCTCCTGGCGCACAGGCAGACAGCGGGCTGCACACCATTCTTCTTTGGCAATTCACTTAGAGCAAGGAGTGATCTTTTTTGAGGCTTGAGAATATCAATATGCGGCTGCTTTGCTAAAGTGCTTTGCGTCTCTCAGAGAAATCTGCTTGCCTTGAGCTAGCCTCCAGTTTCTTGTTAAGAGCTAATTTTAGAGCTAATTTGGGTACAATTAGTATATGGTTCTGCTGCAAATCTGACATTAACATTGGCGGTTTGATGAGTAACAAAGGGAGGCAAAGGCTTTTACCCTAACTGCAGCAATGCAGGCACATATGGTGTCATTTTTCAAGGAACAGATTTTTGTCTTTCATGCCATTTCAGAGCTGTTTCCCTCTGAAATTACCAGCTCTAATTTAATGCAGAACATGCCTGGATGTCACTGCAGAAATCTAGTTAAACTGAGAGCTGGCAGGTCCCACAAATTTGCAAAAACAGTGTTCATTTGCACATATAATGCCTCATCAGCCTCTGCTCATGGTCTGGGAATCAGTCACCACCTAGTGTGGGGCTCTTTTCCTAGGGGATCTTGGGTCCTCTTTCTCTGAGTTGGTGCCACCCAGAATCCCAGCCTGGTGTTAATGAGGAGGGTGCAGGGTCTCCTTTCCTTCTCTGTCCCTGACCTTAGAAGAGGAGCAGTGGAAACAGTCTGTTTCTGAGGTTGAGACTCTGCTTCAGAAAGCCCTGGTAAGGGGACATTAGGGCATTTACCATTTCACTCCATGGCCAGCTGCCTATCCTTGCTTGGGGCCAGATGGCTTCAACTGAAACCCATGATTTCAACTGTGACAGTGGTAGGGAGGACGTGAGTCCTCCCTGCTCATCTGAACTCTGCCTTAGCTGGCCTGATTGACCCTGTCCTCTGAGCCTGCATCTCCTCACCTGTAAAAAGAAGGAATTCTGAAAGTCTCTCCAATCTCAGCTCCACAGTCCATATGTAGTAACTTGCATTTATCTAGTATTTTACATTTTTCCAAGAACTCTGATGTTGGTTATGTCCTGTGATCATCATGACATCCTGTAAGTCAGGCCTTTCTATCTTACAGTTGGGAAATTCTGACTGAAAGAGGAGAGTGAGGAAACTTGCCCAAGGTCACACAGCTGGTCAGGGGCAGAGCTAGACTGGAGAGCAGTTGGTCTCACTCCTGGTTCAAGGCTCTCAGAAGTCAACAGACTGAATCAGAAATTAAGCTTTGCACACCACATCTCATCACCAGAGGCCATCTGGGAGAGCAGACAGCCCTGCCCCATAGGCCTACACTGTTCAAATTTTCCAAGGTGAGATTACACAATGACTCAAGGAATTATATTCTTGGTTTGGACATAAAATAGCATACATGAGCACTCCAGAAGTGACTGAGATATATTAGGAAAAACACTGAACTGGTTCCAGTCTTAGCTCAGACCTAAGTTGCTATATGACCTTGAACAAGTCACTTGGCCTCTCTGAGTTTTAATTCCTAAAAGGGGCAGGTAGATAAACCATTTTCCCAAGTATCTTCCCTCTGGATAGGTCTGTGGCTCTGTAGCAAGAGCCCAAACTAAAGAATACTGTAGCAGGTTCAAGTCATGTTGAGGAACAACCTCCATGTCCAAGACATTCAAATTCTGAAAAAGCAAAATCTTCAAGAAGTGAAATGTGAAGCTAACATAAATGGTAAAGAATCAGGTTACCCCCATAAGAGCAGGCAAATGCTAAAACAGGGTCACAAACTCCAATCCTAGCCAGGCAGGATAGTAATGCAGAGGAAGGCACAGTAGAGAGTGGTGAGTACTGCAGTAAATTGTTAAACCCTGTGACCACTGAGCTCCAAAGAAGTTTGTCAGGCCAGGATGTCAATGCAGTGCCAACAATCTTGCAACTTTTCACGAGAATTGGAAATCTGAATATTCACAAGAAATATCTTAATTTTTAAATATTAGAAATAAATTCACTTAAAAACCCATTCATGCCAAGCAAAATGTGTCTGCTAGCCATATGCTATCCAACAACCCCAGTTTGCCATTTCTCTGCTAACATCTTTTGGGTTAGTGTCCGTGCTTGCTTTAAACAATTCCAAAGGGCCTGTTTCCTGTCCTTTCTTGGGGGGCACATTGCAGTAGTGACCTGCCTGTACCATTCCAAGTCAATAATACATTACATCACACAAATCTCATTTTCCCACCCACAGCCTTTGGGGCTGGACCCCTGCCAGGGGCCAGCATGCATACCTGTTTCCCTCTCTGTCGGCCTGAAAATAGTCTTCTTCAGAGACAAAGAACAGTGGGAAAGAGAAGAATGATTTATCCTGATTGTTAGGGTGAAACAGACAGTGTTATTTTTTCTCCTGCCATCCTTTCAACTTTATTGGATCACATAACCATTTTTATTATTAATTTAGGTACAAATTAATTGCTGTACAAA
Organism: Spermophilus citellus; assembly: GCF_964194105.1. Taxonomy (NCBI): domain Eukaryota; kingdom Metazoa; phylum Chordata; class Mammalia; order Rodentia; family Sciuridae; genus Spermophilus; species Spermophilus citellus. The sequence continues at coordinate 111,985,924 of NC_138188.1, read as the reverse complement.
TGAACGAAAGTGCAGACGAATGCTCTCCCCATTACTTGAAACTTAAATGGCAATTACTCAGCTTTATAATCCAATAGAGCAAATATTAGTGCAGCCGTGGTGCGTGCTCTGGCCCAGTTCGCTGCTAATGGGAAGAGTGGATGTCCCCAGAGATTCCCTAATAACCTGCCCAGACCGGGAAGCAGGGCTTGCAGTTTCCAGAGTCTCTATGTCTGCCTATGTCTTTGTTCCAAGTGTGACAGAATGACGGTGTTAGAGAATTTGAGAGTGTTGTTAGGTGCTGTGTTTCCCTCCCCCCTACCCATGGAGGACTTATCACTCTGGTGATCCTATAGTTTTTATCTTCAGAGTCACCTGTAAAACATCAGGGCTGTCTTTCTGTGTCCAGGTTGTACCTCTAGCCTCCAGCCTGGGTGTGAGCAACTCCCAGGTACTGACCCCACTGTGGGCCTAATCATGCTGGGCTGGAACTATCTAGTTAGTTGACTGAGTCCCCCCCCAAAATGACCATAAGCATCTTAAAAGCAGGGGCAGTGTCTTCTCCATCTTGGTGCCCCCTGTTCAGACCATGAAACCTGGTAACAATGTGGGCAGTGATGGTCAGAAACCAGATAAATTGGCCTAGCCCTCATTTTATCTGTGTAGGTGCCACCCCCTCAGTGAGTTCTTTCTACCCGGACACCATGCAAGTAATTTCCTCCTTTGTGTCACAAACTCTTGTAATTTCCTGCCTAATTTTGTCATCTTCCATCTAACAGTGAAAGTCAAAATATCCATCTAGAAATATTTCCTTGGTTTCCATTTGCCAAATCAATCCCATCTCTCCATTACAAATAAAATGTGGTTACTTTTTGATCAAATGAAAAGATATGGTGTGAATAATGGAATTGTACCACATCAAATCTTTTTTTTTTTTCAAGAAAGGAAGAAAGCCCTTTAGTGAATAGTAGCTAATACCAGATTCTAGATTATATCTGACAATTTTTTTTTTGCCCTTGAGCTAGTCATACTGAAACCTGTCTCAAGTTTCTAAAATGAGATTTTAGATTTTAATCACAAAGAACTGACAGTAAAGTATTCCTTTACTAGTTTTCTCTAAACACTATAGCCATTTGAGAGCCTATTTAAAATTCAGAGAATTTCTGACTCACTAACCAGAAATTTTCTTATTCTGCATATTTTACATTCCAATAGAAGAGCCCTTAACTTTTCATGGCTTAAAAATTACAAGCCAGTTATAATGACTTTATTGTACTTGTTGGTTTCTTTTTTTCTTTTTTAGATTTTATTATTATATTTTTAAAATTTTCCCCATATTTTTATGGGTGCAATATTGTTTTACATAACGGTGAGGGTTGTTGTTACATAGTCACGTATGCACACAATATAATGATATAATTTGGTCAATATTATTCCCTGGTATTTCCAATTTCCCTTCCCTCCTTCCTTCCCCTACATCCTTTCTGTTACTCTTCTGATCCCTCTTTGATTTTCACTAGATCTACCCCCCACCTTTCTTTTCTTTTTCCTCTCTAGCTTCCACATATGAGAAAAAAACATATGACCCTTGACCTTCTGAGTTTGGCTTATTTTGCTTAACACAGTTTCTCTTTCTTTCTCTTTCTCTCTCAGTTTCCATCCATTTCCTGCAAATGACACAATTTCATTTTTCCTGATAGCTGAATAAAACTCTGATGTGTATATAGACCATATTTTATTTATCCATTCATCTGTTGATGGTCATTTAGGCTGATTCCATAGTTTGGCTATTGTGAATTGTGCTGCTATAAACATGAGTATGCATGTATCATTATGGTATGATGACTTTAATTCTTTAGGATCAATACCAAGGAGTGGTATGGCTGGGTCATATGGTGGTTCCATGCCTAGTCTTTTGAGAAATCTCCATACTGATTTCTATAATGATTGTACTACTTTACAATCTCACCATCAGTGTGAAAGTGTTTCTTTTTCTCCACATCCTCTCCAGCATTTATTATTATTTGTATTCTTGATGACTGCCATTCTGACTGGTGTGAAATGAAATCTTAGGGCAGTTTTGATTTGCATTTACCTAATTGCTAATGATGTTGAACATTTTTCAAAAATTTTTTTATAGTTGTAGATGGACAGAATGCCTTTATTTTATTTGTTCATTTTTATGTGGTGCTAAGGATCAAACCAAGTGCCTCACACAAACTAGGCAAGCACTCTGCCACTGAGCTACAGGCCCAGCCCGATGTTGATAATTTTTTCATGTATTTGTCTGGCCAATTGTATTTCTTCTTTTGAGAAGTGTCAGTTTAGTTCATTTGCCCATTTATTATTTGGGTTATTTGGGTTTTTGGGTGTTAAGTTTTTTTAGTTCATTTTATATTCTAGATATTAATCCTCTGTCAGAAGAGGACCTAGCAAAGATTTTTTCCTATTCTGTAGATTCTCTCTTCACATTCATAATTGTTTACTTTGCTGTGCAGAAGCTTTTTAATTGGATGCCATCATATTTATCAACTCCTGGCATTATTTCCTGAGCTTTAGGGGTCCTAGTAAGAAAGTCATTGCCTGTACCTAGATGTTGGAGTGTTGACCTTGTGTTTTCTTTTAGGAGTTGTGCAGTTTCTAGTCTACTTCCTAAGTCTTTGATCCATTTGAGTTGATTTTTGTGCAGGGTTAGAGATAAGGGTATAGTATCTACTTCTCTATGTGGATCACCAGTATTCCCAGCATCATTTGTTTAAAAAGACTGTCTTTTCTCCCATGTGTGTTTTTGGCACCTTTGTCAAGGATCAGATAACTATGACCATGTGGGTTTGTCTCTGTGTCTTCTATTCTATATCATTGGTCTATGTATTTTTTATGCCAGTGTCATGCAGGGTTAGTTACTATAGCTCTGTAGCATATTTGAAAAAGTCAGGTATTGTAATGCCTTCAGTTTTGCTTTTTTCGGCTTAGAATTGCTTTGGCTATTCTGGGTCTTTTATTCTTCCCAGTGAATTTTGGGACTTTTTAAAATGTGTATATATATTGTTCTGTGAAGAATGTCATTGATATTTTGATGGGGATTGCATCTGTATATTGCTTTTGGTGGTATGGCTATTTTAACAGTTTTAATTCTGCCTATCCATGAACATGTGTCTTCCATTTTCTTGTGTATTCTTCAATTTCTTTCTTCAATGTACTATGTACTATATTTTTCATTGTAGAGGTCTTTCACCTCCTTGGTTAGATTTATTCCTAGGTCTTGTCTCATCTTTTCTCTCTCTCTCTCTCTCTCTCTCTCTCTCTCTCTCTCTCTCTCTCTCTCTCTCTAAGGCTATTGCGAATGGAATTGTTTTCCTGATTTCTTTCTTAGCAGGCTTATTATTGGTATATAGAAAAGCTATTGATTTTTGTATGTTGATTTTGTAACCTGCTACTTTGCTGAATTTTTTTATTAGTTCTAACCATCTTCTGGGGAACATTTTGAATCTTATAGGTATAGGATCATGTCATCTGCAAACAATGATAAATTGACTCCTTCCTTTCCTATTTTTAATCCCTTTTATTTCCTTCTCTCTCCTAATCACTCTGGATAGAATTTCTAGGAGTATATTAAGTAGAAATGGTTAAGAGTGGACATACTCTCCTTGTTCCATATTTTAAAGGAAATGCTTTTGTTTTTTTCCCCCATCCACTCTGATGTTGGTTTTGGGTTTGTCATATATAGCTATTATAATGTTAAGGTAAATTCCTTCTATTCTTAGTTTCTTCAGTGTTTTTATCATGAACAGGTGCTGAGTTTTATAAAGGGCTTTCTCTGCATTTTTTTAATATTTATTTTTTAGTTGTAGTTGGACACAATACCTTTACCTTTATTTTATTTATTTTTATGTGGTGCTGAGGATTGAACCCAGGGCCTCAAGTGTGCTAGGCAAGTGCTCTACCACCGAGCCACAACCTCAGCCCATCTCTGCATATATTGAGATGACTGAGTTTGTCCTTAATTTTATTTATTTGATGAATTCTATTTATCCATTTGTGTATGTTAGAACATCTTTGCATCCCTGGAATAAAACCAACTTGGTTGTGATGAACAATCTTCTAAATATATTGTTGAATATGATTTGTTAGTATTTTTTAAGGATTTTTTTCATTTAAGTTCATCAGGGATATTGGTCTGTAGTTTTTTTTTTGTTTGTTTTTAAATTTTTTTTATTGGTTGTTAAAAACATTACAAAAAGCTCTTGACATATCATATTTCATACATTAGATTCAAGTGGGTTATGAACTCCCATTTTTAACTCAAATACAGATTGCAGAATCACATCGGTTACACATCCACATTTTTACATAATGCCATATTAGTAACTGTTGTATTCTGCTACCTTTCCTATCCTCTACTATCCCCCCTCCCCTCCCCTCCCATCTTCTCCCTCTACCCCATCTACTGTAATTCATTTCTCTCCTTGTTTATTTTCCCATTCCCCTCACAACCTCTTATATGTAATTTTGTATAACCATGAGGGTCTCCCTCCATTTCCATGCAATTTCCCTTTTCTCTCCCTTTCCCTCCCACCTCATGTCTCTGTTTAATGTTAATCTTTTCTTCCTGCTCTTCCTCCCTGCTCTGTTCTTAGTTGCTCTCATTATATCAAAGAAGACATTTGGAATTTGTTTTTTAGGGATTGGCTAGCTTCACTAAGCATAATCTGCTCTAGTGCCATCCATTTCCCTGCAAATTCCATGATTTTGTCATTTTTTAGTGCTGCGTAATACTCCATAGTGTATAAATGCCACATTTTTTTTATCCATTCATCTACTGAGGGGTATCTGGGTTGGTTCCACAGTCTAGCTATTGTGAATTGTGCTGCTATGAACATCGATGTGGCAGTATCCCTGTAGTACACTCTTTTAAGGTCTTCAGGGAATAGTCCGAGAAGGGCAATAACAGGGTCAAATGGTGGTTCCATTCCCAGCTTTCCCAGGAATCTCCAAACTGCTTTCCAAATTGGCCGCACCAATTTTCAGTTCCACCAACAATGTACAAGAGTACCCTTTTCCCCACATCCTCGCCAGCACTTGTTGTTGTTTGACTTCATAATGGCTGCCAATCTTACTGGAGTGAGATGGTATCTTAGGGTGGTATTAATTTGCATTTCTCTGACTGCTAGCGATGGTGAGCATATTTTCATGTACTTGTTGATTGATTGTATGTCCTCCTCTGAGAAGTGTCTGTTCAGGTCCTTGGCCCATTTGTTGATTGGGTTATTTGTTATCTTATTGTCTAATTTTTTGAGTTCTTTGTATACTCTGGATACTAGGGCTCTATCTGAAGTGTGAGGAGTAAAAATTTGTTCCCAGGATGTAGGCTCCCTATTTACCTCTCTTATTGTTTCTCTTGCTGAGAAAAAACTTTTTAGTTTAAGTAAGTCCCATTTGTTGATTCTTGTTATTAACTCTTGTGCTATGGGTGTCCTATTAAGGAATTTGGAGCCCGACCCCACAATATGTAGATTGGAGCCAACTTTTTCTTCTATCAGACGCAGAGTCTCTGATTTGATATCAAGCTCCTTGATCCATTTTGAGTTAACTTTTGTGCATGGCGAGAGAAAGGGATTCAGTTTCATTTTGTTGCATATGGATTTCCAGTTTTCCCAACACCATTTATTGAAGATGCTATCCTTCCTCCATTGCATGCTTTTAGCCCCTTTATCAAATATAAGATAGTTGTAATTTTGTGGATTAGTCTCTGTGTCCTCTATTCTGTACCATTGGTCCACCTGCCTGTTTTGGTACCAGTACCATGCTGTTTTTGTTACTATTGCTCTGTAATATAGTTTGAAATCTGGTATCGCTATACCGCCTGATTCACACTTCCTGCTTAGAATTGCTTTTGCTATTCTGGGTCTTTTATTTTTCCATATGAATTTCATGATTGCTTTATCTATTTCTACAAGAAATGCCGTTGGGATTTTGATTGGCATTGCATTAAACCTATAGAGAACTTTTGGTAATATCACCATTTTGATGATGTTAGTTCTGCCTATCCATGAACAGGGAATATTTTTCCATCTTCTAAGATCTTCTTCTGCTTCTCTTTTTAGGGTTCTGTAGTTTTCATTTTATAAAACTTTCACCTCTTTTGTTAGGTTGATTCCCAAGTATTTTATTGTTTTTGAGGATATTGTGAATGGAGTGTCTTTCCTCATTTCCGTTTCAGAAGTTTTGTCGCTGATATACAGAAATGCCTTTGATTTATGTGTGTTGATTTTATATCCTGCCACTTTGCTGAATTCATTTATTAGCTCTAGTAGTTTCTTTGTAGACCCTTTTGGGTCTTCTAGGTATAGAATCATGTCTTCCGCAAATAGTGATAATTTAAGTTCTTCTTTTCCTATTTTTATGCCTTTAATTTCTTTCGTCTGTCTAATTGCTCTGGCCATTGTTTCAAGAACTATATTGAATAGAAGTGGTGAGAGAGGGCATCCCTGTCTTGTTCCAGATTTTAGAGGGAATGCCTTCAATTTTTCTCCATTCAGAATGATGCTAGCCTGAGGCTTAGCATAGATAGCTTTTACAATGTCGAGGTAAGTTCCTGTTATCCCTAGTTTTTCTAATGTTTTGAGCATAAAGGGATGCTGTACTTTGTCAAATGCTTTTTCTGGGTCTATCGAGATGATCATATGGTTCTTATCTTTAAGTCTATTGATGTGGTGAATAACATTTATTGATTTCCGTATATTGAACCAGCCTTGCATCCCAGGGATGAATCCTACTTGATCATGGTGCACAATTTTTTTGATATGTTTTTGAATCCGATTTGCCAGAATTTTATTGAGGATTTTTGCATCTAAGTTCATCAGAGATATTGGTCTGTAGTTTTCTTTCTTTGAGGTGTCTTTGTCTGTTTTCGGGATCAGGGTGATGTTGGCCTCATAGAATGAATTTGGAAGAGCTCCCTCTTTTTCTATTTCCTGAAATAACTTGAAAAGCATTGGTACTAATTCTTCTTTAAAGGTTTTGTAAAACTCTGCTGTATACCCATCCGGTCCTGGGCTTTTCTTGGTTGGTAGTCTTTTGATGGCTTCTTCAATTTCATCCATTGATATTGGTCTGTTCAAATTGTGTGTATCCTCCTGACTCATTCTGGGCAAATCATATGACTTAAGAAATTTATCGATGTCTTCACTATCTTCTATTTTATTGGAGTATAAGGATTCAAAATAATTTCTAATTGTCTTCTGTATTTCTGTAGCATCTGTTGTGATATTGCCTTTTTCATCCCGTATGTTAGTAATTTGAGTTCTCTCTCTTCTTCTCTTCGTTAGCATGGCTAAAGGTCTGTCGATCTTATTTATTTTTTCGAAGAACCAACTTTTAGTTTTGTTAATTTTTTCAATAGTTTCTTTTGTTTCAATTTCATTGATTTCCACTCTGATTTTAATTATTTCTTGCCTTCTGCTACATTTGCTGTTGTTTTGCTCTTCCTTTTCTAGGACTTTGAGATGAAGTGTGAGCTCATTTATTTGTTGGTTTTTTCTTTTTTTGAGGAATGACCTCCGGGCAATGAATTTCCCTCTTAAAACTGCTTTCATTGTGTCCCATAGATTCCTATATGTTGTGTCTGTATTTTCATTTATCTCTAAGAATTTTTTGATTTTCTCCTTTATGTCTTCTGTAACCCATTGATCATTCAGTAACATATTGTTCATTTTCCATGTGATGTAGGATTTTTCCTTCCTTCTTTTATCATTGATTTCCAGTTTCATTCCATTATGATCAGATATGCTGCATGGTATTATCTCCACCCCTTTATATTTACTGAGGGTTGCCCTATGGCATAATATATGGTCTATTTTTGAGAAGGATCCATGTGCTGCTGAGAAAAAAGTATATCCACTTGATGATGGTTGATATATTCTATATATGTCAGTTAAGTCTAGGTTATTGATTATGATATTGAGTTCTATAGTTTCTTTATTCAACTTTTGTTTGGAGGATCTGTCCAATGGTGAGAGAGGTGTGTTGAAATCACCCATAATTATTATGTTGTGGTCTATTTGATTCTTGAACTTGAGGAGAATTTGTTTTATGAATGTCACAGCACCATTATTTGGTGCATAAATATTGATAATTGTTATGTCTTGTTGGTGAATGGTTCCTTTTAACAGTATATAATGTCCTTCCTTATCCCTTTTGATTAACTTAGTCTTGAAGTCAATTTTATTCGATATGAGGATGGCCACCCCTGCCTGCTTGCGAGGACCGTGTGCGTGGTATGTTTTTTCCCAACCTTTCACCTTCAGCCTGTGTATGTCTTTTCCAATCAGATGTGTATCCTTGAGGCAGCATATTGTTGGATTTGTTTTTTTAATCCATGGTACCAGCCTATGTCGCTTTATTGGAGAGTTTAAGCCATTAACATTTAGAGTTACTATTGATATATGGTTTGTACTTCCAGCCATGTTTGATTATTTATTTTTTTTTTTTAATTTAGTTTGTTTCTCCATGATTAGCTTTCCCCCCACCCTCTGTCTTTACCGAGGCAGTTCCCACTGATGGTTTTGGTTGTTTTTCATTTCTTCCTCGTGAAGTGTTTTGCTCAAGACGCTTTGCAATGCTGGTTTTCGGGCTGCAAATTCTTTTAACTTTTGTTTATCATGAAAGATTTTTATTTTGTTGTCGTACCTGAAGCTTAATTTTGCTGGATACAGAATTCTTGGTTGGCATCCATTGTCTTTCAGTGTTTGAAATACGCTGTTCCAGGATCTTCTCGCTTTCAGCGTTTGTAATGAAAAATCCGTTGTTAACCTTATTGGTTTACCCCTGAATGTAATCTGCCTCCTTTCTCTTGTAGCTTTTAATATTTTCTCTTTGTTCTGTATATTGGATATCTTCATAACAATGTGTCTTGGTGTTGGTCTACTGTGATTTTGTGTGCTTGGTGTCCTGTATGCATCTACAATTTGTATATCTGTTTCCTTTTTTATTTCTGGAAATTTTTCTGTAATTATTTCATTCAGCAGGTTACTCATTCCCTTGGTTTGAATCTCTATACCTTCCTCTATCCCGATGACTCTTAAGTTTGGTTTTTTTATGTTATCCCATATCTCTTGGATGTTTTTCTCGTGATTTTTTTACCAGCCTTTCTGAGTTGGCTAGACTCTTTTCAAGATGATATATTTTGTCTTCATTATCTGACGTTCTGGCTTCTACTTGCTCCACTCTGTTAGTGATACTCTCAATTGAGTTTTTAATTTGGTTTATAATTTCCTTCATTTCTAGAATTATTGTTTGATTTTTTTATTATCTCTATCTCCTGATAAAGATGCTTAACTTCTTCTTTTTTTTATTTATTTTCTAGTTCTCGGCGGACACAACATCTTTGTTGGTATGTGGTGCTGAGGATCGAACCCAGGCCGCATGCATGCCAGGCGAGCACGCTACCGCTTGAGCCACATCCCCAGCCCTTAACTTCTTCTTTTGTCTGTTTATGTAATTCATTTTCAATGTGTTCTTTCACTGTTTGAATTTGCTGTCTCATATCCTCTTTAAGGTTCCATTCCATCTGTCTAAGGTATTCCTTGAGTTCTTTGTATGACCATTTTTCTGATGACTCTAGGTCCTCCTGAATATTTAGGCTGTCCTGCATTGTTTGTACTCCTTTTCTTCCTTGCTTTTTCACGCTGCTCATGTTACTTCTTCTTCTGTTTGACTGCTGAGTTACTGTTTACTCTTATAAATTTATTTGATGCTGTCGCCACTGATTTCAATGAAGTTATCTCCTCCGCTGCATTATGGTGACGTCAGTTCTCTGCCATGGTCGTATCCCATGCATGTGGTGACAGTTCGTTCCCTTTGCCGGGTGACCAATGCAACGGGTGGGTCCTGACTGTCTCTCCCAAGCCCCGTTTCAATCCTGTGGCCACTGCCTATGAAGGCTCAGTTGGCTTTTACCTCCGTAAGTTCAGAAGGGCCGACCAGTTATTTCAGCGGGGTCGTTAGTGCTGAGTCACGGCAGTTTGGCTGCAAGAAGCAGGCGAACGGGAGCTTGAATGCAGCGGATCCGTGCTCAGTGTGTGTTCTGAGAGGCCCAGACTGTTCGCCCCAGATCCACGTCAGCTCAGCATTGCCTAGTGATCCTGAGCAAACAGCATTTAGACAGTTTACGACTCCCTATGCTCGTGCAGCTGAAGAGGTCAGAGACTTGATCTCTCCGTGTCCGTCGCCATGTTGGATCTCTCTGTAGTTTTCTTTCCTTGATGTATCCTTATCTGGTTCTGGTCTGACTGTGATATTGATTTTATAGAATGAATGGAAGTGTTCCACCCCTTTCTATTTCATAGAATAATTTGAGGAGCATTGGCATTAGTTCTTCTTTAAAGGTTTGGTAAAATTCAGTTGAGAACTATCTAGTTCCAGGCTTTTCTTTGTTGGAAGGCTTTTCATTACTGCTTCTGTCTCATTGCCATTAATGACCTGTTTAGGTTTTCTATATCCTCTTCATTCAATTTTGGCAGATTGTATGTATTTTAAAATGGTATCCACTTCTTCTAGGTTTTCCAATTTATTGAAGTATAAGTTTTCAAAATAGTCCCCAATGAGCTGCTAGATTTCTGCGATATCTGTGGTGATTTCTCCTTTTTATGTTTCTAAAATTATTAATTTAGTTTTTCTCTCTTTTTCTTTGGGTTAGTTTGGCTAAGGCCTTACCAATCTTGTTTATATTTTCAAAGGAAATGATCTTTGTTTCATCAATCCTTTGTATTTTTTAAAAATATTTTTAGTTGTTAATGGACCTTTATTTTATTTATTTGTATGTGGTGCTGAGAATTGAACCCAGTGCCTCATGCATGCTAGGCAAGCACTTTACTACTGAGCCACAACGCCAGGCCTTCCTTTGTATTTTTTTATTCTCAAGTTTACTGATTTCAATTCTGATCTTAAATGTTTTCTTCCTTCTACTGGTTTTGAATAGGTTTGTTATTTTTTCAAGGACCTTGAGATACATCGTTAGATTGTTTATTTGGGATCCTTCTGAATTTCTTGTGTAGGCACTCATAGCGGTAATCTTTTCTCTTAGAACTGTCTTTATAGTGTCCCAGAGGTTCTGTTATGTTCTATCATTATTCTCACTTGTGTCTAAGAATTTTTAAATTTCTCCCCTGATTTCTTCTATCACCCATTCATCATTCAGAAGTGTATTTTTCAATCTCCATGTGTTTTATATGGTTTCTGTAGGGCTTTTTGGTGTTGATTTCTCATTTAATTCCATCATGATCTGATAAGATGCAAGGATTTTTTTTTTAATTTTCTAAGAATTTCTTTGTGGCCTAAAATATCATCTATTTTGGAGAAGCTGCTGAGCTTCTGAGAATTGTTGTTGATTTCTTTACAGAGCTTAGACATTTGGGTTTTTGCTCAAAGAACTGTATTTTGTTTACAAGCCTAGGTTAGTGCCTTATACTCAATCAATACTGAATAAATGAGTGAGTTAAGGAACACCCCTTGGAAAGGGGTAACAAAAACCTTCATTTGTTCTAGTGAGTTCTTCCTTTGATGATACTAGTAGAACTAAAAAATTTAGACAAATAGGACATCAAAGGTAAAATAACCCAGGAATTTTATCTGGTTAAGCACTTTTTTACTCTTTAAGCTTTAGAAATCCAAAATCACTTACAGTCCTCAATGAAAATCTCAGAAAATTGTACCAAGTATGAACTCTAGGGTAAAACATACTCTTCTATGGCAACTGAACATGGACCTATTCATGACTTTCTAATCTTCTTTATCTTCGCAAATTCTCATGAACCACTGGGATGCAGGAGGGTGTGAAATGACTAGTTCACTAAAGCTCTTAAATACTCACTGGATCTCTTTACCCATTAGTTCCTGTGGATTGGAGTTTGCTATTTGGTAGCTTAGAGATCCCCACCCCCACCAGGGGCCTGTGACCAATGTAGCAGGGATGGAAAAGCTCTGGGTCCTGAATCAGGAAGATGGAGCCCAGATCCCAGCTCTGCAGGCTCTAGATCCTGGGCAAACCTGGTCTCCAAAATCTGTCCTGACCCATAAGGTAGAAGTAAGGCCCCTATTGCACCTTCCTCATTAGAGATGAGGAGTCAATGAGACAATGTATGTGAAAACATTTCAGAAACTGTACAACATGCAAGTGCAAGAGGTCAAGACTGTTCCACCCTGTGTCCCCAGGGGTGGAGTGAGCCGGTTGCTCCACCAAGGGGGAGAATGAGCAGCTCTGGGTCACTGTATCGCCCTGCTCAAGAACTGAGAAATATGGGGAATTAATATCCCATGAGTCAAACCAGTGGTTTCCAACTTTTTCCAGGATAAATCCTTCTTTGAATCAACAAAATATTTCCTAGACTCACCCCCACATGATAATATTTATTCTTTCAGTATTTGTTGATTGAGATGGTACATATTGGTAAAGAGCTGTTGACTTGTTTATATTTTATTAATATCAGCATCATATTAATACCTTTGAAAAATACTAGTTTTTTATTTTGTTTTGTTTTGTTTCTGAAGTGATTCTAGATTTTTCTGAAGGATCTTCCCACTGGAAATCCCTCCATCTGAGGAAACATTCCCATCATAGCTAAACCCCTCTGTGAGGTAGAGTCCACCATAGTTCCAAGGTGTAAAGAAATTTACACTTGGTTCTGTTCAGGAGTGAGGATTTCCCCTCCTGGCTTCATTCATACTCACAACTCTTGAGGCCTCCATTTTCTGTTCCAGGCCTATGAGTAGCCTCACTATGGATGGGTGGGGACCACATTGAGTGTACTCAGGCATCTTTATCCCCTCCTATCCAGGTCAGGCTGCCTCTTCCTGTTTATCCAAGCTCAGTTTTTCCTGGTATTTGGGAGAGGAAAATCTGTATCTGCAAGCATAGTGCTGAGCCTTTGTATCTAGTCCTAGCTCTGCAATTTCTGTGAATGTTTGTTCTGAGTCAGTGTGTACCGGGCACTCTTGGATACAGGGAGAAAGTGGAGCAAAAGAGCAATACACTCCTGTCTCATGTCTTATGACTAGCTGAGACAGAAATGAAAACAGAGAAGGGTAACCCTGAAGGTTGCCCTGATCAGGAAGCTCCTTCCTGTGAGTGCTATTGCTGAGGTCTATCAAAGCTCAGGATGGAACTCCATCTTTTAGTCTTTTTCTGCTAGGGGAAAAGAATACCTGCTTGAGTCTTTGTATTATTAAGAAGAGCCTCTGTTTGGACTCTGTAATTAAAGGTAGAAGTTCTGAAATTGAGACCCTGTAAGTTGCCCCAGTGGGGAGGCTTCTAGGAGAAAGAATGGTTGCCAGGGCCCAAATGCAGGCAGGACATCTCTGCTCAAGTAGCCCCAAGTGGGAAAGGGGGAACCCATTACAATGGGTTCCATCTCACCAAGGCCTCTGATAACAAACAGGAGAGGAGGGGAGACCAGTCCTACGATGGGCAAGGAGGGGGACTGAGTGCTTGCATCAGAATTACCAATCAATTTTGTCCCAGCAGGGTGGACTGGGTGCTAACCACCCGTATAGTGCTAACCACCCGTATAGTGCTTTTGTGTGGTGAATTGAAGATTCTGTGCAGAAAAGCTCCACCCAGAACACTTGCTAGGGTACATGAAGCTGCCATGATATTTCAGCCTCTACTTGGCTACTTGGCTGGGGCCCTGTGGCAGGCACAGACTGCACAGCCCTGCTCTCAAGGATACTGCTTTCCCTGCAAGAGAAGTAAGAGTTCCAAATTTACTAAGCCTACAGGGTGCCAGATATAAGCAGCCCTCTGTATCCTCAGATCAACCAAATGTAGATTGAAAATATTTAGGAAAAAAAAAAAGAAAATTGCATCCATACTGAATGTGTATAGACTTTTTTCTTGTCATTATTCCCTAAGCAACACAGCATAACAATTATTTACACAGCATTTATATTGTGCTAGGTATTATAAGTTATCCAGAAATGAGTTAAAGTATACAGGAGCATGTGTGTAGGTTATATGCAAATATGATGCCATTTTATATAAGGGACTTGAGCATCTGTGGACTTGGGTGTACTGTAGGGATGCCTGGAACCAATCTCATCAGAAATTGGATCCAATCTCACCAAAAGACCAAATGTAGCTACATCATATACTACATACTATACTACATCCTGTACAACCACATGAAGTGGATATCTTTATCCCCACTTTACAGATGAGGTAACTGAAGTTAAGAGATGTTAAGCAAATATTAAGACCTTGTGAGTCTTCACAGAAAGGGGACTGATGTGGATGCTCTGCATGGCCTCCTCCTTCACATCACTGCCCGTCCTGGGAGGCTGTGGATGAGTGGTGACCTAGACAATTAAAGAATAAGAAACTCTGCTGAGGGCTGGGGTTGTGGCTCAGTGGCAGAGTGCTTGCCTCGCACATGTGAGGCACTGAGTTCGATCCTCTCCACCACATAAAAAAGGAGTAAATAAATAAACAAAGATATTGTATTCATCTATAACTAAAAAATAAACAACAACAACAAAAGAATCTCTGCTGAGGATGTGACAGATGTTACCCACCTCTCTGATGAGGATGCAGGAATGGGCTTTTGCCTGAAAGGTCTGTTATCATGGTTCTTAAAATGCTTAAAATGAGACCAGATTGGCCATGCAAGCATGTCCTGAGAAAAATCACCACTCTCTTGAGAAATGCACATATTTTTGAGAAATAACAAACAAACTCAAATCACCTTCTCATCTGTAATGTTTATTCTCACCATGTCTATTTCCCAGTTTGCACTGGCAGCCATCAAATGGCTAAGGACCAGTCAGGAGCATTCATTAAGAGGGAGGAAGTCAGGAATGTTTTGTCCTCCTTTGAATCCATCAGAGGTTGAAAGGAAACCAAAGAGGAAGGATAAGTGTCAGCTGGAAAGAAGAGACCATGAATCCTGGGTCTATAAGAAGAAAGTGGTAAGAACCCCCCAAAGAGAGCAAAGGGTGAGCATGACCAGGGTGTGGGGGAGCTGCCAGCAGGAGGCCTTGTGTTTGTGTGCATCTGCAGGGCTGGTGTGAAGAGCTGGGCTGAGCCCCACATCCGATCGGAAGTATAAGCCTGAAGCTCCTGGCTCGGGATGCTGCAGCTGTTCTGGGGATCTGCACAATTAACATTCTCCCAGCGCCCTGTGCCCAAAGGAATCCAGTCACGCAGAGGACGTGGTGCCTGGGAGCTGGGGTCAATGAGAGCTCAGTCTGAAAGAATGTGTTCCTGCCCTCTGAGGCATATCCTGCCTCAATCAGTGGGCTCTTGCTAACCTAATCACCTGCAGGAAAAGGCCTGCGAGCTGCCCAGCCAGGTCCAGAGCCCTCAGGTGCAGGGATGGTGAGCCTAGGAACAGGGAATCACTTTTCCTGATGATCAGAAATTTGCCAATCTATTGTTTCTGTCAGATGGTCTTTATTGTTACCCACCGCCCCAATTTTTTTTCGTCTCCAACACAGTGCTAGTTTGTCTCCAAGAATGCTAGGAGCTGGTCACAGGATAACCTCTGAGTTATAGCTTTAGGAAGCCAGATCACTTCTTTCCTATCCTGGTCCCCTTACTAAGAGCACACAATACACAGATCAAGAGGCAAAAGCTTCCATTAGATTTTCCTGAATGAAAATCAAATTACTGTTACTTCTGGGTTGGGGGATTGAGCAAAGAGCAGATTTCCCTCTTCTCCTTTCCTCAGGCCTATTGAGGGAATGTGTTTCCTGGTCATTCATGCCCTCACCTACTATGTAGACCATCCCCACATCTCACCCAGGCCCTCTCTGCCAAATGAGGTACTGGGCCAGGATCCTGCTCAATGTGAGCCTCCCTTGGCCCTGCCTGTCTCATTACTGATGAACCTTTCTCCATCCTCAAGAAGCTATTTCCCCAAGGAGGCTGGTTCCGCCCTGTTTTCCAGTTTGTTCTGTTACTTTTTATCCTTCCTAACAGAAACACTCATTCTTGTCAAAATCCTGTCAGAAATCACTATTCTCCTTCTGTAATGGATACCAATGTTCTGTCAGAAATCACTACTCTCTCTTTGTAAGTCATCGTCCTGAAATATATATATCACTGCTCTCTTCAGAAATCCAATAATATCCTAAACAGAAGTCAATTTGGCAGGGGTTGGGGGGATGGGTAAGAAATCCCTATTTTCCTGTCATAAGCCATTACTGTCCTGTCAGAAATTCCTACTCTCCTGACAGATCCCGGTTTCCTGTTAGAAGTCATTACTTTCCCATAGGAAATCGTTGCTCCTTGCCTTGTCCTTCTCCCCACAGGATGTTCAGAGTTGTTTGTCATCCTCTGACGTTAGTAGCTTCCCCATGACTGTCTCAGTGGGAGAGGAGCAGGACCAGCAGATCACACCTGTTTCTCGCCACACCTCTGGAAGCTCAAAGCTGGGTCCAGACGCAGCCTGGGGCATTGAACTAGCACTGGGGGGCGGGGGAGGGGGGAGTCCACAGTCTGATGCCCTGAACACCACCCCGGATGATTCAAACAAACAAGTCATGCTTGCTGGACCTTTTCCTCATCTCTTGGCTAGGAATAACAATGTCAGCCACTGTCTGCTTCATAGCATCGTTTTATTTAGCTCAATGATACCTCTGATTTTCAGAAAGTTGGTACCCTGTTTAAGCCCCAAATCTCTTTTTCTGTCATCTTCACATGTGTTCTCTCCCTAATACTTCTATACCTCAGCTTCTCAACCTTGTCCCTAATTCTTCTCTTACCTGGTAAAAAATGCCCCTACTTCTCTAACATCCAGGCTCAACCTGCTTGGTTCCACGTGTGACATGGTTTCCAGCCCAGCTCACCTCCCCCGCCCCCAGGTACTAGTTTGTATGAGTTTTCCTCAGAGCATGGTCTCAGCAGGATCATTACTCTCCTCCTTCTAACTTAGCCCAAGATGGCATGAGCTTTTGTACCTCAGATGAAATATGCCATTTGCCACACTGATTCTTCTCCATTTATTCAAGCTTTTTTTTTTTTTTTTGTCTTTTAGAGGTTTGTAATTTTGGTTGACCAAGTTTTGTATGTCCTTTTAGGTTAATTACAAAATAGTGTTGAACTAGGCTATTAAAAATATATAAGGAAGTTCTTTCTAATGCTCCATCCTTTCTTAGGGTTAAAACAAATCCAATCTGATATCCCTTTTCCATCCTGTGACACGTGGTCAGGGGTACTCTCAGATAACACTTTGAGAGATTCTGTATCCTCACAGAAAAATGCAAAGAGGTTCAGTACTTTCTACTTGATAATGTAAAAATGTTGCTGCATACATCTCAGGATGATTTTCAGCCACAAGGCCTGAAACACAATTTAATTGCCAGAAAAATCAATTGAAGCCAATACTTTATTTTTCATTCATCAGACATTCAATTAGGGCCTTCTAGGAACATGCCATACCCAGTAGAGGGGAACAAAAGGACTAGGGCCTGCTCCTGGGGTCAAGGAGAGTACTGTACTGCAAGGACTGTTGCCAGAATAACTTTTTCATCAAGATCACTGGAGTTCAGATTCCAGCAGAGATTTTGCTAACCTTATTGAGCACACACTATATGCCAGGAACTTGGTAGACAAGGTTGTTGGCATTGTTTTGACACTTGGTTATAACTTTTCTGTATTTCCACCTCCAAGGAAAAACATGTCTGACTGAGGCACAAAGACTTGAGCCTTCAAATCAACCAAGCTTCTCAGAGGCCCTGGCCCTCATGACCCTGTCCTCTTTTATCCTTGCTGTCTGATCACAAGTGAATTTTGCTCCATGGTAGAATCTAATGGATGGTATGTGCAGGCATCTGAAGTCCCCACTTTGTAAATGACATGAGGCATTGATTTTTATTCAGCCGTCTTGGGGAAAATCATTTGTATATTAATGTAACTGGTGATAGATCATGGAGCAAAGCTTAAGAATGGAGTGAATTTAAGATTCATCAATTTTCTTCAAAACACATTTATTGAGCTGAGCATAGTGGTACACACCTTTAATCCCAGAGACTCAGGAGGCTAAGGCAAGAGGTTCTTACGTTCAAGTCCAGCCTCAGCAACTTAGTGAGACCTTAACTCAAAATGTAAAATAAAGTGGGCTGGAAAGGTAGCCTAGTGGAAGAATGCCCTGGTTTCCATCCCCAGTACCAGGAGGGGGCAGGGGAAGGTGCCAAGCACTGTTCTAGATTCTTGGGGATTTACTAGTAAACAATCCTGTAAAAAAGTCCCTGCCCTCATGCAACTCACATTCTAGTAGCAAGAACAAACAAATACATAGTATTTCAGATGCTGATAAGTGCTACAGAGAAAAATCAAACAGGGAAGAAGACTTCAAAGAGATGTCCAGTTTGCGGAGGTACACTTCAGGCCTCTCCATCAGATCCAGGACTTCCTTATTGCCTCTACCAGGGTTACCCGGGCAACCATGGAGGTTGGGATATGGAAGTGTTCACCAGGAAATAAACTGACCTAAGAGATTCATCTTGAAGAGGTTGACCAAACAGAGTTAATGCTGAAGAAGAAGAAGAGAAAGCTCATTCACCTGTTAATACCTCCCAGCTCCAGAACCATGCCCTGTGGGGCCCAGTCAGGACCCAGGCCTCTTCATCTGTCTCCATAGTTCTACGTTTCCACTCAGCACAATTTTTGTATTTCAGGTGCCAGATGACTGCCCTGGGGAACCTGCTTCAGACTTCTTCCACAATTTCCCCAGCTCTGCTGCAAAATATTCCCCTGCTAGCCAAAGCCAACCCTGTTCTCCATCACCATCTCACTTCCACCAGAGCTTCACAATTTGCCAAAGGCTCTCCTAGCCACCCCCACCACCCACATAGTGTCATTCTCTTGCAGAGTCCAGGGGAACAGCAAATCAGAGAAGGAAGCCTGATGAGCCTTGGCTTGGAACATTGGTTCTCAAACCTGACCATGCATCAGCATCACCTGCAGGACTTTTAAAAACCTACTTCTGGGCCCCAACCCCACATCTCCTGATTCAGTAAGAATGGAGCCCCAGCATCTGTGCATCTAATCGGATCCCAGGTGATGCTGGGCTTCAGACCCTGGTGCCACACTGGGACTCACTGCTCTAGGCCAACCAAAGGCAGGTTGGGCTTGACTTCTGGGCCCCTAGCTCTTCATGGGCTCTTCCTTTCCCTCTAGTTTGTGGAGCCTTCTCTCCCTCCCCTCTCTTCTCTTCCTTAGTCATCTGATTTTCTCTCTTCTAAAAAATGCTTTTGGAGGGTGAGTTGCGGGGGGGGGGGGGGGGACTTCACTGAGTTGCAAATGGATAACCATAGCTACCATCCCTCCCAGGAATATTTGAATTTCAGCTGTCCAATAAACTCCAAAGCTTAAGAAGTAAAACTCTGATGGTGACCTGTAGGGTCAGCTAGTGAATGGCAGTTGTGTTTGGGGCTCAGAACCTCTAAAACCGTGTGGGTGGCACTTATCTGTCCCCCCTCCTTGGTGCGCCTGTGGGAAATGTCTTCTCTCCCGCCTGGATGAGAGCTTAAATTCTATGCCCCTCTTCTCTAGAAGCAGTGAGGCAGAGACACCACTACTGAAGGGGAGAACAACTCCTCCTCTTAATGTTGGTAATTAAATTCCCCAGGAAGTAGGATCCACAGTGTCTTTTGTGCTCTCCACAGGCCTGTTTCTTGCCTTGGTGGGAGGAAAGGAAATCTGTTGAGACAGGCTTTGATTCTCCTGCTTTGGAAGCCCTGCTGTGCTTGCATCTGGGCCAGGCCCAGTGGGGTCTCTCTGTGCAGAATAAGCTGACCAGAATTTTCAAAATGAAGGTCTTGGTCTCCCATCTTAGGTTTAAAAGGAGTGGGAGGGCTTAGACACTGAGGAGGGATATGTAAGGAAGAGGCTGGAGAAGGTGAGTGGATGGAGGTCAGCCATGGCCAATTATGTGTCCCTGAATTTCTCCCCTGACCACTTGCCCTCTAATCACAAGAGATGTCCCTTGGCCTCTCTGCCTCTTTTCCTCTTCTTAGAAGCAATTGTTTTCTAGTAAGAATAAAAATGAAGAACAAGGAGCAGAGTAGAAGCAGTCTGTTGGATGGGCCAGAGGGCACTGTCCCTCTAAGCTGACTTAAGGACCACAATGATGTGGCATGGAGGGCCATCATTGGCCTGATAGTCAAAGGCCTAGGTTTTTGTCCTTGAATGGTTTTGTGAAAGTTACTATCTTCTTTGCTGCCCATGGAGGAGTCAGCTGAAATGACCCTGAAGTCCTCCTTTAGCGTCCGAAATTATCAGCTCATCCACCATCATCATTTGCCATGAGAGGTGCTTCAGATAAGAGCACGTCAGAACTGCTTGATGACATTGGTTTTATTTCTTCACATTACCCACAATGGAACTGCACACAAGTCCATGTCTGGGGCAAAGTGTTTCTCCAGGTCTGTTCTAGGAAGCCACATCACACAGAGAAATTCCCTCATTCTCTCCTCCCTGCTCCCCCTCCACCTGTCTCACCATCATATGTAGTTGGTTTTGCACAAAGAACTCTGTAGCCATCCCAGCCACTCTTGTCTGCCCCTTAAACCCTCTCCATGGCCCACCATGGAAGCCCCAACAGCAGATTGTTTCACAGCATAACTTTTATACCATACTCCTGCAGGTACACATGTGCACATAAATGTGTGCATGTGTGTGTGGCACTACAGCTGATTCTAGAGACATCAAAAAAATGGCAGTTAAGAGCTCAGGTTTGGAGTCACACACATCTAGATTTAAATCCTGCCCTCCCCAACTTGGTAGCTTTGTGCAAACTTCTTAGCCTTTCTAAGCCTTAGTTTTTTCATCTGCAAATTGAGAATGAAGTACCCCAAGAGTTGAATGGGAATCAGTGCTTCCCTTCTCAGAGGATGACATTTTTTTTCTAAGATAATCAGAAGGCTCCATCAGTGTCATGGGCAGGCAACCTCTCTTTGGATAGTAGCACTTTTTCTATGGCTGCCATTTCATTGTAGGTCACCTTCTGTAATCCCCCAAGTTCCTGGAATTCTGAAGCAGAGTCCCCAGACAGGCATGGCACTCAAGAGGTAACTAAAGCTTCTCTTCCCCTGACCCACTGGCCCTTCAGCCTCCATTAGATTACATTTCAGGCACATGTAGGTTTCTGTCCTGAAGTACTGGGGTGATTTCAGAGAGTAGGAACAGAACCTAGAGCACTAACTAGTCTATTTGGACTTTACCTTGAATGTTACAAGGACAGACATGAACTTCATAAGGAGGCCCACCTGTCTGCCACCCCCAATCCTACCTTTTGGGCCTCAAGTACACAGGCCCACTATGCTCTTTGGTCTGCGCAGGGCCTGCTCTTTTGTTAATGCATTTGTTGCTTCTTCCACACAGCCTTCCCATTCTCCTGCACCCACAGGCAGTCATGGAGTGAATGTGTGTTTTTTTGTATATTTCTTACAAGCCATATGGTGGTATTTTCCTGTGATGTGTTTTTATTTTTCACAAGTGGTGTTGTGTCATATAGTGCGTTCTGCTTCTCCTCCTTCCACCCAGCACTATGCCTTAAGAGCCATCTTGTTGCTGTGTGTACTTCCAGACTGCTCTCCTCTCACCTCCTGCCATGTACACTCTGGTGACAGTCAACAGGTAGCAAGGTACCCTCTGGCAGCATGTCCTCCATCTCCTAACCTGACCCACCTCCTCTCAGATTTGTCAGTGCAATCTCTAATTGCTCTGAGAACTCACCAAGCGCTCTCCTTCGATTTTTCTTCAGTTGTGAAGCCCCTGGTAGCACTCAAGGTGGGCAGAGAAATGAGCCTCAATGTTTGTATTGCTCTGTCTACAGAACCCCGGGGGAGGCCTCTGTAGATCTATGGTCCCACAAGGAGGGGCTCTAATGTGATTTTCATATCAGCCTAGTACTTTCTTTGATTGGTTGACTAATTAAAGAAAACACATCTTTCAAAGGCAAACACATTTTCCTCCAACAGAAACAGTACAGTTGAGGGCTGGGGTTGTGGCTCAGTGATAGAGCATTTGCCTAGCACGTGTGAGGCACTAGGTTTGATCCTCAGCACCACATAAAAATAAAGAAAGATATTGTGCATCTACTACTAAAAACATTTTTTTAAAAAAAGAAAAAACAGGGAGCTGGGGTGGTGGCTCAGTGGTAGAGCGCTCACCTAGCATGTGTGAGGCACTGAGTTCGATTCTCAGCACCACATATAAATAAATAAAGTCCATCGACAACTAAGAAAATTGAAAAAAAAAAAAAAAAGCCAGCCTCAGCAATTTAGCATAGGCCTTGCCTCAAAAAAGTTTAAAGGGGGGGGGGGAATAGTGCAGTTGAATGCCCTAATGAAAATAACATCTCCCTCATTAGCAGCCCATTCACCTGCCCATGGAGTCGTGGTGGGGAGTTTGGTTTCTTTTTGTGAGGGAGAAAAGGGGCAGCTTGGAGAGTTCTGCTGGCCGTTAGAAGAGCCACATGTGGTGTTCATGGCTGCTCTGGACTCTTCTGGGGAAGACGTTGCCCACAATTAAATTCTTTCATCAGTAATTCTCCTCTAGTCAAGAAGACTGGGGTGTTGCCAGTTCCTCCCAAAGGAGAGCTTTCCCAGGATTCACCACTGTTCACAGAGGCATCTGTCACTTCTGGGCGAGCTGCATGAACTTTGAGACTTTCTCCATTCTTTTTATCCTCCTGTACTTGGGCTTCAGCCTCAACTTTCTCCTACTATCTCTTCTGGGGGATCCAGAGGAGCTACACGAACCCAAGGAGCATGGGAGTCAGCGTGGCCTTGACCCCAGACTTTTCTCCATAACCCTGGTCTATTGGTTTGTGTCACCCTAAACTACTGGTTTAATCTTTCCAGGTTTCTTGTTTAAAAGGATAGGGAGGGGCTTTGGGGACTTCAGACTCTTGAAGTCTGCACTTTTTTTTCCAAAAGCATCAGTATTCTTGCCTCCTCCCTTCCCACTTCAACTATGACTCTGGTGTCCCCAACCCCCACCATCCCATTCTGCTTTTCCAGTCCCAGCCCTTTCTGAGGATCCTCTCCATTTTTCACCTCTTTCTCTCTGCTCAAAGTGATATGTTTTCCTCAAAGTTTCCATCTGCCTCCAATCTCCCTTACTGAAATGACTGCAATAAGTATGCGAGATCTCCCTCTAGTCTCCCAACTCTCCCCTTGGTTCCACAATCCTTTGGAGGTTTGGATCAGGTAAGGGAAGCGGAGTATGCTTCGAAGTCACTTGCCTTGCCCTTCAATCACCCCAGATTCTTGGAGCTTCTCTTGATCAGGTGTAGTTCTGGGCCGCCCAGGAGTGCTCACAGTCTTGCCAGAATCCTGTGAGACGGCCTCAGTCCCATTGTGCAGGCTTAGAGAAGACAGAGATCAATAAATCTCTTCAATGGAGAACTTCTATATGCCTCTGTACCCTTCCCCAGCCAAATCAGGGACTTACCATCTTCTGAGAGCTGTGGGTACCACCTTTGTGGTACCACCTTTGTACTGTCTTATTCATGCATCCCTTTCCCTCTTATTCATCAAACATAGGGGGAAATAGCTCAAGGATGCAGAGATGGATATGCTGCTGAGACCTGGCCTTCCAGACCTCAGTCAGAGGGGCCATAGACAGTAACAGCTGGAGGCATGCAAACTAGACCCTCCCCTTCCACACATGCTACAAAAATGGGGACTGGAAGACAGGCTGGGCTAGGGGAGAGTCTAACTGAAGCCCCTCACTGAATCATGATCACTTGATGGCAAGGTTGTTCACAGCAGCACACACAGCCGAGCCTGAAAGTCAATAGGATGACAAAGGCAAAGGGCCGTGCAGTGATAAATAGGCATATTTATCAACCTGCCCTTCTGTCTGAGTGTTCTCCCTGTGCCCTTTGTCTTCCTTTCTCTCAAGCGCATCTTGTGCAGTTCACAGGGGGAGGGTAGAAACTGGAAGACAGCCCTGAGGGAATGTAGTGTTGTGCACATGGGGACACCTGTGTGGCTTTGCACAGTCAAGCAGGAAGGTGTACTGTGGTGCCAGGATAATGACCCAGGCTGAAGTACTTTTTCAAGCTTGATGTTGTCAGGGGGCCATATCCATTTGCTTGGTATCAACTTTTTGAATTTTTCAAAATATAAAGATATCACAGTTTTTGAGTGTTGTTCGTAGTTGAAACACTGTATTGTAAGGAAGCTTTAGATAAAGAGAGTACAAATAAATACGTATATGTGAATAAATATGTGTAATACTGTTGCCAGTTTATATGCAACTACTCAGAATTAAGAGGAAATGTGTGTGGGGTGGGGGCACATGCTATGACTGATCTAAGATTTCTTACAAATTCTCTGTTGTGTAATGGGAGTAAATATGGTGGCAATTTGACCATTAACAGTAGTTCAGTCTATTCCAGCTTTGAGAGCTCTTTGATATCCATGCTCAGAAGTCCTGATTGCTTTCCTCTCCCCTTCCCTACCCCAAGACAGCAGCAGGTGAATGGGGAGTTCTTGTTCATCCTTTGGGCCTTTGTGGGTTCCTTTATTGCAGGCCAGGTTTCTCCCTGGTTTCTGGTTCCCACAGTGGACCGTGTGATTCTGTCAGAGCCCAGGCTATCCCCTGGCTGTCTCATACTCTCTGAGTCTGAAAGTCGCAGTCACTTTCCCCCTGAGTGCTAAGGCCACTCTATCCCTCAGCATGCAGTCCCTGTGTCAGGCCCATTGGCTTGTGCATCTACACTCACTTTCATTTCCTAAGGGGCATATGAAATCCTCCAGCCCTCCCACAGCCTTCCCTCCTTCAGGAAGTCCTGGGAGGAGTGATGCGGTCTTTCTATCTCAGGTGATCATTTTAGCTCTTAGTGTGAAAACTTCTACAGGTGATGGGGCCCTGCAGGCTGATCTCCTCGCAGATTGCCACCATGAGATGGAAGAAAAAAAAATCTTTGCTTTTGGATTTCCCAAAGCTGTCTAACATCCCAACCCTCCTGGATTTCAAGTCAGGCAGGTGAGAAGTCAGAGTACAGGACTACAAACCCTGGGTATGATGATTTCCTTCCCCTATTTTTTTTTTTTCGAGAGAGAATGTTTTAATATTTATTTCTTAGTTTTCAGTGGACACAACATCTTTATTTTATTTTTATGTGGTGCTGAGTTTCGAACCCAGCACCCTGCACATGCCAGGCAAACGCGCTACTGCTTGAACCACATCCCCAGCCCTCCTTTCCCTATTTTTATTTCCTTTCCTTCTCCTAGAACCCACTGGAGCAGGAGGGAGGTTTCCCACCTCTTCATTTTATATCGTCTTCACCTTATATCATCTACCTTCCATGATGCAGTGACTCCCATAGCCTGGCCAATGTGAAGAAAAATGGTATCTTCTCTATGAATGGAATTATAAGTTGGAGCCCTTGGCCTTGGCTTTCAATGTGGGAGTTGCTGAACAACCCGGAAATGAGGACAAGAATACATTGCTTTCCCACCCTCAAGTGTCTCCATTATATTTCATATTTATTTATAAAAATATTCTATAAAATAATAGTTGCTTAGGAAAGCATAAAGATTAGGCAGATAACTTTTATTTTTAATCCCCATGATGTGAAACACACCATGCTGGGGAAGGAGAAAACAAATGCAAAATATGGTCTCTGACCCCAAGGACTTAATATTCCAAGAATGCCGTAAATGTAATAAGCAACTGATCTACAACAGGAACTGATAAGACCTTGTGAGGTGGGTGCAATGCCTGAAGCCAAAGGTCTTCAGAGAACTTGGTATGCTTGGGGAGCAGATGCAAATAGAAAGGGAGTTGAAGAAGTAACAGATAATGAAGATGACTAAGACTTCAAAACTAGATTTCAGGAATATGGAGGTTTGGAAGAGATCTGGTTTGGTTTCGTACACTCAGCTGCTAGAATTGTAGCTCTAATTGCTTGCTACTCACTAGGCCTCTTCCTGGGTGCACCCTGGAGTTCAGTGCATCTCATGGGCTCTGCATTGGATTTGTACCCCGACTGGTTTCTACTGCAGAAAACTTGACTTTTCCACAGTTTGCCCAAAGAGGGCTTTTAAAAATGGAATTCTCCTATGGAATGTCTCCCAGAGAGGCCTCCTCTTTTCCCAGCAATCTGACCACCAAGTGAACCACATCCTTGACAGCAGCAGCAACAGCTACAGCTAGAAGTTCAGCAGTATCAGCCCATGGCATGGAGCAAGGAAATATAGCAGGTTCCATGCTAAGGAGGGTCAGGAAGGAAGATGAGATACTTGTCAGAAGCTGAGGAGTGAAGCTGGGAGGCCCAGGCACTTGGGGTAAATTAATGCAACAAGCATTTACTGAGTGCCTACTATACAAGAGGCTTTATTCTAGACATTGAGGATATAGTGGTGAAAGAGAATGAGAAGGACTCTCTTCTCCCTACTTTCTAGGATGTACTCTTTCCTTCCACTCTAGAATGAAAATAGTAAGTAAGTAATCAATTATGAACAAGAACTATAAAAATACCAGAGTAGTGAGGGATGTGCAAAAAAAAAATTAGAGTAATGAGCTAAAATTCAGGTGACCTCTTTGGAGAAGCTGGTCAGGGAAGATCAGTTAAAAAAAATATTATATTTGTGAGCTTCTGTATGGAGCATAAGTGACCTGGATTATTGGATTATTATGATGTTAGTCATCTCCGCATGCCTTAGAGCATTTAGATGTATTGTTTCAGACAACTACAGTTTATTAAGTATTTAACAGTAATTTAATAACAGCCACACTTGTCTTGTTTTCTCTTAAATTTTTATGAGATTGGATTAAGAGACTACTGTCTACTTCTAGTTGAAGTAGATGGAGTGAAAGAGGTTGTCTTAAAATGCAAATTAGTCAGATAGCCATGCATAACAATTTCTAAGAAGAAAAATGGGAGAAGCTTGATGTTATTAGAGGATGAATCATGGAGAAAGAAATAGGGGCACTGGGCTTAGGAAATATGGACCATAAGTTGTGAGCAGTCTTCTCATTTATAGTTTATGGGCATTATAACTTTTTTGTTGTTTATAGCTCAACAGAGCTAACACTGAGCTCTGGATCATTTTCCCCTGAAATAACCTCCTTTTTTCTCTGAAAGAATTCTCCTAGGGCTAAGGTGGCTCAGAGGTAGAGCACGTGCTTAGCATGTGTGAGGCACTGGTTTGGATCCTCTGCACCACATACAGTAAAATAAAGACATTGTGTCCACCAGTAACTAAAAAAATAAATATTAAAAAAATTCTCCTAAAATTATACAATACTGAACAATCTTGCTGAAATACTCAAAAAGAAAATCTAATGGTGATTCCCTAAAACACCAAGAATATTGGCCATTGCAACTGCAAGTTTCTGAGATTTTACAGAAAGAATTACCAACAGGAGAACAACAAGTCCAAGGAAAAGGTCAGCTTATGCCAGTTTGGAGGATGGCCTGGTACCAAGCAGGAAGATGTAGCCATATCCTCCCCTAGGGAGGGGAGCTAATTAGCTCTGCTTTATGACTTAAGGAGCTATTGATTCGACCATGACATTCAAGTATTTCTGAAGAACAGAGTTTGAAATATGCTGTTTTGGAGTATTTTACCCCAAATGACCAAATCTAACAGGGATTGGAATAATATATAGAAGTGAAACAAGACTTCACTTGAGCAGTATTTCCTAAAACTCATTACCCTTTAGATAAACCAATTAGCTTAACATTCTGCTTAATTTTCTTCAACATTCTGCTTAATTTTCTTTTTTTCTATAGTGAGATCAGTGATTTTAAATATTGTTCCTCAAAGTTTCCATTACCAATGGGAACCTCAACAGGCAAACAGTAACCATATGTAAAATTAGTAGCTTAAACTCACAATACCAGATGGGAGGGATCAGAACTGATTCTTCTTTTTTGTTGTCTCTGTGAAAGAAAAAAATTCACTATGACTTTTGAGGTGAAAAAGGCAGGGATTTATAAAAGTTACCATTCAGTATGGAGAGACTTTTGTTCTGGCTTCTCAGAGGACTAGAACCCTCAGTGCCCAGCAGAAGGAGGAGAGATGGGTATGTGGAAGGGAGTACTTGCTGGCCGAAGGAAGCTACCTCTTCATGCCATTTGGGTGAGTCAGTATGTATGGAGTCTCTGCTTGGTAGGGAGCTAAAGCCAAGGTTAAAAGTGCCAGAGCTGTTATTTGTGCAAATATAGGTGCTTACATATCTGGGAATGCTGAGAATATACTCATTCCCCACACCCTTATCTTCTGTCACAACTGATTGGCCCATGAGTAGACATGTGACCCCAGCTGGTCCAATCTGCCCTCTTAGGATTATGAAATTGAGTCTCAGAAACTTAGTAGGGTTCTGCAAGGCACTTGAATTATAGGTTGGCTATTGCTATAGTTTGCATGTGTGTGTTCTTCCAAAATTCAAATATTTGAGCCTAATATCCAATGTGACAGTATTAAGTGGTAGGGCCTGTAGGGGAGGTGATGAGTCCCCAGCTCTCATAAATGGAATTAATGCTCTTTTGATTCAAATGTATGATATGTCAAGATCATTGTAATGTTTTGAGCAACTAATAAAAAATTTTTAAAATAATAAAATAAAATTAAAAATAAATTAAAAAAAGGATTGAAGGGAGTGCCCTAGTCCCCTTTGCCCTTCCATCTCCTGCCATGTAAGGACACCATGTTCATCCCTTTTTCTGGCTTCTAATATATAAATACACAGCAATGAGGCTCCACCTTGGATGCAAAGAGTGGGCCCTCACCAGATACTGAATGTGCCAGCATCGTTTTTTTTTTTTTTTTTTAGAGAGAGAGAGAGAAAAAAATTTTAATATATTTTATTTTTTAGCGGACACAACATCTTTGTTTGTATGTGGTGCTGAGGATCGAACCTGGGCCGCAAGCATGCCAGGCAAGCGCGCTACTGCTTGAGCCACATCCCAGCCCATCTGCCAGCATCTTGATCATGAACTTCCCAGCCTCCAGAACTGTGAGCAATAAATTTCTATTATTGACAAATGGCCCAATCTGAGGTGCTTTGTTAGAGCAGCACATACAGACTGACACAAATGTAAAGCCAGGATCGGGGCACCCATGTTTAGGCCTGATTAGATAAGCAAAGAAAAATAATAATAATAATAATAATGAAAGCAGACACCTGAATGTGCCAGGCACTATTCAAAGAACTCCATGCATTTCAGTTCAATCTCACAACAGTCCTATGAGAGAAGTATCATGATTCTCTTTATCTCCAATTTACAAGTAAGGAAGCTGAAGATCAGCAGCTGAAGGAATGTGTCCAAGGTCACAAGTTCACTAAGTGGTGGATCTAAGTATTTTAGCTCTGGAGACTGCGCTTAATCACACGCTGGAGATGGGGACGGGGCGGTGGAAGAGGAAGAGGCACGTGCTGTAGAATCTGAAATAAGACAAGATAGCTCTCTAGAGAAAGGGATTTGGAGAGAAAAGCCATATTGGCTCTTGTCAGTCTGCAGTTTGGATTCTGATGAAGCATGATCATGCTTCCCGCCTTTGAGTTCTGCCAGATCCCTCCATTTCTAATCAATTTCTACTTTTTCTTATATCAGCTCAAATGAATTCTGTTCATTGCAACCCAATGATCTCTGACTCAATAAATTGGAATAAGAGGGAACAGCAGTGTGTGTGTGTGTGTGTGTGTGTGTGTGTGTGTGTGTGTGGTGTGGCTGAAATTAGCTAGAATTGTGTTATGTTGATCAGTCAGAGAAATATGTGAGAGATGTTTTAATTTTGCTCTTTCTTAAACTCACACAGTAAACGAAGCAGGGATGATCTAATTGCTTTAATAACTGAGATTAAATTTCATACAAAAGTATCATTTAGAAAAGGAAGTCAAACCTCTGCCCAGTGTCTGGGAACTAACGTGATCATGGCTTCACTTCCACCTGAAGGGATTGGAACTAAATTACAGGGAGGGGTCTACAGAGTGGGAGTTAGCCCAGGATGTAAATGATTCTTTTTTTTTATTATTGGTTGTTCAAAACATTACAAAGCTCATGATATATCATCTTTCATACATTTGATTCAAGTGGGTTATGAACTCCCATTTTTACCCCAAATACAAATTGCAGAATAACATCGGTTACACACTCACATTTTTACATAATGGCATATTAGTGACTGTTGTATTCTGCTACCTTTCCTATCCCCTACTATCCCCCCTCCCCAATGATTCTTAATTAGCCTTAATTTTTTGCTTCTTAATTTGTTTTAATTGTTACATGAGTTTTCCATTGCTGCATTCTAAATCATCCCCCCAAAATACAGGAGCTTAAAAAGCCAAAAATCATTGGATTCTTTCTCATGGTTTCTGTGGATCAGGATTCAGACAGGAAAAAGCAGGAATAGTTATCTTCACTTCCCAAATGGGAAGTTATGAGGTCTGCATGGGGCTGGTGGCTGTAATCCATGTCTTCATTTCTAAATCTGCCCTTGTGGCTGGCTATCAGCTAGAACCTCACCTGGACTATCATACAGAACACCTACAAGTGGCTTCCCCATGTGGTTTCCCTGCATGACCTAGTTTGGTCTTCTTTACAGGATTGCTGCAGGGTTCCAAGAACAAACATCCTCTGAGAGAACCAGGGAGAAGCTCTATGACTTTCTATGATCTAGTCTCAGAAGTCACATAGCATCTGTTCTGCCTGTCAGTCTGCCTATCTTAAGAAGTGAGTCCATAGACTCCACCTTATTAGGGGAGAAATGGCAGTCACACAATAAGAAGATAATGTTGCTGGGTGATGTGACACACACCTATTATCCCAGCAACTCAGGAGGCCGAAGCAGGAGGATCACAAGTTCAAAATCAGCTACAGCAAATTAGCGAGGTCCTAAGCAGCTTAGTGAGACTCTGTCTCTAATTAAGAAATCATAATAATAAGAGATGGGGATGTGGCTCAGTGGTAGAGTGCCCCTGGGTTCAATCCCTGGTACCAAAGGGGGGGGAGGAGGAGGAGGAGGAGGAGGAGGAGGAGGAGGAGGAGGGGGAGGGGAGAAGGAGGAGAGGAGGAGGAGGAGAGAAAATAATGTTGGATGGAAAATATTGTTGCAGTCATCTTGGAAAAACTAATAAAGAGACAAAATACAGTGACAAATGCTGATTATTAAAAAAGTAAGATTAAAAACCATTTTGTGGAAGTCCATAAGTCTTGTATTTCTTTAAAAAGCAGAGCATTTAATAAAATCTCAACTGACATGATTGAAAATTTCATCCATTGAAAGGAACAGGCAGGGCCAAGGATAAGTCAGACTTTACCAGCAAACAGCTGTTAGTGACATGCAAATGATGAGAACTTGGGAGAGCATGGTCATCCCATTAAATCAGGGTGTGTAGCTTCAGACTTACAAGCTGGAGGAAAGCAGATTTCAAAAAGTTCAAAATAGATGATCTCATAGTGAGAACCTCTGAAAGGGAGTACGGCTAAAATAGAATGGCTCCAAAAATAAAATTCAGAACCTAAAATTGCAAATGATCCTGATGAGGAAGAAAAAGAGGAGACATCCGAGGAAAACAGCCTTTTTTTTTTCTGCTAATGAGTACAGATTTTAAGAGGAAACACACCAAGATGGAAGGATGGACACAAATCAAGAATGTATATAGAAAGATGTCACAAATGTTTGAGAATGTCACAGGGCAGCAAAAGCACAAAGTTGAGGTTTCAAGAGTTGAAGAAAGCTAAAGATAAATAATCAAAAAGACCCTTTTGACTCTGTACAGAAGAACAAGGAAAGAAGAGGCAAATGCCATTTCCAAGCCTATAATGCAATGTTAAAACCAGAGTCAGCCTCCTAGTTTACACTGCAAATACCTTCACAGAAGATGCAATTCATAAGCCTTAATAGCAAATATAATTTTGTGAAATTTTCTCCAACTGACAGAAAGCAAAATGACTTCACTTCTGTTTCATTTTCTTCTTCATCATAATCAACTTGAAGATTTAAAATGGCTACATATCCTAGGCTGCTTAGGTAGGCCTAATTTCTACCTATGGTTCAGATATAATTACCAACAGTGTTCCATGTCATTCTCAGAAATATCCCAGTTTGAATACTGGACAGAAGTCTTTGTATAGAAAGCAGGACAAAAGCACTATTGGAGGTATTAAAATATTAAGTTTTTTCCTTTAATCCTCAGCTTTTCTTAACTCATGATGTTTTGTGTTAATTATACTGTTTTAAGTTGAGAAAAGATAAAAATTTAAATTCCCAGCATGAATATTACTTTTCTTCTTTATATCATGAAATATCAGTTTTAAATGCAAATACAAGGGCATTTATTTTGTATGTAGAATCACTAAAGGCACATTCAAGTATGTATGTATATTTTATCAGAATAATGGAAACCCTGTACAAAACTAATATGATTATTTTTACTTAACCTTTGATATGCACACATTCTACCAACCATCTTTAGCTTATTATGCAAAAGAAAAAACTGAAAGGAAAAGAGACCAAAAAATGTCCTGTACCTCTCCTTCTATGTCATAATGTCCAGGTAGTGAGGGGATAATACAGGGGAGCAACACAAGCTACAAAGAATAGAATACAGTTCCTGGGTCATTTGTGTTTCTTAAAATACTATCGCCACCTTCTGTGCATGAAGAACCTTCTGGGGCTAAGGGAAAGTGACTTCTCAGGGCTGTCATCACCCCCTCCATAGCACATTCACATGGTGCCCACTTCGAGTCTTGCAAAACTCCCGTGCATCAGGAATCTCTGGATCTCTACTCAGAGGCCAATGCAAGAGCCTTGAGAATGGAGGGACAAAGGTGGTGCTGGACATGTACATTGTGCATTATCTCCTCTTTAGGTGCAGGCTCTGAAGTCTCATCAGACTATACTAAAAACACAAAATCAAATCAAGGATAAAATCAAGGATCTCAAGTCAGCAACAAAGAGATTTAAGCCATGGTCACATGCTCATGAAGCAAGTCCTTGTACAGGATCAGAATTATATATGGCTCCTTCCTTCCTTCCTTCCTTCCTTCCTTCCTTCCTTCCTTCCTTCCTTCCTTTCTGGTACCAGTGTTGAACCCAAAGGTACTTAACCACTGAGCTGCATCCCCCGCCCTTTTAAAAAGTATTTTAGTTTGAGACAGAGTCTCACTAAGTTTCTTAGAGCCTCACTAAGTTGCTGAGAATGGTTTTGAACTTGTAATCCTGCCTCAGCCTCCCGAGCCACTTGGATTACAGGTGTGCACCACTGCGCCCAGCATGTGTATGGTTTCTTGAACTAGCATGTGTATCAGAAAGTAGAGAGCACATGTTGAAGCACATATTGTTGAATCCTACTTTCATAATTTCTGCCTCAGTAGCCTGGGATAGACTCTGAAAATGTACATTTCTAACAAATCTCCAGGTCATGCTTATGCTGCTGGTCCTGGGGCTACACTTTAAGAACCACTAGTTTAAAACAGGCCTCTCACACTTGACTGTGCATACATAAATTAGGGTATCTTGTTTAAAAGCATATCTGACGAAGTTGTTCTGGGGTGGGGCCAACATTGCCGGTTGGTAGCCACAGTTTGAATAGCAAGGCTAGAATAGTTGCTAAGTACTACAGGAGGAAGAAGGGTGGGGTTTGAAATGGGCTCTAAATCCTGGAGGAACTGCTTAAGAGGAGGCCCAGTGCATTCCAGGAAGGGCCAAAGGGAATGCACCAAGGGAGAAACAAGGAGAACAGTGGGGAGCTGGATGTGGGGGAAGCAGAGGTTTTATTGGAGATTGGGAACTGAGAGTGGAGAGACCTGCAGAACCAGAATGCACAGGATTCAGGGGAAGGGGTGATACCTCCCTGAAACTGACTGTTTAGGGGGTATGGCTAGAAAGTGGGTTTCCCAAAGCAAATCTCCAAACCTGCTGTCAATAAACTGTCTGTCCAGTGAATGAAACTAGCAGTCCCAGAGGGACCAAACTCTATAGAAGTTTAATGACCCTTGTGGGGCATTCTATGGCAGCACTGTCGAGTAGCAGGGGCCTTTGGGGTCAGGACATGGCTTGGGAAAGTGACTCTGGGTGAACAGGGCTTGTTCTGTTTCTTGTGTACCATGGGGGCAAGGACCGAGATGATCTCTCAAGTTCCTTCAAACAAGGAGATACCATGATTTGGGAAGCTCATTTGTTCCACCTCTCAACACCCCTGCCATGAGAATCTGATGTGCTGGGTCAGGGCTGAGTATGGGTGGGGGAAGTGGGCTTGGTAATTCCCAAAGCAAGGGGGCTTCATGGCACTCCTGCTCCCGTCTGTCTCTAGGTGTGTGTCCCTTCAGGGTTAGGCCTGGAGTATCCAGCAACTTGGGCAGTTCCAACCCTCAGCGAAGCACTCCAGGGACATTTACATTGACCACTGAGATCCATGCAGATTGCAGCCTGCCTGGGGAAGGGTAGGGGGTGGGAGTGAAAACAAAGAAACAAGTGGCTGAGGCTGTGGCCTGAATGGTGTGGCACACCCTGCTGCTTCCCCTGCCTCCTTCTCAGTTCTTGGATTCATCCTGCCTGGTGTTTAGGGGAAGCTCTTCCTGCCCTGAACAGTGGGGACCATTACCCGGGTTTATTGATAAATTAATAAATGAGATTCTAGCAACTTGTAGATATTAACTAAAACTGCACAAAATATCAGAGAGTTTCTCCTTGAAGGCTGGAAGTCAGAGAGAGAAAGAGATGGGGGAGGGGGGTGGTGGCAGGGGTGGGGAGAGGGGAAAAGGGAGAGAGAGATTGATTTTTCTCCTTTGCTGCAAGAGCAGAGAAAGGGCACCCAGAATTTATCCGGCCTTTGTGTTGAGCTGCACCTATGGGCAAGAAAGGACTCACCCCCTACCCCCAGGGAGGTCAGTAAACCCACTTCATTGAGGTTTTTAATTCCAGGGGTAATCCCCTCCTTCCGTGCCAGGTTGGGGGTGGGGAGACCCTTGCATCCAGGTCTTTGATCTGAGGTGGAGCAGAAAGAACTGACTTCCATAAAACTGTCAGGGAGATGGGAAGGGCTTGAAAGAGAGGTCATAAATGGGCAGTTCACCTTTGATCAGACCCCCAGATCCTTTTTATAGTCCAGGATTATGGGTTTAGAGGTTTCCTTTAAGTGTCCCTCCAGGAATAATGTGACTAAAGAACAATTGGATGGTTCTAAAAGTTTAGAGAGGGTATAGAAAGAAGGAGACCAAAAGAGAGAAGAAAAAGAAAAGTTCAGCCCAAACTATAAAGTAGGTCCCTATGTCAGTAATAAATTGAAAATCTAGTGTGTTTCTTTCTTTGTAATAGGATACTCTCTGGGCTAGCAATTCCACTAAAATCTATTACCTGAGGAGGGTATAAGATGTATATTTATCCCCACTCTTTACATTCAGACAAAAGAAACAAAGCATTTACTATCTCTTATCGTTGGATTTTATTTCAGGCTATTAAAACATCAGAAAAATCAGAAATTTAGTCTGATTTTTTTTCCCCACATGGGTATAAGCAGTTACTGGAGCCAATTGCTGATTTCCACTAAATTTCATGTGTGGGGTCAAACACTTCATAGACAGACCAACTCTCCATGGCTGTGTCTAGGTTTCTGTGAAAGTCTCCATCACCTCTCATCCCAATAACCACTGAGAGACAAAGTTTACTATCTGTTGTTCCTCTTCAAACCTGGTCAGTGGAAGGTTCTGGCCCTGGCTCTCTTGCTTGTTCTCTGAGCCCTTTCTCCCAGGCAGCAGGGTTGTGAGCAGCCTTGTCCCCACAACCACACTGCCAACCACACCCCAGGAATGTCCCATCTCCAGCCACATCCTGGCTTCGCCTGCTCATGCATCAGCCAGGAGGCAAAAGCCATATCCCTGTGAAGAGGGCAGTTGGCCTGGCATTCACCACACCTAAGTTGCCATGTATACCCATCCCAAATCCATTGGAGTCCAGGGGGACAACCTCTTCCTTCTCTAAGTAAGTACCTCTGCTATGGTTCCAGGGGACTGCCTCCTCCAGCCCCTTGGGCACCTTACTAAATTGCAAGGAGATTGACCACTCCACTGACCAATACTGAGCCCCCCATGGTAGGTCTACAGTAGGTCTAGCCCGAATTATAGAATCACCCTGTGTGCCTCATCTCCTGAATGGGGACAACATCTGGTACAAGACTAAGACAATCTTCCCTGCCTCAAGAGGGCCGCAGAAGTAGACACTGTGGTTGTTCGTGCACAAGGCCCTGACATCTATCTGCTGAGAGGGTTGCTGAGCTGGGAAAGTGGATGGCAATCCCTTGAGGACTGGAGGGTTGCTTCAAACTAACAGCAGACTTACAAAGACTGATTGGTGGTCATATGATGGTAAAGAATGGGCTCTGTGACAAGGCAGCTGATCAGGAGAGTCCTTCTTAAGACATACAGTTACAGCTTGAGATTTTCCATTATTGATCCGATGTCTCTTCTTTCTGTCCCATGTGCGTGCACACACACGCAATTCCATTTTTTCTCATGATCATCTATGAACTACAGGGATTCTTTTGCTGCCTTTGCACATGCTCTTTGGTGAACTTCAGGTATGTACTCTCATATACATACATTCAACACCTGGGTCTTTATGACCCCCAAATATCTGATAGGGATAGTCAAAAACTTGGGCAGCTTAAGACAGAATCAGTCTAAGTGTTCATGTACTCATTACTCATTTGACAAAAGAAAAAAAAATACTGAGTGTCTTGCACATGTCAGTAAGTGTCTAGGAAATACAGAGATGACAAGACATAGACAACTGTTGTTTGGAGACTTATAGATAAGTCCTGAGTGAGTTAGTCATACTTCTCACATTCTTGCTGTTGATTTGGCTTTTTTGTGGATCCAACCAGAGACCATGTGCATGCTAGGCAAGCACTATACCTGTGAACCACACCCCAGCCCTGCATCAACTTTAAAAAAAAAATATTTATTTTTTAGTTGTAGATGGATACAATATCTTTATTTTATTTTATGTGGTGCTGAGGATTGAACCCAGGGCCTCACACATGCTAGCCGAGAGCTCTACCACTGAGCCACAACCCCAGCCCCTGCATCAACTTTTTAAAGAGTTCTTTCTGTGTTCTCTGTTCTGTTTCAGCCATCTCAGGTCTGGTCCACATGCAGTTTGGTCTGCTTGGAAATGGGACATCTTTTCCACTCGCTCTCATCATGACAGGATCATGTTCATGCTGTAATTTTACATTCTTTCTGCGGGAGGTTACTTGTTATCTTAAGCCTGTGGCTGGGATAGCATCCCAAATGGCAGGCTCTCAAAGGGCATGGGTTGGCGTGGGAAAGCCTGGGAGCCTAGTCTTTTGGGGGGGGAGAATGGTAGGGTAAACTAGAAAAAGGGAGTCCTTTGTAAAGGCTATGATTTCTGTTGTTCCCAGAACCTTCTGGGCTTAGTAGAAACAGAAGCTGGGACACTCACAGTTCTGCCATTAAAGGAGGTATTTTGCTGGAAACATAGGAAACGGATAAAAGGGTGAAGGCACACTAAGCCCCATTCCAGGGGAGCACACTTCCAAGTGCAGGGGGTAAATGGAGGCTATAGTGGTTGAGGCTAGACAAGGGAGACAGACACAAAGGCCCCAAGGCAAAACAGGACCAGCTTCTCAGGTTCTCACCCAGGAACATTTTTTTTTTAGTTGTCAATGGACCTTTATTTTATTTATTTATATTCATGTGGTGCTGAGCATGGAACCCAGTTCCTCATGCATGCTAGGCAAGTGTTCTACCACTGAGCCACAACCCCAACCCCTCACCCAGGAACATTTTAAAGACTCTGAGCTGCCATTGGTAGTTTCTCCATCACCCAGGCTTGGAAACTTAGGATCTCCACCCAGGAATCTTCCCACAGCTTCCCTGCTGCTAGCAGCTCTTGGGATATATATGCTCTTTTGCAACAGTCCAAGGACTAGCTCAGAGGAGGTATTTCATCCTTATCCATGAAAATCCTAACATGTCAACTCCACCATCCTCAGTATATCCAAGAGAAAAACTACATCTGTGACACGATTCCCACTACTAATCAGTAAATCCTTATGATTTGTGCATTCTGTTCTAATTGGGGAGGAATGCTAAAGAAATACTTGCTGAGCTCCTGCCTACTGGGCTTAGGAATAATCTCTCTTTAAATTCTCCTCCTCCATTCCAACATGGCGGCGGGCGTGGAGAGATCAAGTCTCTGACCTCTTCAGCTGTGCAGGCATAGGGAGTCGTAAACAACCTAAATCTGTTTGCTCAGGATCACTAGGCAATGCTGAGCTGACGTGGATCTGGGGCGAACAGTCTGGGCCTCTCAGAACACACACTGAGCCCGGATCGGGCGAATTCAAGCTCCGGTTCGCCTGCTTCCCGCAGACAAACAGCTGTGACTCAGCACTAATCCATCTGGCTGAAACAACTGGTCAGCCCTTCTGTTCCTACGGAGGTAAATGCCTACCGAGCCTTCATAGCTAGTGGCCACAGGTTTGAAACGGGGCTTGGGAGAGACAGTAAGGACCCACCCGTTGCATTGGTCACCCGGCAAAGGGAAACGAACTGTCGCCATTTGCAAGAGATACCACCATGGCAGAGAACTGACTGCGGCGGAGGAGATAACTTCATTGAAACCTACAGATACAGGTGTGTAATTCCCTAGCCTTTCCTCTCCACGCATCAGGGAAACCTTAAGGACCCCTCCCAGCTCTCCCGTGAGCGCGATAGCCAGACCGAGGGAATCAGAGGTGGCGCGGGACCCACGGCGCAGAACTACCGCTCCCACCAGTGCTGACAGCTGAGGTCTTTTGCACCAGCTACCGGGGGCGTGGCTACCGGAGGGCAAGTAAAATTCACTGAGGTATCTCAGCCCCAAGCTCTACCAACTTAGGGTCTGAGGGAATGGCAAACTGGGAGAGTGTGCCCAGTCATTCATGAAAACAGGGCTCCCGGGAGCAGCAGACCTGGCGTGTAGCCAGTATTGTGGTGAGCGGAACCGTGAGAGGGGTCTGGCTAGAGGAAAAGTGGGAAGTGACTAGACACAAGAGGAGGCCCTAGGCACTCAGGATTGGAGACTTGCCCAGTCTGGGAGGAGCTGCTGCACAGTGATTGGTTCCCGCATATTGACAGGAGAAACTTGGCCTGGTGGGCACAGCGCCACCTACTGGAAGAGAAGTTAAGAAAACTCTAAGACTGCACTTTAGTTTTTGTGGGTTTTTTTCTCTTTTTTCTTTTCTCTTTTTATTTGATTTGGGTTTTTCTTTCATTTTCATTTTTCTTTCTTGTTGTTTTTTAAATTTTTTTAAAATTTTCTTCTTCTAATTTTAATTTTAATTTTTTATTATTTTTTTTTAATTTTTTTCTTTTTTTATTTCCTATTTTTTCTTCTTTTGTCTTTTCATTTCTTTTCAATTATCTTATCCCCCCTTCCTTGAATTCTACCTGCTTACTCTCATTCTCTTTAGTGACTTCTTCCCTTCCCTTCTAATACCTTTCCTCCCAAGCATCTAATAAATTTATAGGAGTAAACAGTAACTCAGCAGTCAAACAGAACAAGAAGTAACATGAGCAGCTTCAAAAAGCAAGGAAGAAAAGGAGTACAAACAATGCAGGACAGCCTAAATATTCAGGAGGACCTAGAGTCATCAGAAAAATGGTCATATAAAGAACTCAAGAACACCTTAGACAGATGGAATGGAACCTTAAAGAAGATACAAGACAGCAAATTCAAGCAGCAAAAGAACACATTGAGAATGAATTACATAAGCAGATAAAAGAAGAAGTTAAGCATCTTTATCAGGAGACAGAGATTATAAAAAATAATCAAACAATAATTCTAGAAATGAAGGAAACGATAAACCAAATTAAAAACTCAATTGAGAGTATCACTAACAGAGTGGAGCAAGTAGAAGCCAGAACGTCAGATAATGAAGACAAAATATATCATCTTGAAAAGAGTTTAGCCAACTCAGAAAGGCTGGTAAAAAATCACGAGAAAAACATCCAAGAGTTATGGGATAACATAAAAAAACCAAACTTATGAGTCATCGGGATAGAAGAAGGTACAGAGATTCAAACCAAGGGAATGAGTAACCTGCTGAATGAAATAATTACAGAAAACTTTCCAGAAATAAAAAAGGAAACAGATATACAAATTGAAGATGCATACAGGACACCGAGCACACAAAATCACAGTTGAACAATGCCAAGACACATTGTTATGAAGATATCCAATATACAGAACAAAGAGAAAATATTAAAAGCTACAAGAGAAAGGAGACAGATTACATTCAGGGGTAAACCGATAAGGTTAACAACGGATTTTTCATTACAAACGCTGAAAGCGAGAAGATCCTGGAACAGCGTATTTCAAACACTGAAAGACAATGGATGCCAACCAAGAATTCTGTATCCAGCAAAATTAAGCTTCAGGTATGACAACGAAATAAAAATCTTTCGTGATAAACAAAAGTTAAAAGAATTTGCAGCCAGAAAACCAGCACTGCAAAGCATTTTGAGCAAAACACTACACGAGGAAGAAATGAAAAACAATAACCAAAACCATCAGTGGGAAGTGCCTCGGTAAAGACAGAGGGCGAGGGGAAAGATAATCATGGAGAAACAAACTAAATTTTTTATTAAAAGGATAAATAATCAAACATGGCTGGAAGTACAAACCATATATCAATAGTAACTCTGAATGTTAATGGCTTAAACTCTCCAATAAAGCGACATAGGCTGGTATCATGGATTAAAAAAACAAATCCAACAATATGCTGCCTCCAGGAGACACATCTGATTGGAAAAGACATACACAGGCTGAAGGTGAAAGGATGGGAAAAAATATACCACGCACACGGTCCTCGTAAGCAAGCAGGGGTGGCCATCCTCATATCGAATAAAATCGACTTCAAGACTAAGTTAATCAAAAGGGATAAAGAAGGACATTATATACTGTTAAAAGGAACCATTCACCAACAAGACATAACAATTATCAATATTTATGCACCAAATAATGGTGCTGTGACATTCATAAAACAAATTCTCCTCAAGTTCAAGAATCAAATAGACCACAACACAATAATTATGGGTGACTTCAACACACCTCTCTCACCATTGGACAGATCCTCCAAACAAAAGTTGAATAAAGAAACTATAGAACTCAATACCACAATCAATAACCTAGACTTAACTGACATATATAGAATATATCAACCATCATCAAATGGATATACTTTTTTCTCAGCAGCACATGGATCCTTCTCAAAAATAGACCATATATTATGCCATAGGGCAACCCTCAGTAAATACAAAGGGGTGGAGATAATACCATGCATTTTATCTGATCATAATGGAATGAAACTGGAAATCAATGATAAAAGAAGGAAGGAAAAATCCTACATCACATGGAAAATGAACAATATGTTACTGAATGATCAATGGGTTACAGAAGACATAAAGGAGGAAATCAAAAAATTCTTAGAGATAAATGAAAATACAGACACAACATATCGGAATCTATGGGACACAATAAAAGCAGTTGTAAGAGGGAAATTCATCGCCTGGGGGTCATTGCTCAAAAAAAGAAAAAAAAACCAACAAATAAATGAGCTCACACTTCATCTCAAAGCCCTAGAAAAGGAAGAGCAAAACAACAGCAAATGTAGCAGAAGGCAAGAAATAATTAAAATCAGAGCGGAAATCAATGAAATTGAAACAAAAGAAACTATTGAAAAAATTAACAAAACTAAAAGTTGGTTCTTCGAAAAAATAAACAAGATCGACAGACCTTTAGCCATGCTAACGAAGAGAAGAAGAGAGAGAACTCAAATTACTAACATATGGGATGAAAAAGGCAATATCACAACAGATGCTACAGAAATACAGAAGACAATTAGAAATTATTTTGAAAACCTATATTCCAATAAAATAGAAGATAGTGAAGACATCGATAAATTTCTTAAGTCATATGATTTGCCCAGACTGATTCAGGAGGATACACACAATTTGAACAGACCAATATCAATGGATGAAATTGAAGAAGCCATCAAAAGACTACCAACCAAGAAAAGCCCAGGACCGGATGGGTATACAGCGGAGTTTTACAAAACCTTTAAAGAAGAATTAGTACCAATAATTTTCAAGTTATTTCAGGAAATAGAAAAAGAGGGAGCTCTTCCAAATTCATTCTATGAGGCCAACATCACCCTGATTCCGAAACCAGACAAAGACACCTCAAAGAAAGAAAACTACGGACCAATATCTCTGATGAACCTAGATGCAAAAATCCTCAATAAAATTCTGGCGAATCGAATACAAAAACACATCAAAAAAATTGTGCACCATGATCAAGTAGGATTCATCCCTGGGATGCAAGGATGGTTCAATATACGGAAATCAATAAATGTTATTCACCACATCAATAGACTTAAAGACAAGAACCATATGATCATCTCGATAGATGCAGAGAAAGCATTCGACAAAGTACAGCATCCCTTTATGTTCAAAACATTAGAAAAACTAGGGATAACAGGAACTTACCTCGACATTGTAAAAGCTATCTATGCTAAGCCTCAGGCTAGCATCATTCTGAATGGACAAAAGTTAAAGGCATTCCCTCTAAAATCTGGAACAAAACAAGGATGCCCTCTCTCACCACTTCTATTCAATATAGTTCTTGAAACACTGGCCAGAGCAATTAGACAGACGAAAGAAATTAAAGGCATAAAAATAGGAAAAGAAGAACTTAAATTATCACTATTTGCGGAAGACATGATTCTATACCTAGAAGACCCAAAAGGGTCTACAAAGAAACTACTAGAACTAATAAATGAATTCAGCAAAGTGGCAGGATATAAAATCAACATGCATAAATCAAAGGCATTTCTGTATATCAGCGACAAAACTTCTGAAACAGAAATGAGGAAAAACACTCCATTCACAATATCCTCAAAAAAAAAATAAAATACTTGGGAATCAACCTAACAAAAGAGGTGAAAGATTTATACAATGAAAACTACAGAACCCTAAAGAGAGAAGTAGAAGAAGATCTTAGAAGATGGAAAAATATACCCTGTTCATGGATAGGCAGAACTAACATTATCAAAATGGAGATATTACCAAAAGTTCTCTATAGGTTTCATGCAATGCCAATCAAAATCCCAACGGCATTTCTTGTAGAAATAGATAAAGCAATTATGAAATTCATATGGAAAAATAAAAGACCCAGAATAGCAAAAGCAATTCTAAGCAGGAAGTGTGAATCAGGCGGTACCAGATAGCGATACCAGATTTCAAACTATATTACAGAGCAATAGTGACAAAAACAGCATGGTACTTGTACCAAAACAAGCGGGTGGACCAATGGTACAGAATAGAGGACACAGAGACTAATCCACAAAGTTACAACTATCTTATATTTGATAAAGGGGCTAAAAGCATGCAATGGAGGAAGGATAGCATCTTCAACAAATGGTGTTGGGAAAACTGGAAATCCATATGCAACAAAATGAAACTGAATCCCTTTCTCTCGCCATGCACAAAAGTTAACTCAAAATGGATCAAGGAGCTTGATATCAAATCAGAGACTCTGCGTCTGATAGAAGAAAAAGTTGGCCTCGATCTACATATTGTGGGGTCGGGCTCCAAATTCCTTAATAGGACACCCATAGCACAAGAGTTAATAACAAGAATCAACAAATGGGACTTCCTTAAACTGAAAAGTTTTTTCTCAGCAAGAGAAACAATAAGAGAGGTAAATAGGGAGCCTACATCCTGGGAACAGATTTTTACTCCTCACACTTCAGATAGAGCCCTAATATCCAGAGTATACAAAGAACTCAAAAAATTAGACAATAAGATAACAAATAACCCAATCAACAAATGGGCCAAGGACCTGAACAGACACTTCTCAGAGGAGGATATACAATCAATCAACAAGTACATGAAAAAATGCTCACCATCTCTAGCAGTCAGAGAAATGCAAATCAAAACCACCCTAAGATACCATCTCCTTCCAGTAAGATTGGCAGCCACTATGAAGTCAAACAACAACAAGTGCTGGCGAGGATGTGGAGAAAAGGGTACACTTGTACATTGCTGGTGGGACTGCAAATTGGTGCAGCCAATTTGGAAAGCAGTTTGGAGATTCCTGGGAAAGCTGGGAATGGAACCACCATTTGACCCTGCTATTGCCCTTCTCGGACTATTCCCTGAAGACCTTAAAAGAGCATGCTACAGGGATACTGCCACATCGATGTTCATAGCAGCACAATTCACAATAGCTAGACTGTGGAACCAACCCAGATGCCCTTCAATAGATGAATGGATAAAAAAAAATATGGCATCTATACACAATGGAGTACTATGCAGCAATAAAAAATGACAAAATCATACAATTTGCAGGGAAATGGATGGCACTAGAGCAGATTATGCTTAGTGAAGCTAGCCAATCCCTAAAAAACAAATACCAAATGTCTTCTTTGATATAATGAGAGCAACTATGAACAGAGCAGGGAGGAAGAGCAGGAAGAAAAGATTAACATCAAACAGAGACATGAGATGGGAGGGAAAGGGAGAGAAAAGGGAAATTGCATGGAAATGAAGGGAGACCCTCATTGCTATACAAAATTACATATAAGAGGTTGTGAGGGGAATGGGGAAATAAACAAGGAGAGAAATGAATTACAGTAGATGGGGTAGAGAGAGAAGATGGGAGGGGAGGGGAGGGGGGATAGTAGGGGATAGGAAAGGTAGCAGAATACAACAATTACTAATAGGGCATTATGTAAAATTGTTGATGTGTAACCCAAGTGATTCTGCAATCTGCATTTGGAGTAAAATTGGGGGTTCATAACCCACTTCTATCTAATGTATGAAATATGATATGTCAAGAGCTGTGTAATGTTGTGAACAACCAAAAAAAAAAAAATAAAAATAAGAAAAAAGAAAGTCAGACAACACCAATTGGTGGCAAGGACTTGGAGAAGTTAGCACCT
The DNA here is from genome assembly GCF_964194105.1 of Spermophilus citellus. Lineage (NCBI taxonomy): Eukaryota > Metazoa > Chordata > Mammalia > Rodentia > Sciuridae > Spermophilus > Spermophilus citellus. The sequence goes on along the minus strand of NC_138188.1, from coordinate 111,940,974 downwards.
TATGCATTGCTGTGGGTGAAAATGAGGCAGCCACTGGGGTGAGCAATTTAGCACTTTCTGAACAAATTAAGCACAAATTGATCTAATGAGCCAGCAGTTCTATGCCTAGATAACTACTCAAGAGAAATTAAAACATTTCCACACAAATACTTGTTCACCAATGTTCCCAGCAGCATTGTGCATAACCCAACAGGGAGAGCCATCCAAGTGTCTCTACACTTATGAATAGGTAAGCAAAATATCAGACCTCCATACAATACACTCTCCTTAGCAATGAAATAAACCAGGTACAATATGGACCACCCTCAAAAACATGTTAAGTAAAAAAATCCAGTCACAAAAGGCATCTTGTATGATTGCATCTATATGAAAAGTCTAGAAAAGGAAAATCTATAGAGATAGAAAATAAATTTGTCTGGGACTGGTGTAGAAATGGAGATTAATTGTAAAGCGCAGGAATAAATGCTGGAGGAAAAAGTTTCTTAAACTAGATTGCAATAATAGTCACACAATTTGGCAGATGTACTGAAAGTTATTTAATTATATACCTGAAAACAGTGAATGTTATGTTATGCAAATCACACCTCAATCAAGCTGTTAAATCAGTACAATGAGTCTCTACTTTAAGCCAGGATTAACTTGTGGGAGACCAACACTCCTCTTGGGAACAAATAAGAAACCTGGATTTTTTTAAAAATATACTTCTTGTAGATTTGTCAATGCAACCAAGACTTAAGGGGCCAAGAGCTCAGGGAGAAGAGGAACTTGGTGAAAGATGTGAAGGTCGCATTTGCCAACTCTGGATGCCAGATAGGAGACAGAGAATCCAAGCAGAAAACACAGAGAAGTCACTTTCCAACAAAGGACAGAGGAAAACCGGCCATTTTCACTTCTTTGTGAAACTTAAGAAATCAAGTGATTAGAGAAGGAAGCTCAGAGGCAATGCCCAGCATCCATGGGACCCTGCCCCGTGGTATCTTCAGGCCTTCCTCTTTTTTAAATTTTTAAAAATTTATTTATTTATTTGCTCTAATTTGTTATACATGACAGCTGAATACATTTTGATTCATAGCACAAAAAATAAATAAATAAATAAATTCTCCTCCTCCTCTCAGTCTCTGCTCCTTTCCTCAGCCCTCTACTTAGAGAAATCTTCCACTCCTCTCTATTCTCACACCATCCTACTTAACTCTTCCCTGCCTCAGCCCTTCCTGCACTGGAGACTCAGAGATGTGTTCATGGGTTGCTCCTGCCCTATTAGCCGTCTGGTGCTGAAAACCCTGATATATCTCTCTTGGTACCCAGCAATGAGCAAGGGGCTCCATAATGATTTATTGGACCAGACAATGAACAAGGGAGTGAAGAAAGAAACACAGGGGTGTTTGATTTTTGCTGCTTGATTTGGCTTTGTGTGTGTGTGTGTGTGTTTGTACATGGTGCTGGGGATGTCAGGTGACAGAGCAGACACCAACAACCAGTTGGGCCTGTTGTGCCAGGTGTCCCCTTCGTGCCAGGCACAATGCTGGAAGGATTCTCTGCTGCTCCCTCACTTTAGATCTGCCAGAAAAGCTTCCTGGCTCTTGGGCTTGCCAAGGATGAGACACAGTCCTCCTGCATGTTCAGGGTCTTGACAAATGCAGAAGGAAAGTTTCTTCACCTGGCAGCTTCATCAGCTTACATTTAAATTACCTTTTCCCAAAATTCTACGCTGCCTTTTCTTCTCCGGGAGGTATAATAATTCCTCGACAGACTGTTTCCTGTTCTATAAAATGACTCCCTTCTGTTCTCCACCTCCCCATTGTGGTATTACCTTCTCTTGATGTTTTCCACAGTCTTCTCTTAGTCTCCTTCTTCCTTTACTAATAAGCCTTCTTGGCCCTGAGCCTGAGCCTGAGCCTGGCTCCCCCACCTGGCCCTTAAACCCCTTGCCTGGTCTCTGGTGGAGCTCACCTTCCCTTAGTACCCTTGGCTTTGAAAGTAGGTAGTAAGAGAGCCAAGTTAACCCTTTCTCCCATCTACAATCTTCTCCCTGCCACTGTTACAGGCCCTCAGCTTCAGAAGTGCTAAGCTTGGGTAGTTTCTTCACCTAATTTTCCAGCAAACTTGGACTAGACAGTTGAAATGGGGGAGGGAGTTCTGCATGCTGTCCAGTGGGGATTCACTTAGACTGAACATCAGCCTGGGGAGATCACCAGACCCTTCCCAGATGTCCCTCTTAGGGGGCTAATAGTTCCTAGGAGGGCACCATGCCCTTGCGGTTGGTCATCAAGAAGAAACAGTGCTGGAGGGGTTCAGGGGAGGGTGGGATAAGATAAAGAAGAGGCCGGGTGGTAGAAACAAGTGCAGAATTCAAAGGAACCAGCCTCCACCTGCACTGTGGATCACTTCTGTGAGTCCAGAGGCATAGAGGCCCTAGGCTGTGACCCAGGCCTGACATGGAAGGAAGCTTGGTCTTAAAGGACTGGGACTGTAAAGCCCATGCGCATGCCTGGGTACCATGGAGCAGTACCCTCTGAATCTACCTGGGGCTAGAAGCCAGCAGAACTGAGGAATGAGGGTTTCAATCCTCTAAATTGTGCCTGCGGGACTAGGAGTGGTGACATTAGGAAGGAAATAGGGCTATTTGGCTGAGAGTTGAGACAGTGTGGCATGAACACACACTAACTCTAGGGATTCACTCTCCCCGTCTCTGCTCTACTTCCGCTCTTGTGAGAGGACTGCAGAGGGTGCCCGTGGCTTCTGGCTTCCAAGTGGATTGAAAGAAGAGCCTGGGTAGACTGGGGGAAGGAAAAGGATGTCAGGGGTTTTATTTCCTCTGCTGCCTCCCCGTGACATTGCCTTAGTCAGGCGGTTTCCCTCCTTTCTGAGCCTTTCAACTCTGCACAGCTCTTTCCTGGTTCTGATGACCTAACCCATTTTTGGTCCCTTCAGACTCAGGGGTGGTCACAGATTGTCTTCCACTAGCCCTGGGGTTTGGAACTCTCCTTTGGCTCTCCTACTGCCCTACCTTCTCTTTGCTATTAGTCAGCCCCTCTAGAAAGAAATCCTCCTTAAATTACCCTATTTTAACAGAGCTGTTTCTCTCCTGTAATAGGGGACCTTATTACAGATACAGATGCTCCCTGACTTACAATGGGCTTACCTCCCAATAAACTCATCACAAAGTAAACATATCATTAAGTCAAAAATGCATTTAATATACCTTATCTACAGAACATCATAATTACATTAGCCTACAGTTGAGCAAAATCTTCATATGAAAATCTGTTTTGTAATAAAGTATTGAAGATCTCATGTAAACTTATTGAATATTATACTCTCAAGTGGAAAACGGAATGGTTGTATGGACACACTTTCATAAAGTTGAATGATCCAAATTAAACCACCATAAAATTTGGATAGTCTGTACAAAACTGTATTTCAGTACGGTTCCCAAATTGTCTTAAACAATACTGTCTGAAGCAGGATGCTATGGCACATGCCTGTAACCTCAACAACTCAGGAGCCTGAGGCAGGAGAACGGCAAGTCCAAGGCCAATCTGGATTACTTAGTGAGACCCTGTCTCCAACAAAATAAAAAGGGCTGAGAATGTAGCTCAGTGGCAGAGCACTTGCCTAAGCTAACATTCATGAGGCCATCTGTTCAAACCCCAGTACTGAAAGGGAGAGAGAGAGAGAGAGAGAGAGAGAGAGAGAGAGAGAGAGAGGAAAAAGAAGGAGGAGGAGGAGGAGAGGAAGGAAGGAAGGAAGGAAGGAAGGAAGGAAGGAAGGAAGGAAGGAAGGAAGGAAGGAAGGAAGGAAGGGGTCAGCCTGAGCCAGGAGAGAGTACTGAGCTGTCCAGTGTCAGAGTCGCCAATTACAGCAACAATGAGCCCAAATGAAAGTGACAGAAAAGACTTAATTCTTTCCTGGGATGGTATCAGCAACAGGCTGGGACTGGAGAAGACAAACTGGTATTCATTTTCCCCATGCAGCAGCGTGCCCTCAAGGGTCAGACAGGTCAGCACTCTCCTGGAGGACATCTCCCTGTTGAGGGAGCCCCCAACAAAAGGCTGTGGCAGGACCCTGGGATGAAAAAAGGAGTAGAGCAGTCTTGGGTACAAAGTCCGTGTGCGGAAAGTGTCTGCAGGGTTGCCGGCACCCCGCCTGCCCCCACCCCACTCTGCAATGAGGCCTCAGCAGAAGCAGCTGGAGAAGACCTCTGTCTGGCAGTGCCGTCAATGATCTAAGAACCTCCCACTAGGGCTCACTTCTCAAAGGTTCCACTACCTCCCAGTGGAACACACAGAAGACCAAGCCTTTGCCTTGTGGACTTTTTGGGACACTTAAGATCCAAATTATAACAATATATCCAAAATACTCTAATTTCAGGCATATGGCACATTTTAAAAAGTATTAAAGATATATTTTATGGGTTTTTGTAATAAATCTTCAAAATCTGTGCATATTTTCTAAAATTACAGCATATTTCAATTCAGATTAGTCACACTTCAAGTACTCAAAGGCAGTATGTGCCTAGTGGTTACCATATTAGCACAGTGCTAGGTGATGGGCTTTGGGAGTCTTAAAATATTTTTTCCAAGTTTTCTCACACAAACATATTTAAAATTTTATTTTTAAATATATACTTCACAAATACTATCATATCTAGGCTTTCCTTATTTTCTAATTTATTTTAGTAAAAAAATCCTATTAAAAATTCTAGCCTTTTCTGTAGTGGCCTGAATGAGACAGGAGAGCATCTAGTGGGCCAGGGATGAACTTGGTCTAGCCGTGGGTTCTCAGAAACGGGAGACAGAATTGTGGTCGACAGAGAGGGCTGCACCAGCCAACTGGGCTGGCTGAGTCTTCCTTTCTGCCTGGGGCTATTGCTGCATAGGTCTGAGCATCACCCAGACTAAAACCACCCTGCCCCAGAACGGAGATCTAACCATTGGACCTCACTTGAAAATATACAGGTCTTTCTAAGTAATTCTAAATGTTTTTCAAGGAGTAAGTGGGACACTAAGTTTGAGTTTCAGAAATTGAAGGATTCCAAGAGGTTGGTCAGCTCTGCTCTACATTAAATGTGAGTATTTTTATGCTTTAGAACAGTAAAGTGTGTGTGTGTTTGTGTGTGTGTATTATATATGTATATGTATATATACACATATATGTGTGTGTGTGTGTGTGTATATATATATATATATATTTCACATATAATTTGTAGCAAATAGTGTTCAGTCTGTTCTGGGCTTATAAGAAGTATTTGCAGGTTGGTAACTGGTTGGCTGGTTGGTATGGAAATACCTGCCATGAGAAGTAGCAGAAAATTTACCCTCTAGCTAGAGGCATTTTGGATATGCAAAGAACTCCGAATTGGGTACCAGGACCCCTCCTTCTGACCTCTCTATGGGAACTTGAACAGAGTGCCTTCCTACCTGGTACATTATGTACCTTCACAGACAGGGCATTAAATCAGAATCCCAAGATGATCTCTAAGACTCATTGCAGTGAAAGCATTTTGTGATTCTCCCCACCCCCCAGGAATCATTTAAAAGCCAAGCAGTCCAAAGATGGAATTTGAAAATGACTTCCAAGTCTGATTTCGGGGACAGCTGGGGCCAGAAGAGGAGGACAACCTGCATTCATCATTAGGACCAACATCGGGTGGAAAAGAACTGCCCAGAGCCAAGGACCTGACTAGGCAGGATTCGGCAAAAACCACCTGGGCAGACAGCATTAGCAGACACAATATTGCTGAGTTTTGTTTCCACTGGAAAAGTCCTTTTTGTCTGAGGCAATATTTTCCACAGCTCCAGGGGGCTGTGGTCATTTCCTAACAAGATTTTCCTATTTTGTGCAGCTGTAGTCTGGCATTTGAGACGCTTGAGTGTTTTTAAGCTGAAACTCACTTCAGTTCTCCAGAGCTGAAGGATGGTGAGCTAATTCAGGGCCTGCTGTGTTCTGTGCTATGTCCTCTGCCCCTCAAACCGTGGAGCGCTGTCTTTTTCTCCTATACCTGGGACTTAAGTTGCTAGTTGCATAAAATTACAAAATATCAGATTTGTAAGATCCTTGAGAGGTCATCTCATTCACTTTTCTCATTCTATAGAAGGGGAAACTGAGACCCAGAATAGAAGCACTGGCCACAGCCCATATAGTCAGGTAGACAAAAGACCACTCCCCCACTGTTTTGGACCCTCAACCAACAAGCTGTCCACTGCATTTCCTCCTTAGGGGAGGCAGGGAGTGAGGTGACTTAGGGAGAGAGAAAATTTAATTTGCTATGAATGAGTTAATAGTTTTCAGCCTATTCCTCAACTACTCCATCCCTGTCCTTTGATTTTTGTTTTTGTTTTTTTGTACCAGGGATTGAATCCAGGGGCACTTAACCACTAAGCTACATCCCTAGCCCTTTTTTATTTTTATTTTGAGACAGGGTCTCACTAAGTTGCTTAGAGCCTTGCTAAGTTGCTGAGGCTGGCCTTGAACTTGCAATCCTCCTGCCTCACTCAGCTTCCAGGGTCACTGAGATCACAGGTGTGCAGTTGGCTGTCCTTTGGTTTTCAATGTTTATTAGAAACAATAGATGGAATTTGCAGCAGACAGGTTCACCCAGTAGACATTCACTGAAGGCCTTCCACTGCAAAGGATGTGGGATGTATGACTCGGGTCCACCATAGTCAGGGAGACCCACTTTCCCTGATAACTGCAGTTCAAGGCCATGAGTGCAGCAGCATCTATGCAAGACACAGCGGAGAGAGCACCAGGGAAAGATAGTTTGCTCTAGCTGGGCATCTCAAAGATCACAGGAAGATGTGAATGGAAAGGTAGAGAATGACCTAGACATAAAATCCAGGATTGGTATTTAGCTTATTTGGTAAAGGAGTTGAAATCAGCCTCCAGGGTGTGAGTAGGTGTTTACATTTAATTCAGGGCCATCAGAGATGGGGACTTCCCACCCCACCCCAAGATTCAGTCTTGTAAAGCTTCGCTTCCATTAACACTTGGGCAGCCCCTTTCTCTACCTTTTCTCTTTTGGTGTTCTCTTTACACTGATTAGATGTGCCTGGCTTACTCTCATCCCAAGAGCCTCCACCAAAGTCTTTTTCATTCCACTCCAGACACAGACCTTGGGAAGGGAGAACAGGCTAAGCCACAGGCATGACTGAGCATCTGGGTCTGCACTTCTGTCATGTTCGGGAATCACAATAGGTCTGGGGAACCCCCTACACACACCCCCAAACTGAATGGGTGAGAGCTTGTTAGGAGTGAAAGTTAATCTTCTGGCTGAGTTTGTTAAAGAAAGTACCTTGTAAAATGTCAAGCACCTGATTCAGTTAGTCCTTTCTCTAGGTTATCATTTACCTGTAAAAAGAGCTCTATTCAAGCCTTAAATGTCAGCTCCTTGTCTCTGAAAATGCAGGATCAGGTAACCCCCCAGCGCGTTGCAGCCTGTGCTCTTACTCTGAGGCTGGCGCTCCCTGGTTATTAGTCAGGGGCAGCCAGACACTGCTGGGAATCAGCCTCAGGGGAATGTCCACTAGGTGCTGAAGGATTTTGGATTTGAGTCTATAAGTTTAAAGCATCTCATTCCCGAAGGCAGTTCCTAACTCTTTATCCCGACCTATTCAAAAGATGACCACTCTTTGCAAACTCAATTAGACTTGAGTTTTAGTCTCAAGCCTGGGTCTTTCCCTGGCAGCTCTTCCTGTATCCAGCCCAACTGCATTCTCTTCTCTGAGCTGATCTCCCTGGGCTCCTATCTGTCGATGGCCTTCCCCACCCCCTGCGGCACCATATGTTCGATGATGTCATATAAAGAAGACCAATCTCCCTTCACTGTATTCTAACTTTTGGAATGTATCCTGTCCCCTCCATAGTGTTGGGGGAAAAAACAAATTAAATTCTAATGCAGCTGAGGGGTTAATGGACCTGTCTTTCCCAGGGAATGGAAAACAAAAGTTCCAATCAATTGCAACTCCTCAAAATCTTGCTGAGGGTGATCTGTCCCTGCCTGGACTAACTGCTAATGAGCTCAGATCCGCCTATTCAGTGCTGTCCTTTGTTCCTGTCTCTGGTGCTACCTGAATTCTCCCGCCACCCCCACCATGCCTGCAGACATACTGAACCAGAAGTTCATCTTGGGGGCAAGAGATGGTGATTTGAGCCTCTAGTCATCGTAAATCACTGGAGTGATGTCTTGAAATTCAAGGCAATCGTTAGCCTGTGCTACTGGGATTATTATGAGCTGGTATAAACAGAAACAATGGGACGTTTTCAGGGCAGATTATTTCAAATGTAAGAATCTTTTTTTTTTATTGTTTCCTGTCTGTTCTGGTCATAGAATGATTATTATTGAATATTATCGGGCTGTATATTTCCACCTTAGTGTTCTCAATTGCTCTAAATGAAATATACATTCAGTAATGAGTTAGTTTTAGAAGCTTATTCTCCAAAGCTTACATAACTGCACTGTGGTCTTGGCTTTGCTCCTATCCAGATACTAGGCTGAACGCTGACAAAATAAGCCAGCCAATTCAGACTAAGATCTCATTTGACTATCTCCCCCCACCACACACACACACAGCATCACCACCACTAATTTAGCACATTTCTTAGGCATCATTCAGAACAATGATTCTCAATCCTGGCTGCAATTAGAATCATTGGGGAGCTTTTTAAAAAAGAAAGAAAAAAAAAATCAATGCCCAGGCCCCACTCCAAATCAATTAAAATAGATTTTCTAGGGGTGGGCCTCAGGCACAGGAATTTTTATAAAGCTTCATGGTTGTTGCATCAGTGTGCAGCTATAGATGGAAATCAGTGTTTTAAACACAACCAAAATTAATGATTATAGGCTTTTTTTGCATACCAACTGTTAATTTAATATTTGCATGAAATTTAAGATTGTCCCTTTAAGTCAAATAAAGCCAACAGGAAGTTACCTGCAAACAGATCACACAGGGAAGGAACAAAAGCAGAGATAGCTGTTCCAGAAGAGTGCTCCCTAGATTAGCCAGATCTCTGGAGGTCTGAAAGCAATAATGTGGACAAACAAATGTGGCCAAATAAGCGGTAGCAACCAGTTTCCTATTGAGGATGTTTCTAGGAACACCAGAGTGTATGTGTGTGCAAGGGAGTCATGACCTGCTCTTCATTCTCTCCACTGAGGAAACCTGGAGAGAAAGCCAACATCTATCTGCAGTACAGGGAAGAGAGGATGAATGAGATTAGACCCAGTACACAACCTCTTAACACTGACATTGGGACCATCAAAGGCTGCTGCCTGGGCTTGAGAATTCACTGACAACCACACGCTTGCATCTCAGAGATGCTTTCCTACCCCAGCACACTGCTCCCCCCTGCCAAAACTCAAATCCAAAGCGGATCCTGAAGGCAATCCCTTTTACCTGGTACAACCTGGCTCCAGAAAAGACATCCTGGCTGCCGCAGGTCCACAGCTCCCCTGCTGAGGCAGAGTCTGCTTTTCTGAATTTGTTTGCCAAATTCATGAGTCCCCAAATGGTCCTGGTCACAGACAGGTCCAACTTGCAAGCCTCGCAACATCTCCATTGCTTCAAAAGAATCAGGGGAAATCCACTTCTAAATACTACATTCTTAGCTCCTTTTTCTTTCCTATAGCTCCTTTATGAAAATTTGCAAATATTTCACATTTGTCTGGAGAACAGGTTTCTTTCCAGGTTTGGGGGAAACTACCGTAACTGACACATGGCTGCTGGGTGATAGTATCACTGAGTGCCAGCACCACAGGTTCCTAGCCCAGTCAAACCTACCTGTGAGGCCATTGTGGGGAAAGAGAGGAATAAGCCTTATGGGGAAATGTCCCTGGGGCTTCTGGGAGTAGCACTTTTCTGTCTGCAGAAACCTCAGAAGAGGAGAACTGAACAAGGTGTATGGTGGCCTGTTTTGAGCCTTCTCACCCCCCAGTATCTCCCTCAGCTCTGTCACAGGCACTAGATGATTCTAGTTCAGACCCTTCTTCAGCATGGAACAGCAGAAACATGTTATAACCCTTTGGGGAATAGAAATGGAACAGCCTAGATCCCAGGACATTAGGTCTGCTGAACTTCCAATCTGAAAGTAGCCCTGTTCCCCCTTGGGCTCCCATTAATCCAATATATCCTCTTCTCTAAAGGGCAAAAGCCAAGCAAGATCTAGTCCAAGGTAATGAGCTGCTTAGGCCAGATGCATCAGGATGCTGCTCATTATTGGAATTACCCTGTTCCCTGGATCAAGTATTCATGGTGTCAGCACTAGAAGGAATCTCTTAACAGGACAGAGGGGACCATAAGGCTCAAAAAAGAGAAGTAACTTTCTCAAGGTCACACTAGTTAATGGCAAAAGTAGGATGAGAACTCAGAAATCCAAACTCTCAAATCAGTGTTCTTTCTACTATCCTATGCCATTAAATTCTAATGAGGACAAGAATTTGGGAGGGGAGCAATATGCTGGGACTGGAAAGCATCCTTGGTGTGTGTCTGGGAGGGAAGCAGTGTGCTTGGACTGGAAAGCATCCCTGAGATAGAAGCTTCTTGCTGTCATGGAATTCTCAAGTTGATGCTGTACTCTGTAGCAGTCCCAATGTCAGCATAGGGAGAATGGATCATGGGTCTGATTGATAACGTATTCTTTTCTTTCTTTGAGGAAGTTACATTATTATTTGGGATGTATACTGGGCTGCTCCAGGGTTTGTGCTGGAGAGAAAGAGATGAAGCCAAGAATCAGGGATGTGAGAAGCCATGCTGGGAAATTGGCACGGATAGGCCCTCTGCTCCCCGCGGAGGGAACAATTGGCTTGGAGCTCCGTAGCTCCATGGATAGTCAATAAAGCACCAAGAAAGAAGCAGGGCTCCAAGAGGAACCAAGGTCCCTGAATTAGAAGTGGAACTCTTCTGAGAAAGGAGAAGCCAAAGGAGGGAAAAGTTAATCCCTTCTAACTGTTCTTTGTTCTGGACACAAGCTGAAGCAAGTAAGAGGAATTTCTAGCCCAGAACCCCCAGTGAGAAAAGTCGGGTCAGTTGATTCTATTAACCTACTGCCAGCCAAAGAGACCCGCAGGGAATTAAAGGGACACTGCCATTTTATAAGGGGGAAAAATACTAGCTACCAGAATGAAACTGCAATTGTGTCTCATCCCAAGTCAAGGCAGTGCCACAGTCAGGAAGGAAAAGATTCCCTTGATGCCAATGCAGGGCTGAGTTCCCAGGGGCTGCTGGCAGGATATGGCTGCTCCCTCTTCCCCTACCTTCTGGAAAAATATAAGCAAGGAAATTCGAACCTGGCCCTTGAACAGCCTCATTTTGTATATCAGTGTAATCTGAGCACCTCTCAAACCCCAGGGCTTGGTGTCTGGTGACTTGTCCCTTTCCTGGCTCTGGAGACTGCCCAAAGGGGCTGGCTGTCCAGAGCCTGAGTCTGGGTTCCCTCTAGTCCAAATCAAAAGAAAAACAAAGAGTGTAATGGGCTGGAGGTCAATTCTAGGCCAAAGTCCTTGGTTCAACAGGGGAACCAGAGTCATGTCTGATGGGATTCCTGAAAGACATTCTTGGTTCAGAGAAAATTCGCTAAGAAAAAGGAGATTAAAATAATAATAATAATAATAATAATAATAATAATAATAACAACAACAATAATAATAATAAATCTATTTTTATATGGTGCTGAGGATCGAACCCAGTGCCTCACATGTGCTAGGCAAGTGCTCTACCACTGAGCCACAACCCCAGCCTCAAGATTTGTTTTTTTTTTAAAATGAGTTTTAAATTTAACAAAAATGAGCTAGAGGCACTAAAGTGGAGTGACCCAGAACTGCTCAGGAACCAAACAGTGAGTTCACTTGGGCCCAGACTGGCTCCCACAAAGGGAGTCTCTACTGAGGTTTTCTCCCTACCTTCTCCCAGAACAGAGATTAGGCCTGTTGGTTGCATCACAGAAACGAGGACAGAAAACCAAATCTCTCCTGTGTTCTTAGTTCTGGCCACTGTTCGGGAAACGCTTTCCCTGACACTCTCTGTTCTTTTTCGTATCCTGAGAATCTGAGCCGCAGAGCAAGTATTTATGATGAAGGAGTACAGGTTCTGGCTCCAGGATGTCTGACTCAGGACTCACAATGCTAAAGGCCTACACAAAAAGAAAGCTGAGGAATGAAACCATGTAGCACAGGGAGGTCCTCCTGTTCTCAGCAAGATACATCCTTGCCCAGGAAGCAGCAGAAGGGACCAGTTCTATTCCAAAATATCATTGGATTCCCAGAGCCCTTTGGTGACCCAGCATTGTTGGTCAGCATGGATGGGTTGAGCATCCACTCTGTGCTTAGCCTACTACAGGTATAGGCAGGACACGGAGAGGAAGATGGAGATAGTCCCACATTCATGTGACTACATCCAAAAAGAGAACACAGATAGTAAACCCCAAATTACAGATGCACCAAGCATTGTGAAGGAGTTACCAAGGAGCCTTGGGAACATCTAATGTAACCTAGAGGGTCAGGAAGGGCCTCCCCAAGGAAGTTATATAAATCTGAGACCCAAGCACACAAAGGACCTAGACAGAGATGGGAGATGGTTAGAAACTGTAAATTGTCCCTCAATGTCCACCTCCTTTTTTCCCACACTCAATTATCAGGCAAGTATGTGGCTTTCCAGAAAAAAATGATTACATTTCCCAACCAGCTAGATGTGGCTATGTGACCACATTCTGGCCAACAAGAAGTGAGAGGAAGTGGTATATGACCTTCTGCGTTATGGGCAAGGGCTTGTCACCCCCCTTTCCCCTTACCCTTTCTACCTGCTGCTGTGTGGTTAGGGTGGGAAGCTTCCTTGGAACATGCGAAGGAAGGAGACACCCTCAGCAACAAGATAGAAGGTCTCTGATGACTTCATGGACCAGGGCTGCCTCACACTTGGTGTTTTATATAAGAGAAATAAACATTTATCTTGTGTAAGCCGTTGTTATTTTGGTCCCTCTATCACAGCAACTGAAGCAATATCCTAACTAATAATAGTCTGAGGAAACAGCAAAGTGCTTCTGCATATCTTAACTCCATTTGATCTCCCCAAGAAGCAGTAAGTAGGGAATCATTAATATTAGTTTTAGTGCTATAGAAATGGGTGGAGGGAGGGAGAGAGAGAGAGAGCGCGCGCTCAAGCGCAAGCAGGAGCACAAGCTGGGCAGGGGTGGAGCCAGGAACTCAAACTCAAGTCCTCTTTTATTCCAGCCATGTGTAGGTACTATCCATTATGCCTTCCTGTGACTAGGATGGGTTTATTATTTCTTCCATTAGTGAGATGACTTTTTGCCAAATCAACCACCCTCTCAGCTTCATCCCCCCAACCCTAAGCCAGTCTACTCAGTGACTCATATTCAAGATGGCACATGCCCTGACCAGCCCCAGCAGTAGGTATAAGTGCCTCTAGGAAGTGGTGATTTCGGGTCAGGGATTTAAGACTATTGCCATTTTTTCTCATAGAAGATCTAAAATTTTATTCTAAAAGGGAGTACTTAGAATCATCTTTCCACCCCACCCCTCCTCAACTTAGCTCCTATGTTAGTGAGCTTTTCATTGCTGTCAGAAAACACTTAGAGCAATGAATTTATGGAAGGAAATATTTATTTTGGCTCATGGGCACCAGAGGTTTCAGTCCATGGTCACCTGGCTCCATTGTTTCTGGCTTTAGGCAAGGCAGAACCTCACTGCAGAGAGCATGAGGTAGAACAAAGCTGTTCACTGAATGGTGACCCAGAAGCAGAGAGAGAGAGAGAGAGAGAGAGAGAGAGAGAGAGAGAGAGAGAGGGAGGAACTAGGAACAAAATATACCCTTCAAGATTGCACCTGGTGAACTACTTCCTCCAGCTAAACCCTGCCTCCAAAGTTTTCACGCCCTCCCATTAATCAATTAAGGTATGAATCCATCAATGGATTGATCCACTGATGAGGTTAGAGAACCTCATGAACCAATCACCTTCCAAAGGCCCCAGCTCAGCACACTGCCGTATCAGGGACCAAACTTCCAACCCCTGAGCTTTTGAGGAAATATACAATCCTAACCATACCACCTCCCTTGTGCAAAAGACCCAGGAATTCTTAATGGCAATAGCACTTGAACCCAGGGGACCCTCAGCTCTTTCATTAGTGTGAGTTTTTTCTATTATGACAGTCTAGACTTCTTAGCAGGAGCAGCCCAGATCCTCTGTGCTCTCCTCCGGACACTGTGTAAGAACAATTCTGTTATTTCATCTTTTGTCAGCCTTTGACTGATTGCCTGGGGAATTGTGAGCTAATCCATGTTCACACAAATCCTCAGTCGCTGTTCTCCTACTGAGGCACTCTTTGGGTATGAATCACCTCTAGGGTAGAGCATTTGAATAATCAGATTTTAAAATATTGATTTTCATTTCTCAGAGCCAGGAGAGTAGCTTTATACATGCATTTGGCTTGACTGGGCCATCGTGTGATTCAGATGCTTGAAACTCACAAGGGTTTCTGCAGGGTCTTCTATCTGCAGAAGACTGAGCAGACAGGGAGATGAGGACACCACCCCTAGGAACCTATAGCTTAATGCTGGACCTGTGGAAGAAGCTGGGGTATAGGTCATGTGCAAATTTTACCTCAAATAAGCAAAACTCAAGCAGGTTTTATCTGGAAGCCTTCTCTTTTTTGGTATTGGGGATTGAACCTAGGGGTGCTCTACCACTGAGTTACATCTCCAGTCCTTTTTATTTTTTATTTTAAGATAGGGTCTTGCTAAGTTGCCAGGCTGGACTTGAACTTATAATCCTCCTGTCTCAGCCTCCCGAGTTGCTGGCATTACGGGCATGTGCTGGCTGCCTTCCTTTTCTCATTATGGAAGTTTCTTTTATGGGCTTGTTGTATCCACAAAGGAAAACCAGAAAATCAGGCTCTTCTGTCAGTACTGCTGTTTTTCTCTTATTGCTTTTCTCATGAATTGCCATATTTGCTTTGGGACAGGAGTCTCTTGGTAACAATTCTGAGGCACCCAGAGGATTTTTTGAAATGGTTTGAAAATCTTCATAAGATTTTGAGACTCTCAGGTGGCCCTTTTCTCTCCCAACCCACACGCTCTCTCCTTGGTTTGCATGCTCCCTTAGTTCCACCCTCTGCTGATGTTCCCAGTGTTCACAGATCTGTGTGACAGCCTAGTTCTCCTCCTTGAGCTCCTGATCCACATGTTCACCTTGCTTGTGGATCTCCACCCCTGGATGTTCCCCAGGCTCCTTCAACTCCCAGTGGGGAATTCATTATTTTCAATACCAGCCTGCTCCTCTCTCTCAGATGATAATGTCTGTATCCATGCAGTCACCTAAGCTAAACCCTGGGAGTCAGTATAGCCACTGAGTTCTTACCATGGACTCTTCAATGTCTTTTACATCACTCTTCCCTTCATTTACTTTCCAAGTGTGTTACAAATAATCTCCTAATTATTCTCTATTCTAGCATTCTTGTTCCTACAACCTATTTTTCTATACTTCTTTAAAAATAATTGCTATAATTTAGATCTGGAATGTTTCCAAAAGGCCATATGTTCAAGGCTTGGTCCCCAACTTGGTGCTTTTGGGAAGTGGTGGAACCTTTAGGAGGTGGAGCCTAGGAGCAGGTCTTAGGTGATTGAGAGTGTAGCCTTAAAGGGGATGATGGAACCCTAGTCCCTCCCTCTTCCTCTTTTCACTTCCTGACCATCAGGTGAGTGTTTTGACCACATGCTTCCACCAAGGTGTGCTACCTCTCCACAGGTCCAAAAACTAGATGGTCAGTGGACCACAGACTAGAACTTCCAAAATCATGAGCCAAATTGAGATAACTTTTTCCCTTTACCTATCTCAGGTATTTGTAACCTTGACAGAAAGCTAACACAGTCATCTTCTAAAGTGTGAATCTTGGGGTGGGAGGGGAAGGGAGGAAGCATGGGGGGAGGAAAGATGATTGAATAAGATGGCCATCATTACCCTAAGTACATGTATAAAGACATGGATGGTGCGACTCTACTTTGTGTACCACCAGAGATATGAAAATTTGTGCTGTATATGTGTAGTATGAGTTGTAATGAATTCTGCAGTCATATATAACAACTTAGAATAAATTTTAAAAAATAAAATGCAAATCTGATCATTTTGAGATTTCATAATTCTTTCAATGACTCACTCATGCCTCAAGGCAAGGCTTAAATTTCTAAGCAGCCATGTAAGGTCCTACCTGATCTGGCCATGTCTACATCTCCATACCTCCCTCCCACTTTCTCCACTTCTCAGACACTACACAGTCAGTGTCCCTCAGTGTCTACAGGAAATGGTTCCAAGACTCCTATGGACACCCAAATCTGCAGATATTCAAGTCTCTTATATAAAATAGTGTAGAACTTGCACATAGCCTATTCACATCCTTCCATACACTTTCTAGATGACTCCTAATACCTGACATGATGTGAATGCTATGTAAATAGTTGCTAGACTGTATTGTATGACAAGAAAATAGTCTGCACATATTCAGTACAGACTCAATATTTTTCATCTGAATATTTTCCACCTGTTGTTAGACTCTGCCTATGCAGAATCCCTGGATATGGAAGGTGAAGCATGCCCCAAATTGCTGTGGGCTCTGGGCTCTGACCCCTTTGCTCCCTCTGCCAGGACAGTTTCCTCAGGCTCCGTTGAGGCACCTCCTCTTCCAGGAGGCCTTCCTGCACACCCCGCCCACAGCACCCTTGGTGCCCTGTCAGGACACTTGCCATATGTATTATTTTCACGTGCATCTCCTCCACTGCTCTGGGAGTTCCTTACAGGCAGAAGCTGTGTCTTGTTTGCCTTGTCTAAAGTCTGGCAGTGTGTAGCACAGAACAGGTGTTCATTAAGTGTTTGTTGAAACAATGAGCCTATGTGGAATCTTAGATCATTTTCTTCCAACATTTCTGTCACTTCTACTTCGCTGATTTTTTGTATTAGTAAAATTTAAGGCAAGAAGAGTCTAAGCCAAGGGACTGGGGGTATAGCTCAGTGATAGGGCTCAATCCCTGGCACCCAAAAAAGAGAATAGTTTAAGTGAATAAAAGCAGTTCTCTTAATATTTTTTGGTAGGAAAAATAATATATTAATTCTCTTAGTCATCCATTAATCAGTCGTTTCATTTAACAAATAGAAAATACTTCCTCTAGGCCAAAACCCGTGCTAAGTATTGGGGATATGAATGCTGGGTTGAGCCCTCTCCTCTGAGATCCTCCTGCTCCCATTCTCACCTTGCCCCTAGATTACAATTGCCTATGGTTTCGCTCCCCACTCTCTCTAGACTGAGTTCCTTGAGCACAGAGACTGTGCTATTCATCTTCAAGTTCATTCAACAAACATTTATTAAACGTCTACTGTGTGCAAAGACCTTTTAGGTGCTATGATGGCACCACCTAATAATGTAGACTAAACTCCCTGCTTAACACAGAGCTTGGGACATAGTAGGCTCCAGAGGAGTATTTGTTAAATGAAGGAGGGGTAAACTCAGAGGGAGATAACTGTTGTCCTCAAGCGCATGGAGGACAGCGTGGGAAGAGGAACACACTCACTGCAGAATACTTCAAAGGGCAGAGCTAGCACCAAGGTAAGTGCACTTTGAGGGAGCTGGTCTGGGAAAACAAGGAAGACTTTTCTGTTGGTAAAAGCTGTTCCATGTTACAGAGTGGTGATAGTAAATGATAACACAGAAGCTTATAGAAAGAATTCCTACAGCAGGTCCAAACCAAATGACCTTCGGGTTCTTTCCAAATCTGGCATTTTTATCTTTAAAAACACTGAAGTTTGTCCAAAATGTTCAGCCATCAACATATGAGGCAAACTGGCCATTGACTTGTGGAAATTTTCTCCTGAAAGGGAAACATGTAACCATTACAGTTTCATAGCAATTTGCACTGAACATTGGCTACTGGGAACTTCTCTGTCTTACTTGGCACCTCCATCCCAAGCCCTGACCAGGTCTAACTGAGAGTGGAGAAAATCCAGGGGCAAGAGAATAAGATAGCACTTGGAGAAGAAAATAAACTTCAAAATCCTCCTGGACTGAATTACATGCCCATTTGAAAAATGTTATCATTTTTTAAAATTAAAAAAAAAATACATACACACACAGTTAAAAAACAAATTAGAGAATAACTTTTATGATATGACCACTTTTGTGTACTTCTTAAAAGAATATATTTAAACATATATGCATAATTTTTTAGTTAGTTTACTTTTGGGGAGTAGTTACTACAGAAAGTGGGAATGTTTCTATCTTGATCATATTTTCTAATTATGTGCTCATCACCCATCTTTTTAATGCCAATGTTTTACCCAGTAGGATTATAGACTAATTTTTAACTGCTTCTTTAAAGTTTTCTATTTTAAAAAATTAAAATCTAATAATTCCCCAGAGGCTAGAGAAAAGAGATTGGGGACTGACTTCGACACCACCAAGACAGATTTTATAGCTCCCTTTCTAAACATGCGAAACTAGAGTTGGAGGCAGAGGTTTGGGGGAAGGGAAAACCCGAGCCAAGAACTGGGCCAGATCTCCTGGGTTCCAGCAAGACTCCCCAATTATATCAACAAGGGGAAAGGAAAATGGTGATGGGGATGGGAGTCAATATTTGCAGCAGCATTTATTATATTCATGTTAGAAATACCAGGGTGCCCCAAGGAATCAAATACCTGATTAGAAATAGATCAGCAAGTCAAACTTTACTTCTGCAGAAGGGCGTGCTACCAAAGAAAATCCCACAAGCAAGCACACTGGAGCAGGCAAGCCTCCTGTCTTTATCCCTAACATAGCACTGCCCACTGCTCTGATAGGGGGAGCTCAGGGTTACAAAAATCTATACAAATCTATATTTATAATTTTAAAATTAGGGCGGGCAAAGGGAAGGGCTATAATTAAAATGGCCACAACTGGATCTCAAACTGGCTTCAATTGAATCTTAGATCCCAATGAAGGCAAAATACTATATTTTGAAAATGGACCACTTTACTTTCTATTTCTCACACTCATCAGCCAACTGCTGAACTTAGAAAGCCTTTAAACAGCAAGATCCACCTCACCTTGAGAATTCCAAGATCAATCTTAAAGCAAATACGGAAGATTATTTTCTTTTTTCCTCCTCTTTTTCTTTTGGTGCTGGGAATTGAGCCCAGGACCTTGTACATATTAGGCAAGTACTAACCAGTGAATTGTATTTCTAGCCTAAGACACTTACTTTCTTGACCCACAAGGAAACATGATAAAAAAATGATACCCACCCAAATTTATTTACCTTGTATCCTAGAATTCTCGTTTTTCCTATGTATTCTACCTATGTATCCTACTTGTCTGTAGAGTACAATGCTGGTGTCTGGAAGAGTCCTTTAATATAGTGATACCTAATGAAGACTAAGGGTTAACCCAGGAGTCTGGGCCTGGTGCCAACCAGGCAATTCAAATAGATTTATGGCCACCTTGACTTTCTAGTTTCATCTTGTTAATCTGAGTGGAAGATTCTTCCTTAGTCTTCCCAGCTCAGCTTACTTCTAGAGCTCTGTTTTCTGCTTTTTTTGTAGGGGGAGAGGGTGGGTTCTGCGGATTGAACCCAGAGGTGTTTACCCACTGAGCCATATCCCCAGCCCTTTGTTATATTTTATTTAGAGACAGAGTTTCACTGATTTACTTGGGGTTTTGTTAACTTGCTGAGGCTGGCTTTGAACTCACTATTCTTGTGCCTCATGTATTCTGCATTTTGACTGGTAATCTCACCTTGGTTCCCAAGATCTGTAGAGTGAGGTTGAGGACTTTAGACCCAGAAGTTAAGGTTTGAAATAGCCATTGTGAGGAGGGAGACCCAAGACCAATTGGAAAATTTCATTATTCTTCTGGCTCACTCAGGACCTTAAATTTTCTTGGGACTGGTGAGTCACATAAGATCTATTTCACAAGAAGAGTTTGCACCTCACCCATTCTCCAAGGGCTTGTTAGACCAGTGAGCCCATTTCCCAGTGGATATCATCTCACCCTTTTGGGGCCTCTCCCTGGTAAGCAAGATCTAGGAGGCTGCCTTCTTTTGGTTGTTTCTTCTACTTGTCATGCCAGTCTTGATCAAAGGGGGAGCCCTGGACATTATGCCTATTGCACTTTAGTTAAGGTGGTGACTGATTGGAATCAAAAGTAGAAGAATTCATTAGATAGACCTTGAAAAACACCCTTCCCTGTAGCAAAGTTGTTATGCTAGGAGAGGCATGACCTTTGTGCCAGTGCCAAACTTTTCACCCACCCAACATCGGAGGTGGATGTCATTCCCTTCACAGGTAAGAGCAAGAGGTGGTGTGTGGCAGGGCCTTGCAATTTTCCAGTGACTCAGTGACTCAGTCTGTCACCTTTTAGAAGAGGTCTCAGAGAGAGAAGGTGCAGAATCTGAGCTTGTTTTCTCAGTGCTCAAGTGGTGGTCATTGCTGTTGCTTGTTTTAGAAGACACATGGAGACAGTTTAATTAATCCTACTCTCCCTGCAACTCCTCACCCCCGCTCATGGTTGTTAGTGTTGTTGTTCTCTGTGAAACACCTTTTTGGAATTTGTTTACTTCCTTATTCCTTTTTCTCCCCATCTTGCAATTCTGTTTGCCTGTCTCACCTAGTTATTCTTAGGTGTTTAGTGTGTATCTTTTTATTTGCATATTTTCATACAAACTGGATTTCTTCACAGTATTTTTAAGTTATGTACATGTTCTATCTCATTCTGTTTCTCACCTTTTCTCCTATTTTTTCCCTCTGTTTCTAAGATGCATCTATGCTGCTGTGTGTGCATCTAATCATTTGTTTCAATCCTCTGCATAGTGCTCCCTGGCGTGCATGAGTAAGAAAGCATAGTGTTCACCAGGTTTTATTACTCCATCTTGCTGATGGAAACTCGGGTTGCCTTCAACTCCCACCACAGATAACTGCAGGGAAGATTCATGCATATATATCTCCTTACAAAATGAAAGGAACTGCTTTACTGAACTTGACTCACAATGCCAGGGTGCTCCCCAGAACCTTTGCCAATGCACACTTCTCTCAAGTTCATCTTCTCACCAGCAGTGTACAAGAGTAGCTGTGTCCACATCTCTGCCAGTACCTGGTGTCACTCTTTCTTTCTGTATTTTGTCAATGTTAAAGGTATGCAGTGACATCTCATTGCTATAATCTGCATTTTTTGTGTTACTAAAAGTGTGAATCTCTCTCCTCATCCCCCATGGTGGTGACTGGTATACCATTCAGGCTCTGCTTTAGGACTGAGACCCTTGGCCCCCAGCTGACAGGAATGCTGGCCTCTGATGGCATACGCATGAGACACTTCCCAGGGATTGCCCTCAGTCAAAAGGAGCTGCTTCACCCAAGCTTCTGAGTCTTTCATGAGAGCAGCATCCCTCCAATGACTAGTCAGTGCAGGATTTCAAACCTCCAGTCCTTGGACTAAATTTAGGACATCTCTGAAGAGACTATCAGCATCAGCATTTTCGCATGCGGTCCAGGGTCCATAGTCTGGGCTATGCCCCAATACAGTTAAAAATCTGGCTCTTCCCAGTCCTCCTCTGCTTCCCTTACTTGGCCAGCACTGCTCCCAATATCACTCCAGATCACCCACCACTCGCAACTCCACACTTCTGAATAGTTTCTCAGGAAAGCAGACCTATGGCAACTGTTGAGCTTTGTGGAATTTTGTCTTCCACATTGTTATGATTTAGATGTGGTGTCCCCAAAAACTCACGTGTGAGACAATGCAAGAGGGTTCAGAGGGGAAGTGATTAGGTTGCAGAGCCTTAAACAAATGTGTGAATTAATCCCTAATGGAATTAACTGAGTGGTAGTCCCAAAGCTAGGGGGGTGTGGCTTGAGGAGGTGGTGCATTTGGGGCGTAGCCATGGAGTATATATTTGTATCTGGGGAGTGTCTCTCTCTCTGCTTCCTGATCATGTGAGCTGCTTCCTTCTGCCACACTCTTCTGCCATGATGTTCAGCCTCACCTTGAGCCTGGAAGAATGGAGCTGGCCTTCTATGGACTAAGAACTCTGAGACCATGAGCCCCCAAATAAATTTTTCCTCCTCCACAGTTGTTCTGGCCGGGCCCTTTAATCACAGCAGCAGAAAAACTGACTAATGTTTATTTCCTTTCTCCATTTTCTTCCCTCGTGGCCATCATAAATGTCCAACATCCTTGCACATCGATCCCTCACTAGCTTTAGATGTTACAAATATCTACTCCTCTTCTGCCATTAGTCTGCTAACTTTCTCCATGGGATCTTTTGTTGATCAGAAATTCCTAATCTTGATATAATTGAATTCTTACAATTTTACCTTACGGTTTATGCCTTCGGAGTTTTGTTTTTAAAGAGCTTTCTGGATCACAAATGCCAGCACTCTCTTGTACTAATTTCATTTTTTTTAAGAGAGAGAGAGAGAGAGAGAGAGAGAGAATTTTTTAATATTTATTTTTTAGTTTTTGGTGGACACACCATCTTTATTTTATTTGTATTTGGTGCTGGGGATAGAACCCAGCGTCCCGCACATGCCAGGTGAGAGCGTTACCACTTGAGCCACCTCCCCAGTCCCAATACTAATTTCATTTTTACTATTTTTCTTGAACCTTTTATACTTAGATCTTTAAGCCACCTGATGCCTTTTTTTAAATATGTGGTATTAAGTAGGGGCCTAGTTTTATTTTTCTCCTACAATGAGCCAGTTTTCCAAGCACCATTTACTTAACAGTCCATCCTTCCCCATTGATCCATGGTTACCACCTTGATCCTATAATTTTGATATGTGCATGTTCTGTTCTGCTCTGTGGATTTGTTTGTATGTTTTTAGAATTATTGTTGTTATGAAGGCTTTCTAATGTCTAATCAGATAGGGTAAGAACCCATTTTCACTCTTTTACAAAAATTGCCTTAGCTGTGGTTTTCTGCACCCAACTCAAGGGTCTTTCCCTGTCCTCTACCTCCCCAATGTTTAAACGAAGTTTAGCTCAAGCATGTTGGACTTTCTATGCTGGCTTTGTTGGGGCCAGAAGCCCTGGGCTTGGCTGGCAGTAGGGCGTCTGCTAGCCTGCGTTCCTTAAAGGAGATTTGTGTCATTAGCAGTGAGCACACGCAAGAGCAGGGAAAGAGACTTTAGGAAGAAGTCAGGCCAAGAGATGGTATCTAGCCTGTACTGGCCACTCAAAAGACCTGACAATTCTCTGCAAAGTGGAATTCAATCTGATCCAAGAGAAACAGTCAAAGGCACACAGATTTTAATGAGCTTGGGAACCTAATCACAGGCAGTAATGAATGATATTAACGATACCATCCTGCCAAGGAGAACACCCTATCTGGATCCTTGGTGGCCTGGCGCCTGTCCTGAGGACTATAAGGGCCTGTCAAAAGGTTAGCTCACTGCCACCTTGCATCTCCATTGTTCCTGCAGCTTCAATCCCACTATTCCCAAAACCTCAGCTTGAAGGCATGTAGCATTTTCTTTTTGTGATAATTAGGAACCTGTGAGCAGGCCATGGTTAGTCATCCTGGTGTGAAGATGACGGGTGCTCCAGCTCTGGAGGTGCGCACGGGTTCAGACACGTCAGAGTGATGGGTAAAGACAGAGGCTGGTGAAGGGGAATGAGGTGACTCATCACCAAAACCTTGAACACAGAGTTCAAGGAGAGGGCCAAGACTTTCAAAATGCAGAATCTGCTCTTTGATGGGGCCGAGGCTTCACCAAGGCACAGGTCATACTCTGAAATTCTGTCTTTTTCTCACCAAGGACCACAAAGCCAAAAGAATAAACTCTGGAACTAGGGTTGTGGCTCAGTGGTAGAGTGCTTGCCTTGCACGTGTGAGGCATTGAGTTCAATCCTCAGCACCACATAAAAATAAATATATTATGCCCATCTACAACTAAAAAAAAAAAATTTAAAAAGAAGAAACTCTGATTTTAGCCAAACAGCTCTCTTAGCATTGACCTAGTTACACGACACCTCTTTCCCTCTCCTGACCCTCCATAATTTTTTAAGTAAGTTTAGTTCAAGTGATTTGAACCTTATATGCTGGCTTTGTTTGGGCCAGAGCCCTGGGCTCAGCTGTCAGCTGTGAGCCATGCGGCTCTCCTCCTCTCCTGCATATCATATTCATGATCCTTCTCAAAGGTTCTTACTTGAGAACAGATATTTTCAACAGATTTGTAGGGGTGCTGTTTCTTCTTCCCTGTGGCTCTACACAATGCTGGTTGGTGGCTTCATGTGTTTACCCAAGAGTTGCTTGGCCTGCACCCTGGCTGGCCCTGGGGTACAGGGAGTCTCAAATCCTCTGCTCCCTTGGGAGAAGGGTCACATCCTGACTGGAGCCCAAGAGGGCCTGGGAAGTAGACTTGTTTAACTCAGGTAACTCTGCAGAACCCCTGAAAGCCTTACTACTTGCCTCTCTGCACCTAAGGACCATTCCCCAGGAGGTCTTAGTATCACCTGTTCTTTGTGCTCTGGATATGTATTGGAAGCTTAAGTATCCTTCTGTTTCCTTTAGCTCTTTTAAGTGTAATGGCCAGCATTCAGGCCTTCTACTGGCCACTTCAAAGACCAATCACTGTGTCTTAAACAAAGACAGGCTTGGCAAAAGACTCTTCAGTGGCCATTTGGGGTACTTTTCTAAGGGATGTAGGAGGGCTCTGTCCAGTGTCAGCCAGTCTGGAGTGGGGGAAGTACAAAAGGGATGAGATAGTTTCTTTATTCAGAATCAGTAAGGAAAGGAAGCAGGCTGTGGTGTGATTTAAGATGTTAGTGGGGTGTCTAGGAAGAGTCCACTTAGAAGCCTTAAGATCTAGTACATGGGAAGGTAAGATGTTCATAAAAGGAGATAACTCAGTTGTGGGGATCAAGTGGATGGCTAATGCAGTGCTCACTTGGAAAATCAGATCATCCATTCTTCACTCCCACCCTATTTCCCCATCAATTCCATACATTCAAGAGGAAAAAAGAATTACAGTCCAGCCCTTAAACCTGATGCTGGACTGATTGATTGAGTTAATCATATGGTCTATTCTGGTGCCAGATACTGAGCATATCTAGCAGGATGATATTGACCTTGTTTAGGGCTGTTGAGAAACCTGGAATGTTTCTCCACCTCTTGAATCCTCTATTTGTTCACATGTCTGAGACTAGTGAATCCATGGTCCTCTCCTAAAGGGGATAGAGTTTCCCAAAAACTTAGACAAAGATGCTTCTCACAAAAACAACAAACTGGCTTTCCTGTATTTGGTTTCTCCTAGGGATATTAAATATAATTTTTCACGTGTTGCAGACTTCAGGGCAGACCATGTGGCCAATAAACTTCTTTTTCATTTGTTTGTTTATTTTGGCAGATCTGGGGACCAAACCCAGGGCCTTGGGCATGTTAGGCAAGCACTCTACCACTGAGCTACCTCCTCAGCCCACCAATGGTCTTCTTGGCTCTATATTTGGCCTACCAGTCCCTAAGGAGACCTCTGAAAGTTAGTCTGTGCTATGCTACTCTGAAAAATGCTTCATGGAGGTTCAGAAAAGTAGGCAAAGGCAGAGAGGGGCATGAGTGGGTGAATATCAAGGTTCTCTCTCTGGCCCATTATTTTCTGTTCCCTGGTCACTACTTTCTACCTGGGGCATCTGAGAAGCTCAGTTAAGTTATACAACTTGACAGATCAAACACAATCAGGAAGAGCTGATTTCCCAGGAATGACACTTCTGAACCACTCTGCTATGCCTTCTTGTGAGCCTTGGGGTCTATGGGTAAGGAAGAGCTAGAATGGGAAAGTACTTATGCTCCTTATGACCTGCAAAAGCAGGAGTATTCATCCATATTTTGTTACTATAATCACATACTTTCCTCTTATGAAGAAAGAGGTTTATTTAGCTTGCAGTATTGAAGAAAATACACATAGCGTAGCACCAGTTCTGGCAAGGGCCCCCTTGACTGCATCACCTCATGGCAGATAGCACCACAAGGTCAGGAGCATATGCAAGAGAAAGAAATCACATGGCAGGAAGCCAGAGTAAGAGAGAGAGAGAGAGACCAGTCCTATAACCTCCCACTCGGCTCCAGTTCTTAAAGGTTCCACCATTTCTCACATTGCCACACTGAGGAACAAGCTTCCAACACATCAATCCTTGATGGACAAAACATATCCAAACATTATAACAGAGTAAAGATACCTTTGGACAAGGAATCAAACATAATGCACAAGAGCACTGCGAATAGTAAACTATCCAGGGAAGAACATAAAGCCTGGCTACAATGGAAAGAAATATAAAACCAGAAATGAATCATGGGCTGCACTGAACATTTGTTAAACTGGTGTCCACCCTGACCCTGAATTTTCTACCCTGGAGAGCCCACCATATACCCTGCACAAGTGGCCATTATAGATGAACCTCATTCATTCAGCTCTGTTTGGAGCATTTGTCTTAGCTTGTGGCCAGTTCTGCTTCCTGGTTTCTTCTCACAAATCTGTCTCCATACATTTCCTGAACTATTTCAGCTTCTCCAACTGATATGGCAAATGAATATGACAAAACTAAATAATAGCAAAATTGTGTGCTGGGGGAAATGACACATTTAAATGGAGTTGGAGGCCCTACAAATTGGTTGCACCTTTCTGGAAAGTAAGTAATTTGGCATTAGTAAGAGTGGAGACCTAGTTATGATCCAATAATTCCACCTAGGGAAGCACACCCTGAATATATATACCCAAAGGGAGAAAAAGAGCTCCTGATACAAAAATAAACATCTTGGTGTTATTAATGCTAATGAATTAAAAATAGTGCAAGTATTCAACCGGAGGCAAATTGGAAAGTAAATTATGATGTGCTCACATTGTAGTTTTCCAATTAAAACTGACAAACATGAAGACTGTTGACACACGCATAACTCAATATGAAATGATGTTAAAGAACAAATAAACTGAAAATATATATTCACACAATGAAAATTTAACAAGTGTCAAAAGGAAATGAACAGAAAGGCAGAGATTTAATATGCAATGAATTTCTCTTCTGGAAAAGTGTGTGTTTATAAGAAACTTGTTTCATAAATAAAAATTAAATATGGGGAAGATGGGGTATTCTTGTGGTAGTTGTTCCCTTGCTAGTCTGGTAAAGGACTCAACTCCTTTCCCTTTTTAAGCTGAGTTTCTACCTAGTGAATGTTTTTGGCAAGACAGGAGGAGCCTGTCTAAGATCTCTCTCCTCAAGGGTGCTACCCCGTGCCCTCCACTCCTGCTGCCCAGCCAACTAGTTTGTAGGAAATCCTCACTTTCTTTCCCTTCTCCTAAACCACTTTTCAGAAATCAACCAAAGCCTACAGACTATTGGAAAGTAGCTGGAAACCACTGCAATGAATATCTGAGACAGCACCAAACTAAAGGTAAAAGGACCACCTTGTTAGTCCTGGTTTTGCCACCACCTTCCGCATTAGCTTTGGGCAGGTCACTTCTAGATTTGGGACAGACCTGAGTCTCAGTAAAATGGTACTATTAGACCAGACGATTTCTAAAGATCTTGAAGTTCTGATATGTCCATGGCTCTATCTTTGTTGATCCAGAACTGAGAAATATTCCTAAAAAGGAATTCTCTTCAACCTGAGGCTAAGAATCAGCTCCACCATCCCTGGGGCAGCACTACAACCCACAGCAGGTCAGAGGGCCCATCAAAGCCTGACTGGATGAAAAAAGAAAGAAAGAAAGAAAAAAAACATTGTCTAGGCCTTTGTCGTCAGACAATAAGAGCTCAACTGCTTCTTAAGGGTTAAGAACTGATCATTCCAACAAGCAGATCTCCTTTATAAGAAGACTCCTGATAGTATTGACCTCAAGTTTCCAGAACAAGACAGTCTGAACAGTTCTGGAACAGCTATACAGGTCGCAATGATAAGGTTCTTGTGTCAGAACAGTTCACCTCCATCACATCTTCCCTGAGAACTAAGCAAGCTTAACAAGAGTGTTGTCACAGAAGCTTTCACCAACAGAAGAAAAAGCATGCCAAGGAAGTCAGAAATTCTCCAGGTGTGCATCATCAAGAAGAGAGAGACGAGAGAAAAATGGAAACCGGAAGAAAAAGTGGCCACCTATGGTATACAGAGAGGATGCTTACTGCCCCTTCAAGTTGCTAAATCTAATGAGCTCATCTGTCTTTGTGCAGCAAAAACTGAATAATGAGGGGAGGGACAAAGAGATTGGAAGTGGGGGAAAGGTTTTGTCTGCTTTTAGTAGAGAGGTGAAGGGTATGGAAAACAACAACCCCCAGGGAGAAAAAAAGAACAATGGGCTCTGGACTTTCACAATTTCTTATCTCTACACCTGTTCCTCCTGACTGCCAATGGACACATTCTTTTCACTGAACCCTATAAAACTCAGGCCCCTATTGTAACCAGTTCCCAATTTCCTTCTGAAAATGTGCCCCTCTGCTGCTTAATAAAGCTTCACTGATCCTTTGAGGTCTGTCTCTGTTTCTTTTACTTTCTCTTTCATTTGCTTTCAGAGAGTCCATGGCCTCTGGGCTCCTTCAGGGCCAGGATGTAATAAAATGAGTAGGTGAAGCTCTTCCCACTATGAATAATTGAAGAGGGCACTGGGTGGACAGGAGTGTCCTATCTACAGCAAAGATCTTATGGGAATAATGACCACAATATCTTTTATGTGAAGCTGTATGAGATAATTTTTACTGTGTTAACAAATTATCCCCAAACTTAGTGGCTAAAGGCAGTGATCATTTATTTAGATCATAGTTCTATGGGCTGGTGGGCAGTTCTGGTCTGGGCCAGGCTTGACTGAACTCTGCTGGGGCTCTTGTGCATCTGTGGTCAGCTGGCAGGTTGGCTGGCAGTTAAATGACTGAGGATGGCCCCATTCACATGTCTGGCAGCTAACAGGGTGTTAGCAAGAGTTTGGGGCTGACAGGGCTTCAGGTCTCAATCAACTCATGGGCTAGCACCAGTTGTTCATGTGGCAGAAGATTTCCAAAAGCAGCAAGAAAGGAAGCTGCATAGCCCCTTGAGACAAGTCTAGGATGTACCTTGTCACTTTCAATGCATTCTGTTCATCAAAAAGCAAGATTCAGGGCCATCCAGGGTGACCAACTATCCCAGTTTGCCCAGAGCAACTTCCCAGGAGGCAGGATTTTCAATACAAAACCTGGAAAAGTCTTGTACGAATGAGGCCATGCCATGCCAGACTCAAGGAGAGAAGAACATGACTACATTTTTCTCCAAAGATATACAAATGGCCAATAAATACACAAAAGATGTGCAACATTACTAATCATTTGGAAAATACAAATCAAAACCATACCACTTCATACCCATTAGGATGTATCAGGAAAAAGGTCCACAACAAACAGAAAATAACAAGTGTTGGTGAGAGTATGGAAAAATTGGAAAGCTTGTGTGTTGGTGGTGAATGTCAAATGGTACAGGCACTGTGGAACAGTACGGTGATTCCTCAATAAATTAAACAGAAATACCATGATTCAGCATTACCAGAGTATAAGCCCCAATTAATTAAACATAGGAACTCAAACAGATATCTGTACACCCACATTTCGTAGCTATTTGTTTGCTACAAATAGCAAAAAAAAAAAAAAAAAAAAAAAAAAAATGGAAGTAACCCAGTGTATTGACAGACACATGAATAAACACAGAGTGGTAGGCAATAATATATCTACCATTCCATTTTAAAATGGAAGAAAATTCTGATATGGATGAAACTTGAAGGTACTGGGGTAAGTGATGTAAGCCAGTTACAAAAGATAAAATTCCAAAGTCCAGTTTCCAGAGACAGAAAGTAGAATGTTGATTGCCAAAGACTGAGGGGAAGGGAAAAGGGAAAGTTAGTGTTTAACATGTACAGCGTTTCAGTTTTGCAAGATGGAAAATTTCTAGAGATGAATGGAGATGATGGTGGCACAACAAAGTAAAGGTACTTAATGCCACAGAAATATACATTTGAAAATGATTAAAATGGTAGAATTTATTCTATATATATCTTACCACATTTTTTTTAAAGGAGTGGGAAAATAGGCTCCTCTATTGATGAGAAAACTGAAAACTGTTGTCTATTTTTTTCCATCAGCCACAGGAGCAAACAAGAATTTAATTAAATGAAACCAAGCTGTTGTAGTAGCTCATAGTATTTGAGAAAGTGTGCTGGAGGACAGTAAGCATGATCTAAATATGGACTATTTTGATACTCTTTCCTTTGGGAGTCAGTAGTAGCCCATGATTATTCATTCAGATAGGAAAAAATGGAAAAATGAAAGATGGTACGTGTTGCTGGATGAATGAGGTGGGACGGATGTCTGGTAAGACTTTGGAACTGGCCAGAAAATTAAAATAAAATAAAAATAACTTGGAATCCTAAAAAAAATAAATAAATAAACACTGAAATATTTGAAAGGGTCTGAGCCACCATTTCCTGCTTCCTTTATGCCCCTGGCAGTCAGTAATGACACTCTTGAGGTGTCCAAAGAGCCAGGCTCACTCACAGCTTCTGGGCTCCTGGGCTGCCTCTGCCTCCTCATCCCTTTCTGCTGCGAATGGGATTCTGTTGTTTATGGGAAACTCTGAATGTGCTTGATTCTCTAATCCATCGGCAGGAGGAGAAGATGGCTGGGACGAGTGAGGAAAGGCATCAGAATGTGTGGGTGGCAAGGCTGGGACAGAGAGTCATTGAAGGAAGCAGATGACCATAATGACCATTAGAGACCATCAGACTCCCAGAATGTTGTGGCTGGAAGAAACATGGGGAACATCTTATCTGCTCTTCCTCTCAGGAAGATGAGTCCAGAAAACTTCAGGAACTAATTTAGGGCCGCTCAAGAAACAGAAAGTAGCAGAACTTGTACTTGAGACACAATTTTTATATTTCTAAGCTGGAGTTCTATCCTTTCTGCCCCTGGACCCCAAGTTCTCACTGAACCCTCTCCAATGGGTCACCCCAGAAGAAGCTATGATAAAGCCCCTCGGAACTCAACTCTAGTCTTGATTCTACTGCTGCAGGTGAAGCTGTGCCCATTAGCACAAGGGCACCATTCTTCTGGCTCCCTTAGAAAGTCTAGTACAGGTTCTCCCTCTGCCTCCTGGATGTCATGAAATGAGCAGCTTTCCTCTGCCACATCTTTCCGCCATGTTGTTCTGCCTCACCTCCGGCCCAGAGGCAGAACGGTATGGCACCAGAAAGCCAACGGTGGACTGAACCAATAAAACTGATGCTATCAGAGCTTCCGGTTCTATTTTCATCCAGTTGCCCATGGGTGTCAGTAGCTGTTTGACTTAGCAGAGCCAATAACCTGGGCTTGGGAAGGGAGAGAAAGAGGGCAGAGCTGCATTGCAGTCGGCATGGTCCTAGAATGACCTGGCTGGTCCTGCTCACATCTATTACTTTTATTAATTTTTTAAAAAGTTCTCCATAAACAAGGAAAGAGCTTAAAAGACAAATAACTAAGTGCTATAAAGAAGGAAAGTCTAGTACAGAAGGTGTACCTGTCCTCTTAATAGCCACTTAATTAAGGGATCCTTGTGTATTTCCCATTTAATTTTCCTACTCAGCTCCATGGAAATAAGTTATTTTTGATGTTATAGGAAATATATTCTTTCTTTTCAAGCTGAGATTTAACTTGCTCTGGTGTGTTGTTTAAGACTTACAGGTCAACAGTAGTGAGACACAGCTCAGGGAAGCTAAAGTGATAGGGGAATGAGTAGGGCTGAATGCCATAACCTTCCTTTCTTTGGTAGAGAGGAAAACTTCTTGGAAGAAGCCCAATGGAAGAGCATTTGGCAAACTAATTTATTGATCCAATTGCCTTTTCCAGCTGGGAAGGCTTCCATAACTGGGAAAAGCTAGTTATAAGCCCACGGCATTGAGCACCATCCAGGATCCACCATGACAGTCTAGGAATGCCAAGATGTGAATCTACACTCATTCACTAAGGACAAGTTGCTGCTATGGACAAGTTGCTGAGAGACCAAATGGACAAGACAAGGGCTCAGGGGGCAGTAAGAGGTTGGTATCTATCGCCCAAGCAGCAGAGGTTGGAACCAGAGAATAAACGGAATCTAGAAGTGCCAGGTTGACAATCACCACCCTGTACCCACCATGTTTGCCTCCTGGGGCAGTGCCAGAGAAAGGATCCAAGGCTACCTCAAGAAGTTGGGTCAGGCCCAGCAGGAAGGGAGAAGCCAAGAAACTGGCAGGCAGTGGGCCGAGAGAGACAGCGAGAGAGCTGAAGCAGATGAGAAAGCTAAGAATTAGTGGGGTGGGATGTCATATTAGTTGAGATGCAGGTTTAGCTACATGGAACAGAGACCCAGAGTTACTGTGGTTTAAACAATAAAGAAGTGTGTTTCTCGAGCCATGTGTGGTGGCGCACGCCTGTAATCCCAGCAGCTTGGGAGGTTGAGACAGGAGAATCATGAGTTCAAAGCCAGCCTCAGCAACTGTGAGGTGCTAAGCAACTCAGTGAGACCCTGTCACTAAATAAAATACAAAATAGGGCTGGGGATGTGGCTCAGTAGTAGAGTGCCCCTGAGTTCAAATCCCGGTACCAAATTTAGAAAAGAAAAAAAAAAAAAGTAAAATCTGAGCTGGTAAAATGGTCTTGCTCAGGATTTTTTTCTTGCTTCATTATCTCTAGGCAGCTGTCCTTATTTGCATTTGAACCACACTTACCACCATATCTACTTTCAGACCAGTAGGAAGGGGGAAAGGAACCACGGAGGAGCAGGCACCTTTCTTTTAAAGGCTGAGGTATTGTACTCACCATTTCCACTCACACCCCATGGCCAGACTGGGTCACATGGCCACACCTGGCTACAAGTGATGTTGGTGATTGTAGTGTTTGCTCTGGGTGACCATGTGATGTGCTATAATTTCTACTGATATGGAAATGGGGAAGAATTGATGTTCAGGGCCAAGGAGTCTTTGTCATAGGAATAGACTAGATGGGACCAAGCAAAATAGAGTCCATGGAAGACAAGTCCAAGTACCAAGTACAACAGTTTCTCTATGACAGACCTGCCAGGCCTGCAGGGACAAGCTCCCCTCAGATGCTGAAGAGAGAGAATCACAGAAAAGAGAAAGTTCACAGAAAAGAGAAAGTTTACAATCACTGCAAGAATGGAGGGAGTCTTCCTTTAGGCCTGTGTTTGAGCCAAGTCCCAAAAGATAGGCGAGATTTTGGCAGTAGATGAAGAAGAAGGAAATGCCAAGATGTGTCAGCTGTGTGAGGAGAGCAGCAGGAATGGAATCCAGGCTAGCAGGAGGCACCCAAGGCCTTTGAACTGTGGGGCAGGATAAGGGGGAAGCAGGAGAGATGGGGCTGTGCTTCCTCTGGCCTCTCCTAGGCCAACACAAGCAAAGGAAGAGAACACGGAATATGATGAAGCTTGGGGAATGGGCTGTAGCCTGAGTTTATCCCTCTCCAAGAAAAGTTGGACTCCACTGACTTTACCTAAACAGGTGCTATTTTACCCCCAGGTGCTAAAGAGACTGTAAGACTTGCCTTCTCTTCTCATTTATTTGGGATTGAGATCACCCTGCCCTCTAACATCTCCACAGGAGTCTCCCTGAGCCCTGTGGTCAGATGCTTGACACTAAGCCTGGATCTGATGCTCTGGTTCCCAGCAAGCATCTCTATGGGCACGGAAGAGAGGATGGGAGCCAGGCTGGCATCATTCTGTGTATGTAATAGAGCCGGAAGAGTTGTGAAACCCAGGAGGTTCTGCTAGGCTGTTCTGCAGTAAATACTTGTTATAAAAATAAACCCAGCCTGCTTCAACAACAATGAGCAATCCCCTTGGGTTGCCAATGCTGGAAGTACTCATACATCTCTGGGCACATGGCAAAGGATGCAGGCCAACCCACGGCAGCATGCATACACACAGGCGCTCACACTCAGCCTCCTGCATCTCACTGTGGACTCAACGCTTCATGTATCAACTGATGAAAGTTTACCTGCAACCAGGTATGGAGAAATATGAAATCCCAACTATGAGTTAAAGAATAATAATCACTAATATAGGGGGTGGTGAGCGTGGATGCAGCTGGTATAACAAAATTGAAGCATTTTTGTGGACTTTGCATTTCATATGAGTCAATGGTATGAAGTTAGCACAAAAATGCTAATGTGGTCTTTAACTACATTCAAACAAGTGGAATATCCAGAACAAAGGAGGATGTTAATCCTGGTTTATATCAGTGTAACCTATGAAGTCCATTCAGAGAAAAGACTGCAGCATGGTTTAAGAACTCAAAACCATGGAAATAAGTTCACAAAACTAAAACCATATAGCCTGCTGGAGTCCCGGAAAGACCAAAACCACCATCCTCACACCCCTGACTCACACTCAGGAACAGTCTCACACAGTCAGCATTTGGACCCTTCCACAAGATCTCACCTTTTCTGTGCCTCAGTAGTCCATGCCCTTGAGGAACTACTGGAGAAAAAGACACAGAATTAATAAAAAAAAATAGTACAAGTTTGGGTGTGAATAACCAATAGTGTGGAACCAGCCAAATGTTATGAATGACGGGAAAACAGAGATCTCATCCGCCTAGGGATATCAGGAGAGGCTTCGCAGAGAAGGTGGCATTGAACCTTGTAGACAGAAGAAGGCAAATTTTACTTAATTAAGGACCTAGGGCCATCCAGCATCGTTTAGAGTGAATGACTTTCACTTACGAATGACTTTCTCTTGTTACAGGTCTAAAGTATAACCCAAAACTGCCAAAGAAGCAAATGCGGAAACTAAGAAAACCACTCTGAGCTGTGTTTCATATCTAACTCCTACTGCCTCCCTAAGGGCCCAGCTGTAGGCACAAGCATGGGCTGAATGAATGCATGGGTTTTAGAAATGAAAGAACAGATCACTTTTCCAGTCCTCCAGCTTTGCCCGCCTTCCCTTGCAGAAGAGCATGCAGTGGCACAGAAGGCACAGACACTGGTTTAATTTGGGTGATTGCCTAAACCCCTTGTGGTTTTCTAGTGCTATCAGAGAACATAACGATGCTGATTAAGGCTGAGGTCACAGGTGCTCCACAAACCCCCAGAGGCAAGTTAATTTTGCTCTCCTTTGTGGCTCAGGTTCTACCACTTATCCAAGGTGTACCACTGCTCCAAGGAATCTTTTGTTCATCTTTTCCTTAAATGTTTTGATAACCAAACCTGCAGAACAAATTTCATTATCCAGTTCTCTTTTTCCCTGCCTAACCCACCTCAGCTCTGGTTTTGTGGTGTGAGAGAGGAATGCATTTCCTAGAAGCAAAAAATGGCAGAGCTCTGGAGTTTGGGAAAACAGGACTTTGAAATTTGAAAATTATCTGACCCCACCCCCTTATTTTATGGACTAGAAAATGTAGGGGCATGTCCTGCCCTGTGTCATCTCATGAGCCACTGGGAAACAGGGACCAGCATTCCAGCCTCCTGGCTCCTCTTCCCATGCTCACTCCAGGGCATCCAGCTGTTTCCTTCTCTGACAAACTAGCCCCTTTCAAACCTCACACCTATGGCCATGGGCCAAGAGTTTCTAATACTTCTAACAACAGGGCCTAGCAATTGGGTGCACTTGGTTTTCTATATGTACACAAGCATAAAAAAGATCAAAGCGTTTACAATTTGATGATGTTCCTAAATGCAAGTTTAAATTGCTGAGTTAAACAGCCAGTGAATTTTTTAGAGGGCTTTCTGGAGCAATTACTCAAGAAAGAATTAAATCCTGTGTGCCTTTCTACTTCTTATCCCCTCCCACTTCCTGGAAAGGGAAGAGTGGGGATCCAACAAAGAAAATCTTAAGAGATTATTGCTAATTACAGATTTTTACCTGCCTGATGCTCCTTTGCTTTGCACATTAATTAAATCAGGACCAGGTGTCTTACAGATGGATTAGCTGCTGGCTATCGTAAGAGATTAATAGGTCCCAGCAAATGGGCAAGAGAGAATGCTCTTGAGTTTTATGGGTCATTGCTGCTGCTGCTGCTGCTTTCAAGAGAAATCATTATAGAGAAAGGACTCCTCAATTTAAGTTCATTCAAATCTCAGAACAACCCATGTGTTAGCCACTAAGAGCTCAGAGAGTGCACAGGTCCCCTCTGCCAGCAGATATGGCTGAGCCATCTGACCCAAGGGAATACAGACAGTTGATTCAGTTTCTGAGATTTGTGACCTCGGACCAGAGGCTGACAGGGCCCTGAGTGGGAATTGGGAGTCAGTGAATGGTCCTGATCGAATCTCCTGCCCACCTGCTCTTTCTCTACTGACTCAGGCAGTTTTCCCTACCATCATCTGTGCTGAGAAGAGAAACAGAATCAGACTTTAAAAGGTGCTCCGACATAATCAAAGACATGGCACTGCTTCTAAAGGCCAGAGCCCTTGTTCCCACTCCTGTAAGAAAGACTTTGGGTTAAAGCACAGGACAGGGCTGGGATTGTGGTTCAGTGGTAGAGCGCTTGCCTTGCATGTGTGAGGCGCTGGGTTCAATCCTCAGCACCACATAAAAATAAGTAAATAATAAAGGTATTGTGTCCATTTACAACTAAGAAAATATTAAAAAAAAAAACACAGGATACCCCCATGCCAACTCCTATCGGGGCTTGGGGTGTCCAATGCCATTGGCAGGGTCAGGTCAGGTTTCCTTCTGTAGGACTCAGATGAAGGAAGGAGGGGGCGGAGGGGAGGCCGGGGCAGAAGAAAACAAAGGTCACTTATTATCTACAAAGGATGTATTTGTTCTAGTGTGTAAAGCCCTGAGTTTTTGCACAGCACTGGACCATTCGCTGGAGCCCTGAGCTCCCACTAACAAATTAATCAGTTCCTAATGCTCCCCAGAAAGCTGCCTTCGTTTCTGATTCACCACCGCTGAGCCTGTGTTCTGGGTGAGACCAATGATGAGCAAACCAGAGCTGAACAGAGGCCTCCAGAGCTGAGTGTCGCCCATGTGCTATTTGGAGGCAGGCACACACTCTGTTTCTTTGTAACAGAACATGAACACACATTGATTTGTGTAACTCAAGTTCCTTTCTGAAGAACCCTGGATCTAGTCCACCCTCCCCCACAATGAGTTCCACCGAAAAGTCCTGGCTTCCGAGAGCTGGCAGGAGTGATTCAGCTGTATTTGGCAGTCAATAGTCATGTCCTATCATTCTCATTCCGGAAACTAGCAAAGCACTTGAAGTAACAATTTGATCTGTTCATTTTTTGATTTGCCACCTACTCTCTGCCCAAGCCCATCCCCCAATGGCCCCAGGACACTCATTGGCTACCTTTGGGTGCCTTCCAATGCAAAAGGACCTTTACACTGGGTTACTTCTTTAACTCAGGCACAGGGCAGAGCCTACCTGGAAAGGAGAATCAGCAGGGCCAGCACTGGGAGAGGCAAGCAAGGCACCTAAGGCTCTACCCTGCACCCGTATGACTTTGACAGTGAGTGCCTTTGTAAATGCTGTGTCCTGGGCACCTCACTTGCCTCACCCTCCTCCTCACCCCGGGGTGGCTGGGATTCTATTCATGAAGGGAGCAGTTCACATCCCCAGTGTGTAAGCTGGTGAGGGGTGGAGGGTCAAATACACCAATGTCAGACCAATTAAACTCAGACCTTTGGGTATGGAGTCTGAGCCAGGTGAGTCTTTTGTGCATCCACTATTAAAAACTGCTAGTCACATTGGGCCACAGGTGATGGATGGATGGTCTGCCAATGTCTACTGCAATTTGGCCAGGCTCAGTTGTCTCTGTGCTGACTTGGCCCCTCCAGAATTTCCTCTGAGCCCCTCAGGGCCCTGAGATCTGGCTGGACTTACATGCAGACTTACCTAGGTAGTCCTCTTGGTAACCATGCCAGTCACTATGACCCATTCCCAAGCTCCCAACTGAAATTCTGGTTAAGCTCTTATCAGCTTCTAGGAGCATAGAGGTGAAGTGTTACACTTTATTTCCTTTGATGGGACCACAGATGCCTCCAAGTTGGTATAGGGAATCTCTAGGTGGTCCCCACAGATATCTA
This sequence comes from Spermophilus citellus, assembly GCF_964194105.1. Taxonomy (NCBI): domain Eukaryota; kingdom Metazoa; phylum Chordata; class Mammalia; order Rodentia; family Sciuridae; genus Spermophilus; species Spermophilus citellus. The sequence continues at coordinate 111,902,947 of NC_138188.1, read as the reverse complement.
AAATTAGACAGTGTTCCCCTTAGTTTACCAAACACATCTCCCCAGAGACTGGAATGGGGTGGGAAGATGAAGACATGTGCCTAACTAACTGCCCAGCCCCTGCCTTCTGTCTCCCTTTTCCCCATGATCATTAGAAATCCTTGTTAGGGATCTCTCATACATAAAAGTCTATGATCATCTTCTGGGTCTTTAGAAAATCCTGTCTCCTTAGCACTTGGCTTTCAAGACGATGGTCAACTTGGAGACTCATAAAAATCTAATTTGACAGTAAAACCTCAGCAATGGCAGCTATGTGTCTTTCCCCGGAAGCATTGAAACTCCCTGCTAACACAGTGAGCAGGAATTCCCAGAGCAACAAGATGCATAGGATATAGAAACACTTCTGAAAATATTTCAAACAACATTATCTCCATTCTACACATTTCATGCCAACAAGCAGCATTTTATGCAGAGCCTTGGAATGCAACAAGCCACTTGCTGGATCTCTACTCATCATGCAGCATTTGGAGAGGCGGGTAGAAGGGGGACATTTTTATTCCCTTCTCATATTTGTATAATGAGACAAAGGAGAGACTTAAGTGACTCCTGAGACCTTCAAAAGGCAGGAGGCAGTGTAGAAGGGCAGAAAGTGAGATGTATTCTGCAGCGGATCCTGAGTTTCTGTGTATGTATACAATGTATTTGATTCTGAAAACTCTGAGCAGGACTGTGCTATTTTACTAAGAAAATGGGAGGATTTTGTTTTGTTTTTTGAGGTGGTGCTGGGGATCAAACCCAGGGCCATATGAGTGCTAGGCAAGCGCTATACTGCCAGCACGTATCTCTAGCCCTTTTTAAAAATTTTAATTGTGAGACAAAGTTTCACTAATGGCCTCATATTTGCAATCCTCCTGCCTTAGCCTTCAGAGTAGCAGGGATTATAGGCATGTGCCACTTGCCCAGTTAAAATGGAAGTCTTAGACCAGCTATGAAAACTGAAAATGCATGGCCCATCTCTTCCTGAGCCAAGTCTACAGTCTGGACTAGCCTCATGGTGTTGGATTGCTTAACTCTTCCCTGTCCCGTCCAGGCTCTGTCTCTCTGCCAGTTCCTTTGCAAACACTCCCATGGCAGGCTGGTGTGGACTTACTTTTCCCTTTCATTCTCTCTCCCACCCTGTCCTGCTCCACCACCCTTGTGTTCTTGGCCAGGCTAGGCTTTGTGCCAGCCCACAGGTCCCTCTTCTGTAGCTATACAAATACCACTAAGCCCCACAGGCTCCCAGGAGCTGGGCCTGCCCTCCACAGGAGATTAAGAGCCTTCAGTGAGTCAGCAGCCCAGCTGGGCCAGAAGCCCAGGACTCCTGGCTGGGCCTCTCAGCTGGGCATTCCCCATCCCCTCTCTTCCTGCCTCTGGACCCCCTTTCCTCATTCTCTCAGTCCTTAGGTTGGCCTCTGCACCCACACTGGGCCACGTGAGTCCCAGCGTGTGTCCCTTCCTAGCTCTGGAATTTTCCCACCAAATGTCCCTGGCTTTGATGGTGTGCCATGGCTACAAGTCAGAGAGGCCTGTGTTTGTGCCGGAAGACTGAGTGTGTGGAGTGTGGGTACCTCCTCTCCCTGGCTGTGTGACCTTCTGGGTTCTAGTAGGGAGTGGTGAACTGCTGCCAAGAATCACCCACAGGCCCTCAGTGCCCACGTACTCTGAATCATGGCTACTGTACACAGAGCTGAGTCACTGTCAGGACCCTGGGGAGACAACCTAAGGCCTGTTTTAGAAAGATTTGCCAATGTGCCCAAGTCTTACAAATGCTTAATAATTTTTGTCAAAAATAGTTCTGAGTTCAGGGCCTTGGTGCTCAATAGACAGCTCCCTTTCTAAGTGATTACACCATGTGTGTCATCTGGGGCTCCCTGCAGATGGCCTAGACCTCAACTAGTATGGCCACTCTGGCTGCCACAGGCGTAGTGAACCACACATTTGCTTCATGAGGGGAGGAAGGGATGCTGCAGGAGAAGCTCTTAGTTGCCAACTCTGCAGAGCAGACATTGTACCTTTGTGCCAACTACTCTCTGAGTCACTCAGTACCATCCCCATTCACGGGAAGAAAAAAATCTGGTGCATGCAACTAACTAGTTTGAATTTCCAACTTCTTGGCAATGAGAGCGTTTAAGGCTTCTATAAATAATAAGTCCCCCAAACACTCCCTCTCCTAGCAGGGCTGCCCTCTTTCTAACCTCTTACTTATTCAGAGTGCTTGGTAATCTAGAGACCAGAGCCACCATGGGCCTCAGAGATCATCTCTTCCAATCCCTCACTACTAAAGAGCAAATGGAGATGGATGGGACTTTTCAGGCCACAGAGCTGAATTCTAGGTGTCCAGCCCCAGAGTAAACCCTCCAGAGAGGAAGATGAACACAGCCTCTGTCCTCAAAGACTTCCAGAATGGCAGGGAAGCCATTACTCACGCAAAAAGCAACAATACAAGGTAAACCATTAGGACAGCCATAAAAAGTTGAAGTGTCACAGAAGAGCAAAGACACAAGATCACTCCTGCACAAGGAATCAGGAAGGCTGTCATGAGGTAGAGAATTAGAGTTAAGCCTCCAATATGGGGTTGAATTTGGTAACTCAGGTACAGGAGGAAAGGGAAAGGGTTATGCCAGTCAAAGAAGCAGCTTGAGAAAAGTCATGAAGATGAGATGCCCAAGAAATGCCTGCAAGCTTGGCTGTTATACAGGATGTTGAAATAGAATCATGTGGGTGCGGAGGGGGAATAGGTCAAGGGTTCAGATGATGGAAAGTCTGGAATGCCAGGGTGAGGAATTTGAACTTTACCATCATTCGTATCTAAAAGCACCAGGTGGCAATGTGCCAGGCACTTCCCTGAGCAAGATGACTCAAGTAATGCATAGTCTGCACTTTCTAGGAGCCTGGAATTTAAGATAGAGGATGGGATTATGGACAGATACATAAAACATATACATAAATCAAAAAACTATTTAACACATAAGTATTTAAGTTCAAGTAAAGAAGTAAGTGCACTTAATGGACTAGTGAGGGAAGAAGGCATCTAGGGATTTGTTCCTGGAACATGTCCTTCTATCCTCAGCCTCCCCTGTGCTCTGCAATTCTGGAGAAAGGCCAGAAGAGCTAATATATCAGTCTTAATATTAGACACTGTCTTCGTGTGGCTTTGTTTCTTAGATGGTTGATTTGGGGGCTGGAACAATTCCTTGAGCTGCCCATTCATTCTCAGTAATTGATCTACCTCCTCTGTATTCAGTCCTGAGCTCATAGCCCATTAGATGTAGTTTGGAGAGGGTGGGGGGTAGGAGGGAGTACAGGACAGGGTTACTGAGTACAATTGTACTGGTTATCCACTGCACAAGATGGAGCAAATGAGAGCTGAAGTCTACAGGAGGTAGGGGAGGACATTTTTCCTAATCCACACAAAGGCATTTAATGAGCTTGTGGCCCTGACAGGGATATGGTCTAACAGCTGCTCTAGATAATGCTTTCCAGCCCTCCCCTCCCCCTGTCTTCCACCACAGATATCGGAAACACTCCAGCCTGATGCCCTGGGCCAGGAGCCAGCACGGACATGACTCTCAGCCACCCAGCTCTCCACTCTGGACCCCCAGCTCACTTAGGCTCCATTAGGCTGGAGATCTGAGAGAGGACAGAAGAAAAGTTTTGCCAAAATATATGAAAGACTAGGAAAAGCCACACGCACATCCTCTAAACTGGGTCAAGCCTTGACTTCAAACTGCTGGGCAGACCTCTGACTCCCCGGTACTGTGTCAAACAGTCCCCCACACTTCAGAAGGACACAAGAGTTGGAAGCCCCTCAGAGCCGTAGTTGGCAGGAATCCCTCTCCACCCCACCCCCACCATCCCGGACAGAGCCACCCAGCGCTGTCCAAGCATTCAGACACAGAGCCCACCAGCCCCTAGGCAGCCCCTTACATTGAATATGGGCTCTGGTAGAGAGCTCAATCTTATTGATTCTGGCTCTGTGCCCTATTGCAGTTTAGATCTGTAGATAAGAAGAAAAGAAAAAAATGTCCCCCTCCCCAAATGGGCTTTCTTTTTACCCCTCCTCCTTCATATGTTGAATCCCATAGCAGCAGCATCCGTGGTTCCCAGCTGAATATTCGCCTGTTGCCCATGAAATTGATGTTCTCTAACCTGTTGCTGATCTTGGGTTCTGACTCTTGGGCTTGTGTTCTGATTCTAGGCTGCAAGATCACCTGGACTTGATGCCACCATCAAGCATTGGCTCCCTCCCAGAGCCCCCCACAACTTTGATTCTGTTCCTCCAGGCAGCTCATGGTAAATGCCTTGCCTGGAGCAGAAATAGGGCTTTCAGGAACAGTTTTATAGTTGTGCATTGCTCTAGACCCTATGTTGTTCCTTTGGATCCTTATTGTGGTAGTCGGTGGTCCTACTGAGTTCATCAGCACCCCTCCTTTTTTTTTTTTTGGTACTGGGGATTGAACTCAAAGCACTTGACCACTGAGCCACATCCCCAGCCCTGTTTTGTATTTTATTTAGAGACAGGGTCTCACTGAATTGCTTAGGGCCTCACTAAGTTACTAAGGCTGGCTTTGAACTTGTGATCCTCCTGTCTCAGCCTCCTGAACCGCTGGGATGACAGGCATATGCCACTGCTCTGGCCATCAGGTCTCTTTTGAAAAGGCAAGATAGAGACAAAAGAAGATAAGGCGTCCTTCTCTGGGTCCTTTGGTCTTCCAACTACACACTCACTTCTTCCAAATTGATTGTTTGCACTCAGAGGGCAGAGTGCACCTCTTATTTATCACTAGTTCCTGTTTAGTACAGAGCTGTGGCAGGGTAAGACTCGGGGGTGTTGTTACTTGAATGGATAAATGACTGTGAGTGAATGAATGAATGGTGGGAAAGTAGGATTTGATCACTAGGGTTGAGAGGAGCCCTGATGAACATCAGGAGGAGATGAGCAGATTGCTGGGGGCCTGGCTTTTGCCTGGCAACTGTTCAGATGACTTGTCATCAGAAATGAACATCATGTTGATCTATTGGCTCCCCAAGTCACTTCCAGTGTCTGGCTTTCCTGCAGACACTATGTCTGCCCCCACACCATCAGTCTTTTCCTTTCCAGGAATCAGTCCTTGTCATGCTCCATTCCCATTCTTCCCTTGGAGCCCTAACAAAGCAAACATCTGTAGAACACTCATGCAGCAGGGATGGTGAGGGCCTGAATCAGGATGTTGTTGTGAAAGACGGAGACGAAGAAACAGGAATGGAAAGTGATCTGATGGACAAATCAGGAGAACTTGGGCTCAATAGCAAAGTGCTTGCCTAGCACATGTGGGGCCCTGGGTTCGATTCTCAGTACCGCATATAAATAAATAAAAATAAATAAAAGGGTATTGACAACTAAAAAGTATATTAAAAAAAAAAGGAGGGGAGGAACCTGACCTGGGGTGAGTGGTCAGTAGAGACACAAGGTGGAGAAGGGAGAACTGAGTGAGGAAAAAGTCTTCCAAGAGAGGGCAGGGCCAAAGAGGCATCTCACGAAGGAAACACAGTGGTAAAGGGACGTACTGATAAGGGCGGAGGAAGAGTTTGAGTTTGTTTGTTTGTTTGTTTTGGCATTTTTGAGGTGCCAACTTGGACGACCATCTGCCAGCCTAAAAGTGGTTATTGGAGGTAGAGAGCTCAATCTTATTGACAAGATAATGATGATAGAAACACAGAAATGAAAGAGGATGGTGACAAGTGAGGTGGGAGAGCTCTCCCTGAGACAAGTGAGGTGGGAGAGCTCTCCCTGAGACCACTCGCAGCATTGTGTCAGGACAAAGGCCCCACTGTACCTGCCTCAGAGCTATCAGGAGGAAGAAAGGACCTAGTAATTTCATATTCAATTTCATATTCAATCCCCACTAGACATCTAGACTGGCACGATCCAAAGGAACTTTCTGTGGTGCTGAAAACATTTACTATAGGTAGTGAAATGGCAGCTACTGACCCCATGTGACTACTGAGCACTTCAAATGTGGCTACTGAATGGCTTTTTATTTAAATTTCTGCAAGTAGCTATCGTATTAAAAGGGCAGATCTTTTCCAGCTTCCTCCATTCACATGTGAAAAGCCCAACAAAGTGACTCTCAGCAAAATTATTTCCCCTAAAACGTAAAGCATTTGAAGAACACCCATTCTCATGTAATATTTTTGTATAACTGAGGCTGCATGTGCTTGATAAAGATTCTGATGTTGAAATTTAAAGCCTGAATAACAAGAAAGATTTTTTAAAAAAAACAGAAGGTTTTGACAAACTTTTACATTGATTTTCAATGTTAGGGCCAACTGGATTGCTTATTAAGAATTCAGAAGCTCATTAATATTAATACTGATAAAACAGATAACCTTGACCAGGCCCTTACCTTATGCTAGGTGCTTGTATGAGTTATCTGTTGCTATATAACAAAATGCCCTTAAACCTAGCAGCTTAACACAATAAGCATATATTGTGTCACAGTTTCTGAGGGTTGGTAATTGAGGCGTGACTTCGCTGCTTGGTTCTGGCTAGGGTCTTTGAGGTGGCAGACAAGATGTCATCTGAGGCTCAGTCTTCTCAAGGCTTGACTGGGGCTGGAGGATCCATGTCTAAAATGGCTCACCCAGTGGATAGCAAGAGGCCTCAGTTTCTTGCCCAAATGGACCCTCCACAGGGCTACACACAGCACAACAACTGTGTTCCCCACAAACAAGTGATCCAAGAACAGAGTGGCCAAACAGGAAATCTTAATTTGTCTTTAAGACCTAGGTATACTGTCATGTGTGCTGGATCAACCCTAATACCATATAGAAGATCTCACAAGGGTGTAAATAATAGGAGGCAGAGATTATTGGGGACCATCTTAGAAATTAGTGGAGACCATCCTGTCTGTTCCCCATATATACCACCTCACTCCATCCTCACAAAATTAGCAAGGAGAGCCCCTTACTATCCCCTTTTACAGATGAGGTAACTAAGGCTCAGAGAGGGTAAGTGACTCCCCAAAGTCTCTGAGGTGAATAGCAGAGTTGTGCCTCCTCTCCAGAGGAAGGCTGCTAGCCCTGCAATTCTGCACTTGCCACCATGCCCTGCGCTGCTCCAGCAGGAACGCTTCTTGATTCACTCCTTTGATGCAAGGCACTTTGCATCTGCTAAATCTTTATCAGAAAACACACATCCCACACTTGTTAAGAAAATGTTAAGCGAGGAACAGAAAGATTCTTTCTTTAACACAAATGAAGCTCATGAAAGCAGCAAACATAATACTATATCATAAAGCATTAGACACAGTCTCATTAAAATGAGGAGAAAAAGATCTGCAGTTACTACTATTCTTTAATGTTTGGAAAATATAGTTGGTGCAATAAAATAGAAATAAAAAGTAGAATTGTTGAAATGAGAGAAAATTGTCATTAGAAGTTCCCATATAACCGATGGAAAACACTTATCAGTACTAATGAAATTTCAGCAAATGGCCGAGTCTAAGACACACTCTTTAAAGCAATGCCTTTCCTGTAGATCAGCAATAATCAGTAATGAGACACACAAAAATCCTCCTCACCCCTCAGTCGCCTTGTGCCATCCTGGAGCCTGTGGCCAGTGCTCCTTCTATGGCCAAGTACTTGGGCCTCGTCTTAGTCTATTCAGGAAACTACAGCAAGACTGAGTGGCTCATAGACAACAGAAATTTGTTTCTCACAGCTCTGCAGGCCAGGGGTCCAAGGCCAAGGCAGTAGCAAATCTCAGTGATTAGATTTCGACATATGAGTTCATGGGGTGGGGGGATTAATAGTCAGACCATAGCACATTTTTCCTGGCCTGCATACAGGGCAGGGTGGGCTGAATGTTTCCAGGGGAAAGATAGTCAGATCTGACAGCTACAAGGAAACCCTTAGATTGGAATTTTCTTTATAGCCCTAGGAATGTCCACTCCTCTCGGGCACAACAGGTGAGCTCTTTCTTGCTGCTTTGGGCTTTCCTTTATAGTGGAAAATAAAGGAAGATAGGATTCTGGCAGGGATGGGACAATGTCTCACTTGCAAAAGTAAACGAAGTAGAAAAGTGCCCCTGGGTTTTAAATCTAGGATCCAAGTTGGGGTCATGACTCTGGCACTATTTACCTATGACCTTGAAGAAGCTACTCATGGGCTGAGGAGGTGACACAGTGTAGGGCGTTTGCCTGGCATGTGAGAGGCCTTGGGTTGGATCCCAAGAACTGCAAAAAGAAGTTACTTAAGGGATTGCCCTTTCCTAAGAGTTGAGGGGAGAATGCAACATGACAATGAGTGGGAAAGTACTCGACAAACTAAAAATATAATGGAAACAGAATGTGAGACCGCTACTGTTGATGGGGGCCCTGCCATCCTGCTGACAAAAACACACGCAGTGCCAGCTCCAATTGGTTCCCACAGTGCATTTGATGCAGCTGTCACACTGCACCCTGGTCTCAAAGGGCTCACACTTTGGTGAACTGACCATATCAGGGTGCTTCCACCTGCTGTTGACTCACATGGGCAATGAGGCTAGACTCAGGGATGCAATTGTGTTGTGAGTTTGCCTGGTCTCAGTTTCCCAATCTACTGATGGGTTTTGATTTCTCAGGCCTTTGTTTATATTACCAACTGTACTCTGAGGTCCTGTGGGGACAAGTGCATGGAGTACTGCATACATGGTATACGTTAAGGGTGTCTGAGTGGCAGGCCACTCCCCTCTTGCTAGGCTCATGAACCGAAGCCACTTACCCCGTAGGCACAGCCTGGGGTGTGAGGCCACGTGTTGCAGTCCCTGCACTTGCTCCTTTCAGGCCTGCTCCTTGATTGGTCGCTGACAGGACAGTTATTAGACATTGTACTGGTGGCTGCCTGTAAACTGCTTAGCTACTGCCTGAGTTTATATACATGGTAACTGCACAGTAAACTCAGACCTACTTCCTGCTTGGTCTCCGGAGGTCTTGATTGGTGACTCCGGAGCCACTCTCTCCTCAACCCTGTTCCGTGGACCTCCTTGCTGGATGAGAGAGAGCCCATGCAAGGTCCCACCATCCAAGGGGCAATATCTTCTAGGAATCACTGTCCTCTCTAACAGGGGGATAGGGAGATGGTAGCACGTCCCTCAGAGCCTTAGGATGGTGCCCCTCCAGGGGTCTGGGTCTGACCAGCAAAAGAACCAGCCACATGCAGTTGGGTCCAAGGTACGAAGACAAGCTTCTGAAGTCTGGCAACACTGAGAGAAGGAGAGCAGGGGAAGAAAAGCTTCAGCTGCTTGTAGGCATGTGAAAGAGGAAAGTGGGGAGTTGGGGGAACCCAGAAAAGACCAAGGAGGCAGAGACTCTGGGATCAGGACCAAAAAAAATAAAACCTTCTGGCACCTGGGGTGTTTGAGGTTGATTCCTCAGCCTTTGGGGGGCCTCCAGAGGTACCATGCTGAAACCAGAGAGGGTTTCCTAGGGCAAACATTTTCCACCTGATTCTGCCCCTCTGGGCTGGGAAAAATGAAGATTTAGCAGAGGCTGGCCCCAGTTATTAAGTCCTCTCTGCTTTAAGAGGAGCCATTCCTCCAGCCTCGTGGAAAGTGTATATGTCTGTGTGGCCTGGCAGCCATGGGGAGGGTGGTGCTGCTTGGGCCATGGGGCTGGCTGCTCCTCACATTGCACATTCTCAAGACGACATCAGAGGCTGCCAGGGCCAGACCAGTCACTGCGGGCTGCAGGCCCCAGGCCTCCCAGTGGCTCCCGAGTGCCCTTGGACACTCCCCTCCCTCAGTTCCTTCAGCCCTGGCTGCTAGAGGCTATGAGAGCCTCACTGGGGTCCCCAGGGACACTGTGGGGAGAGCCTGCCTTGAGCTCGCTGGCCTTGCCTGCAGGCCTGGCCCACAGATTAAAGGGCTGGCCGCTGCAAACTGCAGCTGAAACCCAGCTGTCCCTGTAAGTCCGCCCAGCCTACTTTTTGAAGCGTGTCATCTGAACATGACCCTCAGCTGGCGCGGAGAGATAAAACACTACTCCTGGGTGAGAACTGCACACGCCCCAGCGAGCCTCTGCTTTGTCCTGACAACCCTCAGTCTGGCGTCTCTCTTTGGCCTCATCTCCCTCTAGTGCTTTGTTTTCTTTTCCTCTCCCTCTGCGTGCTCCCCCTCTGTAGAGCTCAGTCTCTTTCCATCTGTCTCCGTCCTTTCTCCATCTTTCCCCAATGTTTACCTCTCATTCTCTCTCCTGTGGTTTCTGTCTCGCTGTGTTTCTCTCTCTCTCTCTGCCTCTCAGTTGGTTTCTATCTAAGTCCTTCTTAGCCTCTGCTCTCCCTTTCCCTCTGTCTTTTACATCCCTCTGTCTGTCCTGTCTCTGTATATCTCTATTTGTCTCTCAGACTCTGTTCTGGCCTCTCACAGTCTCTGTCCCTCTGTCTGTCTCTCTGTCTCACAATCTTTGTCTCTTATATTGTCTGACTCCCTCTTAGATTCAGCTTGCGCGCACTCTCGCGCTCTCTCTCTCTCTCTCTCATCTTTGAGTAAAGGTGCCCAGACAAAATGCCCAGCAAGACTGAAGCCCTCCCAGGGCTCCACAGAACAGGGGAGGGTGGGCTGCCAGGCTGAGACCACATGTCAGTCTGGCGCAGCAGTTTGGTTATGAAACTTCCCTTGTGGTCATATTAAGAAAGTGCCCAGCAGGGGACATTCTGGGCATGGAAAACAAGTTCCATCCCCACTCACTTCATAAGCAGCAGCAATACACATCTCCTCTCACTTTGGGGAGCAGAGGAAAGGCAATTACAGGCTGTGTCGGCTAATCCTGTAAAACCCCCTCCAGATAGTCAGACACTCTCCTTCCTTGTATTCTTTGGTCCTTCTTAGTGGCAGGAAAGGCCTTCAGAAACCAGTGTCTAAACAAAATGCCAGCAATAAGATGACAGGTCTTACTGTCTCTAAATGTACGGGGGAAGCAGAGCTGGGACTGAGAGATGGATAAAGAATTAATGAGGATATGATTGGTAAACAATGCAGAACCTTAAAGCTTTTGAAAGGGCAGCCGGAGTACTTCTGGCCATACATACCTCTGGCCAAGTGACAACATTTCCCCCAGAATAACCCTCTAGCAACCAATGTATCAGTTAGAGAAATAAAAATAGCATTTCTCTTGAGTCAGGGGTATTGCCAGCCACTCATCAGATATGATCTTAGTCAATCCTATAGAAAATCCTAGATAAATAGTCATTTCTCAATTTTACAGATGGAGAAACTGAGGCTCAGAAAGATTAATTGCCCCCCAAATATACAACTAGTAAGCAGAAGAGCTAAGATAGAACCTAAGACTTTCAGGCTCCAAGCTGGCATGCATCCCCCACTGCCACACTGAAAAAACAGTCTAATCGTGTGGGGATGGTTCTTTCACACCTGAGTGTCCTTTCTGTGGGTGGACTGGAACATAGAAACAGTTGGACATGATTAAGCATCAGGTCAAGCTGACCTCCCTTCCTTGCCTGCCAGGCAGCAGGTGGCTTCTGAGCATGTCCAGAAGCGATGCTGTTCCAATTAGCCCAGGTAGCAGAGGACCACAGGGATGGGAAAGGAGCTTCAGGAAATATTCCACTTGATGCCTCTTCATCTCATCAGCACTAAAAGAAAGATATTTAAGGCGTAGGAAACCTGCACCCTCAGAGGATAGGAAGGAAGGGAGGTCCCACTGAAGACTCCTGGGGGTAGCAGGACATAGAAGAAGTGTATGTGCCATGCTTTTTTGTCATGTCAGAGAAGACTCTAGAAACAAGGTTGTTTTTCTGTTCTTGTTTTTGTTTTAAAAAAAATCACTTGGTCCGTTTACCTGGAGACTCCCCATTACTTCCTTGGTTGGAGAGCCATGTCTCATATCCTGTCACTGCTTCTGCCGACGAAAGGGGGAAAGGGCGGCTTGAAAGACAGCCAGGCAGCGGAACATGCCACACACACTCAGGGATATTTAAACCTGCTTAGGCTGTCGGAGTTAAGTTCTCCCTGCACTGATCTCATGGGGTCAAGATGTGTGCATCTGGTGCCAGAATGAGGCTCAGGCCTCATACAAAAAAAGTTTATGAGGTTTCAAACAATTCATGACTTGGATTAAAACAAAAGTGAGCCAGACAGTACACACCCAAAGTGGATTTGGGCCCAGTTGCCAATTTGACGGACTTTATTGAAGACATAAACTAGATTCCATTCCATGCCACAAATATTTCTGGAGTTCCTACTGTGTGCCAATGCTGAGCTAGACACTGAGGATGCGGAAATAAACCAGCCATGCCCTCTGACTTGAAAAAGCCGATAATTCAAGGATGGAGATCAAATAGGTACTCAAAGAAAAAGGGTCACTCAGTGTCCAAAAAGTATTTGGAGGGGTGGGCTACTACGTGCTAGACATCCTGAACTAGGAATGACTAAAAAGATGATCTGATAACAAATTTGACCCTCTTTTTTGATCAAATAAGCCAGATTCAATTCACTTTCATTAAGGGACTTTAAAAATGATTTTTAATGCTATTTTTCCTGCTAGACTGTAAGCATCCTGGGGACTGGGCTACAGACCTGCAGTGTTCGTAGTGTGTCTTCAATGCTGAGATTGTGTCTGGTCTCATGAATATCAAGAAAGTCAGGAACCAGGGGAAGCTTCTAGGCTCTGGGGGTGGACATGAGATGGAGAAGGGGTGGGGAACAAAGGGCCTCCCATCAAATTACCCTACAAGACAGAGCAATATAACTTTCCAAGAGAAGTGTCCTCCTTTCTCTCCCTCACCCACCAACATGCACAGTCAATTAAGGACTTGCAGGCCTCAGACTCCCCTGGCTTGCTGCACATGTTATGGTTTTCAAGCTGTGGACCACCATCCAGCAGAGACCTTGGTTGGCTGTCTCTACACACACTTCAACCTCCTTCCTCTGCCACCTACACCCTAGAGTCTGGAGAGCCGACATCCTTACCTCCCCACCCCTTTGGCAGCTGGGATTGGCCATGTGATATGGTTCTATCAGTGAGCTGCTGATGGAAATTTCTAGGGAAGGCTTCTCTTTGAGAACAAAAAGACAACTCTTACAAGAAGAAAGTGTTGGAATTTTGCCCTTCATACCTCCCCCTCCTTCCTGGGTCCTAAGAGGCACTGGCAACACTCCCTGTCACAGCAGCCCTGATCTGTCACTAGGGGCTTCTTGCTGTGAATGAGAAGATTCCCTTCATTATTCAGGCCACTGTATTTGGGCCTTTGTTAATGTGTTAAGCACATTACTGGGCATGTTCCCAATGTCAGAGACTTTGCATTCATCAGCCACCACACAAATAGGAAGAAATAACTAACATTTATTGAGCAATTACTTTGTGCCAGACTTGTTTTCTGAGCTGTTACAAATGTCAACTCTTTACTCCTCATGTTAGCATCAGTCCCACCTTATAGATGAAGATTTGGGTTTGTAGAGGCTGTTGGTAAAGGGCGGAGCTCTAGCTGATCTCTTCCCCACTGCCTGGTGAGGAAGAAACCAGAAGCTTTTTCTGTGGAAAGAACAAATCCCTTTGGATGTAACCCATATTTGAGCTGTCTGTGGGGACATTGAGGAGGTATTTATGATATTGGGAGAAAACTGGGAGCCAAAGGTAGAAGGATGCTTTAGGGGGATGTTAGTACTGGGATTTGAACCGAGGGATGCTCTACCTCTGAGCTACATCCCCAGCCCATTTTATTTTTGTTTGTTATTTTGAGACAGGGTCTCACTAAGTTGCCCAGGACGGCCTCAAGCTGTGATTCTCCTGCCTGAGTCTCCAGAGTTGCTGGGATTACCGTTGCACACCACCATACCTGGCTCGTAAGTCAAAGGACCTTTGAGGAAGGGGGGGAATGACTGGCTTTGCCTGCTGCAGGGCCCAGGGAAGATAAATTCAGGTCTTTCCAGAATGGAAAGCCCTATTTACCACTGTGTTCCCCTAGCACTTGGTCTCATTTCTCAAGGAAATAGGGGCAAAGGAGCACCACACTCCAAGGTGAATCCCAGCTCTGGAAGATAGCTCAATAAAGGCTCACCTAACTTAATTAAAATGTGCCATACCTGGGTGCTGAGCTTAATTTTAAAGAGATATGAACATCAGAACCCTGGCATTCACAGGCAGCCAGTTCCTTCCTGAAGAATTTCCACTAATCTCTTTTCCAGGAATAGACCTTGGCTCCCAGGCAGTGTCAGTGAGTTCAAGGCACAGCTTGACTCCAGCCCTCTCACCAACAAAGCAAACTGACCTAGCTGTAGGCAATAGATGGAGCCTTCTTTGAGGCCACCACACCAGGACGGTTTCTGTGGTTTGGGATCTTTGGAATCCTCCCTGCTCAAGTACCTGGGCATTAGAGGTTTGAGGGAAAAAGAGGTGGCACTAAGGGACAACAGAAGTTCACAGACATAGCTGAGCCTTCGCCACTCTCTGACCTACTTCTTCCTCCACCTACCCTTCTGTGGCAGCCTCCCCACTTCATCTGCCCTCTGATCAGGCTTTGATTCTTCCTGGAAATGATCTCCACTGAAATAGAAGATGTAATTTGTAAAATACCCTGTTTAGATTTGCATCAAAATTAGAATAGGAGAGTGGGGGGAGTTAAAGATGAATCAGCGTTGAATCCCTGTTGATAATTTAAAAGCTCCATGATGGCATTAGTTATAAGAGCCCAGAAGTGGAAGCAACCCAAGTTATTATATCTATCAACAGATGGACATAAATAAAATGCATTACATATAATGAAATATTATTCAGCCTTGAAAAGGAAGGAAATTCTGATATATGCTACAACTGGATGAGCTTTGAGGACATTTTGCTAAATGAAATCAGCCAGTCACAAAAAGACAAATATTTTATTATCTCATTTATAAGAAGTACCTAGAATAGTCAAATTCTTAGAGACAAAAAGTAGAGTAGTGGTGGCCAGGGGCTGAAAGAGGCAGGGAATGGGGACTTGTTTAATGAACATAGAGTTTCAGTTCTGCAAGATTAAAAGAGTTCTAGAGATCGGTTGTACAAAAATATGAATGCACTTCATACTACTGAACTGTATTCTTAAAATGGCTAAGATAGTAAATTTTATGGTACATTTATTTTACCACAATCAAAACTTCTATAGTTTTAAAATTAAAAAAAATTAATGCTGAGTGTTGTGCACATGAGTATTTATTATCCTGTTTGTCTACACTTCTATATGCATTTGAAATTGTCTATAGTAAAAAGCTAAATGTGCTCTATACATTATTAGTCAGGTTCTTCAAAGAAACAGAATAGGATAGATATAAGACAAGATTTACTATGAGAATTGGCTCACACAATTATGGAAGCCAACAAGGCCTATGATATGCCAAGTGAAGACTGGAGGACCAGGAAAGTTGGTGATGTAATTCAGTCTGAAGGGATAGGGACTAAGTTCCTAATGCATGAATCTTTGGGGAACAAATCACATCTAAATATCAGCTACTGATTCCAGTGCTAATCTCTTCTGGAAACATCCTCACAGACACTCTCAGTAATAATGTTTTACCAACTATCTGGGCATCCCTTAGCCCTGTCAAGTTGACATACAAAATAAGCCATCCACAATACTCAATACTAACAAAAAACACATTTAAAAAATCTAGTAACAAATTTAAGAAATGTGCACAGCTACATAATACATTAAAATCATTACTAAAGGATATAAAGGAGGAGTTTTTAAAATTTGTTTCTTTTGTTTTGGTACCAGGGATTGAATCCAGGGGCGCTTAACCACTGAACCACATCCCAAACCCTTTTTTATTTTTTTAGACAGGATCTCACAAAGCTGCTCAGGGCCTTGCGAAATTGCCGAGACTGCTTTGAATGGGCAATCCAAATGGCCAAAAAGCTGCCTTAGCTTCCCGAGTTTCTGGGATTTCAGGTGTGTGCCACAACACCCAGCTATCAGAGGTCTTGAGTAGATGGTTGTTTTGTTCCTGGATGGGAAGATATAATTGTGAAACGATGTGCATTTCTTCCATATTTATTTACAAAATTAGTTCAATCCTATTCAAAAAGTCAACAAAAAACTAATGTAAAAGAATAGCCTGATTGTAATGTTCATCAGGAAGGGGAACTGCATAAGAAGAGCCAAGATGAATTTGGGAAAAAAGTAAACAAGGAGGGAAACACATCTCTTACCAGGGAGCCAAGTTTCCTTTAACACCGCGGTAATTACTATTGGAAGGTAGAGCCACAGGAGCTACTTGACATCAGGGATCAGAAAAACTGAACAGAGTGTGACACATTCCATTCCATTCAAAAAGGTGAGACCCACATGATCAGAAAAACCAAGTGGAGTGTGAAGAAACAGGGGATTCTGGGACAGCAGCAACTTAACTTATCTGTCCCCTTTCTTTCCACACACCACCCAGCTCCTACCCAACTCTTCTTCCAAGATAAGTAGTCGCCAGGGTCAACAGGCAGGCATGAGCCTGGAGGAAGTATGCTGGAGTGGTGAAGTGGGGCTTTCTCCCTCTAAGACAGGCTGGATGAGCCACTGAAGCAAGTGAGACTCCAGCCACATAAACATGCTCAAGCTTCCCCAGTCCCTCAAAAGCTAAGGAGGAACTGATTAGCTGAGCCAAGGTTGCTGTATCTTTGAGGATCTGAGTCCCAGGAGCAGAAAGCTCTTCCTGCTCAACAGGGCATTGCCTACCTGTCTGCCTGTCAGGACTTTCAGGGACCCACACCACCAGGCAAAGAGAGGAAACAACCTAGCTAAGAAAGAGGCCAGCAGCCACAGGGGAGGAGCTTACCTACACCCAGCACTGTCATCTAAAAAGTGGTCGGTAATTCATTTCTCTCCTTGTTTATTTTCCCATTCCCCTCACAGCCTCTTATATGTAATTTTGTATAACAATGAGGGTCTCCCTCCATTTCCATGCAATTTCCCTTTTCTCTCCCTTTCCCTCCCCCTTCATGTCTCTGTTTAATGTTAATCTTTTCTTCCTGCTCTTCCTCCCTGCTCTATTCTTAGTTGCTCTCATTATATCAAAGAAGACATTTGGTATTTGTTTTTTAGGGATTGGCTAGCTTCACTAAGCATAATCTGCTCTAGTGCCATCCATTTAACTCCAAATTCCATGATTTTGTCATTTTTTAGTGCTGCGTAATACTCCATGGTGTATAAATGCCACATTTTTTTTATCCATTCATCTACTGAGGGGCATCTGGGTTGTTTCCACAGTCTAGCTATTGTGAATTGTGCTGCTATGAACATTGATGTGGCAGTATCCCTGTAGTACGCTCTTTTAAGGTCTTCAGGGAATAGTCCGAGAAGGGCAATAGCTGGGTCAAATGGTGGTTCCATTCCCATCTTTCCCAGGAATCTCCATACTGCTTTCCAAAGTGGCCGAACCAATTTGCATCCCACCAGCAATGTACCAGAGTACCCTTTTCCCCACATCCTCTCCAGCATTTGTTGTTGTTTGACTTCATAATGGCTGCCAATCTTACTGGAGTGAGATGGCATCTTAGGGTGGTTTTGATTTGCATTTCTCTGACTGCTAGAGATGGTGAGCATTTTTTCATGTACTTGTTGATTGATTGTATGTCCTCCTCTGAGAAGTGTCTGTTTAGGTCCTTGGCCCATTTGTTGATTGGGTTATTTGTTATCTTGTTGCAGAATACAACAGTTACTAGTATGGCATTATGTAAAAATGTGGATGTGTAACTGATATGATTTTGCAATCTGTGTTTGGGGCAAAAATGGGAGTTCATAACTCACTTGAAGCTCATATATGAAATATGATATGTCAAGAGCTTTGTAATGTTTTGAACAACCAATAAAAAAAATAAAAATAAAAAATAAAAAGTGGTCGGAGGAGACAAAGGATGATTTTTTTTTAAAGAGAGAGTAAGAGAGGAGAGAGAGTGAGAGAGAGAGAATTTTTAATATTTATTTTTTAGTTCTCACTGGACACAACATCTTTGTTGGTATGTGGTGCTGAGGATCGAACCCGGGCCGCACGCATGCCAGGCGAGCGCGCTACCACTTGAGCCACATCCCCAGCCCCCTCAAAGGATGATTTCAACAACAGAAAGAGCTCAGCGAAAATGTCCCGAAACTTACAACCATGCCTTTTTAATAATAAAGAAAAAATGAAGTGGATGACTCAAGGGCAAGGATAATCAGGGATATGATTTGAATTGTAGTTTGGAAGATAATGTGCAAGAAATATTGCAAACTCTGGGCAAAATGCAAAGATATAGAAATCAAGATGAAAGATAAAAGAGATAGGGAGGGCAGATTTAGAAGATCTAACATGAGACTAATTACTGAGTCCCAGAGGAAAAAAAGAACAAAAAGAGATTGGAATAACAGATACAGACTCCTGGAGTATAAAGACTGTCGCCTAGCAATCCCATCTCTAGCCAAGTTGTCATTCACCCATAGGAGTTAAATATAAATACACACACACAAAATCCCTGGATAAATTTATATACATGTATATGTATATAAATATTCAAAACTCCAAAGATGATATTGCTCACTGCATTCTGGAAGAAAACAGTTTTTTAAAAAACTCAAACCAAAATCAAATGACTTATAACAGAGAATATAGAATAGAGGAAAAAGGAGAAAGCAATCAATCATACTTAACTATATCTATATAAATACATATATATATATATAGTTGATGCAGCTGTATATATAAATAGTTGATGCAAACTATATATTATACTTAACTATATATATAGTTATATATATAGTTGATGCAAACATAGTTATATATAGATATAGTTATATAGATAGATACATGGTGTATATATATAGATATAGTTGATGCAAACTATATATATATATATATATATATATATATATATATACACACACCATGTATCTAACATATATATATATAGTTAAGTATGATTGATGATTGATTGCTTACTCCTTTTTATATATAATTGTATAGATATGTGTTGTTAAATATAAATGGATAATGATATATTGTCTGGAAATATGTAATATTAAAAAGGATTCTTAAAATAGAGGTGAAATATCACAAACGAAATACTAATAAGATTCATAAAGTACTAAGCAATTTCAGCAAAACCTAGGAGTTGGGGGCAGGGCATGCTAAGTAAAAAATGTCTTATAAACTGTTGGGGTAAGAGGGAAAAAACTTGGACTGTAAAAGCATTCTCAATATCTTACTGGTGGAAGAAAGAATGCATGGGGGAAATAATAAGGGAACAGAGTTTCTAAGCGGGGGAACTGTAGCTTAAATGACTATACTGCTAAAGGAATAATTTGATTATGAACACCTGGAAAGTAAGGGGGTCATAATCCCTAAGGAAATGGAAAGAGCACAGCGGAATACGCACATTAACTAGGATGGAAACAAACAGCAATTTGAATAAACCAGTGTAAAATTAAGGGAGAGGAGCATGGAGCCCTGAGCAAGGATTTAGTTCAGTGTTGCTGTTATGGCAAAATCCAAAACAAGCTAAATGTCCATCAGTAAAGGGCTGGTGAAGTGAACCTTGGCACATTCACACTATGGGGTCTAGAATGAGTTACTCTGTATCTAAAAATAGAAAAAAGCAAAAAGATATCTTTCAAACTGTAGAATATAACGTACAAAGCTTACCATTTTTATAACAAACACACAAAGCTATAAATTGTGCCTGCATTGTATGAGTATGTAAATGGCGAGGGGACGAGAATTAGAGACAAGGAAAAGGAATTTTAGTTTTATCTGTATTATTTGAGTGTTTTACAATAAGAATGTAATTGTGAATTACATATGTATAATTAAAATATGTTTCTCACTCATAAAATGAAGGAAGACCTTCATGTTTTGAAGGGTGAATGCATCCATTAATCCACTTATTCAGGGGTAGGTACTACAGCCAGCCGCTATTGGGGAGGAAAGCATGAATCAGGGACAGCTGAGTCCTGGAGGCGCTCTCTGCCTGGGAGACAAGATAAGACTTGTAAACCAGAAGTGAAATATGTCAGCGAAATACGATCTGAGTCACAGGAGGCATCCAAACAAATGCTATGGAGTTTGTGAGAGGTGATTATGTTCAGAGAGGAAAAAAAGGCAAGAAGGATTTCACGGACAAAGCAGTGTGTGTGTGCATGTGTGTGTGTGTGTTGTGTGTGTGTGTGTGTGTGTGTGTGTGTTGTGTGGTGCATATGGGGTGTGTATGTTATGGGCACAGACTCAAATACACGTGTTGACAGGGGCTGGGAAAGAGCAGCAGGCAGGCTAGGAGAGGAAAGAGCCCCAGTGGGGACCATGTGCAAGAGTGACCATGAGGGGTGAACTTGGGAATCAGGGAGGGTAGTGGACCCTGGAGTTTGGCTAGCTGGATGGTGGGAGGGGACAGAGAGAAGGAAGTGTTCAAACCAGACAGGAAGGCCGTGGTAAAAGTGTTCATTTATGGAGCTAACATTTCCCTAGTGACAACTGTGTATGTACCTGGCCCTGTCTCCTCAAGAGTTTCACTGTCTTGTGGAGGAAAAAGGGAAGTTGTCTGAGAACAACAGTAAATAAATGATTTCATATTTTAAAATAACTGCAATGCTACATGCTTGATTACAGAATAAAGACAGTTGGGCTGAGAGGTTTGGACTTAATGTATGAGGCAATGGGGGGCTTGATCCATTTCAGGAGTCTCACCATGGCAGTGTGAGCAGAGTGGATTAGCCGGGGAGGGAGCCGGAGCAAAGTGACCATAATGAATCTTGACAGAGGAGGTCAAGGTGATGGTCTGGACCAGAGGTAATAGAAGCCTATATAAGGGAGTGGCAGGGAGGGGAGTGGCAAACAACAGGTCTGAGCAATACAGCCAGGGCAGGATTGTCAGTTCAGTTGCAGATGTGCTTCCTGTGAAGTATTTGTGGGACACTCAAGCAGAGGTGTGTATTAGGCTACTGGATAAAGGGAATTCGGGATGGTCATCTAGCTGGAGATAATGACAGATCTGGGAGTCCCCGTTTCTGGGTGAAAAACAAAGCATGGAGAAATCAGCCAAGGTAAGCACCTGGCATGGACGAGGACAGGTGGCTCTGGGAAGCCAACAATGGGAAAAGAGCTGCGGAAAGGGTCTCAATTACCAGGAAGATCACAGAGACAGCTCCACCCCAAACCTGGGCTCCTACAGACCAAGGGTGGGAGGCCCTTTGATCTGGCTTGTGTCACTACCTCTGGCAGCTGATGGCTGAGGCTAAAGCAAGAAGGGAGGGCATCTGCTTCAGCATGCAGGAGGGATGGATGTACGCTGGGAACTTGGGGTGGCTAAAATACTCAAGGAGTCACCGCAGCCTCTGTTAGAATCGTCACATCCATAGTGATGGCACTCTGCCCACTGGCCTTCATACTGCTCTTCACTGGCTTCCCCCACAAAAACTTCCCTGAAAGTACAGATCCCCCAGGTCAGAGAGGGAAATGAGGCCCACACTCTCTGCCACGTGGACATGGGTACAGGACTTTCCCTTGAGTGAGTCGTGGTGTCCACTGTCATGCATTTGTGGTGGGTGTCAGGCATGTTCTATAACCTTAGATTTAAGGCTTCTTTGATTTTGTTTTTATGGTACTCAGTTGGGTTGTTTTTTTTTTTTCCCCTATGAATAAAGGGAAAACTGAGTCTGGAGGTCAAGGCTTCCATAATTTGGTTCCCTGTGACTTAGTTGTGCCTGCCATCTTCAGTTCCTGCCTCCTGATCACACTCCACCCCTCTCTATGCTGTCCTCTACCCTGGGAGGCTGACCTGTAGAGGCCTCCTGCTTTGATTGGGCTCAGGCAACGGGAGTTCTGGAAGGATGTCTACAGAGAGAGAACTGTGAAGTCAGGGTATTTATTTCTCTGAATCCTAAGTGCGGAGCCTAGTTTTACAGGCCAAAGCCTGCAATTTTATTAGCCTGTAATTATAAATAAAATGCTGGGTCCAAAAGTGACTGTCTATTTAGTCTAAGAAGTCACAAGAAACTGCAGATTTTTAAAGGCTGACAAACAACACAGTTATGGTAAAATGCAGAAAAATAATGTTTCTCAATTGCCTGAAAAATATTTATAAAACTTTTTTCCATATCTTTTAGCTTACAACTTTGTAGAATAATTTTCTGGGAAAAGAACAGAAATATAATCCAGTCTTTAGTAGTAGATTTGTTTGATAATTCATTTCTTTTATCGTTGGTCATTTTGAGCTGTTTCAGTTTCACAACTTCTTGTTTGTAACATCTTGTAAAATTTTGAAATTGTTTTCAAATTTGGAAAGACCATCAGCATCCTCCACCTATAACTAAGATTTAGGATCTCTCTCTCTCTTTCTTTTGTACCTTTGAATTAGTGACACTTATAAGTCAGTTCAATGTTCCCATTATACATGTGGCACCTTGTGAATCTGATGGTACTGTGGGGCACTGCCCAGATCACCTTTTCAGGCCATCCTTTAGCTGCTGGGACTATCAGATTCACTGAGGCCACATGGCTGGTCTGTTCCTCCCAACCTCAATGTCCTCATTTCCTCACATGTGTATCTGCTGAGAGCACTCCACCACAAACAGTCTGCATACAGTTTTCCATCTCATAGTCAGTTTTGGGGGAACCCAATCTAAGATACCTTGAAAGATGTTGTATTCTGTATCAAAGCAGCAAAAAATGTCAGACTTTCCCCAGTGAGTTCATATGCTTTACTTTTTCTCATCATTAAGATTATTGCCAGGCACAGTGGCATATGCCTGCAATCCCAGCTACTTGGAATGCTGAGGCAGGGGTATCACAAGTTCAAGGTCAGCCTAGGCAACTTAGTAAGTACCTTTCCCCCCAGAAAAATGTGGGGTCAGGAGGAGGGCAAGTACTGGGGATGTAGCTGAGTTGTAGAGCACTTGCCTAGCATGTGCAAATTCTGGTTCAATCCTCTATGCTGAAAAAAAAAAAAAACTGAATATCTTAGTTTTGCAAAAAAAAAAAAAAGAAAATTTTAAAAAATATTTCTCATGTGAACACATTGCTAGGTACCTCACAGGCCATGGGGGATACCTGTGTGAGTGTGGGGCCCTGAAATTTAAATTTCACCAGCTTCACTGCCCTTCCAGTTTACCTCCAGTTGACTGGGCCCTTGGACTGAAGGCCTCTGTTCAGTCTAAGGCAGCTGCTGTGCCTGACATTGTTCTAGTCATTGCTCTTTGTGCCTACAGGTACTAACACCTTGGCTCTAGGTCCAATGTACTGCACGCACTATTCTTTGTGATTTCCTTGCTCCCATATCCTCCTGGAACCATCTAATTAGGATGTACCCTTTGTTCCTTGTTGGGACCCTGACAGGTCATCAATCCCTCCTCCCCAACGAGCAGCTGACTCTTCCCATCTTCATGCCAACCCCAGGTCCATTCATTGTTCTGAGCCTTGGCTTACCCCATCCTCCTACCCAAAATGTAGTCCTGGGCAAATTCTATCCATCCTTTCAGACCCAGCTCTGTCCTGCCCTCCTCCTAGGCAGTGTGGTTCTCAGGAAGACCTGAAGGGTCAGTGGACATCTGAGCTTTAATCTGAGCAGTGTCTGTGTTGCAGAAACTCCAGGGCAGGGAGACGGGTTCCTGAAGATATCGATTTCATAATTAACCCTCCGAGAAGGAGGCTTTTTAAGAGATCTTTCCTGGAGACCAGAATCACTGCTTAGCCTGCCACTCAGACCCTGTCAAAGTGAGGAAGAGTCTTCCCTCCCCTGGGTGAGTGGACTGGGATTCCCTGGGTCGTGAGTGTGGGAGTGATTAAAAGGGAGGCTGGCCACATGCCCCGCACAAATCATTTCCAGCCGCGGCGCCCGAGGGATTCTGAAGGAATGTAGGGTAGGGCACAAATGCATCCTTCTCCTTGGGCCTGTTTTAGAGAAGAAAATTGTGTCAGACCTAGAGAAGGGGGATTCTGGGAGGATAATAGAGAGAACAGCAGTCATGCCAGAGGTAGCAGAGCCCAGGTCTCCTTCTCTCGGGCTCTGCGAAGCACCTCATGCAGGAAACAGCCCTCTCTGTTAATGGGAGCAAGTGATGTCCATCTCCTAGAAAAGGAGGCCAGGGAAGGAGCGAGGAAGGAGTGGGCTTCTGATCCTTTCTCCAGAAGGCAGAGCAGCCTGGGGAGAGTTTGCTGGCTCCCCTTCAGGAGATGGCATGGGGCCAAATAAATTCCTGGGGTGGAAAAATGGGTGTAAGATTTTGGCCAGATAGGAGGTTCTTGTCACCAAGAATGCAGGGAATCTGCTTAGTATTGGGGCACTTCAGAAATAGCCCCCAAACGAAGGGATTTTGAAACCAGGAAATTCCCCAGATGTCTGGGAAATGTGTGCTGTGGTTTAAATCTATCCATCCAAAGTTCATATTTGGAATTTTAACTCCTCAGTGTGTCACTGTTGGGAGATGGGTCTATTGCAAGGTGTTTGAATGATTCTCCAATGAAAGACCTCTTACTCCCTTGGGAATGGATTAGTTACAGAGAGAGCAGTTCTACCACGCGACCTGCGCAGTGGTTTCATTAATGAGGTTCTGGCATTAAGTTAGTTAGAAGAGATCAAAATAAAACACACAGACAGTACCTTATTTTGTATTGCTAGGTCCAAGACGGCTCGCCTCCCTGTTTCCCCGCCTCCAGCCGCCCAGCAGGGCAGCGAGGATTACTCTGGGGTAGCAGGAGAGAGAGAGAGCGAACACGCCGGGGAGTAGCCTTTTATTTGGGGGGACAAGAGATTCAGGGGAGAATTCCATCCAATGAAGGTTGAGGGGGGGCTGCACTCCAAGGTCAGGGTCAGTGATTGGGTCTCCGGGGTCAGTGGTCAGGCACACCCCCACACAGATGGGCTCTCTCATCAGGAAAGGGTTGGGATAACTCCGACACAGCCAGAGTGCCTCAGGCCCTTAACGGGAGTCACCCAATCACGTGTCAGAATGGCTCCCCACAAGCAGTTGTTAAAAAGCATGGCCACCTCTCATGTTTTGCCTCTTTGCACGCACCCACTTGCCCTTTTGCTTTCCACTGTGAAATGAAGCATCATGAAATCCTCACCAGAAGCTGAGCAGATGCCACCAAAATGCTCTTTGGTTTCCTAACCTCCAGAAGTGTGAGCCAAAATTAACATCTTTTATTTATAAAATACCCAATCTCTAGTATCCTGTTATAGCAACAGAAAACAGACTAAGACAGTATACCTATCTAAAGGTAAGGAAGTAATCGATTCCCTCTTGGCTCTCCGCATATGAGTGTGTGGGGCTGGGGAATGGTAGTCAGTAGAAAATATACATATTATGTATATAATGTATATGTGTATAAATATTACACATACATACATATATTAGGTATGTATATATAATATGTATATATGTTACTTATATAGCACACTGCTATGTGTGTGATATTCCATATATATTACATAACATATATGTGTGCATATATATCATAGTCAATGGACTGTAATACTAAAAATTAGTGGAAAGAACATTCCGTGCTGACCACAGGCAACAGCTCTGTGACTTAGTCTCCATGGCTAAAATTGTGGCCTCCAACAAACCAACTTTACATTCTAAGCCTGAGTGTTCTGATTTATAAAGTAAGATAATTGGACTAGATGATCTTTATTGTCTTCTCTAGTTGTAAAAATTCTATGATTCTAGTAAAACCAGTCACAGGTCATTGAGAGAATAAACCATTTTTGACTCTTCAAGTAAGCTCCAGGAGGTGACAGTATGTGGCCCCTCATCTCAATTTTGCCCCTTCCATCTGTGTGATCTTAGATATGTTGTCATACCTCTCTGAGCCTCAGTTCAGGAAAGCACATAGAGGGCATTGCCTGATCTCTTCCAGGCTCCCATGGTCAGATCTGGTCTCTCATTCTGCTTTGTGGTACAAAATCAAAACTGTACTGAGTTCTCACCATGTCAGCTTCAGCTGAGGAAATAGGTGTTTCTGAGCCTTCTCCCCTAGGCACCCTATCCCACATAAACATTTGTCATCGTATTTTTCTGACTCAGAACACACCTCAAAATATAATCTCCTTGGGCTTAAATGGAGCAGAAAGACACCAAGGATGAAAGTATCTTGGGGTTTCCTATATTTGGCCTCTCATAACCTTCTTAAGCTGAGTCTCAATCCTTGGCCCTGTTCTTCCCGAGGAGTGCCTCAAAATCGTCAGAACAGTTGGGTTTGGTGGCACCTATAATCTCAGTGACTTAGGAGGCCGAGGCAGGAGGATCACAAGAGGAAAAGACCCTATCTCCTTCTGGAAATTTTCCATGACCCTGAATTCTGGAACCAGAAACAGCTGTCCATAGAGTCTCAATCTTCAGACTGGAATCTGTCCACCCTTAATACTATTTTTTTTGGTAATAGAACATGACACATCACTTCCTTAAACTTGGGAGCTGGAGAGAAGGGTGCTTTCACCAGGAAATAAGTAGAACAGGGAAAGCCTGAAGGCCTTGTCTCAAAGCACTGGCTTGGATCAAGTAAACTCAAGTTTGACTCTCACTTGATTACATTCAACTGTGACCTTGTGTACATTACTTAACTTCTCTGAACTCAATTTTCTCTATTAATACCTACCTCCCGGCATAATCATGAGTTTTACACATACTAATCCATAGAGCAGTGATCTTAGTGCAATGGCTTTCTTGTGTCTGGGGATCAGTACATTTTAGTTCCTTCCCTTTCCCCTTCTTTTCAAAAACTATTATGAGAAAAGTGACAAGCCATCAAGGATTAGCTCAGTAGCATCAGGGATCTATTGCAGCAGGCCTGTACCAGGTCTGCAGCCTCTTATTAACCCACATACTCCCATACCTCTCTGATCTGGTCACCCGGAACCACCCACCCATTCTCAAGTCACTCTGCATTGTTGCTTCCATAGTTCTCTGCCTGGATCACCTCCCCCTCCCCATCTCTACCTAAGTCAGCTTTATTTTTCAAGGCCCCATTATGTGGGAAGCACTCCCTTGATCCTAACTGGAAGGAAGCAGCGTCAATTCTGAGTCACCACCATTCTTGCTGAATCTTTCATCATGTTTCCCCTCTACGAGAAAGAAGTGGTGGTGCTCCTACCACCACCCCTCCAGCAATCGAAGCTCTCTGACAATGAAGAATGCTGTCCATGCTTCCTCTAGGAAGCCCTCAGGAGAGTGCCCTGCACAGAACAGAAACTCAGCAACCATCATTGACTGAATAAATGAATAGAGATGGATTTATTTGAAATAGAAGATGAGAAAGATAAACCGTAGGTCTTTGGAAAGGGAACAGAAAAGAGAAATTGCACTATTTTGCTTACCTATTGTATGAGATGGATATTGCGACTGCTGATTCACAGAGGTAGAAAACGAAATGAAGCTCACGGAAACACAGGCACGGTGTTGGGGGCAAAGTTGTGGGCTGAGCACTGTTCCCAGTGTTTGCACATGTCATTTCATTTAGTATTCACAGCAACTATTCTAAAGTACTCTTATCCTTGCTTTGTGGATAAAGAAACTGAGGCTCAAAGAAGTTATGTAAGTAACCTAAGCTTACAAAGCTTATCTCAAGCTGAGGGGTTGGGAGGACCAAATGTATCCACTGCACCTCAGACGTGCACCATTGGTGGGTTCTTTATTTTCCCTAACTGATTATATGTCCTCTAGAACCCCAAATTCCATTGAAGAAACAGAAGCAAACAAAAACTTGTCAAATCAAAGATCTCATTGCGCGGGGGGGGGGGGGGTGTCCTTTTCATTTATCTCCATTTCTTTTAAATAGGTATTCAAATAGTTCAAGGTGAAAAGTTCTACCAGGACTATTTTTCTCTAAATGTTGCCGCTCCTCCATGCTCCCTGTTCCCAGGAAAGCTGGTCCTTATCCTGTTCCTGGTTTCTACTATTCTGAGTGGAGGGGTCCCAAATGTGCCCACTTCATACCTGCTCATAAAGCCATGGGAAGGCTTACAGTCTGCTCCTGGCCAGACTGGGGTCCAGCTGGCAGCTGGTATTCCCTCCCACTCTCCTTCCTGTGGCTGGATCAGCAGCCCCCAGGGTTCTCTAATGCAGCAGGCCTGAGGCTCAGCCATTCCTGTGGCATGGGCAGTCTTCCTCATAGCCTCTGGTGTGGGTCACCTCCCCTTTGCCAGAGAGGTCCATGGTGGACCTGCTGGCTTTGGCTCTTAACAGGCCTTCTGCATTTCCCACAAGATCCCTCAGGAACTTCTGGGCCAGGCTAAGTAGCACCAGGTGACAGCTAGTCCTGCCTCGGATTCTTCTCTGCTCCAGGAGGCCACCCCAGGTCCCTACAGGTCTATTTACAGGGCAGTCCAGGCAGTCTCCTCCTGGGTATGGGTATTTTTTCCTTTCTTTTCTTGTGTTTATGCGTGTGTGTATGTGTGTATGCATGTACTTTGTATATGTTAGGCACACCCTCTACCACTGATCTACACCCCCCTGGAAATTTTAAGTAGGAAGGGGTTCAAACCACCTCAGAAATTTCCAACTAAACTGACTTCTAATCCTTCCCTTCAGAGTTCAGTCTGGCCTAGACACAAGTGTCTGCCTACTTGCCTGTTTCCTTCCCCTTTCTCCTCACCTCCCACTCCCAACCTACCCTTCTCCCTTCACCTTCCCACCGCCATGTTGAAAATGCTTCCTTTCCTTTCTGTGACAGGGATGTTTCTTCTTCTCTTATCATCATTTTTTCCTTTCCTGAAGCCGTTATGGCAGAATGGCAAGAAAACAAATAAGGAAAGTATTTTGGAAAATACTTGGAAAATACTCTTGTTACACCTGTAGCACTAGGAAGTAAATGCAATTGTGTCCAACTATAAAGCAAATTTTACTTTTTTATTCTTCCAGTACTGGGGGTTGAACCCAGGGTACTCTACCACTGAACTACATCCCAGCCCTTTTTAATTTTTGAGATAGGTCTTGCTAAATTGCCCAGACTAGCTTCAAATTGGCAATTGTTCTGCTTCAGTGTCCCAAGTAGCTGGGGTTACAAGCATGCCTAGTTCTAAAGCTTTACTCTTAGCTACTGTATTAAATACCCCAATACTGCAGAACTAGAATATGGGGTTGAAAGCAAGTCTAATCTTAACCTCAGCTTCCAAGTTTTTCTATTTCACCATTTTTTCTCTTTCACCTTCTACCAATAAACCCTTCTTGCTCCTGAAATATCCTAGGGCCGGCCTTCTACAACAGCCAGAGCAGGAGTTCTGGGCCCTCCCCCCAGCACCAGCTTCTGCATCCTCCCGTCCCCTGCAAGCCCACAAGAATCTCCAGTGTTGACTCGAGAGTGCTTTAGGAGTATAAACGCAAAACATCTTTCTCTGAAAGCCCGTGCACATTTGCTTCCCTGCTTTGGATCACTTAAGGCAGACTTGAGTGGCCTTTTAATAGGTTTGTTTTGTGGTTGGTTTATTCCTCTGATAGGTTGAGTGGATTTCACTTAGCTGTGTAAAGAAGAAAGGCAGTTTGTGAGCCAAGTGGAGCAGCAGATGTCAGAGCAGGCTGAAGAATGCCGAAATTTCCCATGGGCCTCAAAACCCTCTTAAGCAATTTTGCTTTTATTTTGGTTTCCCCTTAGCTATTCAAGACCTGTTTTACTCACCTGAAAAGTTGCATCATCTTGACAAGCTCAAGGCAATAAAGAGATTCCTAGTTGCTGCTGCAACTAGGAAAGATATTGACCTTTCATTATTAGTAAACAAAAGTAGAGAGCTGAGGCAGTTTCCCAGATTATTCTGATCAAAATAAACTATACTTGCCCAAAATATGTTGGGTCATAATTTTTAAATAGAGGGAAAATAATGCAATATTTATTTATTTATTTATTTTCTCTCCCCCTCACTCTTTTCAGGGATTGAACCCAGGGGGGCACTTTATCACTGAGCCACATCCCCAGTCCTTTTTATTTTTTATTTTTATCTTGCTAAGTTGCTGAAGCTGGTCTTGAACTTATGTTCCTCCTGCCTTAGCCTCCAGAGCCGCTAAGATTACAGGCAAGCACCACTACACAGTGCACCTTAATTACTTCAGTTCTTTGCTATTCTGCCTGAAAGACACAGTCTAAGAACCTAATTTAGATAGAACACTTGATCTTAGCCAAAAGGCTGAGAAGCAGTAAGAACTTAATTTAGTAAACATTTATTGAGTTCCTGATGCACAAAAGAGAGGTCAGAGCTTTGATTACAAAGACAACTAAGACATGGTCTTGAACCTCTTTTGGTTTCTGGCTAGTGGGGTACACATAACAAGATGAGGCGTCTATTTCCCTTAAAAAATTCCTCCCTATCTCCACCCTGCCCCCTCCCCTATTGTTTTACATCATGGTTTCTAGAAAGTGATTCATCCTCCATCCTCAAGCCAAGCTCTGCCTCCTTGCAAGAAAAAGTGGTAGGTGGGGAGAAGAAACTGTGTCCTCCATGCTGTGCTCCTCTAGCCTCCAGTGTCTAGTAGCTTGTAACCTCTCTCTTAGAGATCTCTACACAGTAATGATCTGTGTGCAGGACTTGAATTCACTATAACTGTTTGCATATTAGACCAGACCCTGAGCTCCTTGAATACAGAGACCATATCTTTTGCTTAGTCTTAATAATATTTAGAACTTTAAAAAGTCTTTAAGGATACAGAAACTTATAAAATCAACACCTGTGTTCAATTGCCCAGAATTGACCACCATTAATATTTTGCTTCCAACCTAGCATGTATGAGGCAGTGGGCTCGATTCTCAGCACTGCATATAAATAAATAAAATAAAGGTTCCTTGACAACTAAAAAAAATTAAAAAAAAAAAGAAGTGTTGGGGTGGGGTGGGGGGTGCAATCCAGAGGAACAGGAAGTGAGCCAAATGGAATCAGTCAAAGCATTCTTTAATGGGCTTTGAAACTGCAGAAATCACCTTTTTTCTTTAAAATGCCCATTT
This sequence comes from Spermophilus citellus, assembly GCF_964194105.1. NCBI lineage: Eukaryota > Metazoa > Chordata > Mammalia > Rodentia > Sciuridae > Spermophilus > Spermophilus citellus. Next base: position 111,872,040 of record NC_138188.1, on the reverse strand, counting down.
TCTCTGAGAGTGATCACACACTGAGCTGTATACTGGAGGCAAACTGAAAGCATTAAGCAAAAGAAAATCTTATTTTATTGTGGTTTGGCATAGAAAAAAAATGGCAATACTTTACAACCCTGGAACTATGTTCAGTTTGTTTCAGAGCTTTTTTAAAAAAACAACTTTCTACCAGCTTGAAAGACTATGCACCAAAATGCTAATTGTGATTATCTTTGGAGGATGGAACTGTAGGCATTTTTTTTTTTGGTCCCATTTGCCTACCTGCAGTTTTTAAAGGTAAAGAAGAAGAAAGAAGTTGCTTTGAAAAACACATCCTAGGTAATATTCAAGGAAAGCTCAACAGTTGAAGAAATGTTTTTTGTGACAGATACAGAAGATTCTAAGAGAGAGAGATTATTTGTTGATAGCCTAAAATTTAAAGCTTGCATTTAATGAGATCTCCTCCTATCCAGATTATAGATTGATTGTCCCAAAAAGGCAAAATTTCAGCTGAGCTCAAATCACATGCCGATACATTCACCACCAAACAATCACTGAAGAAGCTATAACACAGAGAAAGTGCACAATGGTTAAAAATAATAAACAAATGAAGCTTCTGTGTTTTCTTGCCTGAGAACAAGGGCCTGTTCTTTTAGTCTTTATAATGAAATAGTGAGACTCTGTGGAAAAAATACAGCTATTCGTGAATGATCTAAGTGAAGCATTGCAAATATGTCATAGAATCTGAAAGCTTCTGACTTCAACTATGATTGCCTCAGAATGAAGGGCTGGTGGCAAGCAGGTGGCCAGTGGGTGTCTGGATACGTAAGTGACCATTCAGAGAAATAAAATTTCATTTCTTTCTTTTTTTCAAAATCAAATGTCTAAATTTTGTTTTAAAAATAGAAGAATTTCGCAATGAAAAAAAAATTCTTTATTTGATGTTTTCTGCATGTGCTACTTAAAGAAAGGAGGTGCTTTTCCCCCTAAAGGTAACATCCCTGTTCCAGGGCAGATTACAGTTGATAAAACAGTTTATGAAGCCTTACCAAAATTCCCTTGTGAAAGCAGAACACCTTTCTCCACTTACTAGTGAGTTCTGTGCATTTGGCATAGAGAATCACAAAACAAAATGCACAGTTTGGTTTCTTGGAGTCAGATATTCAACTTTGGTTTAGTTGTTTTAGCTTCCCTTGTTTCCCGGGGCAAGAGATTTGTGCTGAGGCTTGCTATTTGAATATCCAAATGGTGGGGATAGTTTTTGGCAACCCCTTCCCTAGCCAGTCCTGAAGTACCTTTTGAGTGTGGTGTCAGACATCCCCATATACCTGAGGAAGCTTTCCTGGATAACTTTCCAGGATGCCACAGGTGCAATCAAACATCAGAATGAAATGGAAGAATTTGTGGTGGTATTTGTGTTTGATGGGCAGTGAACTGAGGATGGCAGGTCAACCTACCAGGCTCCATCCCGCCAAATGTCCTTTAGAGAGGTGATCTTCTATTTTCTGGGCCTCTTTGTGACAGATACCATGTAGAATTTTGGTGATTAGAGGGAAATGACTGGCAAAGGTTCATTCATCCAATCAGCCAATCAATATAAACCTTTAATGTGTTAGGCACTGACAGATGCAAATAATTTTACAAAGAATAGAAAGTCAGACATGTGAGATAGTATTTCATAATGTACAATGAGTTTTAATCTGTGTTGCCTCAAAGAAGATAAAACACACATGGTCCTTGCACTCAAAAAGTTTATAATCTAAAAAAATTTATTCTTTAGTAGGGGACAATATTAGTAAGATTTTGTTGCTATAACAAAATGCCCAAGGCAAGCTACTTATGAAGAAAATAGGGATTTTAGTGCACAATTTTGGAGTTTCAAAGTCCAAGATTGGATGGCCCCTGCTTAACAGCAGAGGGCATCATCTCATGGTGGGGAGGCAGCTGGGGGCAGGTGGCAGGGAATCATCACATTGGCAAATAGGAAGTCAGGAGAAAAGGGAAGGCCAGGTTTGCTCCTTTTATAACAATCTTCTTATGGAGACTATCAAGAGGTCATAGAAGAAGTGTCTTACTCCCTTCCAAAGACAATGCCCCCCCAATGACCCAAGAACTCCATCTCTTAATGGTTCCACCACCTCCTAATAGCATCACCCTGAGTACCAAGCTTCCAATCCAAGGACCTTTGGGAGAAAAAGCACATTCAAACCATAGCAGGAAAGTAACACATGTAGATAAATTATTATGTTAAAGTAAAACACAATACATGTCACACAGAAAAGGGCAGGTCCCTGACCACCTATCAGAGAGTCCCCATGCCAGTGATTCCACAGTTCAGAGAGTCAAAAATGGAGGAAGGTCATATCCAGCTTTGGTTCAGGCTGAGTCCGAGCCTGATATGTGAACATGGAGGATAGCCTTTCTGTACTTTTAGCACATTTGAAACATATAAAGGTCTTCTCTCTTGATTTTTGGTTCAGCATCTTCTTCAGGATGATGTGAACAATAATTATTTGCCTTTGCAGCATCTCTACTTTGAAATACAGGAACATTTGGGGCACCTAAGAGATAATCATGGCAAATAATTCCTGTGAACTTAAACCTATTGACCACAGGTCTATAAAGCACCACAATTTAGGGGGAATTTTTTTCAGTTTGTAAAGGGTTAATTTACAGATATCAATGGCTTAGATGATCACCTAGTCCTAAAATTTACAATTATTTAATACAGTCTCACAAAGATTCATCATGCTGCCAAAGGAATGAGACCTCCACAGGCTAAAAGGGAGTTAGTTATTCAGTAAACACTTTTTGTTTAAATTCTTTAATCTGTCAAATGTTAAATAGTATAGAAAGATTTCTTTCCTTGGTAATGAATATCAGTCAGTTTTTCCTTTGGTGATTCAGTGTCTTGTAATGTCTCAAATGTCTGATTCTGGACACCAGTTGCCATAGAACAGGACTGTAGATTAGAAAGACGTAGGTGATTGAGATGAATGTGTACTGACATCAGAAAGTCCCTTGAAAACCAGTTACTCACTAAATCCCCTCTGGGGTATGTGTGTGTGGTGGGGGGAGGGTATTCTTTCTTCAAAAAAGAATTTAAAGAATAAGGATTCATTAAGGAGGCTGATTGATCAGTCTGGTATTTCTCATTTCTGATTTTGCACATAATGTACAACATTCATTGAATTTTCATGATTCTCATGCCCCGATTGTCTGTGTCCAAGAAGCTAAAGTCCTGCCTTAGAAAGTCTTCCACATTCATACAGCAAGAAAAATTAGGGAACTTGCCAAGTTCTTGACACAGCCTTTCTTTCTCAGCGGATTGAAACAAACAAAAAGCATGCCTCTTAAGAACACACAAAAAATCTGAAGTCTTTGTTTCCTCAGATACAAATATAAACTAGTCATATTTATTTCTAGATAATCATTTCAAATTTTTAGATCCTCAAAATCAACTATTACCATTGGTAGTCAAAAGCCACACAGAATGAAATCTGTTTCAATGGGTCAGAACATTTTCGTGAATCTCTGGGATGAGGCAGAAAGGAAGACGAGAAGCAAACTTAAGTCTACTGACAAATATAGAAAATGTGTTGCGCATTGCATGAGTGTGTCCATGTTTTTCTGTTTCCATCTGGATCCTTTTCAGTGTGATTACTTATTTTTAGGTTGGCATTTTACGAGGAAGATGAAATGGCTTCAGGAAATGATGTGAAAGGTTAAGAAGATGGATGAGGAGAGGAAGTCAACAGCAGTCATGGGGGGAAATGTAGCCTTAGTTTCAAGTTCAACATATTTCTTTTAGAAAACTTGATATCCATATTTCTGCTAAATCTATATCCTTGAGCCCTATATACTCAAGGGCCTAAAGCCATAGTGTAAAGGATTATAGGAGAAAGTGTGATATTTGAAGACACAGAACATAAGGAAAGCAGTACAACAAAATCATGAAGTCGGAACAGGGCCCCCAGACAGATTTAAAGCCCCAGAGTCACGTGGGAGAAGGAGGTGTGAACAAGAGCAAGGGGCAATTTGACTGTGTTATGGGGAACCCAGACAACCTACCCCAAATTGCACAATCTCCAAAGTAGGATTGAAGAAAGAAGCCCTTAGAATTTACATAAATATTTACTATTTGCCTTACATTTTGAGTAGTCCAAGATAGTTTTAGAAAACACCATAGTCTCTTAACTCCTTTACGTAATAAATAACCAATTAAGGAGTCAGTTCTTCCTGTGCCTTTTAGTCAAACCTGCAGGGGCCCAGGCACAGACAAGGGCCACAGTTGCCTCCCTATTTCGATGTCCCATTTGTCTTTGAGCCATGCCCATTCTGCTCCCTTCTGACTTTTTTTTTTTAATTTTGGTACTGGCGATTGAACCCATGGGTGCTTCACCACTAAGCCACCTCCCCAACCCTTTTCCTGTTTTATTTTGAAACAGAGTCTCACTGAGTTGCTTAGGACCTCACTGAATTGCTGAAGCTGGCTTTGAACTCCCTGTCCTTGTGTCTCAGCCTCCTGAGCTGCTGGGATTACAGGCCTGCATCATCACACTTGGCAGGCTCCCTTCTCCCTCTTGATTCCAGGTTTCTCTTGGGTTCCACACCTGACTTCTGGACTGGGTTTGGTGTTTGCTCAGGTGTAAGTGAATCGACGCTCTAACTCAAAACTTCACCTCATATTCACCCTTTAACATTTCCCCACTACAATCAGCTTCACGGGCTCTCTCAAGACCCCTCACACAGATGCAGCCTCAGCCAGGCACCCTTGCCCCTGGTAAAATGAAAGTCCAGCAACAGTCGATTTTCATTTTCTAAGGATGCAGAGGCTATGTAGGGGCACTTTTCCTACCTTCCCGGCGCCATCCCCCATACTTGGAATTGGTTCTGTACACTGATATGTCACTAACCAACCACAACCTTCCTGCACTGACAGGAAAGAGAAAACATTGTCTAAGGCTTGTCAGTTCCTTCGCCTTTTTGTACCTCTCTTCCCCTCTTTCCCTATATTTGTTCCTTCCAAAAATCTTTACTGGTCTCTTCCTATGAGTGAAGCCCTATGCTAGCAGCTAGAATTATAAAGATACCATCCCCACCCTCTTTAAATGCACATTCTAGCGGTTTCTGCCTTGAACAAATAAGACCAATCAAGTACCACATATTCATAGACTTGTTCAGCATTTTTGGATTTCTGCCTTTGTTTAATATGAAGAAGAACATGAGTTCATTTGTTCTTCATCTCCTACCAGCAACTTAATTAAAGAAATTTAGCTTCAAGGGAAAAAAATTGTCTTAAAGAACTATAAAATAACCAGCCCAACCTGAGGTCTCCAACAGAGTTCTTCATCCACATTATATTTGTGTATTAATTTTAAAATTTCTAAAAATTTAAAATGTTTATAGACTCACAGGAAGTTGTGAACCTAATTAATGAGTTCCTTATGTCCAACATCCCCAAAGTGGATGACTGCAGTACAATATCCAAACCAGGAAACTGATTTTGGTACAATTCTGTTAAATAGACTACAGACCGTATTCAGTTTTCAGCAGTATTTACATGCACTAATTTTTGGGGGGGGGTGTATAGTTCTATGCAATTTGACCCCATGTATAGATTATACAACCACCACAATAATCAGGATACTGAACTATTTCATTACCACAAAGTAACTCCTTTGTGCTACCTCTTTATAGTCATACCTACCTAACATGTCCCTGTCCCCTGATGACCACTAATCTGCTCTCCATCTCCATACTTTTGTCATTTGAGGATATTATATAAATGGAATCAAAGACAATGCAATCTTTTGAGATTATCTTTTATCACTACCTACAATACCCTTAGGATCCTTCCAAGTTGCATGTATCAATAGCTCACTCCTATGTACTACTGAGTAATATAATATTGTAGGAATGGACCAGTCTCTGTAGACATTCACCCACTGAAGAACATTTGTGTTTTTTATAGTTTCTTGCTAATATGAATAAAGCTGTTATGAATACTTACATAAAGTTTTTGTGTGAATATAAGTTTTCATTTCTCTGAGATAAATGTCAAAGAGTAAAATGGCTTAGTAAGTAAATGCTTAGTTTTACAAGAAACAGACTATTTGTTAGCTTTTCAAAAACAGCTTTGTTGTTTGAATAAAATAAATTGAATAAAAGAAACTGCTGGTATTAAAAGTGTACAGTATTATAAGTTTAAACCAAAGAATATACACTAAAACCATCACCAAAATAACAATTAACAAATCCTTTACCCCTTCCAAATGTTTCCTTGTGGTCCTTTGTAATCCCTTGCCTGCACCCCTCAACCCATCCTAAGGCAACCACTGATCTTGTTTCTATCATTATAGATTCGTCTAAAGTTTCTAGAATATGATATAAATGAGATCATGCTCTTGAGGGGGCAGGGTCTGGCTTCTTATGCTCAGCATAGTTATTTTGATATTCATCCATGTTGTCATGTATCAATAATTAATTCCTTTTATTGCTGAGAAATATTCCATTATATCGATAAACAGGTTAAATACCCCTTATCCAAAATGTTTTGGACCAGAAGCATTTCATATTTCAAAATTGTTTGGATTCTAAAATATTTGCATATATGTAATGAGATATCTTGGGGAGGGGACTCAAATATAAACATGAAATTCATTTATGTCTCCTGTATACCTTATACACATAGCCTGAAGGAAATTTTACAATATTTTTAAGGTACTTGTGTTCTGGCTGTGACCCATCACATGAGCCAGGGGTAGAGTTTCCTACTTGTGGCATAATGTCAGCATTCAAGTTTTGGATTTGGGAACTTTTCAAATTTTGAACTTTTGAATTAGGGACGTTCAACCTATACCACAATTTGTTTATCCATCCTTCTGTTGATGAACACTTTGGGTTGGGTCAAGTCAGCTTAGAGGAGAAGCTTATTTGGGTTCATGGTTTAGTCCATGGTGGGCAGGCTCCATTGCTCTGGGCCTAGGGTAAGGCGGAACATCATGGCAAGAGGTGATGGCAGAGGAAAGCAGCTCAGCTCATTGCAGCTGGGAAGCAGAAAAAGAGCAAGGTGTCAGGGATAAAATATAAACCCCAAAAACACATCCCAGTGACCTACTTTCTCCAGCCACAGCCTACCTGCCTATAGTTACCACTCAGTATAGTAATCCTTTCAAATTACTAATCCATCAAATAGAGCCATCCACTGATGAGGTTATTGTTCTCATAATCTAATCATTTCACCTATGAACTTCCTACATTGCCTAACATGAGTTTTTTGGGGGGACACCTCATATCCAAAACATAACTTGGGTTGTTTACAATTTGGAGCGATTACAACTAAAGCTGCTATGAACATGTCTAGTGGATATCCTCATGAATGGGCTGACTGCCTGGAGCCTGAGGCAAAGAGGAAAACTGAGAACAAGTACTGAGGAAGTACTGGCTTCTACCAAAAAAGTTCCAGAAGGAGAAGATTCTGCAGAACAGAAGCAACAGGAATAACACCTTTGTTTGTATGGCACTTTTACCTTCAGACTCTTTCATGACTTACACTACATCCTTTCCTGGAAATTGGGACAGGAGTTACTATTTCCAATTTATAGATGAGAAAACTGATGCTCAGACAAAGATAAGTGACTTGCCCAGAGTCATAGAAGTTTAGAAGTCTAAGGACTTCTTACTGATCTATGACCTATTCCATTCAGGCTTTTAGAAAAATAAGCAGATTTTCCACATCAAAAAAATGTTGATATGCATACAAACCTGATTGTCTTTCAAGAGTTAGCTGCCTGGATTCTTTTGTTAAATTGTTTAAGGAAGACTAAAGGCTATGTGATACCATTACCAACTTGTCAGTTTCTCCCAGAGTATGAAAGATCTTGTGCTGAAAATTAGGAAGATTCAATAGTCTTTTTCTTATGAACAGATTGGTGTTTACAAGCAGCAGTCTGAGTCTGCTGGTGGAACATAATGACCCTAGGATGTTTTTTTGTTTGTTTGTTTTTGTTTGTTTGTTTTGTTTTTTAATCTTCAGAGCCAAATGGAACTTTGTGAAGTTGAAAAATACATCTGAAAGAAAATACATCTGAAATGAAATGTTCATGGTTACATGTGATTAGTAGATTAGACATTGCAAAAAAAAAAGTTAATGGATTTAAACATATAGCATTATAAACTTTCCAGACAGGAAAAAAAAAACCCACAAGGTTTACTGATCTGTCAGATAATATCAAGATGTTTAACATGTGTAAGTGTCCCTGAGGGAAGGCAGAAAAAGTACGGAGGAAACAATAATGGCCAAATATATTTCAAATTTGCTGAAAAACTATAAACCCACAGATCTGAGAGCTCAATAAACCACAAGACAGAATAAATAACAAAGAAATCTGTACCAGGCTATATCCTAATAAAATTGCTGAAACCCAGGAGAAAAAAAGAAAATCTTAAAAAGACAGGGGACTGAAGACATAGTGCATACAAAGAAACAAAGATTTTATGTCAATTTCTCTTCAGAAACAATGCAAGACAAAAGTGCAATTTAAAATGCAATTTAAAGAATGACATCTTTAAACTGCTGAAAGTTAACAAAAAAAGGCCATCCTGGAATTCTGTATCCTGTGAAATATCCCCTAAATATGAAGTTTGAAATAGAGACATTTTCAGATAAACAAAAGCAGAGAGAAGTAATTATCAGCAGAGAAGTACATTGAAAGAATTTTCTTCAGACTGAAGGAAAATGAACCAGACAGAAACTCAGGTTTATATAAGGAATGAAGAGTTCTGGAAATGATAAGTTTATGGGCAAATAGGAAAGGTTTTAAAATTTTTTTAAATTTACTTAAATTAAAATTGACTCTTTAAAGCAAAAGATGTCTGGATATTCCCCATTTTGAAATTAAACAACATAACTTTGAAATAACTTGTTGATAACAGAAGAAATAACTGGGAAATTTTAAAAAGTATTTTGAATTGAATAATATGAGTTTACAGTCTACTACAGAAGTCTTGTAATAAGCTTCTTTAATCATCTGGGCGATGGGAAAAGGCTATTTTCCCCTTTGTTTTCCACCAGCACCTTCCATGTACCCTCCTCCCCAGGATAAAATAGAGGAACAATGTTGTCCAAGTCCTCAGCACCTGGTAGCAAAAATTAGTATATGTCACCATGTACCAGTTGTTGACATTATCTCATTCAATCTTCACAACCATCCTCTGAGATGGCAGCTCTTGTTATGCCAATGAAAGTACAGAAAGGGTAACTTGTTCAGATCACGTAAGTACTGTGTAGCCCAGGCTCAAATCCAAGTAGGCTAACCCCAGAATTCACCAAGTTCAATACCATCTTGTACCAGCACCCTGAAGAATATCACAATCCTAGGAGAAAGGAGGAACACCACTTTCATTTTACATACATGCCTTATGTAGGCCACAAATGGCTTCTTATTAAATCACAGCTTTCAGTTACTTTCTCCAAACCTTGACCCTATCTTGCTGGCTTGAAAAAAAAAAAAGAGTTTTAGAAAATCTGTACTGTGCTTACTCATTATGAAAAGATGTCAGGACTGGTGAATGAATCATCTGTAATTTGAAAAGCAAGGAATTTGAAAGCAGAAAACCCTGATTATCAGCTCTATGACCTCAGGCTAGTAGCCACTTCTCCCAGCCTCAATTTCTTCTGTGTAGACTGAGGAAAACAGTAACTAATTATAAGGACTATCTAAGAAAACATTAGCTGCAATGGCTTATAAAGTGAAAAGTAATACACAATGTTGAGAGAACTTTTTATGTTTACTGGGGAGGACCATTTTTAAACGGACTTTAGGGCTGGGGTTGTAGCTCAGTGGCAAAGTGCTTGCCCAGCACATATGGGGCACTTGATTCTATCTGTTGCACCACATAAAAATAAATAAATAAAAGAAAATATTGTGGCCATCTACAACTAAAAAAAATTTTTTTAAATTTAAGTAGAAAGATCTGGTCATTAATTTTGCTTATTGGGAATGATGACATTCATAACATCTTTCACTTCTGAATAAGAATTTAGATACAACATTTATATTCCTGGAGTGAAGTTTAGAGGGACCAGAGATGCTTAAGTTGCAGACTAAGTTGTAAACACACATGATCCAATGCCCTGTTGCCTGCAGGACATTAGCAACAGACATTCTATAAAAAATAGCTTTTAGAAGCTTGTGCATGCACTGCAACACTATGCATCAAAAAATGCACACCCTTTCACCTAGCAATTCCACTTCCACAATTTCATATTCATTCATCTAGCACTGTTTTTAATAATGGAAACTTGGAAGCAACCAATTCAGTAACTATGGCCATTTGAAGAATTGTTCTATGGCTATTAAAAACAGTTTTGTAAAATATTAATTTTTTATTAATCTGAAGAAAAGAAGTATAAAAAAAGAACAAAGTTTGAAAAGGAGACTACCAAAAAGAATTACTGTATGATCCAGTGAAGTACTTATACTTCCACAGTTATAGATATATAGATATAGATATTTCAATATATACATTGAAAGCCATTGTGAAGAGATAATTTATACATCCATGTTCACAGCAGCATTACCTATAATATCCAAAAGGTAGAAGCAACCCAAAGCATTCCTCAACAGATGAATGGATAAACAAAATGTGTTTATATAAGTATAATGTAACATCATTCAACCTTAAAATGAAAGGGAATTCTGACAGATGCTATAACATGGATGAACCTTGAGAAAATCATGCTAAATGAAATAAGCCAGTCACAAAAACATAAATAATTTATGATTGCCTTTACAGGAGGGACCTAAAGTAGTAAATTCCTAGAGACAGAAAATAGAAGAGTGTTTGCCAGGGCTGGAGGAGAGGTAGATGGGGTGTTGTTTAATTGGTATAGAGTTTCAGGTTTACAAGATGAAGAGTTCCAGAGATTGTTTTCCCAACAATGTGAATGTATTTAACATGACAGAACTTACACTTAAAAATGATTAAGATAGTATATTTTATGTGTATTTTACCACAGTTAAAATTGTTTAAAAATATTTTAAAGCAAGAATATTTTAAAGGGAGAGAGTGTTTCAAGCCCTCCTCCAAAAATATCATTTTCAAAGTATACAAAGTTCCAGAGAGCATGGTGAATTCTGGGAAATGCATGGTGGTTGTATATCGCTAGCTAGTCCAGACAATACAGGACCTACACACCATGTTTAAGAATTTGAACTTTATCTAGAAAAGCAGTATTGAGTTGATTTTCTCACTCAGTTAAGGGCAGAATATTGACAGAATCACTCAGATTGACAGATTTCCAGCTTAGCAGATATATGTTTATGTAGACATATGATATGTATTTAATAATCATCTTAAATGAGGAAACATCTACGTGAATCATCAATATCATAATATAAACTGAATTGTAACAAACATGACCAAGGAATTAATATTATTCATATAGGCCTTTAATATTCTATCAGTTTCTTGTGCTAAACCACTTTGAATCTGAAAAATAAATGTAACTTCCATAAGAAAGAAAATGAGTCTACAAAATAACATGTATGATGCTATTTTTGTAAGAAAAAATGTATATGCATGGAAAATACTAGAAATATCTACAACAAATGTTAGTTGGCAGTTATCTTTAGGTTGTGTCATTTTGGTTAATTTTTGTTCCCTTAGTGCTTTTCTGTTTTTTAATGTTTCTTCATGAGCACACAAACTAGAGGAAAATGTTATTAAAGAAAAAAGTGATGACTGGATTCATGCCATCAATGGCAAATTAAAACAACAACAACAACTTGGATAGTTGCATCTATCTTTTCTTTTCAGTCCAAGAACTAATAATCCCCATACAGGTTTACCTGGCTCTGCAGAAGGAGCAGGGGAATAAGAGCAAATGCTAACCCAGGAAGTCCCCTAGTCCTTACTACCACCTCCTCCCTATGCTTCTCTCTGCCCGTCTATCCTTTTCAGTCTTTTGCTCAATTAGGCTGTCTTTCTAAATCCACTTGCTTGACGGATCACTCCCAAAATAGTCTGATGTCAAGATATTTAAGTACTCTGGGAACAAAGTATGCTGGGAACTCCAAGGTTTCTAGTGAATGGGATGGTCTTAGAGACCTAAATTCAGCTTAGAATTCACTGGTTTATGAAATGAGATCATTTTGGAAATACTCAGGGGCAAGGAATGAAAAGGGAGGGAAATAAGATTGACAGAGAACTGTTGAAGACATGAAAACTAAAGGGGGAAGAAGGAAGGAAGAGAAAAGTTAAATTCCAGGTTAAATTCCAGCCCTCAGTATAGGATGCAATGCTTCATCAGGGACTTCTTGAAGATGCTAAATACAGCTTCTAACTATGAAGGTCATGATGCTTTTCCACATAACTGCAGAAACTCAAACTCTTTATCTCAGAAAACAGAGAAATTGTTGAACTAAATTCTTGGAATGGGCCTGGATCTACAGAGGATGCATTATAATTTTTTTAAAAAAATTATTTTGAGTTGTAGATTGTCACAATACCCTTATTTATTTTACTTGTTTATCTATTTGTTTGTTTGTTTAATGTGGTGCTGAGGATCCAATCCAGCGCCTCACACGTCCTGGGCAAGCATTCCACCACTGAGCTACAACCCCAACCCTGCATTATAATTTTACTGAAGGAGTGGGTGGCGGGGCGGGGGGGAGGGGGTGTGAGACGAGAAATTTAGAATCCTAAAATCTGTAATATTAGCATGCACTTTTGCTCTGAATAGCTTGCCTCTGAATTTCCCAGTCCTCATCGCTGCCTTTCTTCCTTTGACTAATTTATCAAGGTTCAGCCTAGGGTTTGCTCTCTTATCCAATATCACATTTATTTACTTAATCTGTTCCTATTGACTTCATTTAGTTATAAGCTCCTACAGGGCAAGAGCTAGGTCATACTCAGTTGTATTGATACGTGAATAGTATTAAATGTTGTTGAACTACATTGAACTGATTAAAAAATTAAGCCTTTCTTGTTCCTAACATGTCCATATTTCCTACTTGAAAATGGGCAACCCGAGTTTAAAGCATTAACTAACCTCTAGAGCCTCTGAGATTCAGGTTCCTTCTGGAACCACTGAGGGCACTGCATTCCTATACAGGCTCCTTGGACAGGAGGGATTTCCTTGGTGTAGAGGGACTAATGCAGTTCCCCTGCTGCCAGCATTAGCTCTCACTTAGCTCAAGTGTTTGGTATTTCTATAATGCAAACCACTGTGGGAACACTTTTCTAGAAAGTGATTTTACATTAAACAAGGCTGCAGTCAGGAGTTTTAAGGCAGTCTCTTCCTTGAGAATGATGTATTCTGAGATAAGTGCTTTCTCTCCATAGGAGTCTCCCTTGCTCAGTTCTGCATACCTTATCTTCATGACCAAACATATAAGGCATGTAGTGAGATTTTGGGCTCAGAGCTCAGACCCAACACACAGTACAATTTTCCTGACCATACAAACTTGTTAATTTTTAGGGGAATCTAACAACTCCCAGCAACCTAGTTGTGTTCCTTAAGTGTTCCCCGCCTGAAAAAAGATACATGAATAAGCTGGCCTCAGAACCTGGCCAGACTTTGCCCTCGCCCTGATCTGAACTTCCTGGTACTTTGGATCAGAACAGCACCAGTCACACCCAAATTCCCAATATAAGATCACAATGGAAAGAAGGGACTCAAAAACAGTGGTCCAAAGAGATCTTCCTTGTGTTTTAGTTTTCACTCCTTCCTAATTTGTTCACAATTAATTTGCAAAGCTTTGTGAACAGACCACTTCATGAACAGAGATCATGAAGACTGGAGACCAATTACAGGAATTGTGTACTCTTGCATGATTTCCTTGGAAGATTCTTCAAAGTAAGGCGCTAGCTACATTCTTTACTGGCTCAGTATGGAGTCACCAATCCAAAGAACAAGAATGATTCACCAAAATAATTTTTGCCTTTCTTATTCTGGTGCTTCATCTGACTGGTTTATGCTTCAGAGTAGAGCTATTATGATGATATTATACTGGCATTTTCCTTCCGATGAGCAATGGTGCAATGCTCTCCTGAAGGCAATACACCGAATTATGCAGGGTTTAAAAACTACCATGACTTTAGGGGATACTCACTAATTTTCTATTGGAAATATGGTGGTCATATTCAAAAATAATGAGTGTAATTCTTTTGGTATTTTTCCAAACTTTTAATTCTTTTAACAAATCATAGCTCCCAAATGGAATAAGCATAGTTCATTACCAGTGCTAATGAAAATGTCATCTTCAGTAAAACTTAACCAGAATATCAGTCCCTGGAGCAAAGTGTTTTCAGATGCTTTCTTTGCCAACTTTATTTATGAAAAACTTTGTGGTCTGGATTAGTAAATTGAAAATAATTAGAAAGTGGGATACAGAAACATCCTCAGACAAGTAATTCTATAGGTTTTTGTTTGTTTTATTTTTCAGTGGCTCTAAAATAGTGCACAGATCTTCAGGGGTCCTGAAATGTTGTTTTATCTAATAAGACTGGCATGAAAAACATTGTTATTAATATTTCTTTTTCTGGCATCACATTCATTGCGAAGCCTTTTCTTCACCAATGTATAACCAAATAATTTTTGACAAGTTAAACTAAATAGTTTGCCTGCTACACTACATAAACACAGACTTGAGGTTTGAATTGAACTCCCAAGTCTTCAGCCATGGGGTTTCCTTCTAAACACTTCTTCAGGAAGAGTGGCCACTGCAGCAGCAATAGCAGCATATGACAGCCACAGCTGGGTCTTGGCAAATTCCTCACGTATGCATTTAGGATCAGAATTCTGCGTATGGATTCAAGGGAGCATGATAGTCAATGTGCATCATCAAACTGCTCTTTATATATATTTAAAAATAATCTTTATTTTTAATCAAATTATTGCATACAAATAGTTTTAAAAGTCAGAGAGTACTTTAAACCTTACAGTAATTTAAAAAGTTATTTCTTGCTCTCGTCTTCCTCATTCTTCACTTACAATTATATTTATTTTTGTTGTTTAATCTTATTAATAATTATATCATTTTCCTTGCTAAGACTACAAAAATACTGTACTTTTGAGACTGTGTTCAATAATTGTACTATCTTTCTTACACAATTTATTTTTCCAAAGTTAATAGAGCCCCCTCCTACACCCCTGAAAATCAATCTCTCTCTCTCTCTCTCTCTCTCTCTCTCTCTCTCTCTCTCTCTCTCTCTCTTTCTCTCTCTCTCTTTCAAAGTTTAAAAGGCACTTTTATTTTAAACAGGGAAAAATAAGATGGAAGTTTAAGTAGTAAAGTAAGTGCAGTTTTATGAATTAGAGCAGCTTACTTTTGCAATATTTTGTGAAAGTGTTATAAAATCATAAACCTTTAAAGGGGAATAAGATCTTGGAGTATGATTAGTTGGCCCTACTTCTTCATTTTGCAAATGAGGAAAGTGAAGTGGATGAAGATGAAGTGATTCTCCCAGGTCATCCACACAGGGAGTGAGTGGCAAAACTAGACCTGGAATTCATTTCTTCTAGCTCCCAGCCTGATACTCCCCCACCATACCTTACCACCTTCTTTCATTCATTCATTCATTCTTTTTTTAAGTGTTGATGGACCTTTATTTTATTCATTTATTTATATGTGGTGCTGAGAATGGAACTCAGTGTCTCACACATATGAGGCAAGCGCTCTGCCACTGAGCCACGATCCCAGCCCACCACCTTCTTTCTTGTTAATTGTGTCCTTGCTGGCATTTGTCCTGAAAGCCTCTTCTTGATATAATTTTCCATATGATCAAGTTTACTTGGTTTATGCTTCTCTGTTGGCTCCATGAATTTTGGAATCCTTCAATCATCTAATCTAAACTGCTTTGATTTCTCTCAAAGTTCCCTGCCAAACAAATATAACTGTATAGCTGAAATTGTCTCAATCTAGCATCCTGGGAATTCTTTCCAGCTATTCCATGTTGAATGCTCTGTTTCTTGTATATGTTCTCTTTCTTGGTTTCTGCCCTTGTTTTGCTAAAGCATATTCATTTAGAAGCTTCCTTAAAAGGTAGGCATGGGAGGGTTTTTTTCTTTTGACACTGATTTTTTTCTTTTAGTTTTAACCAGATTGATCTGGTTCCATATATAACCCTGAGGAAAATCATTTCTCCTTAGAATTTTAAATACATCATTTCAGGTTTCTAATTTCAATGCTTTAGAGTTCTGATTCTTTGTATATAAACTTTGAGCCAAGTGCAGTGGTGCATGCCTGTAATTCCAGTGGCTTTGGAGGCTGAGGCAAGAGGATTGCAAGTTCGAGGCCACAACTCAGTGAGACCCTGTCTCAAATTTTTAAAATAAATAAATAAAAAGGGCTGGGGATATGGCTCAATGATAAAATGCCTCTGGGTTCAATACCCAGTACCAGATAAAATATCACATTGATATTTTGGTGTGGGTGTTTTTACTTTTTTGCTCAGCAGACCTTTTTGATTTGTAGACCCCTTTCAGGTCTGATAAATAAATGTCTTGTATTTTTTACTTGTTACTCTTTTCCTGATATTTTTCCTGGTCTCTCATCTGGACTACCTATAGTTTGATATCCCTTGGAGACCAAACCTTTCATTTTCCTCTTATTCTATCTTTCTCCCTTTCTACCCCAACTTCTTTTCAAGAATTTTTTTCTTTCTTTTGCTTATAGTCTTCTTGCTTTATGAATGCAATATCTTCTCAGAGGATATTAATTATGATTTTCTGAATTTTTTGTATATTTTTTGCATTGATCTGAATTCCATTTTCCTCTGTTACTTAGTTTCTTTCTTTCCTTTCTTCCTCTCATTGTCCATTTATGGTCTCTGTCTTCAGTGATGGAAGGATTGCCCAAATGTCTGATGATCCTTGGTTGACTCTTCCCGTTGACATATGAACTAATTGGAAACTCCATAGATATGGGAGGAGCTTGTTTACTGGTCAACATTCTTGAAGGGCAATAAGGTGACTATCCTGACATTTAAAAATTTGTTCTAATTAGTTATACTTGACAGTAGAATGCATTTTGACACATTATACATAAGTGGAGTATAACTTCTCATTCTTCTGGTTGTACTTGGTGTAGAGTTACAACAGTCATGTAATCACATATGTGCATAGAGTAATAAGGTATGATTTGTTCAACTATCCTTCCTACCCCTGTACCCCCTCCCCTCTCTTTACTCCCCTCTGTCTAATCCCAAGTACCTCTATTCTTCCCTAGTGAGTTGCACCCCCACACACACCATCGTAAATTGCATGTCAGAGAAAACATTCAGCCTTTGGTTCTTTGGGATTGGCTTATTTCTCTTAGCACGACATTCTCTAGCTCCATCCATTTACCAGCAAATACCATGTTTCATTCTTTTTAAGGCTGAGTAACCTTTCATTGTGTATATATACATAATGGAATATACACACACACACACACACGTGTGTGTGTGTGTGTGTGTGTGTGTGTGTGTGTGTGTTGAAGGGCACTTAGGTTGGTTCCATAGTTTTAGCCTGGCATTTTTTTTAAAGCAACTTTATCCAGATATAGTTCACCCTCCTTACAATTCACTCATTTAAAGTGGATAATCTAATGGCTTCAGTATGCTTAGTATTCTGATTTTAATTAATTAAAAAAAGCCCTTCACCCCCTTAGTATGAGCCCCCCACCAACCCCTCAACCCTAGGACCTTTCAATAGCTTCACAAGTTGCCAACCACACCTTTAACACATGGGCCTTAGGGGGACATTCCAGGTCCAAACTATAACATTCATCTTCAGTGGAATCTAGAGCTTTAATTTCATGAGCCCTTCAAGACAATTTACCTAAAAAACAAAACAAAACAACTTTTTTTCAGTACTGGGGATTCAACCCAGGGCCTCATATATGCTAGGCAAGCACTCTACCACTGAGCTCTATCCACAGCTCCTGACTATTTGTGTATGTTTGTTCATTTAAACATTTAATTAAGAAATATTTCAAATATCCACAAAAATACACAAGAGTAAACAGAACAACTTTGTATTCATCAGGCATAATGAATATGTTAACATTTATGTTACACCCGTTTCTACAGTCCTTGACTTACCATAGTTTGACTATGATTTTTTTGACTTTATGTCAGTGTGAAAGTAACACTCATACTTCAAAGCTTGAATTTTGATCTTTTTGCAAGCCTTATTAAATAGACACTGGTAATCTTCCTGGAGGGAGTTATATGCCCTATGTTGCTCTCTTGTGACATAATTGCTTCTAGCCAGCCAGCCCTTCATGGGCTAAGCAATGATGTTCTATAGTGTATTGAGTTGCAGTGTTTTTTGGAGATAGGTATTCAATAAATTACTGAGACAGTCAACACTTTATTATAAAATAGGCTTTGTTTTAGATGATTCTACCCAACCACAGGCTGATATTAAGTGTTTATATGTAAGGTAGTTTAGGCTAAACTATGATGTTTAGTAGCTTCAAAGTATTGAAAGCAGTTTGGGGATGTTTTTAACTTTCAATGGGCTTATCAGGACATAAGCCCTCATAAGTTGAGCAAAGTGTGTGTGTGTGTGTGTGTGTGTGTGTGTGTGTGTGTGTGTTTTCTCCCTGTATTGTTTGTTTGTTTGTACCTACATTTTTCCATCTCCCAACTCCCAACCTAGGAACTTGGATTGGACTAATTCTCCATTTACTTCTTTTCTTGTGAGTTTATTAAATACTCTTATTTCACTGAGAATGAAGAAACAAGTTTTTTTTCTTGTTTTAATATTTTAAGTGTGATTTTTTTCTAAGAGAAAAAAGAATTAAAGCTTTATTCTGCTCCGTGGAACCCAAGGGAAATTATTATGTCAACATTTTTTCTTAAATATATGCTCATCCTATGTTCTTAAACTATGTTTTTCACCTTCATAAGTAATTGGCAATGCTCCCTGCCCTTTTAAATTATTTATTTGTAGTAGTTATGATATTATCCCCCACTCCCTCTGGGCTTGGCTTTATGTATTCATGTGTTAATTTGCAGTTTTCCAACTTGGGAAATTTTTCAAAGTGTATTTGAAAATGTCTCTATAGCCTCATTTATTTATCAAAAGTAAAGGATATTTTAATCTCAATTATTAATACCAGTTGATAAAATTATCTTGAGGAGAAATTTATCTAAAGGAAATTTAAATAGAAAGTAAGATATAAGGGATTTTTTATCTATTACTGTTCTTCCTGTGAGTGTAAAATGAAAGGTAATATTTTGAGTCATACAACATAAAGAACAGGAAAATTACAGCTCTAGTGAGTGTCCCATCCCTCAGATGAAAGATGATCACAGAATTCCTTCTTTAGGAAAGCTGTCCCAGTTGTCCATCATAAAGGAGACTGGTTACTCAATTGGTTACTCAATCCATGTCCAATTATGAAAAATTTTTTAGCTTCTTTTACTTACCAGAATTCTGTTAGGTCACATCTTAGAGATGGAATACAAGTGACTTCCTAATATTTTAATAGTGTTTCTTCAAATTCTAATTAAGTTTGTGTTATCTGCCTGTAAAACCATAATCTGATTGAGAAGCCCTACCCCAAGCCTTCTTAAATAGACACTGGTAATCTTCCTGGAGGGAGTAGGGTGAGGAGACTGTCACGAAAGGAGATTTTCAGTATAATCCTGAGGACTTCAATATGAAATTCTGTGGTTCCATTAATTCCATGAATTCTTCAAAAGCAGAAAGGCAAATTTGGTTAAATTTAGAAATGTATCTTTAGGAAAGATTACTAATTCCTCCCTTATTCCTACTCCCTTTTCTAAGAGGAAGATTGATTACTCCTAAAATGTTGGTAGCTTTCTGCTATCAGGGCGAAAAGTCCTTTGATAATTGTGTGATGATGCTGTCTGGGAGCTTCTCTGTAGTTTACTTTACATGTCTGTGATGGTCTCTAAAGGGCCCTTTCAGGCTGGACACCCCATACAGCTATACAACTTCTTGTGTATACTCTAGGTAAAGGAAAGAGAGAAGGAAGCTACAGCGTGTTTTGAACATGTACCTTTTCACTAGGAAAAAAGTACCTCCCAAAAAGAAAGAAAGAAAACGAATACAACTCATTTTGTCATAACATATAACCAAAGTATGGATATTTATTTCTTTGAGGTGAGAGACAATATTCTTATTTCCATCAAAATTATCTCCACTGTTAAAGACATTCAAATAAATGATAACATATAAAAGACTAGCCCATTACTTGGGATTTATTTTATCGAAATCTCTTTCAGTCTTTTTCTCTCATAGTCTATGTCTTTCTATCTCTGTCTCTGCCTGTCTCTAACTCTTGTACACATATACCCACCCCACCCACTTAGACAATTTTTGTTTTTAATTTAGAAAGGGCCAAATAGAGAAAAGGCATCACAAATGAATGGGGGGAAAAAAAGCAATGAACTCAACTTAGTCCTAGATCCATTACCAGCTAGCTGTGGTGTCCTAAACTAAATTATTTATTCCCTTCTTCCTTGATGTCCTCCTCTACAAAGTGGAAAATCATAACCATTAAGTTTATTTTTTAGGTTGTTATGAGGTTAAATTGAGTTAAATCTGTCTTTGAACACCATCTGAAGGACTATACGACTATCAGGGTGGACAAGTTTCAGTGGGAGGCAGTTATTATTACCACATTGTGTTAGCTTTTCCATCACTTGATAAAATACCTGAGATAAACAATTTTTAAGGGAAAACTTATTTTGGTTTAGATTTTCAGGGTTTCAGTCTATGGTTGCTGGAACTTATCATGTTGGGCCTGTGCTGAGGCAGACTATCATGGCAGGGAGTATGTGGTAGAGCAGAGTGGCTCACCTTTTGGTAGCTGGGAAGCACAGAGACAGAAAGGGGCTGGGATCCCAGCATACCCTTCAAGGGCATGCCCGCAATGACCTAACTTCCTTCAACTTTAGGACCTCACCTCCTAAAGTTTCTATCACTTCCCAATAGTACTATCAGCTGGAGATCAAGCCTTCTGCACATGAGCTTTCAGGGAATATTCAAGATCCAATTATAACACATAGCCACTTAGGAATCCATTATGTCATAATAAAGAAATTTGTGTGTGTGTGGGTCCATCATTATAAAGCATGAGTTCAGTCCCTGACTGGCTATCATAGAGATGGACAAACACCCACATTTTAAAGGGAATTAATTTCAAGGTGAATCTTTTATTCTGATAAGAATTATACATGAGAAAAAAAGCCATTCATGGTACCACCTAACCTGGGTCAAATGGATTCTTGATGTAAATAAAATGGTACTAGTAAAAGTTAATTTGGAGCTAGAAAATTTTATTATTCAGCAGGGTCTAAAGTTTCAAGGGCTGAGAACTGTGGTCCCAGAGGTCATATAGTTCACTCTTTTGATGTGGGTATCTACCACTCATTGACAGGGAATCCCTGCTGGGTTCTTTCAGCTTCTTCCTGAAGGGCAACTCTACCATGAGGCTTCTCTTTGGAATTTTGGAAAGTCTGACAAATCATATTAAGGAAAAACTTTCTATGTCCCTATAGCTTTCTTCCACTGGTTGTAGTTCTGTCCCCTGAAGAAATAGATTAAGCTCATTTAAAGATTGAAATCAAGCTCCCAGGAGCCCTCTTTTTTCCCAATGAAATAGGCCCAATTCAATTCTTTCCTCCTGGTATAAGGTTTCATAAACTTCATTGCTCTGGCTACTCCATTTTTGCCCTTGTTGTTGTTGATCTGTTTGTCTAGGTCTCTTTTATAGCTTGCTGCTAGGAAATGCTCCTTGGGTTCACATGGTGGTGTGACCACTATGCTCACTTCCATCATCCTTGATACTGTTCCACTTCTTTCAGTCTAAGCTGGCCTAAGCCTTCTTTAAGCTTAAATGCTTCTTTAAGCATTTCTAGTGATTGCCTTGGCACAAGCAGCACACTCTGCTAAACTGAGAGCTAAAGATGCAGTAGAGTCAGAGGGCTTGTGCATCTTTACAGAGGATAGGTAAAGGGAGGACAAAGACAGAGATATGGAGCTAGAAAGGTAATGTATGGAAGGACAGTTTGGAAGAGAAGGTTTGGAACTCACACAATATTCTTTGAGATCATACCTCTGACATCTCAATAAAAGAATGGGAGATTTGAGTCTTTCCCTATGGTCTTCAACTCCTAATCTTTTAAGATATTCAAAGGAGAATGAGGATGTAGCTGAGTAGTAGAGTGCTTTCTTTGCAAGCATAAAACCCTGGGTTCAATTCCCAGAACAGGAAAAAAAAAAATCAAAGGGAAAGTTAATTTGAGCTGGAAAATTGTGTAAACCTCTTTAGCCATCAGTATGTTATAGGCTGTGGTAGTAACCTCTTTTATTCAAGTGTGTGTGTTTATTTTTAATGTAATCAGACCAATATTGGGCCCTACTGAGAAAATAAAAGTTGTTTGGAAAAATACAGATATTATTGCTTGTATGTTGTGATGATGTGGTAGCCAGCCTCCAAGATGGCCCCATGATTCTTGCTTTCTGGTATTTATATCCTTGAGGCTTGATCCAAGTAACCAAGAAAATATTGTAGAAATGATTGATTATGTGATGATCTGAATGCTTGTGCTCCTTCAAACTTAATAGATTGAAAGCTTAACCTTAATGAAGCTAAGAGGCTGGGCCTATGAGAGGTGATTAGATCATGAAGGTGGAACCCTCATGACTGGGATCCTTTATAAAGGATAAGGACCTGAGGGAGATTGTTTGCTTCTTCTGCCATGTGAAGATGCAGTAAAAAGGTGTCATTTATGGGGCTGGAGTTGTGGCTCAGAGGTAGAGCGCTCACCTAGCATGCATGAAGCACTGGGTTCGATCCTCGGCAACACATAAAAATAAAATAAAGATATTAAAAAAAGAAGAAGGTGTCATTTATGAGGAATAGGGCTCCCACATATCAAATATGCTGATGCCTTGAACTTTTAATGTCCAGAACTATGAGTGACAAACCTCTTGTTTATTAAATAATTATAGTAGCCTGGATGTACTAAGACACAGTGTTACTTCTGGGACTAGGTCATGAAAGATATTGTGGCTTCTGCCTTGTCCTCTTGGATTATTTGTTTTGGGGGAAGTCAGTAACCATGTCATGAAGACACTCAAGCAGCCCTAAATTCTTCAAGGGGAGAAACTGAGGCCTTCTGCCAATAGTCAGCATTGATTTACTAGCCATCTGAATGAGACATTCCCGTTAAGTTGTCAGATTGAGATAGAAATTTGGGGATACAGAAAAAGAGAGATACACTGAGTCTTAAAGAGAAGCACCCAACCTGTGTCCTTGGCTGATGTCCTTTCTGCGTGATGTTAGAATAATGTACAAGCACAAGGAAAACTGGCTTGAAATGGCATAACTTCACATGACTCCACTTCTAGACCAGCTCTAAGCTACTGTACCTGTGTAAATATTAACACTCTAGAGTAAGGGATTGCTTCTTGTTCCAGAGATGGTCTGCATTCTTCCTTGAATGTTGATTCTTTGCTTTACTTCTAAAACTTTTTACTCTTGAGATAGTCCATATTCTCTCTTGAATATGTCTCTGCTTTCCCAAATAAATCTGCTTGTGTTTCTAATATGTCCTTAAATTCATCTAAGATATTTGTCAAGAACTTGTCCTGAGTTGAGGTTCTCTCTCCAGGAACAACTCAGACATCCTCCATTGACAAGATGACTGTAGCCCTGGTGGCTAACTTGATTGCAACTTCATAAGATCCTGAACTGGAACCATTAAGCTAAATTGGTTCTGAATTCCTAGACTAGACAAACTGTGAGATGACGTTTACTGCTGTTTAAGTTATTAAGCTACCATGTTTCAAGTTTCTAAGCTTTGAGGAATTTATTATGCAGCAATAAATAATATAGATGACTAGAAAGGTAAAACAAATAGTAAAGGTCTTTCATATTGGGCTTGTGCCTGTCCTAGTTCTTAAGGTTAGAACAAGTATTGAGTCCGTTCCTGCTTTGGGACATTACTGACAACCAAATGTGGCTGTCAAGAGGATGATGAGAGAGAAAGACAAAATCTCTTGTTTTCCACTCTTCCTCTTTGTTTTTAGAGTTTATTTTGGCTCATGGTTTCAGAGGTTCATTCCATGGTCAGACAATTTCATTGCTCTGTTGTAGATGTAGAACACCATTGCAGAAGGGCATGGAGGAGTGCCAGTTCACTCATGGTGGCCAGGAAGCAGAGGGGGTCAGGGAGGAAGGGACCACAGGGAGGATGAACCTTTCTGTGGCAGACCCCAGTGAGCCACTTCCTCCCTACACACCTGTCCTACCTATAGGTATCCCCAGTTAGTTCATTCAAACTAGGATGGACTGGTTAACATAATCTAATCATTTTGAAAGAATGAATATTCCACAGGAGCTTTTGGGGACACCTGACATCCAAATCAGAATAAATGGGGAGGGTAACCTTCTCTTTCTCCTTCTGAATCTGAAGAAATTCTGTTTTTACAATGGTTCTAATAGGGAACTATTCACAGTTTAATGAAGTAAAAAATAATATCATGTATGCTATCAACCATTCTTTTTAAAAAGTATTTTTAGTTATAGATGGACACAATACCTTCATTTTATTTATTTATTTTTTGTGTGGTGCTGAGATAGGACCCAGTGCCTCGCATGTGCTAGGCAAGCCCCCAAACCACAGTCCCAACCATTTTCAATACTAAATAACCCCCTCTCCTCTCCTTTGACTCTTTCCTTACATTTCCTCTGTGCAATATTGCTTTAATTCCAGCATGCTTGATCCAGCAAAGCATAGAGATCTGCTGCCAATATACCCACAAACCACTTGTAAAGTTGTTCAAAAATATCAGAAAGAGCCGTAGCCTGGAGACCTGAGTTAGGAGTTAGGCTAGGAGACAGGTATTCTGTCACTGAGTAGCCTATATGGCCTTGGGCAAGTTGCTTTCCTTTTCTAGACCTGTTTCTTTACCTCAAACTGAGAATTAGATGAGGTCTAAAGTTGTGGGGGATCTTACAAGTCAAGATTCCAAGGTGCAGTCCAAAAACGAAATCCGGTAGTCAACATACCTTGGAGTAGCTGTTATAGTTACAGGGTAAGTTTCTTTGGTTTTCCCTTTATTAGCCAATGGATATAGTCTCAGTGAAAGGTGTCAGGTTTATTGGAAAATCTTCCGGTTTTCAAAGACGTCTTCTCCGGCGGGTTTCCAGTCACTAACTCTGGGTGACCTTGGGGAAAATTTTCCTGGCTCACAGTAGGGAGTTCCTTGTTACCCAGAAGCAGCTTGAAGATCTGAGGAGTGACTTTGAGAGCTTTCCAGGATCCCCCTTCTACAACCCGGGTGGCTCAGACTCGGAGCAGAGTCCCTAGTTATCCTGCTCTTAGGTGCACAAGAAACTTAAATCTGCTGTGCGGGCTGAGGGCCACTCAGCTTCGGAGCAGGTGGCCACAGGTGAGTTCTTAAAGGGGTCGCCTGAATTTGGGTGATATCTGAGAGGGTGATCGGTTGGAAACGCAGGCTGGGGAAGGAACGAAACTTCTCTCGCCGCCCTTAAACGCACTCACACTTTGAATTAACCACTTAGATTTTAAAATTCTCTACTGAAACCCTCAATTATTCTTAACACGTTAATGAGTCTCCCTGGTTTACATACCCCTTCTTGATGAAACCTCTCAGGTCTTTCACTGAGAGATGAAAGGTAACTTTAAAACAATCAGTAAAATGTGAAGGCAACTCAGAGATGCCCCACCTCCCCGCAACTCTTCTTCCAAGTCCCACCCTCCACCGCCCCCCTAACGTGGGCGGTGCCATCAGCCCTGGGAGTCCGCTTTCTCCAGTTGGGTATGCTCCCCCGGGGCGCCAGGCGCTTGTGCTGCTCACACGTGTTCAGTAGGGTTACGGGGTGTTTCGGATTGTGTATCTTGGATCTAGTGTAAGCGACGTCACTTCTGTTTTCACACACCTTAGCTCTCTCGGGCCTGGCGCGTTACTAGCTCAGAACCGCAAGACACACCAGTGGGCTATAGCGAGGTAAAGACGGGCTGTCCCAAAACCACCCCCGACCACCTGTAGAGTTTGTGTCAACTCCTTTGTCCTCGGAGCCACTTTGGTGGTTGCCTCTTTAAAGGAGGCGCTTCCCTCGGGATGCTCTACGGGTCCCCCTTCCTGTTCCCCAGCCCCCTCCCGGTCCTCCTCCCCTTCCCAACCCAAAGGTAGCAGAGCTGAGAGCCCGGGGCTGGGCGCGAGCCGCCTCCTCACTTCCCATTGGCTGAGAGCGCCGGGAAAGCAGTCACGTGGGAGCGCGGCAGTCTTGCTCCGGGGCCGCCATCTTGGCGGAAAGTTTGGGGGGAGAGCGGCTGGGGGCGCGGAAGGAGGCGAGGTTCCGGGGGTGGGGCGGATAGGAGGCGAGAGGGCGAGCGGGTTAGTGGGCCGGCGGGCCGCGGGCAGCAAGGAAGCTGCAACAGCGGTCGAGAAGGAGGAAGAGGCAGCGGGGGTGCGGCCGCCGAGGGGAGCTCCTCCCCCGTCCCCTCACCCCCTCAGCTGAGTCCTCCAGCCCGGGGCGGGGCGGGGGTACGTGGAGCGGGGTAGGGCGGAGGAGCTGCTCCGAGTCGGGCCCCGGCGCACCCCAGCTCCCGGTGCACGCCGCTCACAGGAACTTTGTGGCGGCGCCGCAGGTGTGGGGGCCCGCGGAGGTGTGCATGTGCTGTGCGAGGGCGTCGCGGAGAGCGGCCGCTGCCCTGCCCGGCCCCCTCTGGAGTAGCCTGGAGGAGGCGAGCAAGGAGAAAGGCAAGCGAGAGGAGGGGGCCCAAGCAGGGCGGGGTGGCCAGTCCATCGGATCCCTCTCAGCGCACTCTTGGCCTCAGCTGGCTTAGGGGCGAAGGGTTGGAGTGCCTTTTAAGCCACTCGCCCGCAGTAGCAGGTGGGGAGTGTGGATACTTATGTGGGGTGAGAGGTGACCCCCCCCCCTCCCTTTTTGGCTTTTAGTGCCTTTTGAAGGGGTGAAGCTTTCGAGGAGAATTTGAAAGCGGACTTTTGTCTGCTCTTAATTTGCAGGGGAACCCACCCCTAGAAAGAAGCTTTCTTACATTGGCTGACACTGCTGGGTTTGAGGCTCCTCCTTTCACTTGGGAAAACTTTTGGAAGGTGGGCTTTTGAAATATGGCCGGGATTTTTCCTTTCGAGACTAACGGGGAAATGTTAGTTTAACTACAATGACATTCTTTTCTTTAGTTCTTTTTCCTTTCTGTTTTGTGTTTTTAAAGGTGTGTGCCCTCTTCCTGATTCTGGAGAAAAATGCCGGTCCGGAAACAAGGTGAGAATTTATTTTGGAACACTTGTGGATGTCACTTGCTTTACTGTGCATCTGTTTTGTGTTTGCAGTTTTAAAAATGTTTGTGTAACTTGCCTCACATCATTTCAAAAGGTGGAGACACCTAAATGTTTGTTAAACTAAACTTTCTTGACATCTCTCTAGTGGTTAGAGAAACAATTTTACCCCCTTTTCGGAAATGCCTTTATAAATTCAGAATTTGAGTTTTAGTCTTTCACTTTTGTGAGCAACAGTGAGATACTAAGAACTGATATTTTGAAACTCTTAAAATTTGGATTATAATGACAAATTGTAGATAATCTGCATTTGCCTATCAGGTAATCTGAAACTAGGTTGCTAACACTTTGATCAGATGGTCTTTTACTATTGTAAATTATTAGTATGTTTTTATTACAGACTGCTCGCTTTCCTGTTTTTTCCTACTGTGATAATGTTTACATTTTTTCTTGATCATACTAGGGAATATGTATACATAAACATAGTAATAGCAATTGACCTGGAGGATTTGGGGAATTGTTTAGATGTCTTGCAGGATCATTTAGCAAGTAATATTTTCTTGTAAATACATATAATTTTAATAAAACTCCATTTTTCTTTTCAGATACCCAAAGAGCATTGCACCTTTTGGAAGAGTATCGTTCAAAACTGAGCCAAACTGAAGATAGACAGCTCAGAAGTTCCATAGAACGGGTTATTAACATATTTCAGAGCAACCTCTTTCAGGCTTTAATAGGTGGGAATTAAAATTTTATTTGTGGCCATTATGTGTCAGCTAGGCTTAATTCTTCTCTGAATTCAGTTGTTTTAAACTTTAGGGAAAGATGTACTTGGTTCTACATGAGACATTCAGAAACTTGAACATCTTCAATGACTTGTGTTTTTCTTAGTTTGGACAGTATTCTTTCTAAAAATATCCAATAACCAAAAAACATTTCCTATGATTTTTTTTTTAGCAGTTTTTGATAATAGTGTTATGTCTAGAATTAACTATTAAAAGTTTGGGAAATTTCGTAAATATTTCAGGACCCAAAAGGTAATGACTGAATTACTCTTAGCTTATTTCTGTATTTGACTTGTATTTCTCTCAAGTCCTTGAAGATGTTTGATACATTCAACCATGTTTAAGAATATTCATTCTCTTAACACAGACCTCTATTACTGGCATTTGTGGAGTCAGGATTTTAGACCTGGAAAATGATCTTAGAGATGGTCCTAATTATCTTATTTTACAGACAGGAAAATTGAAACTCAAATTCTTAAACTGGAACTTAAATTTGAGGTTGTGCATTGGTTTAAAGAATTGGACAAATAGTAGTCCTGAGTTTAATTCCTGACACTGCCAGTGATTGAATGATATGATACAAATTATTTAACATTTTTAGGCCACAAAATTAACTGAAAATGTGGGTTTTTAAACCCTTTTCTTTTAAAATTAGATAGATCCTTTTTTCCAAAGTCTTAGATTTTGTATACAATCTCCGATGTATAAAACAAGGTGGTCTGTCTCTGACCGTTTTCTTCGCTTACCTTGCAAAATTAGCAAACTACTGAACTAGAAAATCTGTTTCTTCTAGTTTTGAGGATTACTTTTTTTTTTTTTAACACTATATAACATTTTAAAATAAGAAATATATTTCATTGTATTACATGTGTTTCCTTATATATGTCACCTGATGATTGATTTAATTTGAAGATTACTTTGAAGTTGGTGTACATTGTCAAATGATAAATTGATACTCTACTAAATTTGTTTTAGAATTAAGATTTTTTTTTTTTAAAGAGAGAGTAAGAGAGGAGAGAGAGAGAGAGAGAATTTTTAATATTTATTTTTTAGTTCTCGGCGGACACAACATCTTTGTTGGTATGTGGTGCTGAGGATCGAACCCGGGCCGCACGCATGCCAGGCGAGCGCGCTACCGCTTGAGCCACATCCCCAGCCCTAGAATTAAGATTTTTGAGAAGACCTCTTGATATACCTGAAAAAATTTAAATTTAACGTTATTATAGACTTTTAAAAACATATATTGAGAATAGCACAATATAATGAACTGCCATATACCTGTCATCCTTCTTAAAAAATTATCAATATTTTTCCTTTTTTGTTTAGATTAGTGGACTTTTTCTTTTCTTTTTTTTTTTTTCTTTTTATTTTAGTTGAAGCTTAAAGTCCAAGTGGATAATCAAATCAAATAGGTTGTTCTGGGGGAAAAAATAGCAAAAAAAAGGAAGAAGATCATTTTTTTTAATCATTTGGTTTTCTAGATCAACATTAAACCTAGGGTCACTTTTTTAAAAAAAGCAGTAGGACTGTATATCCCTTTTTACATATATGCTAGACATAGGTAGACTACAATCTTATTGTGTGGGAAGGTCATAATTTGAGAAAATAAAGTGATAATAGAGTAAACAGAATTTACCCTTAATTTTTCCCTAGATTGGGACTGGACTTGCTATGTTTGGATGTATTTTTGACATACTCTTTTGAATGTTTATTCTTATGCATAATTGAACTTTGGGAGTTTTTTACTCACGTTTGTATTTGTCAATCTGTATGTCCTGTATAATTTCATTGGTTGTGAATTTACTTTGATATTTGAGTTTACTTATATTTTAATGTTTTATAGGATGTGGTATCAAATTTTGGTGTAAGAAAAGTAATAGGTCTTTAGGAATTTTGAAATAGATAAATTTAGTAAGGTTTTTGTGTTTCCATACTATAATTAATTGTTGAAACTACTGAATTTTGTGTTTGCTTCTCAGTCTGAAAATTTTTAGACTAGTAAGAATTTCTTTTTCTGCCTTTTTACTTTGCAGCTTTGCCATTGTTTATGAAATAGTATCATAATATATGTTAAACCTGTAACTTGCCCTAAGATAAAGAGCAATCCATTGTGTCCATAGTATGTACTGAATAATCCTGGATTAATTGTTTTTTCTTCAGTAGGTGGCACTCTGTCTTCTGAGCTAGTACCTGTAGACTACTGGATTAAAAGGAGACATGTGTCTTGGCCACCTGAGTTACTTGAAAGTCATTTGGTGTTAAGGTGTTTTAACTTCTGTGGTTTGGGAATAATTTGCTTAGACAAATTAGTGAATTATCTAGTTATCTGGGATGTTGACTATCTTTGAACTTATACCAGCATTGATTGTTGATTGAACTGGTAGTTTGTATATTTACTGTTTCTATGCATTTAAAAAAAATTATGTGATGTTTTAGGTATTTGGGTGTTATGGAAATATTGATTTTCCTCTCTGTAGTGGGTATATTCCATGTACTAGGTGTCTGGTACCTTGGAGTTACTTAGAAACAAACATGTATGCACTGCACTACATATGTTCTAAGATAATAGTTTTAAAATATTTTAGTATTTTTCGATTTGGGATGTATTCTTAATGAAATGTCATTTTTAATAATAGGCTGTGGGGTTTTTTTTTGCATTTTTAGTGGCATATGAAATGATAATGTAATTTATAATATATTTTTCAGTTTAATGAAATATGGAAATCATTGGTAGTATCCTTGAATGATGACTTAAAGATTTAAAATTTGCTGAAAGTAGTGAAGTTTTTATTAACTTTAGAATTTCAGCTGATAAGTTGTTTCTTTAGAGCTGAATATTTAGATACATACACAAGTATTACCATGAGTTGCACTTTTGTTTAATATTTATTCCTGAAACCTATCTGGTGATTATTTTTGTATTAATGAAATATAAAGTCTGCCTAATTTTACTCCCTGAGTTAGGTGAGAACAATTTGAGAACTTTATGTATTTGATTTTGTGTTTCCATTTTCTGTACTTAAATTTGAAAAGTTTTTGAGGAAGATACATCAAGATATGGTTTGAGTACATTCAGAAACACTCAGATGTTCAGGTCTATAGGTTTCAGGTCACTTCTGATTCTAAGGTATATGGGATTTGAGATGATCCTGGTGGTCCTTAGAGATTTCAGACCTCTGCAGTTAATTCTGGTGGGAACAGAGAACACATCTACTTTCCTTGTGCACAGGATCATGGCCTCAAGATCAGGCTGGCTTTAGAGATGAATGAGTTGAGTGTGATTTATGTATTTGGTCTGCAATGAATATCAAGCTTTTAAAAATTATTTTTAAAAATAAATTTTATTGTGTGTATTTGAGGCTTACAAAATGATGTGATAGAATACATAAGATGGTTACTTACAGTGAAACAGATTAACCTGTCATCGCAGTTACTTTTATTTTGTAACAGCTAGAATCTAAGAAAAATTCATAATACTGTCTGATTTTATTAACTTTAGTTCTCATTTTGAGCATTAAATTTTGAAATTTGTTCATCTTATATCTGCTATTCTTGTATTCTTTTGCTTAAATCTCATTTTCTCTCCCTCCCTTCCCCACTATTTCATTCTCAATGTGTGTATTTGAACCCTTTTCCCCTCTAAATATTGTACATATAAGAGTGAAATCATGCAACATTTTCCTTCTGTGTCTGACTTAATTAGCATAATGTCCTCTAGGTCCATCCCTGTCATGGCAAGTAGGACCCCCTTTTTAAAGTCTAATTATTTAATTTTGTGTGTGTATTTAAACATAGACACCATGGTTTCTTAACCTGTTAATCTGTTGATGGACATTTAGTTTGTTTCCATATCTTGGCTATTGTGAAAAATGCTGCAATGAACATGGAAGTACAGGTGTCTTTACAAGGTGGTGATTTCATCTCCTTTGGGTATACCTATACCCAGATGTGAGATTGCTTGATTGTATGTTAGTTTTATTTTGAATTTCTTTAGGACCTGCTATGCTATTTTTCTTAATGACTGTATCAATCTAAATTCCCACCTACATTGTTCTAGGGTTCCTTTTTCTCCCCACCAACATTTGTTATCTCTTGACTCTTTGAGAATGGCCATCTTTATAGTATGAGGAGATCTCTCTAAGTGGTTTTAATTTGCATTTCCCTGATGATTAGTGATGTTGAGCACCTTTTCATATACTTTTTAGCCATTTTTATGTCTTTGGAGAAATACTATTCAGGTCCTTTGCCTATTTTTTAATTGAGTTATTTGTTTTTCTGCTATTGAGTTGTAAGAGTTATTTATAAATTCTGGATGTTAACCACTTGGAATATATGTGAGTTGCAAATATTTTTTCCCAGTCTCCAGGTTGCCTTTCTAATTTTGTTGATTGTTTCCTTTAATAGCAATCTTATTTTATTTGTGCAGGTATTTTAGCATTAAGGTGGATAATGTAATAACATTGTGAATTTTTTTAGTTCCCGATTCATTTGTTGCTGCTCTATTAACTCTTAATAGTTTCACTAGACCTTATAAATATGGTAAAGATCATTACCATGCCCTTATTTGTAGATACCAGGTGTCAGAAGTACTACTCCTTTACCATGTAAACCGTTTTGAAAGGTATTATTCAGAAAGTTGAAGTATATTCATATTGTTGTGAAACAGATCTTTGGAACATTTTCATCTTGCAAAACTGAAAATGTATAAAACAGCATTTCCTTTTCCCTTCACCCCGTCCCCTGCCTCTGATAACCACCCTTTTACTTTGTTTCTATGAATTTAAGTATGTTAGACACCTCATATAAGTGAAAATATGCAGTATTTGTCTTTTTTGTGATTTGTTAAGTGACATAATTACTTAGTATGTAGTCCTAAAGGTTCCTCCTTGTGGTAGTAGACGACAGTATTTCCTTCCTTTTAAAAGGCTGAGTAATATTCTGTTGTATGTATGTCACATGTTATTTATTCATTCATGTAAGGATATTTACATTGCTTCTTTTGGCTATTATGAATAGTGATGTTATAAATATTAGTGTGTAAAAATATTTGAAGCTCTACTTTCTGTTCTTTTTAATATATAATCAGAAGTGGGATTGTGGAATCATATGGAACTTATATTGTTAATTTTTTAAGGAACCACCATTTTGTTTTCCATAGGAGTTGCACCACTTTTCAATCAATCAACAGTACATGGTGTTCCACTTTCTCCATATCCTTGACAATACTTGTTTCCTTAAAGAAAATTTTTTTTATTATAGTCATCTTAATCATTGTGAGAATGTGATTTCTTTTAAGTAAAAATAATGGCTAACATTTATTGAGCACTTTTAGGTGCTAATACAAGTATTTCATTTTGACATCAGAATCTGTGAGGTGTATATTCACCAATGAGGTGAGGATACCATTTTATTGACTGAGGCATTGAGAAATGACCAATTTTGCTCCTGGACACTTAGAGTTGTATAGCCAGAAATTGAACTGAATTAATCTTAAGCCGCTTCTTACCTTCAGTAATTAGAATCTTTATCATTATTTTCAAAGCTGAATGTTTTAAATATAATAAAGCACACTAGTGCATATTTAAGGCAAATGTTGATTTGTAGGGTCAGTGGTCTCTTTTTTTCCAATAATTTGAAAGAGAAGGTTTATAATGAATTGTTTTTGTAATGATGGAATTTTGAAAAGTGTATGTACTTAGTAATCAAGGTTTGGGAACTTCCAGCTATAGTGGTAGAATGACATTTGTGTGTGTGTGTGTGTGTGTGTGTGTGTGTGTTATTGTAACTTACATATTTCAGTCTGTTGCTAACTTGTGTGTGTGAAACTTTGCAGGCTAGGTTTGAGCAAGAATAACTGGACATAGAGTAGAGTGTTGGCTAAACCTTTATGTAATTGAAGGAGAATTTTATTAACTTTTTACTTGGTGTTTTTGATTTAATTAGATTGAGTTATTTGCTAGTAGTTATGCTTACTACAGCTTTAATGCAGTGTTTTGATTGTGTCACATCTGGTTAAATTCTCTTTTGAACCTTGGAATCACAGAATTGTAAAAGCATTCTACTTGGGGGTCAAATGTTTCCTCAGTACAAGATTTGGACTTGGGCCAGGTATTATATTTAGTTTTCATGTCTCTTAACTCCCCTTTTATCTGGGAATACAGTTCCCTTCTACTCTTAAAAATTAAATGTTTTTCATTTTGTGTTTATCTGAGTTTTACTTGGGGTTATAATCAGATTTTGTATTACTGGCTTGTATCTAAGAGGTACCCAGTGTCCTCTGCCCTTCCTTAGTAATATTAATTAATTAGTTTATTAATTTTGTGGTATTGTGGCTTGAACCTATAGCCTCATGCTAGATAGGTGAATGCTCTATAACCGAGCTCCATCCCCAGCAGTTTTTTAAATTTTGAGACAAGATTTCCCTTAGTTGCCCAGGCTAGCCTCCAACTGGTCAATATTCCTGCCTCAGCCTCCCAAGACCAGCAGTAATTTTAATTTCCCAATTACGTATTCTTATTTCTCTGTAGTCTCCTCCCTTTGCATCTCATAAGCATTATGGGTGGGAAACACTTTTGCTCTTCAGCAAAACTATTACCTAGGCTTAGCATCCATTGATGATTCTTATTTGAACAGTTTTTATTATGATTATTGAAAAGTGACAGTTTTCTGACAGCAAGCAGCACTTCTCTTCATTTTCCAATTAACAGTTGGCATTTTATTGTAATCAGAAGCACTCCTTCTTGGTCTGTCACAAACTTGCAGACTTCTGTTTCTTTCAGTGGTTTGCCATTTGTTGCCATCCTTAATGATTTTGGTGCTCAGATTGTCTCAAATTTAGCCAGTGTGGGGTCCCTCTCAAGCTTGCCCTTGTGTTTTTATGACATGCCTCATCATTTTTTTTTTTGAGCACATCATTTATTTTGGCATAACTAGATATCCCTAGTTTGTCTTATACTCATCCATCCTTCTCCAGCCTAGGAATCAGCCATTTCTCCAAGATGCTTTGGTTCTTGTTAGTATGCACTTAGTTTTAAGGAGTAGTCATGCAAGTAATGTTAGTTGAATATTGTCTATAAAGTGCTAATATAATTTATTTTTGCTTGCTAGTTTGTCTTATTTCCTGTTTCTAGTGTATGAAATACAAACTGCGTGTAACATATACTTCAGTTTTATAGGATATTCTTTACTCTTTGAGGATCAAAATGGATTTTTAAATGTTTATTGGTTTAGGAAAAAAAGCAGAGTATCTATGTTTGAGTAGATCTGTTGTGTATTTTGTTGTATAAAATCATCGTATTTGCTTTTAGTCAATGAATTGATAGTTTTTCACATCTGAAATGGCAAGATTATATTTTCATGTTCTTCAGCTCTCTAGTTTTTATAAAGATAATGCATATACCGCGTAAAACATTAAGATCTGGTAACTCCACTTTATATAAAATCCAAGGAAAAACATTCTCGTACCAAAGATAACATTCTTAATCCATGGAATGAATATTCTTCTAGAATATTATTCTGTGTATATGTGTGTGTGTGTGTGTGTGTGTGTGTGTGTGTGTGTATATATATACATATGTATACATATGTGTGTGTGTATATATATATATATATATATATGCTTTCATCTTGAAAAACAAGCTTCTTTCATAAGTAAAACATAATAAAATTGTTTCCTATTAAGAATTGATATTTAAAATTAATATGTAAGGTGAAAAAATATATCTGATTAAAATTATTCTGGAAAATCTTCCAGGAATTTAACACTATTGCTCATTGACTGCAGCACACTTTTTTTTTCCTCTAGTGGAAAGAAATCAGTTTGTTTATTATTTATTTATTTATTTATTAGTTATAGGCAGACACAATATCTTTATTTTATTTTTATGTGGTGCTGAGGATCAAACCCAGTGCCTCACGCATGGTAGGTGAGTGCTCTACCACTGAGCCACAACCCCAGCCCAGGAATCAGGTTCTTTAGTTGAGTACCTGATGAAGTAGTTGACTGTGTTTAAGTGACCTCTTGTACTGAAAACACATTTTGAAGAACAATACCCTGCATAGTGAGGTACAGCAAGAAGCTCATATCATTAGAGGCACATGAAAACTAAGACTACCTGAGCCAACAATCTTGTCTCCTCTGAGTTTTTATTTGGGACATTTACTTATCTAGTAGACAGAATTGGTAGAATTGCCTTTTATAGCATGGCATGGGGAGGTAGTGTAGTTGAATTTCCTTAAATGTATATAGTGAGACTTTTTTGTACTATACATAATCATTTTTTTTTTTCAAGCTACATCTTTTTTTTTTTTTTTTGTGGTGCTGGGATTGAATTCAGGGCCTTGTGCATGCAAAGCAAGCACTCCACCAACAGCTGTATCCCCCAGCCCCATAATCTTCTATCTCAGTAGATTTATACCAGCTTAATAGATTTTTTTTCTGTAGCTTTATTAATGATTTATTTCCCTAGGAGTATTAGGTTTGTAATTTTTTTGAATTATAAAAATTGCATTTATATATGTGTATTGTTTTTCACATTATTTCACCTTTAGGACAGATTCCTAGAAGTGAGTTACTTGGCCATTTTAAAGCTTTTGATCTAATTTGCTAAATAATTTACTCTTAGGAATACCATATCAATTTAGTTTTTTAGGTACTATGTGGAAGAATGACTGACTCACCATGCTGTAAATAATAGAGTATTACCTATATCATTTTAATGTTTTCTGCTCTGATATGTGGAATATATCTTTGTTCATCTTGGTGTTTTATTGTACATTTCTTTGATTAAATATCCAAAGATGTAAAAAAGTCCTTTAGTTATTTTCTTCTGTGAGTTATCTGTTTATGTCATGGCACTCCCTGCATCTCTTTTTTTCTTTTTCCTTAGAGGTTAAAGTCTATATTAGGCATATCAACTCTGTCTGCCATGTAAGTTGTAAATAACTTCCCTTGTCATTTGTTTTCAACTTGGATTTTTTTAAAAAAACAGATGTTTGTTTATGGTTACATTTATCAATATTTGTCTTTGTGTCATCTGCCCTTGGTATCATGCTTGGAAAAGCTATCCCCAATTTTATAATCTGTCCCCAGGATTATAAAAACATTCACCTATATTCAGTTTTTTCAAGATTTTTTAAACATTTTAATTGTTTAGGCATTTGGAAGTTATTTCATGTAAAGTATGAGCTTGTTTAATATTTTCAATATAAATTTATTATTTGTTAACTCTCATACTTTTTTAAAAAATTAAGTAACATTTTTTCACTAGTTTTAGATATACAGAAAATTTGAGGAGAAGTATAGTTCCCAAATCCTCATCTCACCTCCTCCCCTAATATCAGTATTATACATTAGTATGGTGTATTGATAAAATTGACAAGTCATTAGTTCATTGTTATTATACAAAGTTCATAGTTTACTTTAGAATTCACTCTTTGCATTATACCTTAACAGATCTGGCATATATATGTGTTATTTTGTCACTTGTATCATCTTTGCCAGGGTCATATAGAATAGTTGGCCCTAAAAATCCTCTGTGTTCCACTTGTTCATTCCTCCCTTTGTGCTCCCACAATTCATGGAAACCATGATCTTTTTGCTGTTTCTATAGTTTTACTTTGTCCTCCCACAATTCATGGAAACCATGATCTTTTTGCTGTTTCCATAGTTTTACCTTTTCTAAAATGTCATATAATTGGAATAATAAGTATGTAGTCTTCAGATTGGCTTCTTTAACTTGGCATTGTGCATTAAGTTTCCTTCATGCATTTTTATGACTTGATATTGCATGTCTTTTTATTGCTGAGTAAGAACCTCCATTGTACTCCAGTGGAAGTTCTATGGTTTATCTCCTCACCTATAAATAACATCTTGATTGCGTCCATGTTTTATCAGTATGAATAAAACTGCTATAAACATTTGTGTGTAGCTTTTTTGTGGAGGGGGGAGAGTCTAGGGATTGAACTCAGGAGTACTCAACCACTAAGCCACATCCCCAGCCCTATTTTGTATTTTATTTAGAGACAGGGTCTCACTGAGTTGCTAGTACCTCGCCATTGCTGAGGCTGGCTTTGAACTCATTATCCTCCTGCCTCAGCCTCCAGAGCCTCTAGGATTATAGGCGTGCACCACTGCTGGAGGTTTTTATTTATTTATTTTTA
Organism: Spermophilus citellus; assembly: GCF_964194105.1. NCBI lineage: Eukaryota > Metazoa > Chordata > Mammalia > Rodentia > Sciuridae > Spermophilus > Spermophilus citellus. The sequence goes on along the minus strand of NC_138188.1, from coordinate 111,833,808 downwards.
ATGGACACAAGTTTCAACTCATTTGGGTAAATACCAGTGGGCATAATTACTAACCAATATGGTATTACCATATTTAGTTTTTAAGAAAAACTGCCCAAACACTCTTTCATAATGGTTCTACCTCATATCAGTGATGTGTTGTTCCACATCCTTGCCAGCATTTGGTGTTGTCAGTACTTCAGGTGTTAGTTATTGTTATTTTTATAGGTGTCTAGTGCTCTCTATTCATTTTAATTTGCAGTTCCCTAATGACATTTGAGTTAAACATCTTTTCTATATGCTCATTTGCCATCTCTGCATCTTTTTTAGTGAGTTGTCTGTTGATATCTTCTGCCTTTTTTTAAAAAATGGGATAATTTTTTTCCTTGATGAGTCTTATGAGTTTTTCTAATATACCAGTCCTTTTTCACATAAGTGTTTTGCACATATTTTCTCCTGTTCATGTCTTGTTTTGGTCATTCTGTCGTTTTTTTATTCCATCAAATAAAATTTTTTCTTATACATTAGAAATGTCATCTGTGTTGTGTTATATTATTATGTATTATTGGGTCTGTGTTTATGATTTTGTTCTGATTGTGAGTTAGTATTGCCTTATTTCTTTAGTTTGAAAAATGTTTTATGTTTGTCAATTTTTCTGTTTAGGATGATGGGAATTTCTGCCTATTTGAAAATGTTCTTCCTTCCATGTCTTACTCCCCTTTTGAGGATATTCCTGTAATTCTGTAATTCCTCTGACTTCCAGGGTTTGTACACTGGTACAAATTACTTGCTTACTGAATTAGTAAGAAAGTAATAAAGGCAATGAAAACTTTTTACTTATATTTAGAGACTTTTGAAATTAGTTATCTTGGAGATTTCCAAAGGCATTTTTTAATTTAATAAAGGAATTATTTTACTGTGTTCCATTGGATTTTGTGCCTTCAAGTTTAATAATTGAGAATTTTTTCATGTATGTGTTAGAACTTTTTGTGGCTTTGAAATTTAAATCTTTGATCAGGAACTGTACTTGTAGAGTTTACTCCAAAACCAGGAAAGCACTCTCATACTGTGAAAATGAGGACTGGACTGTGGTAAAGACAGATCCAACAGGTTCCAGCAAAATTAATGTTTTTAGTTGTGAGTCATCTAAAATGTAATTTTCTCCTAATGTATATTTTAGCATTTTCTTGCGTTCTTTAGCATATCATTATTTTCAAAGGAAATGATTTTTTCCAGGGTAATAAATAAAAATGTAATTGTTTTATTTATGTCTTGTGTATATCTAGGTGAATTATTTGGAATCACTAAGTCTATTAAATGGCAATCCTTCTGAGTCTTCCTGTACTATCTCATCATTTTTACAGTTTCATAGTATAAGATTTAAGTTTGGAAGTTGAACTCAAATGTTTGCCTAGGTTTATTGAAGGACTCTGTTATCTTACATAGGATAGTAAACTTGGAAGTTCCTGATAAAATAGTAATAAGATATGTGACTTTTAATTAACAATTTGCTGTAATTATATTTTGTTTTTCATAATGTGTATGTATATAAAATTATGAGAAGCCCTTATTTTTGACACTGGATATTGAAACATGCAGATTGATTTCTTCCTTGCTTCCTTCCTTACCAGGGATGGAACCCAGGGGCACTTAACTACTGAGCCACATCCCCAGTCCCTTTTTATATTTTATTAAGAGTCTCGCTGAATTGCTTAGGGCCTTCCTAAGTTGCTGAGGCTGCCTTTAAACTAGAAATCCTCCTGCCTCAGCCTCCTGAGTTGCTGGGATTATAGGTGTGTGCCACCATGCCTGGTCACACAGGTTGATTTCTATAAACCAAGATGGAGAAATTTTTGTGCACACATTGAATAAAAATTTAAAATAAATATGTTTAAACTTCTGTAGGATCTTATAGCCATATTTTTCAGGTTTTGGGGGTCTTTTTGGCAGTGCTGGAGATTGAACCCAGGTCCTTGAGCATGCAAGGCAAGCACTTTACCACTCTTTTTTTTTTCCCCAGTCTTTTTTGTTTATTATTATTAGTTGTTCAAAACAGTACAAAACTCTTGACATATCATATTTCATACATTTGATTCAAACGGATTATGAACTCCCATTTTTACCCCATATACATATTGTAGATTCACATCGGTTACACATCCACTTTTTTACCTACTGCCATACTAGTGTATGTTGTATTCTGCTACCTTTCCTATCCTCTACTATCCCCCCTCCCCTCTCTTCCCCTCCCCCACTTCCCATCTTCTCTTTACCACTCTTTTTAGATGTTTTTCATTGAAAAACTGAGGGGTTAATATATATTTTTTTCCTTCAGCTTTCTCTATTTCCTGAAGACATTATTGTTGTATCACATCTCACCTTTTAATTTTTTTAATCCTCTTTTTGAACTTATTCACCACATTGGTATCTTTTGGTTGAATAACTTCAGTGTTTTAGAATGAACTCATTAATTATTTTCACAAAGTTATTTTGAAAATAACTTGAATTTTGTGTCACTTTGGCGTATTAGATTTTCAGGAAATATCCAAGATTCTACTATACTAGGACTTACCATTTGTATTTGTTTTCTATTGACTTCTCTTTAGGTGTTAACTTCTGTTTTATTTAAGCTAGGTATTTTATTTTAGAACTCTCCCCACTAAAGTTTAGTAAAGAAGTGGTAAAAAGTATTATTTGAATCCTAGAATGTCATTTTATGGAAATACTTAACTTGTTGCTATGACAAGTTCTAACCAGTCTTTTGGCTAAATCTTATAGTTAGGATCTGTGGTGTAATCGCTTTTGACATGTAAAATGCAATTATCCAAAGACTGCTGATAACATGGGGGGCGGGTGGCACAGGTATTTTGTTCTCAAAAGAACAACTAGATGTGAATGCATTTTTTCCCTGCAGACAGTGCACTTTTAGATTAGATGCTCCTTTCAAAAAAATCTCAGCTGACATAACTGAAGAAATTGTAATGGGGAGTTTCTGAAGAAGGGTTATTATGTTATTTATCACTATAGTATTGGGACACCCTAAAGATAAAGAAATGTGATGAATAAATAAAATAAAATGTATAACGAAGTTGAGGCTATCAGGATGGTGGAATATTAGTCAAGATTTAAAGGTATTATTTTTCTTTTAAGGAAAATGATAATTACAACAAATTATCATATCACAGACTTTGCCACATTGCACATATATTACAAAAATATTTCAGTACTTTTGCATTTGATTTTAGTTAGGCAAGAATGATAATCTTACAGTTGGGAATATGTGGCAGTACCAGTTACTCTGATGTCAGTAGGGTAGAGTTCTAAATAGCTAAATAAGTATTAAACCCACATATTGAATCCCATGCACTTTGCTTATTTAAGCGCTCCTTTACACTCTTACTCAGCTTATTTTGTGGTAAAATACACATATTGTGAAGTTTATCATATTAATCATTTTTAATTTTATATCTCAGTAGCATTAAACACATTCTGCAAACCATCTCCACTATCCATCTTCAGAACTTCTTCATCAACTCAAACTGAAACTGTATCCATTGAGCAATAATTCCTACTACTCTGTTCTCTCACACTACCTTCAGCCTCTAGTGTCCAGTGTTCTACTTTCTGTCTATATTATGAATTTACCTATTTCAGGTACTTCAGTTCACATAAGTGGACTTATATAATTTTTATTCTATGTGGCTTATTTTACTTCTCAAAGATTGACTCATTCATGTTGTTGGATGTATCAGAATTTTACTCCTTTTTAAGACTACACAGTGTTCCATTGTACATACCAGATTTTGTTAATTATCTTTTGAGGGATGTTTGGATTATTTTCACCTTTTAAAAGGCTACTGTGAATAAGCCTGCTGTTATCATTGGTGTACAAATCTGTTGTAGCCCCTGCTTTCAATTTTTTGTTTTGGGTATATATATATCTAGAAGTAGAATTTATGGGTCACATCCTAATTCTTGGTTGTAGTATTTTGAGGAACCACCCTATTTTTTTTTTTTTAAAAAGAGAGAGTGAGAGAGGAGAGAGAGAGAGAGAGAGAGAGAGAGAGAGAGAGAGAGAGAATTTTTTAATATTTATTTTTTAGTTCTCGGCGGACACAACATCTTTGTTGGTATGTGGTGCTGAGGATCGAACCCGGGCCGCACGCACACCAGGCGAGCGCGCTACGGCTTGAGCCACATCCCCAGCCCCACCCTATTATTTTTTGACAGCAGCTGCATCATTTTACATTCTTAACCAGCAAGGCACAAAGGTTCCAATTTCTCTACATCCTTTTTAACACTTGTTACTTTTCGTTTTATTGTTTATTTTTTGTTTTATAATAGCCATCCTAAAGAGTGTTTACTTAGTTTATTATTATTATTTTTTTTTAACTCTGATACAGTTAAACTAAGATGGACACACGAGCACGTGTGTACTTTGGTACTGGTGATTGAACCCAGGGCCTTGAACACGTTAAGCAAATGCTTTATTGCTGAGGTACATCTGCAGCCTTTTGAAAAATATACATTTTGAGACAGGATTTTGCTAAATTGCCCAGTCTGGCTTTGAATTTGTAATTTCTTGCCTTATCCTTAGTAGCTGGGATTATACCCATGTGCCACTGAACCCATCCAAGATGGATATTTGATTCTTCTGTTGTAGGAATTTAGAGCAAATTAGAAAGGACTGTTCAGTATATGAATGTAGGACGTAGAATGGAGGCATTTCAGTTGACAAGAAGCAAGATGTTGGTGAACTTTTGAAAAATTCACATATGAAATTCCTTGATTATACTAGTTCAGTATAATGCTACCGTGTTAGAATTGTATTAGTGTAGATCTCTGTTGTCCTGTGCAGTAGTATCTAATTATGTATGACTATTTATTAAATCTATGTACAATTATAAATTCAGTTCCTTATACTGGTCACCTTTCAGTGGCCACATAAAGCTTGGTTAGTGCAGCTAGAGAACTTATTATTATTATTATTTTTTTGTACTGGGGATTAATCACTGAGCCACATCCCCATCCCTTTTTATTTTGTATTTTGAGCCAGGGTCTTGCTAAGTTGCTTAGGACCTTACTAAGTTGCTGAGACTGTCCTTATCTTTCTATCTCAAATTCCTGAGTTGTGCCACCACACTTGGTATCAAAACAACAAACAAACAAATTTTTATTTCATTGCAAAAAGTTTGTTGTTTTTTTTTAATCAGCATCTAGATTTTTATTAGAGGTGTTATTAAAGGGTAATATAGCAATGTTTTTTTTTTAATTTTCAGATGAAAGGTCATGCAGGAATTTGTGTTGAAATTTAACAAGAGTTAATAAAAATAAAATTTCACAGTGATGTAGGCTACTTATCTTGAGATATTGATGATTAATAATAAAATAATAATAAACAAGAAGCAAAAGTTGTTTTCAGTGTTATTGTGCATGATTTTATACAGCAAAATGCCCACTTTTACTGTTAGACATTGTTCAACATTCATCCAATGTTCTTGGGAGCAAAATACTGTAGGAATTCTAATGTATATATATATATATATACATAAATAACATGATTTTCTAATTTTGTTTCTTGGCTTGCTTTTGATGTCCTTAAACTAGTTCATCTGTTCTCTCAATATTCCCTGTTAACAGAAATTGGGTTCAAAAACTTGATTTGGGTTGGGATTACACAATTTTTGGTAAGCACACTTTGTAGGTGATTTTTTGATATTGAATTTTTGTTTCCTTTTGTGATAGTTAACGTGTTTTATATAGTGATTACTGGTTTATAAAATGCTTTCTCACACAATTTTATCCAGTAATATTCTTAATACCTTGTGATGTAGGTTAATACTATACTTACTGTGCAAACAGTAGTTTTTTTTTTTTGTTGTTGTTGTTTATTTGTTGTTTTTGGTACCAGGGATTGAACCTAGGAGTGCTTAATATCTGGGAGCAACATCCCCAGCCCTTTTTATATTTTATTTAGAGACAGAGTCTCACTGAGTTGCTTAGGGCCTTGCAAAAGAGCTGAGGCTGGCTTTGAACTTGTGATCCTCTTGCCTCAGCCTCCTGAGCTTCTGGGATTATAGGTGTGCACCATTGCACCCAGCTTAAACATTAGTTTTTAGTTAGACTTTACTTGTAAAGTTCTACATTTCTGCTGGCTATTAAAACTGAAAAGGGAGAGTACTTTTTTCCTACTGTCTTATGAGGATTTTAAAAGAGATAATGCTTTCAAAATAATAATAAACAAGAAGTCAAAGTTGTTCTAAGTGTATTGTGCATGATTTTATACAGGAAAATATCCACTTTTACTGTTAAATAATTCTCCCTTTGAAAAAATTAGTTCAAAATTATATCAGTAAGTGAATAAAAAACTCGGTCCTGTGACTCTAAACATTATACAACTACCACTCAGAGCTTCTGTGCAGTGCGAATAATTAGTATACTAAGTTCATATAATTCTAGTATTTTGATCTTTTATTCTGTGTTATTTTAAGTAAATTTATAATTTCTTTAAGAGTTTTGCATTGCTTTATTTTTTTTTTTTTTAGTTGTAGATGGACAACAGTACCTTTATTTTGTTTTCGTGTGATGCTGAGGATTGAACCCAATGCCTCACTAATGGGAGGCAAATGCTCCACCACTGAGTTACAACCCTAGCCCTTGTTATGCTTTTAACTGATTCTAAAATACTGTAAAATATTTAACTTTCTTCTTTTTAAATATTCAGACTAGAGGATATCTAAGAGTCTTTCTAGTTCTTGATTTCTTACTTCTTTTTAATGTTTTATTTTGGTTAGGAAGTCAGTTAAAACCACTTCAGAGATTTATATTCTCAGCCTGGATTTTAATGGTGAAGATGTAAAATATTGGTAACAGCTCATATCTGCAGGATTCATAATGATATTGCCTATTATTAGGAACCTATTGTATGTTATTGTGCTAGGCATTTTATTACACTCAATTCTTGGAACAATTCACAATAAGAGGCGAGTTATCAGAGGTTAAGTACCTTGCTTATACATGTAACTAATTGGTAATGAATGAATTGAGATTTGAACCCAAGACTGCCTTTAGAAATGTAAAATGCTTTTGACTTTTATATTGTGCCTGCGTGGCCACCCCCCCCACCCCCCCCACCCCCCCATGGTGCTGGGGATCGAACCCAGAGCCTTGCAAGGTCTTTACCAGCTGACCTATTTCCCCATCCTAGGCCTGGCATATTTTGATATGATTTTGACATATGGAATATTCACTATTGAAGTACATTGTGAGATTGGATTTATTTTTTTAGTTAGAGTAAAAAAATTTTTTTTAGCATTGTATAGTTTAATTGGAAACGTCAATAATTTGAATTTTTCTTTTCCTTTCCTCATCTCTAGATATTCAAGAATTTTATGAAGTGACCTTATTGGATAATCCAAAATGTATAGATCGTTCAAAGCAGTCTGAACCAGTTCAGCCTCTGAATACCTGGGAAATTTCCAGCCTTCCAAGCACTACTGTGACTTCAGAAACACTGCCAAGCAGCCTTAGCCCTAGTGTAGAGGTAAGATAAATTTTTCTGAAACTGTTTTCTTTGAATTACCAAGTTTTTTTCCTTCATTTGATTAAGATGAATATTTTGTGGAAATATTTATAATGGAATAAAGAGAATGGAGTTAAAAGTATTTTTGAAAAGAAAAGTGCAGAATATCTATTGCTTCTGTCTTAAAATGTTAAGAGTGATTTGAGGCCTAAAATACTTACTTTAGACTAATGCCAAGTATTTTGTATTATGGACGTCAAGGAGGTTTTATTTGTGTGATAATTTAGATGGAAATTGTACTTTGAAAAGGTGGTTTTGCTCTGGTGTTCTCCCCTAGAAATAGATTATAGTTTTGTGGTTCTGAGCCCTTTAGTTATTCCAAGGATTCTCTTCCTCGGCTTGGAGGGAATTGCATTAAAACTCACTAGAGACTGACAGTCCTTAAGGTCAGAATTGGTTTCTGCATTTTTCTGTAATTAAAATCATCTGGATTTTTTAAAAAAATATTTATTTTTTCGTTATAGGCGGACACATTGTCTTTATTTTACTTCATGTGGTGCTGAGGATCGAACCCAGTTCCTCATGCATGCTAAGTGCTGAGGATAGAACCCAGTGCCTCATGCATTCTAGGCTAACGCTCTACCTGTGAGCCACAACTCCAGTCTTAAAGCCATCTGGATTTTAATAACAATGTCAGTGACATTCTTTTGTTGTGGTGCTATACTGTTGTTAGTACATTGGATATAGTATAACAGAGATATGAAGCATTTTGTAACGAGGATTCTGCCTGAGAAACATTAGTCATTTGAAAGTGGTTGTCTCTCTAAATTTGATTCTAGTCTCTCTGTTAGTACAATACAGTGCCTGGAAAATTTAATCAACTTCTGTTTGGTGAGTAATAAGTCAGGGAAAAATGGTGGTGGGCAGAAACTAGATGGCACTTTGGTAATGAAATAGAGTTTCTCAGTTTTTGCTTTTATATTAAGTAACAGAACTCTAGAATTCTAGAGTAGGATGAATCAGACAGAGCATATCTGATTTTAATGATGAGAAAAGAGATCCAGAAGAAAATGATTTTACCCAGCTGATTCAGCTAGTTTGTGCAAGTCTATCTTTGGATTTTAGACCTCCCAATTTACAGTTCTTAGTAATCCTGATATGACCTTACATTTTTCTCTTTAATCTGATTAGATATTCTCATGTTAAAATGTGCATGTATCATTAATTTCTTACTCTTATTTAAATGTTTTTTTTATTATTTTCTCTTGGATAATTTCCGTTACCATTCCCTTCTTTAGTTGATATATCATTTGTTTTAATGATAATTAATTTCCGTGGCCTGTTTCAAATGAAAATTTTAAATGTCTGTAATCAGTTATTGGTTGTGGTTCAAATGTGTTGTTTCCAAAATTCAGATGTTGCCAATGTGATAGTATTAAGAGGTGGATCCTTTAAGAGGAGATTAGTTCCTGGGATTTCTCCCTCCTTTAATGGGATTAAGGACCTTATAAAAGAGGCTTCACACAGGTTTTAGCTCTGCTCTCTGAAATGTGAGGATGAAGCAAGAAGACCCTACCATACCAACTACCTCTGAGACTTCTCAGCTTTAGAACTCTGAGAAAAAAAAAAATATATCTATATATATATATATAATAAATTACTCATTCTCAGGTCTTCTGTTATAGCAGCACAAAACGGCTGACCATTAAACATATTTCTATTTCACATTGTCTTAGTCCTAAGTTAAAAACTTGTTATAAAAAACATTTTAAATTTCAAGAGCATTAACTTTTATATTTACTTAGTATATTTTTTGTTATTGTCTGTTTAATGATATCAACCTGTGATTAGGAAACAAAAGTTCTTGCAGTCAATTTGCACATTTTGATAGGTTGTTTAGATAACAACTGTCTCAGTACAACCAGTGAAACTAAATATTCACTAAGGTATAACAAATGGATAGTTTTGTAAGCCGGAAGTTTATTTCTATATAGATTTTAGTAAGAAAAATCAACAGTGTATTGAGTTTTATAACAAATGGTATTAGTGGACCAAAGATGGGGTTCAGTGGTAGAGCGCTTGGTAAGCATGCACAAATGTTGATCCCCAACACTGCGATGAAAAAAAAAGATATTAGAAACATTTCAATTTCTATAAAATTATGAAGCACTCTTACCTATGTGCAGCCTTCATTTCTGCACCTCCTGAAAGATATTTTCTGGACATGACAAAGGCAATTCAAATTATTGGAGAAAGGAGAACTTACAGATAATGAGTGTCATATCTTATTAGTTTGGAGAATGGATGAAAAGGAAATACAGATTACAACATGTTGCTTTAAGGCTTGGCACGTGGAAAATGCCTTAATAATATTTGACTTCTGTACCCATTCATAGATGAACTTTAAGGGAAGCATTGGAGTGTGTTCATCAATCCTAGATTTTTAAAAAGAGGGAATAATACCTGTGTGTCAAATGTGAGCAAGCTGAAATCAATTACTACAAAGTACTGTTATTACAGAGATGACAGAATACCTGAAAAATGAAAGTCTGAAAATGTAACATGTTTGAAATTTGTCTAAGTGATGATTGACTTGATCTCTTATTTCAGTGTTGGGAAAGACTTTAATTCACTGGCCCAAGTTAGAACAAATGCAAAAAAACCCAAAACTATCTTGCTGACATAAAATTTAGGCTATTATTCTACTTGTGCACTAAATTCTTGGATAACACAGTTAAATTTCTGACAAAATTATATGCAACATGGTCTTATCTTTTTTGCTTCACATTTGCCTTCACAGGATTATCATTTAGTTTTTCAAAAAGTACTGGAGATTGATCAGTTTTTAGAAAGACTTGCCTCTTACAGTGATGCAAATCTTTGCATTTTAAAACATATATCAAGTTTTCTTCATTTGTTTTAATAGTTGGTAACTGATTTCACTCTCATCAGCTCCTCATTTGTCAGTTACATTTTGACATTGTAACTTTGTTTCTACTATTTCTTCTAATGTAATAAAATTAAAATTAATACTATTTATTTTAAAATAACATGATGAGTATCCCATTTTCTTACAAGTTTTGTGGGTTTTTTTTTTTTTGTTATATCTTTTCATTGAAGATATGCCTCACTAAATGTTTGAGATAATGTTTGCTTAATGCTTATTTTAGGGTGATGGGATTATTTCTTTTTTTGTACTTTTTGCTATTTTTAAAAATAATTAGATGTCTCATTTTTATAAAAGCAGTTCTATTCTAAGTGAATTAGGAGATTAAGAAATAGAGAATAAGGAATAGTTATGAGACTGAAAAAAAGCAAGATATAAAAGTAGGAGAAATCGTCTAATTTAATGGGGTAGTCTAAAAGAAAAGAATGTATTCTGTTCCTGATTCCATAATACATTTTAAGTGGAATAGTTATTAAAAGTTTAATAAAAAGAAACTATAAAAATAATTAAAAAATAATTTTTGAATAGGGAAAGCTTTCTAAGCATTACAAAGCAAAAACTAAAAAAATTTAGAATTCTGACTGTAGAATTTCTTTGTGGACTTGAACTAGTTGTTTAAATTTTAATTGTAGAACTTTAAGCTTTTCTAAGCATTACAAAGCAAAAACTAAAAAATTTAGAATTCTGACTGTAGAATTTCTTTGTGGACTTCAACTAGTTGTTTAAATTTTAATTGTAGAACTTTTGTATCTCAAAAGATGTAATACAAGATGTAATACATAAAAGAGATGATACAGTAGGAAGAGAATTTATCACATAAATGAAAAAGGGCAAATTTCCTTAATTTCCAACCATCTCAACCCAAGAAACCTCTTAAAGATCACTAAGAAAAAAGCCATCATTCAATAGGATTTGTGACCAAAGGATGTGAACCATCAGTTTGTTGAAAAACTATACCTGGGCCAATAACCTGTGAAGAGATGTACAACCTCACTTTTAAAAAGTACAAATTAAATTGTCAATAAGAATATTCTTAAATAATTTAATTATCAAACATTAAATGTGAGGAAATAAGCTCATACGGTTAGTAGGGAGAGTACAGTGGTGTGATCATTTGAGAAACAACAGTACCCATATTCTTGGATCCAGCATGTACCACAGATTTACTGACAAAAATTATTAAAGATACATGTATAGGGATGTTCATTGTATCATTCTATGTAATATTCATAAAAATCAATAAGGAAACAATATAAATGAGTATCAGTAAGACGTTAGACAAAAACCTGGTATTTAATACAGAATTGACGTGAATATAAATTTTATGTATTTGGTTCTTGACTTGATGATTTAACTGAGAATTTTTTGGCTTTGTGATACTGTGAAAATGATAAACATTCAGTAGAAGCCATCCTTCAAATTTTGAATTTTGATCTTTTCCTGGGCTAGTGGCATGCTATCTGATACATTCTTGTGGTGCTGGGCAGCAGCAGCCAACTACAGCCCTTAGTCAGCCATGTGATCACATGGGTGAAAACAGATACTCTGCAGAGTACTGCATTGCTAAGCTGTGATGTTCAGTAGACCAGGTATTAAATGCATTTTCACTTTTTCATCATACCTCCCCCCCAAACCCCAGCCCAGTATTAGAAATTGAACTTGGAGACATTTCACTGAGATGCCTCCCCAGCCCTTTTGTATTTTTTTTTTCAAGACAGGGTCACTCTAAATTGTGAAATCTGGCCTTAAATTTGAGATTCTCCTACCTCAGTCTCTCAAATTGCTGAGATTACAGGTATGAACCATGGCACCTGGCCACCTTACCATAATTTGAATTTGCAATGGGTTTATTTTAAGTTGAAGAACATTAATATTTGTCAAATGTAAGCCTGTTACATGTCAGGAGGTATATAGAATGACTCTGTCAAAAGAAAAGGTATGTCCGAAAGAATACACACTTGGTCTGCCTTCAGTTCTATTTTTGCTTTAGTTGTGCCATCATTTACAGGCCTACTTTTAAAAACTTCTGAGTTCATTTTAGGAGGAGGGGAATTATTTGACTGAGTTCTTTAGGGAGATAGTTTGATTCTATTTTTTCGTGAGCTTATGATTTAATGCTTTGAAATAATCCATCTTCAATTTAAGTAGTTTTAGGAGGTAGTAGAATTAAAAGTATATATTCATACTACCAGGTTTTATCTGAAGTCCTCTAAATATTGACTTTAAAATTTATCAAATTGCTGTTGAATATGCATACATAAAGGTACAAAAATCTTGAATGGATAGCTTGATGAATCACTGCATGGTGAATATACCAGGTCAAGGAAAAGGATGTGGTAGGACAACTAATAGGTCCAGGAATTAGTTGACGGTGATGATGGCACAACTCTGTGAATATATCAAAAAATCAATGAATTATGCATGCAAACATTAAATTTGTGTTATGATTATTTCCTGATATATCAATTGCAGTGGAACAAACAAATTATAACAACTGATTGTGTATGTTTTCTTGTGCAACAGTATATACATACATACCCAAGTGTGAAAATGGTGTGTGTATGTTTAGTTTTAGTACATAACGCCAGCAGTTTTGAAAATTGATTATGCATGTTTTCATAATTACCATCAGTCTGAGCAAGTTTTGTTTTGCATCTTTGCCAATACTTGTTATCAGTCTTTTTGTTAATAGTTTAAACCATTCTGGTATGAGTGTAGAGGTACTTCATATTGTTTTTTTCCCTTTTCCTGTCATTAACAAGATTAATAAGCCCCTTTCTCTTGGGGCTATGGTTGTGGCTCTGTGGTAGAGCACCTGCCTCACATGTGTGAGGCACTGGGTTTGATTCTCAGCACCACATATAAATAAATGAATAAAATAAAGATCTGTCAACATCTAAAAAATATTTTTTTTAAAAAAGAGCCCCTTTCTCTTTTTTAGGGGACTGGAGATTGAACTTAGAGGCACTTGACTACTAAGCCACATCCCAGCCCTATTTTGTATTTTATTTAGACAGGATCTCACTGAGTTGCAAAATTGCTGAGGTTGGCTTTGAATTCATGATCCTCCTGTCTCAGCCTCCCGAGTTGTTGGGATTATAGGCATGCCTGCCATGCCTAGCCAGTGAGCACCTTTTTATATGTCTTATTCCTTTTGCTTCTGTGAAGTGTTTATTCAAATTTCTTGCCTTGGTCTGGTTTGATTTTTGCTGAATCTCTTATTTCATTTAAGATTTTTAAATGTTGATTCTTCTCCCCTAATTTTATAACATTTGTATTTATTAGTTGGGGTTTTTCTATAAAAGGTACTTTTCTCTATCAATTAGGAATAGCCTTTAAAAGGTTTGTGTGTGTGTGTGTATATATATATATATATATATATTTTTTTTTTTTTTCTTTGTACCAGGGATTGAACCCAAGGATATTTAGTCCCTGGGTCACATCCCCAGCCCTTTTTATTTTTTATTTTGAGACAGAGTCTCACTATGTTGCTTACATGCCTTGCTAAGTTTCTGAGACTGGCTTTGAACTTGTGATCCTTCTGCCTCGGCCTTCAGAGCCGCTGGTATTACAGGTGTGCACCATCATACCCAGCATTGTTTTCTTTTTAAATTTTAATTTATTTTAATTCGGTATATATGACAGCAGAATGCATTTTGATTCATTGTACACAATTGCAGCACAACTTTTCATTTCTCTGATTGTACATGATGTAGTGTCACACCATATGTGCAGTCATATGTGTATCTAGGGTAATAATGTTTATCTCATTTCACCATCTTTCCTGCCCCCATATCCCTTTCCCTTCACCAAGTTAAAGTCTCTCCCCAGCAATTATGGATCAGCATCCACTTATCAGAAGTCACATTTGGCCTTTGGTTTTGGGGGACTGGCTTATTTCACTTAGCATGATATTCTCCAACTTCATCCGTTTACCTGCAGATGCCATAATTTTATTCTCTTAATGCTGAGTAATATTCCATGTGTGTATATACCAGAGTTTCTTTATTCATGCATCCATTGAAGGGCATCTAGGTTATTGCTTCCACAGTTTAGCTATTGTGAATTGAGCTGCTATGAACATTGATGTGGCTGTATGACTATAATATGCTGATTTTAAGTCCTTTGGGTATAGACTGAGGAATGGGCTAGCTGGGTCAAATGGTGGTTCCATTCCAAGTTTTCTAAGGAATCTCCATATTGCTTTTCAGAGTGGTTGCACCAGTTTGTAGTTCCACCAGCAATGTGTGAGTGTACCTCCCCCCCCCCATCCTTGCCAATTGTTTTCTTTTAATAACTGTTTTCAGAGTAGAATTTGTGTCATAATTCCCTACAAGAAGGACTAAAAAGTTTCTTTCTTTTTTCATGCTCTCTTTAAAAAGCTGTCACTATGTGGACTTTGCTTCTGTCTCCTTATTTGTGTCATTCCTTCCAAGTAGAACGTCTGTACCTTTCCCATCTTGAATGGCCCATCTCAGCATTGTCCATGTGAGGTCTTAATCCATCTTTTAGCCAAGACTAATTTCTTCTTAAGCCTATAGCACTTTGTACCTTTCATTTTTGGTGATCCGGTTCTAGGGATCAGAATCAGGGTTTTATGCATGCTAGGCAAGTGTTCTACCAGTGATCTGTACTCCAGCCCATGACCTTGTATTTTTTTTCTTGTACCTTTCTCATGGGACCTATATTTTGCAGTTATTTTGGCCCCTTTTAAAGATGTCTTTTTTAAAAAAATTATTTTGAAAAATTACATATAAGCAGTAAATTGCCATTTTGTCACATTTGTCTGTTCTTTCTATGCTTGCAGATATATAAACTTTAATTTTTGTTGAACCATTTGAGAGCAAGTTGCATCATCATCTTTTATCCTTAAATACTTCATTATGTCTTTTCTAAGAATAAGGATATTGTTCTTAAAAATTTATTTTTTTTGTGAACATTTCTAAAAACATCTAGCATACAATGATCAGACTGAGAAAATTTAAAATTAATATAATGCTACTATTTATATTGTGTTATTATCAGTCCATAATCAAATTAAGACACACTTTATATCTCTGGTACCATCTGTCCTGTGATCTTATATCCTCAAGGCAGACCCCCAACTCCACAGATCTTACCACAGACATTGAAAACAGCTGATGAATTTTATATCATAACTTCATGAATTATCACCACTCTGAATTTACTGCCTTCAAAATAATTGACAACCTTACATATTGGTGGTTGGCCCCTTTTCCTCTTTCTCCTGTCAGTTTCATCAAGTTTCTTGGGATTCTTCCTGATACTTTATTTCTCTAGCAGAATATCTTTATTACTCAGAACACTACTAGTATGAACTAGTATGAACTCCCTCTTTCCACCATCAGATTTTATGTTGTCTCATTTAATTAGTTTTTAAATGATATGTTATAAAAAACGTACAAAATTTAAAATAATGCACAACTCCTGGGCAAAGCCTTGTAATTTAAAATTCATCAAGATTAGAACTGATAGGTATACAAAATGAATTGTAGATTAGGCAGTTGCCACATGGTAGTGCCTCTTCATCATTAGCATTTGAAACATTGTTTATATGAGATTGTCTGCAAGTGATTTTTAATGACCATGTGCTGTTTTACATTTACTATTATATATTTTTAAAGTATTTTAATGTTTGTATCTTAACACATTCTTTTCCTAATGTTTAATAATGATAGTTAATAATGATAATTCCTAGCACTAAAACTGAAGGATATAACTCCAAATTTATAACTCTAAAATGGAAATGAAATGCAGTGAAATGGCACGAGAGAAGTGAAACAACTACCCTATTATACCAAGCTGTTCATCTAGAGAAAATTCAGCAAAATATAACATAATTGCTGAGAAAATAAAATTCTGTGTTAAAGTCTCAGTGTATCACAGAAATTCTAGATTTTTGTGCTTAAAGAAAGCACCCCCATGAATTTTGAATTTGATTATAACATTTCCAGTAACTTTTCATTTAAATAATTTTGATTGCTGTATATGTATCTGCACCTTTATTATTAGAGCATTTTTATTTCATGTTCGCTTTAAAAAAGCACAACACCTGTGTTTTTAGATTGCCAGAGTGATGCATGCTCATTGTAAAAATCTCTAACTTTATAGACATTGGTTTCAACTATGTAAAATTCACCTCAGATAATAAATATTAATAGCTTCCATCATGCTGTTTCATCTTTTGGCACCTCATTCTATTCTCTCATACAGCCTCCTCTGTTGGGCCTCTGTTCCCTTCTTAACTTTATCCTGTAAGTAAATTCAAAGATTCCATTAAAAGAAAAACATAGAAAAAAGTATTTCTCAGTAGGACCCCATACTTTTTCTTCTCTTCCTTGCTAAATTTCTTCAAAGAGTAGTTTACTTTTTTCTCCCTTTCTTCCCTTTGTCAACATACTGTAACTGTCTTCAGACTTCCCTTTTCATAATAATTATTCTTTTTTTTAGGTATTTACCTTTAAAAAAAAATCTCTGATTACACAGATAATTGAGCACATCTTAAAAACAAATATATAGAGATGCATAATGTTGAACATCAGTGTTAAAAATATTCTTCAAAGAGTAGTTTACTTTTTTCTCCCTTTCTTCCCTTTGTCAACATACTGTAACTGTCTTCAGACTTCCCTTTTCATAATAATTATTCTTTTTTTTAGGTATTTACCTTTAAAAAAAAATCTCTGATTACACAGATAATTGAGCACATCTTAAAAACAAATATATAGAGATGCATAATGTTGAACATCAGTGTTAAAAATATTCTTCACCTGAGATAACCTAGCTTGTAACCATTTCGTATATACAGCTGTCTCTAGGTATGCATGGGAGATTGGTTATCAAAATCTTCAGATAGGGCTGTGGTTGTGGCTTAGTGGTAGAGCATTTGCCTAGTATTTGTGAGGCACTGGATTGATCCTTAGGACCATGTAAAAATAAGTAAATAAAATGAAGGTACTGTGTCCATTTACAACTAAAAAATTAAAAAATCTTCGGATGATCAAGTTCTTTATATAAAATAGATAGCATTTGCATGTAACCTACATAATCTTCCCAATATACTTTAATCATCTCGAGATTACTTAACAAGACTTAACATGATGAACTCTATAAATAGTTATTACACTGTATAATAATGACAAGGAAAAAAAAAGTCTGTACAAATTTAATTCAGACCTAGTTCCCAACCCAACGTTAAATCTGTGGTTGGTTGAATCCCCAAATACAGAATCCATGGATACAGGGGGCCAACTGTATTGTTTAGTGACTTCTGTATGTTTATTAATGTGTTATTTGGCTTATATATATGCTTTTAAAATGAAAGATATATACATATCATCAGGCTTCTTATGTCTGTTCACCCACATCTATTTAGATCGTTTGTACTATTATCACTGTTTTTTGATGAAAAACAAATTGCTTAATTTCTCTTCCCTCAGTTCCATTATCTGCACATGGGGGCAATAACAGAACTTACCTCATAATGTCATTTTTAAGTATGAAATGGGACAATTTATGTAAACTTTAGACCAGAGTCTGATTCATGTATTAAGTACTCGATAAATGCTAGATTTTAAAGATAACGACGTTATACCTCAACATTGTAAAAGCTATGTATTGCTAAACCCAAGGCCAACATCATTCTAAACGGAAAAAATTGAAAGCATTCCTTCTAAAAACTGAAACAGGACAGAGATGCCCTCTTTCACCACTTCTATTGAACATAGTCTTTGATACCCTAGCCACAGCAATTAGACCAAAGAAAGAAACTAAAGGGATACAAATAAGAATAGTTCAAACTATCCCTGTTTGCTGACAACCTGATTCTATTTTTAGAAGACTCAAAAAAAAAACTCTTACCAGAAAGCTTCTAGAACTCATAAATGAATGCAACAAATTAGCAGGATATAAAATTAATACCCATAAATCAGTTGCATCCCTATACACCAATGACCAATCAGCTGAAAGAGAAATCAGGAAAACTGTCCCATTCACAATAGCTTCAAAAAAAGGGTGAGGGCAGGGGTGGGAATCAATCTAACTAAAGAAAAAAATTGAAGAAGACATTAGAAGATTGGAAGATCTTCCATGTTCTTGGATAGGCAAAATTAATAGTCAAATGGTCATAAAGTGCTATACAGATTTAATGCAATTCCTATTAAAATTCCAATGATGTTCTTTATAGAAATAGGAAAAGCAAACATGAAATTCATTTTCATGAATGAATAAGAGTCCCAGAATAGCCAAAACAATCCTTGGCGAGAAAAGTGATGCATGAGGCATCACAATACCAGACCTTAGATTATACTATAGTAATAATTATAATAATTATACTATAGCTATAGTAATAAAAATGGCATAGTATTGGCACAAAAACAGACGTGAAGACCAGTGGAACAGAATAGAAGACAAAGAGTCATACCCACATAAATACAGTTACTTCGTATTAGACAAAGGTGCTATAATCAAACAATGGAGAAAGGATAGCTTCTTCAACAAATGGTGCTCGGAAAACTGGAAATCCATACGTAGCAAAATGAAATTAAACTCCTCTTTCTCACCTTGCACAAAATTCAACTCAAAAGTAGATCAAGGACTTAGACATTAGACCAGAGGCCCTGAGCCTACTAGAAGAAAAAGTATGACCAGCTCTCCCCATGTTGGCTTAGGAACCAACTTCCCCAGCAAAACTCATAAAGGCGCAAGAAATAAAATCAAGAATCAATAAATGGGATGGTATCAAACTAAAAACCTTCACAGCAAAGGAAACAATCAAGAACACAAAGAGGGAGCCTATATAATGAGAGAAAACCTTTACCACCTGCACCTCAGATAGAGCAAAGAATATACAAAGATATTACAGGATATACAAAGAACTCAAACTTAACACCAAAAACAAACAAATAAGACAATCGATAAATGGGCAAAGAACCTGAACAGGCACTTCACAGAAGAAATACAAATGGTCAACAAATATATGAAAAATTGTTCATCTCTAGCAATTAGAGAAATGCAAATTAAAACTGCACCGAGATTTCATCTCTCATCAGAATGACAAGTCTCAAGAATACAAGTAACAATAAATGTTGGGGAGGATGTATGGGAAAAGATTCACTTATACTTTGCTGGTGGGACTGCAGTACTGGAAAGCAGTACTTAGAAAATTTGGGATGGAATCACTATTTGATCCAGTTATCCCATTTAAAATCAGCATACTACAGCAATACAGCCACATCAATGTTTATAGCAGCACAGTTCACAATAGCCAAGCTATGGAACCAACCTAGTTGCCCTTCAACAGATGAATGGATAAAGAAAACGTGGTTTATATGCACAATGAAATATTACTCAGCCATAAGACGAATGAAATTATGTTATTTGCTAGTAAATGGAGCATACCATGCTAAGTGAAATAATCCAATCCCACAAAACCAAAGGCTGAATGTTCTCTTTGATATGTGGATGCTAACCCACAGGGAGGAAAGAGAGGGAAGAATAGAAGTTCATTGGATTAGGCAAAGGGGAATAAAGGGAAGGGAGAGAGGATGGGAATAGGAAGGACAGTAGAATGAATCAGACATAACTTTTCCTATTCTTATATATGAATACATGACCAGGGTAACTCCACATCATGTACAACCACAAGAATGGGATTCTAATTAGAATAAATTATACTCCATGTATGTATAATACAATCTACTGTTATATGTATCTAAGAAGAAGAAGAAGAACAATAAAAAAGAATTCATTACATTCTCCCATAGTTACCTGTGTTTGCCTTTTCACACTCTGGCTGACATATCTGGCTCCCTGGCTAAACTGTGAACTCTTTGAAAGATTTCACTGGAGAGCTGTTTTGCACAGCACTTGGCACATACTAAAGTTCTTTAAAATACTAAAGTGGGATTAATTTTTAAAAATGATGATGTTAAAATGTTGCATACTCATTGTTAATAATCAATATAGTAAAGGATAAAAATCATTTTTCTCTCATTTTTCTTTATTTTGGTACTGGGGATTGAACTTGAGCACTCAACCACTGAGCCACATCCCCAGCCCTGTTTTGTATTTTATTTAGAATCAGGGTCTCACTTGAGTTGCTTAGTATCTCTCTTTTGCTGAGGCTGGCTTTGAACTCATGATCCTCCTGCCTCAGTCCTGTGAGTTGCTGGGATTATAGGAATGGGCCACATGCTGCATTTATAATCTCTCTTCAATGTTATTTTATGTCTTTACCTTCCCTCATTTTTTTTTTTAAAGAGAGAGTGAGAGAGAGGGGGACAGAGAGAGAGAGAGAGAGAATTTTAACATTTATTTATTTTTTCTTAGCTCTCGGCGGACACAACATCTTTGTTGGTATGTGGTGCTGAGAATCGAACCCGGGCCGCACGCATGCCAGGCTAGCGCGCTACCGCTTGAGCCACATCCCCAGCCCCTACCTTCCCTCATTTTATTTTATGTTTTTTGATAGTGTTTGCTCATATCTATTCTCTCTACTTTTGAAATGTTTTTTCTTTTCTAGGTAACTATTTGCCCTGTTTGTTTAATCATACAGAAACTTTAGTAAATATTTTCAATACCCATGTATTTACTATCTATTTGAAGAAAAATGTTACATAGTTGAAATACTCCTTCTTCTGCTTTTTTCCATTGTGAACACAGTCTCCTACCTTTTCCCCCAGAATTAAACTCTCTTGTGAATTCAGTACTTATTATTCCCATTACTCTCAGTTGTTAGTTTTCTTTACCATTTTTTTTTGGTTGGGATTCATTGAGTTTCTTGGCTCTGTGGGTTTATAGTTCTTATCCACATTAGAAATTTTTCATCCATTATTTCTTAAGGTATTTTTTTTCCTTCCATCTCCTTTTCTTCAGAAACTCCAATTACATGTACATTTGATTTGGTTGAATTTGTCACATAGCTCACTGATGTGATTCATCTTTTTTTTCAACCTCTTCTCTGTTACATTTTGGACAGTTTTGGACAATTTCCATTACTATGTCTTCAAGTCCATTCATTTTTTTTTTAAGTGACCAATCTATTTTTATCCCTTTCAGTTGCCTTTTTGTTTTAGCCATTTTATCTCTAGAAGTTCAATTTGGTTCCTTTTAAATTTTCAGTATCTCACTAATATGCTCATGCTTTTTTCTCTATCTTGATGAACATATGGAACAAAAATACTGTAACTTTTTGAAATGACCTTGTCTATATATTCCATCACTGGGACTTTATTGATTGACTCTTTCTCCTGTCTGGATGATATTTTCGTGCTTTTCTGGGCCGGACTGTTGTAGATGAATGCCTACTAATTTTTAGTGAATTTGATAGACATTATGGCAGATATTTGCAGACATTGACCTTTTGGGGACCTGCAAGTTTTTGTATTCCTTCAAATAGTCTTAAGCTTTGCTTCAGAATGTGGTGGAGTTACTCTGAAAAAGTTTGAGAATTTCAAAGCTTACTTTTAAGCTTTTTTCAAGTGGGACAAGCAACTTTTAATATAGGCCTAATTTTGTCCTAGTTTTGGGGCAGTACTCCTACTCTTAATTTCCTGGTGCCTTGCCTACTACAAATTTTCCCATAATTTTTGGCCTTGTGTGAGTGCTGGGGACTCCTTCTTCTGCTTTTTTCTTTTTCTTTCTTTTCTTTTTTTGTACCAGATATTGAACACAGGGGTGTTCTGCTGCTGAGCTACATCCCCAGCCCTTTTTATATTTTTATTGTAAGACAGGGTCTCACTAAGTTGCCTATGTTGGCTTTAAACTTATAATCTTCTGCCTCAGCCTCTTGAATCATTGTGCCTGTCTCCTCCAGCTGTTTTCTAGGATTTTTTCAGTAGCCTCACATTTCCATATATTTTATGTCCTGGTTCAAATTAATCTGAAGACTTGAGAGATCTCTGGAATTCTCTCTGTGCAGCTCTTTCCTTTTGGGTATTTTACCTCCATACCTTGGCCTTCTGAATTCTCAGTTTTGTCTCCCAGCTTAGACTACTAAGCTTTATTTAGTTTCCTCATCTTTTCTCAGCAGCCTGGAAACGTTTTCTGTGCATTTATGAGATTATCTCATTTGTTTCCTCACAGAGGTCCACTGATTTGCATTGCTTTTAATTCAGTATCTGAACATCATTATTTCATATTTGTCCATGTGACAAAGTAGTTTTAGTTGTTTAAGCAGGAGAGTTAATCTGTTCCCTGTTATTCCATCATGAATCAAAGTTATTGCCTGTGTATAGAAAGCGATTGGTATTCTAAAATACTGTTAATTATCTTATGTGCCTTAGTATTAGGCTGAGGTATTACTATTTTCAAAAGCTTATATTTGAGCCCTTCTAAAGTCCTTCATTTTACAGGGCCACTTCTGAATTATTTTGAACAGCAAATAATAGTCTGAGAGAACACATTGACTCAAATTGTCCCTAGTCAGTGTCATTTTGGATGTTTGTAGAAATTAGAGTATGTGTAGGGTTTTAAATAATCAGTTCTAAGCGCAACCTTAAAACCTACAAGTACTAGATATTATATGCAAGCAAGCTTTTTTTTTTTTTGGTACCAGGGATTGAGTCCAGGGGCACTGACATTCTTAACCCTGTTTGTTAGTTAGTTTGTTTGTTTATATTTTGAGACAGGGTCTAAGTTGCTTAGGGCCTCCCTAAGTTGCTGAGGCTGGCTTTGAACTCGAGATACTCCCGTCTCAGCCTCCTGAGTTGCTGGGATTACTGGCGTGTGCCATCACATCCAGCAAAGCTTTTTTGAAAGATTAGTAAATACATTAAAAAGTAATGTAGCTAAGTGAGGCTGTGATGGTAGCTCAGTGGTAGAGTGCTTGCCTTGCTCATGTGGGGCACTGAATTCCATCCTCAGTAGTATATAGGAATGAAGTGAAGGTATTGTGTCCTGTACAACTAAAAAAAAATTATTAAAAGAAAAAGTAATATAGTTAAGTGATTATATTGTAGAGATTATAAATGTTTACCTACAAGTGGGAAAAAATTGGCTTCTTGAATGGTGCTAGTAGTCATTTGGGATAAATAGTCAGGTATTTTAATTAAAAAAGAACATCTCAAACAACTTGGATTCTGTGAAATTGACATTTGAGGTCAAATATATTAGATGATTTAAAGTGGTTATTGTTAGGGTGATGACCCTAACATCTAAGGTGAAAATGGAAAGTTTGACTAAAATTGTTTCCTGACATGTTACTGGGTAAAATAATATATTAGATGTCTTATTTTAATGATAAGTGTTAGTAACTATGTGTTAAATAGATTTGATAATTTTAAAGTTAGATGTTTGGTTATTTTATTATATGTTCATATTTGAGTTGGCAAAATCATTTTGAAGAGTTTTTACTGGGAAAATGGGGTACCTAATTTTCAGGTCAATTCATACTGTTTTCAATTTTGTAATCATCTATAGTTTAGATATTAGAAAAGCTGTTGTTTAATTCAACAAAGATTTATTGAGCTCCTGTTACATTCTGGTCATCATATCACTCCGAAGGTGCTGGGATAAAATGGTAGTTATATGAGATAAGGTGAGACTTGTCCTATTAGAGCTTAGAATCCTGTGAATTTAGAAATTGATCTGTAGGAATAAGTAGAAGGGCTCTTAGAAGCCATTGAATATTTTATTTTATAAAAAGGGAAGCTGATACCCCCCAAAAGAAAATGACTGAAGTTATGCAACCTGTTAATTGGCTGAATGTTATTTCAGACTTGCTTTAGGGATTTTCAGCTTCTGGTTATGAGATCTGTCCCTCTCTGGGCCAGACTGTTGTAGAAAATTTCATGAAAGAGATTTCAGAACACAGAGAAAACACCTAAAGGGTTCCACATATTTATTTATTTTTCTTCAAAAATGCAGTTAATTGTTAGTCCTTGGATATAACCCACATTATTTTCAGTATCCTGCTTAACTTTTATAAACTTTATTTAAGGAGTCATGTGTTTTGAGTATGCCGTACTTTTCCATGATGGGAGAATATGAGTGATGAGGAGAAGGAAGTATGCTCAATTTTCAACAGAGCAGCTAATTTCCAGGCTGCATTTCACATGGGAGAGGGAATGTGTTGACCCACGATGAAGTATACTTCTGCCTACCTCTCAAACCTTATAGCAAACCTTTTATCTGTATCTATATCTGTATCTATCTTAGTGGAGAAAACAAATCACTTTTTCCCCCTCCCCTCCTACATAGGCCTTCACAGAATACTTTTGTGTCTAGATATATAGTTGTTGTTGTTTTCTGTGGTTGCTTTTTAACCAACACATCAAGTAGTTCTTCAGGGGAGCTGTTCTATAATTTATTTCAATTCTGAAACTATGTCGAAGTAGAGATAAGTGTTAGGTCCCACATGTTTTTTTGCTCAGTCCCATAAGGCTACCTTCACTTCAAATGCCAGTTGCAAGTAGTAGGTTATTATCTTATGTTTCTCACTGAACAGCTGTAAATCAGTATTCCTACAACCCCCTTCCTGGTTTCAATTAATTTGCTAGAAAATGACCCATAGAACGAAGGGAAACATGTATGCTGCTTTATTATAAAGGGTATTATATAGGATACAAATAAATAATCAGATGGAGAGGTACATAGAATGAGGTTTGGAAGGGTCTTGAGTGCAGGAGCCTTTGTCCTGCTTGAGTTGGTCTGTTTTTTCCTCCTAGCATGTGGATGTGTTTGCCTATCCCAGACCTGTTACCCCACACCACCCCCTTTCTTTGAAGTTACCTGGTGAAGCTGAAAGTTCCAGCCCTCTTAATACTTGAATCTCTTGGTCTTTCAGGTGACCGGCCACTTCCTGGGGCTCTCTAGTGGTCCCACCCTAAGTTACCTTATTGGTATAACGTCAGGTGTTATGGAGAGATACAAAGGATTCTTATGTCACTTAGGAATTGCCAGGAGTTTTGTTTAGTTTTGTTTTGTTTTAGGCGCTCTCTGAAGGTGTCAGGGACAAAGACCAAATATATTTCGTAATATACAACGATAGTTGTGGCTGGCATTTACTGATCATTTAATAATGTCTGCATTTTTATCAGTGCTGAGCATGTATTATTTTATTTAACCCTTCTGCAGTAGCACCATTAGGCTCTATTCAAGGTAAAGTCCCAAAGGACCTATCTAAAATATCCTATTAGGCTTCAAACAAAAGGCTGTCACCTGATAAATATCAATTATAGTAATAAAACAGTGATGATGCTTACGATGCTTACTATTTGATAAGTACTGTGATATATTTGTATTAACTTTTTCACAACTCTTATAGTGAAACTTGCTTTAGTATGAAAGTTGCTGATGGCAGTCGGTACCAATTACAAATGTTTGGAGTAGTAGTGATATAGAAGCAGCCAGTTGGGGCAATTTAGTTGTTTGAAGTTGAGGTTATTTCTACCATCTGTAGACTATGAAGAAACATTGTGGACAAAAATTAAAGATAACATTCTTTGTTGCTATATGTTTTTGTAGGGAGTGTGGCTGGAAGCTTAGGAGAATAAAAGGCAGTTGCCATCCCTTTACTTTGTCCTCTGTTACCCTTTCTAATTCTGTTCTGATGATCTTGAGGACCAGACACAAATTTATAAAATTAGGTGACTTCTTGGTTAAGAAATGAAGACTTCTTAAGGAGTTTAAAATGGTACAAACTCCTTTAAAATAGGGTAGAGGTACAAGGGATTTGGTGAAATGGATTTACTAAGGCACTGAAGTTAAAATCTGGCTTCTTTGGTAAAATGTTATTTATTTCAGTAAAAAGAGAAAAGTCAAATTTTAGAGATAATATTCTAAATTACTGTATTTTGTTCTTCCTGCTCCCCTTCTCAGAAATACCACATGGAATATTCCATTCATTACTGCCTGAGAAAGTCATTACTTTGCAGGCTGCAGTTGCTGAGATGGTTTAGTGGAAGAAGTATTTGCTTGCAGTTTCTTAGTGATTTTTTTTGGTAGTTTTTTTTTTTTTTAATATCCAAACCATAGCAAACAAGGAGAAATAGATTTAAATTTATATCGGGGAAACCTCCTTTTGGAGCATTTCATCAGATGATTCCCTGTCAACCTCATATCTTGAAAAGAAGGATTAATGAAATAGCATCCGAAGCAGCAGTGGACTCTTGTGGAATAGAGCTTGACATCTTCCACAGTGTTTTGAGGGATAATTTCAAGTTCTTCAGATACAGATTACATAAAGAAGATTGTAGGGCACGTGACACATTCTGGTTTCTTGTATTTCAGATAGTAGAAAAATTGCTACCTCTAAGAATGGATCCTGGAGAGATCTTGTCACAGTTATAACTTTTCATCTATGATTTTATCTCACAATTTTATTTCTAATTTTGGTTGTAAATATTTTGTTAAAGTAGGCAACTTTTACTTTATATAAAAAATATTATTGTAATGGTAGAGTAATGGATTGCCTGTGCATTGTAACCACAAAGGTAAGATACAATATGTTTTTCTGTTTCATTGTTAGTGACAGTCAAGAGAGAACTCTTATTCATGCATTTTAAAATAAAGTGTAACCATTGTTAGAGGTTTGAAAACAAGTATTTGAATCTATGTGATGCTTAGCTCATATCTTTTAGGAAAGGCAATATTTTGAAATGTATTTCGGATAGCTAAAAACAGTGTGCTAAACAAATTAATCCCCCCCCCCCCCCCCCCCGCCATTTACAGGATTTTTTCCCCTAACAGCAAAGGTCTAAAGACCTTGATTACATTTAAATTTGCTAAATATGTTCTAAAAGTTCTTCTCTTTCACTTTTTTTGTGTTCCAACCTGTCATGCTAGTTCAAAGTATAACTCATTTTGAGAACATTTTCTGGATTCTTCCGTCTATTGCAAATGGAGTTTTTCTTAAAGAAGAAAATAGTCAAGTTCTGATTGTGTGTTGCCTTTGGAAATATATTGATTTGGATTTAAAATGATTAAATATATACAAGTACTTTGTGAAGTACTTGTTTTAAAGCCTTATTGAACATTGTCTCCAAAGTACAGCATACTTAAGTTAATCTCTTAAGTTTGGCATGTTTTATTTGTAAGCACCAGTTTGTGGACATTGTGTGATTGTGTTATAGATTTCAGGTACTACATGTAAAATGTATAGATTGGTTTTTATTACCTTATTGGTTTTTGTTTCTACACCCTATGTCACACATTGATGGTTAGATAAAATTGTAGAGATTTTAAAAATGATACTCATTGATAAATACTGAGAAAAATTTTAATTCTGAAAGTAGCCTTATTACTATTATTTCTGTGTAGTGAAGGGGAAAATTTATGAAAATTAGTTTTGTTTTCTTGTTGCACAGAGTCACAGTTCCGACAGTAGTTTATGATCAGATACAGACATGTCTATTATGTGGGTCTATCCTTTGTTTATAAGAGGATGTCTCTGTACCTCTAAGTAAACTGTGTTAATGAAATATTTTTAAAGAATGTTTAAAGGGCACATAAATCTGAAAAATAGAGATTTTTTTTCCTCCATAAGTTCTTTTTATGGACAGATGTGGTTCTCCTCTGTGATTTACCTGTCATCATTTTATTCAGTGTAGTTTTAATTTCTGGTTTTATAATAAGGTTATAAAACTTTTTTTTTCTTCTTCACTTTTTCTTGATTTAAATTTTTTTTTTGCATTTGACCCTTTTTTTTAGCAAAAGAGAGCTACTATTGCTTAAAAAATTGAATGCATTCATTATCTTTAAAGTATTTATAAATATTTATTATGTAACTGTTAGAGCAAAAATAGAAAAAGATGTAGGTTGGAAATTAGGAAGCCTAAAACATTATTTGTAGTTAACTTTTGAAAAACCTGACTTAAAATGATTCGTTCTATAGTTAGAAATAAACCCTTTGAACATTTCAGACCAGCGGCTATAGCAGGAATAGCAAAATTATTTCTTTTCAGTTCAAGAATACAGTGCATGCTCCTTCTTCCTGTTCTTCTATCCTGGGGTCTTTTCTGTCTTTTTTGATCTTCAGAGAGCCTTATGGTTTTATATGTGTGTTTTTTTTTAAAGTCTGACAATGTAGCTGATGTAATTATATCATGTTCATATTAAAACACCTTTCCAAGTGAAGTTTTTTTCATCATCCGCCTCCCCTTTCTCCCACTTGTGTAGGCACAGTGAGTTAGGTAGGCATGTTGCATCACTGCTACCATGGATACCCTTAAGAACAGGCATGTGGGTTGAACTAAAGCAATGATGACTAGTTTTCTGGTTTTGTCACTCCCCCCCCCCCCATAACTATGTTCTTCACAATGAAGACTCTTATTTAAAACATTTGCAAATGACTACGTTGTGAGACATGATGACTAAGTCATCACTGCTGTTGAACTGCCAAATCTTGGCCTCCATTTACAGTAGTATTAATACCTTTTACTAATTTAAGATGATCATAAATAGTTCTACATTCCTTATCTGATTAATACATTTAAAACACAAATGTAGTGTTTGTTTTGCCTCTTATCAAAAATGAAAATGTACTTCCTTTTTGAATTTAAAAACTACTGTTCTGGATTTAGATACTTTGTAAGGGAAAAGATGCTAGTGAGCATTTCTCTCATGGTACTTTTGCTAATTATTAGTATACTAGCATTGATTTTTGTGTTATTTAATCACCTTGGATGCACTAGTTGGTGCTTTTTCACATAATGTCTCTCTAGGAAATACTTAGTTTTCTGTTTGTAAGTTCTTGTTCTTGGTTAGCTGTTTTGAAAACAGGTGAGTTGGTGAGGAGTTAATATTGTTAAGTACCAGTCAGAGAAGTGTGATTTTTGTCAGACTTGTTATCATCATAGTAATATTAACTGGCAGCATACAAGGTCTAATGAGTGATTTGGGCATATTGTTATATACAGTTATGTTTTCTTATGTTAGCAATAAAGCAGTATGTATAAACTGCAATTAAGGGCTTTTCTTTATCACAGAGGTTTTTTTTTTTTTTCTTTTTTAGC
Source organism: Spermophilus citellus (assembly GCF_964194105.1). Lineage (NCBI taxonomy): Eukaryota > Metazoa > Chordata > Mammalia > Rodentia > Sciuridae > Spermophilus > Spermophilus citellus. Next base: position 111,804,389 of record NC_138188.1, on the reverse strand, counting down.
TGTTTAGTAAATTCTGGGAGGGCGTAGGAAGGGACAGAGCCAGGCATAACCTGAGTACCAGAATTTTTTTGAATAGGATTATGTCTTTCTCCATCTTTTGTTATACTGCTTGTTAATCAAGTAAGTTGAAAAGGAATGTGCTCTTCTCATAACTGTTCACTTTAGGGTCATTTAAGCAGAAGCTTAGGTGACAGAAGAACTGAAAAGAAAAAATAATTTGTGTGTGTTCTTAAGCTTAGGAAGGAAAAAATAAACTTACATTCAGAAGATTTTCTTACATTCAGTGCCAGTTATTAATACTCTTATTATTGAACTTAAGACTTGGAATCCATGTTAAGTGTCATCAGTACAGTGTTTGAAGTATATGCAGTCTTGGGTGTCTTTACCCAATAAAAGAATTGACATACATGTGTTTTAATTGTTTTTTGCACCAGAGATTGAACTCCAGATATTCAACCACTGAGCTACATCCCCAGCCATATTTTGTATTTTATTTAGAGATAGGGTCTCACTGAGGTGCTTAGAGCCTCGCTGTTGCTAAGGCTAGCTTTGAAGTTGTATAATCCTCCAGCCTCAGCCTCCCTAGCCACTGGGATTACAGGCGTGTTCCATTGCACCAGGCCATACATATGTTTTAGTGGAGGTGTAGGCCAGGTTTTCATTATTTTTGTTAACAGGGCACCCTCCCAACCCCAGTTCTAATGAGGTTTTCCTTCATCTTTGAGATTTCTATGCATAACATTTTGCAAACTCATACACCGTAATCTTACAATAGCCCATCAGATTCCATTTGATAGATTATTTCCTCAGGGAAGCCTTCCTTGATTCCTTATTAAATTAAGCCCCCCCCCCACTTCTATGAAAGCATACATTATTTTTCCTTAATAACATACAGTATATTGTATACTTGTGTGATTCTTTATTATTGTATGTTTTTCTCATTGGACATGTTAAAAAAGTTAAGACTGTTTTGTTTTCCTTGTTCTCTCTGCCTGACCAAATGTCTGACGTATAGTAGATACTCAGTTAATAATTTTTAAATGAATGGAATTTTGGCACAGATGGCCCAAATTTGTGAGTTAAAAAATGAATATTTTGCTTTATACTGCATTTTTAAGTCCCTCTTTTTATACATTTATTTTATTTATTTTTCTGTGGTGCTGAGGATCCAACACAGTACCTCACACATGCTAGGAGTGTTCTACCGATAAGCCACAACTCCAGCTCCTTAAGTCCCTTTTTTAACCTGATTACATATTGATATCCTAGAAAATTGTCATTAAAATGTATTTATCATTCTATATTAATGAATTTCAAAGGTTACAGAAAATAGTTTATCTTCCCATTGTTTTCTACCTGTTTCTTAGTTTATCACAATCTCTTGACACTTCATTGGCTATTCATCTCTTAAATATTTACTGATTACATATAAAAATGTATATTTGTTTCTGGCTTATACTTGATTTGGGAGAGATGGAATCCTTTCTTATTTAATATGCTTTATTTAATCTCTGGGCTGTAAAATATCAAACTAACAGGTTAAGCACTGTTCAGTAGAACTTTATGCAGTAGTGGAAATGATATATATCTACACTCTCCTATCACTGGCTCTTAAAATGTGTTTAGTTTGACAGAGAAACTGAATTTTAAATTTTAATTAATTTGTATTCTTACACTATTGATCTGTAACAACCATTTTTATAAATCCGATAACTTTTCACTTACTTACTCTACCCCCTGATTGATGGATTGATTGATTTTTGATGGTACTGGAGATCAAACTTAGGGCCTCCCACATGCTAGGCAAGTGCTCCACCAGTGCTCTACATTCCCAGCCCTTTTATTTATGTGCTGAGACATATTTTTCCTATGTTGCCCAAGCTAGCCTCAAACTTGTGATCCTCCTTTCTCCAGAGTAGCTGGGGTTACAGGTGTGCATCACCACACCCTGCCTCTGAATTAATTAATTTTGGTACTGGAATTGAACCAAAAGGTGTTTTACCACTGAGCTACAGCCTCAGTTTTATTTTTTATTTGGAGATGGTGTTCTTACTAAGTTGCTGAGGATCTTTTTAGTTTTTTTTTTTTTTTTTGGTACCAGGGATTGAACCCAGGGGTGCTTAACCACTAAGCCACATCCCCAGCCCTTTTAAAATATTTTATTTAGAGATAAGGTCTCGCTGAGTTGCAGAGGTTAGCTTTGAACGGTTGATCCTCCTGCCTCAACCTCCTGAGCCGCTGGGATTATAAGTATGCTGGGCTCTTTAGGGTTTTGAGTCTGACCTTGATCTTGCCATCCTTCTTATTCAGCTTTCTGAGTCATTGGAATGCAGGTATGGGCCACAGCCCCTGGCCCTTTGAAATTTTTAAACATTGTTTTTGAATGGGAAATAAACTCACAATTAAAAAATCAAAACTAGCATTAAAGAGCTTATATAAATATGTGTCACTTCTATTCCCCCCCCCCTTGCCTCACATAGGAAACTTTTAAAATTAGTATTTATTTATCTTTTCATACTTACATAAATACATTAGAATGTCTTTATTTTTTTCTTGCCATTATACCGTTTTTCACCCTTGTTGGTCTTACTTATCCTGAAGGCTTTCCTCATTCATTTTTAAGAAATATATTTAACCAAAGATGAACGTTTTAATAAATAACTTGTAACAGATGGTATCATTGGAAAAGTTGAAATTTGGATTCATATCCAGTATTGTATATCAGGAAATTTTTCAGTGGTTCAAATGACTATGTCTCCTCCAAAATTAATGTTAAAATATAATCCCCAATGTGATGATGTTGAGAGATATGGTCTATGGGAAATGACTGTTGTAAGATTAATGTCCTCTTTTCTGTCAAAGTTATACCTGTAGTCTGAGTTTCCTAATGTGTTTGCTATAATCTAAAATTTAAATTTCATAGTGTATAGTTAGGTGATCACAAAACCATGTGATTGAATATAGCCATTTGAGCCCCACCTCCATAACATATCTCCTTTTGTCCCGAGTCTTCCAATCATAATGCCAGTAGGTACTAGGTAATCCAATCATAACTATAGCCCTTAAAGTGGCAGTGCTGTATTAGGGATAAAACCCTGGGCAAATTTCCTGCCTACTGTGTTTGCTTGCCAGATTTTTTGGTAGCACACCGTTCTGCAGAAGTAAGATTTGCCTTGCCCTGTAGCTTTTGAGCATGTGTCTGATTTCTTGTGACACCCAGATATTTCTAACATGTCATGAGGATTTTCACCTTTTGAGTGAGATATTAATCCTTATAAAAGGTTTCAAGATTGAAGGCAGCACTTCATTGCTCTTCTGCTCCTTTGTGCCATACGAACATTTTTAATGTTTTGATAAATACTGTCAAATTATCTATGACTTAAATACCTTCAGACTATTTTCCGGTTAAAACACCTTACTTTATATTAAATATATTTTCACTGAATTATTTCTGTATTTACATCTGGAAGGGCTCATTATTACTCTTAATTTATCTACAATGATTAGGTTTCTTTATTCTTTCCACAATATTTGTCTTGCTTCTTAACTATTTCATCTTTTTGTTAATTTTTATCATCTAATTAATGTTCATCTAAAGTTCATTTTTTGTGAGACCTATTGAATTGGAATAATAGAGATTGCTTTCAAGTACTACCTTTATTTTCTTCTCATCTATACAATATTATTCTTTTCAAATGCATAATGAAGATTTCTGTTTTTCTTATTTTGCCACTCTGTTGCTTTTTAAATTGTAATACTCTTTCTCACTGAAAAAATTGTACCATTTAGAATGGGCAGAGAGTAAAGGAATAATAATAGCCAAGTGCTCAGGCTTTGGAGACTGTTTAGGTTCTAGTCCCAGTACTTGATCTCTGGACAAGTTTCTTATTCCCTCTGGGTTGTAGTTTTCTGAATTATAACACAGGGAAAATGGTACTATTTTACAGAGTGTTTAAAGATTAATTGAATTAATATTTGTCAAGTTTGTGAAACAGTGACAAACACATGATAAGACTTTACTAATGTTAGCAGATCTTTTTAATAATTTTTGTTAAATAGTAAATCCTGACTGGACAGAAGTCTTTCCTGAAAAATTTTTTTTCTTTCTCTCTATTGTAATCCTTGTTCCTTTCCATTTGCGATTAATATTCTACTTCTTTTTCTTTATGGGGTGGTAGATGGTTTACATCTTTATCATCAAGACAAGGTGAAAGTTGAAATAATGGAAATATAAAAGAGAATGAGATCAAAAGATACTTCCATCCATGCCTGTGTATTCTTTAATAACCTCTTCTTTTGCTGCTCTTATTTTGGATGTTAGAGCTATGTTAATACCTAGTATTCTGAGACGGTTCTCCTGAATCTCTGGTTGTCAGAAGTTGATAAACTATAATAACCGTGAAACTTCTTTGGTGATGGATACGTAATTGTTGGCTGAGGATACAGAAAAAAATAGAATTCTGCCCTTGTGTGATAATAGTTATTCATTATTCCAGTGGGTACTCAACAAATATTTGTTTTAACTACATAAGTAATAAAATATTATATAGTAAATCATCAGAAAAGTTTTGAATTATTTTTGTTTTATTTGCTCAGGAATTAGGAATACCAAATTTGTCTCCTTTGGGTAAAATACTTATATCATGATACATTTAGTTGTAGTAGGTTGTAATACAATTGTGTCTTAGGTAGTAACTTTGAAAGGGGTGTGAAGCTTTGAAAAGTCAGTACCAAGATTTCAGTTTTTAGATTTTTTAAAAGTTGAAATGAATAGAAATGTTGCCCTCTACTGTTGGCTGATTATTTTACTGCTGTGTAAAAATGTTCACTAACCTGTAATAGGATGAATACTTTTTAATGTATATATTATACTACTAGGTTGAAGTATACTTATAAAACATTAGCTTCTAACTTAGTTGTTAAATTATAATTAAGTAATGCTAACTCCTGTGAAATGTCTTTGTTGTCATTTTGGCTTTTAGAAGAACTTGAGTTCTGAAACAAGCTTTAGTATACCTTCTCATTTTATGTGATGAGCTTTAATTAATTGTTGATTGATACCTTAAGTTTGTGTAACTCAACTTGTATTGATGATTCATAAGCAAACTATAGGTAAAGATAATTTTTCTAAAATAATTACTGTTTTAGTTTATGCTATTTGGCGCTTGAAAGTTTGAAACTTACGTGTCAGATTTTAGAAATATGATGTTTTAGTATTTAATATGAATGTAAAGATCTTTTCATAAAGATTTAAAAGGAGGCATTACTTTGAAAATGGTGGTGTTGAGCAAGTTTTGACCTGATTTCATGCTTTTCTCTACAAAGTGAAGGGATTAGAAGAGATGATTTTTAAGATTCCTTCTATCTTTTTATTACTGAGTGCCTGATGTATATGAAGTCCTATACTATATCAGAGATGAATATGGAAAACAAAAACTGTTATAGTTCTTAGTTTAGATCAGAGGTTGGTAGACTTGACCAGTGGGCCAAATCAGGTCATGCTCTTTCATTTACTTACTGTATATGGCTTTTTATTGTGCTGCTTGTCAGAAATAAGTAGTTGCAACAGAGACTGTGTGACCTGCAAACCTCAAAATGCTTATTGTCTGCTTCTTCACAGAAAATGTTTGCTGACCCTTACTCCATATGAAATTCTTATCTAGTATAGAAGATATCTAAAATGATAACTTTAAGTGTTTTGGACAAAATGCCAGAAATGGTTTAAAATAAAGGTATATGGAAGTAAGGAAAATAGACTTTTATTTCTTATTTATTTATTTATTGAACTTTGTGGTGCTGGTCTTAAACCTAGGGCCTTGTATATGCTAAGCAAGTGTATTACCACTGAGTTACATCCCTCTTTGGAAAGAGGCTTTCTTTATGGGCACTGTTCTTCTTGCTCAGCAGTGTGTTAACATCTTCCATTGATTCTAAGTTTCCTGTTAGCAGGTATCCTGCCTCACAGCCAGGTTGCATCACCATCATCATCACCATTATCATGTTTATTGCTGGTTTTTCCTTTGTGTAAAAAGCACAAATCTGCATATGCAGCTCAGTGCCTTTTTATAACTCTGTAATCACCACCCACATAAAGACTTTAAACATTTTCAGTACCCCAGAAGGCTCCTTTTTGTCTTTTCCAAGGCAGTATCCCTCCCCCAAAATAATAATTTTCTTGACTTATATCACTGTAGATTAGTTCTAAACTTCATATTACTGGGATCATATCGCATAAAGGATTACCTATGGCTTCTTATACTCAGCATCTATAGAACTGCCCAGGCCATAGTTTGTTCCTTTCTATTTCTGTGCAGTATTCCATTGTAACAAATATACTATATCTAGTTTATTCTGCTTTTGAGGAAATTTGGATTTCCACTTGGGGGTTGTCATGAATAAAGCTTTGAATATCCTTGTACAAGTTTTTTTTTTTTTTTTTGAGTATGTGCCCTAATTTTTCTTGAGTATAGAACCAAGAGCTGGAGTTTCTAATTCATCTTGTTGAGTCCTCAGAAAGTTTTTGTTTAATAGTACATATTGGGAGGGAGAAATCAAAGACACATTTTTTACCTACTTTGCCTAGTCTTTTGCTTTATTATATGGCAGTAATTTTACATTTCTTCACCAATTTTGTGATTAAGGCAACAAAGATTTTGACTAAATTAATAAGTTTTATTTTTGGTGCCAACTCTGTTGGTAATTAGGGGTCCATGCTAAAAAATTCTAACAGGTTGAAAGAGTGCTATGATAGATTAGTGGAATTTGCTATGGCCAAGGGACTGCAGAAGTGTGGGGGACTTGGCAGAAGGATGGAATTATTTGTATTTAATAAATTTTGAAAGCTCTTACTTATTGAATATAATTCTGTAGAATCTAAGATTATTTCCAAACAAAGAACAAAATTACTTCTTTATTCAATGTCATAGAATTCTAATTTCATTTATTATACTTTTCACTTTTTAGAATGTCTGTTTACCCCTTTCGAGATTCTACTTCCTTTTTCAGTTCATTATTGCATCCGTTTATACATCTTTTCCTCTTATCATTTTATGTATTTACAGTTGCCATTTTAAGGTTCTTTTCTGCTGGTTCCAACTTCTGTGTCATCTGGTTCTACTATGGACCATTGTCTTTTGATTATATTTCTCTTACTCATGTTTTCCTGTTTCTAACCATATTTATTTTGTTGTGCCTTGCGTAATGATAAAAAAAAAATCATTGAAACCTAACTTACGTACTTTGACTTTCAAGAAGTGGAGTGAAGCAAAAGAAATTAAATTTGGGGCTAGGTTGCTGCTTTAGTTACTTTGATCTCACTTCTGTTTTCAGATATTATAAGGATGAGATCAGTTCTGGATCTTTTATTGGTCTTTTTCACCAGCAGTGCTTTAGGATCTATAACTGAAACTAAGAAATGTTTTACAGTTTTTCCAGCTCAGTTCCTGCCTCCTATACTGTGGTATCTTCAATGATGTGTGCTGACAGGTAACTCTCCATTTTTGACTCCCCCAGAGCCAAACAACCACTAATCTCTTCTCTATTTCTGTTATTTTGTCATTTGAAGAATTTTATGTAAATAAGGATTACTTTTCCCCTCATCATAATTTTCTGGATATTCATTCAGAAAAACTCTTTGTAGATATCAAAAGTTTGAGTATTATTCTGCAATATAGATATACCACTGTTCAACTTTTTATAGTAGAAAAACTAAAACTCTTTTTGATCATTGTTTCTCTAGTTTCTCTGTATCTTTGTCAGTATTTGGTACTTTTTAAAAAAAGTTTTAATCATTTTATATGGTTCACTGGTTTTAATTTTACTTTTCCTTAATGACTTAAAATGTTGGACATCTTTTCATATGTTTATCTACCATCCATATAACTTGTTTCATGAAATGCCTTGTCTTTTGCCCTTATTCCAATTGGATAATCTATTCTTTTTGCTATTTTTTTCTTTCATGGAGCAAAAGTTTTTAATTTTGAAGAAATTCAGCTTATCCTTTTGGTGGCAGATATCAAGAACTTTTTAATATTAGATTCTACAGATTTTTTCATTTAAAAAAAAATTAAGTTCATGATCCTTTTACAGTTGTTTTATCCAGTTTTTATTGTGTTAAAATACCCATCTCATATGATTAGCTCTCTTAACCATTTTCTTAAGGTTTCTAAAGATGCAGATTTTTATTTAAAGGAATAAGAAGATCATACATAAAAGTTCACCTGTAAATTATATGAAGATTGGAATTTTATCCATATTAAAATTTACTTTAAAGTTAACAAAAATTAAAATGTTTTAGTCAGATTTTTCACTGCTGTGACTAAAACCTGACAAGAACAATTTTAGAGGAGGAAATGTTTATTTGAGGGCTCATGATTTCAGAGGTCTCAGTCCATAGACAGTTGACTCCATTCCTCGGGGCTCATCATGGTGGAAGAGTATGGCAGAGGGAAGCAGTTCATAAGATGATTAAGAAACAGAGACACTCTACTTGTCAGATTAAAAATATAAACCCAAAGGTAGAACCCCAGTGACCCACCTCCTCTAGCCATACCCTACCTACCTTCAGTACCACTCAGTTAATCCTGTCAGGGGATTAATTTGCTGATTGGGGTAAGGTTCTTTCTTATAATTCAATCATTATACTTCAGAGCTTTTGGCTGACATGTTACATCCAAACCATAACAGCAGCCTGCCCCTGCCCCCTTTTTTTAAACAAAACAATGAAATTGTTCTTCAGTGAATCTCATCTTGCATGCCGATAATTTGAATCTTGACTTTTGTGTTTAATTTTTTTATTTCCTTTTTTTATTGATTGTTCAAAACATTACAAAGCTCTTGACATATCATATTTCATACATTAGATTCAAGTGGATTATGAACTCCCATTTTTACCTCAAATACAGATTGCAGAATCATATCGGTTACACATCCACATTTTTACATAATGCCATATTACTAACTGTTGTATTCTGCTACCTTTCCTATCCTCTACTATCCCCCCTCCCCTCCCCTCCCATCTTCTCTCTCTACCCCATCTACTGTGATTCATTTCTATCCTTGTTTATTTTCCCATTCCCCTCACAACCTCTTATATGTAATTTTGTATAACAATGAGGGTCTCCTTCCATTTCCATGCAATTTCCCTTTTCTCTCCCTTTCCCTCCCACCTCATGTCTCTGTTTAATGTTAATCATTTCCTCCTGCTCTTCCTCCCTGCTCTGTTCTTAGTTGCTCTCATTATATCAAAGAAGACATTTGGCATTTGTTTTTTAGGGATTGGCTACCTTCACTTCGCATAATCTGCTCTAGTGCCATCCATTTCCCTGCAAATTCAGATGATTTTGTCATTTTTTAGTGCTGCGTAATACTCCATGGTGTATAAATGCCACTTTTTTTTTTTTATCCATTCATCTATTGAAGGGCATCTGGGTTGGTTCCACAGTCTAGCTATTGTGAATTGTGCTGCTATGAACATCGATGTGGCAGTATCCCTGTAGTACGCTCTTTTAAGGTCTTCAGGGAGTAGTCCGAGAAGGGCAATAGCTGGGTCAAATGGTGGTTCCATTTCCAGCTTTCCCAGGAATCTCCATACTGCTTTCCAAATTGGCCGCACCAATTTGCAGTCCCACCAGCAATGTACAAGAGTACCCTTTTCCCCACATCCTCGCCAGCACTTGTTGTTGTTTGACTTCATAATGGCTGCCAATCTTACTGGAGTGAGATGGTATCTTAGGGTGGTATTGATTTGCATTTCTCTGACTGCTAGAGATGGTGAGTATTTGTTGATTGATTGTATGTCCTCCTCTGAGAAATGTCTGTTTAGGTCCTTGGCCCATTTGTTGATTGGGTTATTTGTTATCTTATTGTCTAATTTTTTGAGTTCTTTGTATACTCTGGATATTAGGGCTGTATCTGAAGTGTGAGGTGTAAAAATTTGTTCCCATGATGTAGGCTCCCTATTTACCTCTCTTATTGTTTCTCTTGCTGAGAAAAAACTTTTTAGTTTAAGTAAGTCCCATTCTTGTTATTAACTCTTGTGCTATGGGTGTCCTATTAAGGAATTTGGAGCCCGACCCCACAATGTGTAGATCGGAGCCAACTTTTTCTTCTATCAGGCGCAGAGTCTCTGATTTGATATCAAGCTCTTTGATCCAATTTGAGTTAACTTTTGTGCATGGTGAGAGGAGGGGATTCAGTTTCATTTTGTTGCATATGGATTTCCAGTTTTCCTAACACCATTTGTTGAAGATACTATCCTTCCTCCATTGCATTATTTTAGCCCCTTTATCAAATATAAGATAGTTGTAACTTTGTGGATTAGTCTCTGTGTCCTCTATTCTGGTACCCGCCTGTTTTGGTACCAGTACCATGCTGTTTTTGTTACTATTGCTCTGTAATATAGTTTGAAATGTGGTATAGCTATACCGACTGATTCACACTTCCTGCTTAGAATTGCTTTTGCTATTCTGGGTCTTTTATTTTTCCATATGAATTTCATGATTGCTTATCTATTTCTACAAGAAATGCCGTTGGGATTTTGATTGGCATTGCATTAAACCTATAGAGAACTTTTGGTAATATCGCCATTTTGATGATGTTAGTTCTGCCTATCCACGAACAGGGTATATTTTTCCATCTTCTAAGATCTTCTTCTACTTCTCTCTTTAGGATTCTGTAGTTTTCATTGTATAAATCTTTCACCTCTTTTGTTAGGTTGATTCCTAAGTATTTTATTGTTTTTTGAGGTTATTCTGAATGGACTGTTTTTCCTCATTTCCGTTTCAGAAGTTTTGTCGCTGATATACAGAAATGCCTTTGATTTATGCGTGTTGATTTTATATCCTGCCACTTTGCTGAATTCATCTATTAGTTCTAGTAGTTTTTTTGTAGACCCTTTTGGGTCTTCTAGGTATAGAATCATGTCTTCCGCAAATAGTGATAATTTAAGTTCTTCTTTTCCTATTTTTATGCCTTTAATTTCTTTCGTCTGTCTAATTGCTCTGGCCAGTGTTTCGAGAACTATATTGAATAGAAGTGGTGAGAGAGGGCATCCCTGTCTTGTTCCAGATTTTAGAGGGAATGCCTTCAATTTTTCTCCATTCAGAATGATGCTAGCCTGAGGCTTAGTATAGATAGCTTTTACAATGTCGAGGTAAGTTCCTGTTATCCCTAGTTTTTCTAATGTTTTGAGCATAAAGGGATGCTGTCGAATGCTTTTTCTGCGTCTATCGAGATGATCATGTGGTTCTTATCTTTAAGTCTATTGATGTGGTGAATAACATTTATTGATTTCCGTATATTGAACCATCCTTGCATTCCAGGGATGAATCCTACTTGATCATGGTGTACAATTTTTTTGATGTGTTTTTGTATCTGATTCGCCAGAATTTTATTGAGGATTTTTGCATCTAGGTTCATTAGAGATATTGGTCTGTAGTTTTCTTTCTTTGAGGTGTCTTTGTCTGGTTTCGGGATCAGGGTGATGTTGGCCTCATAGAATGAATTTGGAAGAGCTCCCTCTTTTTCTATTTCCTGAAATAACTTGAAAAGTATTGGTATTGATTCTTCTTTAAAGGTTTTGTAAAACTCCGCTGTATACCCATCTGGTCCTGGGCTTTTCTTGGTTGGTAGTCTTTTGATTGCTTCTTCTATTTCATCCATTGATATTGGTCTGTTCAAATTGTGTGTGTCCTCCTGACTCAGTCTGGGCAAATCATATGACGTGAGAAATTTATCGATGTCTTCATTATCTTCTATTTTATTGGAATATAGGTTTTCAAAATAATTTCTAATTGTCTCTGTATTTCTGTAGCATCTGTTGTGATATTGCCTTTTTCATGCCTATGTTAGTAATTTGAGTTCTCTCTCTTCTCTTCGTTAGCATGGCTAAGGGTCTGTCGATCTTATTTATTTTTTCGAAGAACCAACTTTTAGTTTTGTTAGTTTTTTCAATAGTCTTTTGTTTCAATTTCGTTGATTTCCACTCTGATTTTAATTATTTCTTGCCTTCTGCTACCTTTGCTGTTGTTTTGCTCTTCCTTTTCTAGGGCTTTGAGATGAAGTGTGAGCTCATTTATTTGTTGGGTTTTTCTTTTTTTGAGGAATGACCACCAGGCGATGAATTTTCCTCTTAAAACTGCTTTCATTGTGTCCCATAGATTCCGATATGTTGTGTCTGTACTTTCATTTATCTCTAAGCATTTTTTGATTTTCTCCCTTATGTCTTCTGTAACCCATTGATCATTCAGTAACATATTGTTCATTTTCCATGTGAAGTAGGATTTTTCCTTCCTTCTTTTATCATTGATTTCCAGTTTCATTCCATTATGATCAGATAAAATGCATGGTATTATGTGGGGAGCCATTCTGACACGTGATTGGGTGACTCCCGTTAAGGGCCTGAGGCACTCTGGCTGTGTCGGAGTTATCCCGACCCTTTCCTGATGAGAGAGCCCATCCGTGTGGGGGTGTGCGTAACCACTGACCCTGGAGACCCAATCACTGACCCTGACCTTGGAGTACAGCCCCCCCTCAACCTTCATTGGATGGAATTCTCCCCTGAATCTCTTGTTTCCCCCAAATAAAAGGCTGATCCCCGGCGTGTTCGCTCTCTCTCTCTCCTGCTAGCCCAGAGTAATCCTCGCTGCCCTGCTGAGCGGCTGGAGGCAGGGAAACAGGGAGACCGAGCCGTCTCGGACCTAGCATTAAAATAAGGTACTGTCTGTGTGTTTTATTTTGATCTCTTCTAACTAACTGAATGCCAGAACCTCATTAATGAAACCACTGCGCAGGCCGCGTGGTAGAATTGGCGCCCAACGTGGGGCATTCTGAATTAGTTAGATTGAGTGGGAGCGCGCGCTAAAAAGATTAAGGGAAAGAAATAAAGAGAAAGGAAGATAAGGAAATAGAAATAAAGAAATAAAGAGAAAATAAAGGAAAGTAAGGAATAAAGAATAAAGAAAAGAAAGAGGTGACATTTGGGTCACAAAAGTAATAAAGAGGATAAAGAAAATAAGAAATAAGATAAGAGAAAGAAAAAAGTGACATTTGAGTCACAAAAGTACCAGGAAATATTGAAGGAAAGAGACGTTAATTTACTTAAAATGGGAAATTCTACTTCTTCGGATAAGGAAATGTATCTAACTATTTTAGACAGTATAATTAATCAGAAAGGAAAACAGATAAAGAAAACTCAGTTATTGCAATTCTTAAAGATTGTAGGTGAATATTGTCCTTGGTTTTGTGACCAAGAGTCTCCAAATTTACTTACTTGGGAGAAATTAGGAAGAAAGTTACAGAGAGTTTGTCTTTCTACTGAAATACCTGGAGACATAAAGAATATACAAAAAACTTGGACGGCCCTAGACCAGAGTCCGTGGCCGCCAGAAGAGCTTCTGAGAGGTATTCAAAGAGCCATTAGATCTATTCAAATGAAAAATCAGCCTGAGGCTAAGTTAATTACCTTTCCCTTGAGAACAAAAGCACTAGGGACCAAGGTTAGAAATGTGAACTTAGACTCGCAACCCCATGCGGAGGATTCAAACGGCGCGGATCAGCCCGCTTTCTCGCTGCCGCCGGCATTTCCTCCTGGCGGGAGCCCGGGAATTCCAAGGACGGTCGCACAGTGTGACGTCACTAGCGGCGCCGACCAGGACAGTCCGCGATTTTTACCGGAGCAGAGACATGGATCACAGACAGTTTTCTTAGGACCTTCAGAGACAGTTGAATTAGATCCTGAAACGGGACCAACACAAATCCCTACTGGGATTTTCGGGCCGCTTCCTAAAAATACTGTAGGTTTAATTTTGGGGCGTAATAATTTAAAGGGAGCTATTGAAGTAATACCTGGCGTGATAGATTCAGAATTTAAAGGGCAATTATATGTTACTGTAAGATCCAATTATGCCCTAAGACTCACCCCAAAGGATATTTTTGCTCAATTAATATTATTGCCTTGTGTCTCAGAAAGGCACCTGCCGGCAGATTCAGTTTCTAAACCGCCGGACAGAGTATATTGGTCCCAGTTAGTGCGACAAGAACGCCCTTTATTAAAACTTAGAATTAATAATAAAAATTTCCTAGGAATAATTGACACAGGGGCTGATAGTTCAATATTGTCCAGCCGATTTTGGCCCAGGCAATGGCCTCTGCATACAGCCTCAGCTAATCTAGAAGGAATAAGAAAAATTTCACAGCCTGCTCAAAGTGCCAACTATCTCCGTTGGGAAGATTCTGATGGAAACAGTGGAATATTTAAGCCTTATGTGTTAGAGTCTTTACCAGCTAATCTATGGGAAAGAGATATCTTAGCCAAAATGGGACTACTACTAGTCACCCCAAATTCTATAAGGTCAGTTGAAGAAATTAATCAGAAGTATTTTCCTGGAGATGATAGGAAAACCTTTCAGGAAGAATATCTGTTTACAAGCCAGTCTCCACGGCAAGGATTAGTAAATACTTCAGGCCAAAATTTTTATTAGGGGCACTGAGTACTTCCCCGATCCTTAAGACAGCTGAAAAAATTACGTGGCTCACAAAAGAGCCTATTTGGATTTCTCAGTGGCCCATCTCAGGGGAAAAACTTAAAATAATTCATAGATTAGTTGAGGAACAACTTCAAGCTGGTCATATTGAACCAACACTTAGCCCTTGGAATACACCTATTTTTGTTATTAAGAAAAAGTCAGGAAATTGGAGATTATTACAGGATTTAAGGGCAATAAACCAGGCAATTCGGCCTATGGGATCATTACAGCCAGGACTTCCCTCCCCCACAGCCATTCCTTTAGATTACAGCTTGATGGTAATAGATTTAAAAGACTGTTTTTTCTCTATAAGGTTACATCCTGAAGATTGTGAAAAATTTGCTTTCACTGTCCCAGCAGTTAATTTTAAGGAACCTGTTAAAAGATACTGCTGGAAAGTCCTTCCTCAGGGAATGCGTAATAGCCCTACCCTGTGTCAAAAATATGTTGATCAGGCAATAGATCCCATTAGAAATAGCTTCCCTGATGCATACATTATTCATTTTATGGATGATATATTATTGGCCCATGCTAATTCAGAAGTACTTTCAGAAATTTTTACTCAGTTAGAGACCTCACTTACAACGATGGGTTTAAGTATAGCTCCTCAAAAAATTCAAAAGGTATCTCCTTTTCAATATCTAGGTCAGATAATTCAAGGGAGTACAATCCGTCCTCAAAATCTTCAGATAAGAGTTAAGGAGTTACGTACCCTTAATGATTTTCAAAAACTATTAGGAGATATTAACTGGCTAAGACCATCCTTAAAGTTAACTACTTCTGAGTTAAGTCCTTTATTTCAGATATTACAAGGAAATCCTTCTCCAACCTCTCCACGTCAACTAACTTTGGAGGCCAAAACAGCCTTAAGGAAAGTGGAAATTGCAATTAAAAATGCACAGCTTACTAGAATAGATCCTAAAGAAATACTGTATTTATTAATATTTCCAACTGAGCATACCCCAACAGGAGCCATATGGCAAAGATTAGGAGTTATTGAATGGATCTACTTATCTCATTCCCCTCAAAAAACATTAACACTTTTTCATGATTCTACAGCTCAATTAGTGATTAAGGGTAGAACTAGGATTTTACAATTAATTGGATCTGAGCCTGATATCATAATTATTCCATTTTCTGTTCAACAGACTAATTGGCTTTTTCAAACTTCTAGTTCATGGCAGATAGCTTTTGCAGATTTCCCTGGCCAGATAGATAGCCATTATCCTCGTGATAAGATTGTACAATTTGCATCATTAACATCACTTATTTTTCCAAAGATTGTACTTTCCCATCCAATAGAGGGAGCTTTATCGGTGTTCACAGATGGTTCCAGCTCTGGTAAGGCAGGTTTCTTCAGCCATGTTCACACAGAGGTAATACAAACTTCTTATACTTCAGCTCAAAGGGCAGAACTTCAAGCCCTGATTTTGGCCTTAGATTATTTTTCAAATGAGCCTATTAATATCTATTCTGACAGCTTATATGCAGTCAGAGTTACCAAAAATATTGAAACCTCAGTTATTGGGTTTACTTCATCACAGGAGTTATTTAAATTATTTCATAATTTACAAAAGACCGTGCTAATGAGGAAGTACCCATATTTTATTGGACATATCCGAGCACATTCTAGCCTCCCTGGACCTTTGGTTGCAGGTAATGATAATATTGATAAATTAGTAGCTTTTTGTCAACAGATGTCTTCATATGACTGTGCCCTAGCTTCCCATTCCTTACATCATCAAAATGCTTCTAGCTTACGTAAAAAATTTAGTATTACCAGAGAACAGGCTCGTCAGATTGTAAGCCAATGCCCTAAGTGTGTTATTTACACTCCATCTCTGCCATCAGGGGTAAATCCCCGTGGTTTAAAACCAAATCAAATATGGCAAATGGATGTAACTCATATTCCTCAATTTGGTAAGCAATGTTATGTGCATGTCATAGTGGACACTTATTCTAGATTTATTTTTGCCACAGCACGTACTAAGGAAAATACTCAACATGTAATTTCTCATTGCTTAGCAGCTTTTTCTGTTTTAGGGTGTCCTATGCAGATTAAAACAGATAATGCTCCAGCTTATGTAAGCTCTGCTTTTCAACAATTTTGCCAAGAGTTTCAAATTAATCATAAAACAGGAATTCCTTATAACCCCCAAGGTCAAGCCATTGTAGAACGAGCTCATTTATCTATTAAACTTCAATTACAAAAATTAAAAAGGGGGAATAAGATAATGACTCCCCAAAATAGCCTTAATCATGCCTTATTTGTTTTAAATTTTTTAAACTGTGACACAGAAGGTCACACAGCTGCTGAGAGACAAATATCTCCCTCGGTGACAGGCCCTTTAGGCAGAGTTCTGTGGAAAGATTTACAGACTGGTCAGTGGAAGGGCCCAGATCCGGTAATATCATGGGGCCGAGGGCATGCTTGTATTTTTCCAGAAGGTGCTTTTCGTCCTATCTGGGTGCCTGAACGTGCTATCAGACATGGAGGAGATAGAACCCAGACTCAAGCGACTGAGGATAGACACGGAGGAGCCACAACCCAGAAGGAGGAGATATCGGAAAAAGATGAAGAAAGACCAGATTGAACCAGCCGAGAAGCTGATTTCATGGAAAGATGTGAAGAAACTGACAACCCAGGCTTCCCAAATACTTCGACGCCTAGGAAAGAACAGGACACCAGTCTTGATGGTAGCGACAGTAATTGCCCTACTGGGCTGTCAGGTAAAAGGGAATCAAGTAGACACTTATTGGACATATTTCCCAGATCCACCCCTGGTACACCCAGCTGTGTGGACTGGAGAATCTATTCCAGTATTTACTAATGACTCATTCATGATGGGAGGATTTACAGATACTCATATTACTCCCAATCATGTGACTAGATTTAATTATTCTGGCTACAGTGCCCAATTACCTTTATGTTGGTCACATGATAAACATGCTGGCTGTCTGAAAGTATCATTTGAAGAAAAGACAGCGATTGGTAAACCTAGACTGACAAATAATTCTATTTATGGAGACTTAAAACCTAATACTAGATCAGTAATTAAGATGGGACTTTCCCATAACAAGCCAGTCATTTCTGCAAAACCTCCACCGGTACCCCACTGTCCAAATAGTTCTACAATTGAAATTGGCACCTTTCCAAAATGGATGGATTGTGTAAATACCTTTCCTGTACAACATAAGGTGTCTAAAGCTAGTGGGTATATTTTAGACTGGTCTCCAAAAATTAATAAGAGACAATTACGAAGAAATTCTGCTATGACACCTGCAGGATTTGTAAGTAATATTTTGACTTATAGTGAAGGAGGCATTCAAAGAGATATTTGGCGTTTAATTGCTGCCTCAGAATATTTACATTTTACAGACAAACCTTTACCAAAATTTGTCGGCAAGAACTGTAAAGAGGGATCTTGCTATGGCCTAAGAGCCTGTGTCCAATCTCCTTATGTTTTAATTATTGGAAATGTAAAAGTTAGATGGATAGGTGATAGATATTTTGTTACTTGTAATAAGTGCAACCTAACCAATTGTATTTCTAGGTATAATGGAGGAAAAGGAGTGCTGATACTTCATCAGCCCTCTTTTGTTTTATTACCTGCTAATATTTCAGAGCCATGGTATGCTGATGCTGGTTTACAAGTCCTGCAGCAAATTCATGCCCAGCTAACAAGACCTAAACGTGCTATTGGAGTCATAATTGTTGGTGTCTTAGCACTGGTCTCATTTATTGCCTCAACCGTCTCTGCATCTCTGACATTGTCTCAGAATATTCAACATGCAAAATTTCTTAATAATTTAGCTCAAAATACTTCCAAGGCTCTGCGTAATCAAGTAAATATTGATGAAAGGATTGAGACTAAGTTAAACGCCTTAGAGGCGACTGTTATTAACATTGGTAATGAACTTTCAGCCTTAAAATTTAAGGAAAGGCTTAAATGCCATGCTAATTATAAGTATGTATGTGTTACAGCTGCCAAGTACAATGCTTCTCTCTGGGATTGGGAGAAAGTTAAAAACCATTTATTAGGTATTTGGCAAAATAGTAATAATAGCTTGGATATTCTGGAACTTCATCACCATATCCAAGACATTCAGAATAATAGAGCTGATTTTTCAGATCCTTCTTCTTTGGCTAACCAAATATTGAAGGAGTTAAATGGATTCAACCCTGGAAATATTCTTAAACACTCCGCTTGGTACATTATTGGATTATTCTCTTTGCTGTTAATTCTCTTTTGTATTGTAACTATAGGATGGCGAGTCCTCCAATCAAGAATCCGGGGACTCCAGAGAGTGAACCGCCGCCTCATTGTTAAGAATAAAAAGGGGGAATTTGTGGGGAGCCATTCTGACACGTGATTGGGTGACTCCCGTTAAGGGCCTGAGGCACTCTGGCTGTGTCGGAGTTATCCCGACCCTTTCCTGATGAGAGAGCCCATCCGTGTGGGGGTGTGCGTAACCACTGACCCTGGAGACCCAATCACTGACCCTGACCTTGGAGTACAGCCCCCCCTCAGCCTTCATTGGATGGAATTCTCCCCTGAATCTCTTGTTTCCCCCAAATAAAAGGCTGATCCCCGGCGTGTTCGCTCTCTCTCTCTCCTGCTAGCCCAGAGTAATCCTCGCTGCCCTGCTGAGCGGCTGGAGGCAGGGAAACAGGGAGACCGAGCCGTCTCGGACCTAGCATTAAAATAAGGTACTGTCTGTGTGTTTTATTTTGATCTCTTCTAACTAACTGAATGCCAGAACCTCATTAATGAAACCACTGCGCAGGCCGCGTGGTAGAGTATTATCTCCACCCCTTTATATTTACTGAGGGTTGCCCTATGGCATAATATATGGTCATTTTTTGAGAAGGATCCATGTGCTGCTGAGAAAAAAGTATATCCACTTGATGATGGTTGATATGTTCTATATATGTCAGTTAAGTCTAGGTTATTGATTGTGATATTGAGGTCTATAGTTTCTTTATTCAACTTTTGTTTGTAGGATCTGTCCAATGGTGAGAGAGGTGTGTTGAAGTCACCCATAATTATTGTGTTGTGGTCTATTTGATTCTTGAACTTGAGGAGAATTTGTTTTATGAATGTTGCAGCACCATTATTTGGTGCATAAATATTGATAATTGTTATGTCTTGTTGGTGAATGGTTCCTTTTAACAGTATATAATGTCCTTTCTTATTCCTTTTCATTAACTTAGTCTTGAAGTCGATTTTATTCGATATGAGGATGGCCACCCCTGGCTGCTTACGAGGACCGTGTGCGTGGTATATTTTTTCCTACCTTTCACCTTCAGCCTGTGTATGTCTTTTCCAATCAGATGTGTCTCCTGGAGGCAACATATTTTTGGATTTGTTTTTTTAATCCATGATACCAGCCTATGTTGCTTTATTAGAGAGTTTAAGCCATTAATATTCAGAGTTACTATTGATATATGGTTTGAACTTCCATCCATGTTTGATTGTTTATCCTTTTTTAAAAAAATTTAGTTTGTTTCTCCATGATTATCTTTCCCCTCGCCCTCTGTCTTTACCAAGGCACTTCCCACTGATGGTTTTGGTTATTGTTTTTCATTTCTTCCTCGTGTAGTGTTTTGCTCAAAATGCTTTGCAATGCTGGTTTTCTGGCTGCAAATTCTTTTAGCTTTTTTTTATCATGGAAGATTTTTATTTTGTTGTCATACCTGAAGCTTAATTTTGCTGGATACAGAATTCTTGGTTGGCATCCATTGTCTTTCAGTGTTTGAAATACATTGTTCCATGACCTTCTTGCTTTCAGTGTCTGTGATGAAAAATCCGTTGTTAACTTTATTGGTTTACCCCTGAATGTAATCTGCCTCCTTTCTCTTGTAGCTTTTAATATTTTCTCTTTGTTCTGTATATTGGATATCTTCATAACAATGTGTCTTGGTGTTGGTCTACTGTGACTTTGTATGCTTGGTGTCCTGTATGCATCTACAATTTGTATATCCATTTCCTTTTTTATTTCTGGATAGTTTTCTGTAATTATTTCATTCAGCAGGTTACTCATTCCCTTGGTTTGAATCTCTGTACCTTCTTCTATCCCGATGACTCGTAAGTTTGGTTTTTTTATGTTATCCCATAACTCTTGGATGTTTTTCTCGTGATTTATTACCAGCCTTTCTGAGTTGGCTAGACTCTTTTCAAGATGATATATTTTGTCTTCATTATCTGATGTTCTGGCTTCTACTTGATCCACTCTGTTAGTGATACTCTCAATTGCGTTTTTAATTTGGTTTATCGTTTCCTTCATTTCTAGAATTATTGTTTGATTATTTTTTATAATCTCTATCTCCTGATAAAGATGCTTAACTTCTTCTTTTATCTGTTCATGTAATTCATTCTCAATGAGTTCTCTCACTGTTTTAATTTGCTGTCTCATATCCTCTTTAAAGTTCCATTCCATCTGTCTAAGGTATTCCTTGAGTTCTTTATTTGACCATTTTTCTGATGACTCTAGGTCCTCCTGAATATTTAGGCTGTCCTGCATTGTTTGTAGTCCTTTTCTTCCTTGCTTTTTCATGCTGCTCATGTTACTTCTTGTTTTGTTCGACTGCTGAGTTACTGTTTACTCTTATAAATTTATTTGATGCTTGGGAGGAAAGGTATTAGAAGGGAATGGGAGAAGTCACTAAGGAGAATGAGAGTAAGCAGATAGAATTCAAGGAAGGGGGAATAAGAAAATTGAAAAGATAAAAGAAAAGAAAAAAGAAAAGAAGAAAAAAAAATAAAAGAATTTAAGTTAAAAAAAAATTAAAAGACAACAACAAAAAAAATGAAAATGAAAAAAAAACCCAAATTAAAAAAAAATTAATAAATGCAGTCTTAGAGTTTGATTAACTTCTCTTTCAGTAGGTGGAGCTCTGCCAACCGGGCCAAGCTTCTCCTCCCAATACGCGGGAACCAATCTCTGTGCAGCAGCTCCTCCTCCCAGACTGGGCGGGTCTCCAATCCTGGATACCTAGGGCCTTCTCTTGTGTCTGTCATGTCCCCACTTTTCCTCAAGCCAGGCCTTGCTCACTGGTGATGCTCACCACAATCCTGGCTACACGCCAGGTCTGCTGCTCCCGGGAGCCCTGTTTTCATGAACGACTGGGCACACTCTCCCTGTTTGCCATTCCCTCAGACCCTATGTTTGTAGAGCTTGGGCCTAGAACCCTCAGCAAATTTTGTTTGCCCTCCGGTAGCCACGCCCCCGTAGCTGGTGCAATAGACCTCAGTTGTCAGCACTGGTGGGAGCGGTAGCCGGGAGTTCCGCACTGCGGGTCCCTCGCCACTTCTGATTTCCTTGGTCTGGCTATCACGCTCATGGGAGAACTGGGAGGGGCCCTTAAGATTACTCCGCTGGGCTGGGGATGTGGCTCAAGCGGTAGCGCGCTCGCCTGGCATGCGTGCGGCCCGGGTTCGATCCTCAGTACCACATACCAACAAAGATGATGTGTCCGCCGAGAACTAAAAAATAAATATTAAAAATTCTCTCTCTCTCTCTCTCTCTCTCTCTCTCTCTCTCTCTCTCTCTCTCTCTCTCTCCCTCTCTCATTCTCTCTTTAAAAAAAAAAAAAAGATTACTCCGCTGTGCGGAGAGGGAAGGCTAGGGGATTACACACCTGTTGCCGCTGGTTTCAATGATGTTATCTCCTCTGCCGCATTCTGGTGACATCAGTTCTCTGCCATGGTGGTATCCCATGCAAATGGTGACAGTTCGTTCCCTTTGCCCCGTGACCAATGCAACGGGTGGGTCCTGACTGTCTCTCCCAAGCCCTGTTTCAATCCTGTGGCCACTGCCTATGAAGGATTGGTTGGCATTAACCTCCGCAGGATCAGAAGAGCCGACCAGTTGTTTCAGAGGGATCGTTTAGTGCTGAGTCACAGCAGTTTGTCTGTAATCCCAGTGTTTCAGGAGGCTGAGGCAGGAGGATTGCAAGTTCAAAGCCAGCCTCAGCAAAAGCAAGGTTGCTAAGCAACTCGGTGAGACTCTGTCCCTGAACTTAAGCTTCTGGATGACCATCCACTCTTCCTGGGCTCACAGAGAAGGTCTATAGCACTTCTCTTCCCTTGGCATCTTCTAGCATGGAAGTGGGGAGGGACTTTCACTTACACAGTGCTTTTATTTGTAAAATTGTTGCACTGCGAAACTCCAAACCCGGCTCCAGCAGCCCTCCACGACATAGACAGGGGCCCCACCATAAGAGCCTCTCTCAAGCAGGAAGGTAGCGCGGGGACACAAGCATGGAGGAGACGGAGACTCTTAACCATTTTTAACTGTGCAGTTTGGTATTATTAAATACATTCATAATGAAGTACAACCATTACCACCATCTGTCTACAAAACTATATATCTTGAAAAGGAAACTCTGTATCCTTTGAGTAATAAAGGATACATTCTTTCCTGTCCCCATCCTTGGTAACCACTATTATATTTTATGTGTCAATGATTTTCACTATTCTATGTACCCCATACAAGTGGAATCATATAGTATTAAGTTTCATACTATAGCATTAGTCAGAATTTCCTGCCTTTTTAAAGCTGAATGATAGTTACAGATACACACATACACACACAGGTGGCTTCCATATTTTAGCTAGTGTGCATTATATCACTATGAACCACTGTAAAGATATCTCTTCCAGACTACCAAGAGAATGGTGTTTTGTTAAGGATTTTGGCATCAGTATTTGTGTAATGTCTTTGGCTTTTTATCAGGGTAATGCTGGCTACATAAAATGAATTTGGGAGTATTCTGTCTTTAATTTTTTTTTGGAAATGTTTGAGAGGTATTCAT
Source organism: Spermophilus citellus (assembly GCF_964194105.1). Lineage (NCBI taxonomy): Eukaryota > Metazoa > Chordata > Mammalia > Rodentia > Sciuridae > Spermophilus > Spermophilus citellus. The sequence continues at coordinate 111,781,046 of NC_138188.1, read as the reverse complement.
TTTAGTTCTTTTTTTGTTGGGGGAATGAGAAGGGAGTTTGAACCCAGGTTCATTTAACCTCAATTCCATCCCTTTTTATTTTTTATTTTGAGATAGGGTCGCAGTAAGTTGCTGAGGCTGACCTCAAATTTGGTATGCTCCTTCCTCAGCCTCCTGAGTTTGTTGGGATTACAGGTGTGCTTCATCACTATGCTTGACTCATTTTAGTTCTTTTTAAAATGCTTAATTAATCAGTGAAGCCCCATCGGGTTGGGGACTTAACCTTTTTAAGGAGATTTTTGACTACTGATACAATCTCATTAGTAATAGGTCTGTTCATATTTTGTCTTTCTTTGGTAGGTTTTATAGTTCTAGGAATTTTCTACTTCATCTAGATTATACAGTTTGTTGGTATATACTTGCTTATTGTACTATTTCTGATTATAGTTAGCTTGAGTCTTTTCTCTTTTTTTAAAAAAATTACATGGTTTATCATTTTGCTTTATCTTTTCAAAGAAGCATTTTTTGTTTCATTGATTTTTTTTTTCCAAGATGATTCCATTTTGTATGTCTTTATTTATTTATTTTTATGTGGTGTTGAGGATCGAACTCAGGGCCTTGCCCGTGCTAGGAAGCGCTCTACCTCTGAGCCACAACTCCAGCCCTGATTTTTATCTTTTTTTCTCTCTGTTTTGTTCACCTCTGTCAAATCTTTATTATTTCTTTCCTCTTACTAGCCTTATGTTAGTTTGTTCTAGTTCTTTACATTTTAAAGTTATGTTCTTGATTTGAGATTTTTTTTTTTTTTTTTGCTTTAAAGTAAACATTTAGAGCTATACATTTCCTCTAGCACCTCTTTCATTCAGGTACTAATTTATCATGGGGTTGCATCCTGATAAGTCTATCATAAACTGAAAATATTGTAAGTTGAAAATACATTTGATATACCTAATCTACCAAACATTATAGTTTACCTACACAGTATGATGTAGAGTATTGGTTTTTTCTTTACCTTTATGATTGCATGGCTGACTGGGATCTGCCATTACTCAGTATCAATAGAGAGTATACTATTGCTAGTCCAGGAAAAGGTCAAAAGTTGAAGTATGGTTTCTATTGAATGCATATCACTTTTGTACCATTGTTAAATATTCAAAACAGTTTTTGATTTGGTACCAGGGATTGAACTCAAGGGCACTTGACCACTGAGCCACATCCCCACCCCACTCCCCTTTTTTGTATGGAACTACTAGAAGAAAATATAGAGGAAATACATTCATCTGGGCAGATTTTTTTGGATATGACCCCAAAAAGCAAGGGAAAAAAAGTAAACAATGAAAAAAAGAACACATCAAACTAAAAAGTTTCTGTAAAGCAAAGAAGACAATTATTACAGTAAAGTGAGAACCAACAGAATAGGTGAAAATATTTGCAAACTATTCATCTGACAAGGGATTAATTTCCAGATTCTTTAACAAACTCAAAACAATAGCAGAAAAACCAAATAATCTGATTAAAAACTGGGCAAATGACCTGAATAGACACCTCTTAAAAGAGGATATGTAAACAGCCAAAAAATACGTGGTAAAATGTTCAACACCACTTATCATTGAGGAAATGTGAATCAAAATCACAATGAGGAGGAGGTATCTTCTCAACTTAGTCAGGATGGCTATTATCTTAAACACAAGAAATAAATTCTGGGGAGGATGTAGAGAAAGAGGAATTCTTGTATACTGTTGGTGGGAATGCAAATTGGCACAGCCATTATGGAAAACAACATGGAGATTTGTCAGAAAACTAGATCTAACGTGATCCAGCAATTCCACTCCTAGGCATATAGCAGAGGATTTGAAATCAGTATGTCAAAGAGACATTGCACTTGTTTTTATTGCAGCACTAAGCTACAGTAGCTCGGATACAGAATCAGTCTGGATATCCATTGACAAATGAATGGATAAAGAAAATGTGATGTATATACACACTGGAGTATTATTCAGCCATAAAGAAGAATGAAATTCTGTCAATTATAGTAGCACGCTTGTGTTGGAGGTTTGGTCCTCCGTGCATCAGCGTTCAAAGGTGGGGCTTTTGGGATGTGATTAGATCATGAGGGCTCTGACCTCATCAATGAATTGACACCATTGAATGAGTCCTAGCTGAATGGACTGCAGGGTTGAGGGAGTGGAACCTAGTTGAAGGAAGTGGGTCCTTGGGGACATGCCCTTGGGGACAATGTCTTGTCCTCAGACCTTTCTTTCTCTCTTTCCCAGCTGCTATGAGCAGCTTTCTCCACCACACTCTTCTGCCGTGATGTTCTGCCTCACCTCAGGTTTAAAGCAGTGGAACCAGTCAACCATAGAGTGAAACCTCTGAAACTGAGTTGTAAGTATTTTCTTCTTTAAGTTGTTGTATCAGGTGTTTGGGTCACAGGCATGAAAAGGTGACTAATACAATAATACTGTTAGATAGTCCCTCCCCCTGGTGAGTAGGACTCATCCATGTAACCAACAGGATATTTAAAATTGATGGCATGTGACTTCAAAGGACAAGTCCTTGAAGAAATACTGAGGTTTCTTCCTTTCTTTATTGGATGATCTGCTCTGGAAGAAGGTAGTTGCCATGGACACTCAAGCCAACCATATAAAGAAGTCCACTGAGGTGAGAAAATGTAGCCTCCTGTCAGCAGCCAGGACCAACTCATTGGCCAAGTGAAAAATCTTGGAAATAGGTCATTTGGTCCCATTCAGGCTTTGATATCAACACATCATGTCATGATTTAAAATCATTAGGCATATACTAAGGAGTATGTATGTGATCACTGGCTTCTAAGACTATGTTTAGTTTTGTGAGAAAGAGCTGTGCCAGTTTGCATTCTTTCTTACCAGCAGTGGGTGACAGACAGCCTGTTGCTTCACATTCTTGCCAGCATTTTGGGTATTAGTCATTCTAATAGATGTGTAGCTGCATGTTGTATTTTAAAATTCTCTAATGACCTATGATGTTGAACATCTTATGTACTTTTTTTTAACCATTTATATATTTTCTTTGCTAAAGTTTCTATTTAGTTTTTTTGCCTTTTTAAAAAGTTTTTTTCATGTTATTGAATTTTAAGAGTTCTTTGTATATTTCAGTTATTGGTCTTTTATCTGATATGTTTTGCAAATATTTTCTCCCAGTCTGTGGTTTATCAGTTCCTTTTCTGAGCAGTATCTTTTGTAGAGCAGAGATTTTTAAGATTAATGAGGTCATTTTTGTGTGCTTGTGCTTTTGGTAGCAAGATCTGAACCCAGGGGCACTTGACCACTGAGCTACACTCCCAGTCCTTTAAATTTTTTTTTGTTTTGAGACATAGTTTCACTAAGTTGCTGAGGATCTTGCTAAGTTGGTTAGGCTGACCTGGAACTTGTGATCCTCCTGCCTCAGCCTCTTGAGTTACTAGGATTACAGGTGTGCACCACTGAGCCCAACAGTTTTATGCTTCTTTATGTCTTATAATTTTACACTGGGTGTTGTGATGATGATTGTTCCTGAGTACATTAAGCACCCCTTATCTGTGGTGTATGTTTCAACACCTTTAGTGGATGATTGAAACTATAGATAGGGCTAAACTCTATACATTTTCTTTATACATACATACTTATGATAAAGTTTAATTTAGAAATTAGGCACAGTAAGAGATTAAAAACAGCCAGGCACTACATGTATACACCTATAAAAATAATTAACACCCAAAGTGCTAACAACACCAAATGCTTTCAAGGGTGTGGAACAACACATTGCTGATATGTGGTGGAACCATTTTGAAAGAGTGTTCAGGCAGTTTCTTAAAAACTACACATAGTAATACCATATTGGCTAGTAATTATGCTCATTGGTATTCACCCAAATGAGTTGAAACTTGTGTCCACTAAAAAACAACAAAAGAAAAAAAAAACAACCCTCCAGTTGGGCATGGTGGCCCACACCTGTAATCCCAGCGGCTCTGGAGGCTGAGGCAGAGGGATCACCAGTTTAAAGCTAGCCTCAACAAAAGCAAGGTGCTAAGCAACTCAGTAAGACCCTGTCTTTAAATAAAATACAAAATAGGGGTGGGGATGTGGCTTAGTGGTCCACTGATCATGAGTTCAATCTCTGGTAGACCACCCCCCCCCCAAAAAAAAAAGAGAGGTTAACAGTAACAAAATAGAACAATTACAACAGTATACTGTAATAAAATTGCCATCCTCCTTACTCTTGTGTATTGGGGGCATTATTAAGCAAAATAAGAATTACTTGAATATAAGCACTGTGTTACTAATAACAGCTAATCAGATAACCATTATGGCTATGGAGTAGGACAGTGTGAGATTTTTATCACACTACTCAGAACAGTGCATAATTTAAAACTTGTAAATTGTTCATTTCTGGAAATTTCCATGTAATATTTTGAGATTGTGGATAACTTAAAACTCAAAATGAAAGCATGTTTAAGGATTTAAGTGGTATTGATGGTTGTTTTGACAGGCAGTTACAACTTTTTGCAGATAAAGTTGATCAAGACGTCTTGGGTTTTTTAAAGATTAGATCTCTAGTTGTAATCTTTTTTTTTTTTTTTTTTTTTTTTTGGTAGTTGTAGATGGACAGAATACCTTTAGTTTATTTGCTTATTTTTATGTGGTGCTGAGGATCGAACTCAGTGCCTCATGCATGCTAGCTCATTTTTCTGAGCTATAGCCCCAGCCCTCTAGTAGTAATCTGGAGATTAACTTTCATACTATGCTTGGTTGTGTAGGAGTCTCTGCTTATTGCTCCAAATGTTCATTGGGTCTCTGCTCTGTAGAATTTTAATATCTCTCAGCCTTTTGTGGAACTTGAGGATCATCTTGTGACTCCCTTGTGGTTGCTTGGTCTTATCGAGTTTCATTTCTCTCCTGTGTAGATAAATATTCAGACTAAAGTCTCAAGGGATTACCTTATTGATTTGTGGAGCTCTTTCTCTGCTTAGCTTTCTCTTTTCTGGTATTTTGACATGCAAATTCTAGTGCTTTAATCTCCATGAACACCAGTTTTGATCTCTCTAGACATTGAGATTGATGTCTTTGATTGGGTGTGCCAAGTTCTAAAAATCACCTGCAGGCTGAAAGCCAGGAAGACAGTAGAGCAGGAGAGCTCACCTCATTTGTGTTCTTTCTCTCAGATATCACTATCTTGTTTTTTGTTTTTTTTTTTTTACTTTATTACTTTATTTTTTTTAAATTTATTGTTGGTCGTTCAAAACATTACAAAGTTCTTAATATATCATATTTCACAATTTGATTCAAGTGGGTTATGAACTCCCATTTTTACCCTGTATACAGATTGCTGTATCACATCAGTTACACTTCCATTGATTTACATATTGCCATTCTAGTGATTGATGTATTCTGCTGTTTATCCCATTCTCCACTATCCTCCCTCCCCTCCCCTCCCCTCCCCTTTTCTCTCTCTACCCCCTCTACTGTAAATCATTTCTTCACTTGTATTATTTTTCTCTTACCCCTCCTTTCCTCTTATATGTAATTGTGTATGACCCTGAGGCTCACCTTCCAATTCCATGCGATTTCCCTTCTCTCTCCCTTTCCCTCCCACCTATCATCCCTGTTTAATGTTAATCTCCTTCTCAAGCTCTTCATCCCTACCCTGTCCTTGGTTACTCCCCTTATATCAAAGAAGTCATTTGGCATTTGTTTTTTAAGGATTGGCTAGCTTCGCTTAGCATAATCTGCTCTAATGCTATCCATTTCCCTCCAAATTCTATGATTTTGTCGTTTCTTAATGCAGAGTAATACTCCATTGTGTATAAATGCCACATTTTTTTATCCATTCATCTATTGAAGGGCATCTAGGTTGGTTCCACAATCTTGCTATCGTGAATTGTGCTGCTATGAACATCGATGTAGCAGTGTCCCTGTAGCATGCTCTTATTAGGTCTTTAGGGAATAGACTGAGAAGGGGAATAGCTGGGTCAAATGGTAGTTCCATTCCCAGCTTTCCCAGGAATCTCCATACTGCTTTCCAAATTGGCTGCACCAATTTGCAGTCCCACCAACAATGAACAAGTGTACCCTTTTCCCCGCATCCTCGCCAGCACTTGTTGTTGTTGGACTTCCTAATGGCTGCCAATCTTACTGGAGTGAGATGGTATCTTAGGGTGGTTTTGATTTGCATTTCTCTGACTGCTAGAGATGGTGAGCATTTTTTCATGTACTTGTTGATTGATTGTATGTCCTCCTCTGAGAAGTGTCTGTTCAGGTCCTTGGCCCATTTGTTGATTGGGTTGTTTGTTATCTTATTATCTAATTTTTTGAGTTCCTTGTATACTCTGGATATTAGGGCTCTATCTGAAGTGTGAGGAGTAAAGATTTGTTCCCAGGATGTAGGCTCCCTGTTTATCTCTCTTATTGTTTCTTTTGCTGAGAAAAAAACTTTTTAGTTTGAGTAAGTCCCATTTGTTGATTCTAGTTGTTAACTCTTGCGCTATGGGTGTCCTATTGAGGAATTTGGAGCCCGACCCCACAGTATGTAGATCATAGCCAACTTTTTCTTCTATCAGACGCCGTGTCTCTGATTTAATATCGAGCTCCTTAATCCATTTTGAGTTAACTTTTGTGCATGGCGAGAGAAAGGGATTCAGTTTCATTTTGATGCAAATGGATTTCCAGTTTTCCCAGCACCATTTGTTGAAGATGCTATCCTTCCTCCATTGCATGCTTTTAGCCCCTTTATCAAATATAAGATAGTTGTAACTTTGTGGATTAGTCTCTGTGTCCTCTATTCTATACCATTGGTCCACCCGCCTGTTTTGGTACCAGTACCATGCTGTTTTTGTCACTATTGCTCTGTAATATAGTTTGAAATCTGGTATCGCTATACCGCCCGATTCACACTTCCTGCTTAGAATTGCTTTTGCTATTCTGGGTCTTTTATTTTTCCATATGAATTTTATGATTGCTTTATCTATTTCTACAAGAAATGCCGTTGGGATTTTGATTGGCATTGCATTAAACCTATAGAGAACTTTTGGTAATATCGCCATTTTGATAATGTTAGTTCTGCCTATCCATGAACAGGGTATATTTTTCCATCTTCTAAGATCTTCTTCTACTTCTCTTTTTAGGGTTCTGTAGTTTTCATTGTATAAATCTTTCACCTCTTTTGTTAGGTTGATTCCCAAGTATTTTATTTTTTTTGAGGATATTGTGAATGGAGTGTTTTTCCTCATTTCTTCTACTGTGTTATCAGTGGCTTCTGTTGTTGAAGCATCTTGGTTTGTTTGGGGCACTTTATTTCCTTGTTTTTTTCATGTTGTTAGTGTGTTTTCCCATCTAAAAGTATGGATCTAAGGAAGGGTAAATTCTACCCTGTAGACTTAAATGTCCCTGAAGTGCTTCATTTTTACTGGTGAGACCAATATTAATACCACCCAATGAATACAATATATAGCCTTAAACCTAATAGCTCCCACTAAGGCATCTACTGCTTTCTTGAATTGAACCAAAATGATAAGTTCAATAACTATCTGTAGTATAAATGGAATATTTGTTAAAACGTTTACAATTTCAAATGGTGGTTGAGAGAAGAGAGGTAGTGTAGTATGCAATATTCGAGAGGGAGGAAAATAGAAGGTAGAAGTAAAAATTCACAGGAAGAGTAGCCAACAGAGATTGGCTGTTGGTTGGAGAAAAGTTGGAAAGAAAACAAAATCACAAGAGAAAGGAAGAATATGAACAAAGAGCAAAAAATTAAAGACATAAGAATACAACAAAAATAAAGACACCAATCATATATCATTGTTTTCTACACACTAAAAACATCCTGTTCCAAATATGGTAGAGAGATTAGTGAAACAAAAAATAAAATAAGTCTTGCTGGAAAGTCAACTGCCTCTGTCAATGTTTAATAGTTTCTGAGTCCTGTCTCTGACATCTCTTGGGATCACCAAACCCAGTCTCTATTCCACCCATCTGGGTTTCATATAGCTGAGGATCAGCCACGCTGCAGTCCCAAGATCTCAATGCTGCTCCTACTTGCAGATACACCACCAGGGAAACACTCATGCAAAGAGCAACCCTGAGATGCAGCAGCAAGACAAGGGCTAGTAACAGCTTCAGCAGGAAGACCTGCAGGTCCCAGCTGGAGTCCCCAAACAGAGGTTCTTGTGATGGTAAACCTGCTGGCACCCAGACCCCAGGCCCTGTCTAATGTCCCAAAATGAGTGCAACCACATGCAACCAAACCTGGAGTCTTCCCTGCAGCTGTCCTCTAGGCTCTGGTAGCAGCAGTAGTGGCGGTGGCTATTGGCAGCAATCAATAGATCAGCAGTAGAGGCAGCTGTAGCGGCTGTAGTGGTAGCTATGATTGCAGCTGTGGGACATTGTCTCCAGGCGATCTGGGAGGGGGGGGGTCAGCAGCAGTGTGGGCTTCAGTTGAATCCAGGGCAGCGGTTTCTTCCGTAACAGTAGCACCCAGAAAGAAGACCTCCGGGTGATCTGGCAACAGTGGAATCAAGAGGCAGCAGCAATGGCGGCAGCTGTGCAGGGGGTGGTTGATTGACAGGAGACTTCTGGTTCAGTGGCAGTGATCACGGAGGTAGCAATGGAATTGCCTCCGAGGTAACCGAGGCCTTACCCAGAGAATAGACCTCTGGGCATGGCAGAGTCTTCTGAGGCATCCCAGAAAGAAGACCTCCAGGCGATCTCAGACTGGCAGCAGTGGAATCAGAGGCAGCAATGGCGGTAGCAATGCAGGCCTCTAATTTCTAATTTTTAAAGGCCAAGTGGTAAATTCTGTATCAGTTGAACTTCTTTGTGACCTGATGCAGAAATTAGATTCTTTTTAATTTCACAACAAAGACAGGTGTACTCCTTCCTTTCCACCTGTATGCCTCTGATTTTTCTTGCCTGTTTTCACTGGCTACATTTTTGAACAGGAGCAACATGTATACATCTTCTTATATTTGTTCTTAAGGAGAAAACATTCAATTTTTCACCATAAAGTATGGGGTAAGATGTAGTCTTCTTTTGTTTTTTGAAATGTCCTTTATTAGATTAAGGAATTTTTTATTTTCCAAGATTGTTGAGGAGATTTTATTATCCAAGTTTGTTTTTTTAAGTCATGATTGGGTGTTAGATTTTGTCATTCTTTTTCTGTGTTTATTGTGATTCTTGATAGTTCTCAAATGTACGTTTCATTTGGCATGAAAAAGTTTTCATGGAGTTCCTCCCCTCCCCTTAGGTGGTGATTTTAAAATCAACTATGCTTTATATAGTATGTAGCCTAGAATGAGATCCATATAAGATGACTTGCTATAATTTTTTGAACGGATATTCATGAAGTGGCTGCAGTCTGCATTCTTGGCAAGTTCACCAGATTCTGATGAACACTAAATATTTAGATAGAGTTTCAAGTATACAACTCATAATAAAACTTTTGTTTCCTTTGTGAATTTAATTAAAAATAGTTTAAAATAGTTAACTGTGTAGCTATAAAATCTTAAGTAATACAAACCCCAGTTATACATTTTCCCAAAATAATATTTTTTCTTTTTGTTACTATAAGCAAAATCATTAGCATGACTTATACTTTTTCATCATCTATTTCTTTGGGGAAAAAAACTGCCATTCAGAGTGGTAAGTCACGTAACTATTTTTGTATTTGATTTGGGGTGGTTGAGATGATGCTAGGTTTTCTTTTAAAACTGCTTCATAAATATAGCAATTAAAGCAAATTTTAGCATTAATTTCAGTCCTCTTGTAATTCCACTATCAAGTTCCCCATATTGGCCATGTATATATTGGTTTTATGGTACAGTTTACAGTGTACCGATTTGCCCCATTATTTGGACACTCATGTAATTGCAGTTTAATCTGTTTATTTCTTTTAGTTGAGTGTCTTCAACTGTGAAAGCAAGTGAAATTCTGTGGTTTGTTGAAATTAGTCGATGTATGCATTTTTATCTAGAGGGAATTTTGCATATGATTTAAAGTTAGTTTAATTTTCATTACTCAACATTTTATTTGACAGAGTAGTGTTACTGATTGGCTAATGTTTCTTTTCTTTTTTTCCCCCCTCAATTTGGATAGAAATGACCAAAAGGCAAAGTGTAGCTCCCTTAGTGTTTGTAGCTCTTACGCTCTGGGTGTTCACAGCTCTTTTAGTAGCAACAACAGCTGGAGCTAACAGATCAGGAAGTTCCCAGCTGCTGTCAGCAATTCTAGCTTCTCCCAACAGCTGGAGATAGCAACTGTCAGTGTTATTAACTCTGGCTGCTAAAAGTCCTCAGGATTGGGACCCTTAGTGTTAATAGCTCTTAGCACTCTTAGTTAAAAGTTCAGCCTGTTCACTTCCAGATAGAAACCAGGAATAGACAAGATAAAACCATCTGAACAAGTCTTTATTGGTGTTTATTCTGCAGCATAGTGGAGGCAATACAAGGACAGAATTTTCATATTGGCTCTCTCAGTTCTTTTTTTGTAGATGGACATGATCGATCGATCCTCCCTCCCTCCCTCCCTCCCTTCCTTCCTTTTTTATGTAGTGCAGAGGATCAAACACAGTGCCTCATGCGTGCTAGGCAAGTGCTGTACCACTGAGCTACATCCTCAGCCCAGGAGTGCTGCTTATATAGAAGAAAAGGGCAGGTCAGTGCAGGCACAGAGTTCTCTTTCTGTTGACTGCAGAATTTCTTCACCAACCATGCATTCTGGGTCTGCCTGCCCTTGGTTCTCAAGAATTGGGGAGGTGCTTATTTGGCAGACCAGAATGGAGACATCTGGAGTAGCTGCTGCAGGATTGTTGGGCCTTAAGTGTTGCAACTGCTGGAGCAGTTGTGGCCAGTTGGATTGTTTCCTGGGCAACAATGCCAACTGTGGTAGTTAACCCAGGCAGCTACAGAAGCCCCAGGTGGTTGGATTGGTGTTTCTGGAACAGCAGCAGCTATTATGTTGATAACACCAGTGGCAGTTGAATTGGTGCTATGTGGCAGCTACAGAAGTGACAGTGAGGACAACAGTTGGCAACTACAGAAGCCACAAGCAGCAGGGAGTTCCTGGCACCCATTACTACTTTCCATGGTTTTCCTGAATGGCTGGAGCTGTTGCTACCTGGTATTGCAGGTAGCAAGGCACCATTCCCTGCCTACCTCCACCTGGTTCTGTAAGCCTGGTGCAGGCTGCACTTCAGGGTGTGGTGAAGCTTGGTCAGCTTAGTAGACAGGTCTGGTACACACTCCATGCTCCTAGGAGGCTTTAGCAGTGGGGGGGGGGGCGGTGGGGAAGACCAAAACAACAACAAAAAAAACCAAACCAACCTATGTGGAAAGACAAGAAAACAAACACAAAGAGCAGAAAAATGCTCTTTTGGGGAAGGTTAAGCCCTCTAGTTCTGTCTCAGTTTTTGAATATTCTAAATCGCAGCAGAATGTATTTAATGTTTTATGGTACCTTTGTTAAAGGAAAATTGTAAGCTACTTACAACAGAGATGTCCGCATCATCTTTGACTACTTTGTTGGAAGAATTGATATTAAGCTAATAGGTGTGTAATGTTATTACTAAATTAACTGCTAAATTAATTAATGTAACAGCTGTTTAAAAAAGAAAGCAAAATAAGCAAAACCCCAACATTGTTTCTTTATGATTTAAGAAAAATAGTTATTTCTCTAACTCTGCTAACCACTTGAATTCCATATGGCCCTCTTAACAGCATTATGATTTAAATGTAGTATCATAACTATGAGAATTATTAGGAATTTTTGTTAACATAACTTTTAATTGTGAAATTAATTACTGTTAATGCTTCATGGTTAGCTATCACCATGGAAACTCAGATACTATGTCAACTAGTTATATACTATAATTTTAAGTCAGTTAAGTATAAATTATTAAGATGATTAAATAAATTACTATGCATAAAGCAATTGGTAGAGTTCTGGCAAATAGTGCCATATCTTAGATGTTACTGTTGTTTTATTCTTGTTTTTTGTTAAGTGTGAAAATTAAATTCAGATATTCTTTAAGAATTCTTTAAGTTCTAGTCTTTAGGTATAATATCTATTTGTGATTTGACCTAAGTACTGTGCTCTATAGGAATTATAATTTTCCCCCCAATTATAATATATAGTACTGAGAAAACACCAATTTAGATAAATAGCTGATCACAGTGTTTTAAAGCTTGCCATATATCCTTAAATTTTTATTCTAGCAGCTAGAAAGCATAGTAAAGACTTTGGATTTTACAGTTGACTTACCAAAGATCTAACCATTAATTGCATTTATTAATGATTGAAAATGAGCTTTATATTTAGACAGAATTCCTTTTTCTGCTACCTGCAAACCTTGAGTTCCTTATTTATCATGTGAGCAGTAAAATAGTTTTTTACCTCTTGAGATATTTGGATTAAATAAACCAGATATATATGTTAAAAAGTATGAATTTCAGAAAAGCTAAATCATGATACTTAGGCAGATATAAAGTGAACTTATATCACAAATTCTATCCCACTCGCTTATTAATGAGAGGACCAGTATGATTTTTCAGTCAGTCCATAGTATGTTTGTGAATCTTAAAGTATTTATGTTAAGCTTGTGTTAACCTAGAATTGCTGAGTTAGATAAGAAACTGGTTAATGTTTGCCAAGGCCATAGTTATCTTTTATTTGCCAAAAATTTATTTTCTTCTCTACTGGATAGAAATCTTTTTAAGTTTGGTATATATAACTTTACTAAGTCTGGACTTTCCATTAATAGTAAATAGAAAGCTGAAGTACATTTCCCTAAATAAGTGTTTCTTAACTGCAGAACTATTGATTTTGGGCTAGATCATTTCTAGGTGTGAGGAGCTATTCTGTATGTTGTAGAATGTTTAGTAGTATTCCTGCTTCTACTTGCTCAGTGCCAGTCAGCCTTTCTCCACTAGTTGTAGAAACAGACATTGCCAGATATTCCTTGAGGGCATTGAAAGAATGCCATCTATCTTTTTGCCCCTTTTCCCAAGTTTCTTATATTATAATCTTTCTGGCACATGCAAAGCACTTCACACAATGTCTGATAAGTAGTAATTTATTAAATGATAGCTGAGCTGTTAATACCAATAATTGTATTTGTTGATTTTATTATTAATATTTTGTTTCTTAGGCATTTTTGAAAAATTATTTGGCAGAATATGCTTGTGATATTGATTTATTAAAATGTCATTAAAAATACAAAATCAGATACCTCAGTGCTAATCTTGTCAGATTCACTCAAGAGTTTTCAAACAGGCCAGACACAGTGGTGCTCATGTGTAATCCCAGCTATTAGGAAGGCTGAGGCAAGAGGATTGCAAGTTCAGAGCCAGTCTCAGCAACTTATTGAGGCCCTAAGCAACTCAGCATGACACTGTCTCAAAATTAAATTAAATTAAATTAAAAGGACTGGGGGTGTTGCTCAGTGGTTAACACCTCTGGGTTTAAACCCTGGTTTCCATATTCCCCCTACCTCCCCAAAGTTTTAAAACAGTCAAAATTAGATTTTCTATGTTAAGGCCTAAATTTATATTTCTTATACTTATTAATGCATATTAAGCATTGGTACATTTTAATTGAGAATATATAGATTGAACACTTTTGATTTATTAAACAAATCGTAACAGTGTTACTGTAATTGGATATATTACATGCTTACATTTACTGTACAACCAGCTCATAAAGCTAAATGTAGTATTAAGGGCATCAGCTGAATAATTATGCTTGAATTTTGTCTGGCATTTTATTCTGTTAGATACATGCCAAATAATGTACTTATATACTTTTAGTAAATAGGTGTACATAGGACTGAATTTTATGAAGGATCAATATTTACAACGTATCTAATCAATGAGACAAATCCCTTGTGCACAAAAATTGAAGAAATTGCATTTTGAGATTTACACAAAATGAGTTTACTAGTAGTACAAATAAATAAATTGCTGTAGATATATACAAGTATGAAAATGCTTTATATATTTGTTCTGGGTTTTAAGAATTTCTCAAACCTATAAGATGAAAGAACAATGGTGAGATCCCTAAAGTACTGCAATGGAATAGCCCAAGATCCCCAGCTTGACAATTGTAGTTCTGATTTAGTAAGTGTATTTTTTAATATACAGTCTTTTAAGGAACACATTTTACTTTTCTTGCCTCAGCTGCGTTGACCTTTTATTCAATTTCACAAGGTTCTTATGATTTGTAACTAGTTACTTATCAAAGTAATTAGATTGGAGAATCCCTTATTTTCTTATACTGTTTTAGAAGTTTGACCTACTTTAATCTTCATCTCCCCCCTCCCTTTTAAAAATTGCTTAAGTAGGAGTAGAACAGAATAGTGAATTGCATGGGACATTAGAATTATATTGTTCTTGGGCAAATTTGGAATTAAAGTAGTGGCTAGTGATAATCAGCTACTGTCTCTGGGCTATACTATAGTATAGTATACATTTTCATAAAAAGCTTTACTTACTAACTACAGAGGTAAGGTATTTGATTGCAGATATATGAATTACTGATTCTAGTTTTATAAAAATTTGACAATCTTCATTAGCAATTATCCTGGTTAGTTCTTAACTGCAATAAATTATCCTAGTTAGTTCTTATCTTTACTAAAATATAGTTCTTAGTATGCCCTCAATGTAGTAGAAGAATGATAAAATTACATAGATGAAGCAATAAATATTCCTTTCACTATAACCCAGCCTTTTGTTGTCACTGGTTAATTCAACTTTTAAGTTTAAATAGGTATTAATCATTTTAATTATAGTGAACCTAAGATATAAAATGTAACATGTGTGCAAGACTTTAAATATAAAATAGGCTAAGGATGATATTTTCACAATTTTATTTATTGTTTTGGATGTAATAAAGTAACAATAACTAATTTTCTGCTCCTGGGCTGATTAAAAAGCCAAAGCACAGAAAATAATCTTTGGATGAATGAATAAATTGATATTTCAGGGAATTAAGCTGCTTGACTTTTGCTTTTACACTTTCTATGTAGAGCCAGGCCTGGTGGCACATTCCTGTAATCCCAGTGATATGAGATGCTGAGGCAGGAGGGTCACAAATTTGAGACCAGCCTCAGCAATTTAGTGAGGCCTTAAGCAACTTAGCTAGAACCTGTTTCAAAATAAAAACACAAATGGCTGGGGATGTGGCTCAGTGATGAAGTTTCCCTGGGTTCAGTCTCCATACCAAATAAATAAATCAACTTTCTATGCATTATAGATATATTTCAAAATCAGTTTAGTAATTTTCCCAGATGTTTTGTTTTGTTTTGTTTAGCTGTAAGTAGCTTTTTTTAAGTGCTGAGGATCAAACCCAGGGTCTTGTACATGCTAGGCAAGCTCTCTACAATGAAGCTACACCCCCTACTAGCTCCAGATTTTATTTTGATTTGAAATGTATTTGAAAATGTTTTTATTTTCTTGAACTTTTTCACTGTCCAAGATTATTTTTGTTATTATTCTGCTTAATTAAATTAAGCCAGATAATTGCTGTTTGAGTGGTTTAGAGAGAGGATATCAAATCATAAAATAAGTGGCTCAGGTATTCTTTTTTATCATTAAAACTTTTTAAAATTGGAAAAGAATGTTTAGTGGTATAGTAAGCAAGGATCATGTAGGAAAATCTCAGGGCTCATCTATTATTGAATCCTGTAATGAGTCCTTTGCTGCAACATCTTGCCCCTTCCCCAAAGCTCCCAAGCATATATTTGAGCATAGTGGCTCTGCTGGAGTTATATCTTATTCTTGTGGAGAAGATAGCAATGCTTATAGTGCAGCAGGTGGAGTTCTATACTGAATCAATGCTGGATTAAATTGGCAAGGCTTTGGGCCCTGACAGAGTTATGCTAAATGAGTACTTTCATTCTGGGAATTTGTTCATAATTTATTGAAGCAGTTTCATCATGTAGGAAAAAGAAACAGCATCATAGTTCCAATCATAGTATGCCTATCTGACCTCTGTTATGGGGGTGAAAACAGCTGAAGAATATAACATTTTAATATAAATCTCTTAAAAAGGGTGCTTTGGATCTAGATTAAATGTTCAAGACAGCAAGCAACATTTACCCCAAGACATCTTTCTGGAGTTTCAGTCTTAGATGGCTTGAAGTGCTCAGGGTCTGAAAAAATGTCTCCTAGCATCAAAAACTTGGATTGCTTTTCTCCGGTATTATGCACATGTATCCTTAATGTTTGAATGTAAGGTGGGTTCCTCAAAGCTTGGTTATTAAGTCCAATAGTGTTTCAATATATAAGTAATTATGATTTGGATTGTATGGTTTGATTGATTTTAATTCATGTAAATCTCTATCCTTGGTGTGTTTGACACAAATCTAGAACTTGTCTGTGCAGTTAAGGTGTAATGGAAAAAGATCTGACTTTTGCAAAAATTGCATGTAAATGTCATTTTCCATTAATACAGGATTAATTACTGACTTGGTTTTTATGTTTTACTACTATGGAGAATTAAATGTATAAGAACCATTGATATGCAGAACTAGAAATGCCTTCTGATATCATTTTGATAGAATTACTTGTTGGTGGAAGGTTTGATATTTAAATTAATATAATTTTAATTCTGAATCAGGTTGATATTTGTGCAGAGGAAGAGGCTTCTAAACAAAACAAACAACAAAAGCATGACTTTCTATTGTAAGTGAAAAAGTGGTTGTGTTAATTTAGTGATGTATCTCCAATGTAAAGTAAATAAATGTAGTGTTTGCCTTAAAGAGAAATGGTTATCATTATATAAAATATTAAAAGGCATAAAAAGTTATATTTTTACCTGGTCTTCTGCAGTTAAAAACAACATTTGGTTTAAAACCAGTTGAAAGCAGGAAAAATTCTCTAAGGAATATAGCAGTTGGGAAATAATTGCTTATTTTGTAATATTATTTTAATTGAAACCTTTTTCTTAGTTTTTATAGTACTGAAACTTCCTGATTGATGATGTGACTAGGTCTCAAATTGCTAGTTGACTAAATAATTATACTTAAACAACCCCCTACCCCCTTTTATTAAAGAATATATTGCTTTTCTGGTCACCTGAAGAGTTCCCCGTTCCCACTTTACTTTTTTACTTTAAATTCTTTATAGTGTAGGAGAATTAATATTTTCCTAGTGAGATTTCAGAAATTTTCAAAAATGTAAAATGTAAATGGTTGTATAAGAAAAACATTTTAAACAGATTTTTAGTAAGTCTGTTTTAATATTCACATTGGTCATTAAACTGTGATCCACTGTAAAGTTCTTTTGCATGGCTTAGATAACTCAGGCTACATTTTTGTTTCCCCTGAAAGTTAAGCAGTTTTCATGTGATATATACAACCATGTTTTAGGAAAAGAGTTTTAAATGTTTTTAATAATGTTTTTCACTGAAAAACATTTTTAAAAATATTTATTTATTTATTTATTTTAGTTGTAGTTGGACACAATACCTTTATTTCACTTATTTATTTTTATGTGGTGCTGAGGATAGAACCCAGGTCTCACACATGCAAGGCTCTACCGCTGAGTGACAACCCAGCCCTGAAAAATATTTTTCTCCTTTTTTATTTAGGCAAATGAAACGTGGTGTACTTGATTCTAAATTGTTGCCCTTTCCATAGAATTAGTTTTAAGAAGTCACATACTATTGCTTATAATTAGTCTTATAGTCTCTGTGACTTTTGAATCCCTCCACTTTAAAACACTTCAGATCCTATGATAACTCATCACAAAATATCACTTGAGGTTCTTGGTTGCCCCCTAGTGGGAAAATAAAGAAAATATTTTATTGAAAATGTTTTGCTGTGGTCATAGATTGTAATTAAGATAGTTTTTAAAGCATCTGTTATACTTTACTATCTATCCATCCATCCATCCATGCATCCATCCATGCATCCATCCATCCATCCATCCATCCATCCAGGGTACTGGGAATTGAACTCAGGGACACTCAACCTCTGAGACACATCCCCAGGCCAATTTTGTATTTTATTCAGAGACAGGATTTCACTGAGTTGCTTAGTGCCTCGATTTTGCTGAAGCTGGCTTTGATATCTCAGTTCTCCTGCCTCAGCCTCTCAAGCTGCTGGGATTACAGGCATGTGTCATCATGCCTTGTGGTTATATTATTTTTTTAATTAAACTTTTGCATATAGACTTTTTCAATTTTTTTTTTAGTTTTTTGACATGAATCATTGACAAGAGACTATAAAGGAGTACAGTTTCTAAGAATCCTGCCTACATTTTTTGTTAATGTGTTTTTATATGTTCAGAATTCATTAAAATTAAAATGTTTCAATGTGTAATCAAAATAGAATGGGGGACAGTCCCACAACTTTTGGCCAAAATATATTATAAATAGCTTGAGATAATAAAGGAAAACAAATCTTTCTTTGCAGTGCATAACACCAATACTGTACATGTGCAGGTTTATTTTCTAATACCCACAGGCATTTTTAATATCAGTTATTAATCATTTGCAGCCTTAAATTATAGGTAAAAAGCGGGTGATATTACTATGTAAATTCTAAATCACATTTTAAAATTAAATTTAGTAATTTTGTTTGTGAGCTTTTGAAAGTATTAAAAGTACCACTGTTTTTGCTGGAAACGTCTCTTTAAAAAGTCAGGTTTTCTATATAGTGAGAGCTTACTTATAATCGTACTGGATACTTTGTGGTGTTAGTATCCCTAGAAGGAGGCCTGTTTATCTTTTATTTATATATCATAATTCAGAAATAACCCAGGGGAATGTTGGGAGAGTGCAGAGAGCAATCCGATTCTTAATCTAGAAACTACAGATCTGTCTAGAAGGCAGTTCCTTGAGAGGGTGGATGTTAAGGGAAATTAGCAAACTCATAATGCCACTGAGGTTATACTGACTCTAGTTCAGAATTAGCTATTTCAAAATATTAGGTGAAATAAAACCAAAGCCTAAGATCCCTACAAGGAAATTAGCTGTGTTGAGATCAGAAACGTGTTTTGTAATGCCAGTTAAACTTTTTTTTGTTGTTGTTCTTCTATAGTATCTAGAAAACTCTTACCTTTACTAACCATCCTGAGGGAAGCCATCCCGTTGTAATGCTTTCTTTCTTTTGTTGTAAGAATATTGAAGTATGTTTCATGGCAGAGTAATTAAAGTGAGAGAATTCCCAAAGGAG
This sequence comes from Spermophilus citellus, assembly GCF_964194105.1. Lineage (NCBI taxonomy): Eukaryota > Metazoa > Chordata > Mammalia > Rodentia > Sciuridae > Spermophilus > Spermophilus citellus. The sequence continues at coordinate 111,761,888 of NC_138188.1, read as the reverse complement.
GGAAACACACCCAAGTAAAAAAGTCAAAACTATTTTTGTGATTATTGTCTCTACAAGGATATAGTCTAAGATGCTAAACCTTGGAGAGTCTATTGTATTAGAAAAGAAAAGGTACTAGTTCATTCACAACTATGATTCTTGGCCTGGAACACAAGTAGGACAAATATGGTATGTCAATGAGTAGGACAAATATGGTATGTCATTGAGTATTTCACAGTCACCTTATGTCATGTTTTTCTTGAATATATTTTTAAATAAGAAAAAGACTGCAAAATCTTATATTTATTTTGAAACTTGATGTGTCATTCAAGTGGGTTAATGTGTAATTTTTATGGGGAATTTTTATATGTGTAATTGTGTATATGAATTTGTATAAAATAAAAGAGGAAAATTTTCAAGAAATCCTGTTCGCATAGCTGTCTTTCCTTGCTGTGTTCTCATATCCTTAAAGGAATGGTTTGCATTTTGCTATTAGAAGACATTAGATGGGAAAAATTGAGAAGTATTGTGTTATATAATTGCCTCCCTGCTCCACTCCTTCCTGGGTGGGAAAGTCTTTTAACAGCATAGATTTGAATAGTCTGGCCCATTTACTTTACTTAGTTCACTCTTGCTTAATTAAGATTGTGTTTTCGAATAACTAAATACTAAACTAATGAAGAAATTACAATAAGAAACTACCAGTGCCTTTAAATAAATGGATCTTTATTATTTTCCTTATTATAGTCAGCTTGGAAAAAGCTGGAAGAAGTGGAAAGAAAAGGGAGATGTGATTCATAGAGGTAGAGGCATCTGCTTATGTTTTATTGATTCATAGATTCTTCTAGTAGCAAGAAAAAGTGGTAAATCTAAGAAAAGCAAGGAAAACTAGTAGTGTTGGCCATAGTAATTTTGGGTGAAGCAGCCTGTAGTGTGGCTACGCTAATTTACATTAGCATAGAGTTATCTTTTTGAGAGTAGGTGTTCTGACTGGGGTGAGGTAATATCTCATTGTAGTTTTTATTTGCATTTTTCTGATTAGTGATGTTGAGCATTTTTCATACACATAATGGCTCTTTATAGATCTTCTGAGATATGTCTCCAGGTCTGTTGCCCATTTTAAAATTAGGTTAATTGTTTTATTGCTTTGAGTTTTTATAGTTTCTTATGTACTCTGGATACTAAACACTTGTCACATGTATAATTTGCAAATACTCTCTCCCATTCTAAAGGTCTCTTCACTCTGATGATTGTTTCCTTTGCTATGTAGAAGTTTTTTAGTTCAATGCAATCCCATTTGTCTATATTTGCTTTCATTTCTTGTGCTTTTGGGGTCTTGTCTAGAAAAAAAAATCCTTGCTTGTTCCAGTGTCCTGAAGCAGTTCCCTGTGTTTTTTTTCATAGCAGTTTCATAGTTGTAGGTATTAAATGTTAAGTCTTTAATCTGTTTTGTAGTTGATTTTGTTTTTTATTCTTCTGCATGTGGACATCAGATCTTCCCAGCACTCTTTATTGAAAAACTGTCCTTTCTCCAATGAGTGTTCTTAGAAGGTTTGTCAAAAATCAATTAGAGCTGGGTGCTGTGGGGTTCTGCAAGCCTGTAATCCTAGCAGCTCAGGAGGCTGAGGTAGGAGGATCGTGAGTTCAAAGCCAGCCTCAGCAATTTAGCAAGGCCCTAAGCAACTCAGTGAGACCCTGTTGTCTCTAAATAAAATTGAAAAAAAGGGCTGGGGATGTGGCTTAGTGGTTGAGTGCCCCTGAATTCAATACCCCGTGCCCTGCCCCACCAGATAGATAGATAGATAGATAAAATAAAATAAAAATCAGTTCGTCCTAGCTATGTAAACACCCTATTCTGTTCCGTTGGTCTGTGTCTCTGTTTTTATGGCAATGCTAAGTTTTTTGGCTTATTTCAGCTTTGCCTTCTGCTTTGTTCTTTTTGCTCAAGATTTATTTAATTATCTAGGTGGTGTTGATGGTTACATTTGAATGTTAGGATTTTTTTTCTAGTTATATAAAGAAATATCATTGATATTATTTTGGTAAGACATATTAAACCTACATATTTCTTTGAGTAGTATGGACATTTTAACGTTATTGATCCTTCTAACTCAAGAATATGAGATGCCTTAACATGTTTTGTGTGTTCCCTTCAATTTCCTTCATCAGTGAATTATAATTTTCTTTCTTTTTTGATTATTATTATTATTATTATTATTATCTGCAATGCCGAGGATTGAACCAAGGGCATTGGCTTGCAAGTGCTTTACCCCTGAGCTACATCCCCGGCGCTCTTGTATAGTTTTCATCAAAGAGATCTTTCACCTCTTTGGTTAAGTTCATTTCTAGGTTATTTATGTAGCTGTTAAAAATGAGATTGCTTTCTTGATTTCTATTGCAGATAATTCACTATTGGCATAGAGCAGTGCTAGTAATTTTTGTATATTGATTTTATAGCTTGCAATTTGCTAAATTTGTTCTGGTAGTTTGTTTTTTGTTTTTGTTTTGAAACTGGGGTTTTCTAAGTGTAAGATTGGATTGACTACAAACAGTGAAGTGTGACTTCTACTTTTTCAATTTGGATGTCTTTTTATTTATTTCTCTTATCAGATTGCTCTGCTTAGGACTTCTAATACTATGTTGAAAAAAAAGTAGTAAAAGTGGACATCCTTTTCTTTTTTCTTATCTAAAGAGAGAAAGCTTTCAGCTTTTCTCCAGTATAATGTCACCTATTGGCTTATTATGTATAACCTTTATTATGTTGAGGTATGTTCATCCTACACCTAATTTCTTCAGTATTTTTATCCTAAAGGGATGTTGAATTTTATTAAATGCTTTTTCTGCATCTATTGAAATGATCATGTACTTTTGTTTTCCTTTGGTTGATGTGATGTGTCAGGATCCCTCCCTCCCTCCCTCCCTCCCTCCCTGCCTTAAATACTGGGCATTTAACACAGGGATGCTTTACCACTGAGCTACATGTTTAGCTTTTTTTAATTTTAATTTTTATTTTATTTTTAAGATAGGGTCTTGCAAAGTTGCTTAGGGCCTTGCTAAGTCCTGTCTCAGCCTCCCATCACTGTTATTATTGATGTACAAACATCATGTCCGGCTTATCAGGTTTATTGATTTATATGTGTTAAACCATCTTTGCATTCCTGGGAAGAATCCCAGACCATGGGGAATAATCTTTTTAATGTTTTATTGGATTAGGTTTACTAATATGTTGTTGAGGATTTAAATACCTGTATTTAAGGATCTTGACCTGTAGTTTTCTTATTTGTCTTGTCTTGGTCTGATTTTGTTATCAGAATAATAAAAGAATATTTTTGCACGCACTCTCAATTTTTTTTTAAAGGGGAAAGGTTGATCAGTTAGTACTAAGTTACAGTTAAATAGGAGTAAGAAATTCTGGTGTGCTATTGTACAGTAGGTTGACTCTAAATGTAAACAGTTATTAACATATCTTTTGAAAAGCAAGAATATATACAGTGTTTTATGTATCAGTTAAAAATAAATTATTAGAGTTGGGCACAGTGGCTTATGCTTATAATCCCAGCAATTTGGGAGGCTGAGGCAGCGGGATCACAAGTTCAAGGACAGCCTCAGGACCTTAGCAAGGCCCTAAGCAACTTAGTGAGACTCTGTCTCAAATATTAAAAGGCTGGAGATGTGGCTCAGTGGTTAAACGCCCCTGGGTTCAATCTCCAGCAACAAAATAAATAAATAAAAGTTATGTTTACTCAGAAAATACTGTTTAAAAATAGATTTCAAATTGAAAAATATTCTATAATAATGACTACTAGCCATACATTTTAACAGTAATCAAAGTTACTGTCTTAAGTACAACATTCCTAACGCTGTCTCTTCCCACTTGTTCTAAGAGGGAAGGTACTTTCTTTTAGCTGTGTTGCCAGACTTTCAGTTGAATTGAATTGATGTTGCTAGGGTACGTTCTATTTTAAGAATCATTTTTAAATTGATTGTATAGTTTCTGCAAGGGAAAAAATTATTCTGCAGTGATTCTGTGTTTCCAGGTAGCTCTTCAGTCTTTCAAGATGCTGTATTAAACTCCTTCCTTGAAGTGAATGGATTAAAGTAAATCTTTCATGTATTGGTAAATAGTTTCTGGTAGCACTGTGCTGATAGCACTGATGCCACAATATGTCTGCCACTAAGAAATATTGTTCAATGTTCTTTTATATCCATTTAGAACTATATGCTATGATATGCCAAAAGCCTTTGAATTTATGTGGAAATAGATTGTTATGGAGTCTATTCTTATTATCTTCCTTTAACAATGTACTTATATACTAATGAAAATTGTTTTCATAATGTATATATTTATGAAATTTCCTTTTTACTAATGGAAAACTAAAAAAGAACATTTTATTTTAAAACAAATAATACTTGTGTATTATATGATATTGAACTTAAATATATTTCAGAAAATTAAGAGATTGTGTCACATTTTTCAAAGAAAATTACAGTGATTGATTAATTCATTTCTGCATTTTCTCATTCTTTAATTTATTGAGCACCTGTGATCTAGAGATACACCAGCGAACAAAGGAAATTCTACCCATGTAGTTTATATTGTTATAATATTTCCTATTATGATTTTTCTCCATATCTGTTAATTCATAAATTGTGTTAGTGGGGCTGTTGGAATAAAAATTGTTGTAAAGTGTGCATATTTGGTAATTGCATTTTAAGCTCTTCATTAGTTTGTTAAGGCTGTCATAACAAAGTACCACAGATTGGACAGCTTAAACAATAGAAATTTATTTTCTCACTGTTCTGGAGGCTGGAAGGTAACGGGCCAGTTGGGTTTCCTTTGAGGCCTTTCTACTTAGCTTGAAGATAGCTGCCTTACCATCTCATCACATAATTTTGCCTTTGTTCTCTGTATGCATGTGTATTTTCTGTTGTGTTTAAATTTCCTCTTCTTAGAAGGAAACCAGTAAGGTTGGATTATCACACTTTAATAGCCTTGTTGTTAACTTAATCATCTTTTAAAAAGTGCTGTGTTTTCTCAAATGTTTTCTCGGCATCTGTTGAGATGATCATATGATTCCTATCTTTTAAGTCTATTGATGTGATATATTATGTTTATTGATTTCTGTATGTTGAACCAACCTTGCAGCCCTGGGGTGAACCCCACTTGATGGTGGTGTACTATCTTTTCATTATGTTTTTGTATGCAATTTGCCAGAATTTTATTGATAATTTTTGCATCTATGTTCATCAGAAATATTGGTCTGAAGTTTTCTTTCCTCAATGTGTTTTGTCTGGTTTTGGTATTAGGGTGATACTAGCTTCATAGAATGAGTCGGGAAGGGTTGCCTTCTTTTCTACTTCTTGGAATAATTTGAGGAATATTGCAATTAATTCTTCTCTAAAGATCTTGTAGAACTTGACTGAGAATCCGTCTGGTCCTGGGCTTTTCTTGGTTGGTAGGCTTTTGATGGCGTCTTCTATTTCATTGCTTGAAATTGTTATCTGTTTAAATTGTGTATGTCCTCCTGATTCAGTATGGGCAGATCATATGCCTCTAGAAATTTGTGTCTTTGGGATTTTCTGTTTTACTGGAGCATAAATTTTCTTTTTTTAAAAAATATTTTATTTTAGTTGCAGTTGGACACAATACCTTTACTTTATTTTTATGTGGTGCTGAGGATTGAACCGAGGGCCTCACACATGCTAGAAGAGTGCTTTACTGCTGAGCCACAACTCCAGCCCCTGGAGCATAAATTTTCCAAATAATTTCTAGTTGTCTTCTATATTTCAATAGTGTCTGTCATGATATTTCCTTTTTTATCATGAATTTTAGTAATTTGAATTTTCTCTATCCTCCTTTTCATTAGGATAGCTAAGGGTTGATAATTTTGATAATTTTATTTATTTTTTCAAAGAACCAGCTTTTTGTTTTGTCAGTTTTTTCAGTTGTTTCATTTGTTTCAGTTTCATTGATTTCAGCCTTGATTTTAATTATTTCCTATCTTCTATTACTTTTGGTGTTGATTTAGTCTTTTTTTTTCTAGGGCTTTGAAATGTAATGTCAGGTCTCTTATTTGTTAACTTTATTCTTTTAATGAATGAGCTCAGTACAACAAACTTTTCTCTCAGCACAGCCTTCATAGTGTCCCAGAAATTTTGATTTGTTTTATCAGAGTTCTCATTTATCTCTAAGAATTTTTCTGATGTATTCTGTTATCCATGTGTCACTCAATAGTGTATTGTTTAGTCTCTAAGTGTTAGAGTAGCTTCTATTTTTTAAATTTTATCATTGATTTCTAATTTTATTCCATTATGGTCTGATAGAATGGAAGGTAGTATCTCACATGGTCTGTTTTAGAGAAGGATCCTGTGCTGCTGAGAAAAATGTTTATTTGGGCTGGGGATGTGGCTCAAGCAGTAGTGTGCTCGCCTGGCATGTGTGCGGCCCTGGGTTCGAACCTCAGCACCACGTACAAATAAAGATGTTGTGGCCGCCGAAAATTAAAAAAAAAAAAGTCTGGTACATATTGTATTCAGTGATTAAAAAAAAAGCTACAGAAAAATGTTTATTTGCTTGTTGATGGACGAAATATATATGTCTTTTAAGTCTAAATTATTTATTGTATTATTGAGTTCTATAGTTTCTTTGTTTAATTTTTTTTTGGAAGATCTATCCAGTGGTGAGAGAGGTGTGTTAAAGTCCACCAAGTATTGTTGTGTTGTGGTCTTGTTGTGGGGCAGGTCGCTCAGAAAACACACTAAGTTCCAGTTTTGTCCAAATAGAAGAGTCTTTATTTAGCTGGCTGGCCAGTGACTGCCCCCCACAGGACCCATAACTGTCTCTGCAAGGAACAGCCTCAAGCCTCAACATTTTAGGATATTTAAAGGCAAAAATTGCAAAAACCATATCTGGGTTGACGTAGCTGCAAGCAAGCAGGTACAGAAACTGAATTGGGCAGTTAGCGAGACAATGCAATGGGTACGTTAGTATTTCCCACCGGACATTCCAGATTGGCATAGCAGCAAGCAAGCAGAAGGAAAGTGGGTCAAAATGACCCTAGTTCAGTACAAGCTAGAGGTTACTAACGTCTGGGACAATCATTCTCTGACAAGGTACATTGCCCAAGAAAAATGGAAACCAAAGAACAATTTTACATTGTATAAGAATTGCTATTCTGTGTTGCCAAGTATGCTATGCTAGGTAACTATTAATGGGTGTTACAGAGGCTGTTCTTTCTCAAGGGAGAAGCATTTCTTTCATGATTTGGAGTTCTAGGGTAAAATGGAGTCTGTTTGGTCATTGCCCATATAGCCTGGCTCATATGATATTGAGAAGGGTTTGTTCAATATATGTGGATACTCCATTGTTTGGGGCATATATATTTACAGTTGTTATATCTTATTGATGTATGGTTCCCTTAAGCAGTATGAAATGAACGTCTTTATCCCTTCTGACTAACTTTGGTTTGAAGTGCACTTTATCTTATTTTATGTTAGAATGGAAACCCCTGCTTATTTACATGGTCCATGGAGTGATATGTTTTCCCCCCACCTTTTTACCTTTAGTCTGTGGATGTCATTTCCTGTGAGATGAGTCTCTTGAAGGCTGCATATTATTGGGTATTTTTTTTAAATGCAATCTCCCAGTCTATGTCTTTTAATTAATGAGTTTAGGCTTTTAACATTCAGGGTTATTATTGAAATATAGTTTGTATTTGTGGTCATTTTGGTTTTTATGTTGACTTGGTTTCTCCTTTGATTGGCTTTTCCTGAGCATATGTATGGAAGTAGATGGTAGAGAATAAGACAGTGAATGTTTTGGTGATCTGAATTTTAGTTTCAAAACCATATTTTCCATACACATTGTGTATTTGTTTGTACTTTATGGCTACCTGTGTTTTAACTTATATGTGTCTAAGGTACATTGGGGTTATGTGGATTTTTCATGGTTGACTTTGGGAATAATCATAATTTGATTTTTATTGCAAGTTGTTCCAATAATAAATTCTAAAAATTGTGTTTTTAGAATACAGTTTACTCATTATTTGGTATAAAACACATTAAGCAGCAGCAGAAGTTCCTGATTGCTTCTTAGTCTACAGAAGTAGAAAGTAATAACTTTTTTCTTATGGAATGCTTTAAGAAGTGAAGCAAATTGGCTGTGTTTTTCTGGATTTAAGGTCCAGGAGTGGGTTTCTTTTGACAGTATAGCATTGTTTATTTTTAAAGTTTAAATCTATTTTAAACTAGATTTTGCAGTTGCTGGAGTTAAAGTACATATAAAACAACTCTTCCCTTGAAGCCCATAGCCATTAAGAGATGTGATACATAGGCCACTTGGAACTTGTGGCAGATGTTTTTAAGGTATTCTTAGTTGGTTTTAAAGAATTAAGCAATGCATGTTTGATACTAGTTTGTATCACTGGCTCATTTTTTCTTTTTAAAAATGGATTTGTAAGACTTTATTATACATTTAAAAAACCGACTCTATTGTAATCTTATTGGTCTCTTCCTCCCAAACTGGTTGGAGGCTTTTTGTTTTGATGCTGGGGATTGAACCTCCACAGTGGTAGAAAACAAGTTTAGTATCACAAGGTCCTGTTTTTTTTTTTTTTTTTCTTTAAGTTGGTGATACAGAAGTTTTAAACTTTTTTAAAGTGTTCAAATTGATTCTTAAACTGACCATTCTAGGATGTGAACAAACTTGCCCTGTCTTAAGTATATGGCTCAGTTCTTTATATTTAGACTTGTTATTTAGCATGTGAATTTCTTTTCTTTTTTCTCTTTCTTTTTAAAGTTAGGCTTCAAAGTAGGAATTCCATTTATTTTTTCCAAGGTGGCCCTTTACCCAACATTATGCGTTCAATAATTGTTGTTCTACTTCTGATTTAAAATATCATATTTATCATGTTATTAAGTTTGTACATTTATTTATTGGATTGTGTTCTGTTCAATTGATATATTTCTGATTGTGTTATTATCATCGTTCTTTTTATTATTTGCAAGGTTTCTGTTCTCGAGACTAAAAGGCTCAGGGGTCAGTTGAACGGGCTAACTGGTCTGCGAAAAATAACCACACAAGAGACACAAATACCTTTTTCTTTGGGGTCCCTGGCTCCTCTGACCTTAAGGGTCTGCAGGAAGAGAGAGAGCGAGAGCACATGCTGACTTCTTTTATTGAGGAGAAGCTATTCAAATGAGGCAATGGGTCAGGTTTCAGGGGGCTGAGTCTATCTTCATGATGTCCACTGTCAGCAGGTTGACTGACATCTGGGTAGGCCACACCCAAGGGCACAGTAAGCGAAGGGGACACACACAAGGTACTTCCATGGAAGATTTTATCCTAAACAGGGTAAGGAGTTATAATACAAAGGAACAGGTGAACATAGCTTCACCCATGGGGCTGTAGCAAGACACACCCATAAACAAGACACGGACCCTCCAACCCAAGAAGGGTGGGGAAAGCTTTGCCACATTTCTGCGACAGTGCCTCAGCACCCAGCCGGGTAGTGTAACTCAGTCACGTGTAAGGTTGGTTTCCCACAATTATTGAGACATTTTTATGCTTCTTTATACATGATGGAACCAGTCCTTTCATGACCTTTTAACCTATTATTTTCTTGTCTTCTCTCATGCTAGTTTTTTCAGATAATAATTACTAATACTTGTCAGGCACCCCCATCCATACAATAAAGCTATGTTGATATTTTGATTGCAAAAATATTTTTATACATTATTTTAGAAAATTTAGCTGTTAAAATATTGTGCCTTTCTCCAAGAACAACTATATTTATTCCATATTTCTTTCTTTCTTCAGTAAAGTTTGGAGTTTTCCTCATAGAGATTGAGCCTTTTAAATATAATGTAACCAGTTGCTCAGGAGGTTGAACCAGGAGGATTGCAAGTTCAAAGTCAGCCTCAGCAATTTAGTGAGTCCCTACACAACTCAGTGAGACCCTGTCTCTAAATAAAATATAAAAAAGGCTGAGGATGTGACTCAGAGGTTGAGCACCCCTGGGTTCAATCCCCAGTATAAAAAAAGAAAAAGCAATGTAAGTTCTCATTGTTACTGTTGGGAATAGTAACTTTTCTAACAAATTTGCAGAAATGTACTACTTTAATAATTTTTATTAAATTATTATGTCCAATAAACTACATTCATCTAAAGTCTGCAGTTTGATTAGTTTTGACAGATGCAATTCCCTGTGAAACCACTGTCACAAAGTTATTTCTCTAACCCCAAAAAGATTCTTTGTGTTCCTGTATATTCCATATGACCTTCTATTTCCCTACCACTGATTTGCCTTGTCATTATAAATATTCTGCATGTTTAAAAGTTGTGTGTAGAGCTGGGAATGTGGCTCAAGTGGTAATGCGCTTGCCTGGCATGCATGAGGCACTGGGTTCGATCCTTGACACCACATAAAAGTAAACTAAAGATATTATGTCCACCTAAAACTAAAAAATAAATATTAAAAAAAAGTTGTGTAAATTGATTCATACAGTGTAAGACTTTTGTATCTAGCTTAACTCATTTTGTATCTAGCTTAACTCATTCATTGAGGTTATTCCTTATGTCAGTAATTGGCTTCTTTTTATTTTGAAGGAATATTCTGCTACGTGGATATATTTTGTTTATTCATATTTGTTGATGAATTTTTTGATTGATTTACAACTTATTCACTATTGTGAATAAAGGTGCAATGAATCTTCACGTTTAAATTTTTGTGTGGACGTGTTTATGTCTCTGATAAGTGTCTGCTGGTGGTTTTTATGTCCTAAGTATAAGAATGATTGTTTTTGTGTCTCAGCAGTATATGAGAGTCCCAGATGTCTGACCGACACTAGTCCTGACATATAGACATAACTAAAACAAATAAATAAAAGCTATCTAAGTGGGTATGTAGTATCTGTTACAGTTTTATCTTGCATTTCCATGATGATTTGTGATGTTGGGCATCTTTCCATGTTTGTTATTAGTGTATCTTAATCTTGTAAGTGTTGGGGGTTGAATTACCATCCTCTCAACAGAAGATGTTGGAGTTCTAACACGCAGTATCTCCGAAAGTGGACTTTTTTTTTGAAGATGAGGTCTTTATAGAGATAATCAAGTTAAAATGAAGTAGCACAAATAGAAAATTGGGGATGGGTATCATCCAAAATAAATGGTGCGCTTAAGGAAAGGGGAGATATGCCTATAGCAAGAACACCACGTAAAGATGTAGGCAGAGATCAGGGTGATGCATTTTATAAGCCAAGGAATGCCAGCGATTGCCAACAGGTACTAGGAACAGAGATATGGAACAAATTCTTCTTCAGAGCCTAGGAAAAAACCTAACTCTGCTGATACTGTGATCTCAGACTTGAGACCTATAAGATAATGAATTTCTGTTGTTTAAGACACTAGTTTGTGGTGCTTTTTAATAGCAGCTCTAGCAAACTTTGATATATTAAGTATTATTTAAATCTGTTCCCCATTTTAGAAAATCAGATTGTTTTTCTCATATACAAAGATCTTTTACAATTCATTAAGAAAAGTAAATGGCTATTCTGTAGTTTTATTTTTCTTAATGATGACTTTCAAACAACACAAATTTTAATAAAGCTCACTTTATCAAAAACTTTATTTGTGCTTTTTGTGTTCTAAATCTTTTCCTACTGTAAGATTTTAAAATATTTTTCTTCTGGAAGTTTTCTAGTTTAGGGTATTTACATTTACCTCTCTGGTCCATTTCAAGTTAATATATGTATGATGTAAGGGTTTGTGTTTATTTTTTTCCATATGGACATACAGTTGCACTAATTTCATTTTTAAAAAGCCTTTTCCTTCATCCATTAAATTGCTTTTGCACTTTGTCAAAAAACTATTGAACAATTGTGTGAATTTATTTCTAACTCTTTATTCTGTTCCATTAATAACTTCTGTCCTTTTCTCCAGTGTTGCACTGACTTGACATCAGGTAATATAGGTCTTTTAAAATTTGATTCAGCTGTTTTAGATCATTTGACTTTCAGTATTTTAGAACCATGTTGTTAGTTTCTACAGAAGATATGCTGGAATTATTATTAAGATTCCTTTGACTCTAGATCATTTGTAGAAAATGAGTATCTTACCAAATTGAGTCTTCCAATTCTCAGACATATCATATCTCTGTCTCTTTAAGTCTTAGTTTCTTTTAGCAAATGTTCTATAATTTGTAATGAAGCCATTTTGCACATCTTTTGTTTAATTCATTACTAGGTAATTTATTGTTTTTGAATTGGAGCAAATGAATTTTTTTAAAAAATTGACTCCAAATTATTTGCACTTGGCATAAAAATTTGGTTATATTCTGCAACCTTACTGTATTCAACTATTGTTTTAGTAGTTTTGTAAATTCCTTCCGATTTTCATTGTAAATAATTACTTCATTTGCAACTAGAGACAGTTTTACTTCTTCTTTACTGGCCTTTGTATGTTTTTCTTTTATTTGCCTTCTAGCTATGGTTAGATCCTTCATGCTAATGTTAAACAGAAATAAGCATCCTTTGACTTGTTGCCCCATCTTATATTCAGTATTTTATCATTAGTTAAGTTAGCTGTAAATTTTTAATTATTTTCTTAATATCCCTTATCAAGTTGAAATTGTTCCTTTCAACTTTTAGTTTTCTGAGTATCTTATCATGAATATTTAATTGGATCACATGTTTTTGAATATATTCATTATATAAATCATAGGATTTTCTCCTTTATTCTGTGAATATAGAGAATTATGCTGACTTATTTTTCAGATGTTAAGATAAACTTGTTTTCTTGTGATAAATCTTGTGGTTATGGTAATCTTTTGGATTATCCTTAATCTGCTATTTTTTTATGAGGAGTTTTTGCATTTATGTTCATATCACATGTTCATCTCACATTTTCTTGTTTTCAGGTATCTTTGTCAGGTTTTAGTAATAAGGTTATGCTGATCTCATAGTTAGGAAATCTCTATTTTCTTAAAGAATTCATGTAAACTGACATTTCTTTATTAAATGCTCGGTAGAATTCACTTCTGGACCTAGAGTTTTCTCAGTGGGAAGAACTTTGATAACAAATAACAAATTCATTTTCTTTCATAGACATAATATAGGGTCACTGAGATTTACTGTTTCATACTGTGTTGGAATTTTGTGTGTAAGATGTGTTTTTCAAGGAATTTCTTAATTTCATCTCACTTTTTACATTACTTGAACAAACTTTTTTGTAATTATTTTCTTAATATCTTTTTCAGGTCTGTAGATTTTTTAGTGGTAATATTTCTTTCATTTTTTATATTGTTAATCCTCTTATATTTTCCTTGAGTAGTCTAGAATAGCAGTTTATCAGTTTTGACAATTATTTGGTTTTGTTACAGTCATCCTTAGGTATCCATGGGAAATTGGTTCCATGACCCCTGTAGATACCAAAATGGTACTGTAGTCCCTTATATAAAATGTTGTTGTATTTGCATATCACCTATGCACATCCTCTTGTGTTTTTAAAATTATCTCTAGATTACTTATAATACCTCATACAATGTGAATACTATGTAATTAATTGTTATACTATATTGTTAAGGGAGTAACAACAAGAAGAAAGTCTATGCATGTTTAGTAGAAACACATTTTTTCCTCAGACTTTCAAGGGGAACCTCAAACTTTGCAACCAGTGTCAGAGATGAGAGTGGTCTTATGGTATTACCAAATTTTATGAATACTTGAAAGGAATTGTACTTTTAAATGCTTATATTGGAAATAGAAGATCAAAATTGGTGATCTAAGTAAGGATTCATCTCAAGACGCTACAAAAAAGAACCTTAAGATACAGAATCAGCAGAGACAGTGGACAAACTATGTTCTTTACTAGATATCTTGTTTCTTTCTAAGTTAATTTTGTTGTAGTCAGAGAATATACTCTTTTATCATTTTAGTCTTTGTAAATGTGTGACTTGGTTTTTTTGGCATAACACATGGTCTACATTGGCAAATGTACCAATGTGCACTGAAAATATTGTTTTTCCCCCCTTCAGTTATTGAATATAGTGTACCTTAAATATAATTTAGGTGAAGATGGTTAATAGTTTGTTCAGGCCATCTATTTTTATTGATATTCGCATAGCTCTATCTTGATCAAAGAGTTTAAATCTCTTAATAAGATAGTGGAATTATCTATTTTTCCTTTTTAATGTTTATTTTGTTTGTATAATTTGAATTCCTGCTATTACTTACACACATTTAACCTTGTTGTATCTTCCTGGTGGATTACTTTTTATCATTTTGAAATCTTTTTGTTTAGACAAATACTGTCTTAAAGCCTGTTTTAAGCTATTCCTGCTTTCTTATGCTTATAATTTATCAGATATATCTTTTCATTCATATGCTTTCACTCTTTGTCTTTATATGTAAAGTACATCTCAGGCTTTTTTATTTGTTCTAATAGTCTCTGCCTTTTAGTTATAGTGTTTTTAAGTCCATGCACATTTAATAACATTATCAATATGATTAGTTTAAGGTCTGCTTTTAAAAATTATTTCTCTTTGTTCCCTCTCTTTACTTTGTTCTTCCTTTCTTTTTTAGGATTGTTTGAGTCATTTTTAGTATTTTCTTTTAACTATTGACTTCTTAGTTATATGCCACTTTGTATTCTTATTAGTTGCTACAGATTACAGTATAAATCCTTAACTTTTCACAGTCTTTCAATATTAATATTCTATCACTTCTAATAAAGTGCAGAAATCTTACAATTGTTCAGGACTATTTACTACTACTACCATCCTTCACTTTCTGCCATCTTTTATGCTAGAATAAAACAAAATAAAATAGTTCTCATGTATTTTATCAATATGTTTTAAATACTACATACCTTTTAAATCCTATAAGACTATTATAAGTTTTTTGCTTTAAACAGACATGTATTTTTCAAAAGAGTTTTTACCTCTATTTGTATTGCAGATTTAACTAGAGAGAATGAATTTAATTAAAACTATCTCTGAGGCCAGAATTGGCCAAATAGAGTCAATTGGTCAAAAGATCAAGTTTCTGCTTCAGCATGAGTGACCTAGATGGTTGCCTAAACTTTAGTGCTTGCTAGAGCTGCAGTATTATGAAGAATTGTGGTGCTTAGCTCGGACAATAGACATGTCCATTTTTGGAAGCCAGGGTCATTGACTCAGAAATCCAGTACAATTGGGAGAATGAAGTAAGATAAGATTGATTCTCAGATTCTCAGCATCATTCAGTGAGTAATTATCATTTAAATATGATAAATCTGATTCTTAGTAATTAATAAAATCAGGTAACTTACTAAATTACCTATTTTGATTTTTCATTGGTTTTACTTAGATTTTCTAGCTGCATATTATAGTCTCTAGTAAGTAATGATCATTTTTCAACTTATTTTTTTAGTCTTTGAAGTTATTTAATGAATGATGTATTATGTATTTAAATGATTTAAAATTCAAAGGTATATGAAGATGGAATTCTTAAGAATTATTTGATTTCTGTTCTTTGAATTATTTTATATTCCTTTTCTACATTTAAGGAGGGAGGGCTGGAGGGCTTTATATACTTTTTTTGTTGGTTTTTTTTAAGAGATTCATAGTTTTTGTATATGTTTTTGCAGTCAGTCATTTGGATTAAAGTTATAAATATTTTTTCCTAGTTTTTAACATTTTGGCTGCTGATCAAATTTATCAGTCCTTTTTGTATTGAATTACTTCCACATTTTATGTTAACAGTTATAAAGGTCTTAAACTCTATAGTTATAGTCTTAAAAGAATCTGTTATTGTGGTTACAGTTTTCAAGAATCTTTTAACTATTTGAATAATTTCTGTGATAGCCATTTGCCTTGGTTGTTTAGTGAATAATCTTACCTTTTAGTCAGTGAAATTGATTGAAAATATAGCCTTTATCAAATAGTACCACATTTCTATTAATATAAAGTCTCAGTTTTATTCATTTCACTGATCTTTCTGTTCATACACCATTAAACTGTTAATGATTACAGTTTAATTATAGTTTTGAGATTGTTAAAGATATTACACTCATTACCTATTTGTACACTTTATTCTTGCTGGATTTTATATGCATTTTAGTTACCTATTCTAAATCCTAAATAAATAAATAAATATTGCAATAAATGAACAAATTTACTGTTGGCATCATGTTGAAGATAAATATTTAATTGTTAGGATTTTTCTGTTTCTATTCCGAAGTTTCATATTAAACATTGTTATGAATAAAACAAATGGTGTTTTATATCCATGTTTGTATTGTTAAGCTCTTTCAAGATTGTTTTTTTCTTTCAAGATTTATAAGTAGAAGAACGATATTGTGGTAATGTGGAAATCACATTGATTTGTAGTAATTTTTCCTAAGCCGGGAAGCCCAAGCAGTGGGATTAGGATTATAATCTTTCGCAGGAAAGTAGAGAAGCTCTTGACTCTTGGGTTTTTCTGGGAGGAAGGAGTTCTTTGGACTGTATTTAAGAAAAGTAAGACAAACACCTGCACCAAGGCCTACTATGGATATTTATTCCCAGCCCAGCACTGTTCTTTGTAGGTGATGGTGCCTTCCTTTCCCACTCTAAAAAATCTCTGTTGTTTGCATACCCACTAGCTATATTTTAATTATAGTGTTGCCAGTTTTATGGACTTTTTAGTATCTTGCTGTGGCATTAGCTTCTCTAAGTAAAACAATTTAATGCCAGTTTCTTTTCCACTGACAGAAACCATTTAGTTTAACCTTGAAACCAAGAATATAGTTTTGCTCTTGAAAGAATAATCTTTAATTATTAAAAATCTATAAAACAGGGGGCTGGAGATGTGGCTCAGGTGGTGGCGAGCTCGCCTGGCATGCGTGCGGCCCGGGTTCGATCCTCAGCACCACATGCAGGCAAAGATGTTGTGTCAGCCTAAAAATAAATAAATAAATAAAATTCTCTCTCTAAAAAAAAAAAAAAAAAATCTATAAAACAAAAGTGAAGAATTTTGAGAAATCTAATGAATATATTATAAAATCAATGAAATTAATATATTTCATTGATTTTATAATATACCTTTCTCTAATTTTAATTTATCTTGAATTTGTAATTATTTGCAGTTGATGCCCTTAATTTATTTAGCAGCATTTTTTTTAAGTGTACATATAATTAGTGGGGCATCTTATAATGATATGCTGGGTTGGTAAAATATAGTATAAGTTTGTAAATAAATTTTGAGTTTAAAATATCCAAGTTTGAATTTTTAGAAAACCCAGTCTTTGAAAGATGAAATCTTTGAAATCTTTGGATTTCAGAACTATGTTTCTGAAAGTTCAGAATAGATTGAGACAAAATTTCCTAAATATTTTATGAAGTAGAAGTTTAGTAAAATTTAAAACTACAAAGTAGTTTCTTTTAAAAAGAAGAAAATTTAAAGAATAAAAATTCCTGTTTCCATTAGATTTTATAGATCCAGTATGGAGTGAAAGTTGTGACATGAATTATGACTATCATTGTATTCTTTTTTCTATTTATAATAGTATCATTACATAAGAAGTAATGAATTTGCACATTGTATTTTAAAATTAAAACTACTATACACAATATTAACACACATATCTGTTTTCCCCATTCCACTGTCACCCATCACTTTTATAACATGTTATACGGGGTGCTTTAGAAGTCATGTTGAGTAATTTGGTTCCTAAACCGACATGGTGGAGAGTTGATTGGGCCTACTTTTTCTTCTAGTAGGTGCAGTCTCTGTTTTAACATATAGATCCTTGATCCACTTTGAGTTGAGTTTTGTGTAGGGTGAGAGATAGGGGTTTAATTTCATTTTGCTACATATGGGTTTCCAGTTTTCCCAGCATCATTTGTTGAAGAGGCTATCTTTTCTTCAATGTATATTTATGGTGCCTTTGTCTAGTATGAGAAGACTATGTGGGTTTAGTACCCCCCATTTTAATTTTTTATGATTTTCATGCATTGGTTTTGACTCTTCTCTCCCATTCTTCTGTTCTCTCCCAAACTAACTTATTAATTTCGAGTTTTAATTTTTTATTTTGATTACCTCTCATAATGGTGTGTGCCCTCTCCCTCTCCCTCTCCCTAATATGGAAAATCCATAATATGTCCTAGTCTTGAGCCCACTGTTTTGTGTCATGGTCACTCTCATAATAGCACTTAGCTGTATTAATCCCTTGATAGTTGCCTTCTGGTTTCCTCTTTTGCTGGGGAATGTTTATTTATATCAAGCCTGTAACCATGTCCACACAAGTCAATGCATATTGGGAGAGGGACATTGTAATCTATTCCCAACACTGAAGAGAAGTGTCACCTCATTTAATATGCCCCTCAATGGCATCTAATCATTGCAGGTAGCATTGAGAGCAGGCAAGACAGTTCAGGCATACAGCCAACAATATCACACATCTTAAGGGAATGCAGCCAACAATATCACACATCTTAAGGGAAGTCCCCAGTGTGTCACAGCTGCTACATATAGTCTTTCAACCTGTGTGCTCTAATCTACATTGTAGCCAAGTGGCATTTTCTTGTGCCGTCTTTTCTTCACCAAATGTATGACCTCTATCCATACTTCTCTGGTGATGGGCTCATAAGTGGCATACTATTGTCTTTCCAACTAGCATACCATTCTTTTGTCTCCTTCCGTAACTGTGACCAGAATCAAATCTGCTGCCACAAGCTCCATACAGAATTGTCCAGAGTGACATACATGGATGGTAAACACAGCAGGTTTTGATGTGTCTGGTATCCCAGGGGCCTGTGCCTGTTTCACTATTCATTTGGCTTGATTAAATGGATCATAATATGCCAGTCAACCTAGTCCGTATTACACCCCTCCTACACAAATCACATAGGGGTTGTAATAACTGAGATGGATGAAGGATGAAAGTTTCCCAATAACTCAGTAGCCCCAAAGATTGTTGTATTTGCTTTACTGTGTTGGAAAGTGAAAAGACAGGTTTGCGTGTGTGGTGAGGGTGGGTTTTTTTTGGTGGGGATGATACTAGGGATTGAACTTGGGGGTGGGGGGCATTCGACCACTGAGTCACATCCCCAGCTCTCTTTTGTATTTTATTTAGAGATAGGATCTCACTGAGTTGCTTAGTGCCTTGATTTTCCTGAGGCTGGCTTTGAACATGCAATCCTCCTACCTTAGTCTTAGTCTCCAAAGCTGGGATTAACAGGCCTGTGCCACCATGCCCAGCAAGACAGATTTTAAAAGAGGTTTCTTCTTTTCCTTTTTGGAGGAAACTTTTTTTTTTTTTGCTTTAATTCCTTTCTAGTTCCTGCAAATTACATATGTACATTCATAGATATGTATATACACACATATATAAAGTGTTATGTATGTCATAAGAAAAGTATATATGTGCCGCAGCTGAATTTAGTAGGTTGAATCTGATAAACACTAAAATACTCTCTTTATACAAGATGGCATTTATTTTAATATTATTTTAATATTTATATGGAAGCAAAAGTTATGTGCAAGCGCCAGGTGCAGTGCCCTCATGTCTGTAATCCCAGCGGCTCTAGAGGCTGAGACGGGGGAGGATGGGAGATGTGGCTCAGTGGTTGAGTGCCCCTGGGTTCAATCCTTGGTAAAACTTCACCCACCCCTAAAGAAAAACTTATAGGCAGGAGAGAAAGAAAAAAATAAATCACCAGGTCAGGGAAAACACCAATACCTGAAGTCATGAGACAGTCTGGGGGCAGCTTTTCAGGGTCCTGACTGGGAAGTTCCTCTTGACAAATAAGACTCCAGAGTCTTATTCTCTATGATGTTCCTTAAGCTCCATTCTAACAAACAGTGTGACTTAGTGATCTCCTCAAGGACACTTCATCCTCCCAAGTACTGCCCCGATCCCCAAAGATTGGGAGTGTTTGTCTTGAAATAAGTGAATGTCTTTGAGTTTTTGTGAATGAACCAAACCTTCTGAGAAATCAGCATTCTTTAGATGTTTCATCAAGGATGTGCGAAGGTTAGGGCAGGCACATGGACAGAGAAGATCTTTAATGTTTTCCTTAGCCCTCTAGTATATACAGTATTGCTTTGCTTAAAGATGTTGAAAATGTGTATTTGTATTTTTATATATATTTATGGATATGTAATTATATATATAATGTATAAATATGTATAGTTTTGAAACATGCTTTTTTATTATTAATATATATCCTCGGCCTTCCCTTTTGGATTTTTACCCAACTTAACTTGTATATAATATTTCCTAGGATGGGTTATTGTAATTTATTTGCCCTTTTTTCTTTTTGGTCTGTTGATAAGAAGCTTGTTCCGAGTTTTCTTTCTTTCAGACTATACTGTAGTGAGTATCTTCATGCATGTATTTCTTCCTAAAGTACATGCTAAGTTGTGGAATGCCTGTAAAGTTTCCAAAGATTGTACAAAATTTCATTCTTTACATCATGTCTTCTTCTAAGGTGTGAATGTACTTAGATTTTACTTAGACTCAACTGAACCTATAAACCTTGGTAGGTTTTATAATTATTTTAATGTTAACTTCAGCCTTACTTATAGGATAAATTAGGAGTTTTTTTCATTGTTTTGAAAATAATTGAGGCTTACATGTAAAAATAGATTTCCTGTATCATGTTAATAAGCTAGCTAATGCTGATGTAAGCCAGCTTACTGCTTTGTAAGTAATGGTACCATTTCACAGAAGGATGTTGTTTAGAAAGTACTGAGGGATGTACAGAAACTTTCGACAGGTCCATAGTTAAATATTTTTATATGTGTATTTTACAAATTACATTTTTTTCTATGTACAACCAATACTTATGTTCTTCATCAATGCTGTCTTTCCTAGAAATTGAATTACTGAAGGAGTAGAAACATTGTCAGGACTCTCAAAACATATTGCCAAACTGCCCTTCAAGAAAAAGACCACTACCATAAACATGATGGTTTATGCCCATTTCTTTGAATGTTGACTATGTTTTCTTGCGTATTAAGTTGAGCCTTTTTTCCTTTTAAGTTTATCGACCCATTTGTTTGACTTTTTAAAATAAATCCTTACTTTTACATTTGTTGACTATTCTTTTTTTCAAATAATTATAAAGTTTATAGTGGTTAATAATCTTTATTTTTAAATATTTTTTCCTGTTGTATTTGTGCCTTTGCTTTATGAGTGGATTTATTTGGGAGTGATGGCAAGGAGAGTATTATATTGTTTTGTTTCGATTTTGTGCTTATGCATTGACCTTCCCCGCCTGAATTAAGGAACATGTATTTTCTTCCATTTCTTGTAATTTTAATTTATCTTACTTTTGTGTGTGGTGTGAGGTAGATTTGAATTTTAAAAATAGATTGCTTAGGAGTGTGTGTGTGTGTGTGTGTGTGTGTGTGTATTTTACAGGTAAAAGGCTCTTTTCTATTAATTTTCAGTAAGAAATTGAATGGTGGACTTTTCCCCCCTTCATTTTTTTGTACAAATTGACTGAATAAGAAAATTAATTCAGCTAAATAAATTTGGCTTTTCATGCTGACTTCATTTACTTTATTTACATAGCTGTATTTTAGAAATACATGGTTCATTTTAATACTTTGCAAGAAATGGGTAAATCAGTATTCAGGCTTTTGTTTCATCTGGCTTCGGATTGTTTTTAATAATAAAATTAATATTTACTTAAATACTAATATTTAAGCATTTAATATTTATTTAAATACCAAATTTTACTTAGAAGTTTTTTTTTATTGTTCAAAACATTACAGAGCTCATGATATATCATCTTTCATACATTAGACTCAATTGGGTTTTGAACTCCCATTTTTACCCCACATACAGATTGCAGAATCACAACTGTTACATACTCACATTACTTAGAAGTTTTATAGAAAATTAATTTTTATTATTTTCATAACTTTTTAAAAAATTTTATTAGTGGAACTGTAGCAGCCAGTTGCAGAAGAGAAGGGGGTCGAGAGAGAGAGGAGAGGAGAGGAGGAGAGAGGAGAGAGAGAAGGGAGAGGGAGAGAGAGAGTGAGAGAGAGCAGAGGGTGAGAGAGCAGAAGGGGAGGGGGGAGAGAGGAGGAGAGAGGAGAGGGGGAAGAGAGGATTTTTTTCATAACTTCTAAGAGACTCATTTATCTCAGACTTGATATATTAAACTATAAAATGCACTTTTCATGTTGTTTATATTGAGTGTTGGTTTATCCAAAATTTGAAGTAAACTCACTTTGCTTTTGGCTTTTTCATACTTAATTGTCTTCTTTACTTCACAGAAATACCGGTATCAAGATGAAGATACACCCCCCCAAGAACACATTTCCCCACAAATCACTAATGAGGTGATAGGTCCAGAATTGGTCCATGTCTCAGAGAAGAACCTGTCAGAGATTGAGAATGTCCATGGATTTGTTTCTCATTCTCATATTTCACCAATAAAGGTAGGACAATAACTATGTTATGCTATGAATTATATTGTTTTTACTTAAGCTATACTTACGAGAACTATATTTTTGTGTACATTCCCCTACCTTTGGTTGATTTTAGTTTCATAGTTATAGGGAATTTCATGTACTTATTAATAATAAAGGTATTGTGTCCAGCTACAACTAAAAATATATTTTAAAAATAACTTTCTTAAGCAATAGTATCTTTAAGTCTAAAATTTTTCATGAGGAAGTAACTATTATATTTTGGATGCCACATTAAGACATTTTAAATACATATTAAATATCAATAGATACAATATGTGACTTTTCTTGATCCTGTCATCTCTCCCCTCAGAAGTAACCATAATCTTGAATTTGGTCTTTACCCTTTCTTATAAAAAAATTCTATCATATCCCCCACCTCCTGCCCAAACCCCTCCCACTGCCCCAGGAGCACTCAAAGGGGGCGTGGGGCAGGGACAACACAGGTGAGACTGTTGCACAGTGTTGTAGAGTTGCTGGAGTTGCTACCAGGCTGTGAAGACAGTGGATCAGCCATGTGATTGGCTGTACCTTTGGTTGACCTTTGTCTCTATCGCCCTCTCCCAGCCTTCCTGCTGGAAGGCATTGTGTTCCTGAGCACTGGTTCAAAGCCAATGCCAGCACAAATCCTGTACAGGCTTCTTCCCTTGGCTGCACCATTGCCCACCCCAGTGTTGAGGGTGGAGCTAGCGAGTCCTGTCCATAGCAGAATGTTCCAGCTGTTAACTTCAATTCTGTATGTCTCTTATTCCCTGGCATCCTTGGCAGGGGCTCAGATGTTAAAAGCCACTCCCTCAGCCAGGAGTTGCTCTGGACATTGTCCATCCTCTTTGCTACCCTTGCTGCCACTTGGTCTCTTTGGGTTTGTGGGGAGCATTTGCTCTGGCCAGGCCATGGCTCCACACCTGACTTGGGCCTGATGACTCTCTCTCTCCATTCTTTTGTGGGACTGCAGTAGCCTCTGGGTAGGGGGCCATTTTGCTGATCATAGGCCTGGTATTTCCACATCACCCTTTGCCTCCAAAGATTTCTCTCTATCCACATCCCTCTTTACTTTGGGACATGAGCTATAGTCACTGCTGGTCTTCTGGCTCACATGACATCCGTGCCAGACTCTAGAGGGTTCCTCTTCCCTTTCTGAGCTGTATGCTCACCTGATCACTTCATCCTCTGAATCTCACACCCCATTTCCCTTCCCTGTGAAGAGAGGAGATCTTTCAGTTCCCAAAGCCTAAATTCATTGGTGGAACGTGTCACCATGTCTGTGTCATCTCTGTTGCAGAGCAGTGGCCAGCTCAGTCCTTGGCAAAGTCCTGAACACCTGGGCTGACTGTTGCCCTGCCCATCCTATAGGTGGACTTTGGGGCTCCTAGCCTGTGACTTTATTTACTTTCCAAGCACTCCCTTTTCACCTTGGTCCCCCTCAGCAAGCATAAGACCCTTCTCCTTCCCTGATAATCTGTTGCCTCAGTAGAGAGGTGAGAAACTGCTGTCAGGAAATCCCAAGAAAAATGAAATTGTCCATAATCCATCACCTGTCACAGTGTTTGCTGTCATTTTATTTAATTCATTGAAAAATTCTATATATGCTATTTTGAATTGTCACATGAACATGGTTTAAAATACAGAGGTACCAGAAGGATACTAATCACTTCCTAGGCAACTTGTCAGGGTGGCTATGCAGTCATGCTTCTCCCAATACACAGGACCCATGCACAGGCTGCATCTTGCAGAAGCCCCCTGCAGCTGTTGCACTGTCTTTAACAACTGTGCAGAAGGTTCTTGTGTGGACAGGCTGCAGGCTGGCCAGCAGCAAGCAGTACCACCCTCGGTGTCCTTGTGCCTGTGTTTGTGAATGTGTATATGACCTTGTAGAATAAACCCTAAAGGTGGAATTACTGGGTCAGAGTGCCTGTCCTTTAGAATTTGGGCAGGTATTGCCGAATTGCTGTCAGAAACATTTATCCTCCCAGAGCTAGGATGTGGAGGAGTCCTTGCCTGGCACCAATGAGGCTCTAGGTACTGCAAAAAAAAAAAAAAAAAAAAAAAAAAAAAAAAAAAAAGCTTATTGTCCCCATTTACACTCATCTCTCAGCAAGGAGAGTGCCATTTTCATGGGCTGTGACATTCAACATTTCCTCAAGCTTTAGGTCTTGACCTAATTTGATATGTAAAAAGATATTTGATGGTACTGTTTTTTTTAAAGGACTTTTAGAGAAGTTTATTTAGCTGTTAACTTATCATCTATAAATACATCTAGTATTTATAGCTTTGTTATATTTAGGAAGAAAAAGTAACTTACACATATGAAAACATACTTTAAATGAAACACGGTTTTAATAGGAAGTGACTGTATAAGTTTAGTGATTTATTGCATTGTTAGAAAACGCACGTGTGAGGCCCTGGGTTTGATACAATCACATAAAAATAATAAATAAAGGAATTGTGTCCAACTACAACTAAAAAATAAATATTAAAAAAAAAGAAAGATGGAGGGCTGGGGTTTTGGCTCAGTGTAGAGCGCTTGCCTAGCACGTGTGAGGCACTGGGTTGGATCCTCAGCACCACATAAAAATAAATAAAGGTATTGTGTCCATCTGCAACTAAAAATTTAAAAACCAAGAAGAAGAAAGATGGAACTGGGCTTGTTAGCACATCCCTGTAATCCCAGCAATTCAGGAGGCTGAGGCAGGAGTATCTCGAGTTTCAAAGCCAGCCTCAGCAAAAGTGAGGCACTAAGTAACTCAGTAAAAATACAAAATAGGGCTGAGGATGTGGCTTAGTGGTTGAGTACCCCAGAGTTCAATTCCCAGTACCAAAAACAAAACAAAAAAAGGAAAGAAAGAAAAATGGAAAAAATCAACAGTGTTATTTTTATTTTACAATCAATAAGCCATAGTTTACATTGTAGCTTTAAATTTTTCTTTCCAACAGGTTTCAAAAAAACCTGTATTTAATAAAATATTTAAATACTTTAAAAAATTCTATGATCTATTTATATTTCTAATCAAAATGGGAGTTCATAATCCGCTTGAATCAAATGTATGAAATATGATATGTCAAGAGCTTTGTAATGTTTTGAACAACTAATAAGAAAAAAAAAGATATTTATTTGGTATAATTTGAACTTCATGTAATGGACTCATTATATAATCTTTGGCTTGTGTTTTTTATTCAGTATTGTATTCCTGACATTCTTTATTTAATTTCATTGTTCTAGAGTTTTCTGTTTTATAAATATAATATATATATTTTTTTACTTTTGGTTGGTGTTATTTTCCGATTATTACCGATTAATGCCAGGCTATTTTCTAGTAGTTGTATAATTTCCATTTTTAAAAGCAGTGTATAGCAGTTTTTAATTGATCCATTTTCTCAATAATTGATACTCTTATCTTTACCATTGTTTTAGTTTTGAAATAGTATCTTGTGATTTTATTATGCATCTCCCTGTTTACTAATGAGGTGGGATATATTTATTGATCATTTAGGCTTCCTTTTTGTAACATTTTCTATTTAGGATTTTTGTTTGTTTTGTATTGGAGCATCCTTTTTACTGATTTGTAAGAGTTCTTTATATAGTCCGAATATCAGTCCTCTGTTGGTTTTATGTATTGTGCATAAGAATCATTTATTAGTGAATTATGTACCTGGGTTTTATAATTCTCTTTGAAGGATGATTTCATGCTACTGATTAAGATCTTTAATGGTTATAGTACTATTTAGATTTTTCTGTTAACATAGGAATTTTTCCATTTCATATATTTTTCAAATTATAAGATCCTATTATTATCTTTTATAATACATGTAGGCATGACCCCCTTCTCATTCCTAATGTTGCTTATTTGTTCCTTTTTGTTTCTTCTTCATTCTTGCTAAAGGATGGTGAATCCCAAAGATTGACTATTCAAAGAATCATCTCTTAAAATTTTTTTTTCTTTTGTCCCTGGCCTGTGTACCTCTACCCTTACCTTCCATTGTCCTTATACCTGCATGTACACATTTATGTTCACACATACATACTACATATATTAGTTCATATGTAAAACAACTGTACATGTAAGGTACTGCATAACAATTAAAGATTATGTTTGGTAGAAGCAATCTGATCCTTCCTTGGGAAACAAAATGAGAGCTATCCAGGCTGTTAGTGGTAGAGACAATTCTTTTATTTTCTCTCACTTTGTCCTCTTTTTTTCCCCCCTGCTTTAAGTTGATTCTGTTTGTATATTTTTCTAGTTTCTCAAGTCATTTGCTAAATGTAGCCGCCTTTTCTAGTTTGTAAACTTTCCTTCACTGTATCCTACAAATGTATGTTTTATTTATCTAACATTTTATTTCTAGTGTGACCTTTTTTTTCTTTACCCCATTAGCTATTTAGACATGTGTTTCTTAATTTTTATTCTAGCTTGGTTCCTTAATCTGACTCATTTGTTCCCTAATATCCTCAATATAAGAGAATGATGTCAGTTTTACCTGATTTTTTTGATATCTGCTTTAAAATGCTCTTTTCTTTTGTACATGGAAAAGAACTTTTGTTATTACATATGTAGGACAAATGATTATGATGAATTATAGAAGTTGTACCTTACAGCTTTTTATAAACAAATGTAAGATTTATTTAAAGGATTATATTATTAAAATTAAAATGTCCTCTATCATCAGTTCTATGACACACCTGTCTTACATTTTACTCTTTTTGAAGTTGGTGTGTATCTTATAATTGCTGACATTTTAACATTGCTGTAGTTGAATGCAGTCTTCGGGTGGTTATATGTAAACATTGGTTGACACAGTCTGATAAGATAAAGAATGAATCTTAGTGTACTGTGGTAAAAAAATCAACAGGTTTCAATGAGAAACAGTTGAAAACCTGGCCATTTTTGTAGGTCATTTTCTTCTACTTTTTTAGTATATTTTCTTTTGGTAGGTATTAACAGCATCAATCTCTGAAGCATAAAT
The DNA here is from genome assembly GCF_964194105.1 of Spermophilus citellus. NCBI lineage: Eukaryota > Metazoa > Chordata > Mammalia > Rodentia > Sciuridae > Spermophilus > Spermophilus citellus. The sequence continues at coordinate 111,734,504 of NC_138188.1, read as the reverse complement.
AAGCCTCAGGGAACTATTAAGTTGAGCCAAATGGTCCCTCCCTTTGGCTTGCTGGCTGGCTGATTTATATCTGAACTAAACAAATACAGATTTTCATTCTTCAGTAGAAGTAGTAATTTAAATTTTGTTTCTCCTGTTTCTAAATCACACTTTACATCTTTTTTAAAAAAATGTTTTTCTCCATACTATAAACTTGTTATACACATTTTCTCATAGGTATAGTTCCCATGTAATATTATGTACCAAGTTTTTGAATATTTAAATTGAACAATTTTAATATTTAAAACTTGTTACAAAATATATATAGTATATTTGTACTATAATTTGTTGAACTTGTCTGATATTTAATATTTGTTATTTCCATTTTTATTAGGGTTTGTAAAGAAAATTTAGTGAATAATCTATAAGAAAGTACTTGGGCTATTTCTTTATGATGAATTTCCAAAAGTCAAATTACTGGGTCAAAAGCATATCAACATTTAAGTTCTTGATACAATTTGATTTGCATTCTGGTACACTTGTAATTATTAAGGTCTCATTTTCCCACTTTTTCTACCTGATACATAAGTTATTGTGGCAGTTACCACAAAGTAATTATTTGAGGTGTAGAATAGATTATGAGCGAACAACAGTTATTATGTAAAATGGTTAGAGTTCTTTCAGCTTTTTATTATGAACCCCAAATCGGGGGGGGGGGCACCTTATTTTGACATAAGGCAAATTTTAGTTTAAATTAAAAGAAAACTCAGTGATGAAGTACATTTTATTTAAATATAGTATCATGTACCAGATTATCAGTCTATTTGTTTTTTTGTTTTTAAGAGCTAATATGGGAACCATTTTCACTTTATATTATTGTGGTTTGGGGATGAAGCAAAGCAGCTATTAGGCTATTCATAAAACTCAGTCTCTGAATTATTTTGTAATTTGAAAAAGTATCTTTGAATATTAGTGGTTTGCTAACTAGAATATAAATTAGGCTCAGTCTTCATAACTCTAATAGAAGCTTATGGTAAAAATCAATTTAATAGAGACTATTTTAAAATCCGGTTAGCTAAAGTATTCATTTGTTTATCAGAAAATACATATATTCAGCAAACATTTATTCACCATTTATTCTGTGCTACTATATTAGATTTGAGTGATTAGTATTTTTTAGTTATTCATATTTTTTATTGAAAGGTGGTTAACATAGCATGGTATAACATGAAAAAATAGAGGGGGAAATTAATTTATTGCAGTTTTCTAAAGAAAGTTGACATTTAAGCAAGATGTTGAAGGATGTCAAAGTTGGAAGCAGTTCCCAGGACAAATAAATGTAGTATAAGGGTGATACTCAAAGGAAATGTCAGCAATGCAGGAAAGTTGATTGACACTTGTTAGGAACTGAGGACAAAGGTATGAAGTACCTGTATCTTGAGCTGATGAATAATAGCCTTGTGAAAGGTTTACCATTATGAAATGTGCTATGAAATAATCTATTGTGTTCTTAAGGTGATACTGGTGGTGGCAGTAGTTCTCATTACTAAAATAATGAATGAAATAAGATACCGATTGAAAGGTATTCAGAGCTTAGCATGAAGGTAATATGATTTCATAATTTTTTGTGGGGTTGGGGGGCGGTATTGGGGATTGAACTCAGGGGAGCTTAGCCACTGATACACATCCCCAGCCCTATTTTGTATATTATTTAGAGACAGGGTTTCACTGAGTTACTTAGTGCCTCACCGAGGCTAAGGCTGGCTTTGAATTTGCAATCCTCCCATCTCGGCCTCTCATGCCACTGGGATTACAAGCATGTACTACCGCACCCAGCTATGATTTCAGAATCTTATAGGGAAATTTTCTGGCCACCATTGGGAATAGTCTCAAGAAAGAAATTAGTGATATAACCCTGCCCTGATGGCACATGCCTGTAATCCCAGAGACTGAGGCAGGAGGATCACGAGTTCAAAGCCAGCCTCAGTATAACCGAGGCACTAAGCAACTTAGACCCTGTCTCTAAATAAAATACAAAATAGGGGTGGGGATTGGTTCAGTGGTTGAGTGCCCCGTGTTCAATCCCCGGTTATCACCCCTGACCAAAAAAGAAAAATTAGTGATGTAATGATAAAAAGAAAAATTATCTGATGAGAAAGAAAAGAATATAATGGGTGAATCTGGGGGCTAAAATAGTGTCAAAATTCTAAAGACTGAAAATGATTTTGAAACAGGAGAAGTGGTCAGAACCATAAATTGAACAGATAAGCAAAACATCAGTCCTTTTTCAAAATAGGTTCGAATCTAGATGAAGTGACAAGGAGGAGAATAGGTACATTATAGTATATGTTGCAGTTTGGAGTAATTATTGAAGAAACAAAAGAATTTCATTTGTTTTTTTCCTTCAATGGCAAGTAAAATTTTGTTCAAACTGGAAATGTGCAAAGTGAACGTTGTCAAGAGGGTATGTGAACAAGTAATTCTTATAAATGAATATATCTCGTACTTTGGATATATGTCATCCAGTATTAGTAAGAATCATGGTTATGATTAATATGAAATCACCAGCAGATGTTGTTGGTAGTTTTTAAAAAGTCATGAGAAATGAGGGTGACAAAAGAATGGACTTAAGCAAATATACCCCTTTGCACCTTTCCTGTTTTAAGCAAATAATGAACACTCTTTGAAATCAACTTTTTATCCATATCTCTGGAACATTAAAATAGTATTGGATTTTATCTTTCCAACTTTTTTGGATGGCTTTGGTGTACTAAGATGCACATGTAGTTTGTGTACAATCTGGCCACTAGATGGTGCTCATACAGAAAAGATGTGTGTGTGTGTGTGTGTGTGTGTGTGTGTGTGTGTGTGTGTGTAATTTTATCTCCCTACTAGATAAGTAACAAACCTATATTCTTAGTTCAGTCTTATCTCGGTAGAGTTATATGCTTTAATATTCCATATTAGTGATAAAAGAGTAAGAAAATACATACTACGTTGTTTTCACAGTGCTTTTACATCTGTGAGTTGTTCATTTTTTTTAGTTATTTTTAGAGTTTCATTATTTTTCCTCTGTTCTTTAACCTTTTTAAAATTTTCACGAAGATCATTTAATACTTGCCATTATTTTAATACCTAAAGGCCCTCCAATTTATGAGTTTGAAAATATCACAAATAAATAATTGAGCACCTATCACATATACATTTTGAACTGTCTATCTTTTTTAATAGTCTTAATGTTTATCATAACCATGTTTGAGGTTACATAATTCACTAAATATATGTACTTTGTTTACTAAAATAAGCTTTCTCCTGTTGTTCAGGCTAGAAATCTATATATTACCATTCTCTGAAGAAGAAAATTTAAAATTGTACAGAAAAAAAAGAATGTTGATCTTTGTATGGCATATTAAGATGTTAATTGTGATTGTTTTGGGTAGTTTTCGTTGTTTGTTAATTCTTATTTTGTTATTTTTAAATAGATTTTCAGGTTTTTCTATAATGAACATAAATTTTCTTTTAATGAAGTTTATCTCTCAATTCTGTTGTATAACAAGAGAGGGTTTTCTAAAGCATAGATCAGTTGGTAGTCTTCTGTTTCCCAAACAAATCATGTGAAAACAATTGTGATTTAGATGGTTTTGTACGTATGAATTTACCACTGGACAATAGATGAGATGATCGTAGATTTCTGTAGCTCAGGTAACAGGACACTTTCATAAAGATGCCCTTCTCAGAATTATAAGTTGTTTTCTTGATGTGAGTGGATTTGAATAGAATAATTATACATTGAGAAGTATTTTTTTCCCCTAAGAAGGATGGAATGGAGCAATCTGTCAAGTTCTTTGAATTTCTAGAATAAATATATATACACTAATGGTTTACTTTTCAATCTGTATTTCTGTTGTTTGCATCTTGAGGTGTAGGGGATTTGCATTCAGCATTTGTTCATTGTTCTTATTTTTGTGTTAATCCAGAATAATAAAAAACCCTTTATAGATTCCAGGGGTGTTTTGTTTTTCTTTTCCCAGGGTTTTTTCAGAGTATGTGGATCATAGTACATAGTTTGAGCTAACCCAATTACTGCAGTACTTGAATAAACTACATTAATCAGTTCTTAAAGTATCTGTTTCATAGGAAAACCTTAAAAAAAAATTTAGGAGAATTAATTAATTCATTCATTCATTCATTCATTCATTCATTTATTTTTAACCAGAGAGGATTCTTAGTTCTCTGTCTCCCTTTAATGTTTTCCTCTACTCTTCTATCTCTCAGAATCAGTCTATCTAGGGCCGCAAATTGCCAGCTACTAATAATTCTTAGGATGAAACAAGGAACTGTTATAATCTCTGTCACAAAACATCCTAACCCAAGAATCCCACGTGGCTCTCAACCCTTTTGGAGCATACTTGCAGCATCTTAGGGAAGGAATTATAGAGATAACATAAGCATCTTTGCTTGCTAAGCCAGATTTGCAGTGGACCTCATTTTGTAGTTTGCAATGCTACTTTCTAGTAGGCTGCATGTAATTGGTGCTGGTAGGCATATAGACAAGCAAGATTTTATCAGTCCACATCTGAAAAAAATATCTATGGCTGGGATTGGAGCTTATGTTATGCTTATATAAGATTAAAAGTTGATGGGAGTGGAGTTGTAGCTCAGAGGTAGAGCGATTGCCTAGCATGTATGAGGCACTGGATTCAATCCTCAGCACCACATTTTAAAAAATAAATAAATAATTTAAAGATATTGTGTCCATCTACAACTAAAAAATTTTTTTAAAGCATGTGGTTTTTAAATAACCGTATACTAAATAGCATAGCATTAAAAGGTCAGGCTTAGAAATGTAGTTTTCAAACTTAAAAGTGCTTAATTGTCACTTAGGTAACTTTTTAATTTGTACCCCAGGCAATCTGAGGTTCACTATTATGTTGAGAAACACAGACCTGGGTAAAGATGTTAGAAAATGTCTGTTTAGCAATCAAGCAATATATTTTTATGAACCAGAGTAGTATTTATATAATGTTAGATAAAACATATTTTACGGTTATAAAAAGAATCAATTCATTTGCACTTTTACACATTCAAAACCATATAATTTTAATGATTATAATAACACTAGAGGATCATGTTTATAATTTTCCTTAATTCTTTTTTTATCATGAAAGTTCCAGGAACCATATATTTATTTTGCTCATTTGTTTTTGTCTCCAGACTCTATCAACAGAAATCAATGTATTACATAAAATGATCATGCTACATTACAAATAGATTTCTCCCTATCAGTAGATTCTCAGTCTAATATGGATAGTACCTTCAAAAAACAGATCCATCGCTAAATAATGTAAGATCCTTCCTGGTGTCCAAATTAGTATGCAAATGACAAAGGTTCTTTTTGTGAAATTATTTGAACAATCATAACTGTTGGTAGAAAGAATCCTGTAATTTTAGATTCATTTTTATAATTTATGTAAGCCATGAAGATGCCATTGGATTTTACTACAGACTGTGACTGAAACTTGGTAATCCAGGGTTTCTCCACCCAGTGCATTAAATCAGGGAGCCCCAAAGGGTCTTGGTAGTCCAGTGTTTATAACATCCTTCTTTACCTGCTAATCGACCTCACTTCCTGGATTTCAGTCCGTCTAGTTATCAGCTAACAAAAGAACAGCTTTTGGTTCCTGCAGACGCTGGTGAAAAAATAATCACAAGAAAGAAATCCACCTTATGTCGTCTTTTTTGTCTGCAAAAATAAACCCAGCCATCATACAGCTAGCAGGTACAGAGGAAAGATACAAGCTCTTACATAGGAAGAAACTACAGAGAAAATGAGCATCATTTCTCAAGGTTTTTATTTTCTCTGATCTACAAGTGATGCTGCTGTAATTCTAGCTGCAGTTTTTACTGATCATTCACCACTCAGCAGCTGGTAGAGAAGTAAGACTGCTTGGCAACCACCTGCAGGGCTGCAGAGATGAATTACATTTTCGGAAACAACACACTTCTGTACTCTCGCGCCAGCCGAGGAGGCAATACTAGCTCTAGCCATGGCTCAGTAGGCCCAAAGCAGAAACACTGGGCAAAAAAGGGCTCTTCAGATGAACTGCAGGCTGAGCCAGAACCTTCACGCTGGCAGCAGATAGTTGCATTTTTCACTCGAAGACACAGCTTTATTGACTGCATCTCGGTAGCTACCAACTCCACCCAGGTAACATACCACTTGTTGAAATTATTTTCAATATATTTATGTTCAATTTGCTTTGCAAAAATGTTTAGTACAGATTTCTTATTAAAAATAGAATCTTATGCACTGAAGCCTTGGATGCGCAGATATTTATGTTTTCAGTCCATCTATGCAGGTCTTTAGCACAAAAGGGAACAAAAAATATTTTCCCTTATGCTCTTATGTAATGCCAAACAAACAGCCTCAAATTCTATTGAATGAGTTTTCTAAAAATATAAAAACATTAGCATTAAATTGTAAATTAATGATGCTCAGTTCCTTATTTTTAGACTGTTAAATGTTATATAGAGAGAGTTTGATATTTGAGCAAAGGAAATATCTATTTGTTTAGTGTTTCTGTGTTATTAGGTAACCTTAGGGAGATTGTCATAGTAAAGAAATAGAAGATAATATAAAATATTTTCATTTTAGTGTTTTTGATTATAGATTAAAACACTTGGCTAGGATTGAATATGTTTACATCTTAAAGTTACATTAAATTCAGTTAGTAAAAAAGATTTAATGAATCCTTCCATCTCTCTCTCAATACACACACACACACACACACACACACACACACACACACACCATCTAGAATTAATTTGGAATCAATAAATTTGTGCAGTTACATATTCATGAGAATTTTTTTCACATATTCAAATCACAATTTAAAGAGATGAGCAAACAGTAAAAGTCTTCCAAATTTTAAAGAAGAATCCCACAAAATCACTTCTTTTTGAGGAAATGAGTATTGAATATAGGGGAAAAAATATAAAATAAAATTGAGTGAAATACCTATTATTTGATATAAGTTTGGGATACGGGAAATAATCTTAAAAATTTGTTTAGCATATGTTTATCTAATTGTGAAAATAAAAGAGAAATAGTCTCATTTAAAAACAAGTTGAGAATGCTTTTGTCCTTTGACATCAATAATATTTAAATTAACAAAAATGCATACAGATATATACATAACCCTTAAGGCCTTTTAAAAATAAATTCCCTTAAAGCTGTTTTTAAAAATAATTAGAAGCAGCACTGTAAATATGAATTGTAACTATTACAGCTTTTTAAGATTGATCTTGGTTTTTAGAATTGTAATTTTTACTTTTAAATAATTTCAGCATTTTAAAGTAAGAAATTTTATTTTTCATAATGTTTGTGAGAAATGGAATTACCAGAGAAGGAAGAAGCATCATGTTACATGTAGGCTCTAAGGTTACTTATAGTCAAAATTTATTGAGGGACAGTGGTTAATTTTCTCTTAAATTGGATGCTGCCCCAAGAATTTTTAACTACAATTATATATATCCAAAATAAATGCAGAAACTGAAGGTTGCTGTTATTATTTTGTAGATGAATATCAAATAATATTTTTCCTCATCAACAAGAAATACCTTAAAATCATTATATATGTGAAATATACAATATATACATCTCTCTCTATATATACATATATATATATGGTTTATGTAAATACACTGTTGTATATTTGTAATGTACACAGATACATATTACCACTGAGATATCTGCAATTCATCTTAAGGTAATACAAATGAAAAAATAGGAGAAATGGTCACAGAAAAATATTGAAACCAAAGTATTTTATTATTGTTACCTAGGGGTTGGAACAAAAAGTTGCTCTCTATTGAGCTAAAATAGAGTTATGGCCTCTGTTAAGCCACTTTAAATCTTACTCCTCCCTCACCCTTAGTTTGGTTCATATCTATATACTGATAAACGGATTAATTTTTATTTCTTTCAGACCTTTTTCCTAATACTGCTCTTGTCATTCTTATTACTTTAGTGTTTTATCTCAGTGCCAACATTTTATTTTTCATTTTATACATTTTCTAGCTGAAGTATTGGATAGATTAGAAGTCTTTTGTTATAACTCAGTGGAGTTCATTTTACATGATAAAATTTAATGGGACCAAGAAAGAACTTTAGTCATACTTGCATCTTAGTTGATGTTAGAATACATTTTTCTTTTGTACCAACTCAGTTTTGTTTTGTAACACCAGAGAAATTTGTTGTTAGAAACAAAGTAGATTCATGAAATCTCATTTTAAAGCATATATCATACACTTTGGAAGGTGATAGTATGATAGTGTTTTATATTAGTGATTGATAAATAGGGATCTCCTATTTTGGTGTTGTCAGAATGCTCTTTTCTAAGACTTGACATGAAGATTAATTTCTAGCCTTAATTCCTTTTGTATAGGCTTTACAAAACTTTTAGCACATTGGAAAGTTGTTAGTAAATGGATTTTATTAGTATATAAATCATTACTCTGATTAAATACCCCCCCAATTTGTTACAATTTATTTAATTTACAGATTCATCTAAATTGCTTGTCTTTCAAGGTATTCATGCTCATAACTGAGATTGTGTCAGATTCTGCTTAATATTTGTAATTTGGTAGGGAGTGATTAATAGTTTTTGAATAATGAGGAAACAAAGTGGTTATGAAGTCTAGCAAGATGCCCATCTTATTGTTGGTGCTCAATAAATGGTTATGAAATTTGTTAATAAATTTCTGTTTTAATCAGCTAGAATGTTATCATTTGGCCTTCTAAAATATGGCACCTGATCCGACACCTCTTGTGTTCCTAAATTAATTGGATGTGCTCTGTTCCTGTTCCCTCACAAGTACCTTTAGTTCTTGTAGTAGCCCATCTCTAACTCCTCTTCTCTTTTTTCCCCTCCATTTTTTGTATTATCCTCAAGCTATGAAATTTCCCCATGCACCTGATTTTCTCATCTTTTCCAACTTCTATTGAATAGTGATAGCTATATGACTTAAAAACTCTGATTTTTTATCATTTAGTTGTATGTCAAAATCTAACATTGTAGGTTGGGGGGCTTGTTTTTTTAAATGTTAAATTAAGGCAAGTTTCTTAATAAGTGACCTATGCATTATCAGGCCCTCCTTGGTTTCTCACCTCTGCATCCCTCCTATTTTTTAGGACTGGTTGATACCAGTCTGCCCAGCCCTATACTCTTAGACTTTGTTTTCTTGATAATATCAATGTTTATTAATGATAGTAATAATCATGTACACTTTGAATGGCTATAAAGTGTGAGGTCGCTTTATTTAGCAATCATTCATGTATTTCAGACTACTTGAAATTCCTAACATAAATCATTGTAAGTATTCAAACAGGTTCCCCAAAACAATTAGCATAACAAATTTAAACTGAGAACAACAAAGTTGTGTTCTTAGGAGTGAATGAAACAGACATGATATCTTGTCAGAACTGAAAAAGAATATTAAAACTTTCTTAAGAGTAAATATTAGCCACATGAATTGAGTAATCAGCTGAGAGGAAAAACCCTGTTCTAAAATACAGGGAAACCATTTTAAAATGTATGGGCTGATATATGTAAAAAAGATACATTTGTCCCAGCAGGTACATTTTGAATATGAGGCATTTAATTTTCAGAGCTAGCTGTGCATTGGATATATTTGTCACCCCAAACGGAGATAATAATAGTATCTAACTTCACTGAGTTGCTTCTGCTAAATGATTTAACATACATAGCTTACTTACAGTAGCACCTGGCACATAAATTCTATCTTAGAGTTAGGTGCAGATGTTATTACAATTTTAGTTTTATATTGTTTTAACTCTGATAATCTATGAACAAATTTAAATATGGGTAGTTAAGAATTAACAGCATCTAGAGTAATGTAGCATATTTAAGCATTTGGCAAAAAAATATTGTTGACTGAGTTCACTCTTAAGTACAAACCACCTGCTTTTTTAAGAACCATGGTCCTCAACATCTTTATTTTATTTGCTCATTCATTCATTCATTCATTCATTCATTCAGCTAGCTAGCAGTACTATGGGTTGAACCTAGGGGTGCTTTACACTGAGCTACATTCCTAGCCCTTTTAATTTTTTAATTTTGAGACAGATTTGCTAAGTCTAGCCTTAAATGGCAGGCACAACCATGCCTGGCTTCAACATCTTTAAATTGTACGATTTAAGGGATGGATCCTCAGAGCCCCTCAAAGCCCCGATGAAACCTGAGTTCCTGATCTTGCCTATCCTCTGAACACTCTTTCTGCAAATTGATAAAACCATTTACAAGAAAATGACTAAACCTCATTGTTTATCTACTTCTTACCAAGGTCCCCCATACATCATTGGAACTAATCATAGATCCTTCATCCCTTTTAGCCTCCATCACCATGAAAAGCTCAAACTTTCCAGATTCCTCTCATGCATTTCCTTGTCCCTGTGTTATGCTGGTATGTCCTTAATCAATTTTAAATTCCCATTGTCTTTAACGACCCAAATCTGTTCACTCTGTCTTTTTCAACTCCCAGTTTATCATCAGCAAAATCTCTTTTATGCACATTTTTTTTGTGATGGTTTATCTTACTGAAACATTGCATCCCCTGAGAATACTCTTTTTATATTCTTCACAAAAAGTGCAACTTCTCACACCCCATAGTCTATTAAACCAACAGGTAGAATTAATGTCTTAATGTCTTTCTTTGCTTAGTGTCATTGATATCTTATAGATAGCTTTTTTTTTTTTTTTTTACATTCTGCCTCTTTAAAGAAAAAAAGTTAGATGTCATCAGGTAGTATTTTCTACTTTTCATCTCTTGCTACTCATCTGCATCTCTCCTGGTCACTCTTACTCATTGATTCTTTCAACACCTGTTACTATTTTTTTTTCTCTTCCCATCATTCTTAGTCATTTTCAATATCCCTAAATGGTCCATTTTAAATCTTGACTTCTCTATGATATGTTTATCTCTAGCGAATTTATCTTTCACCTTAGTGATCTACTTAAATGGTTATATTTGACTCTTTCAATACCATCAACTGTCCTGCTTAAATAATCCTGATTAAACACATTAAACTGATCAGCACTTTTTCTTTTCAGCTTACTTTCTTTAGTATGCCCACTACAGTGATTTTTTTAAATCCTTTCAAGACCTCCAGCTTCATTTTTTACTATTTATTGTCCTTTTTAATATGCTCTCACATTCCTTCTTGCCTTTCTCAAATTCCATGGTCCATAACTATAAACTCTGCCTTATAAAATCCCAGTTCTCTTGTCCTGTGTTGCTTTATTGATAAAATTTAGCCTTGTTTAATTGCAGCTTTGCTTCCTCTACACAGCTCCCAGACTGCACATGAAGCCTACAGTAATACCTGGTTCCTGACCTTCGTTCTCAATTGATAATCTTACTTTGTATGCCCCCCGTTAAAATAAAGGAACCATCTATGTTCCCAAAGCTCACCTTTCACTTGTGTATTAGATTGTAGACCCTTTGACTATTCAAGGACTTCCGAAATTTTCTTTTTTTCTTCCCTGCATCATCTTTCTTTTCCTCTATACTAGATAATTCCTATCAACATAACATACCTGGTGAAATACCTTTCATTAAAGCAAATAGGCAAATAACCTATCTCATATGGAATATAAATTATCAAATGTAGTGATCAATTCTCAATCTTTGTTTTACTTGACCCCACAACAGGTGTTAACACTATTACTCCCTCCTTTTTTTTCTCTTTTAACTCTTGGATGCTACCTTTATGTTATGTTTATTGCTATATCCCCAACTTCTTTAACAATGGTGGCAACATAGTAAGTGAAGAGAAAATTTTTGATGGATGAGTAAAGAGACAGGGATAATCAATTTTGTATTAAGGTGAACCGGAGCAGGCGTGTTTCTCTCTTTAATTCTCCCTTAGACCTTCTGTAAAGCATGTATTACTTCAGTGTTATACTGACACTGTCTAGCTGATGATTCTTATTTATGCCTCTGGGGAGAAATATACCCAAGGAGTCAGAAAGATGCTCTTCAATTCTCTCATAATCAGGGCGACTGTATACATAGACCAAACTGTGTAATTTTGATGGAATGGGGGAACTACGAAAGAAGGACTATTAAAGAAGGACAACAGTATAATACAGACTTTCCAAGCAAACAGAGGCATGTGGTTACTTAGTTGTACCATTTATCTTCTGACCATTCCCACCTGGCATTGAGTCTAAATATTCCCACCATGACATCTCCACCTTGAACCATCCTGAGATTGATCTAATCTTGTTCTCTCTACATTTTTCATACCTTTGGTCATATGTTTAGTGATGATAGTGTTTTGAAGTCATAAATATATATAGCTGTTCTTGATCTCTAAGGAGAGGCTTATGTTTAGTGTAGTGCCTTTGTATAAAACTAAGATATACAGAGAGTAGGTAAGCCATCTTCTTAAACTGCTTTGGAAGTGTTTACTCTGATTGATAGTAGTATAGTTTCTAGGAAAAGGGGTAGAAATAGTTTCCTGTTATATTGATCGTGAGAGGCTGTCTCTTGACAAAGATATTTATTTCTTAATTTTCTACTGATTCAGATTAGAAAATTAATTGTTCCCTTTCACACCAAGAATATTGTAGAACATATGTTGTGTCTCCATTTCTGTGGAATTTTTCAGGGCATCTAAATGCATTTATTTTAAAATGCGCTTAAATGATATTTAAGAACTAGTCATTTGTATAATAGGACACTTTAGAACAAAATAGAGTTGAAGTTTAAACAAAAAGTAATTGTTTATAATGGTTATATAAGCTTTTACAAAATACAAAATTGATCTTACTTTTTAGCAGTTGCACTCTTTGGTTTATGTAGCCAAGTGAGTTGAAACTTAGGTTCGTGCAAAAACCTACCTGTCTGTAGTAGGTTTGTTTATAATTGTAAAAACCCATAAGCAAACAAGATGTCCTCCACTAGGTAACCAGATAAATGAAATGTGCTTTAGACAGTGTAACGTTATTGAGTGCTAGAAATAAATAAGTTATCACATCACAAAAAGACATGGAGGAATATTAAATGCATATTACTAAGTGAACAAAGCCAATCTGGAAAGGCAACAAGTTGTATGATTCTGACTTAATGACACTCTGGAAAAGGAAAAACTATGAAGACAGTAAAAAGATCAGTAGTTGACAGGAGCTAGAATAGAGGGAGGAATGAACAGGTAAAGCATAGATAATTAAAGACAGTGAAACTACTCTGTATGATTCTATAATGGTGGATACATGACATTATATACTTGTTGAAACCCATACTATGTTCCAACAACAAGAGGGAACACTGGTAAAAACTATAGACTTTGGGTGATATGTAGGCTCATTGATTGTATCAAATATTCTTACATTGGGATGATAGTGGATGGGGCTATGGGTATGTGGGGCAGAGGGTATATGGGAACTTGCTGTACTTTCCAGTTTTGCTGTGAAGCTAAATATGCTCCAAAAATTAGTCTCTATGGTTTTGCCTTTTCCAGAATGTCATGAAGTTGGAATTATACAGTATGTAGACTTTTCAGATTGGCTTTTCTTTTGCTTAGGAATACGCATTTAGCATTCCTCCATGTCTTTTTGAGGCTTGATAACTTGCTTCTTTTTTTAAAAGTGCAAAATTAGTATCTTAATTTAGTCTAGATTGGCTTAGTTTGAGGAACTAAATAAGTGAAATTTATTATATAAATTCTTTATAGAGAGGAAATGTGTTGCTTTCTAATTTGTACTTGCTATATAGGGTCATAATTATTAGATGTCCCTTCTATCAAGAACACATAGACAAAAAGCAAGAAATTCCGTAGGGTACAATTTTCATATTTTAGCATAAACAAGTTTTAAAGTTAACTTTTTAAATACTGTGTTAATAATGATGCTGAAAAATGACTGACCACACACACAATTTCTTGGGAAATTTGGCCAACATTTTTGCCCATTTTTGTATTTCATACCTCTTATACAGTTTCATCTCAGTAGTAAATTGAATAACGATTTCGTTTAGTATCAACTGCTAATATATAAGCTTCACAAGGACTGGTACAATGAGATGTGTGGGGTTTTGTTTTTAAACCTCAGAACCTAGCATGGAGAATGTACTGGATAAATATTCGTTGAATAAATAAAATATACAGGTACTTACTTTCATTTAATCATATCATGGCTGGGTTGAAATTTGGAGCTTCTAAATATGATATGGCCACTCCGAATTTCACACACCATTTTTAAGTAGAATTGTGGCTTAAAAAACGGAAAGAGTACACGTGATATTTTGTTAAGATCATGTGTATTTTAGAAGTAATTCACAGCAATCTGTGAAAAGCTGTGAGGTATGTATACTTTTACACATAAGTAAAATTTGAATTCTTATCATTAAAATTCGACTTAATATCAACTTTTTAAAGATATTTTACTGTGTTATTCATTTTACTTCGTGGCACTGTTACATAACATTTTTAATCCTACATTTTTATATCAAAGTTTAGAATTTTGATAAAGTTAAAAATAGTTGTTCAGACTGTGGAAAACAGTAGCCTACAATTATCACCTTATTTAAGAAACTTTAAATAAACCCACTGATGTGATAATTTTACCCGCATATGCAAATTAGTGAATAAAAACTGGACCTATTTTGTGTGAGTGCAAGCCAACTGGCTATGACATCTGCCAGCCATGGATTTTTGAGAGAAGCCAGAGCACAGTTCTGTCCCTGAACAAATTAACTTCAAAGACTTTACCCCATAACCCTCTAACAGGAGTTCTGCCTATTCACTCTTTTTTCTTTAGTAAGCCCCAAGTTAGTCCTGTTTATGAACAGTGTTTACAGTGTTTGTGAAACCAAACTCTGACTGAAGACTTGACCAGGTAGCTCTAGCTCTGGAATATGAAAAAGTTAGGTTTACGGCAGATTGGGAGTACTTTATTGCCTTACAAGTTTTTTTATTAGTCCTGAGAAAAAGAACTAGATATTATAATCTGGAATTTAAATTAAAACAGATTCCACCCTCATTGTTCTATATTTAACTCGGACTACTCTTTGCAGAATAATCTAATGTATGAAAAGTAGTCAGTTCCCAATTTTGGAAGACAGAGGAAAAACAGATAAGATGCATTCCAATCTTAGAATTAATTGCTTCAGTTATACTATTCACTCTATACCATACACCATAGCAGGATTTTGGAAAGAAAAAAAAAAAAGAACAACAAAAAAAAATCATCTTAATCACTTTTTCCAAATTGCGGTCTATATACAGTATAGAATTAGATTCTTTGATTTATGGTAGCACAGATTTCTTATATAGGCTGATTTTTGTAAAAAGTATTGTCAAGAACTCTAGATGAAATTTGAAGTTTCCATATGTTTTTTACTTGTTTGTGTTTTTAAAAATATTTATTTTTTAGTTTTAGGTAGACATAGTATCTTTATTTTACATTTATATGGTGCTGAAAATCGAACCCAATGCCTTGTGCATGCTAGGCAAGCGCTCTACCACTGAGCCACAACCCCAGTCTCATACTTGTTTGTGTTTTACCTTGTCATGCCCATGGCCCATGTTTAGGGAGTGTTGCTAATTTTTATTATCATGGATTAAGTATTGCAGCAGAAGTAAACCAATATAGCTAGGAAAAACTTAACCAGAGAGGTCTTAAATTTTCTGTTTTTCTTTGTTGATTTCACCAGCCACGTGTTGTTTCTTCATTTTTAAAGCACCCTGAAGCAGGAGTCAGCAAACTACAAAGCCACCTGCTTTGTAAATAAAGCCCTGCCTATTTGTATATTGTCTGTGGCTGCTTTTTAGCTACAGCAGCAGAGTTGAGCAGTTGCAACAAAAACGGCATAGCCCATAATATTAATTTTTTCCTGGGAAAATATTTGCCAAACCCTAACCTATGGATTGATGGAGTATTTATTTCCATTTTAGAGTATTATATATTATCTTTGCAATAAGATAGTGCTAACAATAAGGATAAAACTCTTCTTAAACTCTTTTAAGGAGCTTGAGTAGTATCCTGGATAAGTATACTATCTTTAGCGAATGATGGCCTGAGTTTAATTGTCTGTATTCTGCCATGCCCTAGTTATAGCACCCTGGAAAAATAACCTATATTTTGAGTCTTCTTCTTCATCTGTAGAAAATAGGAATGAAAATACTATCTTAATCAATATTTAGTGAGAATTAAATGAGGTAGTGAATGCGAAGACTTATTATAACATGACATCAGTAAGGTCATTATCATCTTCATCACCACCAACATGACAACAACCACTATCATTGTCACTGGCTGCAAACACTGTTCTGGCCTTTTAAGTAAGCGTTCTAGAGATGTGGAGAAGAACCTAATTATAGAATGATAAAGAATTATGTCATAGCTAGAGGATTGCTAACCTTAACAGGGTCCAGCCAAGAAAACAGAAAAATCAATTATTTTAACATAGAAAATGTAAAATAGGGAATTGGTTAAATGGCTGTTAGAAAACTGAAAAGACAAAGAGGGAACATCAAGGTAAAACATTGATAGTAACAGCAAGAAGTACATACCATTTAGGGGAACAAAGGCCCAATTTGAACTTAGGAGAACCTAGAAGTTTGGAGGAAAGGTACCATTGTTTTGTTTTTTAATTATAAACTCTCAGAAGATTTACTTATTGCAGTTTGACAGAGAGGAAAATCCTTTAAGAAAATGTACTTGGCCAAGCCATGTTTATTTTCAAATAGGCATTTTTAGGCAATTAGTTAACCTCTAAGGTTGTCAAATGATAGAATTTCTTGAATACCTTCTGGTTGGTAGTAACTGCCAAAGCACACAGAGAGAACCATTTAGCAGTGTCTGCTATGTGTTTAGCATGAAAGAGGGAACATGGGAAGAATGAGGTTTAAAGTACTGATGAAATTGATCCAACTTGATAATTATATAGTTTCATTTGTTGAACACATATATATAAAATATGTCCGGTGTGCACTATTCTAGACACCAAGCACACAGGAATAAACTGAACAGAAATCCCTGCTCTTATAGAGCTGTGTTAAAATAGACAACTGGTAAATGTAATTGACTAAAATATGTAGCATTCTGGAGGAAAAGTAACGAGAATAAAGTAGGAAATGTATAGGTTTGTTTTAGGGGAGCATAATAGAATAACTTAGAGGGCTTCAACTTAAAGGTGATGTTTGGGAAAGACAGGAAAAGAAATTATGGAGTTGAACCATGTGGGCATCTAGGCAAGAGCATTCCAGGCAGACAGACAAATAGCAGTAGTTCTTAGGTGGAAGCATGTGTAAGATATTTGAAAAGCCACAGGAGGGCAACATGGCTGAAACAGTAAATGGAGAATCGAAGGCTGTGGCTTCAGAAAATAACAGGGGCCTGAATCATTAGGGACTTGAGGAGAGTAGGGCTAATATGATTACTAGGGCACATTAAAGGCCCATTTTAAGTTAATAGTTATGAAGTCCAGTGTTATGCATGTTTCTATAACCACGTGCTGATAAAGATCAGGTTAAAAAAGCATATTACAATTGGTAATTTTATCCTTATTTACTATGTAACCATATTTTTAAATTTAGGTTTTAGATCTTTATTCACTTTAGCTTTTTAATGGTTCATGCATCCTTTTATCAGTACTGCAGAATCATCAGCTGAATGCTGATAGAATATCATCTTTTCATAATGAAGGAACCCCAAACCTTAACTGAATATTATGAATCTTGAAAGTAGAAATAATTTATGAGCTAGTATGACTGTATGAACTTGCAGATTTGCACCTGTGTTTCTATAAAATTAATTGCCAGGTCTGCTTTCCTTTTTTCCCTAGTTACAAAAACAAAAACAACTTTTTTTTTTAATTGTAAGGGTTATCTATCTATCTATATACAGTACTTTGATTGAATCCAGGGACACTCTACCACTGAGTTACATTTTTATTTTGAGACAAGGTGCACTAAATTCTTTAAGATGGCCTCAAACTTGCAATCCTCCTGCCTGTTCCTCCCCAGATGTGGGAATACAGGCTTGAGCCACTGTGCCTGGCTTACAAAAAAATGGATTTACAACCCTTAATGATTTAATTTAAAATATTAATTCTTTAAATATTTGTTTCTGAGATAGTTATCGCATGGATTTTTATGTACCTGGTTCAAATAATATGTTTTGGTTTTGGATTTTTTTTTTTTTAACTGCACAGTTTATATTGAAGGTGTCTGTTTGCAGTGACAGTTGACTGAAGGGCATCTGAATTATACAAAACAGATTTAAGCCATTAAAAACATCTTTTTCTGAAGATACAGGTCCTCTTTTGAATACAGTGATTTCCAGGTAGAGTCTTTATAAAGCTACATTTTTTCTATAAACATTCAAAAGGCTTGTAGGTTTTTCTTGATTTCTCTCTCACTTTTAAATACCTTTTTTGACATTTAATCAGAGAAATGTGTCATTATAGCATAGTAAATCTATAAACAAAGGATCAAAGAACATGGATTAAACATATAAATTATTCATACAAAAACAAAAACTAAGGTCTTTATTGACCAATGGTGGCACTTTTCCTCGTTTAAGATATTGATACCAAAATATTTGCTAGTTCATTTATTTCATTTTTTCCTTAAAATGTGATATGATGATTTTTTTTAGACTTTATTGAATTTTTTTTTGTATATTCTGAGAGCTCAGTTTATTCCATTCATGAAACATGGTAATGTAAAATTAAGCATTATTGTTTTCCTGATAGTATGATTTCATTTATCTTCTTGGGAGTTTTATCTTAAAACTGTGAAAATCATTTTTGTTTGTTTGGTTTTTGGATTTTTGTTTTATTTTGGTTTTTGTTTTGACCATGCTAGGGATCAAACCCAGAGTCTTGTGTACACTAGGTAAGTCCTCTACTGCTGTGCTACACCCCAGCCATGAAAATCATTTAATAAATAATTCAGTGAGAAAAACTTTTAAAAATGTATTTATATAGCTTTGCAGCTCTTTTATGCCTGAGTCTAACTAGGATATAAGAAAAGTGATTTTTAATTGCTATTGTGGGTATTACTCATAACAATCCTGCTTTGCCATCAGGCCCCATGATACACCAACTCTACATCCCAAATCCAGACTGTTCATTTCTGTGTTCACCATTATCACCATTCAATTTAAGTCACCAGTCACCTCTCAACTGGATTATTACAGCCTCATAATTGTCCCTTCTGTCTCTTCCTGTTAGGATTTATATGCACATAATAAAAAGCATTTTGGGGGGCCAGGTGGTGGAGCGCTTGCTTAGCCGCATGAGGCACTGAGTTCGATCCCTGGCATCACATTAAAAAAAAATAAAGAGATAAAATAAGTAAAGATATTGAGTCCATCTATAACTTAAAAAAAATTAAAAGCATTTTAGCTATTTTAAGCAGAAATGGATTTATAAAGATAGTAGCCTTACTCAATACACACTTAACTATTGCATGAATAGAAGTCAGGGAGGGCAGTACATTATCATAAATGTGGATATGCCATACAAATTATGCACGTGACTGTACCTAATGTGGCTTCACACCATTTTGATGAAAATCTACCTGGTAAACACAGGTTCATAATGTTAAGATTTTAAATTAGATGTAAAATATAGAGTTATAAAGAAAGTAAGAATCATTTAAAATTCATCAGTTTAAACATTTTTCAGATAACTGTCAATTTGATGCTGGTTTTCAAAAGATACTATTAAAATATGTATGATCTAGCCAATTATTTTATAGAAATACACAATTTTCTGCAGTATTTCTTGAGACAGTGTTAATATTATAACCTTTGTTGTCATGGAAACAAATCTCTGAAGGCAGACTCAGATGCTAATGATTCCATGGTGTTGCTATGGATAGAAACAACTAAGACTGTTGCTAGTCACATGGTCATGATTTTAAAAACCAACAAAAACCTTTTGGAGCTTATTTTATTAAGTGATACAAACAGAGTGGGACAGGATGATGGCACAGTAGTCATTGTCTAATAACTAATTATATAAGATTTTCAAGTTTAAAATACTTTTCTGTAATACTGGTTACTGAATCTTGGTTACTGTATATAATGGTTATTGCATATTGCTGCCTCAGTATTTGTTTTATTTATATATATATATATATATGATTACCATATTTAACATTATTTGTTTAGAGCTGTATTTGTTTCAAGTGAATCAAATGTTCTTCTGTAATTCTCTGTTATGCTCAGAAGTTTATTATTTGTGGCTTAGAAATTGTGTGTGTTGACATGTCATTTACTTTTGAAGTATTTGCCAGCCTTAAAGAAGAGGCAAGGGCATGTGTTCTTTTGCAGAGTGCTTTGCTCAGTGCCCTGGAGAGGGTGGGATGGGTTAAGATGGCATATGTTTCTTTTAGGGATTTTTAAAAATAGTATCTGGATCCTTATCTAAAGAAGATGGGTTCCAGAAGAGGCTCAGAGCCAGAAGGTTACTGAGGGGGTTAAAGAGAAAATTGAAGCATTATAGTATATCATAAAGGGTTTGAAAGCAACTACCAGTAAAGAAAATTATCTGTGCTCAGCCTTGAAATTTGACATAAGCATGTTCCTTCTCTGCCTTATTTTCATATCAAATTATAAATTAGCTAATATATTATTTTAAAGACTGGAGACCATTGCTAAGAAATAATTTGTGACATTTTTCAAACATTTCAAAAATACACTTTTTTTGGTATTTAAAAAAATAATAAAGAGGCACAAGGAAACTTAAGAGGGGACAGATATATTTCAATTTTTCAATAAATCCTTTTGTAAAAATAAAATAAAATTGAATTTTAAAAACTTTAGACCAATTATTGACATTTTATGACTATAGACATTTATTTTCTTGTGTATTCCTTACTTTGGGTTTATGTAATGTTACTGATTAGATGCATCTTTGATAGAAATATCATAGAAGGCCAGGCACGGTGACGCAGGCCTGTAATACCAGAGGCTTGGGGAGACTGAGGCAGAGAAGATCATGAGTTCAAACCAAGCCTAGCAACAGCGAGGCATCAAGCAACTCAGTAAGACATTGTCTCTAAATAAAATATAAGAAAATAGGACTGGGGATGTGGCTCAGTGGTTGAGTGCCTCTGATTTCAATCCCCAATACCAAAAGAAAATAAAAGAAAAAGAAGTAGTATCACAGAATTGATTATGTGCTCTCACGTTATCCTAGCAGGTGGTATATGATTTCAGTTTGTCCCACAACTGGTGATGTTACCTTTGATATTTCTTGAAAGAACTATAACAACAGTGGTTGCCAAGTGATTATTTTATAATTCCATTCTTCTACAATTTTTAGTTGGCATTTGGTTGTAAGGAAATGCTTTTATGAACTCTTAGATTCCTATTATTGAGGTGTATGCCACTGTTGTTATTATTTATTTTGATCCCAGTCTGGCTAGTGGCAGCCTCTCAACTGACTTCTGAGTCCTTTGTGATACCCCTATTATTCTTTGAACACTTCATTTTTTCTGACACAGCAAAATATCTCGATTCATATTGTACTTGCTGGGCTCAAGCACTAGAATCAGCCATTTCTCCAAGGGCCCTATTTTATTTTATTTTTTACTGGAGAACAGATATTTAGAAGTAAAGAAGTAAAGACCAGGGTACTAGATATGTTCATGCTTTGGGGGTGATAAGTGTTGCCTTTTTTCCCAGTGGGCAGTAGGGAATATATATACTCATACACACATTTATGTCATTATTTATTTTTGTATGTGTATACATTGAAAGATACGTGTTATACTAGTACCTCTAATTCAGTCTAACACCGAAGGTTTTATGCTACTTTTCTCCCTTTTCATATTTATAACTCCCATTTTCTGACATGAGGAACCTTATTCCCATTATTCTATATATATTTATTTAATAGTTTAAAATCCCCTATAATAAGCATTTTCCATCACTCACTGCCCTAAGTGGACACCTTCCTTACTCTGCTGTATCACCAGTAGATCCCCTTTTACTCTACTAAGGACTCCAAACCTCATGCCTGGCTGCTGTTATTGCCATATAGAGACTCCTCAGTTGAGTCCCAACAACACACATCAGCCTGCTGCCACTCTGCCCATGGACACCCACCCTTTCACCCTGGTCAGGCTTCAACACCCTAAACCAGGTTGCTTTCTCCTCCCTATTCCCAGCACCCAGATGTTCTCCTTACCCTACTTGAGAAGTGTACTTTTCTGTTCAATAAGTTGTTGCCTATAGCAAGGTCATGACAGTAAATCATATTCTAGAAACTTTATTTTGTTTACTTCTCTCAATTATGTCAGTAAAATATGAGTTGATGTTATGGATGGTTCAAATTAGGGATCAGTATTCATTAGATTTGATATATATCCAGTTGGTCCATCAGTAGTTCTTTTAGAACCATCCTTTCATGCTTTATCATAAATCATTGGAAGAAGGTCATATAAATGTTGCAAAGAAAATCAGTTATCTAAATTTGTAATTTTAATTTTATAATATGGAATTTTAAAACAGTTTTCATAAAAGGAACTGGGTATAAATGGTGATTAGAGTCCCCAGAGGCTTTATTCATAATGTACTCTTAAAAAATTATGGTAAAATGTATATAACATAAAATTACCATTTTGACCATTTTTAAATGTATTATTCAGTGGTGTTAAATACATTCATAGCATTATACACATGTCATCACTCTCTGTCTCCAGAATTATTTAATCATACCAAACTGGGAACTGGTTTATAATGGGAACATTGGAGAGAGAGAAAGAACCAGGGAGATTAGTGGTATCTTGGTTATTATATATTGTTGCCTCAGTATTTATATTGTATATACTGTTAGAGTATGTAAACAAGTCTAGATGGCGCCTGGCAAATGTTAGAGTCTGTAAACAAGTCTGGATGGCGCCTGGCATATTGCCAGAGGGAGTGGTTTGTGAAGTAACACCAGCGAGCCATTAAGTGTGGAGATTTCTTATTGGTTGACTGATGTATCTAGTTTATGCTAATTAAGATAAGCTGTGTGGAATGGATAAATACCTCTGTTGTCCTACAATAAACGGCTCCCACTCCTGCTGTATCAACATACACAAGTTGTCCCCCCCCCCACCCCGTTATTCTGCTGCAGCCGGACTGCGGCAATATACATGTATTATATTTGACATTTTCAGTTTAGAATCTTCTTATGCAATTCCCCAGAATTATATCATCCTTTCAATCTTGTCCTCAAATCATCCTTTTATATTTTATTTTTAATCTACTGTAAGAACTAATATTTATGCCTGTTGAAATTTTTTAAAACAGGAAATCCTGGCATCAGGAATAAGCTGAACGTCAGTGGTGAAATGAAGAGTTGAATAGGCTCCTTAGCTTCTTTAATGCTAAAACACTGAGAGTTGTAATGCCTTTTAAAATAATTAATACGAAATATATTTCCGCTTATTTTTTAGAGAATGTGATGTTAAAAGATGATAATAATTTTCTCTTAATATGTACAGATTCTATCCCTCACCCTGCATTTATAACATTACTATGTATTTGTTTATGTATTTATTGTTGACAGTTGAAAAAAATAGAATTCAGTTTAAAGAAGAAGCGGGAAGAGTGTCTGCACTTATAATCCTGCTCCCAGAGGTTAACTTTCAGACATTTCTTTCCATTTTTTTATGTGTTTCATTTTCCCTCTTTTTTACTTAGTGTTATGTAATAAACAATATCCCATATGACTTATGAACTTATTCTTTTTTAAAATCATAGGTTCTGAATTCTTTTTAATATATTTTCATATGGTCCTGAGGATTGAACCCAGTGCCTCACACGTGCAAAGCAAGTGCTCTGCCATTGATCCACAACCATAGCCTTATAAATTTATTCTTACAAATAATTTTTAATTGCTATATAATATTAATTCTTACATAATTATCATTATTCAATCATGCAGACACCTTTGGATATTTAAGGTATTCCTTCCCCAATTACAAACAGTGCTCAAGAGAATAACTGAAAGTTATTTGCTTTTTAAATTATTCCCTTAAGGTAAATTTTCAGAGGTATTGAGTCAGAGTTTAGACATTTTTAAGGCTCTAGTTGTTTACTGCTAAATTGGTTTTTCTAAAGTTTTTGTGAATTTGTGTATCTAACAGCAGGTGCAAGAACCTATTTCCATGCATTTAAAAAGTTTTTTTTGTAATGTTTTGTGGTGAAATAAATAAAATTATTAAGTGCAATCATAGTATTTGCCTTTTTGTGACTTTTTAATTTAACATAATGTCTTGAAGGTCCATCCATATTGTAGCATGCCAGAATTTCCTTCCTTTTTAAGGCTAATATTTCATTTTATGTATATACCACATTTTATTTATCCCTTGGTTTGTTTCCACCTTTTAGCTACAGTGAATAATGCTGTATGAACTATTGGCATACAAATAACTGAGCCTTTGTTTTAATTTCTTTTGGGTATATAGCTAGGAGTAGAATTGCTGTCATATGATAATTCTGTAATGAGGTTTTTGAACAGCCACCAAAATGTTTTGCACAGAGGCTGAACCATTTTACATACCCACCAGAAAGAGTTCTAGTTTGTCCACATTCTTGCCACCACTTGTTAGTTTGTTGTGTTTTAAGTATAGCCTTCCTCAGTAGGTGGGAAGAGGTATATCATTATGACCCTGATTTGTATTTCCCCAATGACTAATGATTTTAAGCATCTTTCCCTTTTATTTCTAGCCAAATATCATTGGACAAAGGTATCTTCTTTGCAGAAATGTCAGTTCAAGACTGATTTTTTTGATTGGGTTATTTGTTTTCTTATTGAGTTGTTCTTTATATATTCTTTGAATGTTCTGAGTATTAAACCCTTAACAGATGTATGATTTAAGAGTATGTTTTAGATTGGGAGGGGGGGCAGTGGGTACCAGGAATTGAACTCAGGGGCACTCGACCACTGAGCCACATTCCCCAAGTTGCTTAGCAACTCGCTTTTGCTGAGATTGGCTTTGAACTCCGAATCATCCTGCCTCAGCCTTCTGAGCCACTGGTATTACAGGCATGCAAAATCACCGTGCCCAGCTTTCTGTAGATTTTCTTTTCACTTACTTGGTAATTTCCTTTTCAAAGTTTTAATTATGATGAAGTCTAAATGATTTTTTTTCTTTTGTCAGTTATACTTTTGGTATCATATCTAAAAATCCATTCCCAAACCCATGATCATGTTTATTTATCCCATGTTTTCTTCTAAGAGTTTTATGAGTTTAGACTTTGTACTTGGATTGTTGATCCATTTAGAGTTACTTTTATATATGACTTGAGGTAGGTAGAGGTTCAACTTTATTCTTTTGCATGTGGATAGCCAATTGTCTCAGCACCATGCATTTTTAATAAATCTCAACTAATGGGTAAAAACATTTATTGTTATAATTTTTTATTCATCATTGAGGATAAGCATAGTTTCAAGTTTCACAACTTTTTTCTTCATGTTTTAAATCTTTGTTAATTCATACTGTCCTTGAACTACTTGGTTTTAGTGTTTTTCTTACATATGTAATTTTGTATAGTAAATGTTTATGAATTAGTTTAGCTTACAGTAATTATACCTTGTTACAAAACACTTTTTTATGTTCTAGAGTCATATCTCTAAACATAATTGAACCAAGCCAAATAAATTATGAAACATAAATATAAAAAATGTTTATATAAAATTTATATAATATAAAATTTAAACATGTTTGTTTAAATTATATCACTAAAGTATTCTCCTTTTTCTTTTGTTTTTTTTTTCTCTCTTTTTTTTTTTTTTTTTTGGCCAGACTGTCTGACACATTGTATACAGTCAGTGAATGTTAGCTGAATTAATGACTATTATAGATAGTTTTAGGGAGTTTATCACTATTCTTGATAGTAGAGATTAATTGTATAGATTATTTAAAGATATATACATTCTGTTTTGAAGTTCTTTGAATCTTTTGTCTGTATATTTACAAGCTTTCATAGTTTGCATGGTGGGCTAATAAAATGACTTTGGTTTCTTTAAATGCAAAAAGGAAAGCAGTCAAATACTTTTTGAATGCTAGAAAAAAATTTTATAATCTATGAAACAAGTGTCTTTTCTTCTAGAGGAAGAGCAGTATTATAAGCGATTACCTTTTATTATTTGTATTTAAACATCTAAAGAATAGTCATTCCTTTTAACTATAGAGTCTTGGATATTATAATGGATACACAATTATTTCTAAAATTTCTGGAGAACATTTTCTCATTTAAATTATAGTAATATATTAATATTTTACCTACTACTTAGTTATTCCTGAAAACTACAATTTATCTTTGTGGCACAACTTTCAGTTATGTTTTTTTCTTTTGTTTTGGTGTTTTTCCTGATTTTTTGTCATTGATGATTTTTAGCCAACAGAAGCTGTTCCTCCCTCTTCTCCCACTGTCCCTGTGATCCCTGTCCTGCCAGTCCCTGCTGAGACTACTGTCATCCTACCCACCATACCACAGGTTTTTATTAGTTTATTTTTTCTTTATAAAAATTTCATTTGCTTTTGATGTTTTATTTGTATTCTTTTAAAACTGTTTTAACTTTTTTGTTGTTGATAGATATGGTAATTTACTTTGGGCTTCAGTGGGTATTTTCAGGCAATTAAATATTTGGGATTTAATAATATAAAATGGGTTCAACATTTGCCATTTTATTAGGTAGTATTTATGAAATAGGACGTATTCTAAATATCTTCATAATATTGGATCTCCTTACATTTGTTATCATGCCTTTTATACTTGTAAATCTATTTCAAAAGTTTTTTAAAAATATTTTTGCTTTGCAAAATCTTGTTTAATTTCTAAAGATAATTTAAAAATTGCATTTCTGATCCTGTACTGGATGTATCATTTTATGTAGCACTTTGTTTCCTAATATGTGTTTGTCTTCTTTGGAAATATTCATCATTTTCTCATTTGATTAGATAACATACATCACTTTTATTAATTAAAAATAATTGATGATATATCTAGAGTATGTTAGAACTCTGTGCTAACTTCATAACTTTCCTACAAGTAAAACTACTCCAAAATAAACATTTTATTTTAATAAATTTATATGTAACAGTTCAAAATAAAATAATAGCCAACTGTCAGAGAACTTGATTATTTTTTATTTTTAGAGCCTATGTAGTTTCAAGGAATGGCTTATTGACATTAAGTGCCTTTCCAACAGAATTACCCAAAGTGAGATTAATGCTATTAAGTAAAGTATTGATAATCTTTGGTGTGAAAAATCTGATCCACATTCAAAGTGTAAATTAATGCACATAGTAGTAATATGCTAGTTCTTTCTGCTAGGAATATAACTACATCCTCTCTGACACCAGTCTCTTAAACTCAGAAGCTTAATTCTACTCCAAAGTAAATTCTTTAAAAACAAACAAACAAAAACAAATAGATGCTTTCATTCTTAGTCACTTCTGTCATTAAATTGAGCTATCGTGTAATTGAGACTTTGGTGAAAATGCTTTAATGTGTGATGCTCTTTTCTGATATTTAAACGTATTTTGGAATGGATTGGTTTCCCTTTAATTTTGTGTAACCATTTGAGTCATATACAGTAGTCCCTCCTTATCCAGGGCTTGGCCTGCAGCAGTTTTAGTTATTCTCAATTGACTATGTTCAAAAATATTAAGTGAAAAATTCCAGAAATAAAAACTCCTAAATTTTAAATAACTCTTATTACAGAATAGGGTTCATACTTGTTCAGTATATTATTTGTTGTTAATCTTTTTTGTGGTTAATTTATAAATTAAACTGTATCATAGGTATGTGTATATAGGGAAAAGAGTTTTTATAGGTTACAGTACTATTTGTTGTTTCAGCTATCTGTGGAACATCTTAGAACATATCCCTGGCAGATTGGGGTGTATTGTAAATACTAAAATGAATATAATATTGTCCTCCAAGAGCTTACTAGATGTACCAGAGACAAATTAACAGATAACTCCCATGTGATATGCAAGTAATTACATCAGAGGTGTTTCTAGGGAAGAGCATCCTGTTACCCCTGGACCCTTCAAATTTCACAAAATGTTTGAGTTTTAGGTCTTAAATTATTGGATCATTATTAGGACTGTCTAAAGCATGATCTGATACATTTTTGTTTCATGGATAATCTTAAATGTATCTGGATTATCTGAGGGAACCTTTTAAAAAATTGCAAATTAATGCTGGACTGCAGTGCTCTTACTCTGTTTGCTTTCTGGAGTTTTCTGTTTGTTTTGGTTTATTTTAAAATCATTTCATAGTTACATACAGTTGAAAAATTGTACAAAGATACCCAAATTCCTCAGTTGTTAATATATGTACTTACCACAGCTGCTTTCTTATTTTTCTTCCTATGTATTTTTTAATGTTTATGATACTAAATAATCAAGAATATTATTACAGTACAATGGGCTAAATTGGGAAATTAACATTAATACAATGGTGTTGTCTAATGTATGGACCTTAAATACATTTTACTGATTATCCCAATAATGTTCTTTATTAAGGAAAAAATACACAAAATAGATCCTTTGGCCTGCCTAATACCACACACTGCATTTAATTTCCATGATACTACACTCCTTTGATCTGGAGTAACCCCATAATCTGTCTTCAATCATGAGTATGGCAAGAAGAAAACTAGCTACTTATTTTGTAGACTATCTTTCAGTTTGTGTTTCATTCATTTTCCTAAGATTGAAGTCACATATTTTTACTAAAAATTTATTGTTGAAAAATTTATAGGACATAAAATGTAGTTATATTAATACATTCATAGTTGTACACTCATCACTATTCATTTATCTCTAGAACTCTTGCAAAACTGAAACTCAGTACTCATTAAATAGTTATTCCCTATTTCTCCCTTCCCCAGCCACTGGCATTCACTGTTTCTCTGATTTTGACTACTCTGAAGTATCTCATATAAGTGGAATCATATAATGTTTGTCTTTTAGAGCTGATTTGTTTCACTTAACATTATGTCCCTAAATAAAGTTCATCCATGTTTTAGTGAATGTCAGAATCCTCCCCCTTTGTTTTCTTTTTTTGTTTTGTTTTTATTACTTGGCTTGAACCTGGGGGAACTCTAATGCTGAGATATATCCCCAACTCCTTTTATTTTTGCTAAATTACTGAGAGCCTAAATTGTTGAGTCTGACCTTGAACTTGCAATCCTGCTTCCTTAGC
Organism: Spermophilus citellus; assembly: GCF_964194105.1. Taxonomy (NCBI): domain Eukaryota; kingdom Metazoa; phylum Chordata; class Mammalia; order Rodentia; family Sciuridae; genus Spermophilus; species Spermophilus citellus. The sequence continues at coordinate 111,705,270 of NC_138188.1, read as the reverse complement.
CTCAAAGTCACTGAGATTACAAGTGTATGCCACTACACCTGGCAGATTTTTTTCTTTTCTTTTTGTTTTTGTTTTGGTACCAAGAATTGAACCCCAGGGAGCTTAACCACAGAACTACATCCCCAGCCCTTCTCTTCTTTTTTTTTTTTTTTTTTTTTTCTTTTTGAGACAGACTTTTGCCAAGTCGCTGAGGCTGACTTTGAATTGATGATCCACCTGCCTCAGCCTCCTGGGCCAGTGGAATTACAGATATGCACCTCTGTGCCCAACTCTTGTTTTCAAAGGCTGAATAATACTGCATGTATTACACAACTGATACATATATACCCAAAATGTGGTGGTCAGTTTTTTGTTGCTGTAAAATACCAGACAAGAACAACTTAAAGGAGGAAAAGTATTATTTGGGCTCACAGATTAAGAGGTTTGGTCCATGGTTGGTAGAGTCCATTGATCTAGGCTTGAGTTGAGGCAGAACCTCATGACAGAGTGTGTGGCAGAGGAAAACTAGTCATTCATGGTGACCAGGAAGCAGAGAAAGCTTGAAGAGCCAGAGACAAGATATAGTCCCTAAGAACATGCCCCCAGTGACTTGCTTCCTCTAGTCATGCCTCACCTGCCTATGGTTACCACACAGTAATAATTTTAACACATTAAAATTATTAATCTGAGGCTGGGGATGTGGTTCAAGTGATAGCATGCTCGCCTAGCATGCGTGAGGCACTGGGTTTGATTCTCAGCACCACATAAAAATAAAATAAAGATATTGTGTCCACCTAAAACTAAAAAATAAATATTTAAAAAATTATTAATCTGTAAAATGGGTTAATCATTGACAAGGTTATAGGCTCTCAGAATCTAATCTTTTCACATCTGAACTTTGCTGCATTACCTAACACATGAGCTTTTGGGGGGGACTTTCTAGATCTAATTCATAACACCATGTTCCATATCCATCCATACTTCAAAGACATCTGGATTCCCTCCACGTTTTAGGTATGGTAAATAATGCTGCTGTGAACTGGATGTAAAAATCTCTATTCTAGACACTGGTTTCAATTCTTTGTAGTTTGTACCTAGAAGTAAAATTGCTTGATCATGTGGCATTTCTTTTTTTAAGGAACCATCATGCTGTTTTCTGTGGTTATACCATTTGACATTCCCAGCACAGTGCCTAAGAGCTCCTATTTTCCCACATACTCACCAACACTTGTTGCTTTTGTTTTTTTGACAGTGCCAGCCTTGTGGGTCTGAGGTGGCATCTCATTATTGTTTTGATTTAATTTCCGGAATGATTAGTAATGTTAAACATATTTCATGTGCTTATTGCCCATTTGCATATCTTCTTTGGAATAATATCTGAACAATTTATTTCCCAGATTTTAAATTGAGTTATTATTTTTTTGTTGTTGAGTTTTAGGAGTTCTCTGTATGTTCTGGATGTCATTCTCTTACCAGAGATAATTTGCAAATTTTCTTTTCTATTCTGTGATTGCCTCTTGATTAGTTGATAGTGTCTGTGCTACACAAATTTAAAATTTTTTCACAAAATCAAATTTGTCTACTTTTTCTTTTGTTGCTGTGCCTTTGTGTCAAACAAAGGAAATCATTGCCAAACCCAATGTTTTGAAGCTTTTATCCTCTTTTCTCCTAAGAATTTCATATTTTTAGATCTTACATGTATATTATAGATTGATTTTAGATTAATTTTTGTCCATGATTTTTATTTCTGGATTCTTTTCTCTTCCACAGTCTATATGTCTGTCTTTATACCAGTACTCTCTTATTTTGCTTATTGCAACTCTGTAGTAAATTTTAAAATCAAGAAATTGCAAATCAAATGGTTTTCTTAATTTCCTTTTTAGATTGTTCATTGTTAACAGAATTGTAACTAATTTTTGTATGTTGACTTTGTATCTTGGTACTTTGCTGAATTCATTAATTAGTCTTAACAGTTTTTTTCTGGAATCTTTTTATGGACTATCAGCTGTGAACAGAGATAATTTTACTTCCTCCTTTCCAATTTAAATGTCATATTTTCTTCCTTATTGCTCTGACTACAGTTTCAACTAAACAAGTAGTGTTATGTTGAATACTCTAGTAAAAAGCAATCATTTTGCCTTGTTCTTAATCTAGAGGAAAAGCTCTTAGTCTTTCACCATTGAGTGTGATACTTGTTGTGGGAGGTATATTCATGCAAAACATGGCTTTTATCATGAAGTATATGACTTTTAAATTATTTCTAGTTAATAAGTATTTCATCTTGAAAGAGTGTTTTGTCAGATGCTTTTTTGCATCAATTAAGATAATATGTGTTTTTTTACTTTTCAGTCTATTGTGGTATATTGCACTGATTATTTTTATGAACCATCCTTGTATGCCAGGAATAAAATACCACTTGATTATGATGTATATTCCTCTTAATATAGTGCTGTTTGCTAGCATTTTGTTAAGGATTTTTGCGTAGTGTTCATAAAGATGTGGGTCTGTAGTTAAGGATTTTGCATTAGTGTTTTTAGGATATTGGCCTATAGTTTCTTGTTGTTTCTAGGTTTCTAGATTGTACTTGTTTCTTTGGCATCAGGGTAATGCTGGGCTCATAAAATGAGTATGAATATAGTCTTTTCCCTTCTATTTTTTTGGAAAGCTTGAGAAGGACTAATGTTAATTCTTTAAGTGCTTGATAAAATTCACCAGTGAAGGTATCTTGTCTATGACCTTTCTCTGTGAGAAAATTTTTCTATTTTTTTCCCTCAGGGGTGTAGGAGGGCGGTGCTGGGGATAAAACCCAGGGCTTCCAACATGCTAGGTGAGTGTTTTACTAAGCTAGATTCCCATTCACTGTCAGAAGATTTTAATTATATTCAGTTATAGATCTGTCATAATATTCTTTTCTTCATGATTTAGTCTTGATAGGTTTTTGCATTTGTAGGAATTCTCTCTCGTTTAGCTTATCTAATATGTTGACATACATTTGCTTGTTCATAGCTCTTTTATAATCCATTTTACTTCTCTAAAATTAGTAGTTAATATCTATTTCAATTTTAGTAGAAATATTCTTCCTAGGTTCAGACAGCTAAGGATTTGTTAATTTTGTTGATCTTTTCAAGGAGCCAAAAAAGGCCTTTTAAATTTTCTGTGTATTTTTATATATTTATTTATTTTTCCTGGTTACTAGGAATTTAACCTGGGGGCACTTTACCACTGACTAAAGCCTCAGCCCTTTTATTTTTATAGTTTGAGACAGGGTCTCTCTAAGTTGCTGAGGGCTTCCCTGAGTTGCCGAGGATGTTCTCAAACTTGTGACCCTCCCTCCCAAGTTGCTGGGATTACAGATCTGTGCCACTGTGCCCAGCTCTCTTTAATTTTTCTGTTCTCTATTTTATTTTTGTTCTCATCTTATTTCCTTCTTTATGTAGTTAGCCTTTTTTTTTTTTTTTTTTTTTTTTTTTTTGTAGCAGGGATTGAACCCCCAGGGCACTTAACCTCTGAGCCAGATCCCCCAGCCCTTGTATATTTTATTTAGAGACAGGGACTTGCTGAGTTGCTTAGGGCCTTATGAAGTTGCTGAGGCTGACTTTGAACTCAAAATCCTCCTGCCTCAGTGTCCCAAGCCGCTGAGATTACAAGTGTGCACCACCATGCCTGGTCTGTAGCTAGTTTTATGTATACTTATCCTCTTTTTTCTAGTTCCTTAAGTTGTAGTGTTAGGTTGTTATTTTGGTTTTGATCTTTAGTACATTGTTTATAGCTACACATTTCCTTTTTAGTACTATTTGCACTGTGTCTTGTAAGTTTTGGTATATTGTGTTTTTGTTTTCATTCATCTATAGATATTATCTAACTTGTGATTTCTTCTTTGATCCACTGATTATTTAAGAGTATGTTAATTAATTCCAACAAATTTGTAAATTTTCCCATTTTTCTGTTATTGACTTCATCCTATCGTGGTCAGGGAATATACTTTATATATCTGTCTTTTAATTCTTTTGGGACTCATTTTGCTGGCTATGGTCTCACTTAGAAATTGTCCCATGTACACTTGAGAAGAATAAATATCCTGTTGATGTTAGAGTTTTCTGTATGTCTGTTAGATCTACTTGGTTCATTGTGTCATATTCATTTCTACTCTTTCCTTAATTATCTTTTTTCTAGTTCTTCTGTCCATTATGGACAATGGGGTAGTGGTGCTCAAGTCTCCAACTATTATTTTTGAACTCTTTCTTCCTTTTTTTCCTTCAGTTTTTGTTTCTTATGTTGTTATGGATGGTTACTAGGTACACAGATGTTCATAATTGTTACATATTTCTGAATTGAAGCTTTTATTCATCTATAATCTTAATCTTGTAATCTTTTTTATTTGTAGTTTACTTTGAGTATAGCCACTTTTGCTCTTTTTGATTTACTATTTGCATGGAATATCTATCTATCCTTTACTTTCAACATATTTGTATCTTTGAATCTAAGGTGAGTCAGTTACAGATAGCATGTAATTGAGTCATTCTTTTGTTTTTTTTAATCCATCTGCCTCCTGGTCTTGTCTTTTGATTGAAGAATACAATTCATTTAAAGTAATTGCTAGGAAGGAAGGACTTTTGTCATTTTTTATATACCTTATAACTTAGTTTGTGCCCCATTTCTTGCATTATTTTTTTCTTTGGCATTTAGTTGATTTTTGTAGTAAAATATTTAACTTTCTCAATTTCTTTGTGCCTCTACTTCTTTGTCATTGCCATGGGATTACATTTAATATCTTAAAACACTCAGAATATGAATATATGTAAATTTAGCTTTAATAACATTTAAGTACTCCTCTCTTTTAACAGCTCTATCACCACCCTTTTAGTTATTTGTGTCATAAAATTGTATCTTTTTTTTTTATATTTGTAGATGAATAGCATGCCCTTGCTTTATTTATTTATTTTCTTATGCAGTGCTAAGGTCGAACCTGGTGCCTTACATATGCTAGGCAAGTACTCTGCCACTGAGTTACAGCCCCAGCCCACAAAATTGTATCTTTATATATTGTATATTCAAAAACATAAAGTAATAATTTTTATTTTACTCTCAAATATGCCGAAGACAAAGTGTGTATTTACAAACCAAAGTTAAAATAATTGTTGTGGTTTACTATAATAATATTAACTTTTAGACTACTAGCTTACTTTAGTTACTTCGTAATACTGACTTCAATTATTTACTAATAATAACTTTCAAATCAAGCCCTGGCCCATATTCCAACTGAAAATAAAAGATCTAAATTACTTGAAATTTTCAAAAATTTGGGGCCACCAACATGATGCCACAAGTGGGAAATTCCATATTATGAAGCTTTATTTTAGTCATATAATATTATTTTTAAAATATTTTATACAACTAACTACCTTCAGGCTATTAGTGTCCTTTCATTTCAACCTATAGGACTACCTTTAACACTTCTTTCAGGAGAAATTTAATGATAATGAACTCCCTCATCTTTTGTTTATCTGGGAATGTCTTAGTTTCTTTCTCACTTTTAAAAGGACTATTTTGCTGAATAAAGTTTACAGGGTAATTTTTGTTTGTTTTCTCAGCCTTTGAATATGTTCACTCACCACCTTCTGGCATTTAAAGTTTCTGATGAGAAATCTGCTAATAATCTTTTTGAGAATCTCTTGTATGACAAGTAACTTATCTTGCTGCTTTGAAAAGCCTCCTTTGTTTTTGACCTTTGACAGTTATAATATGTCTCAGTGTGGATATCTTTGACTTCATCTTACTTGTGAGAGTTCCTTGACCGTTTTGGATGTTTATATTCATATCTTTCACCAACTTTGGGAAATTTTTTCTTATTTCTTCAAACATTCTCTTTGCTCCTTTCTCACTTCTCCTTAGTATTCCACAATAAGTGTGTTCTTTCTGGTATCCCACAGATAACACGTTCACACTTCAGTAACCTTTTTTTCCTTTCTTTGCTCATCGTTCATACTTCCATTTTTGTTGATATATCATTTTCTTGACCTTTTTCATGGCTAGTTATTTGAGGACCTTTAAAGCAGTTGTTTTAAAGGCTTTGTTTAGTAGGTCTGCTATCAGGTCTTTTTCAGAGGCAGTTGGGTTGGTTTATTGTTTTTCTTTTGAATGGACCATATATACATTTCTGTTTCTTTGTATGCCTTGTAAGTAATTTTTTGTCTAGCAAACTGCATATTTGAATTTGATATGTAATAACTTTGGAAATTGAATTCTCCTCCAAGATTTTGTTAGCTATTGTTTGTTTGTTTGTTTGTTTATTGTAAGCTTCCAAGAGTCAACCAGAGTTGTAAACTTAAGGTCTTCTCAAGTATTTTCTGAGCCTGCATATTCCCAGGCCTGTGGTGATTTTCCAGTTTCCCCTATATATGCCATAACTAATGTTCTAGTCTTTGTTGTGAAAGGTCAAAAAGATTTTTTTTAAATGAAAGCAGGGTATTATCGTGTGGATCTAGAATGTGCCCCAAAGGCTCATGTATCAAAGGCTTAATTCCCAGCTTATGAGGCTATTGGGAGGTGGTAGGAACTCAAGGAGGTGGGGCCTAGTTGAAGAAGGTAGATCACTGGGGCATGTCCTTGAAGGATATGACTTATTCTCAATCTCTCTGTCATTCCTTCTCTCTCCCCCTCTCCCTGTCTTTCTCACTCTCTTTGTGCTTCCTGGCTCTGTTCCATCATGTGCTTCCCAAATGCCCTAAATGATAAGGCCAAGCAACAATGGACTGAAACTGTGAATCAGAGTAAACCTTTTCTTCTTTTATATTGTTTATGTCAGGTATTTTGTTACAACAATGGAAAGCTGAATAACACACAGAGAATGAGACCCATGGAAGTCAATCCAGGCAGATTTGAGGGGGGGCTTACAATAATAGAGAGAGGGGCAAAAGCAGTGGCCATTGCCTCTTTGTCTACACCCCTGTGATCAGAAGAGACAGTCAGCAGTTAAGATCTCTGGTATTTGGTGGACAGGATCTTTTTTGCCTACCATGACTCTTGCAAGCCATGTATAAATAGTTTTATGAAAATTACACAGCTAGCTGCCTGCCACAGGACTGAGGGAAGGCAGATGGATAGCTACTACTATGCTAAAGCTGCAAGTGACAAAATTAACTGTCTAGGCCTTCATTTGGAAGTTGTGATCCTTGAAGAGAATCCAGCATTTCTAGATACTCAGACAGATTATGCCACTGGATTTGTTGTCTAGGTAGAAAGAGATTTACTGTGCTTCTTACTTTGCCATCTTCCTAGAATCTACCCCTTTTATTTTTTTAAATATTTTATTGTTTAGTTATAGTTGGACACAATACCTCTATTTTATTTATTTATTTTTATGTGGTGCTGAGGATTGAACCCAGGGCCTCACACGTTCTAGGCAAGCTCATTACCACTGAGCCATGACCCCAGTCCCCCCATTTATTTTTTATAATCACTTTAACCTGCAGTGATCAACTCAGTGATAGTATGTTTCAAATTAAAATCCAAGATTTATCTCTGGGGTTTGTGAGGTCTACATTTGAAAAACACTTGTTTGGGAAGGAGAGAAAGATTAAACAAATAAATACAATGAAACTTTAATAAATGCGTAGAAGGAGAAATAGAATGTACCTTGTAAAAGAATATTTTCTAAACTGTTAATTTTTGCCTATTTTTAAATAACTGGTTCTTAGAATTATTTTAATACCTTTTTAAAAACATTTTTTGCCCTCTGAAATTTTGTAAGAATGTTTTGATATGTTATAACAGTAATCACTATAAGATCCTTTGTTAACGCAATAAAATAGAATAGTAAAAGTTGGATGAGCAAGATTAAATTTAAGTGTTATTACTGACCCTTGGGTCAAATTCCTTAGGACTTGTTAGTTCCTTCAACTGGATTATCTTTGCCTTTTTACTACACCTCTCCCCAGTCTCTAACTTTATGGTCCAAATTGAAACATACACAGTGCTGTGTATTATTATTAGTAAATAATAATAGATAATCACTTATAGCTTCCTGCGGTTTACAGCATACTTCCTTTATATGACTTCTTGGAACCTCACACAGTACTCTTGGCTGAAGATAGATGTTGGTATGTCTTTACAGATGGAGAAAATAAATTTGGTAACTATTTTGGTTTATTGTAATCCAAAGTCAGTGAACAGTAAAGTGAAGTAGAGAAAGGTGAGATTCAGTAAGTGCTTTTTCTTCATTTGATTCTCACCATCCCCTTATGATACTGGGAATCAAACCCAGAGCCTCAGGGTTTCTAAACAAGTGCTCTACCACTGAGCTACATCCCCAGCCCATTTTAATTTATTTCAAGACAGGGTCTCACTAAATTGTCTAGGCTGGCCTCAAACTTGTGATCCTCCTGCCTCAGTCATTCAAGTAGCTGGGATTATAGGTATGCGCCACCACTCCCAGCATCTTCATTTGAAATAACTTTCACATAGATTCTTCTCAGATCTTTTTGTTGTTCTATTTCCTGGTTAGCATAGTTTATATGTTACATGTTGTGCTACTTACTGTCCTTGTTAAGATTCTCAAGATGTTAAGTGATTAGCTACTGTTTTCTTGCCTTTTACTTCAGCTACCTACAAGTCTATATTTTCTGTAGCCAACTTTTCTGCTTACATTCCTTCAGAAGCATCCTGTCTTTTACTTTTGTTGCTAGCATTGCTTTAATTTGATGCTAGGACATTGTAATTTACCTCCCAGACCCAAAATTTTGCTATCCCTTTCCTTCCTGTTCCTACCTCCACCAATATGGAGAGGAATGGAATGTTATTCTATCAGATACCACTTCTATAGTTTGTAATATATGAAGTTAAAAATTTAAAATTAGTAGGTAAAGTTATAGTTGATTCCAAGATTGATATTTTATTCCTCATTTACTAACACAGTCTTAGCTATTTTTATCGGAATACCAGTTCTAACTCATAATATTTCACAACTGCCTTAGTTTTAACCTCTTTCAAGTTGTGTATTTGACTCAATATGATTTTGCTTTACTTTTTTGTTATACAAAATTTCAAAAACTCTCATATCAAGAACATGATACAGTGAACACCATGTATATCTATCACTCAACTACAACAGTAACTTTAACATAACTTGTTCTTTTTGTTGTCGTCTTCTATAATAGCTTAAGTAGACTATAGTAAAGTTGCATCATAAAGTTTTTTAAATGAAGTAAAAATTGTCAATTTAAGTAAGTGTATTTTGCCCCTGGAAAATGAATCATTTCAAATATTCATAAAATCTTAAATGCCTATACATTCAGTAGTCTTGCTTAAGTAGCAATGTTAAAAGTAGATATTTTGTTCATTAAGTTTGATTTTCACTGAATCATTCAAAGGTTGCCTATTTAATGGTAGGGTTGAATATATAGTGGTTAATGTTCTGTTTGTATATATGACAAAATATTAACTCCTCATTCTTAAATGCCACTTTATGTAGCCTGAATACATAGTGTGTAATTATTTGATGTTTAAATTGTGTTTTCTTTAAGTATTTTATCATGTGATCATTCAGATCTAGTACTATGCTGAAAATATTGTATCATTTGAATTCTGAATCTTCACCTTTTTTAAAAAAAGCCTATGCATTTGGGAAGAAAACTGTTATTTTGTACTATAGTATTCTTTCATACAGTTCTTTAGTTAATTAGAGAATTATTAATGTTTATAAATATAACTCCTGAAGTTTGTTTAAAAGATAGTCATTTTATTCTGTGACAATGTTGTTCAACTTAATTGACTTAACTCTTTTATACTATGCAGAAGAAATAATTTTGAAGGAGATTCTATTAGTTTTCTGGTACTTCTTTTCATTTGATATATTTAATAAATTATATTCTTTAGTATCATCCAAATAAAAATGACTTCTAACTTAGCCAGAAAACCAAACTTTTTTCATTTTATTGTTTATTTTTCTACTTGATGTTTTGTGCTGTGACAAACCATTATTATTCCACGAGTGGTCTAGAGTAGAAGTCAGTAATTTCAACCAAAAATAGCCAGGAGCTTTTACATTGAGAATGGTTTGAAATTTGACATTTGAAAATTTCAAACTTTCCTAAGTTTATGACTGATTTGTTTCTATGACAAGTCTCCCCCTCCTGCTCTGTCATTTTTAAATATAATGTGGGGAAGAATTTTTTTTCTGGATAGGAAAATGATTGGAATCTCCGTGAGATCATTGGAAATAGAAACCTTGGGTTTCTACAGAAAAATTCTTTTGATTACACTAAAGAGTATTCATGGATTTTATGAGAAGGCTGTGATGGGCTTCTTTGCAAATCTTAAAATTAGGTCCGTTTTAGTAGAAACAGCAATGTATTTTTTAAAAGCAAATCTTATATAACTGTATATATGTGATTTTTTTTCTCCACTTGGTGTTGGAAACTATTCATTATATAGAGAAATCATAAAATTATAACTTAAGAAATCATAAGTCTTTCATATGGTTTTAACATTTGTGAATAATATATGAAATGTTTTTATTTTCTTATTAAACTAATGCATTTGCCATATTTTCTTTAAAGGCAAATCCTCCTCCGGTACTAGTTAACACAGACAGCTTGGAAACACCAACTTATGTAAGTTCCATTTCCTCCTTACTTTTAAATAATTCTACCTTCCTGTTCTGTTTTTAACATATATACAAAGATCACAGCATTATTTTTGCTAATACATTTTACTTACGATATCTGCTACAATATACTATACCTATAATTACCATAGTAAATGAAGCAGTGTTTCAGTTGCTTTTTTTTCATACTTATACAAAGCAAAAATGTTAACAAAAATTATGGTTTAATTTCTCAAAGAAAGACACAGAAATGACCAACAAATAAATGAAAAATTCCCAATATCACTAATCATCAGGGAAGTGCAAATTAAAACTACAATGAGATATCATTTAATACGTATTTTGGTGGCTATTATCGAAAGACGAGATAGCAGGTATTGGTAAGACTATGGAGAAAAGGGAAACTTTGTACAGTGTTATGATTGTAAATTAATTTAACAGCCATATGGAAAACAGTACAAAGGAGTCTCAAAAAAATTAAAGTTAGAACAGATTGCCAGCAATCCCATTTCTGGTATATAATCAAAGGACATATCATTATGATATCAAAGAATTTCTGCACTTCCATGTTCCCTGTGGTATTATTCACAATAGCCAAGGCGTTGAAATGACCTAAGAGTCTGTCAGGGGACAAGTAGATAGAGAGGAAAAAAGGGAAATGTCTTCATTTATTATAATGGCATTAGACCTGGAGGACTTTATGCCAAGTAAAATAAGCCAGGCATAGAAAAGACAAATACTATATCATCTCATTTATATGTGGAATCTGATAAAGTAAAATTCATATAGAATAGAATGGCAGTTACTAGGGACAAGGGATTGGAGAGACGTTGGTTAGAGGATATAAATTTTCAGTTAAGTGGTGCACTGTGGTACACACATGTAATCCCAGCAACTCAGGTGGCTGATGTAGGAGGATTGTAAATTTGAGGCCAGCTTCAGCAACTTAGCAAGACCTTGTCTCAAAATAGAAAATAAAAAGGGCTATGGATATAACTCAGTGGTAGAGTGCCCTGGATTCAATCCCAGTACCACAAAAGGTAAATTAATTAAATAAAATAAAACTTCAGGTATATTGAAGGAATAAGTTCTGGGGAGCTTTTATACAGTGTGGCAACTAGAGTTAATAATGATGTATTGTAGGCTTTGAAATTTGCTAAGAGAATGGATATGAAGTGTTCCCAGCACCAAAAAAATAAAAAAGAAAGCTAAGCTTATGGTAATGTACTATTCTTGATCCTTAGTATCCCAGTGTGGATGTGTTTAATATCACTAAATGTCTTTATCCTTGAAATTAGCATGCAGTTTGAAGAATTGAGTATCAAGAAATAGGTTACTAGGAGTCCTATATAGCCTTCTCACTTTTCACCTTTTTAGAATCACTCCATGTTCCTTGGAATCCTATATCATTATAAGTTAGCATTAAATTAAGCACCAGGGACGTTTACTAAACACTGACCTTGTACGGAGATGAATGGTGAAAAAAATCTCAAATTCTTTAAAGTAGAAATCATAAGCTCTCAATATCAAAATGTTACATGTTAATACTGATGGGCTTTATAAGTGTACTCAAATGGATATCTTTTCCAAAACAAAATTTCAGACTATTTAGAAATAAACATAAATAAAGCCCAATGTGGCAATTGTGAGATTTGACCAAAACCCTGTACTGAGGAATATTTATAAATATTAATATGTTTTTTAAAACAGAAAAGAGTGCACATAAATGAATCGGGGATTTTTTGACTCAGTGTTTTTTTTCCCCCCAAGCCTAAAGAAACAATAAAGAGAGTATAGCTGAATATAATTTTTTTTACTTATACAAAAAGAACTTCCACTCATGTTGACAGGATATGTACAAATATGTCCTCCCATAACCTCAGATGCATACTGATGATATATTAGAAATTATATAAATGCTTTTATAATGTATACTCTATAAAATAAGAGAAGAATGTCTTTTTTGTTGCTTTTTAAAAAATTTGTTCTAATTAATTATACATGACAGCAGAATGTATTTTGATTCTTTGTATACATGGAACACAACTTTTCATTTCTCTGGATGTACAGATGTAGAATCGCACCATATGTGCAGTCATACGTGTACCTAGGGTAATGACATTCATCTGATTCCACTGTCTTTGAGTTGAATGTCTTTAGGTGAGAAGAAAGTTGAATCAGGGAAGTAATCGAGTTTAACTCCATGAGAAACACAAGAATTAAGAACCCAAAATGATAGTAGAGATGGATTTTAATAGCCTTCAAGAAAAGCTTCCAGTCCCTTCTATTAGACCATTAGGGTTCCTTCACTATAGTACAATGAAGAAAGCAAAGTAGCTTGCATAGGTTTCATTATTTCTGTTGAATTTGATTATTTGATATCATAATCACTCCTCTATTCCTTGCATAACAAACCACCTAAAAACCTGGTAGTTTAAAAGAACCACAGTTCATTATTTCTCATGATTTTCTGAGTTAACTGGATAGTTCATCTTCTCTACATAGGTTTATTTATTTATTTATTTATTTTCCCCTACATAGTTTTGAGTGGGGCACTGGAAAAGACTGGAAGATCAAAAATAACCTCATTCACATGGCTGGCAGTTAGGGCTGGCTACTAATTACAAGTGTAACTGGAGCTTTTGGACCAAGGTCCTTCGTTTCTCATAGGTTGCTTGAATTTCCTTACATTATAGATGTTGGGTTCTAAGAAACCCATGCTAAGACGTAGGCAATTACTACAATGTATCATATGACAGTTTCACATCATCATTTGGGCCACATTTATTTTTATCAAAAGTAGTCACAGTGCTTGCCTAAATCTGAGGGAAGGGAAAATAAACCTTACTCTTGATGATAGCATGATTTAGTCATATTGCAAAGAGTATGTAGGATGGAAGATATAAGACATCTTCAGAAATGTAATTTATCACTCTTTCATTTGATTTTGCCTAACCTGGTATTGGTAGAAATTTTAAATCAAGTATTCGTGTCTGGGTTAATCTGGCTTCCTCATTATAGAAGTTAGTTCTTTCAGGAGAGAATAGGGAATGGAGTAGATGAGCAAGATCTTGGATGGTGAATTTGACTTGGACGTGAAATGTATAAGTGAAATTTGTGGCAGAGCTAAGCATAAGTTCAGATATGGAGGTGGGAAATTGTAGGATGTGTAATGGGAAGACCAAGACTTCAAATTAGATGTTATGTGAGGAGCATGAAGAGAGTGGGCTACGTTTAGGGTTGAAGGTAAGTGGTAGATTGGGGTCATTTCATGCAAAGCCTTGATTACCAAGCTGTGAAGTTTGAATATTTCTAGAAAGGGAGCTTCTGAAAACATATTTATTTAGAGGAAATGTGTTATTAGCCTGAGCATTATAAAGATTCATCTGTTTAAAACAGAATGATTTGGACAATGGAGAAGACTAATGTAAGCACTTGGTAGATGGCATTCATTGGCAGAGAATGAAGAAGTAGGTAATGGTTTTCAGAAAAGATAAATTATTCAAATTAGAAAGTGTTGGCAGCAATTAAATATGTGGATCAAGGCCAAAGACTCAAGAGTTCAATAATAGTAAAGTTGAATGTATCTTCCTGTCGTGAAAGTTATGATACCATGAATGTTGATTCAGGCACATTTATACTCCTCCATTCCTTGAAAATCCTCCCTCAGATTATTGAGATGAATCTATATTATTTGTTTATTGTCACATTTAACAGGTTTTCATTAATAAATCATGCAAAAATTATCTTGCCATTTCAGATTTTTCACTTTTGAATTTCTGAGCTGCTTCTCTTTTCCCCCATTAGGTTAATGGCACTGATGCAGATTATGAATATGAAGAAATCACACTTGAAAGGGTAAAAACTATTAATTTCCTTAATCTATTGTTTTAAGAAACTTTTAAATACACTGCTCAATCATGTAGAATCCAAGGGAAATAGTCTTTCAAAAACAGGAAAATGTAATGTTTTCTTTTGTAAGTTCACAGATCATAAAATTAATCATAGCATTTTCAGAACATGTTTCTTTTCTTTTAATATCCCTTTTTAAAACAATTTTTCTGTTTTAAAATAGTTTTAGATATACAGACAAGTTGTAGAGATAATACAGAGATTTTCCATTTTTTCTGGACTCAGCTTCCCCTATTGTTAATATCTTACATTGTTAAAGTACATTTGTTTCAACTAATGAACCCATATTTATGCATTGTTGTTAACTAAAGTCTATACTTATTCATAGTCTCTTAATTTTTGTTTTTCTTTTTCAAGGTCCCATCCAGGAAAACACTTTCCATTTTGTTATGTCTTTTCAGACTCTGATAACTAGTTTATCAAGTTGTTTTAAAATTTTGCTTTTGTTCAAATTATTATTATTCATTTTAAGTAAGTAGCATGCTGGTAACTACCATTGCATCAGTTTTCTTTCCAAATAATATTTATAATCTAATGAATGAGTTCTAATGCAAGTTCAAAAACTTATGTATTCCTTCAATGAGGAAATAACTTAAGGATGCAATTCAGATATATAATATTTTATACATTTTCTGCACTTAGAGATGTTAAATCTGTACTTAGAGGCATTGTGACTGCCTGCCATGTATGAAGCCTTGAGCTCAATCTCCAGCATTGGAGGGGAAATTTTGTGTTCAATTTAATTTGCATTTTAGTAATGCACTCTGGACTGGTCAGCAGTTGGGGAAATAAAGTGTTCACACAAGTAAATTGCTTAAGTAACTGAATGTCTGCATATTTAAAACTAATATCTTAGATAATTAAATATGTTTATGTTTGAAGCCAGAATAGACTCTGAGGGAAATATAGATCTGGGAGTCATCTTTATTGTCTGCTACTTAAATTCAGCTCACCTACTTAAGTGGATGTCTGAGTTACATCCAAGTAAGCACAATATTAATGTATTTTCCATATTTTAATATGGTGTTTTGTAACTTTACCTATCTTTTAATTTATTCTTCCTTGATCCTTTCCCAAAGCCTTCTAAATTCCTTAAGTTTAGTCACGACTCAAATATTGTATTTTTTCCTGTTTGAAGACTGAGTACTGAATAACTAGGTAATCTTTCCACAGTCTGTTAGTACTGTTATTGAGGTTGTAGTAACTCTTTAAAGAATTTAGACTGAAAAAGGTATTTTTAAGTTAAATTAGAATTTTAAGACAAACAATGGTGGTCTAGTTATTTAAGCTATTTAACAGTGAAGTAATAGGTTCAGATATATCCATTTACTTGAATTACTTGACAGCTAGAATTAGAACATTCTTGAAAGATAAATATTTCTTGGATCATTTGTCCTTAAAGACTCTTTAAACCAGTAGAAGCCTCTGTGAAGAAATACTATTCAGAAATTTCATTTCTTCAATTTGTAAAGCAAACAAAAAAATAGAGCTGCTTTGTCAAGACTTACTTTGCTTATCAAGAAAGCTCCCCATTGTTTAAGTTCTCAAGATGGGTTTTTAGTATTAAAAAATATGTTTTGATAGTCAGGTTTATTGGTTAACATGTCAAGGATTGAAGGCAGCTGTTACTTAGCAGCTCCAATTTCATCATTTTAAAATAAACTCATGGTAAAGCTAGCCGAAGAAAAGTACCACTCCAGTCCTTTTTTAAAGGCTGAAATATAATATATTGATTTGATCCACTCAGAAGTAATGGTAGTGGAAAGATCACTTCAGTGTTTGTTTCTTAGGAGAGATTTGCCCTACCAAACTTGGATGAGTTGTAGTCTAAAGAAACTTCTAGCAATACCTCTGCAGATGAATGACTAATCAAAGGACAGATGGCACATATTTTAAAGAGAGTGCTAGTACATTTTCTTCAACCTCACCTATTAAGCAGTAATGCCTCTGAAAGATCTTAGTTAATTATTATCTATTTAATTTAGAATCTTCATATTACTCACATATATACATTTCTGTGTTGTACAGAAATGTACAGTTTCTAAGTCCTACAATGGCAGGAACTTACCAATAAAAAGTAATTCTTATTGTCTTGACTTTTTTTCCTCTCCCCAGGGAAATTCAGGGCTTGGTTTCAGCATTGCAGGTGGTACAGACAACCCACACATTGGAGATGACTCAAGTATTTTCATTACCAAAATTATCACAGGGGGAGCAGCTGCCCAAGATGGAAGATTGCGGTATGTTTTACACTTCATGTTTTAATGTTGAATTCACTTTAAAGTGCTTTCTCGAAGCATACTGGACAAGGAATATAAGTACAAAGAAGGAATACTATCATAACTAATATAGTGTAACATGTTCAAACAACATGCAAATGAATGAAAAAGATAATTTTGCTTTTAGCATTGTTTTCTTCTTTTTGTTTATCAGGTTTTTTTTGTTTAACTCAGATATTTTATTTTGAATAACTGATTTAAATGTTTGTGACCAAATTTATGGAAATCATGTTCCTCGAATACTTTCAGATACATTCTCAAAATATTTTCCATTTGTTTCCTAGTTTGGAAGCATGTAGATAAGCTTATTTAAGATAGAAAGGATTATATATGTCTGGTTTTATATCCCGTACCACAAAGAGTAAAGTTTATACAATCTTTAAGTAAATTAATATATTTCCTTAGATAAAAATAACAGTGGTCTCATTTAAGTAGTGTTCTATTTTGGAAGGTGTCTTTTGCAAACTTTGTATTTCCTTAAGTCATAAATTATAGCACTGTTCTATTTGTGTGTTGTTTTATATGTGTATATGGTAACAGGCTAAAGTTTTAGTGTTAAGGGATTTATATGGTTTCTTAAAAGCAGTATCTTATTTTAAGGCTATTGCTATCTTATGCAGCTGTTCAGTTTATAAACTTGACTTCTTACTGGATGTGATAGGTTGTATAATGAAATTAGACATAAAAGTTAAAAATGTGTGACCATTCATGGAGTTACTTCCTGGTTCTGTTACTGGCCTTTTATTTGTGCTGCTTGTGTGAATAAGTTATGTTTCCTTTGTTTCACTTACAAATATACCTATAAAACTAAGGTACCATTGCTTTGGGTAGTAGAATTTTTTTCCTCTCAAGAAAGTTAATTAGATACAGAAGCTTATCACAACCTGTATTAATATTTTAATTGTGTTTTGTTCCTCTCCCTGCTAATTTGAGATGGATTTCCTCCACCCTCCCACCAAAAAAATATCATGGAGTCAAAACTGAGACCAGAGCTGGGGGAACAGGTTAGGATTAGGAACAAATCAAACTTTTAAAAATAAGTATTTTTAAATTAAGTTATTCACATAGAAAACCTTTGAAATAAGTGACTTAATTTTCAAGAAATAAATTCATTCTTTTAATTCACTTTTTTCATTTGATAAGTCAGTGGATTAATCTGCTTTGACACTATCTCTTTGAGCCTCATTTTTAAATATCTTAAACAGCTCTGTCGTTTATTTTTTGGGTTCTCATCCATCAGTTTCTTCATCTGTATAATGGAGATAAAAATCTATACCTACATTATATAGACTATTGTAAGGATTAAAACACTAAGAAAGTACCTAGCATATGGTTAGTGCCAAATGTTTGCTGGTTTTATAAAGGATCTTAATGCCTACACATAAACCTATAAATGTTTAATGTTTTGTGTAATAATTTATTATGTGTACTATTTTTTTGTTCCCTTTGCTCACCTTTGAGTAGTGATTATATTTATACATTAGAATTTAGCATGTAGTACCTTCACATTTATGTTTATTGGAGTCAATAATTCTCTTTACCTTAAAAACAAAGATTACAAAAATTTGATAAAGTAGATAATTGGTATTTAAGTTTTTGAATATTTTCTCAGGGTTAATGACTGTATATTGCGAGTAAATGAAGCAGATGTTCGTGATGTAACACATAGCAAAGCAGTTGAAGCATTGAAAGAAGCAGGGTCTATTGTACGCTTGTATGTAAAAAGACGGAAACCAGTATCAGAAAAAATAATGGAAATAAAGCTCATTAAAGGTCCTAAAGGTATGTAGTACATCATACTAAAACAAATTATTAAGTAAGCTCTCTGAGTTAAATGTAATTATGATCTTATTTTTTATATATATCTCCAAATTAGCAAAACTTAACAATCTTCTCATTTATCTGAAGTTTTTATCTTAAGTAGAATGTTAGATATCTGCATTCCTACTAAGATTATAAGATTTGAAAAGCTTTTTATGTTAATTTATGTATGCTATTACACATTTTACTGCTGTGAACACATAGTAAATGTATAATTTAACTTCCATGTGGTGTTTATAGGCAAGATTTCCAGTTGGGTATAGTGACACACATCTGTAATTCCAGCAATTCAGGAGGCTGAGGTAGGAGAATTCTAAGTTCAGAGCCAGCCTCAGTAAGACCCTGTCTCAAAGTAAAGAATTAAAAGTGCTGGGGATGTGGTTAAGTTTGCCCCCAAGTTCAGTCCCTGGTACCCAAAAAAAAAGAAAAAAGACACACATAAACACAAAGATTTCTATAAACTATCTTTAATGAATAGTTTTTAAGAGCAGGAATCAAAATCTCTATAAGTAGATTAGTCCCTACGTAAGTATTTAGACATTAAGATAAATTAAATATTCTTGTCCTTAAATAATTTGAAGATAGATATAGTGTTTACTTTCATGTGTGATAATTAATCTGAAAAGTATTTTAAATGCAGATACATAGCTTAAGTCAAAAAGAAAAAAGTATAGTGTTTATCATAAGCAGTTACATGTACAATGAGGACTGTTAAGGTATGATTTCTAAATGTTTAAAAAACTGATAAGATTAAAAATAAATGGAGGGCTGGGGTTGTGGCCCAGTGGTAGTGTGCTTGCCTAACACTTGTGAGACCCTGGTTCAATCCTCAACACCACATAAAAATGAAGTAAAGATACTGTGTTCACGTACAACTGAAATAAATAAGTGGGAATATTGGTTCCAGCATGTGGCTTCATGGAAGAAGTAGAATTCCAACAAATGGAAAAGGAACAGAGGGCTGAGAATTTGTATTTCTTCTAAATTATTTTAATCTTGTGAACATAGTAAAAGTATTAGCAAACATAATTAAGAAGAAAAAACAGTAAAACATAATTTTTAATACCTCTTTGGACTGACAATCCATTTACAAAAAGACTTAAAGAAGGAACCAGGGGGAAAAAGCAATCTTTTTGTAATTGTCCCCTGGTTATAGAATAAATACTTAGGATTTTTAGAGTAGATAGATAAATAGATTATTTTCTATTTAAAAAAAAAAAGTCATTAGTATGATGGAATTATCACCCTCTAATTTTCAGCCATTTGTTTTTAGGTTTAATTTTGCCTTTATTGATGAGAATCTTAAACTAGTGTTTTCCAATCAGGTCTTGGGTTCAGCATTGCTGGAGGTGTTGGAAATCAGCATATTCCTGGAGATAATAGCATCTATGTAACCAAAATAATTGAAGGGGGTGCAGCACATAAGGATGGTAAACTTCAGATTGGAGATAAACTTCTAGCAGTAAGTATAAGAAATCTATTGTTTTAAAAATCATTTGGATTTATATTTTTTTTTCTGACAGATTCTAGAATTCCTATATAAGTGAATTTTAACAGTGTTTTATCAAAACCTGAAAAGTGATTCTTAGTGATTGTTGGTATTTATTTGCCATTTCCATTTCTTCTACCAGCCCCTCACTTATCTCTTTTATTTCTTTCTCCCTCTCCCTCTCCTTTCCCCCACCCTCCCTCTTCCCCTCTATGAGGGGTGGCCCCCCATTGTTAAAGGATTAAGGGCTTAAAAATGCGCAGAATTGTTTAATCACAATCCTTAAATTTATAATGCAGTGTCATCTTGATGTATGACCTTCTTTTGTTTTACTTTAAATAATTTATTTATAATATAATGAAAACTAGTGAAGTTATTACTAAGCCCAAGAACTGAAACATCAACAATTTTGTGTTTCTTACTCTATTTTACCACTTTGCAGATTTTATGCCAAATTTCTTTTGCAGAAAAGCAAGGTGTGGCCATTACATGAAGTTTTAGAGGGAAAAGTCTGCTGGTATTTCTTAACAATTTGTAATGTTAAAGTGTGTGCAGCTGCTGAATAAGGCAGGTCAAACTTGAAAGACAATAAAGACCTTCTCTTTATACAGGATAGCATTTATTTTATTAATAATATAAAAACAAAAATGAAAGACAAAAGTGAAAAAAAATACATCACAAGATTAGGAGAAACACCAACACCTAAAGTCATTAACTAAGAAAGCATTATCCTAACAACCTGAGTGACCTAGTGATCCCCTCAAGGTCACTTCATATACCACCCTCCAAGTACTGCAAGGTGGAAAAGAGGGAGTGATAGCCTTGAGATTTGTGAGTGGTGACTGAGACAACCTATGGAGAAGTCTGCATTCTTTGGATATGCTGTCAAGAATGTGCAAAGGAGTTGAAGTTGTAGCTCAGCAGTAGAGCGCTCGCCTAGCACATGGAAGACCCTGGGTTCAATCCAAATAAAATAAAGGTATTGTGTACAACTACAACTACAACAAAATATTAAAAAAAAAAAAAAAAAAGAAAAAGAATGTGCAAAGGTCATGGCAGGCACATGGGCAGGGAAGATCGTTAATGTTTTCTTTAGCCTTTTACAATCATTAATTATAAAACTATCTTTGGTATAAGATATAAAGATACATGGAATACTGATAAATACACATTAATGCAGTGGGAATGATTATGTGGTAAATTATAGTATTCTTAACAAATGGTTTGAACATATATGTCTAAATATTTTGTTTAGTAGAATCTAGAAACTTTTTTTAAAAGCTGTTGTATATAGTCTAATACTTTTTCACTCATATTGTCTTACTGAGACTTGACCATGTCTCTGCCTTGAGTTGAAATTTATTTATTTCACTTTTATATAATATTTAACTTTGTGACTATCTCACAGTTTATTCAGTCTTCATCAGTAACTTCTTTGGTCCATGTTTCTTAGAAATATGGGAGCTGATCTCAGAGTAGTTGATTTCAAAGAAGCTAACTAGAGTCACTGAAAATGAAAAGTAAAGAATGAAAGAAAGCGAATACAAGGTGGAATGTTTGAAAGCTGGCTATAATTTCTTAAGAAAATACAATATGTCTTTGTCAGGTAGAAAAATCTTCTAGGCAGACAGCGTGGAACCACTAAATCTTATCTAGCCATCCAGGGAAAAGCAAGAAGAATTTACATTCTGGCCCCTGTTTGTCTCTCCTGGCTTTCGTCTTTAGACTTCAGTTTTACATATTGTAATCTACCCTGTAGTAGATTTCTGAATTCTGTTACCCATCTCCTCTGGGCACTGGTAGGGAAGTCAACTCCCACTTTCTGTGTTATACCATTTCACCTGAGCTCAACAATGGAGGGAAGAGCTAGAACTGCAGTAGTATAGGTAGATCAGACTTGGGCCTGTGACCTGTTTGTGCTCCCACTATGTGGGACACATCAGCCATGCCCAGACCCAGCTAGAAGAGGCTGAGACCTGGTAACAGTAGGAGACTAAGTGAAAGTAGCAGTATCCAGGGCATTTCATTGAAAAAGCACCCAAGGCCGAGAGGTCATGTGGGCTCAAGTGAATTGGCAAAGGCTCATTAAAGTGGCGTAGTATAGTGGTAGGTTGAGCTATTTCCACTTTTTTGCTATTATGAGTAATTCTGCTAGAAAGTGCTGCGGTGTATTCTGGTGAGCATTTGCTGCAAGAGTTTCATTGGCTGTTTATTTGAATTATATCATTTGATGTTTTATTACCAGAAGTATTAGGGGGTGGTTCTGGGGATTTAGACCCAGGGAGCTACTTTATCAATGAACTATATTCCCAGTTCTTTTTATTTTTTACTTTGAGACAGTAACTCTCACTGAGTTGCTTAGGGCCTCATCAAGTTGCTGAGGCTGCCCTTGAACTTGTGATCCTCCTGTCACAGCCTCCTAAATTGCTGGGATTACAGGTGTATGCCACCATGCCCAGCCCTAATAGTAGTAGTTTTAAAACAACAACTCAAAAAAAAAAAAAAATGTTGTTTTCCATACTGCTGTAAAGTTTTACATTCCACCAGCAAAAAGATTCTTTTGTTCTGCATCCTGTCCAATACTGCAAAAAGATTTTTGTTGGGATTTTTTTTTAAAGTTAATGATGGGGAAAAGGAAATAATAGAATTCTAACTTAATCCTCTTACGGCTATGATTGCCTTTCTTTCCCCTACATGAAACACCTTTTTACCATCACTGCCTATGAATGCACGTGTACACACACACACTCTCCAGTTTTTAAACAGCTTTCTATCTCCACTAGGTTTCTCACTTTTATTTTTTAACATGGCTGTCAAGTTTTCCTTTATGATTTCTCCAGAACCAATATTCTTCGTATGGAGCCAGCAATCTGTGCTGATTTACCATCGTGGCAGTATTCTCATTCTCTGTGGAATCCATTTTTAATGAAGCTTTTGTTCTTGTAATTACTCTGAAATTATGCACTTCTCAGTCCTCATCTTAATTGACTTACCTGGCATTTGGCACACCGTCCTTCTTCTCCAAATACTTTTTTCACTTTGCTTAGCAGTCACTCTCTAACTTGATAATTTCTCTTACCTTACTAGCCACACCTTACTCTCCTGTTTTGGTGCTTCCTCATATCCCTTACCTCCAAACATTGAAGTAATTCAGAACTCAGGCCTTGTATATTTTCTCTTGTTTATCAGTGCTCACTCCTAAGGCTCTGTTTTCTAAACTGTAAGTCACAACTGGCAAATGGGCAATAAATGCTCAAATACAAAATTTCAGGTTATCTTTTTTCACACTACACATTGAATCCCTTAGCAAATCATGTCAGCTCTTAATTAGTTATCCAGTGCTGCTAAGAAAATTCAAAATGTAATGACTAAAATAACAAAAATAATGTATTTGCTTACAGTTCTGAAAATTGGGTAGGGCTGGTAGGTCCAGCTTGTCCTTAATTCCCACTTGGTATTAACTGGGGTCGCTCACCTGAGCCAATCTACTTCCATATAGGTTCAAACATATTGTGGGCAAGTTAGTGTTTCCTCCTGTTGGGAGATCAGTTGGGGCTGTTAGCGTTTAATTCCCTAGTGACTTCTTAAGTTTAGCTTGAGTTTCTTACAGGATGGTGGCCGGGTTCTTAAAAATGAGCTTTTCAAGAGAACAAGCTCTAGAGAATGGCGTTTATCAATCCTCTCTTTGCATCATGGTTATTGTATCTCTCTGGCTAAATCTAGTTATGTGGCCCAGCAAGATTCAGTATAGGAAGAGATTTTTGTAGGAATACTAATATCAAGAAGTATAGCTCCTCGAAGACTACTAACAATATACTACATTTGTATATTTAAAAATTCAGGCAGTCCTCACTTTGCATAGTAGTATAGACCATTAGAATTATCATGCTGGTGAAACCTTGCAAACAGTTTTAATAATCACTGAGTAAAATTGACAGTTCTTCTATGACATTTGAATTTTGGGGTCAAAGCATTAAAAATTCTATAGTCAATTATGAAGGTATAAATTAGAGAAAAGAAAAATACATTAAAACTAATATTTTAGTACACTATAATTTAAAACATAAATGTTGATAATGCTTTATTTCATTAGTAAATCTTATAAAATGTTGCAAAAGCATCAAAGACCAATGTAAACCTTAAAGCAAGCAGAAGGAAGAAAATTTATTATAATAAAGATTAGAACAGAAGTAAATGAAACAAGATATAGAAAAAACATAGACAAGATCAACGATACCAAAAGTTGGTTCTTTGAAAATATCAACAAATTGCCAAGCTTTTAGCTAGATTGTCCAAGAAAATAAAGAAGACTCTTAATTTCTAAAAGCAAGGATGAAAACAGGGGCATAAGAGAATGTACTATAAACAACTGGACAGCAATATCTTAGATAATTTAAATGAAATGGACAAATTACTGGAAAGAAAAACTACCACTTTTGTCCAGTGTTATACTAGAAATTCCAGTCAGGACAGCAAAAACAGGAAAGATAAAACATTCAGAATAGAAAGGAAGGCACTGAGGATATAGCTTAGTGGTAGAGCACTTGCCTAGCATGCGTAAGTCGTGGGTTTGATCCCTAGCCCTTGAGGGCGGGGGAATAGAAAGAAGATATAAAACTGTATTATTTGCAGATAACATAGGAAGTCCTAAAAAGATTAATAGAATTAATAAACAAGTTTATAGTGTCAGTACCTAAAAATCAGTTACATATCTATATAGAAGATAGCTGAATTGTCAGTAAATAATTGAAAATACAACTCAATTTGACTATTAACAATGGAAGTACAAATTAAATATAACTGATGTACAGAGCACACACATCATTTTATATTCAGTGTTGGCAGAGGTATAAATGAATGGACATTCCCACGTTCTGTAATAGTAAATGTAAATTTACTAAAGCCATTTAGGAGAAAAAATTTAAATATCAATCTGAGAATGATTTAATAAATTATGGTATAAACACACAATAGAGAACTGTGCAACAGTTTTGTTTTTTAAGGTAGTAATTCTGTGTCCCAATGTGGAACAGTCTCTACTGTACTTATTATTAAAAATCCGGGGCTGGGGTTGTGGCTCAGCAATAGAGCCTTGCCTCACATGTGCAAGTCCCTGAGTTCGATCCTTATAAAAATAAATAACTAAAATATTAAAAATCCATTTGCAGGGGGTTGGGGTTGTAGCTCAGTGGTACAAAGCTTGCCTCACACGTATGAGGCACTGGGTTCGATCTTCAGTACCACATAACAATAAATAAATAAAATAAAGGTATTATGTCCATCTACAACTAAAAAAAATTTTTTTTAAATCCATTTACAGAGCATAAGTTGTAATATGGTCTCATTTGTTCAAAAAAGGAAAAAAACCTAAAATGTACCCATACACATTATATTCATGAATGCCTAAGAGGAGGTTGAGGCTGGTGGAATAAAAAGACTAGTGGCTGAAATCAAGATTGGCTATTTCATTATAATTTTTTGTGTATTTTCAAAATAACAGTGACCAAAATTTCTGACAAGAACAGCTTAGAGGAGGAAAAGTTTATTTTGGCTCACAGTTTCAGAGGTGTTCACTCCATGGTTGACCAACTCCATTATCCTGGGCCTGAGATGAGACAGAAAACCATGGCAGAGCTACTCTGCTTGTGGTGGCCAGAAAGAGAAAGTGAGAGAGAGAGAGTAAGGGCCACAGGAGATGAACGTTTCCAAAGCATGCCCCCAGTGACCTACCTACTCAAGCCACCCCCCGCCTGCCTACAGTTACTACCCCGTTAGTCCATTCACACTAGGATGGACCAGTTCGTTTACAACTCTCATAATCTAATCATTTTACCTCTTAATATTCCTGCATTAGCACAAGCGCTTTTAGAGGGCACCTCATATTCAAACTATAATAGATATATTAAAAAAAAAAAAACTTTGTGATGATATGGACAGTAAAGATGGGTATTTTCTTTCTATATAGCATACTTTGTTTTCCTTAAATCACTCCCAGTTTCCCCTATATTTTCATGTAATTTTTTTTAACTAAAGCAATAGAAAATGTTTTTAAAAAATAAGTATCTCTTGGGATTTTCTTTTAGGTGAATAGCGTATGCTTAGAAGAAGTTACTCATGAAGAAGCAGTAACTGCCTTAAAGAACACGTCTGATTTTGTTTTTTTGAAAGTGGCAAAACCAACAAGTATGTATATAAACGATGGCTATGCACCACCTGATATCACCAACTGTAAGTCTGTTTGCTTAAGCTTGCTAAAATTTTTTTAATTGATTTTATTTTTTTAAATACATGACAGCAGAATGCATTACAATTCTTATTACACATGTGGAGCACAATTTTTCATATCTTTGTATATGAAGTATGTTCACACCAATTCATGTTTTCATACATGTACTTTGGGTTTTTTTGTGATTTTTTGCATTATAATTCTTATTACACATATATACCACATTTATCTTATTTCTTCAGATGAAATGTTCTCAGTGTAATAACATTCAAACATTGTAGGGCTGGGGATATGGCTCAAGCGGTAGCACGCTCGCCTGGCATGCAAGCGGCGCTGGGTTCGATCCTCAGCATCACATACAAATAAAGATGTTGTGTCCGCCAAAAACTAAAAAATAAATATTAAAAAATTCTCTCTCTCTCTCTCTCTCTCTCTCTCAAAAAAAAAAAATTATAAAATTTTAAAAGAACTCTTTTTTTTTAAAAGAGAGTGAGAGAGGAGAGAGAGAGAGAGAGAGAGAATTTTTAATATTTATTTTTTAGTTCTCGGTGGACACAACATCTTTGTTGGTATGTGGTGCTGAGGATCGAACCCGGGCCGCACGCATGCCAGGCGAGCGCGCTACCGCTTGAGCCACATCCCCAGCCCCTTAAAAGAACTCTTAATCATTTTAATCTAATAATTTTTTAAAAATCTATTTTAAATGAGAAACTTAATAATAAGAAGATGTAGTCCTTTTCCCCCTTTACTGCTTAATATTTAAAGCATTGATTCTGAGGCTTCTATGTAAATAACAGTCACCAAAGGGAATTTGCAAATGATGCTGATTGTTGTACTGTTCTAATAGTTTTGGGCACGAGCACAGAAAGTTTATTAACAAGACTAATTCTGATGCTTCTTCCTGGAAAGATAGACTACAACTTCTATTCAATGTTTTATGGAAATTCTAGCCAAGGCAATTAAAAATAGAAAATAAAAGATAGTCAAAATAGAAAAGAAGGGATTGGGGATGTAGCTCAGTGGTCCATGGACTGCACTTTGAGAATCACTGCTTTTCAGTAGTTCCAGAAGTTAAGGGATTTCCTGTTCTCTCAGTACATTAGAAAGAAAGTACTATGGCCGGGCATGATAGCTCTGTAATCCCAGAGGCTTGGGAGACTGAAGCAGGAGGATCACGAATTCAAAGCCAGCCTTAGCAAAAGTGAGGTGCTAAGCAACTCATTGAGACCCTGTCTCTAAATAAAATACAAAATGGGTTTGGGGATGTGGCTCAGTGATTGAGTGCCCCTCAGTTCAATCCCCAGTGTGTGTGTGTGTGTGTGTATAAGTACTATGTTTGTACTTTAAGCTTCTAGTGTATTGTTTATTGCATGCAGCCCAGTTGTGTTGCATACAGTCAAATTGTTATTAAAGTACTTATGTGCAAGTTTCTTCCCTGATTTTGAGTATTTTTAAATGTATAAGCTGAGATGAGATTTAAATGTATTTTAATAGGGTCGTGTTAACTGGAAAATGGAAGCATTATATGTTCTACACATTGAATTAATGTTAAAAGAACCCATGAATAGTAAATATCTTAAATGTACTTTGTAATTTCCTTTTGTGTATTCCCTTTTTTAGTTGTGATTTTTGTAAATGATAGTATTTTTACTTTTAAATGATTAAGATTTGTTATCACCACTAATCATTATAAAGTAAATACAAATTATATTATGAAATCTATTTACTGTCCCCCAATAATTCATCTTTGTTATCTGCTCATTGATTTAATTACTCAAGTATAACGAATTATTTTCTTAATAGAATTATCCTTTCTAATGGACAGAGATCTTGTACTTCTTTTATGTCGAAGGCAAGTCAAAGCATGCTAGTCAATTTGAATGCAACCCATTTGAAATTCTCACATATCCTTTGTCCTACACATGCACTTCATATAAGGACTTTGTATTTTTTTTGTTGTTGTTATTAAAGATGCAGTAATTCTAGTAAGAATCTGATTCAAGTATCAGTCTTATTCTGAATATTGTCTCTTCAAGACAGCCACATGCACATTTGGGATAGTTGTTTCACAAATTGAGAAAAGAGTGCCCTAATTATGACCAAACATACAAATAGTCATGCTGCTTCTTTAATTAATATGTTAAACAGAAAAAAAGTCATTTTATATTGAATTATCCTTTTATGTAAAATAGCATAACATTTAAAAAATGGTAGAACTAGTTCTAAAGTGTGATTAATGATTGGTTATCTGTCATAAGGGCAAAAGCTTGATATTTATTTCTTTGTTGTTGTTTCTATTATTAAATGAATAGAACATTATGAAAAAGTTTGCAGTTCACCTTGCTAGTTTATTATATTTTACTTTCACTTCCTCAGCAACTACAATTATGAATTTTATTGCATTCTTCCAATCTGTTTATTTTTTTTTGGGGGGGGGGTTATTTGTTTGCTTTTATTTTTTAGTTTTAGGCGGACACAATATCTTTATCTTTATATGGTGTTGAGGATCGAACCCAGCACCCCATGTCAGGCGAGCATGCTACCGCTTGAGCCACATCCCCAGTCTGGTTTTTTTTTTTTTAATATTTATTTTTTTAGATTTTTTTTTAAGGTGGACACACAATATCTTTATTTTTTATTTTTATGTGGTACTGAGGATCAAACCCAGAGCCTAATGCATCTACCACTGAGCCACAACCCCAGCCCTGTTTGTTGTTTTTTAATATTTATTTTTTAGTTATATGTGGACCCATCTTTTTTTCCTTTCCATTTTTCCATTGCAATTTTTTATTCTAATTTGTTATATATGTCAGAATTCATATTATTAATATAGAGCACAATTTTTCATATCTCTGGTTGTATGTAAAGTATATTCACACTATTCGTGCCTTCATATATGTACTTACAGTAATGATGTCCATCTCATTCCACCGTCTTTCTTACCCCCAAACCCCCTCCCCCTTCCCTTCCTCCCCTTAGCTCTATCTGGAGTTTATTTAATCCTCCCATGCTCCCCTTCCAGAACCCCATTATGAATCAGCATCCTTGTATCAGAGACAACATTCTGCATTTGTTTTTTGGGGTTGGCTAACTTGACTTAGCATTTATATTCTCTAACTCCATCCATTTACCTGCAAATGCCATGATTTTATTCTCTTCTAATGCTGAATAGTATTCCATTGTGTATATATACCACATTTTGGTTATGCATTCATCTACTGAAGGGCATCTAGGTTGGTTCCACAGTTTAGCTATATAAATTGTGCTGCTGTAAACATTGATTTGGCTGTGTCCCTGTTGTATGCTGTTTTTCAGTCCTTTGGGTATAGAATGAGGAGGGGGCTACCTGGGTCAAATGGTGGTTCCATTCCCAGTTTTCCAAGGAATCTCCATACTGCCTTTCATATTGGCTGCACTGTTTTGCAGTCCTACTAGCAATATATGAGTGTGCCTTTTTCCCCACATCCTCACCAATACTTACTTACTGTTGTTTATATTCTTAATAGCTGCCATTCTGACTGGAATAAGCTGAAATCTTAAGAGTAGTTTTTATTTGCATTTCTCTAATTGCTAGAGATGTTGAACATTTTTTCATATATTTGTTATTTGATTGTATGTCCTCTTCTGAGAAGTGTCTGTTTAATTCCTTGACCCATGTATTGATTGGGTTATTTGGGTTTTTGTTGTTGTTGTTGTTGTTGTTGTTGGTTGTTTGTTTTTTTGGGTTTTGTTTTTTTTTTTTTTTTTTGGTATTAGAGTTCTTTATATATTCTAGAGATTACTGCTTTATCTGATGTGCATGTGGTAAAAATTTGTGCCCAAAATACAGGATTTCTGTTCACCTCACTGATTGTTTCTTTTGCTGAGAAGAATCTTTTTAGTTTGAATCTGTCCCATTTATTGATTCTTGATTTTAATTCTTGTGCTATAGAAGTCTTATTGAGGAAGTTGGGGCCTAATCCAACATGATAGAGATTAGGTGCAAGGTTTCTGGTTTAATTCCTAGGTCCTTGATCCACTTTGAGTTGAGTTTTGTGCATGTTGAGAGATAGGGTTTTAATTTCATTTTGTTGCATATGGATTTCCAGTTTTCTCAGCACTATTTGTTGAAGAGGATATCTTTTCTCCAATGTATGTTTTTGGTGCATTTGTCTAATGTAAGATAATTGTAGTTATGTGGGTTGGTCTCTGTGTCCTCTATTCTGCACCAACTTTTTGTTTTGTCAATTTTTTTCAGTTGTTTCTTCTGTTTCAATTTCATATTTTGGTGCCAATATCATGCTGTTTTTGTTACTATTGCTCTGTAGGATAGTTTAAGTTCTGGCATAGTGATACCACCTGCTTCATGCTTCTTGCAAAGGATTCCTTTAGGTATTCTGGGTCTCTTATTTTTCCAGAAGAATTTCATGACATCTTTTTTTTTTAATATTTATTTTTTAGTTTTTTAGGTTGGCACAATATCTTTATATTTATGTGGTGCTGAGGATTGAACCCAGTGCCTCATGCATGCTAAGCGAGCACTCTACCAGTGAGCCACAATCCCAGCCCATGACTTCGTTTTCTGTTTCTATCTATGAGGAATGTCATTGGGATTTTGATTGGAATTGCATTAAATCTGTATAATGCTTTTGGTAGTATGGTCATTTTGACAATATTAATTCTGCCTATCCAAAAACAAGGTAGATCTTTGCATCTTCTAAGGTCTTCTTTAATTTCTTTCTTTATCATTCTGTAGTTTTCAATGTAGAGGTATTTCATTAAGTTGATTCCCAAGTATTTTACTTTATTTTATTTTATTTTTAAGGCTATTGTAAATGGGATAGTTTTTCTCATTTCCCTTTCAGAGGATTTGTCACTGATTTACAGAAATGCCTTCGATTTATGGATGTTGATTTTGTATTCTACTACTTTGCTGGATTCATTTATTAGTTCTAGAAGTTTTCTGGTGAAATTTTTGGGGTTTTCTAGGTACAGAATCATATCATTGGCATATAGCGCTATTTGAGTTTTTCCTTTTCCTATTTATATCCCTTTAATTTCTTTCATCTGTCTAATTGCTCTGGCCAGTGTTTCAAGAACTATGTTAAATAGAAGTGGTGAAAGAGGGCATTCCTGTCTTGTTCCAATTTTTAGAAGGAATGCTTCCAGTTTTTCTCCATTTTAGAATGATGTTGTCCTGGGGTTTAGCATAGATAGCTTTTATGATGTTGACAGATGTTCCTGTTACCCCTAATTTTTCTAGTGTTTTGAACATGGAGAGGTACTATATTTTGTCAAATGCTTTTTCTGCATCTATTGAGAAGATCATATGGTTCTTTAAGTCTATTGATGTGATGAATTACATTTTTTGATTTCCGTATGTTGAACCAACCTTGCATCCCTGGGATGAGCCCCACCTGATCATGGCCCATTGTTTTTTTGATATGTTTTTTATTCAATTTCTCAGAATTTTATTGAGAATTTTTGCTTCTATGTTCATTAGAGAAATTGGTCTGAAGTTTTCTTTCTTTCATGTGTGTTTGCCTGGTTTTAGAATCAGGGTGATACTGGCCTCATAGAATGAGTTTGGAAGTGCTCCCTCTTTTTCTATTTCACCACATAATTTAAGGAGTATTGGTATTAATTCTTCGTTAAAGGTATTGTAGAACTCAGCCATGTATCCATCTGGTCCTGGCCTTTTCTTTGTTGGTAGGCTTTTGATGGCATCTTCTGTTTCATCATTTGAAATTGATCTGTTTAAATTTTGTATATCCGATTCATTTTGAGCAAATCATATGACTCTAGAAATTTTTCGAAGCCTTTGATATTTTCTATTTTATTGGAGTACAAATTTTCAAAATAATTTCTAATTATCTTCTATATTTATATAGTGTCTGTTGTGATATTTCCTTTTCCATCATGTGTTTTAGTAATTTGAGTTTCCTTTCTCTCTTCTTCTCTTCGTTAGCATGGCTAAGGGTTTGTCAATTTAATTTATTCTTTCAAAGAACCAACTTTTTGTTTTGTCAATTTTTTCAAAATTTCCTGTCTTCTTCTAATTTTGGTGTTTGTTTGTTCTTCTTTTTAATAGGGCTTTAAGACGTAATGTTAGGTCATTTATTTGGTGACTTTTTCTTCTTTTAAGGAATGAACTCCATGAAATAAATTTTCCTCTTAGTACTGCCTTCTTAGTGTCCCAGAGATTTTAGTATGTTGTATCAGTATTCTCATTTACCTCTAAGAATTTTTTAATCTCCTTCTTGATGTCTATTGCAACCCGTTGTTCATTCAGTAGCATATTGTTTAGTCTCCAGGTGTTGGAGTAGCTTTTATTTTTTATTTTATCATGTTTTCTATTTTCATTTCATTATCATCCAATAGAATGCAGGATAGTATCTCTACTTTTTCATATTTGCTAAGAGTTGCTTTGTGGTCCAATGTGTGGTCTATTTTAGAGAAGGATCCATGTCCTGCTGAGAAGAATGTGTATTCGCTTGTTGAAGGATGAAATATTCTATACAAGTCAGTTAAGTGTAAGTTATTGATTGCATTATTGAGTACTATAATTTCTTTGTTCAGCTTTTGTTTGGAAGATCTATCCAGTGGTAAAAGAGGTGTGTTAAAGTCATCTAGAATTGTTGTGTTGTGGTCTGTTTGACTCTTGATCTTGAGAAGTGTTTGTTTGATGAACGTAGATGCTCCATTGTTTGGGGCCTATATATTTATAATTGTTATGTCTTGTTGGTGTATGGTTCCCTTGAGCAGTATGTAGTGTCCTTTATCCTTTTTGATTAACTTTAGCTTGAAGTCTACTTTATTTGATATGAGGATGGAAACCCCTGCTTGCTTCCACAGTCCATGTGAGTGATATGATTTTTCCCAGTCTTTCCCCTTCAGTCTGTGGCTGTCTTTTCCTATGAAATGAGTCTCTTGGATGCAGCATATTATTGGATCTTTTTTTAATCCAATCTGCAAGTCTATGTCTTTTGATTGGTAAGTTTATGCCATTAACATTCAGGATTATTATCGAGACATGATTTGTATTCCCAGACATTATTGTTTATTTTTGGTATTTAACTTGACTTGGTTTCTCCTTTGATTAGTTTTTCCTTTAGTGTAATACCTCCCTCTGCTGATTTTCATTTTCTCTTCTTGAAATATTTTGCAGAGGATGATCTGTAGTGCAGGCTTTCTAGTTGTAAATTCTTTGAACTTTTGTTTATCATGGAAGATTGTTATTTCATCATCAGATCTAAAGCTTAATTTTGCTGGATATAAGATTCTTGGTTGACATCCATTTTCTTCAGAGCTTGGTATATGTTGTTCTATGATCTCCTGGCTTTGAGGGTCTGGGTTGAAAAATCTGCTGAGGTATGAATTGGTCTCCCCCTATATGTGATCCAATTCCTTTCTCTTGCAGCCTTTAAGATTCTATCCTTAATCTGTATCCTAGACATTTTCATTATAATGTGCCTTGGTGTAGATCTGTTGTGATTTTGTGTATTTGGTGTCCTGTAAGCTTCTTGTATTTGATTTTACAATTCAATCTTCATGTTTGGGAAATTTTTCGATATTATCTCATTGAAGAGCTTGTGCATTCCTTTGGTTTGAAACTCTGTGTCTTCCTCCATCCCAATAACTCTTAGATTTGATCTTTGGATGCTATCCCATTTGATGTTCTGTTCATGGTTTCTTACTATCTTCACTGTGTGGTCAACTTTATTTTCCAGATTGTATACTTTGTCTTCATTATCTGATCTTCTGTCTTCCAAGTGTTCTAGTCTGTTGGTGATACTTTCTATTGAGTTTTTTATTTGGTTTGTTTCCTTCATTTCAAAAATTTCTGATTGGTTTTTTATCTTTTTGTTGGAGTGATCAATTTTTGCCTGTATTTGCTAATTTAGGTCATTCTTTAATTCACAGATCATTTTAATTATGAACATTCTGACCTCCTTCTCTGACATTTCATCAACTTTGCTGTCCTGGGATCTGTTTTTGTAGTATCCTGATTTGTTTGGGGCACTTTCCTCCCTTGTTTTTTCATGTTGTTTACATGTCTTCCCTTTTTGCAGTGTGGATCTGAGATATTACATTTTCTACCCTATAATCTTATAGTATCTGTGCAGATTATCTGTACCTCACCTTGCTGCTGGGCCTCCAGACCCTGCAGGTGTCACACAGTGGATGCTACTGCAACTAAAGATGGTGGCAGCAATAGTAGCGGTAACTCAAGATAGCAGTGGAGGTGCCCCAAGATAGATGCAACATCTTTCAGAGATGGGACTGAAATGGTAGGCTTTACACTGGTTTGGGAGGCCTGCTCCAAGATACAGCTGCTTCTAGGCCCTCTTTGTAGTTGAAAGGTAGAGCTACTATGTGGGGAAGACTTCGGTGATGTCTGCAGTGTCCCTAGATGGAAGTGGGTTAGGCTTGGGCTCCCATTTGGGGGCAGGGAGAGTAGATGACAGACCCGGACCTACCCTGGACCTGGGTCCTGGGCAGGTTGGCAAAGGCGGATCTTGGACAGGCTAAGTCTTTTCTTTATATGCAATACTTGAAGGTTTTGTTTGGGCCTTCTAAAGCATTTGTGTTTATAATTTTTTACATAAATGATTTTTACCTGTTAACTTTCCTGAAGCCCTTGTTATCAGATCATCAACTTATTGTCTATTCCTTATATTGTAATTGCTTGGTGTCCTCCTCAAGGTTTAGGCTTTAGTTACTGATATTTGAGTGCAAGACCATTGTTTTCTTGCTACTTTTATCACATTATCATTTCTAGTGATAGCCAAAGTCCACACTAATGATTCATTCAAAACGCTGGCTTTTTGATTTCTTGATCTCTTCCTAACTATCTTGCCCTCCATTTCAGCTTAGGTGCTTTCTTCCAACATGATACTTTAGACCTTATCTATAATTACCAATACCTTCATCATCTCAAAAATATCAGTTTAAATTATCCCACTCTCTATCTACACTCATCAATTCATTTACCCCTGCTCTAACTACCAGTGTAGTCTCATTTTGACCTTCCACCATTTGATATCACTTTGTTGCCTCCTTACATCTCAGTTTTCATGTTTTACTTAGCACAGATTCCATGGTTTGTAATGATACTCATTTTCATACACATATCTTCCAGTCTTTTGACCCTTCCTTCTTACTTGGCAAAATCTCAACACTTCTCAACCAGACTCTTATCTTATCCATTCCTACTCCCTGAAAGCAGAATGTGACTGGAGAACAACACAAATTTGTGCTGTCTTTTAATTATGCCCATTAATCTTAGGTGGAGCCTTGCTCTTGCCTAAGTCATTCTATTTCTCGGTGATTCCTCAAACCTCTTTCACTTGCCATCCAACTCCTCAGTCATAGCTGATGGCCTTCAAGAGAAATTCCTTATTCTTCTCTTTTCAAATATATCTGTGTAAATACCTTTTTTACCCCAAATTCTGCTTTTCCTTGTTTTATAATGGAATAACTATTACTGTTCCTATGGAAAAAGAGGTCTTCAATTTGTATATTGAATCTCTTCTTTTTCATGAATTTTGCTTTCCCAATTCCCAAAATCTTTTTTGCCTTTTTTGGGGATTTAGCTGTCTCATCTACTTACATAATCACATTCTCTCTCTTGGATTATTTACCGTGAGCACACAAACATGCTATAATGTTCTTTTTTTAAAATTTGTTTTAGTTAGTTACACATGACAGTACAATGACCTTGATATATCATACATTTGAATCAGATGGGATATAATGTCTCATTTTTCTGAGTATACAGGTTGCAGAATCACATTGGTCATGCATTCACATATATACACACAGTAATAATAATGTCTATTTCTTTCTACTATCCTTCCTATCTCCCCAATCCCTCCCCTCCCCTCCCACCACTTCTCTCTCCCTAATCTAGGGTAACACTATTCTTTTTTTTTTCCCCTCACATCTTCATACACGTATTTTGTATAACAATGAGGGTCTCCTTCCACCATCCATGCAATTCCCTTTCTCCCTCCCTTTCCCTCTCACCCCTCTTCCCTATGTAGAGGTAATCTTCTTCCCATGCTCTTCCTCTCTTCCCCATTTTGAGTCACCCCCCTTATATCAGAGAAGACATTTGGCATTTGTTTTGGGGGGATTGGCTAACTTCACTTAGCATGATCTGCTCTAATGCCATCCATTTCCCTGCAAATGCCATGATCTTGTTATTTTTTAATGCTGAGTAATATTCCACTGTATATATATGCCACATTTTTAAAATCCATTCATCCATTGAAGGGCATCTGGGTTGGCTCCACAGTGTAGCTATTGTGAATTGTGCTGCTGTAAACATTGATGTGGCTGTGTTCCTGTAGTATGCTGTTTTTAAGTCTTTTTGGTATAGTCCGAGAAGAGGGATAGCTGGGTCAAATGGTGGTTCCATTCCCAGTTTTCCAAGGAATTTTCATACTGCTTTCCAAATTGGCTGCACCAATTCGTAGTCCCACCAGCAGTGTATGAGTGTACCTTTTTCTCTGCATCCTCGCCAGCATTTATTGTTGTTTGTCTTCATCATGGCTGCCATTCTTACTGGAGTAAGATGGTATCTTAGAGTAGTTTTAGTTTGCATTTCTCTGATTGCATTTGTTGATTGATTGTATATCCTCTTCTGAGAAGTGTCTGTTCAGGTCCTTGGCCCATTTGTTGATTGGGTTAGTTATTTGTTTTTGTTTTGTGTGTGTGTGTGTGTGTGTGTGTGTTTAGTTTTTTGAGTTCCTTGATACCCTAGAGATTAGAGCTCTATCTGATGTGTGAGGGGTAAAAAGTTGTTCCCAGGATGTAGGCTCCCTATTTACATCACATATTATTTCTCTTGCTGAGAAAAAAACTTTTTAGTTTGAATTCATCCCATTTGTTGATTCTTGGTTTTAATTCTTGTGCTATAGGTGTCTTATTAAGGAAATTGGGGCCTAGCCCAACGTGATGGAGATTAGGGCCTACTTTTTCTTCTATTAGACGCAGAGTCTCCGGTTTAATTCCTAGATCCTTGATTCATTTTGAGTTAATTTTTGTGCGTGGTGAGAGATAGGGATTCAATTTCATTTTGTTGCATATGGATTTCCAGTTTTCCCAGCACTATTTGTTGAAGATGCGATCCTTTCTCCAGTGCATGCTTTTAGCACTTTTGTGTAATATGAGGTAGTTGTAGTTTTGTGGGTTAGTCTCTGTGTCCTCTATCCTGTACCATTGGCCCACCAGCCTGTTTTGGTGCCAGTACCTTGCTGTTTTTGTTACTATTGCTCTGTAGAATAGTTTAAGATCTGTTATAGTGATACCACCTGTTTCACTCTTCCTGCTTAGAATTGCTTTAGCTATTCTGGGTCTCTTATTTTTCCAGATGAATTTCAAAATTGCTTTTTCTATTTTTGTGAGGAATTCCTTTGGGTTTTGATTGGAATTGCATTGAATCTGTATAGTGCTTTTGGTAATATGGTCATTTTAATAATATTAATTCTGCCAATTCATGAGCAAGGTAGATCTTTCCATCTTCTAAGGTCTTCTTTAATTTCTTTCTTTAGCATTCTGTAGTTTTCATTGTGTAGATCTTTCACGTCTTTTGTTATGTTGATTTCAAAGTTGTTTTTTGTTTTTTTTTGTTTGTTTTTTTGTTTGTTTGTTTGTTTGTTTTTAGGATATTGTCAATGGGGTAGTTTTCCTAATTTCCTTTTCAGAGGATTTGTCACTGATATACAGGAATGCCTTTGATTTATGGGTGTTGATTTTATATCCTACCCATATCCTACTTTGCTGAATTCATTTACTAGTTCTAGAAGTTTCTTGGTAGAGTTTTTTGGGTCTTCTAGGTGTAGAATCATATCATCAGCAAATAATGCAAGTTTAAGTTGTTCTTTTTCTATAGTTATTCCTTTAATTTCTTTCATCTGTCTGATTGCTCTGGCCAGTGTTTCAAGAACTATGTTGAATAGAAGTGGTGAGAGAGGGCATCCCTGTCTTGTTCCAGATTTTAAAGGGAATGCCTTCAGTTTTTCTGTTTAGAATGAGGTTGGCCTGAGGCTTAGCGTAGATAGCTTTTACAATGTTGAGATAAGTTCCTGTTATCCCTAGTTTTTCTAGTGTTTTGAACATAAAGGGGTGCTGTATTTTGTATTTTCTGCATCTTTCGAGATGATCATGTGGTTCTTATCTTTAAGTCTATTGATGTGATGAATTACATTTATTGATTTCCATATGTTGAACCAACCTTGTATCCCAGGGATGAATCCCACTTGATCTTTCTGATATGTTTTTGCATCTGATTTGCCAAGATTTTATTGAGGATTTTTGCATCTATATTCATTAGAGATATTGGTCTGAAGTTTTCTTTCTGCTATAATGTTCTTTATCTCATACGAGTACAGAGAGACAGTCAAAATAACTCCAAATATTGCTCCTTTTTAAAATTTAATATCATAGTTTTCCTACTATGTAAAGAACTTCTTCATATTAAAAAAGGAAAGAAATATACCCAAATAGAAAACTAGGAGTACTGAAAGTCCTTTATTTAAGAAATGGTACTTAGACTACTCATGATAAGAGAAATGCAAATTAAAACTACACCATTACTTGGTAGGGGATGTCGACTTTCCTTGTTTTTTACTTAGGGGGGGGGACTTTTAAATTAAGGTAATAAGAATGGTTTTGCCATTACGTTAGCTTTTATTTTTCACTTAATTACAATGTTGGTTCTATAAGATCTTTTATATTTTTAATGCACAATAATTGGATATAATATATATTGCCTATTAGCTAACTTTTCCTCAACTCTGACCAAAATACCTGACAGGATCAACTTAGTGGAGGAAAGATTTATTTTGACTCATGGTTTCAGAGGTTCAGTTAGCCAGCTCCTAGGCAGAAGCATCATGATAGAAGGATGTGGCAGAGGAAAGCTTTTCAGCTCTTGGCAACCTAGAAGCAGAGGAGATGGGCAGGAAAAAATAAACCCTTCCAGGGCACACACTAGTGACCTTCTTCCTCCAACATAGTCTGTTCAGCTCTCCGGAGCCCTCATGATTCATTCCATGATTCATTCCTTCCCTAAAACCCTGCTTCTCAATCTTGCTGCATTGGAGACCACGTTTTCAACATATGAGCTTTTAGTGGACATTCCAGATCAAACCATAACAGATGGGGTACTATGTGATAATTCGGAACATATATATAATGTATAAAATAATCAAATCGCATGCAAGATTTTTGTTAGAGAGAACTGACATCTTTATCATATTGGGCTTTTCTATCCATGAATTTATATTTCCATTTATCCATAGTT
The DNA here is from genome assembly GCF_964194105.1 of Spermophilus citellus. Lineage (NCBI taxonomy): Eukaryota > Metazoa > Chordata > Mammalia > Rodentia > Sciuridae > Spermophilus > Spermophilus citellus. The sequence continues at coordinate 111,665,670 of NC_138188.1, read as the reverse complement.
TGTAATGATACTCATTTTCTTACACGTATCTTCCAGTCTTTTGACCCTTCCTTCTTAATTGGTAAAATCTCAACACTTCTTCAACCAGTCTCTTATCCATTCCCAAATTATTATGTTAGGTATAATTTGAATTATCTGTCAGTACTTTTTTCCTTTAATTTTTAAATGAAGAAAATCTTGACATTTGGAAAGGGACACATTTTTTCAGACTTCAGCTTAATGATATTTTTTGCATAATGCCTGTACCTTTGTAACCATCTTATTAAATATTTATAGCACCCCAGAAGGCTCAAGTCCCTTCTTTTTTTTTTTTTTCTCTTCTTTTATTACTGGTTATTGAACCCAGGAACACTTTACTACTGAGCTACATTCCATTCCCAGCTTCATGTATTTATTTATTTATTTATTTATTTATTTATTTATTTATTTATTTATTTGATACAGGAATTGAACTCAGGGGCACTCGGCCATTGAGCTACATCTATTTTGTATTTTATTTAGAGACAGGGCCTCACCATTGCTGAGGCTTGGCTTTAAACTCTTCATCCTCCTGCCTCAACCTCCTGAGCTGTTGGAATTACAGGCGCGCGCCACCATGCCCAGCCTATTTATTTTTTGAGAAAGAGTCTCACTAAGTTGCTTAGGGCCTTGCTCATTTGTCAAGCCCCTTAATCAGTATTCCCACTCCAGAGGTAACACTTGAATCTCAGACAATAATTCTGCCTCTTTTTAGTGAGATATATATATGTCTATGGATGCGTGCATTACATGCAGATACTTAGATCTACTTGTTCTTAAATGTTTTGTATAGCTTGTACTCTTGTATCTTACGGCTTTTACTCAAAGGTTATTTTCAATCAAGTGTTTTGGTTTTTATTGCTATAAATTATTCTGTTTTATGAATATACAAAAAAATTTCCATTTTACCATTGGGTCTGAATATAGCTGCAATGGACATTTTTAAATATTATTGGACATATGCACACATTTCCTTTGGAGGGAGATTGCTGTGTTATATCACAGACATTTATTTTGTCTTCAATCAATACTGTTAAAACAGTTTCCCAAGTTTGGAAACAGTTTATATTGCAGTTTTCTACATCTTCACCAATATTTGGTATAGTCAGTCTTTTTAGTTATAGATATTATGAATATGTACTATGATACATATAATTTATTTATTTATTATTTATTTAATTCTGATTATTCCCAGTGACTAATGGTATTTAGCACTACTCCTTGTGCATATTGTTTTGACTGTCATCTGTAGTGTCTGTTGAATTCTTTCCTACTTTAAAAATTTTTTTCATTATCAATGGATCCGTGTTTTATTTATTTCTATGTGGTGCTGAGAATTGAACCCAGAGTCTCACACATGCTAGGCAAGCACTCTTGACACTGAGCTACATCTCCAGCCCTGTTGATTTCTTTCTATGCTTTAAATAGTTTTGACTGTTTTTTTCTTATTGATTTGAAGGAAGTGTTATGTATTCAAAAAGAAACTCTAATCAATTATATCTATTGCAAATATGTTCACCCAGTTTGTGTTTCTGTTTCCTTTTTGGTGAATAAAATTTCTTAATTTTAATCAAGTCAATTTATCAATCTTCTCTTTCCTGATTCCTGCTTTTCGTAAAACTCATTGGAATCATTCTCTGTCCCAAGGTCATTGAGAAGACTTTAGAAGTTTTATTCAGACATTTAGATTTGATTCATTTTTATTTTATTTGTTACGAATAACATGAGATTTTTTTTCATACAGATATCTGAATGATCCAGCATCCTTTATTAAAAAGATCACCTTTGGGCTCTGAATTGCATTGGTACTTTTATTATATCTTAAGTGACAATATATTATGTTTCTAGACCTATTTTTCATTGATCTATTTCTTCTTCCACCAATATCACACTCCCTTTATTATAACTATATAATAAATGTTGATTTCTAGTAATATATTTTTTATTGATTATTTAAAGCATTACATAGCTCATGATATATCATCTTTCATACATTTGACTCAAATTGTGTTTTGAACTCCCATTTTCACCCCAAATACAGATTGCAGAATCACATCTGTTACATATTCACATTTTTACATAATGCCATATTAGTGACTGTTGTATTCTGCTACCTTTCCTATCCCCTACTATCCCCCCTCCCCTCCCCTCCCCTCCCATCTTCCCTCTCTACCTCCCCTGCTGTTGTTCAATTCTCTCCCTATTTTTCCCTCCCCCTTGCCCCTCATGACCTCTTATAATTTTATGTATCATTGAAGGTCTCCTACCATTTCCGTATGCTTTCCCTTCTCTCTCCGTTTCTCTCCCCCCATTCGTCTTTGTTTACTGTAGTCTTTTCCTCATGCTCTTCCTTCCTGTTCTGTTCTTAGTTGCTCTCTTTATATCAAAGCAGACATTTGGCATTTGTTTTTTAGGGCTTGGCTAGCTTCGCTTAGCATAATCTGCTCTAATGCCATCCATTTCCCTGCAAATTCTATGATTTTGTCATTTCTTAGTGCTGCATAATACTCCATTGTGTATAGATGCCACATTTTTTTTATCCATTCATCTATTGAGGGGCATCTAGGTTGGTTCCACAGTCTAGCTATTGTGAATTGTGCCGCTATAATCATTGATGCAGCCGTATTCCTATAGTGCGCTCTTTTAAGGTCCTCAGGGAATAGTCCGAGAAGTGTGATAGCTGGGTCAAATGGTGGATCCATTCCCAGCTTTCCCAGGAATCTCCATAATGCTTTCCAAATTGGCCTCACCATTTTGCAGTCCCACCAGCAGTGTACAAGTGTACCCTTTTCTCCATATCCTCGCCAGCACTTGTTGTTGTTTGACTTCATAGTGGCTGCCAATCTTACTGGAGTGAGATGGTATCTTAGGGTGGTTTTGATTTGCATTTCTCTGACTGCTAGGGATGGTAAGCATTTTTTCATGTACTTGTTGATTGATTGTATGTCCTCCTCTGAGAAGTGTCTGTTCAGGTCCTTGGCCCATTTGTTGATTGGGTTATTTGTTATCTTATTGTTTAATTTTTTAAGTTCTTTGTACATTCTGGATATTAGGGCTCTATCTGAGGTGTGGGGGGTAAAAATTTGTTCCCAGGATGTAGGCTCTCTATTTACCTCTTTTATTGTTTCTCTTCCTGAGAAAAAACTTTTTAGTTTAAGTAAGTCCCATTTGTTGATTCTTGTTATTAACTCTTGGACTATGGGTGTCCTATTAAGGAATTTGGAGCCCGACCCCACAATATGTAGATCGTAGCCAACTTTTTCTTCTATCAGACGCAGTGTCTCTGATTTGATATCTAGCTCCCTGATCCATTTTGAGTTAATTTTTGTGGATGGCGAGAGAAAGGGATTCAATTTCATTTTGTTGCATATGGATTTCCAATTTTCCCAACACCATTTGTTGAAGATGCTATCCTTCCTCCATTGCATGCTTTTAGCCCCTTTATCAAATATAAGATAGTTGTAACTTTGTGGATTAGTCTCTGTGTCCTCTATTCTGTACCATTGGTCCACCTGCCTGTTTTGGTACCAGTACCATGCTGTTTTTGTTACTATTGCTTTGTAGTACAGTGGATGCAAGGCTGGTTCAATATACGGAAATCAATAAATGCTATTCACCACATCAATAGACTTAAAGACAAGAACCATATGATCATCTCGATGGATGCAGAAAAAGCATTTGACAAAGTACAGCATCCCTTTATGTTCAAAACACTAGAAAAACTAGGGATAACAGGAACTTACCTCAACATTGTAAAAGCTATATATGCTAAACCTCAGGCCAGCATCATCCTAAACGGAGAAAAACTGAAGGCATTCCCTCTAAAATCTGGAACAAGACAGGGATGCCCTCTATCACCACTTCTATTCAATTTAGTTCTCGAAGTACTAGCCAGAGCAATTAGACAGACAAAAGAAATTAAAGGCATAAAAATAGGAAAAGAAGAAATTAAATTATCGCTATTTGCGGATGACATGATAATGTACTTAACAGACCCAAAAGAGTCTACAAAGAAGCTGCTAGAGTTAATAAATGAATTCAGCAAAGTGGCAGGTTATAAAATCAACATGCATAAATCAAAGGCATTCCTGTATATCAGCAACAAAACCTCTGAAATGGAAATAAGGAAAACCACTCCATTCACAATATCCTCAAAGAAAATAAGATACTTGGGAATCAACCTAACAAAAGAGGTGAAAGCTTTATACAATGAAAACTACAGAACCCTAAAGAGAGAGATAGAAGAAGATCTCAGAAGATGGAAAAATGTACCCTGTTCATGGATAGGCAGAACTAACATCATCAAAATGGCGATATTACCCAAAGTTCTCTACGGGTTTAATGCGATGCCAATCAAAATCCCAACGGCATTTCTTGTAGAAATAGACAAAGCAATCATGAAATTCATATGGAAAAACAAAAGACCCAGAATAGCAAAAGCAATTCTAAGCAGGAAGTGTGAATCTGGAGGTATAGCGATACCAGATTTCTAGTAATATAAATCTTTCAAATTTTTTAAAGATTATGTTTAGTAGGGCTGGGGATGTGGCTCAGTCGTAGAGTACTTGCTTTGCACATGCAAGGCCCTGGTTTTAGTCCCCAGCAAAACACACACACACACACACACACGATTATGTTAGGAATAATTTGAATTTCCTTAATGATTTTAGAATTTAGAAATGTACAGATCAATTTAGGAAAAACGAAATTGAGTCTTTCATCTAATCTACAAGTACTTCTGTCTGAGTTATATAGGTCCTTATTTCTCAGCAGTGTTTTGTAGTATAGTAGGGATTTTATAAATCCTTTGTTAAGTTTAGATGAGGGTATTTGATGTTTTGGATGTTATTTTTATGATACTTTTTTTAAAACCAGGGATTGAGCCTAGTGGTGCTTAACCACTGAGTAACATCCCCAGCCCTTTTATTTTAAGACAGGATATCGCTAAATTACTTAGGGCCTTGTTAAGTTGAGGAGGCTAGCGATCCTCCTACTTCAGCTTCTTGAGTCACTGGGATTACAGGCATGCACCACCACATCCAGTTTAAAATACTTTTACATATTTTTAACATATATATATATATATATATATATATATATATATATATATATATGACTTTGTACATTGATTATGTGATTAACAATCCTGTTAAAAATTCTAAATTTAAATGGCGATATTACCAAAAGTCTCTATAGGTTTAATGCAATACCAATCAAAATCCCAACGGCATTTCTTGTAGAAATAGATAAAGCAATTATGAAATTCATATGGAAAAATAAAAGACCCAGAATAGCAAAAACAACTCTAAGCAGGAAGTGTGAATCAGGCGGTATAGCGATACCAGACCTCAAACTATACTACAGAACAATAGTAACAAAAACAGCATGGTAGTGGTACCAAAACAGGTGGGTGGACCTTACATACAAGAGGAAGTGAGGGGAAAGGGGGAAAAAAGGGGGGAGGAATGAATTACAGTAGATGGGGTAGAGAGAGAAGATGGGAGGGGAGGGGATGGGGGATAGTAGAGGATAGGAAAGGCAGCAGAATACAACAGACACTAGTATAGCAATATGTAAAACAGTGGATGTATAACTAATGTGATGCTGCAATCTGTATATGGGGTAAAAATGGGAGTTCATAACCCACTTGAATCAAAGTGTGAAATATGATATGTCAAGAACTATGTAATGTTATGAACAACCAACAATAAAAATTAAAGGAAAAAAAAATAAAAATTCTAATTTATAGATTGTTTTGGAATGTCTGTATGACTATAAAGTACTGTGTAATAACAAATAAAATGATGGGAATTTACCTGCTTTCTTTCCCATCTTTAACTATTCATCTCTCTCTTTTTTTTTTTTTGATGCTCTGATAAGACCTCTAGTTTAATGTTGAATAGAAATGATGATAATGCATATAATTGTCATGTTCTCAAATTGTAGGGGAAAACATAATTTCACCATTGCATAAGGTGTTACTAGTAAGTCTTTTGTAGATACCCTTTATCATATTAAGAAAGTTCACTTTTATTCCTGATTTATGGAGAGTTTTTATCTTGTGAATGTTACATGTCGTCAGTTCTGTATTTACTGAAATGATTTTTCTCCTTTATTCTGTTAGTGTGATAAATTAGTTGATGCTCTAATGTTAAACCAACTTTCCATTTTTTTAAATAAACCCATACAGTCTTTATATTTTATATATCATTAGGCTTATCCTGCTCACATTTGTTGAGGATCATGCATCCATGTTCATAAGTGTGAACACAGTGTTCTGAAATTTTTCTTACATTTTCAGGTTTGGTATCATGGTTATGCTGGTGTAAAAATGAATTGAAAAGCATATATACTTTGTTCCTTTATCCCCTGAAACTGTTTGCAAAATTGACTTTATTTCATCTCTAAATGGTTGGTTGGATTTATCAGTGAAATCATCTGTCTTGACCTGGAATTTTTTTTCTTTCTTTCTTTCTTTCTTTCTTTCTTTCTTTCTTTCTTTCTTTCTTTCTTTCTGAGAGAGAGAGAGAGAGAGAGAGAGAGAGAGAGAGAGAGAAATTTTAATATTTATTTAATTTTTTTTTTAAGTTTTCAGCAGACACAACATCTTTGTTTGTATGTGGTGCTGAGGATCGAACCCGGGCCACACGCATGCCAGGCGCGCATGCTACCGCTTGAGCCACATTCCCAGCCCTGGAATTTTCTTTTTGGAAAAATTTTTAGTTCTGAATCCAACTAATTTTATAAATATAAGACTATTCAGATTTTATATCACTTGTTATCTGGGCAGAAAAGAGAACTAGATCACATTTGGTTTTGTTTGTTTTTATGGGGATTGTCAAGAGGTTGGGAGGGAGAGTGTTTTTGGCAAAGACAACCATGTAAATAAGCAGATGTCAAAACTGGAAAACAGTTGATTTACTAGATAGATAATATTTTTAGGAAGAATAGTAAAAGAAATAATGAGAAGGAAGGTTGTAAAAGTTCTCTGAACCATAAGAGATATAGAGGCATGATCAATGGTGTAACCAAAATAAGGTAATCAAAATATGAAGAATAGCCAAAATATTGTATAAAATAGGAATGAGAAAAGTTCCATTGGGCTGGGATTATAGCTCAGTGGTAAAGTACTTTCCTGGCATGTGTGAGGCGCACTGGTTCAGTCCTCAGCACCACATATAAATAAATAAAATAAAAGGTCCATTGACAACTAAATATATATAAATATATATATATATATATATATATATATATATATATATATATATATATATAATACATGTATTTTTTAAAAACTCATTGGATATAACAGAGAACATTATTTCTCTGCTGACATTAAAATGCTCATACTTTTGCAAATCTTTTTATTTTTAACTTAACATCCTCTTCTGCTGGTGGGCTTTGTTAAACCTATTTGACCTCCAGTCTTTCCCACTTTAACTTCAAGTTCTTCTGCTTTTTTTTATTCTCCCGAATCTTGGTGTTCTTGGTAGCTAAAGATAATGAATCTGACTCCCTTGTTTCGAAGTTCTTTTTTTTTTTTTATTTTTTTTTTTTATTTTTTTTTTATTGATTTTTTTTTATTGATTATTTATCGCATTACATAGTTCATGATATATCATCTTTCATACATTAGACTCAAATTGTGCTTTGAACTCCCATTTTCACCCCAAATACAGATTGCAGAATCACATCTGATACATATTCGCATTTTTACATAATGCCATATTAGTGACTGTTGTATTCTGCTACCTTTCCTATCCCCTACTATCCCCCCTCCCCTCCCCTCCCCTCCCATCTTCCCTCTCTACCTCCCCTGCTGTTGTTCAATTCTCTCCCTTTTTTTTTTTCCCTCCCCCTTGCCCCTCATAACCTCTTATAATTTTATGTATCCTTGAAGGTCTCCTACCATTTCCATATGCTTTCCCTTCTCTCTCCGTTTCTCTCCCCCCATTCGTCTTTGTTTACTGTAGTCTTTTCCTCATGCTCTTTCTTCCTGTTCTGTTCTTAGAGGACTTTTTACATAGATTTTGGATATAAAAAGTAATGTTGTTTCACATAATTTTTCTTTGGGCTATCATCCATTTGATAGGAACATTAATTTTTAGTGCCTCCTATCTGTGCATTAGGTGTGAGATTAATTGCTCCAGAAAGGATTCATTGACTGATGGGGCAGTCTAGATACAGCAGGGAAAGGGTGGTTTGGCCATTTGATGAAATTTTCTGGCTTGGCCATTTGATGGAATTTTTTGTCCAGTTGTGTCATTGTTTTTGGTTCCATCCAAACATGATAATACGGCCAAGGAATTTAGAGTCCAGAGTCTTAAACCTTGGCCATTAAAAGGCTGGTGATTGTAGAGGTTTGATGGATATCTCTTGTGTTAGGGCTATATGCTGATCCATCAAATAAAATACAAAATAGGGCTGGGGACGTGGCTCAGTGGTTGAGTGCCCCTGAGTTCAATCCTCAGTACCATAAAAATAAAAATAAGATTGAGTTGACAGGAGCTTGTGCAAGAGCATAGGCTTTTTTTTTATTTTTTTAATCTATTTTTAAGCTTCTGGTTTCTTTACTCACAAATTTTGAGTATGTGTACTTTTTTAAAATAGCAGTCTGCATAATGACTTCTCAGAAAAAGTTATTATACTTAAGATTTACTCATTGTAGTCTTTTTGATGACATTCTTCTAAATGACCTCTCAGATTCATTGTACAAATAAAATAAAACTTCTTTTTAGTTGTATTTTCAAAAGAATGTAATGGAGTAAATCTGTTTTATTAATCTGAATATCTAAGCCGGTTTTTACCTGGAAACCATGCTCGTCTGTTTTTTTTTAGCTAATATGTCTTCTGTCCCAAATTCTGGTATACAACTTAGTGAATATGAATTATACTTTTAAATTCATATGTGAGGTGTTAGGTGGCTTCATTTTTTATGTAATTTTCACTGTCTTTGTTTTGAAGCTTCTGCTCAGCCTGTTGATAATCATGTTAGCCCATCTTCATACTTGGGCCAGACACCAGCATCACCAGCCAGATACTCACCAGTTTCTAAAGCAGTGCTTGGAGATGATGAAATTACTAGGTAAGTAAGTTAACATTTATCTTATAAAAATCATTTTTAAATGGAATTTTAATCAGCCACAATTTTTAGGACTAAAAATATTCTTGAATATTGATGAACTTAAACTTTAATTGTTTTTTTCTATTGGAGGGTTCATTGAAGATTTTTTTTCATTGCAGATCATGAAATATAAAAATATTTTGTATTATAAGTAAGTTACTGCTCCCATTTTAAGGTTTGGCAAATTGTCTTTTGAAATAAATCTAAGTTGGGAATATGCTTGTGCATATTTCATACTAACTTTTCATATATTTCTTATCTAATATATGCCTTAAAGTATTAGGACAATTGATTTATGTTCAGAATTCAACAAGTGGTATTTGATTTGTTTGATAGCCTGACTGACATCTAAAGTTTTTTTCATCTAACATTACTAACTACATTGAACTTTGTAAGTCTTTTTAGTGCCAAAGAATTCTAAGGAGGAAGAAAAGAGTCAGTGAAAAAATATTTTAGCTCTGTTATTTTAAGTAGTATAAAGATACTATTACAGTTTGCTTTATAATTCACAGTTATATAGCATTTTTCATTATGTATATGCCAGATAATATCTGTTCTCACATTTTCATTAGTTACATTATTGTTAGCATTATTATTTTTGAAACTCTGTATTTGTAATAATTGTAATTTTTCTTGTCAGACTCCTAACTTCTTAGGCAGTACTCGCATCAAGGACAGATAGGAGTGTTTGTCTTGTAAGAGTTATGTTGGGAACAAAATAGGTGCCTTAATAATTGTGTTTGGAATGAAAATTAGCAGAAAGAATAGTGTTTTTACTTGTGATATAAATATTCAAGGCTTTTAGTCTTCAAGCAGTGTCCCTATAGAGTGATTCATGGCTATTTGTTATTTGCTAATAGTGCAAAACTAAAATCTAAAAGTTATATTTTCACCTTTATTGCTGTCCCCATTCTTCTTCACTGCATATGTGTTGTACCATGTTGTATTAGACTTTGAAGTATTTCACACACATCTAACAATTTCCATTCTTTTCTGCAAAAATCAGTTGATTGACTATTAGATATGTCTTAAAATAGTGTGCATTTTATCATTCCTTTTGCCCAGATAATGAAGTATGAAAATCTTGCCCAAACATAAATTCTCCACAATTTTTGCCTAAGCAGTCTTTCAGAAGATATCTCAAATTACCAAACCAATCCCCACCCCCCTATAAAATTACAGCATACAGACAATTAATGTTTCTAAAGCTCATTTGTTAAGTTTTATTAAGATGTAATTTACATACCATAAATTTCATGCATTTCAAATGTGCAACTCAATGAATTAGGGTATGTTACATCACTTTTTAATTGTGATAAAATAAATATAGCATGTAGATTTAACATTTTAACCATTTTCAAGTGTACAGTTAATTACATTCACAGTTTTGTACAACCATCCCCATTAGCTATTTCCAAAACCTTTTCATCATCTTGGATAATCTATAACCTTTAAGCAGTTCCATCCCATTGTCCTTCTAGCTCCTGGTAATATCTATTTTCTGTCTTTCTGTATTTGTCTAATTCAGGTAATTCACGTAAGTGGGACCATACAATATCTGTCCTTTTGTGACTTTCTTATTTGACTTAATATAATTTTTCAAAATTTATTCATTTTGTAACATGTATCAGAACTTCATTTCTTTTTTTGTTTAATATTCCTTTCCATTGTATGTATGTTACATATATGAATATACATACAATTAGATGTATAGATATTAGATAAATATAGCTAGATAAACATAGAGTTACATTTTGTTTATCTACCCATTGTTGGTGACTTAGATTGTTTTCCACTTTTTAGCTATTGTGAATTATGTTATGATAACAAGTATTTGTTCAAATCCCTGCTTTTAGTTACTTAGGCTACCTGGGTGGAATTTTCTTTTTTTTTTTTTAATGTTACCTTTTTACGGAACCACCAACCTATTTTATGTTCCCATAAATAATTTGTGAGTATTTCAGTTTTTCCACATCTTACTGACACTTGTTACTTGGTCTAGTTTTGTTATTGTCATCCTGGTAGATATGAAATTTACGTTTTCCTAATGACTTATGGTGTTAAGCATCTTTTCATGTGCTCATATTATTCAAAAATCAGAATGTGTATTCCTCTAGAACTACTGTTGGGTTTCAGCAGGCTATTTTTAAATTATTATTTGCTAATGTAAAATTATAATTCATACTCGTTTTAAAATAGGAGCTCCAAACCATGAATCCATTATTTAACATAGGAAATAAAATATCAACAATATACTGAAACTTATCTGTGCCCCTGATCCTACCCTGCTTCTCCTATACTGCCCCTATAAGTTATTGTTTTCCTAAATTTTATTATCTTTTTCCTTCATATGTGTATATGTATTTTATTACATATAATATATATGATATATTTTATAAAATATATATGTACACACACATATATATATAATATTTCCCCAAACAATTTTTGTTTAGTTTTACCCTTTTTTTTTTTTTTGTACTGGGGATTGAACCCAGGGACACTTAACCACTGAACCACATCCCCGGTCCCCTTTTATATATTTTATTTAGGGACAGAGTCTCACTGAGTTTAGGGCCTCGTTAAGTTGCTTATACTAGCTTTGAACTCGCAATCTTCTACCACTCCCAGCTAGTTTTACTGTTTTTAACAAATAATTTTATGAATCCTTTAAGTGAGCTGGCAAAAATCGAATAATGATGAACACTTAATATATGTCTAGAAAATACTATTTTAAGTTTTGAGCAGTATTAAGTATTTAAGGAGATTTTATTACTATTCTGTATTATAAGGAAGAATCCTTAAATTTATTTTTTGAAGAGATTTATTTATTAAGGCTTTTGTGACTAATTACTTCTTGCTATGTTTTAGAAAATCATTAAATTTTTAAAATGTTTACCAAATATCACATATTTAAGAATAATCTCAAATGATATTCTGTATTTCATCAAATATTAAAGTAATTTGCTGTTGGCACTTTCATGGTCTTACCAGAAGATGTGAATAGTTTTCACATCATTGTGTCTGAGTGCCAACAATTTTGAAAAATTATCAATGGTAAGCTGTATTAACATGTGCAGGGAATAATGAGGGGGGCAGATAAAATGCATCTTACTTAGAGCTGACAAAAAACAGTAATAAATTTTTAAAAATCACAAATCATGGCTTACACTAAAAGTTTATCAGTAGGAAGTTCTCACCAATAGAATGCCAGATTCTAAATTAAATTTCCAAGTTATTTAATTTAATTTAATTTTTTGATTTTTAGGGAACCTAGAAAAGTTGTTCTTCATCGTGGCTCAACAGGCCTTGGTTTCAACATTGTAGGAGGTGAAGATGGAGAAGGAATATTTATTTCTTTCATATTGGCTGGAGGACCTGCTGATCTAAGTGGAGAGCTCAGAAAAGGAGATCGTATTATATCGGTAGGATATGTTAATCAAGTAATCAAGATGATGTTGTTTTTATTATCATAACTATAACCTTTTAATGATTAAAAGTAGATTTTTTATAACCCAAAGTTATGGGTGTAATTGGTTATCTTCTATATGACAGATTTTCTTTTGATACATGATACAGGGAGGTGGTCAGTGTTTATAAATGTGTTTGAAGGAAGGTTTGTTTTTGTTTTTGTTTGGCTTATTATTATCTTTTTCCCTCTTTTTATTTTCAGTTTGTCTATGTTTATGTTGTTATTACCCATTCAGTTTTAGACCAAAACTGTAATAGTTTTGTAATCCTCCCTTATGATCACAGAGCTTGAAAAACTTTAATTTTAATTACGCTGTTTCTAATGTATTAATTATTTCAGTTTTATACCCCAAAATTTATTTTTATAATTTATTTATTTATTTTGGTTTTGGTATTTGACATTTTACCCACGTGATATATGGTTTGTTGTTGATGTTGCTAATCACCCTCCTTCCCCACCCCCCCAGGTTTCTCAGTGGACTACTAATATAATTTGGATTGGGTAGTTATTTGTTATATAGGACTATCTTTCTAGCTTCCATCTTTTCCATGATCCTTAGTCATTGTAAAAGCAAATATGTTCTTCAAATATCCAGATATACCTTAATGAGAGCTCTTGGTTTGTTCTTTCAGCAATGGTTCCTTAATGATAAGGAAGTTCCTTAGATTTTGTCTGAAAATTCTTTATTTTGTACTCTTTTATTTTTAATCTAGAATTCTAGGTTGACAGCTCTTATCTCTAAATACTTTGAAGATATTGTTTTATGCCATCTATATTGTTTATTTGCTATTTTTTTAAAAAAGCCTGCTGCCTTGTTTATAGGTAATTTCTTTTCACTAGTTGCTTTCAAGATCTCTGTCTTTAGTGTGCTGCAATTTCACTAAAATGTGTGCATATCTAGCATTCATTATGTTTAGGATACATTACTAAATCAGGAATCATGTTTTTCATCAATTCTGGAAATTCTTTAGCTATTATCTTTTCAAATTTTGCCTTCCCACATTATACCTATTCTGTCCTTATTGAATTCCTATGGGTGGATGTTATTCTATTCTTCATGTATTTTAACCCCAATTTCATATTTATGAACTGTCTCCTTCTAGTTCATTTCCATCATTTCCTCAAGTCTATTTTCTAGTTTATAAGCTTTCTTCATTTATATCCAATCTGCTTTTTAAGACAAAACTAAGATTTTAATTTGAGAGTATCATTTTTTTTTCTAGACATTATCTGGTTATTTTTACAGTCTGCCTTGGTATTTTTGATAGGGTCTTGATAACTTATGCCTTTTTACTTGATTTCAGGGTTTTCTACTAAATATACTTGTTCATTTTTTATATATAATAGTTTTATTTTCTGGCCAGGAACAGTGGCACACACCTGTAATCCCAGTGACTTGGGGGGGCTGAGGCAGGAGGATCATGAGTTCAAACCCAGCCTCAGCAACTCACCAAGGCCCTAAGCAACTCAGCAAGACCCTGTCTCTAATAAAATATTTTTAAAATGGCTGAGGATGTGGCGGTGGTTAAGTGCCCCTGGGTTCATCCCTTGTACCAAAAAAAAAAAAAAGTTTCATTTTCTGAAGTTCATAGGTATCCAATATATGATCTATTTTAGTGATTTGTGGTGAATTTTTTACGCATGTTCTAAATTTTGCATTATGAGGTGGTTTTTTTGTAGTTGTTGTTTGTGTGTGTTTCAGTAGAACTTTATTACTTTATTAGTAAGAATCCAGTACTACCAGAATTCAGGGGAATGGTGTTCAAATAAGCTATTTTACGTTACTTGTGGTAGTATTCCAGGAGCATCATCTCTAAAAAAATTTTTTCCAGTGACAAAACTAATATTTTGAGGTTTGTTTACCCTTAATAACAAATAAATGGGACAGTTAGATTTACCATAGTAAATATAGTATTCATATAGCATTCATGCTATACTGTTTTGTTTTTAATTAAGAAGTGTAAGTTAACACTTTCTGGAACTTCAGAACTTGAGGTATAGAGACAAGCTTTATTATCCCAGGTCAAGACCAGTGCTATACATTATTATTATTTTAAACCATTTCTTTGACATAAACCAAAAGAGACCTTTTTAACTACAAAATACAAAAAAAAAAAAAAAGGAAAGAAACTAATCAAATTAAAGATAAATGTGACTGGAAATAATAGGAAGCACATTCCAGAAATATAAATTGCATCTTTAATACAATTTTCAGATCAATCCCTATCACCATCTGAATTTCCTGTGTACAGACTTGGATGTACCAGCATACTCCTGCATCCTACCCTATTGAGGATCCTGTAGAGTTCAAGGATAGGAAGAGTTAAGAGTAGAAGAAATGACTGATCATTTACAAAAAATAAAAAAAAGTAGAAACCAATTTTTAATTGTTTCAACTAGTGTTTAAATGAAAATAAATCTTGGGCACTTGAGTTTTCAAATATGCAGCAAGCAATTCTTTATTAAGGATTATGCACTAAATTAGAAAATAACACTATTAATAGACAGTGCTACTAAATGAAAACTGCATTTACATGTTTAAGGCTAAATAATTTTAAAAGCATAGTACTAGTACTACCCAAGAATAGTAATTATTGCAAAAGAGTTTTAGGGCAAAAATAGAGCCTTCTTGCAGTATTAGGATATAGAAAGGCTCAAGAATCCATCACTTTTTTTTTCTTTTTCATAGTACTAGGGATTGAACCCAGGGTTTCATACATGCTAGGTAAGCACTCTATCATAGACTACATCCCCAGCACCAAGAATCCATCACTTTTAACCTAACAAAACAATCTGGTAAATAGGTTTGGTGGCACACACCTATAATCCCAGTAGTTTGGAAGGCTGAGGCAGGAGAATCACAAGTTTGAGATTAGCCTCACCTGTCTCAAAATAAAAAGAATTGGGAGTATAGCTTAGTGGTAGAGAACTTCTGGGCTCATACCCAATGCTACCAAAAAAAGCTAAAAATAAAATAAAATGATTATAGTAAAATCATGATGGGAATAAAAAATGCTTAAGGATCCAGAGGTAAAGATAGTAGGAATGAAGAAATGACAGAATTTCAGTAAAGACATAGAAACTACAGAAAATGAATCATATGGAATTGCTAGAAGTTAAAAACTATCAAGAGATGAAAATTTTATTTAAAAAAGACTTAATAATACACTGAAATCAGCAGAGGAAAGAATCCATACACTTGAATGTAGATAAAAGGAAGTTTCCAAATTGAAACATGGGGTGGAATTGCAGAGGTTAAAAAGAAAAGTCAATACAAAGCATGCAAAATGTGTGGAACAAAATTAGACAGCATCTCTACAGAAGAGGAGACAGAATTTTTTTAAAGAGAAGACCAAAAAAATAAAACCTAACAAAAGTGATGAAAAATATCAACCCACATATCTGTGAAGCTCAGGATACATAGAAAACCAGACCTGTCTACATCACAAAGTGCTAGAAACCTGCACTTTGGAGCATGACTTAGAAGCAAGCATAAAAATAACATATTCCACATACAGGAATAGCAATAAAAAAGTCAGCTGACTTTTCTCTAGACACATTAGAAGACTTAACACGATTGAATGGTGTGTTTACAGTGCTGAAATTAAAAATTGTTAATGTGGAATTCTGTATACCGAGAAATATTCATCAGAAATGAAATAAAGACACGGACAGTAGTGGAGAGAATTTGTCATCTTTTGCATATCAGTAAGAAAATATTGAAGAAATTGTCTTGATTGAAGAGAAATTGTACAGATGGAACCCTAGATCTGCAGAAGGAAGTTAAGAAAAACAGAAAAAAGGAAAATTCCTGAGTGAATATAAAAGATCTCTTCTTAAATTTTTAAAAATAATTTTAGATATTACTCTATTAGACTATTGATAGAAAATAAAAGCAGTGTAGGGAATGCAACTTGTATAGAAATAAAAAATAAGACCATCACAACACAATTGGAAAGGAAAGATGGGATTATATGGTTATTTCTTACATAGTTTTGTGAAGTGGTGTAAAATTGGGGGGAAATACTAATTTGTAGCTACATATTATTATATCTAGTGAACACACTGAAAACACCACAAAGATGTATAGTTTTGAAATCAATACAGGAGATTAAATGGAAAAAAAATAAATGTTACATACACACACACATAAAGGGAAGTGTGATTGTCAGCTTTCTGTTGCTGTGACCAACATATCTGACGAGCAACTTAGGAAAAGTTTATGTAGGGCTTATGGTTTCAGAGGTCTCAGTCCATGGTCAGATGACTCCATTGCTTTTGGCCTGGGGTGAGGCAGATCATCATAGGGGAAGGGTGTACTTGAGGGAAGCTACTCAACTCCTGGGAACCAGAAAAGAGAGAGTAAGAGCATGGAAGGAAGGGAGGAGATATAATCCCTAATGGCATGCCCCCAGTGACCTACTTCCTTCAGCCACACCCATCTGCCTATAGTTTCAGCCCAGTAGACCACTCAGATAATTAATCCAGCAAATGGATAGTTCTCCTAATCTGATCATTTCATCTGAACATTCCTTCATTGTCTAACACATGAACTTCTCATATCTAAACCATAACAGAAAGGAATGTACAGGGTAAGTTTAAAAAACAGTACTAAGGTGAGAGATTGAAATCCAGTTCTGTTAATAACAGCATTACAGTAAAAACTATTTAAGATGCAGAAATTGTCAATTTGGTTCACAAAAGCAAGATCTAACAGTTTCAGGAATTCACTTCAATGTGTTTTAAGTAAAAGGATGGAAAAAACTTCATCATGCAAAACACCAAATGAAAGTACTTTATGAGACAAAATAGATCTCAGGACAAATAGTGTTATTCTAAATATATTTCATAATAATATTAGCATTTTGTCAAATTTTAGTCCTAAGTATGCACCTACCTAAGAATCCTTTCAAAATATATGAAGCAAAAATTGTGAAAACTAAGAAGAAAAATTCACAGTCACACTTTTGGAGACTGTAACACCCTCTTCTGAAATTGACAAAGTAAACAGACAAAAAGACTTTACCTCACATCATGTACAAAATTTAATTTGAAATTGATTGTAGATCATAGAACTAAAGTTATACGAGAAGGTGTACAAAAAAATTGTTAATGAACTTTGATTAAGGAAATTTCTTAAATAGGATCAAAAGGACAGAGTCAGTTCAGTGAAAAAGGGAAAATCTTTTTAGCTAATAGTTCTGAAACAACTGGCTATCTAGTAAAAACATAAACCTGAAACAGTCTTACTCCAGACTTAAAACTTAACTCTAGATAGATTGTAGATCTACATGGAAAACCTAGAGCCATAAACTTTCAGGAGAAAAACATAAGAGAATATATATAATTGCAACTCTGGGTTAGACAGCAACTCCATAGACAAGTAGCATAAAACACTAATCATTTAAAAAAAAAAAAAAAAGATACCATTTAGAAACCAAACAGGCAAGCCATGCCATGGTAAAAAATATAATTAGTATATATATAATATATATATTATATATATATATTTATAATATATATTATATATTAATATATAATATATATTATATATATTTATAATATATATTATATATTAATATATAATATATATTATATTAATAATATATATTAAATATATATAATATTATATTAATATATATTAATATATATGATATTATTATATATATAATATATATAATTAGTATATATATCTGATGAAAGACTTTTATCCAGACTATATAAATATCTCCTACACATCAACAATAAAACAATTAGGAACCCAGTTTTAAAATGTGCAAAAGATTTGAACAGATATTTCCCATAAGAAGATACATAAATTATCAATGAGCATGTAATACCTTTTCACATGCTCATTGATATTAGGCATCAGGGAACTTAAAATCCCAATGAATAAAGGGGTTTTGAAGGAATTGGGTAGGAGTGAAACAATTTTTCTGTATCTTGATTGTGGTGGCAGGTATGTGACATAAACATTTGTCCAAACTAAAACATGCTGATCCCTAAATAAAAAATAGATTGGGCAGGGAGGGGTCTACTGGGGATTGAACTGAGCTACATCTGCAGCCTTTTTTTAATTTTTATTTTGAGACAGGGTCTTACTAAATTGTTGAGGGTTTCACTAAGTTGCTGAGGCTGGCCTCAAACTTAGAATTCTCCCGCCTAGCCTCCTGAGTTGCTGAAATAATAGGGATGTTCCACCACCCAGCTAAAAAAATAAATGTTTTTAAAGCCATTTGAAATACCATATCCCACCAAATTATATGGCTAAAAAAAAAATTAAAAAGCAACCTTTATTGGAGAGAATGTGGAGCCAACTGTCATTCATTACTGGTAGGTATATAAAGTAATATGCAATTATAAGAAGCTTTGGGGGACTGTCATAACTTGACCATCTTGTAGTTCCTAGAATAACATTTGCAAGGCTATCTATAATCTGACCTAATTCTAAGCTCCTCATAAAAAGCTTTTTATCCCAGGATAATTGTCAATACAAGAACAGGCACAATATGACTTCCTGAAGTATCTAATAATAGTTCTTGTAAACAGTAGGCTTATCAAAAAGCTTAAAAGAAAAAGCTGGAAAATAAATTCTCCACAGGGCCTTTGAAAACCTTCAACATATCCTTGGGATCTAGTTCAGGGCTGTCTCTCATCTCTGGTTGAATCTTGGGCTCTGTGCAAGCAGAAAGTAAAGATCAAGGCATGTTTCAACCGCCTGTCTGAATGTTGAAAGCCTACAAGCATATAGAACCATTTGCAAAGAGTGGGGACTTTTTAATTCCAGGCAATTAATGAAATCTTTCCAATCATTAAGTAACCAGTAAGCTTACCTGGTGGAAAATTCAGTGGCCCCACACAACAAAGAATATGACCCTGGAATTCCGAAAGTCACTAAACAAACAGCTATAACAAACAGTAGCAGTAAGCCCCAGATAAAGTTGTGGGTCTCACATCCAGAGTTGCCAGATTTTATATTAAATGTCCAATTATCAACAAAAAATTATGAGAAACACAAAAAAGTAATTACCCATACACAGGAGAAAAAAGCAAGTGATATAAATTATCCTTAGGGAAATCCACATGTTGAATTTCTTAGGCAAATGCTTTAAATCAAGTATTTTAAATATGTCAGTATTTAATATCTCCATCCCTTTTTTATTTTTTGAGGCAGGATCTTGCTAAGTTGCCTAGGGCCTCACTAAATTGTTGTGGCTGTCCTTGAGCTTGTGATCCTCTTGCCTTCGCCACCTAAGTCACTGGGATTAGAGGTGTTCACCACCATGCCTGGTTAAAAGATGTCAATTATAACCCACAGCAACCACTAAGAAATGACTCAAATATGTGTAATGAAAGAAATGACAGGAGAATTTAAATAGTACACTAGAAAATTTCTGTTGAACACAAAAGAAGTAGTAATGGTAAACAAATAGCAAAATTTAAAAATCAAAAAATAGTAATGCAAAACAAATAGCAAAATTAATTATATGAGTCTACCAATAATTTGATTAAATGTAAATGGATTAACTGCTCCATTTAAAGGCAAAGTCTGATAAGGTAGATTACAAAACAGAATTCAATTTATATGCTGTCTCTTAGAAAGACTTGTTTGTTTGTTTGTTTGTTTATTAGTTATGTACCTTTATTTATTTTTATGTGGTGCTAGGGATCAAACCCAGTGCCTCACACACGAGATGAGCACCTTACCACTGAGCTACAACTCCAGCCCAAAAAAGACATTTTAAATTCAAAGACACAAAAAAGTTATAAATAGTTAGAAAATATATACTATACTGTAAGAGTAACCAAACATTAAAAGTTTTAATCTTTTCTACAATAATTTATGAAAGTTTTATCTTCCTTTAAATTTCCTTCCTAATTTGTTCTCCTGGGAATTAAGAGAATTTTCTTTATGCACGAAGTATTTTGTATGTAACCATCTTCAGCTAGAGATATTTTCTGATAACCACATTATATTGCATTTATTTAGGTTGGGGTTTTCAGATCTTTATTTTTATTCACGAGTGGTGTGTTTTAATTTAGTTGCATAATAATGTCCTTATAGATAATATAAAGAAAGCATCAGATTTTTATATAGTTAAAGTGTTCCTTATGTAAAAATTTTATGATCCTAAGAATTTCTGGGCTTACCAAATTTTTGAAAAGTGGTATGTGATCTTGAACAGATTTTAAGTTAGATCTTGAAACAGATTTTCATATGAAAGTGACATGATGGTTCTTCCTGTTCAGAAATTTTCAGTGAAGGTCTAAGCACTGCAGAATTCTATTCATTGCTGGTTCTTCATTTTTAAAAATTAAATATTTATGTTTAATACATTCAATTATAATGTTTCTGTGAATGGCTCTTAAGTTGTTCTGAATGGAAAAACAGTCTTAAGATCGTGTGCCTTGGAGTATTGGCAAGCTTTCAGAATAAAAATTGCTTCTTATTCTGGAGTAGGATTGGTCACCTTAGTAATTGTGTCACCCAAGGAAGTCCCTTTACTCAAAAAAAAAAAAAAAATCTCCTGATTTAGTTAACATTTACTTTGTTGAAATCAGTCTTTGAAATATGAACTATTTTAGTACTCTTTAAAAGTCATTATTTTTCTATTAAACCAAAAGAATAAAAGGCTTTAGTTTGAGAGGAAGAAACAATTGGAACTAAGTTGAACTTTCTGGGTTGAAAATGTAGTAGAAAGTGAACAGATGTTATAAGCGAAAACAAATTTTCTTTCCGTTGCTGGAGCTACTTACTAGTGAAAAGAAATGTGCAAAATAATGCTTGTTAATTTCTCAGGTAGTCAAATTGAGGTGTATTTGTCAATCAATAGAGTCAACCTTCTAGACAGTTTCAGGGGTGGAAGATGTTTTTGTTTTACTCAATTGACAGTAAGCAAATACTTTTAGTGTATAAAATTGTTTTGAATGACAGTATTTTTTTTGTTTTATTGTAAAATATATTTTAATAGTAAAATTATTGTAACTAATCTGTGCCTACACAGACAGCAAGCCATTGTAACTTCTAATCAAAGTGATTATTTTCTCTCAAATTAAGATTTGGTTTGATTTACAGGTAAACAGTGTTGATCTCAGAGCTGCCAGTCATGAGCAGGCAGCAGCCGCATTGAAAAATGCTGGCCAGGCTGTAACAATTGTTGCACAATATCGACCTGAAGGTAATAAAATTCTTGCTATGATTACTGTTCTTTTCAGTTTTTAAAATTCTTCCTCTTGATAATGTTTAATATCCAAATTAAACTTTCTTTTTCATATTTTGTTCTGATTTGTTAATCTGTTGTTATTTGTTTAGTACAAATCTAATCCATTTTCAAGATCAAAAGTGTTTTTTTAATAAGATATAGGAACTTTTATCTACAGTCTCTTTGGAGCATTTTACCATTATCTGGATTAATTTTTAAGTGTTTCTTTTTTAAAATCTAACATCTAACCAAATGCATACCTTTTAAAATCTTTTACCAGATTAATAAAAACCATAAGTAAAACAATAATATTGCCCCAAAAAGCCACACAAATTTTTTCTTTTAAATCAGATAGTATTTATTAATGTCAAGTTTTAAGTTATGTTTCTAATAATTCCTCTTGTTTTTAAAATGAGAAGAAAAGTGCAAGTTTGAGATATAATGTGTTTCTAGATAGTAAAATCTCATTGACATGACTACTAATTCCTGGGGGAAGAAAGAGGTAATGGAAACTTTGAGGTAACATCATATTAAACATATATAAGGCTACAGTGTGCATCAATATAATCATTTTTCCAGTAAATCCTCAGTGGAATTTAAAAAGCTCAAACACCCAAAAGGATACAGAGTGTACTTGATGTTCATAAACAACATGATGAAGGAAAACATGATGTGATGAAGGGGCTAAATGAAATACTGTTTATAATTTAGAAATTGAAGAAACCTTGCACGATTAGGAATTAAATGAAACATTTTATAATTACCAAAGTTACATTTATTTTTCTTTTCTTAGGATAGAATTTATTTTTGTAATACACCCCCACCTTTTTTAAGCTGATGAAAGTAGCATATTGGGCATTGCTTGGCATTCCATAATATGCAGTAGGTTCTCTCAGTCTAGTAAATGTCAACTTTTTAGGTTCAGTAGTTGAAAAGGATAAATTCCAAACAAATTCACTGTGAGCCAAAACAGTAGGAACTAACATAGAAAGTCAGAATGCCAATTCATTGATTTTTGTGAAAAACAAATCTCTCAGTGTGGCTATACATGCTTTTATCTTCTAGCCAACACAGTCCCACCCAATAAGTACATTATGTCAGAGCCTAAATACAATCACTGGTTGTTTGATTTTATAGACAGCCTCTCCGTATACGTTTAGAAAGATATGACTTTTTACCGGGCACAGTAGCTTGGAAGCCTGAGGCAAGTGGTTCGAAAGTTCAATACCAGCCTCAGCAGAAAAGCCCTAAGCAACTCATCAAGACCTTCTCTCTAAATAAAATATAAAAAAGGGCTGTGGATGTGGCTCAGTGGTTAAGTGCCTGCCCCTAGGTTCAATCTCTAGTACTTAACTAAAAAGCTATATCTTTCTTTCTTTTCTTTTCTTTTTTTTTTTTAATAAAGTGTTAGTCATTATCTGCTTCCTGACCTCCCTAGAAAACACATAAAAGCAACAAGGAGGATAAAACATAAAACATACACAAATACTTCTGTCCACACAGTTATACCTCATGTTAACCAAAACTATAAAGACATGTTATTACCTGGACAACAAAATATAGGCAAGGCTGCTTAAACAAAGCTTACTGGCTGCAGAATCCAGGAGGGAAAGAATAAAAACGAGTTGTCCTGAGCTGGGGTTGTAGTGCAATGGTAGAGTGCTTGCCTAGCATGTGTAGGGTACTTGGTTTGATTCTCAGCATCGCATATAAATAAATAAAATAAAGGTCCATTGACAACTAAAAAAAATTTTTAAAAAATATGAGTTGTCAGTAATGCTCTATATAGTAAAACTTAGAATATGATACAAAAGTGTACTTCCTAAAGGCAAGGGATTCATTTTTGAGGTGTAACAACATGATTCCTTCTATTTTATAACAAGCCTCATGAGAATGTGAGAAGTAGACTAAAATAGAAACCATTCATGATATCGTTTTGTTTAGATAACTAGAGGACCCATATTTGGGTAAAGCAATCTTTGTTAAAGCCTGTGACAGTCTTTGTTAAAGCTTGTGAAAATTACCTGTGCTTCTGTTTCCCCTCTACCCCAAGCTTTCTGCAAATAGCTGATCCAGCACAATACAATTTATTCATAATAGAGAATATAAAAGTAACTAGCCTGGCATTCATAAAAAATATTAATAAGAAGGATAGAAAATTACACATATATACGCATATAAAGATACAATAAAATATTGACACAGATGAATTTTTTTAACCTTAATGTCATTAGCAATTTATGGATTTACTTTGCAAGAAGACTACACAGTAGAAATTAAAATCCCAGGAAAAAAATGACTCAATAACCAAAAGAGACTCGCTTTGAGCTAGCAGTACCCAGGAAAGAAGAAAGCAAAGCAGTTAGTGAAATTGGAACACAAAGACAGAGATACTGCAGAAACTCCGTTGGGGATCTTAAGGATACAATATGAAGAGTAAATAAAATGAAAAGAAAAATGAGGAGACTCTAAAAAGATTAGAAAGAAAATATTGGCAATGGAAGACAATTATATCTATGCAATGTGTGTGTGTGTATATACACACACAAACACACACACACACACACGTATGTAAATTAGACTTCCAGAAGAATATTTTTAAAAGGAAGAGAAGGTTTGAAATTATAACTCAGTGCAGTCAAGAAAGCTTTTCTTGAAATTAAAAGAAGTGAATCTTTATTGAAAGGGAACAGCATAACCTATGGAAACCCAGAATGGCCAAAATTTTGACATTCTAGTTATATGTTTATCAAGAAAGTATCTTTGAGACCCAAGCAAAAATACCAAGTTACTTATAAGGGGATAAAAAATTGGTTAATAGAAAGAAGGACTGTTCCAATGCCTGATAAGTTAGTGGCTCTTAATTAGACTTAATGTACCCCTCTATGTACTAAATATACTTGCCTCTGATAGATGGCAAGGACCCTTTTCCCCAGATACTTATAGGTTCAGGAATTTCCCTCTTGGATTATCCTTACTGTGCTTGTGCTGTTATTTTTTTGTTTTTGTTCCTTTTTGTGATTTCTATACTTCTTTGAATCTTTCAGGTCAATGCTCTTTTTTAATTGTATTTCGTACTATTCTAATCTTGATAAAGAACAATTTTTATACCAATGATAATTTTCATAGTCTTGATATTGCAAATGAGTATCTAGTTGATTATTCTTACATGTGTATGTTCTTTCCAAACATCTCCTAAACACCACCAAACATATCAGTCCTATTTTATTTCTTCAGCATTTCTCCCTGGTGTTTCAAATTTAAAACTAAGCCTGAAACTTAATTCTTCTTCTGTCTCAGTAAATGGCATCTCCATTCACACTTAAGTCAGAAACCTAGGAATCATCCTTGGCTTCTTTCCGTTCTACAACATCGTGATGACAGCCACTAGCCTAGCCAAAGCCTGAATTGCTCTAATAGTCCTTAACAGGCCTCGGCACTCTTTCTTTCTTTTCTCCAATCCATTTTCTGTTCATCAGCCAAATGATTTTTTTTTAATACAATGATTGAGTTATATCGTTCCCTATGTAAAACATTTCCCGTTGTACTCTGAATAAAATCCAAACCCTTTAGTAGAGATGTAAGGCCTTTTGCGATTGTGCACAGCACAACACACATGGCTTCACTGCATGACCTCCACCCTCTCTTTTCCTCCTTAAGCTCTAACCATACAGTCCTCCTTTGAAATCCTCGTCTAAACCCAATTATTTCCTAATTCTCTGCTTACTGTGTTCTTTCTCATTCTACTCTTTTTCCGTATTCTTGAGATGACTGGCTCCCTCTCAGAGCACTGTAATATTTTTCTTTTTATGATGTTTAGCATAGTTTGTGAGTGTCTGTTTATGTTCCTATTTGCTTATTGTTTATTTCAATTTTACCTAAATAAATGTATTCCATTGCCTAATAACCCCAAAGTAAGTATCAGCAGAGCATGGAATGTAAGAACTGCCTTAGAAATTCCAAAGGAGGAAGATCTTATTGCTTAGCATGATAAAAGATGACAGAATAAGATTGGTGTTTAAGTGGACACCTGAGCAATGGATAGGATTTAGATGAGAATAAATAATATCCTAGGTCAAGAATAACAAAAGACCAAAGGGATCTTATATCCCAATTCTTTATAATTTTGTTAACTCCAAAAACTTAAACATGGAAATTGGAAGTACCATAATAGTTTTAATCCATAACCAGAAATTATAAGTTTTAAACACTTCCTAGTCAGTAGTTCAAGAATCTTCTGTGAATTGATGATAGAATATAATAATAAAAATTGTGTGTCATGTATGATACTAACCTTGTTAAATTTATTTGCTCTTTGTTCCCCTGCTAATCCTATGAAGACACTGTTACCCCATTTTACATTGTAGTTGAGTAAACTCAGATACGGAGAGGCTAAGCAGTTTACTAGTTACACAACTGTTAAGTGGTTAAGATTTCCTCTGTGCTGGGATTGTGACTCATCAGTAGAGTACTCCACCTATCAGTGTAAGGCACTGGGTTTGTTCCTCGGCACTATATAAAAATAAATAAGTAGACCCTCATTGCTATACAAAATTACATATAAGAGGTTGTGAGAGGAATGGGAAAATAAACAAGGAGAGAAATGAATTACAGTAGATGGGGTAGAGAGAGAAGATGTGAGGGAAGGGGAGGGGGGATAGTAGGGGATAGGAAAGGTAGCAGAATACAACAATTACTAATAGGGCATTATGTAAAATTGTGGATGTGTAACCGACGTGATTCTGCAATCTGCATTTGGGGTAAAATTGGGAGTTCATAACCTACTTCAATCTAATGTATGAAATATGATATGTCAAGAGCTTTGTAATGTTGTGAACAACCAATTAAAAAAAAGTGAAAAAAATAAATAAATATTGTGACCACCTACAACTAAAAAAAAATAAATAAATTTTAAAAAGGTTTCTTCTAGCTCTTTGTAAGGGAAAACTTTTCCTTTACATTAAGGTTCAGGAAAGGGGCAGTGGGGGGAGGGGTTAATTAATAAGTATATAGAGCCAGCAAAAGAAATAGCCAATGGTAGATATAATTAAAGCTTATATACCTAACCTAATAGGGCAAGGAGGAGCTTCTGTAAGAAAATCAAATAGGTTTCTTTAGGATAGACAAATGGGTTTTTAGGAGAACAAATGAAAGATGAGAAAGTTTTTAATAACATTTTTGTCTGTACAGATATAAGTGTCTTTTCATTTACTTCAGGACCATCAAACTCCTTAGGGAATTTATGCTGACCTCATTTCCCAGAAATTACTATACTTAAATAAGGGAAGCTCCAGCAAAGCTATGTTTCTGCATCCATCAAATCTCAAATGTCTGAAGCTTAGATAATCTTTTATGCCAGATGAGGTACTGGGTGAGTCCCCACACGCTGAACTCACTCTCTCAACTACACACTAAAGCTTCCTCCTTTCATGGAAAGCCCAAACCTCAAATGTTTTGTCTCATTGTTCCTCAGGAGTACTATGCCAACTTTTAAATCTTACATCTCAATTTTTGATTCAGGAAATTCTAGTTCTACTGCATTGATATTTTAAAGGAAAGAGATAAAGAGGAAAAAAATAAACTTTCTCTTTCCCATTAGTTATATCCTTATTTTGTGAGACATTTCTCATAAGGGGAGATGTTTGAGATTGATATTATAATCTCTAGTTTTCAAGTGACTAAAGTGAAGTCTGGGAAAGGTGAGAGGTTTGGCCATAATGAGTTTCAAAGCTTTAATTTAATTTAAAGTGGAGTTACAGAGGTGGAATTTCAGCCCCCCAGTCTCCTCATTTCATTTCCATTATTATTTCTGGTACCAGCTAGAGAGAGAAGGAGTAGAAACTGTTTGGGGAAGTTGCAATGGAGGAGTGTCGCTTCTTTGCAAACATTTGTCATTTCATGTAGTGATTTTCAGTAGCGTATTCATAATTAATTTTATTTTACTTTCCTATGTTCCCAGTTTCTTTCCTCTATCATTATGTTACCAGGCAATGGGTTCTTCTATAGAGATACAGATAGTATAAGCATAAAGGAAATATTTAGCAAAACAAAATCACACTGTAGAGAACATGGAGTGGCTCTCCTAAGAGAGGAGGTAGCCTGGGGTTTTGCTTGTGGCAGATACTGTTGCTTGGTCTGGAAACCCCCCTCTTCATCTATTTGGAGCATTAATGCCATGCATTAATGAGCCTGTGCCAATTTTACCATGTTGGAAATTTTCCCATTAGTACCTATATGAAACCCATTGTGGGGGGATGCTGTCAAAACTACAACGTAAATGATATTACAGTGAGCCATGGGTCACTCAAAGGACAATTCCTCAGTGCTCAGCATATGCTTCAAAATTAGAAAGTCCCTTAAGCTGGATATATTCAGTTCTTATTAGTTTTAAGAAGCTTGTAGTCTTGACTATGAAGGAGGTGGTTTATGGACAAGGTTCTCCATCACCCAAGTGGAATGAGCCCCTATTTTCCCTTCTCTCATCCCCTTGCACATGTCTGTCTACCTACCAGTCTTATCTTTCATTCTAACTTAACTTTTTACTCAAAAATTTCCCTGTTTTCTTCTTTAGAACAATCAGTATCTATTCCCTGAAAGTTAACTGCTTTCAAGTTTTAAGTTCTATGTTTAATATCTTTCATTATAAAGTATGAGTGAATTTTTATTTTCATATTAGGGATTGCATATTTAGAAGAGATTCCCCCCCCCCGCCATGCCTACCTTTAATTTAGGGGTGAGAATAAAAGTTAGAAATTGAAAAGGAGAATGGGGGGGATCGCTATTAAACATCTCTCCCTAGATAAGCATGCACATATTTAATTACATTCATCATTTCAGAAACTCCCTAACATGTTTCATGACAAATTTGGTTTAGTACCAGAAATTCTGAAATGCTATGTGGCAAAATCTCCTATATGACATTATAGTTCTTTCCCAATGGTGGGCTTGCTGAGATGAGTTTTGATGTGATTTCTAGGAGAGGGGTGCAAATAAATTAACTGAAAAGGGAGACAAAATTCTTCTCCCAGAATAAAATATGAAAATACATACACAGGTAGGTAAATGGAAATTGATAAGACTTCAAGTATAAACTGATTGAAACAAAAGGAAAAGGTAGGGCTCTTAATTAAGTAATTGAAATAGGAAGTTTAAAGAAAAAGTAACATTCTGGAGAGTTTTGAAGTGTATTTTGAACATAAACACAAATGTTTTGAGGAATTGTTAATAGTAAATAAGGAATTAAATACAAAAATCTGAATAAACAGAATAAATTACAAATTTCAGGAATTATCAGGAATTGATTAGTTCTCCAGTATCTTAAATTTTTTGAATCTGAAACTTTATTTTAAATGCTTCATAATAACTTAGTTATTTCTTAGGAAAGACTTTTTTCCTGTCTCAATATAAAAAGTAATATACTCTTTTTATAGAAAGTTTTACATTTTCTAAGATCTAAAAATTACCTAGATATCCACTGATCAGATCAACTGATAATGCTACTTATGTGAAATATAAGAAATGCCTTATTAAACATTGAAGAGCTTTTAAGGCAGTAAGGAATTACAAACCAAAAGCAAATTGAAACTGGGAGCACAGAGCTAGGAAGCACCGAAGTTACTTTACTCTCAAACACTGTAACGGACTAGCTTATGAGACCCAGCTGTTAGATTTTTCAGAAATTTTACAACCTTACTGTTAAACATATGATTTATTTAAAATAAAATTATTTAAATGTACAAATAAATTATATTTTAAATATTAAAAACAAAAGTAATATTGAAAACTCAGCACTTCCAAGTTGTTTTCTGAGATCTAATTAAAATAATAGAAACATAAAGCAAATGTGACTAATATAAAATGCAAATGAAATCACAGATTTAAAGCTGAATTGCCCAGAACTCCCCTGCCCTACCCCACACTCCCAAACAAAATGAGGCAACAAAATCAAAGTTTATTAACAAATTTACGACAAAGGTAGATGAGAAAAGTATCCTCATGGATCCCAATATACAAGCAGATATGTACAAGCTATTAGCTAGAACCACCTATGATATGAGCTTCTGTATAGGAGAAACAACAGGAGAAGCCCCCAAATCAATCGGTACTTACTAGAGATGTAGTAGAATAATTTGAGAACATCAGTGAGGATTTTTGCACAGTCTACATTTTGAATGCAGTGCATCTGCAAATAGATATGAAGGGGCTGGGGCAGTCTGGGTCCCATAGCACAATTAGCCAGCTATAGCTCCCTATAAGTTCAAAGCTCCAAATAGGGAAGAAGTGCTGGGGATAAAATTAAAAAAAAATAGGATAGGGAAAATAGGGCAAAAGGAAATAGAAGGTCCATATTAATGAAATAAAATACAATGCCAGGAAAATTGCATAAAGATCATATCTTTGAGCAATTGTCAGAAACAACAAAAGAGGGAGCTCTAGAGCGCCTCAGCTACTGGAAAACCTTTCTTGACCTATAACTGTCTAAATGTTGAGGGAAACTAAATTCAAATAAAAATCAATAGTAGATAAAGATAGAATCCCATGGAAAGGTGTTTAAAAATTTAAAGGATCAGAATAATGTCTCTCTCTACAAGCAATAAAAGTATGCTAGAAATACATTACCATAAAACAAATGAAATGAACATTTCAAAATAAGTTAAAGAAAAATGATGGTATATGTGAAAGAACAAAATTAGTGAGTTGAAAGAACTCAGAAAATTATTAGAAATAAAGAAAAATGTTATTTAAAAATTAAATTTAAGTGGAAGAAACTATATTTCCTTAAGGAAGTAGGTAAATTCTTTTTGTTTTAATCAGAAAAGGAGATCTTATCCTTTCACCTCCTGATCCATTTGGTCCTGAAACCATTAAGGTGGAACAAAGCAAAATAGTTATCTGCAATTCAGGAGAAGGGACATTAAGGAGAGCTTTGGCAGCCAATTGGACTTAACCATGAGGAACGGGCTTCCATGCAGGCTATATCTTGGTTTAAGCAATGAGGGAAGCAAAATGAGCCTGAGCAGAATGAGGGAAAGCACATGTAAAAGTAGTCAGAGCCCAGGAAAGTGGTTAGTGGTGGGGGCAGAAGTTTGGTTACATACAGAGAGATTTATCAAATGAGTTTACATGTTAAGTCACTGTTACCCATGATTTTTCACTGTTGGAGTAAGACTTATAATATGGAAAGAAAGAAAACTAAATATAAATCCTGTAGTATTTGATTCAAATTGAAGAAATTGGTAAAAACTCAATAGTTTTTAGTGTACATAGATTTAAATATAAATATAGATCTAAGTGTGTGTGTGTGTGTGTGTGTGTGTGTGTGTGTGTGCGCGTGCGCGCGCGCATATATATTTCCCCAGAGTTCTGCCCACTGAGAGGGGCCTGGGCTCAGTGCCAACCCAATAGCAATGAAGATACCTAACATCCAGACCTTGCCTTCTAAATATTATTCCCCACTAAAATTACCAAGACTTTTTGGACAATTGGCTGGTTTCAGGGCTCAGGCATAGTTTATTTTGTAATATCTTATGCCAAAAAGCAAGGAAGTACTCAAATAATGAGCCATCAAAAGGACTCAAAATTGGGGCTGGGGTTGTGGCTCAAGTGGTAGAGTGCTTGCCTAGCATGGGTGAGGCACTGGGTTCGATTCTCAGCACCACATAAAAATAAAAAATGAAGATATTCTAAAAAAAAAAAAGACAAAAAATAAAACCTCAGAACTTCCACTGTCCAAATCAGGAACAATTTCAGCATCAAATTGGACTTAAATAAGTTAGGAATTATGAGTTCTTATCGATGTGAATTAATTAATTGAAAGTTTGAGACCAAAGAAATGTATATGTTTCAGTAATGTATTTACAAAAAGAAAAATTATTTTCTAGTAGAAAAAGTTGGCAAACATAACCTTCATCAAGTAATCACATACAATATAAGTGATCAAAGTTAGTAATGGGACAAATCAGAATTATTTATCACCTGATAGAGTGCATTGGGGAAGAATATAACATCTCTTCTGTTATATTTCTGCCAAAATTGTATAAGCACAATGTAGTCATTTAGAAACATCAGAAAAACCCCAATTGAGAGAGATCCTATTAAAATAATTGACCTGTAATCCTCATCGATGTCAAGATCACAAAGTCAGGGAAAACTTGACACTATTCCAACTGAAAGACTTAAAAGATACAGCAACTAAAAGCAATACATGAATTTGAACTAGAGCCTTCTAATATAAAGGACATTATTGGTGAAACTTTATTGGGTTGTTAATGTTACTTTCCCAATTGTGATGTTTTTGTAGAAGTATTCAGGATGATGAAACATCAGAGAAGCAAGTTACTCTCAAATGGTTCAGGAAAATGAAGTTTGTGATTGCTTCAATAGGAAATTGCAGATATGAAATTTGGCAGATTATTCAGTATGTACATAATAGAAGTACAATAAAAAAATAATAGTACAGAACAACACAACCTATAAACAGAACTTTTTTAATTTAAAATTTCAATACCTATCAGAAGCACATTTCATGTATTCAAGATGATAACCAGTATTGAGAAATACTACAAAAACATTTAAAGAAAAAAAGACTGTGGAATTCTGTCTTTACTCCTTAGGAAAAACTCCCTTAAGCCCCTTTGTTAGTACCAAAGAATTGAACCTGGGGCCTTGCACAAGCTAGGCAAATGCTCTACTACTGTTACATTCTCCCCACCCCCACACCGCCAATAAAGCCCTTTTAAAAGGAAGAAAAGTATTGTCAGCAGTATTTCATCAGAAGGCAATTATAGGACATAATGAAGAAACATGAAGAGTCAAACATACTTTCACCTATAAAGACTGTATTCAAACACATCAACAAAAAATTGGGATGATATTGTTTGTATAAATACTTGCTGAGGAAAGAAACAACCGTCAGCATTCAAAAGGATGAGAAGAGATACTGTTGTGAGGAATGGTGTTGGCATTAAGATGGATATAAGGAAGAGAGTATGGAACATGAAAAGGCTTTAATTGCTGACAATTTGAATAAAATACAGTTATCAGAAAAATGGGAGAATTTGAAGATGATATGAAAATGGAATAAGCTTTCTGGTTTTTAACTAGATATAAGAGACTAATATTTCATATCAGATCCGAGAAGATTGCTTATAGTAGGTGACCAAAGACAAACAAGTAAAGGTATAGTTAGCTTAGTGGTTGAGCCCTTTCCCAGCATGATTTAGGCCCTGGGTTTGATAGCTTGATATCAGCACCACAAAAAGAAAAAGGAAAAAAAAAAAAGGACAAATCTACTACTATATTTTTCATTCTTTCTCATTGTCTTACCTCTCCTACTTCTTTCTAACAAATCAACGAACCATACAGTGAGACTGTATTCCTATTACTACTATTTCATGACAAACTTCCCTTGAAACTTAATGGATCAAAACAACCATCCTAAGAATTCTGTATATTTAGAATTTAGGCCGAGTGCAGTGGCTCACACCTGTAATCTTAGTGTCTTGGGAACCAGAGGCAGGAGGATTGCAAATTCAAAGGCAGCCTCAGCAACTTAGTAAGGTCCAGAGCAACTCAGAAAGACCCTGTCTCTAAATAAAATATAAAAAGGGCTGGGGATGTGGCTCAGTTGTTAAGCACCCCTGGGTTCAATCTGTGGTACAGGACTGGAAGGTTTTTCTATTCCTTGCAGAATCAGCTGAGCTCATTTCATGGAATATAAAACTCAAAAAGAGTGGATGAGCTGCTTTAGCTGCTTTGGAGGATCCAGGGTGACCTCACTCCCATTATCTTGTGCCTTAGTTATACCTGGCTAGAAGTTTGGACTCAGAGAACCATCATCTGACCTGCAGTATGGTTATTGTAGAGTAGTAGGGCCTGTTTCATAGTGTCTGGCTTCCCCTCGGCATCCTGGCCTGTTTTAATCAAACCTTGAAAATCACACAAGATCATCAGGACTTGTCAGAAAAAAGCCCAAATTCAAAGAGAGGGGAATTAAGACTCTGCCTTTTGTTGGGGGAATGAAAGTTACATTGTATAAGAGCATGTGGAGGCACTTTTGGAAAATATAATCTGCCACAGTTATTTTGTAAAGGTTCTACACACACACACACACACACACACACACACGTAACCCAAATCATAAGAATAAAACTGGGATAAACACCAAAAGTTAACTCAAGTATTAAAACAATTTTCAGGTTTACTAATGAAGCAAACAAAAAGATTATGTAGTGGTTTATAAAAAGTGAGAAACATCTAACTATATGGCTATTCTTCCTATTTCTTGGAGAAGAAACAAAGGAGAAATCTATAAGTTTGCCATTTAAAAAAGAAGATGATGGGGCTGGGAGTGAGCTTAGTGGTAGGACTTCTGCCTACCTTGTGCACAGTCCTAGGTTCAACCCCTAGTACAGAAGCAAGGAAGTTTTCATGTATTCATACACATAATTATATATTATATACATATATAACAAAAAAAAGATGAATGTTTCACAGGGATGTGTGTATATGCTTATATTGTTAAAAATGAAGGAATAAGCTTTTCTTTACATATTTAGGAACAGGACAGAATAGGATGAGTAAAGGATAGAGGCTGAACTTCATTTTTTTAAAAATATTTTTTTAATTGTCAATAGACCTTTATTTTATGTATATGTGGTGCTGAGACTCAAACCCAGGGCCTCACACAATCTAGGCAAACATTCTACCACTGAGCCAAACCCCAGCCCTGGACATCCTTTTTAATATTCTTCTTGCTATAAGATTTGACTTTTGACTTATTTCACTTACTTACAAAAAAAAAAAAAATTTAAAAAGCAGCCCCTAAAAATTGAGTTTAAAGTAAAAAGAAACAAATGAACCTAAATGTGTATCCATTTGGCAGCCTTAACACCCAAGGAAGAATTATTCCAAGTGACTAAAACAGTAATTCAGCCAGGCATGGTGTTTCTGTCTATAATTTCAGCTACTCAGAAGGCTGATCACAAGTCCAGGGCCAACCTGGGCAACTTTGTACGACTTTGTTTCAAAATTAAAAATAAAAATGGCAGGGGATGTAGCTCAATGATTGTGAGCCTCTGCAGAGGAGAGAGGGGGCGGAACTCAAAACATATCTCCCATGGCCTATATATCTATCTGTAAATCTTAGCTTTGTCAACATATAATAAAGAAGATTTGTCATGATAGTTACATAGTAATGTGAGTTTTTTAATAATTGGTTGCCTCAGTTAATCATAATATCCATTAAAAAACATGATATGACAATGATGAAAGGAAAAGTGACCCAGCAGTATTTATTCTTACTCTGTCTTCTTAAGCTATATAACTCACAAGCAAATTGTTTGTTCTAAGACTAGGTTTATAAGAAAATCAAGTTTGATATAACATTGATTTAAAAGAAAAGACATAAATGCGTACAACTTTGTTATTGCAATATTTTTTTTTAAAAGTGCTACAAGTTTTTGTTAAAGATTGAGTAGTTCTTAATAGTTTAAAGTAGTCCATTTTCAAAATTATTCTTTTATATAAAATGTGTTAAATAAAAATATTTAGGAATGTTATTTCAGATTTTTTGCATCTTATTTTGACATTTGATAATTTATGAATTATTAAATTAGTTAAAATTTATCAGTTTGTTAAAGCACATTTTTATTATTGATCTTGCATAAGTTCTGTTTAAGAATATAAGGTTAACTGTTAAAGGTTAGTAATCAAAGCATCTAGTTCATTAATTTTTATAGCTTTTTTAAGACAAATTAGAATAAATTCTGGTTTTTAACATATGCACTTAATTTAGACAGTAAGGTAAGGTTGATAGTGCTGTTTGATTCATGGAATTGCATTAACTGATTAAATATTATATGAATGTAGAAAAATTCTAAGGCAGTTTAATTTCTGACACATTAAGAAGCTCATAATTTTTTAAGTTTTCATGTTGAACAAAATCTTATGCATTTTATTGTTTTAAATTCTAACCACATTTAATCTATTTTGAAACAGCTTAAACATTTAGCACTTTATCTTTAGGTAACTTATTTTTTTTGAGACTATAAAATAAAATTATTTCTCTTTTCCTTCCTTCAGAGTACAGTCGTTTTGAAGCTAAAATACATGACTTACGGGAGCAGATGATGAATAGTAGTATTAGTTCAGGGTCAGGTTCTCTACGAACTAGCCAGAAGCGATCCCTCTATGTCAGGTAAATGTTTTACTTCTAATTATAGTAATCTTTAATTATCTATGCATGCAAATTATTTCGGTATTTTCCACTGACTTAAGAAGTTTTACTATAAAAAATATATTACAAGTTAGTGAAATGTTTTTTAATGATTGATTTTCTGACAGTGTATCTATGAAGAGTTAGAATATTATAATTTCATTAGTGAAAGTTATGTAACCGTTTGAATAATCATGAGAAAGACAAGATAAATGTGAACTTGGAAGTATTTTTAGATTGGTGTTTTAGGAATACAAACCTGACATATTATACCACACTTAGATTTACTTGTATCATTTATAATAGGATATATTCCATTTGAGTAACTTATAAATTACCTTGGCAGTTTCTTTAAAAATAAAGAGAGCAAATGAAAATAATAAGTGCTAGGGGCAGTAGTACAAGCTTGTTATCCCAGCTATTAGGGAAATGAGACAGGAGAATCACAAGTTTGAGACCAGCCTCTGTAACTTAGAACCTGTCCCAAAATTTAAAGGGCTGTTTTGTTTTGTTTTGTTTTTGGGGAGGGGGGAGTTAGTTCAGTGGTAAAGCACCCCTGGTGATTTATGAAATACTTAAACAAAAAGAAAAACATTTTGTACACTTGTTTGGAGTACATTTATTTATTTATTTATTTATTTATTTATTTATACCAAGGATTGAACCCAGGAGCACTTAACCACCATGCCATACCCCCAGACTTTTTTAACTTTTTAGTTTGAGACAGGGTCTCACTAAGTTGCTGAAGCTGGCTTTTAATTTGTGATCCTCCTGCCTAGCCTCCTGAGCTGCTGGGATTATAGGTGTGCACCATCACACCTGGCCATTTTTATTAATTTTTTAAAGATGTAACACTCTAATTTTAAAGTTCGTATATTATCAAAAAGCCTCATAATGAAAAGTAATAGTCAACTCCTACCAGCCTCTAGTTTCATTCTCTTAAAACAGTTATCTTCCATTTTCAAAGCAAACTCCCTTGCCTTTGCCTCTTAATTTCTAAATAACATGTATATATTACTGTTTTCTACTTTAAACATTATGGACTTACTGCCATTGTGTTCCCCTACCACACCATTCATTCTGCCTCTTATTATATGACCCACACATAATCCCTATCACTGTCAATAAAATTAATAGTATTGAGAGCCATGTGTCTAAATAAGCCTCTACAGTTTTTTCACAACATGTGGACACATAAATGGTCTTAATCAGATGGAGTTTCTTCCCATTTTTGTGCTCCAGTAGTTGCTCTGTAGACTGGCTGTACATTCTCAAAAAGGACCTCCCTTTGCCATTACCCTGTTCCCTTTGCCTCTTTACTATATCAGGATATGTTTCTTGCGTGTCACATTTTCTTCTTAATTTTCTTTTGTTTTCCTAAAGTGATTCTCTAGTAAATTCCTGAGAAAAGATTGGGTGGGAGGTATTTATTTATTTATTTATTTATTTATTTATTTATTGAGTCTTAGCATGTCTGAAAGTGACTCTATTCTGCTTTCTCAATTAGAATTTAGTGGGGAGGGGTAATATCCTGTTCTGTTTTCCAAGAGTTCCTTCTTGTTATCTGATTGTTCCTTTTTGTCATTTTTTTTATTTCATAAACGTGATAACTAATGTTTTTCTGAGGTTTTATATTTCTAGTATTCTCTGTGTTTTTATTTTATAGTTAAACTATTTTCTTTAGTTTTTTATATGTGAGGTGTTCTTTAACTATTCAGTGATCCTTGTTTTCCATTCTTAAGAACAGAGAATGAAACTAGAGGGTTTAATCTCCTGCCAGCAATATAAACCAGATTGCTAGAATTTTCTTTTTCAGTATATGGATTTCCTGTTCATTCACTTGTTTTCAATCTAACTTCTTCCTACACCCCTCCAAGTTCCACAGCTCCTAGCTTCTCAGACTCAAGTTTCTCTAAGATTAAACCTCTGGTCTTCTATAGGACTAGAAATGGGAAAAGGGGCCTGGAAGATCTAATGGCTATATAAAGTTTCCACCTTCTGTTTTCAGTAGTATAACTTATCCCTGCTTACCTGCATACTGTACACCTCTAATTTTTGAGCATATCTAAAGTTCTTATGGAATAAATCTTGTTTCAGTATCCCTTTCTTCAGGTACCCTAGTTATAGCTTCTCTTAGTCTGCTAAGCATAGGTATCATCCAAAAATATTATTAAAATCTCTTTTCTCCTATTGTCCTCTTTTTTATTTTTATTTTTCACTGTCATTATAATGAGTTTCAAGATGGAAAGGAAATAAACAAATATAGGCAGTCTGCCACCGTTAACCAGAGGTTCATGGTTCTTTACTTTCAAAAAATAAAAACAAGGCTATGAAAGATCATAGTTGATGCCTTTTTATAAATCTCTGAAACAAACTAAACCATTATAATGTTTCAACCCAATAAGTCCAAAGTTTTCAGTTCTGTAAATATTTCAACAAAGTTAGAACAGGTTCATTAAAATATATTGGAAATCATAATATAGAGCTCATATAGCCTTTATATTTTTTCATATATGTATATGTCCCACATCTGAGACAATGGGACAACATGTGATAAAAACTAAAGCAACAACAACAACAATAGCAAAAAGGATCAAGACAATTAATAAACACTGTATTCAAAACAGTGGTTTCAAAACTTTATAATAATGATATAAAACTTTATAATGATGATTAACTCTTGATCCAAGGGAAGAAGGATCAGAGAGAGAATATATAGGTAAGTAAATTATTGGTAATGGTCAAAGTGTTCATTATACTCTTACAATTAATAACTCATGTATTCCATGCATTTATTTTTTTTAATGAATCAAATATGACAAAAGATAGTGCTAACAGAATAGAGATTGTGGATGATTTCTTTTGACCATTTATTCATCAGTAATATACTTCTATTTTGTGATTCAAAAGTTGAATTTTTTACTAAAATGTTGAGATAATATTTTCCCTTTTCTGAATGTATTTTGACTTTTTTCTGTTGAGGTACTTTATTTTTTATTTTTTAATATGTTAATTTGTATCCTCATCTTCTAAATATTTTCGTACATGTTAAGTAAGCCATCTCACTTAACTTCCACATACTTCTCTGAGACCATTAGCCTTGAAAGGAAAGATCACATTTGAAAAACATGAATTGCCAGTTCATTCATTTACTCCATCATGTAACTCCATCTCTCATCAGATTTTACTTCAGGAGAAAAGTTTCTAAAAATTGAGTAGCATGGAAGGCTGTGGATATGGCTCAGTGTTAGAATGTTTGCCTCGCATATGCAAAGCCCAGTTTCATTGTCTAGCATCACAGAAGAATTTAAAAAAAGTTGGGTAGAATGAAAAAAGAGTAGGATTTGTATCCTCATTTGTGATTATCAAATTGGAATAAAAAAATAAATAGTATTTAAAATGTAATTATTGGAATTCTTATTTATTTGTTCATTTTTTTGTCAGTTTTAGCAGTACTCAGGATTGAACCTAGGACATGTACGCTACCACTAAGCTACAACCTCAGCCCTTTCTTGTACTCTAAAGAGAATTTATTTGAATTTAAAAATTAAATTTGTTTATATATTGTACACAAATTAATCAAGTGACAGCTCACAATATTTTTATCAAAATTTTCAATATTCTTAACATTTTGCAATTGCCAAAGTAATAAAGCATTTTTTCCAAAATATTCGGCAGCTGATATATTCATTTGTATTTTTCATTCTTGTTTTCTGAACAAATGGAAGAAGGAATGATTAATGGAATAATCACAATTTTGATTTATTCTTTTAGTTCACAACTATTGGATCAAATTTATCAGGGAATTTGTTTTCAGGTGTCTAGTTAAAGTAAACAGAAGAGTATCTCTTAATGTTTACTTTCTATTATTTTAGAACAACTCTCTAGATTTGTCTCTATTTTGGAATTCAGTATGGGTTGCCATTGGATTTTACTTACAGCATTTTTTGGTTTGGGTATTGGTTTCTTTTGGTTTGGTTTGGTTATGAAATGGAGTCTCACTACATTTTCCAGACTAGCCCCAAACTCCTGGGCTCAAGCAATTCTCCTGCCTCAGCCTCCCAAATAGATGTGTCAACACACTCAAAAGCATTTTTTAAATTTCTTGTACACATTTTACCAAATTTGATCTAATCCTCAGAATAACCCTACAAAATATTATTAGCCCTGTTTGATAGATAAGAAAAGCCTCAGGAGAATCAAATAAACTGCCCAAAGTAAAAGCAAACACAAACACTACAATATAACTCCAATAAGTAGAGGACATACCACTCAAGCCCTCAAGTCTGATTCCAAAGCACCTGCTAATTCATCTATACGAGCACTGTCCAAAAGAAATATAATATGAGCCACATATATTGGTTTTAATTTTCTGAAAGTCACATTTAAAAAAAAAAAGAAAACTATTTCTCCTACAATATTGAAAGAAATAGGTGATATGTCTAATAAACTATTTCCATAACAAGTTGATTTGATACTTCTTTTGTCTCATTTTCTTGTGCATATAGTACAATATTGATCTTGGCATTATCTTGCCTACTATAGTATAATACTAGTTTAATTATCCAAGTTATATATACTTTGAGAATCCTATATTTATTTAAAATTGATTAATACCACAATAATAAATAATTATGGGCTTTTCTTCTTCTGAATCTAGAGCCCTTTTTGATTATGACAAGACTAAAGACAGTGGCCTTCCCAGTCAGGGACTGAACTTCAAATTTGGAGATATCCTCCATGTTATTAATGCTTCTGATGATGAGTGGTGGCAAGCCAGACAGGTTACACCAGATGGTGAAAGTGATGAAGTTGGAGTGATTCCCAGTAAACGCAGGTAAATATGTTTGTTTGTTTGTTTGTTTGTTTTACCACTTGAAAGTAGGGCATAAATAGCATTAAAAAATTGCTGTTTCTTTACATTTCTTTTACTGTATAATATGGATGGACCTGGAAGACATTATGCTAAGTGAAATTAACTAGACACGTGAAGACAAATATTGGATAATCTCATTTGTATATGAAATCTTAAATAGCAAACTCAGACATTAGAGTGGTGGTTACTAGGGGTTAGGGGAACGAGGAATGGGAAGATGTTGGTCAAGAGACACAAAGAGCAAATACCAGAAATCTTATGTATACGATGGCAAGCCACAGGTAACAATACTATACTGTATTCTTGAATTTTGCTCAGTAGGTAGATCCCAAGTGCACTTTACCATCATCAGCAATCCAAAAAAGATAACTAAGTAATAGATTTTTTAATTAGCTTAACTGTAATGATTATTTTACAATGTTTGTCTATCAAATCAAATTGTGTGCCTTA
The DNA here is from genome assembly GCF_964194105.1 of Spermophilus citellus. Classification (NCBI taxonomy): domain Eukaryota; kingdom Metazoa; phylum Chordata; class Mammalia; order Rodentia; family Sciuridae; genus Spermophilus; species Spermophilus citellus. Next base: position 111,624,312 of record NC_138188.1, on the reverse strand, counting down.
AATATGCATAATTAGATTTTTAAAACACCAAGACAACTGAATAAATTTCTTTTATTGAAGTGTTGATTTTATACTTTGTTTTCCAATATTGTGCTTCACAACCATTTAATTTTATTCACATTTCATTGTAACCAACGGCATAATTAGAAGATATGATGCCCCCAAACAGATCTCTTTAAAGTTCCTCCTGGTTGCTAGAAAAATAAATAACTCTTGTGTTACTATGCCATGTGTCTATTCTATACCAGTAAAAGGAGACAGAATTAAAAGTGTCTGTACTTTTCCTATGTTAAGGGGTAATAGGACTTACATTTTTTAAGCTTTTGATTGTGTACATTGCCTCCTTTAGATTTAATAGAATTATATGCAAATTTTAAAGAAATATTTAGTGGGAAACTTCACTTCTTCTTTTTCTTGATTAACTTAGACCTGTTGGTACTGTCTTTGCTCTTTATTTTTAACCATTCATTTTTGTGATTCATTAATGCATGTTTACCATCTAGTGGCAAAAGTGATTATATACAAATGTCTTTAGTATGATCCATAATTGGGGGGGTGGGCCTAGAGAACAATGGACAAACTTTGGATTGGGCAGGAGGGAGTGAGGGGAGGGAAGGGGGTGTGGGGGTGAGAAGGATGGTGGAATGCGATGAACATTATTGTGCGCGCGCGCGCTCTCTCTCTCTCTCTCTCTCTCTCTCTCTCTCTCTCTGTATATATATATATATATATATATATATATATATATGTATGATTGCATGAATGGTGTGACTCTGCGTCATATACAGCCAGAGAAATGAGAGGTTGTGATCCATTTTTGTACAATAAATTGAAATGCATTCTGCTGTCACGTGTAACTATTTAGAACAAATTAAAAAAAAAAAAAGTATGGTCCCAGTTTAGAGTACCTTACAAGGTCTCTGAAATGTTGACTGTCTGTACTTTTGTAAGCAAAGTATTAAAATGGCAGCTTATAATTCCTCCAAGATAGTTTTAAGATAGCCAGCAAAAATAATAATGTCTGTTAGTTAATTGATTTGAGATAAAGCTTATGATGTAATAAACATACTTTTGGGGGGCTGGGGTTGTGACTCAGCAGTGGAGCACTCGCCTAGCACATGCCGGGTGCTGGGTTCTGTCCTCAGCACCAGTAAAAATGAATAAAGGTATTGTTTCAAACTAAAACAAAAACAAAATATTTTTTTAAAGAACATGCTTTTTCTTATTGAGTTGAATTTATATTTTGTTGGAATCACTATAATTGGTAAATATACAAATTATTTATAAACCATCTATAAACCTCTTTCTATATTTTGTACAAAAAAGTAGTATTAATCTGTTCTTGTGGTGCTGGGGATAAAACTTTCGGCATCATGCATACTAGACGAGTGCTCTATCACTGAGCTACACTCATCCCTAGCCCAAGGATAGTATTATTAAAGTATTTAATTTAAAGTAATTAATCTTTAATTTAATTATTAAAGATTTTGTAATTGTGGTTTTAGGGTTGGTTTATAACTTATTGGGTAGATCCCCATACTTAGCAAGATCCATCTATGTGCAATCTTATGTTTGATGGCAAATTCTCTTTTAGCAATGCAGCCCCTTAATGTAACTTTTTCCCAAAATAGAATATATTCTGTTTAAAATTCAAAAATGCCTCCTCCCCACATTCTTGAGTCAGTAGAAACCTCATATCTTAAATGTTAAGGTCAGAGTTCCTAAAAATTTTCTTATCCCTTGGAACCTCATATCTCACAAAGGCTCTCCATGTACCTGCAGCCAATGTTTGATGAAAAGAGAATTAAAAATTACTGTAAGAGATATATCTTGAGACCCTACCATTCCCCAAATTCATGAGTAGCATTACAGAATATAATTTTTCTCCAGTAAAATATAGTATGAAACTACAACTAACTAGGCTATTTCATTCATGAATATATTCTAAATTTGTTTTTCCTTAAATTGAATTGTCTCCTACTTAGACTTCTTTACTTCTAAAAATTATAATTACTTCAATTCTTGACTTTCTTTCAGAGAAAGAAAACCTGAAAATTACTAAATTCAGTAAAGAAATAAACACCTTTTATTTTTATTTTTTTTTATAAGACAGAGATTTTACTCACTCAATATTAATATTTAATATGGATTCTCATAACACAATTTTCTTGGCCTAACCTAACAAGGATCACATAGAACAACTCTGTCAATTATCACACATTTTATTTTATTTTTTTTTGCAAATTAATTAAATTAATTTATTTTTTATTTTTTTTAATTTTATTTTTTTTATTGGTTGTTCACAACATTACAAAGCTCTTGACATATCATATTTCATACATTAGATTGAAGTGGGTTATGAACCCCCAATTTTACCCCAAATGCAGATTGCAGAATCACGTCGGTTACACATCCACAATTTTACATAATGCCCTATTAGTAATTGTTGTATTCTGCTACCTTTCCTATCCCCTACTATCCCCCCTCCCCTCCCCTCCCATCTTCTCTCTCTACCCCATCTACTGTAATTCATTTCACTCCTTGTTTATTTTCCCATTCCCCTCACAACCTCTTATATGTAATTTTGTATAGCAATGAGGGTCTCCCTTCATTTCCATGCAGTTTCCCTTTTCTCTCCCTTTCCCTCCCATCTCATGTCTCTGTTTAATGTTACTCTTTTCTTCCTACTCTTCCTCCCTGCTCTGTTCATAGTTGCTCTCATTATATCAAAGAAGACATTTGGTATTTGTTTTTTAGGGATTGGCTAGCTTCACTAACCATAATCTGCTCTAGTGCCATCCATTTCCCTGCAAATTCTATGATTTTGTCATTTTTTATTGCTGCATAGTACTCCATTGTGTATAGATGCCACATTTTTTTATCCATTCATCTATTCAAGGGCATCTGGATTGGTTCCACAGTCTAGCTATTGTGAATTGTGCTGCTATGAACATCAATGTGGCAGTATCCCTGTAGCATGCTCTTTTAAGTTCTTCAGGGAATAGTCCGAGAAGGGCAATAGCAGGGTCAAATGGTGGTTCCATTCCCATCTTTCCCAGAAATCTCCAAACTGCTTTCCAAATTGGCCGCACCAATTTGCAGTCCCACCAGCAATGTACAAGTGTACCCTTTTCTCCACATCCTCGCCAGCACTTGTTGTTTGACTTCATAGTGGCTGCCAATCTTACTGGAGTGAGATGGTATCTTAGGGTGGTTTTGATTTGCATTTCTCTGACTGCTAGGGATGGTGAGCATTTTTTCATGTACTTGTTGATTGATTGTATGTCCTCCTCTGAGAAGTGTCTGTTCAGGTCCTTGGCCCATTTGTTGATTGGGTTATTTGTTATCTTATTGTCTAATTTTTTGAGTTCTTTGTATACCCTGGATATTAGGGCTCTATCTGAAGTGTGAGGAGTAAAAATTTGTTCCCAGGATGTAGGCTCCCTATTTACCTCTCTTATTGTTTCTCTTGCTGAGAAAAAACTTTTTAGTTTAAGTAAGTCCCATTTGTTGATTCTTGTTATTAACTCTTGTGCTATGGGTGTCCTATTAAGGAATTTGGAGCCCGACCCCACAATGTGTAGATTGGAGCCAACTTTTTCTTCTATCAGACGCAGAGTCTCTGATTTGATGTCAAGCTCCTTGATCCATTTTGAGTTAACTTTTGTGCATGGCGAGAGAAAGGGATTCAGTTTCATTTTGTTGCATATGGATTTCCAGTTTTCCCAACACCATTTGTTGAAGATGCTATCCTTCCTCCATTGCATGCTTTTAGCCCCTTTATCAAATATAAGATAGTTGTAACTTTGTGGATTAGTCTCTGTGTCCTCTATTCTATACCATTGGTCCACCCGCCTGTTATGGTACCAGTACCATGCTGTTTTTGTCACTATTGCTCTGTAATATAGTTTGAAATCTGGTATTGCTATACCGCCTGATTCACACTTCCTGTTTAGAATTGCTTTTGCTATTCTGGGCCTTTTATTTTTCCATATGAATTTCATGATTGCTTTGTCTATTTCTACAAGAAATGCCGTTGGGATTTTGATTGGCATTGCATTAAACCTATAGAGAACTTTTGGTAATATCGCCATTTTGATGATGTTAGTTCTGCCTATCCATGAACAGGGTATATTTTTCCATCTTCTAAGATCTTCTTCTACTTCTCTCTTTAGGGTTCTGTAGTTTTCATTGTATAAATCTTTCACCTCTTTTGTTAGGTTGATTCCCAAGTATTTTATTTTTTTTGAGGATATTGTGAATGGAGTGTTTTTCCTCATTTCCGTTTCAGAAGTTTTGTCGCTGATATACAGAAATGCCTTTGATTTATGCGTGTTGATTTTATATCCTGCCACTTTGCTGAATTCATTTATTAGTTCTAGTAGTTGCTTTGTAGACCCTTTTGGGTCTTCTAGGTATAGAATCATGTCATCTGCAAATAGTGATAATTTAAGTTCTTCTTTTCCTATTTTTATGCCTTTAATTTCTTTCGTCTGTCTAATTGCTCTGGCCAGTGTTTCGAGAACTATATTGAATAGAAGTGGTGATAGAGGGCATCCCTGTCTTGTTCCAGATTTTAGAGGGAATGCCTTTAACTTTTGTCCATTCAGAATGATGCTAGCCTGAGGCTTAGCATAGATAGCTTTTACAATGTCAAGGTAAGTTCCTGTTATTCCTAGTTTTTCTAATGTTTTGAACATAAAGGGATGCTGTACTTTGTTGAATGCTTTTTCTGCATCTATCAAGATGATCATATGGTTCTTATCTTTAAGTCTATTGATCTGGTGAATAACATTTATTGATTTCCGTATATTGAACCATCCTTGCATCCCAGGGATGAATCCTAATTGATCATGGTGCACAATTTTTTTGATGTGTTTTTGTATTCGATTCGCCAGAATTTTATTGAGGATTTTTACATCTAGGTTCATTAGAGATATTGGTCTGTAGTTTTCTTTCTTTGAGGTGTCTTTGTCTGGTTTCGGAATCAGGGTGATGTTGGCCTCATAGAATGAATTTGGAAGAGCTCCCTCTTTTTCTATTTCCTGAAATAACTTGAAAAGTATTGGTACTAATTCTTCTTTAAAGGTTTTGTAAAACTCCGCTGTATACCCATCCGGTCCTGGGCTTTTCTTGGTTGGTAGTCTTTTGATGGATTCTTCAATTTCATCCATTGATATTGGTCTGTTCAAATTGTGTGTATCCTCCTGACTCAGTCTGGGCAAATCATATGACTTAAGAAATTTATCGATGTCTTCACTATCTTCTATTTTATTGGAATATAGGTTTTCAAAATAATTTCTTATTGTCTTCTGTATTTCTGTAGCATCTGTTGTGATATTGCCTTTTTCATCCCATATGTTAGTAATTTGAGTTCTCTCTCTTCTTCTCTTCATTAGCATGGCTAAAGGTCTGTCGATCTTATTTATTTTTTCGAAGAACCAACTTTTAGTTTTGTTAATTTTTTCAGTAGTTTCTTTTGTTTCAATTTTATTGATTTCCACTCTGATTTTAATTATTTCTTGCCTTCTGCTACATTTGCTGTTATTTTGCTCTTCCTTTTCTAGGGCTTTGAGATGAAGTGTGAGCTCATTTATTTGTTGGTTTTTTCTTTTTTTGAGGAATGACCACCAGGCGATGAATTTTCCTCTTAAAACTGCTTTCATTGTGTCCCATAAATTCCGATATGTTGTGTCTGTATTTTCATTTATCTCTAAGAATTTTTTTGATTTCCTCCTTTATGTCTTCTGTAACCCATTGATCATTCAGTAACATATTGTTCATTTTCCATGTGATGTAGGATTTTTCCTTCTTTTATCATTGATTTCCAGTTTCATTCCATTATGATCAGATAAAATGCAAGGTATTATCTCCATCCCTTTATATTTACTGAGGGTTGCCCTATTGCATAATATATGGTCTATTTTTGAGAAGGATCCATGTGCTGCTGAGAAAAAAGTATATCCACTTGATGATGGTTGATATATTCTATATATGTCAGTTAAGTCTAGGTTATTGATTGTGATATTGAGTTCTATAGGTTCTTTATTCAACTTTTGTTTGGAGGATCTGTCCAATGGTGAGAGAGGTGTGTTGAAGTCACCCATAATTATTGTGTTGTGGTCTATTTGATTCTTGAACTTGAGGAGAATTTGTTTTATGAATGTCGCAGCACCATTATTTGGTGCATAAATATTGATAATTGTTATGTCTTGTTGGTGAATGGTTCCTTTTAACAGTATATAATGTCCTTCTTTATCCCTTTTGATTAACTTAGTCTTGAAGTCGATTTTATTCGATATGAGGATGGCCACCCCTGCTTGCTTACGAGGACCGTGTGCGTGGTATATTTTTTCCCATCCTTTCACCTTCAGCCTGTGTATGTCTTTTCCAATCAGATGTGTCTCCTGGAGGCAGCATATTGTTGGATTTGTTTTTTTAATCCATGATACCAGCCTATGTCGCTTTATTGGAGAGTTTAAGCCATTAACATTCAGAGTTACTATTGATATATGGTTTGTACTTTTATCCATGTTTTATTATTTATCCTTTTTTTAAAAAATTTAGTTTGTTTCTCCATGATTATCTTTTTCCTCGCCCTCTGTCTTTACTGAGGCACTTCCTACTGATGGTTTTGGTTATTGTTTTTCATTTCTTTCTCGTGTAGTGTTTTGCTCAAAATGCTTTGCAATGCTGGTTTTCTGGCTGCAAATTCTTTTAACTTTTGTTTATCATGAAAGATTTTTATTTCGTTGTCATACCTGAAGCTTAATTTTGCTGGATACAGAATTCTTGGTTGGCATCCATTGTCTTTCAGTGTTTGAAATACATTGTTCCATGACCTTCTTGCTTTCAGCGTCTGTGATGAAAAATCCGTTTTTCACCTTATTGGTTTACCCCTGAATGTAATCTGTCTCCTTTCTCTTGTAGCTTTTAATATTTTCTCTTTGTTCTGTATATTGGATATCTTCATAACAATGTGTCTTAGCGTTGGTCTACTGTGATTTTGTGTGTTCGGTGTCCTGTATGCATCTTCAATTTGTATATCTGTTTCCTTTTTTATTTCTGGAAAGTTTTCTGTAATTATTTCATTCAACAGGTTACTCATTCCCTTGGTTTGAATCTCTGTACCTTCTTCTATCCCGATGACTCGTAAGTTTGGTTTTTTTATGTTATCCCATAACTCTTGGATGTTTTTCTCATGATTTTTTACCAGCCTTTCTGAGTTGGCTAGACTCTTTTCAAGATGATATATTTTGTCTTCATTATCTGACGTTCTGGCTTCTACTTTCTCCACTCTGCTAGTGATACTCTCAATTGAGTTTTTAATTTGGTTTATCGTTTCCTTCATTTCTAGAATTATTATTTGATTATTTTTTATAATCTCTATCTCCTGATAAAGATGCTTAACTTCTTCTTTTATCTGTTTATGTAATTCATTCTCAATGTGTTCTTTTGCTGCTTGAATTTGCTGTCTTGTGTCCTCTTTAAGGTTCCATTCCATCTGTCTAAGGTGTTCCTTGAGTTCTTTATATGACCATTTTTCTGATGACTCTAGGTCCTCCTGAATATTTAGGCTGTCCTGCATTGTTTGTACTCCTTTTCTTCCTTGCTTTTTGAAGCTGCTCATATTACTTCTTGTTCTGTTTGACTGATGAGTTACTGTTTACTCCTATAAATTTATTAGATGCTTGGGAGGAAAGGTATTAGAAGGGAAGGGAAGAAGTCACTAAAGAGAATGAGAGTAAGCAGGTAGAATTCAAGGAAGGGGGGATAAGATAATTGAAAAGAAATGAAAAGACAAAAGAAGAAAAAAAATAGGAACGAAAAAAGAAAAAAAATTTTTTTAAATAATAAAAAAATTTAGAAGAAAAAAATTTTTTTAAATTGTAAAAAAAATTTTAAAAAAACAAGAAAGGAAAATGAAAGAAAAACCCAAATCAAAAAAAAAAAAAAAGAGAGAAAAGAAAAAAGAAAAAAAAAACTAATAAATGCAGTCTTAGAGTTTGATTAACTTCTCTTCCAGTAGGTGGCGCTGTGCCCACCAGGCCAAGTTTCTCCTGTCAATATGTGGGAACCAATCACTGTGCAGCAGCTCCTCCCAGACTGGGCGAGTCTCCAATCCTGAGTGCCTAGTGCCTCCTCTTGTGTCTAGTCACTTCCCACTTTCCCTCTAGCCAGGCCCCTCTCACTGGTGCCGTTCACCACAATACTGGCTACACACCAGGTCTGCTGCTCCCGGGAGCCCTGTTTTCATGAACGACTGGGCTCACTCTTCCAGTTTGCCATTCCCTCAGACCCTAAGTTGGTAGAGCTTGGGGCTGAGAATCCTCAGTGAATTTTACTTGCCCTCCGGTAGCCACGCCCCCCAGTAGCTGGTGCAAGAGACCTCAGCTGTCAGCACTGGTGGGAGCAGTAGTTCCGCACCACGGGTCCCACGCCGCCTCAGATTCCCTCGGTCTGGCTATCATGCTCACGGGAGAGCTGGGAGGGGCCCTTAAGGTTTCCCCGATGTGTGGAGAGGGAAGGCTATGGAATTACACACCTGTATATGTAGATTTCAATGAAGTTATCTCCTCCGCCGCAGTCTGATGACATCAGTTCTCTGCCATGGTTGTATCTCTTGCAAATGGCGACAGTTCGTTTCCCTTTGCCGGGCGACCAATGCAACGGGTGGGTCCTTACTGTCTCTCCCAAGCCCCGTTTCAAACCTGTGGCCACTACCTATGAAGGCTCGGTAGGCATTTACCTCCGTAGGATGAGAAGGGCTGACCAGTTGTTTCAGCCGGATGGATTAGTGCTGAGTCACAGCTGTTTGTCTACGGGAATCAGGCGAACGGGAGCTTGAATTCAGCTGATCCGGGCTCAGTGTGTGTTCTGAGAGGCCCAGACTGTTCGCCCCAGATCCACATCAGCTCAGCATTGCCTAGTGATCCTGAGCAAACAGATTTAGGTTGTTTACGACTCCCTATGCCTGCACAGCTGAAGAGGTCAGAGACTTGATCTCTCTGCGCCCGCCGCCATGTTGGAATCCCCTCCAAATAAACACCTTTTAAATCACTCAACTATTTACTGAACAAGCAATAGTTAAGAAACAAAGCCATTTTGAATGGTAAATGCTTACCAACTAAATGGTAATTTTGTTGTGCCCTCAGCAAATACTTAGATATTATAAATTTTGCATGTCATGGACCCTCAAGATTGCTCTGGAATAGTGAAGAACATAAGTTGTAAGTCTATGAATGCCAAGGCTCTGCTCTACCTGTGGTGAAACTGTATAGCTAGATATATTTATTCATATGCTCTTTGGGTAGGTTTTTCTGCAGTATGCTAGCATAATTGCGTGTTAAAAATCTAAGGATTTATAAAAACATACTTTAAATCAAACTTTGCAAGATTATATTGATGTTAGAATTTACAATAAATTTTGGTTTACACTTATAATTTGCTTGCATATTTTTGAAGAGCTAACACTTTAACAAGGTTCAAAGTTCTATAAGCTATATAGGTTCCCTCTTAACCCTATTTCACCTTACAGGAATAAGGAGAGTTACCAGTTCTTCTATATCCCTCAAAAAATACTGTAAAACTTATTTTTTACACTCTAACTAGCTACTTTATATATATTCACATATACATCACTGAAATTAAGCTTAATTTTTATGTTTCTCGCTTATTTTTCTAAGTTTCAGAAAAGTAAGTACAAAAAATTGCAAGAATAGTACAGTGAACATCCACACACCAAATGTTAAGTTTTGCCACATTTGCTTTCTCAGTCTTAATTTGTAGCATTGGTGTCCTACGCTAATATTTTTTTCATCTTTTATTGGTACATTACAATTATACTTAATAGTGGGATTCACTGTGATATAATCATACATGCAGATAACATATTTCTTTAAAAGACTAAACCAGCTGGGCACATGGTACATCCTGTAATCCCAATGACATGGGAGGCTGAGGCAGAAGGATCACAAGTTCAAAGCCAACCTGGGCAGCGAAAAGACCCTATTCCAAAATAAAAATGGCCAAGGATGTAGCTCAGTGGTAAAGCACCCCTGTATCATAAAAGAAAGAAAAGGAAGCAAGGAAAGAAGGAGAAAGAAAACCTGGAAAATTGCTACATTCAGTAATGTTGCCTCATAATATTTTAAATATAATTATGAAATTTAATGCATGTGTAAGTTTACACATATACACTTTATTTTGGTATTCCATAAGTGTGATGTATTTTATTAAATGAGCTCTATATTTCATTTTTCTGCAATTCTAATTAATTTTGGTATGTAAGCCTATATGACTCCTAGAGATTTTAGCATATAAAAATATTCATTATAGAGCTATCAGATCTGTGATTTCTAGTAAGATTCCTAGATACATTTGGTTTACTTAAAAAAAAATAACATTCTAGTTAAATGTGATGGGGCATACCTATAATGCCAGCTGCTTTGGAAGGTGGAGGCAGGAGGATGGTAAGTTCCAAGCCAAGCTGGGCAACATGGAGAAGACCCTGTCTCAAAAAAAAAAGAAAAAGAAAAAAAAAAAGACCCTGGGAGCCAGGATGTACCTCAATGATAGAGCCTGCTTAAGGCCCTAAATTCAATCCCTAGCACCTAAATAAATAATCTTCTGTACTTTGACAGAGTTGAGAAGAAAGAAAGAGCCCGTTTAAAAACAGTAAAATTCAATTCTAAAACAAGAGGAGATAAAGGGGTGAGTATATGAAATCTCTTATTTTTGAAAATAAATGAGGACAGTATACTTTTTCATAATTATCATTTGAGCTAGATTGTTAAGAAAGATTTTACCATAGAATTAACTATAAGCAGCTCTTTCCATGTGCTTTGCAATAATAGTGAGCATTTATTAAAGTACCTATTTCACAGACATTTCCAAATAATCAAAACTACCATTTGATATATTCTTAGCAACATACTTTTGATCAGGGTTATTTTTATAAATGAAATGGATTATATTATCACTACTAATAGTGAAAGCTAGTTTAATATTGACTCCTCTATACTATAGGTGCCTTCAAAATATCAACTGTTAAGAAGTTTATAAGTTCTTGCAAGTGAATTCATGAAAATCTTCTTGTTCTCTGAACCCCCGTCATTGTAGAAATAATTTCTCAATAGAATTCATGTTTTAAATGTTGGAATCAACATGAATATTTATTTGGAGGGAATAATGAAAGTGAGTCCAAAATGTTTTGTAGATAGAAAAGAAATGCATCAATTTTTACATATATAAAGATACGTAAATATATTTACATATTTAAGATATATAAATACATATTTACATATCTTTAGATATATATATTTATATATAGATATGTATTTTTCATTTTTATACTGTGCTTGAGTATAAAAATTTTGGATGCCAGTGGATGAGAAAGTACCAGTTTCACTTATACTACGTTGACTGTAATTCCTGATTATCCTGAACTCACTGCAAGAAATTTTCTAAAAGTAAGCCTAAACTAAGAGCTGAACAAGTTGTGTTGAAATACTTTTCATAGCAATTAGTTTTATGTGTTGGAGGGGTCTTTTTGTTGTTGTTTTTACTCTAAAATAAATATTTGATAATATTTGAAAAGTTAACACAGCAAAATAAATTTACCCTCCATACAACTCTGTTACCAATCACTAAGCACTCAAACATAAAATTTTAAAATATAAGAAATATTGTGTTTGGTCCACAAAATTAAATCTGAGTAAATTCAATAATATATTCAGGTTTTTTGAAAGAAATAAATTCCTTTAAAAGTAACTTGTACCTTTCAGAAAACACAATTTTCAGTATTTAAAATGGAAAATTTTATAGGAGGAAAAAATCCCAAGTAACTGCTTAGGATGTGAAATAAATACAGTGCTTTTTGTGCTTGTTTTATATATGTCTTTAAAAATAATTTAGTACACTACACTTAATTGAAAAAGATTGCATGTTGTAGCTTTTCTTTCATACTAAATTAACGATATATTTATATCTTAGTCTTGTTTGTTGACTGTAACCAACTTGATACACAATCACTGTGTTCTAACACAGCACCAAAAATATGCATGATACTGAGTGGGGTAAAAATACGCTTGCCATTGATACAGAACTGCATTTCTTTCTGTCCTACCATTCCTTTTCTTCCTTTTCCTTTCCTTACATGGTAATTTGTGGACTTTATTTTCACTGCAGAATTAATAATATTTCAGTTTCTCCTTAACACTTTTTAATGGATTTGGCTATTTTGAAATATACATGGAAATTATATATTTAGATACTTAATATATGTATCATAAATTTGTGTTTTCATTTCTTATGTTTATTGCACTCTTGCAATACAACATCAATGACAACAAATAATTAAACATAGTATTTTTATTGAAAATATAGAAAACCTGGAGGTAGTTTGTCTCTTCAGTTTTGTGTTTTCCTCACACATTTTTGTCTTGTTTGCTTATGCTATTTTTGTTTTCACTTTTAATAAATTCTTCACCTGGACGATATTAAATGTAATACATTTAATACATTTCTTAACTAACAAGCACTCTTTCTATCATATTACAATATCTTATTGATATCTCATTTTGGCTAACTGCAAAGATATCAAAAATCAAAACATTTTAAACTTCATGTTTCTTTTGGTTGTGTACTGTGAAACTGACTCTGACCACTATATATGCAGTAGGAGGAGTAAATGACCTTTTATTAAAAACATTTTCAATTTCATTAGATATCATGAATGTTATTACTAAATTCAAAAACAGTGATTCTTTGGAATAAAAAGACTTAGAATTTTCCTTAATTAGTTTACACACAAATTATTCTCTACTGAAACTTACATTTTCTTCTCTCCTTTCTAAAATTTCAAGGGAAGATTTTTATTCATTTGATGCTACTTGACCATTTATAAAACAGTTATAAGTCCAGATTTATCCATGGTGTTTTTTCTCATTATTTTTTACCTCTGCTTAGAGTTTTTAATCTAGTTCCTCAGAGCCTTCAAAATTTAAGGTTGAGGGGCTGGGGTTGTGAGGCACTGGGCTCAATTCTCAGCACCACATATAAATAAATAAATAAAATGTACATAACAACTAAAAAATAAAAATACAAAAAGTTTTAAGATTGAAAATTTAAGGTAGTCTGCTTGGCTAATGATTGAATTAATCATGAATTATTATATGAAAAGGTAAAAATGAAAGCTTAACCTTGTTTTTGTAAAGTTTCTTTTCAAAATTCTCCCATTATAATTGAAGCTAAAAATTACTTTAACTAACTTTAGTACCTTAATTGCCAGCATCACATGCTTCAAAAAAAGGGAATGCCCAAAACCTATTGCCTGGCATTGATATACTTTAAAACAGTTATGTGCAGTAGTCTCCCCACCTTGTCCATGAAGAGTATATTCCAAGACTCCCTTGTGGATGCCTGAAACCATGGATTGTACCAAACTCTACATCCACTGTGGTTTTTCTATAGATTCATACCTATGAGTAAAGTTTAATTTATAAATTAGGCACAGTAGGGGATTAACAACAAATATGTAAAAATAATAGAATAATTATAACATTATATTGTAATCAAACTGCCAGCATAACTACTCTTGTGCTTTGAGGCCATTATTAAATAAAATAAGGGTTACTTGAACACAAGCACTATGACACCGAGACAGTGAATCTGCTAACCAAGATAGATACTGAACACACCCTGGGCAGGGCAGAGCAGGGTAGCATGAGATTTCATCATGCTACTCAAATCAGTGTACAATTTAACACTTAGAACCATTTGTTTCTGAAATTATCCAATCACAAAAAGCAGAATTGCAAATAGGGGGAATCTAATGTAGCATCTTATGACATGAATAAACTCAAGAAAAATGAGAACAAAATCTGTATCCTTTTGGAGCCGGAGGTATGGCCTTATGATAGAACACTAGCATGTGTGAGACCATGAGTTCAATCCCTAGCACCACCCAAAAAAAAAAAAAAAAAAAAGTGAAAAAATATTATGTCCTTTATATTATGCCCTCCACTCTCAAATAATAATAATAATAACAATAAGTTATATTGTCACTGGTAAGTTAGGACATTTTTCTTTTAAATATGAATGCCTATTGCAGAGAAATTAAAAAAGAAGCCATTTCTCTTTAATAGCCTCATCATCCTTCTGTGGGCAGTGAAGAATATTAAATCAGTTGCTCAGTTCTCTCATAGCAATTATCTAATAGACTATTAAAATCTTTAATTTTCTTTGTGACCTTGACAGGCACTAACCTTTTTATTCTCTATGCAGAGTATGGTGCCAATGGACTGAATGTGGTTCTATTTTATTTATTTATATATACTTTTCAAAATAGATAAGTGCAGTGCAGCTTAAAAACAAATAAATCAGTTGTAACAATGTTCAAGTTGGCCAAGAGTCTTGACTCTTCTTCCTTGGCTAAGATAACAGTGAAAAATCTTCTTTTGGACTCTGTATGTATGCCTGATGGACCTTTTAGTTTTCTTTCCATTTTCTAATTCATGCCATAAGCATTTAATTATCTTTTTCCTCCTCCAAAAAGAAAATGAGATTGTGTGTTTTTAAGTATTTAGCATTAGCAACTTACTCAATTTTTTCATTTACTTCTTTTTTTCAATGGTAGCCTTTCTGTTGTTAGTATAGCCACAAACGAAGGGATAAGGGAAAAACTGTGGTCCAAAGTAAAATGAAGATTACAACCTAACACGCAAAAAAAGTTGAGCAACAAAATAACATTAAAAATAAATTTTATAATAGAGCACCTAGCACCATACTTGGATATTTTTCTTGAAACTTATGGATTCATGTAAACAAATATTAGCTTGATTCATGCTATTATAGTAATCTGATTTATTCTTTACCTTTTTTTTTTGTCAAGTAGCATTCCTTATTGTAAGGTATAACTGAATTGTGCTCTTTAAAATTTTTTTAATATTTTAATTTGTAAAATGTTAGAGGAGTTTATACAAAATTAGAAATTTATTTTTTATATGATTAAGTAAAATTCATACAAACTGCACACTGTGGTCACAGGAGTCAGATTCCACAGAGCTGCTAGGCTGGGCCTTTGTACACACAGACAGTAGACATCCCTTTGTTTTGCCCCTCCTTCTCTTCTTCAGCAGTCATTCAATGACAAGCGTAAAAAGAACCTCTTTTCCCGAAAATTTCCCTTCTACAAGAACAAGGACCAGAGTGAGCAGGAAACAAGTGATGCTGACCGTAAGTATGTGGATCCAGTGGTCAACTGAAAATAAATGTAGAGGGACCTACTGCCCTGCAGTTGGTTGTTACCATGGAGACAGTTTCAAGAGCTGCAACAGGTTACTAATTGTGTTGTCCAGGGGAAATGTTAACAGGCATAAATTCATTTGTATACCAATCTTAACCTTTTCTGGCACCTTAGGAACTCTTAAGCAGTGTTTTTGAATTATGTGTTTATAATTTAAACATATAAAAAATAAATAGAATTATTTGAAATAAGAGTTCTTATTTTTAAAAAACAGACATTCAAATAATGTTTTGGAAGAAAAACATAGATACCTGATTTCTAGGTATGGCCTCACCAATCTTTAAATATTAGGTCATCTGGAATCATTCCATTTTATCCCCTTTCTTTATTATGTGTAGACAATGTAAATTTTAAGAATAGCAAGAAATGTCCTTGAATTTTGCACCTCGGCCTTAATCAGTCTCTAAACTAAAACTTCCATCCTTTTATAGATTACATTTCATTTCATTTCCAAACTTTCTGAAATCTATAAAAATGCTCTGTAACATATGTGCACCTGTAATGGTCTTGGAACTGTCTCTTACTGTAGCACCAATTTTATGTATTACTGACAACTATTTTCTTTGATTATCTTTTTATTGCTTGCTCTCTGGGGACTACTCTCTACAGGAGATCCCTGACGACATGGGATCAAAAGGCCTGAGTAAGTGATCAAAATACTCCCAAGTTATTTTTTAACCTCCATCTACAGACCTACCTTATTCAGATAAATTTGAGATTCGTGGTAGTGCCCTTCTGGCATAAGGAGGTGTGTGATTTAGATTGCTTTTAGACTTTTCACTGTTTATAACACACTTGGGATTTTTATTTCTATAATACATACTTTTTGTTTTTCTTACACTCCATTTTTTACATGTCATTTGAAATTTACCTGCTCACAATTATATTTTCCTTTTTGTAATTTTTATGGCAGTCACTTTTTCTAGGGAGTTTTTAATATATAGACTTTTTTAGTTTTTTTTTTTTTAATAGTACTCCCTGCTCTCATTATCAGAATATAGAAATATGCTCCCTTAGAGTTTTGTGTCCTTTTTGTTGTTGTTAGAATCACTTTGATTATGCATTAGAAAAGCATTGTTATGTAAAATTATAAAACAGTAGATTTTAATTATTAGAGAAGAATTGCAGACAAGTTCAAATAGCAATTTTGGAGGGAAATTATATACCTCTTTTCTGAGGCGATTATAAGCAATGAGAAGAGTTACAAGAAATGTTATCCTTTGGTTTTCCTTTAAATCAATATCTTATCTGTTTTGGGGTTTTGTTGTTTTAGTATTCTAAATTTTCTAGCTAGTACTTAATCTTTATATAGAATTTGGCACAGAAGTTGTTATACACAAGGAATTCAGTAAATGTTCAAATGAACTACTGAAGCAAAATTTACTTACATAAATTTTGCAGACAAAATTTTAAATTTGGTTGATCTCAAATTACTTCTTTATGAAAATTTGCCATATACTACTCAGTAACTTTAGGTACAGTGAATCATAAATAATCTTTAGGCTAAATTTTATTCTAAATAGTTCTTTTCATTTGGATCATTAAGCTTTTTGAAAACTTATTTTTTTGTAATTCATTGGTCATTAAGAATATAGCCAGTGTTGCACTGTAATCTATCATATAGAGTTCTATGTATGGACGATTCTGATCTGTTTTCTAAGAGATGTATCCTGTTTGCAAAGGCACAATAAAGTTTTATCTTATAGATTATAGGCAATAAACCCAACTTAACACACACCATACTCATTCTCTGTTCATTTGATTTTGGAAAAAGTTGAGCATATCTAGTAGTTTCAGGGATTTCACTTGACTTTTTAAAATTCTGATATATTTAATTTGTAAATTTTAGACTGATATAATAAGAGTTTTGAAAAATTATAAGAAATGCTTTGTGATGTGTGTATTCCTATGTAAAACACATGGCTTCTCCTGTGTATATTTTTTAAAATTAAAGAAATGCACATTTACAAAAAAGGATATAGCCAATTCTGTGAGCTTTCTAAGATCTACATTAATAAACATTCAGTTTCACAGACTTTTTCTCCTGATTTATGGTAACTTTATATTGTAATATTAATCTAAACTGTAGGCATTTATTTCAACCTTAGGATTTAGATATGCATTAGGTTGAGGACAGTTTACTTTATGTATAATTTTTTCTATTAGGCATACTTTGTTATTTTTACATGTGCCTTTTTAAAATTTTGTAAGGACCATAGATTTTTTTTTATTAATAGTGGCATCCATTTTTTTAAATCTCTTACATTTAAGGGGGGGAAAACAATCTTCAAAACTAGAAAATCATTTTCACAGATTATAGATGCTATAGAATTTATTTTGAGATTATTTTGAGATTGATATATATTTAGAAGTGATATGAATCAGCAAATGTACTTACCCATTTTTACCATCATTGAGATAACAGAGATCTGTGGAACACTTCTAGGAAAAGGAACTAAATGAAGAACTTGGTTCCCATATTGATACTGTTATAATTATAACCTGACATTATATCTCTGGTTCTAACTAAGGGTTGGAATTTGGGAAGCAGAACAATATGAAAAATGGTAACTAATTATCAGACTTAGAAAAGGTTTGACTTTCTGGACAGTAACTTAAGGTCACTTGAATAATAGGTATTGCTTCATCTCATAGGAATTATGAGATGTTACATATGGCCTTAGTTATCTATATTTTGTATAGAGAAAATTAAACAAAATCCTGTGAGATTTTAAAATAAGAAAATACATTCAACCTAATATAGGTAGTCATTAAACCTTGTTGGAACAGAACTCACCTAAGGAATCTGCAGAGTAAGTTATTCCAGAGACATAGAATAACCTATTTAAAATATGTAGAATAATACTGAATATCAAGGAAAATGTATATCCATATGTAAATACACACAACCTATGAAAAATAAGATATTTAATTGACGAGCTGAGAAACAAAAGTGATATCGTAGAATGCTTTTCATATATATGAATCCAAGAGACTGATAAATTATTGATTTGCGGTCTTGACAATTGAAAAAACAGTGAGAGAAATTGCTTTTACTTACACGATTCTGACTAGCAGGACTAACACATACAGTAGAAGTCTACAAGAGTATAGCTAAATCACCATCTTAATTTAAAACTAGAAACAGAAACCTGTATTACTTTTATGCTTTAAGGATGCAATTCTGAAGGAGCTCAAGGCAATAAAACTGGGTAAGATTCCTTTAACAGAGACAAAATAGGAAATTTAGCCCAATAGAAGATATATAAGGTGCATTTGTGACAATCTTTTCATTTTTACAATTTCCCATTTTGTCAAACACCTCAAAATCTCTTCTCAAGCACACAATTTTCCTGTTACATATCTCTTTCCTTTCTTCTCATTCTAAAGACCTATTTTAGCAAAATTCTGCACAGCTCTTAGATGCCAAAATCAGACTTATTTGTGTTTTAAATAAAATATAAGCGTAGTCGTATTGCTTGGGATTGATGATGTAGTATTCAGGGAGAGCAAACTGTCAGGAAGAAATACTTAAGTAGAAAGGTGGAAACTTGGTTAGAGGATTTGAAATGTTTGTGGTTATTTTAAATATCATAAATAAAAAAATGAAAATATGAATATATTTGCATCATGTATATTAAAGGGATGATATTCTTATACTATAAATTTTGAATCAGTAAGAAACAGACCTAACTGTCCATTAGAAAACTAGACAGAAGATAATACAAACACGTTAGCTTTCCCATTAATTTAACAAATACTTGATTGATCAACTTAGATTATTTGGGCTCACGGTTTTGGAGGTTCTGGTCCATTATAGATTGGCCCTCTTATTTTGGGGCCTGTGGCAAAGCAGCACATCATGGTGGGGAGTACATGGTGGAGCAAGCTACTAAACTACATGATAACTGAGAAGCAAAAAAAGAAAGTAGGATCTGAAGCACTGTAGTCTCCTTCAAAGTCATACCCTCCCCCATTGATCTGAAACCTCCATGGAGCCCCACATCTGAAAGTTTCTACCACCTCCCAGTAGTGTCACACTGGGACCAAGCCTTAAAATGTGGGTCTTTTGGAGAAGCTGCAGATCCAAACTATAGCAACAGGATTGCTCAAAAGATAAGCAAAGCTAGGAGTGGTGGTGCACACCTGTTATTCCAGCACTCAGGAAGCTGAGCAGGATGATCATGAGTTCAAAGTCAGCCTCAGCAATTTAACGAGACCCTAAGCAACTTAGAGAAACCCTACCTCTAAATAAAAAATAATTTTAAAAGGTGTTGGGTCCTCCCCTGGGCATCTCCTGCTGTGGAGGCAAACTAGAGGGGACTGCTGAGCTGGTCCTGACCATGTGGCAGATCTTGGGACTGAGTCACTGCAGAGGCGTGAACTGTCACAGCCAGAGGAACAGTGCAGCAGGGGTGACCCAGGACAGTGAGCTGCAAAGATTGTTTTGCACATTGACTGTCACATCTGTGTCTGGACCAGACACGGCGCTGGGCTTCTGCGGGAGGTTCTTACCGTTTATATCCTGAGCATCAGTCAGAATCATTACCAGGTGGCTGCACCCCGTGAGCGGGCAGATGTGCAGATCAAGTATACTTGACTCTACTCTCCTCTCAGTGTAACTTTTATATGAAATAAAGTGACAGTTAAAAAAAAAAAAAGGAGGGGTGCCAGGTTGGGCATGTGGCTGAGTGGTTAAGATCCCCTAGGCTCAATTCCTGGTACAAAAAAAAAAAAAAAAGATCAGCAAATTAAATAAGCATATATAAAAATGTTTAATAAGTTTCCTAGTAATCAATAAACAGAATAAAGGAAACTCCAGTGATAAGTAGATGGTTCTATGAAATGGCTTCTCTTTAACATAGGTATAATCTTTCTGGAAAAGCATCTTTTGACCCACTAAATTCTCTTCAGGGAATTATCCTAAGGACATAATGAGCAATGGAGATAAATACTTATTATATTTGAATGTTTATCATTATTTAGAAATAACAGCAAAAAAATAAAATTGAAACTATCCTAAAATGACTTAGTGGGGAAATGGTTAATGAAGTATAAATTACCCATACTTTGTAGTTTTATGTAACCATTGAAAATCATTCTGAAAATGACATGGGAAATGCTTAATATATAAATGAAAAAGTAATATGAAAGTGTACATATGCTCAGATATGCAAATAAAATGTTGGGGGTTATTTCAAATAGTTGTTTCAAACATTCTTGTACGTGGCTTTTGGTGACCCTACATATTGCCTTTCTTTGGGACAAATAAGTAGGAAAGGACAGAATTGCTGGGTCATATGCATGTGTCCAGCTGTAATAGGTATAGTTAGTCTTCTGTATCAATGGGTTCCACATCTGTGTATTCATCCAATCATGGGCTGAAAATATTGAGGGGGGTTCCATAAATTTGCAAAACACAAAACTTGAAGTTGCTGTGTTTACTAAACATTACACTGAATCCATGCAAATGGGGTGATATGTGGGCATAACCTTCTGAAGCCTCCTACCATTTCACAGATCTTCAGTCTCTCTAGTGCTTGTTTGAGCATCATTTGCTTTCTATCTTCTTGTGTAATTGTAGATCTGTGATGGTTATGTGTGTACGCAGAGACATTTTTTTTCTCATTATTCCCTAAATTATACTGTGTAACAACTATTTATTAAATAGCATTTACAGTGTATTCGGTATTAAGTAATCCAAACATTAATTTAAAGTTTATGGGAGAATGCTGAGGATGTAACTCAGTGGTACAGCATTTGCCTGCATTGCAAGAGGCCCCAGGATCCATCCCAGCACCCCTCAAAAAACAAAGTATATGGGAGGGTGTGCCTAGATTACGTGTAAACACTGAACTATTTTATAGAAGTGACTTTTGCATCCTCAGATTTTGGTCCTCTCCCAGGTCCTGGATGGAACCAGTCCTTAATGGATAGTTTTCCAAAATATTTTTACCAATTTGCCTATCTCCAGTATATTTCATTTGCTACATATCCTTGTCTATGTTTTTAGCATGTTTATTTGTTTTATTTTGTTTTATTTTAGCCATTCTGGTACATGGTAGAAATATTCCTTGTCATTTTAATTTGCATTTCCCTAATAGTAAATTTTTAAAGTAAATTTGAACGACTTTTTTCTATATTTTTTTGGCCATTCGAATACCTTCTTTGGTAAAGTGCCTTCAGGAAGTTTTGATGTTGTTGTTTTATTTCTGGTTCTTTATTGTTGTTGTTGTTTGCTTGTTTGTTTTGTTGTTGTTAGTATTGGCAGTGCTGGGATTGAACCAAGGGATTCATGCTGCTAGGCAAAGCCCTCTTCCACTGAGCTAAATCCCAAACCCAAAATTTATTTTTAATTGTCAGGGACGAAAAATCATGTTACCTTTCTAACAAATTCTCACACCATGATTATGATGATGGTAATCCAAGGCCCAGACTTTTAATAGCAAGGTTTTATTATAAAGGAGCTAAATAAAAGAGTATTTGAAAGAGCCTGCAGATTTTGATTATTGAATAGCTTTTGGCAGTCTTAAAGAGTTCCAGGTGAGTAGGTGAATCCAAAATAAAAAAGATAGAATAAGAGTATAATAGTATCTTTAAATTTCTATTATATAACATGTCATATGCATTCAATGGTAGAATAGTAAAAATAAACCCCACAAGTATTTATTTACCTGTCTTCCATAATTATTATCTCAATTAATTTTTCTTCAGCACTCTTACTTCCCCCTCTCCACTCCATTGCAATAACTAATTTTTCTTTCTTTTACAAATTAGAGACTATATAGTCTATAATCTCTAATTTGTAAATTTAAGATTTTTCTTTTTTTAATGTGACATTCCGACTTCTGGGAATGAATTTTAAGAAAATAGGACAGAGCTAGGTGTAGTTACGCACACCTGTAATCCCGTGGCTTGGGAGGCTGAGGCAGGAGGATTGCAAGTTCAAAACCAAACTCTGCAATTTAGTGAGTCCTTAAGCAACTTAGTGAGGCCCTGTCTCAAAATAAAAAAAAACAAAAAAACACTGGGATGTGGCTAAATGGTTAGTGCCCTTGGGTTCAATCCCCAGAAAGGGGCGAGGGGGAAGCGGACAGGACAGGTAAAAAGTTATAAAATAAAAGCATTTATAATTGTTGATAATTATAAAAACAAAACAGTTTAAGATATACTAAAATGTCTAAATAATAACAAATCCAATGTAATCTAATATTTAAAAGATTTAACCTTTAAAAGGTTTTTTTTTGTAGACAGATACAATACCTTTATCTTATTAATTTATTTTTATATGTTGCTGAGGCTTGAACCCAGTGCCTCACATATACTAGTCAAGCACTCCATCACTGAACCAACCCAATATTGTACACTTTTAAATAATTGTTTTGAAGTCTTTGTAGTAACATGAAAATAAATTTTTAAATGTAAGCTGAAAAATAAACACCATTTTACGTGTGCTTATCATATATTAGTCAATTCTACTTGCAGTAACCATGATAAAGTTACAACTTGTCTTTTGTAAATTAGAATAATAGACTTACTTTTCACTATGATAGCAATTCAAAAACATTTTTTTTCAAACCAAGAATTGTTGTTGTTGTTTGTTGTTGTTGTTGTTGTTTTAACTTGAAATCTTAAGGATCTGCCATTTCTCTGTATGTGCCCATAGTGCTATTTGATTTTAAGAAGCCTACCTAGTAGGTGTTATGGCATAGCAAATATTTATCCTCGGACTTTTTTGTTGTCCTTAAATTTTTATTTTCTTTCCCTAACAGCAATTTAGGTTTACCTTTCATTAAATTTTTTTTATACTTTTATAAATAAAAGTATACAAAAAAGCACATACATAAATAAAATTATTAGTCTTGAGTGGGTACAGTGCTGCACATCTGTAATCCCAGCAACTCAGGGAGGCTGGCTGAGGAATCTAAAAGTTCAAGGCCAGCTTGGGAAATTTAGTAAGACCCTCAGCATATTGACAAAACCCTGACTTAAAAGAAAAAATAAAAAGGGATAGAGTTAATAATGTGTTATTAATCTGTGTTAATAATATCCCTGGGTTCAATCCCTAGTACCAAAAACAAAGTTAGTCTCTTCTTTATTGAAGGAAGATATTTATTGAAAGATTACATTTACATATATAAGAAGAGTGCCTGTTTAATGAAGTTATGAAATGGGGTCACTTTGAAGAGGAAAGATCAGGCAATTTTTTAATAGATATTTTTGTTTCTAATGAATTTTTTTTCAATGTTCTACAAAGCATCTACTGTTAATTTTATTAAGGTGGAGTTTCTAAGAAATACTGGTCTATTTTAAAATGTAATTCCCAAGCTGTAGAATTCTCTTCCCTTTAACTTTTTATGAGACATTTAATTTGATGTCTAAAATGCTTTTTATAATCTCAAAAATATAGATTTTCATTTCTCTTCAGCAACAAGAAAGAGGCTATACTGAAAAACAAAATCTATTTTTAAATTACAAAGACATTTCTTCATTAATATGGGCAGCTATTTATTCAAATATAATTTGTCTCCTTTCCTGGTCCTTAACTGTTTCATAAACTAAATTCAGTGATGCCAAATATACTTTCTTTGTCATATTGTACTTACTATTAATTATATAGATTTTGTTTGTAAAGTGTTGTATAAAAAATAGTGTTATCCTTAATTACAGGTATTTGCCCTTTCTGATTCTTGTTTATTTGAAAAAAATTAAACTTCAGAAAATCAAAAATACTTTTTAAAACTTTATATCTCAACATTTTGTAATGTCATCATGTTTTATTTTAATGTTTTATTTTAATAATTTGCTTTTATCAGTTTTTTATATTCATGACACTGTGTTTTCTTTATTTTTTTCATTGTCCTGCAATTTCAGAGCATGTAACTTCTAATGCCAGCGATAGTGAAAGTAGTTACCGTAAGTGTTTTAAATTACTTGTTCTTTTGTTATCTGAAATACTACGCATTCTTTGGGTAGCCTTTTCCTTAACAGTGTCTTCTATAAACTGAAAATCAGATGTTTAATATTTTAAAATCAGGAAAAGCCAAGACAAATTATGTACTTGCAAAAATAAAATCATACTACAGGTTCAGCATCTCTGATCCAAAAATGAAAGAAACTTTTCAGTACCAATGTGATGATCAAAAACTTTATGACTCTGGAGCATTTTGGATTTCAGGTTTTCAAATTAAGGATACTCAGCTTGTAACTTCTATGCAAATATTTCAAAATAAAAAAAAATAACCTTAAAATCTGAAACAAGCATTTGGGATAAGGAATATTCAGTGTATACATTAAATTAATTTCTGAAGTTTTAATATAAAAAAGTAAATTTTCATCTGGTTAATTGGGACATTAACTTGTATTTTGATATTTTGTTTTGTAATTGTCTTTTTAACATGGGATTTAAAATAATGTTTTTTTAGTAATGCTAAATCATAACCAACTTTATTTCCTTTCTTACTCTGCCTCACCAGGAGTTATCTGGGTCTAGTCATTATTTATCACCACCTGTATGGTGAACGTAAGAAGTAAGAAAGGAAAATTTTTAAACCATTGCTTAAAAAGTAATACTGTTTTCTTTCTTGGTGTTTTGTAGTATATTCTTGGTATTGTTAAGTGAACTTTAGAAGCATGTCAAGTTTTTAAACAGATTGGGGCATGGGAGGAGGGGAAAGTACATAAATTACCAGTTGTAGCACCTTAAAAATTAAAATTGCTTTTTTAACTTCTTTTTTTTTTTTTAACTGCTCTCTAACATGAAAGTAATCTTGATTACAGATGAGTATGGCTGCTCTAAAGGTCCATCCTGTTAATATCTATCCCCAGTATTTTTTCATGTTGACAATATATACTTTTAACCCTCATTTATTTAATTGACTATTTTTTTCTATGTAAGAGTTACTTAATATTTTTTCTTTTTATTGTGGGCATGTGATTTCTTATATTTCAGCATTGTATTAACTTATAACTGGAACCCACTATAGAATAATAAGTGGCTTTCTAGACTCAAAAGAGGTAATGAAAGTATATACTGTCTCTTTCACCATTTGCATGAATTATTAAGGTGTGGAATATTCAAATTGCATGTTTTTGCTAGTGTGTAAACTATGTTTTATATCTAGTTTTTTATAATTCAGCTTATAAAATATCTGTTTAATATATTATAATAATGAAATTAAAACAAAAAAATGCATTTTAAAGTAGTAAAGAATATTAACCCAGTATGTGAACTTAAAAGACCTATAACTGTAGATGCACAGTATAAGTCAATGACAAAATTACTGATAAAGTTTTTATAGAATCTTGATAAAAAGAAAATCTTCAAATACATTAACCAATTTTTGTTGCTTTTGTTAATAATGCTTGGATTCTGGTTTGTTTTCTATATGTGTGTTTTTGTTAGAAACTTTTTCTTTTCGCTGAGTTCAGATATTAATTGCAGGCTCTTTTATTTAATATATTTCCTAAGAGCTAAACCTTTAATTTAACCTTCAGAAGCTTTAATTTCTAATGTGGTTTTAAGATCAAGGGAAAATGTATTTTGTTGGAAGGAAAGTATTTAGTTTTATCTAAAGTTATTCTTTAACTCACTTTAACTGATGTTTTTCAACTTTGAATTAAGGGTGGGCAATTTAGCTTAGTAGTAGAGCTAGCATGTATGCAGCCCCAGGTTCAATCTCCAACATCAAAAAATAAATAAATAAGTAAAGAAATTGAAAAGTAGAATAATCAGTGAATTTTTTCATCAGTGAAATAGTGACAGTTTTACTGTTGTATTCAAAATTTTTAATTGTAAGATAGTTGCAATTATTTTTAAAATAAAATATACTCTTAAATATTATAATTGGTAGACCCAGAAAAGGAGCACATTTTTAATAGTAGAATAACAAAGATAGTCCTTGAATAAATAGCACATTTATATTTTGTTTTATATTTATCAAACTTGTTTTTATGACCTAATAATTTGTCTATTTTCAACTAAATCTTACAGTTAAGATATGATATAAATTACCTTTTTCTACATCTTTGCCATTTTCTCAAGAAAGTTTTAATAATTCATATGGTATCTATAAAGAATTAAATTAGCAAGTTATCATTCCAAATTTTCTTATCTATGCTTTAATTTCTGATAGGTGGTCAAGAAGAATATGTGTTGTCTTATGAACCAGTGAATCAACAAGAAGGTTTGTAAAGCCCATTGATGTCTTATAGTCTTATTTTTTTTTTAATATCTTAATTTGGAAAACAGTTCTGTCTCATGCCTTAAAAAATTGTTATATTAGAATTTTAATACATTTTTAAATGTACATTTTAGTACATTTAGTACATTTTTACTATATGGATATGTGTAGAAATTTATTACATGAATTTTAGGAAACATGGTTTTAACACAGTATATTAGAAATAATATAAAGTTTATTATAAATATGATTTATATTAGCATTTTACTTCCTAAGCAACCTTCCACCATTCATAATAGCATCACTGTCCTTTCAATAAGCATTTTTTTTATTAATCTTAGAAGCAATCTTTGACTTTTCTCTATTCCTTATCTTCCTCATCCAGTCAAGTTCTAGTCCCTATTTATTCTACTTCTGTCATATCTTTCTTACTAACAATTTCCTTTTCATCCCTCCTACCACAATAGTAGTTCTGATTCTCTAATCACTCCTTACAACCTATTATATACATTCTGTTAGATCATCTTTCTAAATCACTACTGTGATTACATCACTTTGTACACTCAATTTCTGTTTTGCCCTTCTTTGCTCTGCTTCCTTACAATTTCTGCTTCAAAAACCATCAGTAGCCAGGCACAGTTGCACATGTCTATAATCCCATCTACTTGGGAGCCTGAGATAGGAGGATCATAAGTTCAAAGCCAGCCTTGGCAATTTAGCAGGACCCTGTCTCAAAATAAAAATTTTAAAGGAGGCTAGAGATGTAGGTCAGTGGTAGAGCACCCCTAGAGTCAATCCCCAGTACCACAAAAATTAATAGGATTTTAAAAATCAGTAAAACACTTTTTTCCTCATTTATAATGACATAATATTAGCAATATATGGAAACATCTCCTAAAAATGCTTAATTTAATTTGGTTGATTTATAGCAGGAAATTGAGTCAAGTTGAAGAGTTTTTTTTCAGGTTTTTTTTTAATTTTAATTAGTTACACATGACAGTACAATGATCTTGACATATCATACATTTGAATCAGATGGGGTATAATTTCTCATTTTTCTGAGTGTCCAGATTGCAGAATCACATTGGTCATACAGTCATGTATATACCCACAGCAATAATAATATCTATTTTATTCTGCTGTCCTTCCTTCCCCCCCTTCCCTTCCCCTCCCCTCTCTCCTACCACTTCTCTCTACCCAATCTAATGTGACAAAGTTCTTTTTTTTTTTCCCTCATATCGTCATACATGTATTCTGTATAACCATAAGGGTCTCCTTCCATCTTCCGTGCAATTCCCCTTCTCCCTCCCTTTCCCTCCCACCTCTCTTCCCTATTTAGTGGTAATCTTCTTCTCATGCTCTTCCTCCCTACCCCATTTTGAGTCATCCCCCTTATATCAGAGAAGACATTCAGCCTTTGTTTTTTAGGGATTGGCTAACTTCACTTAGCATAATATGCTCTGATGCCATCCATTTCCCTGCAAATGCCATGATCTTGTTATTTTTTAGTGCTGAGTAATATTCCATTGTGTATAAATGCCGCATTTTTTTAATCCGTTCATTCATTGAAGGGCATCTGGGTTGGGTCCACAGTGTAGCTATTGTGAATTGTGCTGCTGTAAACGTTGATGTGGCTGTGTCCCTGTAGTATGCTCTTTTTAAGTCTTTTTGGTATAGTCTGAGAAAAGGAATAGCTGGGTCAAATGGTGGTTCCATTCCCAGCTTTCCAAGGAATTTCCATACTGCTTTCCAAGTTGGCTGCACCAATTTGCATTGTACCAGCAATGTATGAGTGTACCTTCCCCCTCCCCCCCCCCCGCATCCTCGCCAGCACTTGTTGTTGTTTGACTTCATAATGGCTGCTATTCTTACTGAAGTGAGATGGTATCTTAGAGTAATTTTAGTTTGCCTGTCTCTGATTGCTAGAGATGGTGAGCACTTTTTCGTGTATTTGTTGATTGATCTTAATAAAGGTTTATGAAATAGCAAATTAGTCAACTTGGTTGATGGTACAGTGGTATAGTAAAAGAAGAAAAATATTTTTCAGGACAATTCAGGATATTTTTGGTCTCTGTTGAAATAAAATACATTAATGTTTGTTGTGTTTATTCCTTTTAACATGTAGTTTGTCTTTATAGTTAATTATACTCGACCAGTTATCATATTGGGACCTATGAAAGACAGAATAAACGATGACTTGATATCGGAATTTCCTGACAAATTTGGATCCTGTGTTCCTCGTGAGTAACCAAAATAAAACTCTTAATTATTGTTCTAAATTGTCTGTCACTGTGTAATAAAAGTAAACATAATTATTTTTAATGATTTGTAGTTATTTTATCAATTATTTCTCTGCCCTCTGTATTATTTTATTTTTTCCAATTTAAATTAATGTCTGTTGTGTTAAAGTTTACAAAGTAATTATTTTAAATAAAAAATGGATTTATTGTGTTTTTAATATTAAACACCTCCCCAAGCTCTTTTTCTATTAAAGATACAACCAGACCAAAACGAGATTATGAGGTAGACGGCAGAGATTATCATTTTGTGACTTCAAGAGAGCAGATGGAAAAAGATATCCAGGAGCATAAATTCATTGAAGCTGGCCAGTATAACAATCATCTTTATGGAACAAGTGTTCAGTCTGTTCGAGAAGTAGCAGAAAAGGTGAGCATCAAAGTAATTCCAGAATATAGTTTCTGATCCGGTGTGCCTTTGACAGTATTAAAGAGTGATAGGATAGAACTTTTGCTTCATATGTTTGGAGAACATAAAATAGATGAATTATGATTTATTCATATAGTGGGATACAGCAACTAGAATGAATAAACTAATAACTAATATACCCACTAGTTAAGTGCATCCACATTGGTAAATCTAAGAATTATAATAGTGAATTGTAGAAGGAATTAGTAAAGATAAAAGCAAAAAGTATTGATCCCCAGCGCTACGGAGAAAAGCAAAAAGCAATTGGTAGAAAACCAGAATAGTAGAGCCAATAAACTGACAAGCTGATTCTATGACAGGGTTGGGAGGATAAGGAAGCTCAGACAAAACTATCAGCTAACTGATTAAGAAAAAAGGGAGGAAGCACAAATAAGAAAAACTTAAAATGACAAGGGGAAATAAATATAAACCAAGACTTTTTTTTTGAACTGACTTTTTATACAAATAAATGTTATACAAATTAAAAATCTTTTTAAAGAGAAATTGCAAATTGCCAAAATGTAATACATACAAAAAGCAAAACAAACCAGGCATAGAAGAAACAAGTAATTAAAGGATCTTCTACCAAAAATGAGCATTAGGCCCAGATTGTAATTTTTATCAAACATTTAAGATCAAATATTCCCAGTGTTGCTTAAACAATTGCAGAGACTAAATAGAGAATCTTGGACTTGACTTTAAATTGCAAAAAAAAAAAAGAGAAGAAACCTTTCCAAATTATTGAGATTGAAAAACCTGACAAAGATTACCAAAAATAAAATTCTAGCCCAGTGACATGAATGTCAGTGCATAAAGTTTAATGATTTATTAGTAAACAGTCCAACACCACTTTCAAAAAGTACTGATCATGACTGAATACAATTTATTTTAGTAAATGCAAAGATAATTCGGTATTAGACAATATATTACAAACTAAAGAAAAAATTATTATCTTTGCAGAAGACATTTGATAGAATTAAGTACTCAAGGTGTAGAAACTAATGAATAACTCATTAACATTGTGTTTATGCCAAAAAGTAGCTTCCCAACCAAACTCAGAGGCTAGACATGCCCACTCTCTACTGTTTAACACTGTGTTCGGAATTTTAGCCAAGGAAGCTAAACAAAACAAAGAACTAAAAAAAAAGATAAAGCTGTTTACAGATGTGTGTATATGTAAATATATATGTATGTATATGTATATACATACATATATATATGATATATATGTATATATATAAACATATTTGTAAACAGCTTTATCTTTTTTTAGTATATGTATGTATGTGTGTGTGTGTATACACACAGAAAAACCCAAAGGAATTTATATATAAACTATATATACTATAAAAGAACTTAGTGAAGTAGCTATTAAATAAAATTAACAAATAATCAGTGACCTTCACCAGTCACAAAAGTACATAACTCTGATTTTAATTAATTAAGTTTGGAACAGTAAAAGTTCATGTGTGTTCCCAGAAATCACTTCTTTCAGTTATTACCTCCCTTCTGAAAAGTAAGTGCTATCGTGACTTAATTCATCATCAATTAATTTTTCCAGGTTTTAAACTTTATAAAGTGGACCTATGTTGTTTACATTATTTTTTACCTGGCTTCTTTGGCTTTAGAAGAGAATACAAGGTGGTTCTGTGGTGCTGGTAATATTTTGTTTTATGATCTGTGTAACCAGATGCTGGTTACATAGGTGCATTTATTTTATGGCTATACACATGATTTGGGTATTGTTCTATATTTTTAATTATAGATAAATAAAAATAGTAAAAAGAAAAAGTAGTGAATTGAATTAGTCAGTTTTGCATTACTATAATGAAATATATGAGACAATTAACCTTATAAAGAGAAAACATTTATTAAGTTCATAGTTGTGGAGGTTCAGAATCCAAGATCAGGCAACCCCAATGGTTTGGCATCTGATAAGGGCAGATTGTAGCACATCATGGCAGGAATGTGTATGTTGATTAAGCAGTCACATTTCAAGAATATGTATAGGGTCCCAAGTTCTTTTGAAGCATACCCCCATCCCCACCTGTGACAAAAGTCCTCTCCTAAAAGGGTTCACAGCACATCCCGACACTGCCACTGTGGGGACCAGGCCTTTACTTATGGACCTTTGGGAAACATTTATCCAAACAATAGCATGAATATATCATTTATACAAATTTTTAAATCATAGGATAGTCTGTATGATTTATGGATTTCATGTTTACTAAACATTAAAACACAATGGAAATAGTACATACATAGACAGCTACTATTAGAGTAGTTTCCCTTTGTTTTTTGTTTGTTGGGGGGGCTTATTGCTCCCCCCACCCCCACCACACACCATTTCTTGTTACCAGGGATTGAACCCAGGGGGCACTTTAGCACTGAGCTAAACCTACCCAGACCAATTTATTTTTTGAGACAGGGTCTTGCTAAATTGCCTTAAACTACCCTTAAACTTAGGATCCTCCTGCCTCAGCCTCCCTAGATGCTGGGTTTACAGGTATGTACCACTGCACCCAGCTAGTAGTTTTCCTTTGAAAGAAGAGAAAATAGTTGGAGTTGTAACTGTTTTGGAATATCTTTCCTTCGAATTCTCATTTAAAATTTACAAACCACACCCTTAGCCTAACTAAAAGACAAATAATAACACTTCAAATTACTGAGAAATATAAAAGTAAACACCAAATTCCAGTGGAATATTTTTGAGGCAAACTCTGTAGAAAGCAAAAGCAGTCTGGAGGAATAAAATGCATGAAAAAAGAAGAAAGAAAAAAGAAGAGGAAACAGTGAACCTCAGATTGATCTGAAATCCCTTCACAAAGAGAAAGTCTACTATAAGTTAAAATTACCAAAACAAAAGTCCTGCAAGTTCACAGTAGGTAAAAGCAGAGAAAGGACTCAAAAGGTGATAGTTTGGGTAAGGCACCTCTTCAGTGGAGAAAAGAATAAAAAGGGAGGAGTTTCCTTGACATACAACTGATGATATACATACAGCAAAGACAAAAATAATAAGGATGTGAAGACCTAAACACCATACATATTCAATGTGAAATGTTACGTTCAGGTAATAAAAAATATACCTTTTTAAGCATTTAAGGAAGATTCAACAAGAAAAATGATCATATATAGGTTCCAAATAAAATATTAAGACATTCTGTAAAATAAATTTTATAAGTGTCTTAATCACAATTTATACTAAAGCTGTAAATTATTAGAAAATGAAAAACAAAAAGTCCTAGTCAACTGGAAACTTTCTAACAAAAAAAAATGGAAAGGAAGAAATACTTCTCAACTCATTCTGTGAGTCATTCTTAGATTTATAAACTTAAAAATACATTATCAAAAAAAGAAAGTGGAATCTGTCCACTTTTTTAAAATTTACCATTTGAAAAAATAAATGGTAGAATAATGATTAATAGTGGTTGGGAAGAGGTAAGGGGAAAGAAAGGTTGGACTTGATCTGTGCAAGCTGTAATCATATATGGAAATGTCCCACCCCCATTAATATGTACAAAAAATACATGTCAATCAAAAATTTAAAATAATGGATTGCATGACTCAATCTGATTTAGATATCAGTTCTGTTCAAATTGAGCTTCTAAGTTCAGTACAACCCCAGTCAAAATCCAAGTAGACTCCTTTTTAAATTGATCTACTAATTCTAAAATCTATATGGAAAATGCAGAAAAACTTAGAATAGCCAAAATAATTATGAAAAAAAAGTGAAAGGACTCACAGAACTTGATTTTGAGATTTATTAAGAAAACAGTAACCATAACAATGTGATATTGATATGAAGATAGCATGTACATCAAGGAAATAAACCAGGGTGTTGGTGCCCAACTGTAATTCCTGCTACATGGGAAGCTGAGGCAAGAAAATCACTTGAGCCCAGAAGGCCAGACTCTTATCTCCCCCACCAAAAATTTATTTATTTATTCATTCATTCATTCATTCATTCATTCATTCCTGGCACAGACCAACGTAAGGACATATGGACCTACAAATTCTGTAGAGAAAGAGTCTTTCAATAAGTGGTATGTAAACAATTGATTAGTTGTATCTCGGCTGTATATAAAAATAATTCAAGGGCTGGGGATGTGGCTCAAGTGGTAGCGTGCTTGCCTGGCATGCGTGCGGCCCGGGTTCGATCCTCAGCACCACATACCAACAAAGATGTTGTGTCCGCCGAGAACTAAAAAATAAATATTAAAAATTCTCTCTCTCTCTCTCTCCTCTCTCACTCTCTCTTTAAAAAAAATAATAATTCAAAATGGATCATAGATCTAAATCCTAAAAAAGAATACTACATAACTAGGAGAAATGTTTTTCAATCCTGTGCCTGTTTTTTTAAATTAATATACCATATATAGATAAAGAACTCTTAAAACACAACAATAAAGAAACCCAGTTTTAAAAGGGCAAAGGATTTGAATAGACATTTCTTCAAAGGTATACAAATGTCCAAAAAGCACATGAAAAGATGCTCAATATCATCAGTCCTTAGAAAAATATAAACTGAAACCACCATGCTTACCCGTTAGAATGGCAAAATTTTTAAAACTGACCGTATCTAATTTTGGCAAAGATACGGAGCAACTGAAACTTTCCTGCTCTTCAGTGAAAATATAAAATAGTGCAACCACTTTGAAAAACAGTTTAAATATATACCTAACATATAATCTATTTCCCAGTGTTTACCTAAGAAAAAAGAAAGCATGTATTCATAAAGACTTATACACAAATGGTCATAGCAGCTCTTTGTAATAGACAAAACTGGAAATAACCAAAATGTTGCTCAGCCTATGAATGGATAAAGTGTCATGTGGGGTTGGGCTTGTGGCTCAGTGATAAGAGATTTGCCTAGCATGTGTGGGGCACTGGGTTCATTGACAACTAAAAAAATTTGTAAGTGTATTATTTACAGGCAATGAAATACTAACTCAGCAATAAAAGAATTAAACTATTGATAAACATGGCATATCAAATAATCCTGCTTACTAAAAGAAGTCAGACAAGTACATACTGGATAATTCTACTTAGGTAATGTTCTAGAAATTTCAAACTATACTACCAGAAAGGAGACTAGTAGTTGCTCGAAGAGAGTTAGGGAGAGATTACAAAGCTATGAGGAGCCAGGCGCAATGGCTCATGCCTCTAATCCCAGCAACTCAGGAGGTTTAGGCAGAAATATCACCAATTCAAAGCCGGCCTTAGCAACTTAGCAAGGCCCTGAGCAACTCGGCAAGCTCTTGTTTCTAAATAAAATATTTTTGAAAGGGCTGGGGATGTGTCTCAGTGACTAAGAGCCTCTGTGTTCAATCCCCTGAAACAAAAACAAAAAACAAAGCTACGAGGAAACATTTGTTGGCTCATAGATAGTTTATCACTTTGATTCTGGGGGTGATTTTAGAGTGTATACACATGTTTATCAAATTGTATATTTGAAATATGTGCAGCTGTTTCACGAAAAAATTAAGTCCTGTGCTTTGGGGGGAATTTTTACATCCTTTCTGAATTACTTAAATGTTTTTTTGTCAGTGGCATATTCTTTTTATTATAATAATTAATAAAGATTTTTTTAATTAACCAAGAGAAGAGAAAAACATAAGATCTTTAGAAACTAACACAACAAACAAACCACTAGTGACCTGATTTTTTTAAAGGAAAAGTCAATAATAAAAACAGGAATACAGGAAAGAAATAATCATTGAAACATTATGAAATCATAAAAGACTACTTTGTACATTTGTATGGAAATAAATTTGAAAGCTTAGATAACATAGACTAATTTCCTTAGGAAAATGCAGTTTATCGGAATTGACCTATTAGAGATAGAAAGAAAAAAAATATTTGAGCTTCATGTTAGTAGTGCTCAAAAGTTTCAAATTTTGAATTTTCAGATTAGGGATGCTCAACCTGTAAATATTTTAGTTGTCAAACCCCAATATCATATTTCAGATAGTATAGTATACCTGGATAATGATACATAATCAGTTATGAAATTTACTTTGTAAAATAAATTATAAACCTATTATAAAATAAGACTCATGAAATGAAACACTAGGCTGGGCACTGTGACACACACCTATAATCCCAGCAGCTGGGGAGACTGAGGCAGGAAGATGGTTCAAAGACAGCTTCAGCAACTTAGCAAGACCCTGTCTCTAAATAAAAATTAGAAAGGGCTGGGATTGTTGCCTAGTGGTTAAGCACCCCTGAGTTCAATCCCTGATAACAAAATAAATAAATAAATAAAAACACTAGAGTAAAGCATAAATTAATAAATTAATGTGGAAATTAGTAGCCTTCAGATACATGAACAATAATCAATAAGAAGATATGACAGAGAAAAACCCACTTACAATCTAAGAAATGGTATGTAATATATTTGGTAAACATAATATTATACATGCATACTTATTATATAACAAAGTAATATAAACAGTGCTGGGGATTGGTGGGTTTGAAGGCGCCTCGGCGGGCACCGTTGCTGAGGGAACTGCTGGAGATGTGGGTCGCCTCCATGAGATGAAAAGATCTCTGCTAGACACTCCATGATGTCCTGAGCTGTCCCAGGCCCAAAGCCACATGCCAAGCCCATGGAATGAAACATGCCAAAGAGATGGATGAGACTGTTGCTGAATTTATCAGGAGGACCATCTTGAAAATCCCCATGAATGAAATGATGACAATCTTAAAAGCCTGGGATTTTTTATCTGAAAACCAACTTCAGACCATAAACTTCCCGCAGAGAAAGGAATGTCTGGTTCAGGACTTGGTTGGGCTGTGTGAGGAGAAGGGTGCGAGTGTAAACGATACAGCCCTTTTAGACATCATTTATACTCAAGTACATCGGCACCAAAAAGTTTGGAATGTTTTTCAGATGAGTAAAGAACCAGATGAAGATGTTGACCTTTTTGACATGGAACAATTCAAACGTTCATTTAAGAAAATTCTTCAGAGAGCATTAAAAAATGTGACAATCAGCTTCAGAGATGCTGAGGAGAATGCAATCTGGATCCGAATTGCCTGGGGAACACAGTGTACAAAGCCGAACCAATACAAATCTATATATGTGGTGCATTACCCCCAGACTCCCTACGCCTTCACCACCTCCAAGCTGAAGAGCATTATGCTCCTACTGGGTCAGGCACTGACAGCTGCTAGCACACACCATCAGATTGTGAAAATGGATCTGAGAAGCCGACACCTGGACTCTCTCAAGGCTATTGTTTTTGAACAGTATAATCAGACCTTTGAAAATCACAACTCTACAACACCTCTACAGGAAAGATGCCTGGGACTAGATGTAAATATGGATTCAAGGATCATTCATGAAAACAAGGTAGAAAAAGAGAGAGTCCAAAGAATAACTCAAGAATCTTTTGGAGACTATCCTCAACCACAACTAGAATTTGCACAATATAAGCTTGAAACGAAGTTCAAAAGTGACTTAAATGGGGGCATCTTGGCTGAGAGGAAAGAACCCCTCCGGTGCCTAATAAAATTCTCTAGCCTACATCTTTTGGAAGCATTGAAATCCTTAGCACCAGCTGGTATTGTAGATGAACCACTTTCTCCACTGCTCACTTGCATACTAAACAAGGGGGTGAATTATTTTAAAATCAGAGACAAATAAGCTGTATAAGGTTTTGTAAACCCAGGGGCTCCTTGGTGATGGTGTACAAGCATTCCAGTTAATGGCTAGATGGACAGCCTCTGGCAGTAATCTTTTTTTTTTTTTTTTTAAAGATAGGAGAGAGAGAGAGAGAGAGAGAATTTTTTTTTAATATTTATTTTTTAGTTCTCGGCGGACACAACATCTTTGTTGGTATGTGGTGCTGAGATTCGAACCCGGGCCGCACGCATGCCAGGCGAGCGTGCTACCGCTTGATCTGGCAGTAATCTTTACTTTAGAAATTAATCCTTAGTATTGACAATGTAGAAGTGTTCCTATAATTTTGGGACTGATTCTTTCCTTCTTGTGCCTCCTCTCCCACTTTTCCTGCTAAATATGGCAGTTGTGGGCATTTGAGAGGTCACAGGATATGTATTGGGCTCTGGATTGACCTTAGTAGCACAGAATGCTCTGAAACCAAGCATATGGCACTGTGGTTGATCCTGTTGGCCTCAAATATAGTGCCCTTTTCCCCACTCCTGCCTCTATTCAATCCTAGGGAGGACTAGTTCCAATTGTTCCTTTCTAGGGATCTTCTGTTAAGCCTTGATCACTTAAAAGGAACTATACCCAACTCAGAACTTCTAGAAGAATCATAAAATTAGTCCATTCAGAGAATAGAATTGGGTCCACTAAATTGTTACTGGAGGAAGTTACATATCCAATGACTCATTTTTATAAAATAATTGTTTCATTGTAAATATGATACTTTTCATAATGCATTTTATCATACATGTAACATCCAAACTGACCATTATAATACTTATTTGTAAACAAAGATACTGAAAAACTGGTTTAAAAAAACAAAACAGTGCTGGGGTTGTGGCTCAGCGATAGAGCACTCACCTCACATGTGCGAGATCCTGGGTTCAATCCTCAGCACCACATAAAAATAAATAAATAAGTGAAATAAAGGTATTGTATCCAACTACAACTAAAAAATATTTTTAAAAAAACACCAACTCAGAAATATAAAGATTGGTTAGTATGTTTTACAAAGAGAAAAAAGAATAAGATGGATGTATGGATGACTAGTTAGTAGTTTTAAATCCTTAAACCTATTAAGCCCAAGTCTTCAGTTCTGTGACTGTTTCAACAAAATTGATATACATACATTAAAATAAGTTGAAAATCATAGTCTAGAGCATCTTTTATTTTTTATTATTAATAATAACAAAAATACAGGTTGTTCTACAAATAGGACACTGGAATATTATAGTATCCTTTACATATGTATATAAGTCATCTTTTCAATAGGATGTTGAACAAATATGATATGTGAAACAATGGGACAAAATGGGTTACCAGAAGATAAGGCATTTCCAATATGATGAGAAGACAAGAATGACCAGTATCTTCACTAGTACTCAATATCATGCTTGAGGTATTGAGTCATTGCTGTTAGAGAAACCAATTAGAAGCATAAAAATTGGAAAAGCTATATAACTATTTTCAGATAGTATAGTATACCTGGAAAACCATACAAAATGTAAAATTTACTTTGTAAAACAAAATAATAAAGCCATTATAATAATTAAACATTAAAATATATGAGCAATAACCAATTAGAAAATATGATAAAAGCCCATTTATACTATGAGAAATAGTATATAAAATACTTAGTAAACCTAAGAAATATGCAGACATTGTATGAGAAAACACATAAAATATTCCTGGAAGACACAAAATGAGACTTGAACAATTGGAACAATTTAACAATTGGAAAGACCAAAGTAAATTTATATATAAACACAATAAAAATACCTATCACCTTTTTTATGGGGCTAGAGAAGTCAAAGTTCATATGCGAAGCCAGGACAAAAAGGAAAGCTACAAAAATTCTAGCCCTACTAAATGCTAAAGAATTTTATCCCACCTTTTTAATTAAAATAATAATCTGACACATGCATAGACAAACAGAACAGTAGAACAGAAAAAAAAAAAAGCCCAGCGAAGACCCAAGTGCATATAGAAACACAATATCTGATAAAGGTATCTTCTGGAGTCACTGAGGCTTTTAATAATGGGCTTTTTAATAAATGGTGATGAGACACCTGGAAAAAAAAACATTAAAATTATAGATCCATACCTCGCCCTATACATGAAAATTAGCTGTACTATAGTTGAGAACAGAAAAAACAGCCTGGTCAGAGGAAAGTTGTTTTTTTGTTGTTGGTTTTCTTTTAGGCATGAATCAAAATTAGATATAATAGCTAGGTGGGCACGGTGGCACATGCTGGTAATCCTGGCAGCTCAGAGACTGAGGTGGAAGAATCGTGAGTTCAAAGCCAGACTCAGCAACTTAGTGAAGCCTGTCTAAATAAAATGAATAAATAAAATAAATTTTAAAAAAGGGCCTGTCTAAATAAAATACAAAAAAGGGCTGTGTATATGGCTCAGTGGTTAAGTGCCCCTGGATTCAATCCCTAGTATCCCCTCCCCCTGCAAAATTTGATGTAATAAAAGATCAAACATTTTAAGTGATTGATTTGACCACTTAAAATGTTTTTTTTTTTTAACTTTTTCATGTCTGAAAAGCATTTTCAAAAGCTTTTGGAAAACACCATTTACAAGGTCAGAAAACATGCAAGAAAAAATACATGAATACAGTAGACCCCCACTTTTTCTTAGTTGTACTGTCTAGTTTCAGTTATCTGTAGTCAACCTAGATCCAAAAATATTAAATAGAATATTCTAAAAATAAACAGTTCAAAAGTTTAGATTGGGCACCATTCTGAATAGCATGATGAAATCTCACACTGTCTCACTCTGAACCTAAATCATCTCTTTTCCATTATATTCACACTGTTTACACCATCTACCTGATAGTCACTTAATAGCCATCTAGGTTATAGATCAGCTGTTGTGGTATCACACTGCTTATATTCAGTAACCCTTATTTGTGGGGCTGGGAATCTGGCTCAGTGGTACAGTGTTAGCCTAACCTGTATGAGACCCTGTGTTAGATCCCTAGCATCACCACCACCCCAAAAAAATTAACCCTTATTTTGCTTAATGGCCCCAGAACAAAAAGTACTTATGCTAGCAATTAGTATATGCCAAAGATAAGCTGTAATGTGCTTGAAGTGAAAGTTCTGAACTTAAGAAAAAATACCTTATACTGTGGTTGCTAACATCTGTATGGTGAGAACATAATCTATCCATATACTTGTGCAGAAGGAAAAAGAAATTATTTCTAGTCTTGCTGTCATGCCACAAACTATAAAAGTTATGGCTACAGTGCATGGTAAGTGCTTAGTTAAGATGAAAAAGGCATTCAATTGTGGATGTACATACAGGAAAAGACAGAATATATAGGGTTTAATACTGTCCATGATTTCAGGCATCTACTAGGAGTTTTGGAATATATCTTCTGCAATAAGTGGTGACTACTCTACAAAAATAAGATATAAAAATGGCCTTTAAATGCCGCAGTCTGGCTGGGCACAAAATCACGAGCCACTCACAGCCTTGTAGATTCAAACAGCAATTCTTTATTCCCGAACTCACACCGGCACTCTACACACGTTCTGGGGAAATCCAAGTTCTGGCGCAAAATTCACATACTCCACCAGGCTTTGAATCCCAAATACTTTCTGAATCCCAGGAGAACTCAACGGGAACTCAAGGATCAGATCGGGCGGCGTGCCTGAGGCAGCAGGATACGCCCTATTCCCAGCAGGGTCACCTTTCTCAAACATACATGCAATGTCACTGCAAATGTCCAAGGCAAGTCCATTTCCATGAGTCCTTCCTCTAAGCAACATGGGGTACGCTGGCAAGGAAATTGTCATACCTACTTGGCTAATGGCTCTCATCATTTAAACACATGAAATGATACCCAATCTTAATCATTATTAAAGAAATATAAATTAAAACTACACTAAATTCCATTATTCACCTATCCAATAGCAGGGGTATAAGAAAACATGTTTTCTTAGTGAATCTGAAAAGAAACAGACTTTCATTACTATTGGAAATGCAGAGTAGTACAACCTTTTGGAGGGGAATTTGGCAATCCCTGGCAAAACCACAGCACTTCTAGTAATTTATCCCAGAAACACACCTAGCAATATGAAAATACATCTGCAAAAGAGTTTTCATTGCAGCATTGTTTATAATTAAAATACAGAAACCATCTAAATCCCAGATATAAAAGAATGATTGAATAATCAACTTCATATCCATATAATAGAGTTTTCTGAAAATACTAATAAAGAGGGT
This sequence comes from Spermophilus citellus, assembly GCF_964194105.1. Classification (NCBI taxonomy): domain Eukaryota; kingdom Metazoa; phylum Chordata; class Mammalia; order Rodentia; family Sciuridae; genus Spermophilus; species Spermophilus citellus. Next base: position 111,583,205 of record NC_138188.1, on the reverse strand, counting down.
ATCTGTGAACTGATATTCAACATGCCAAAAAGATGAAATATGCATGTCATGATACCCAAAAAAGGAAAATATGAGAGCATACATACATTTACTCAGTTGTATGAAAACACAGGAAGGACAAGTCAGAACCTAATAAGATTTATTAACTACAAAGAGGGAAAGGATGGGGAAAGGAGAATGTGGTAGAAGAGATTGGAAGTATGACATTCTCTTGAGTATACATTTTTGTATAATTTTGATTGTAAGAGCTATGTTAATATTTGAACACTGATACAAATGATGGTAAAAACTGACTATAACACATAGGATAAAATAAGAATTCAGCAGTCTATAATGGCATAAACAAATACATGAATAAATAAAAGGATGGAAGGGAAAGCTTTGCCTTACATTAGGATGTCTACTATTCCTAATGAAATTAGGAAGTCTTGAAAAATACCATGATTTCAGGCCAGAATCATCAGGCATGCTAAAATTAATGAGTGAAAATTTTATGAGAAACAGGGTTCTTACATACCCCAAAATGTCTTCCCTCAAAATACATACCAGTTACAAAGGCAAAATCATTTTACAGTAGAGAAAACTGACAGATAAATCCTTTAAAAAGTGATAAAATGATGATCACTAGTAGTGGAACAAATAGATATCATGTGCCTCCCTGATATGATAGACTGAGAGGGACACAACATCATACTTCAAGTACTCCTACCAAAAAAACGTGTGACCTCCATCTGATAGTGAGGAATAGGCTGTGACCCATATTGAGGCATACTCTATGAAATTAAATGTTCTATACTCTTCAAAAATACCAAAGTCAAGTAAGATAAAGACTAAGGAACTATGCCAGACTGATGGAGACTAAGGAGATATTACAACTAAATGCAATATGTAATCCTGGATTGGATCCTAAACCAGGAATTTTTTCCCCCTTATCCAGTAAAGGGATATTAGACAGTGAAGTAGAAATACACTATGATATATATGTAAGAGATGCCACTATTTATAGGAAATATGGGATAAAGAGCACTATGTCTATAATTTACTCTCAAACTGTTATGTACATATACAGAGAAAATAAAGCAAAAATGATAAAATGTTAATATTTCAGTGTCAAGATTTTTAGATTTTTAAGCAATCATAAAATGTTAATATTCATTGAAAATATAATGGGTACATTATATCTATTATTTTTCTATATGTTTGAAGTATTTCACAATATTAAATTTTTTAATGTGCCTAAGTTGAAATTATCATTTATTGACATGAACTCTTTAAATTAGATTTTTTTTCTATTTTAGGGAAAACACTGTATACTTGATGTGTCTGGAAATGCTATAAAAAGATTACAGATTGCACAACTTTACCCAATATCCATTTTTATTAAACCCAAATCCATGGACAATATCATGTAAGTATAAATATCTAAAGTATACCCTCTAAATACAAATCTAGTCACTATTGAGTAATTTATTTACCTTCCCTGCATCTCAATTTCTCTGTCTATAAAATTGGGACAATAATAGTATATATACTCACTCCATAAGGTGTTTTGAAGATTAAATAAGCACTGTGATATTAATCTTCACTGTTATCATCTTTAATAATACTAAAGTAGAAGGTAACAGATATAGAATTGTAAAAAAAGAATGTGTTTACAAAAATAGAATCTAAACAAAAATTAAGAAAGGGCAAATAAAAACAGAGCATTTGAGGCAAAAGAACAGAGAAAGTTAAGATGGTATAAATGAACCCCAATATTTCAATAATCCCTATTGTTTGTCTGATGTCAGTTCATTTCCATACTAAATGGTAGATGAAATTTTCTAAAATGCAAAATTTGTCTGATTGGATAAGGAAAAAATGAACATAAGTCACCTTTATAAAAAACACCTTGAATTTTAGGTTCTAGAAAGGTAGAAAATAAAATTATATACCATGCAAACATTAACTAAAAGTAGGCTGGATTTATATTGCTGTCAAAGCATATTTTAAGAAATGAATTATTACTAGAGATAAAGTTTAATAAACATTTAATAAAAATAAAAGATTTATTCCACCAGGAAAATATATTTATACCTTTTTGCACTTAATGACAGTTCAAAATAGATGAAGCACAATTTGACAGTTTGTTCCCCTGTGTGGGGGAACAAACTATAACTCCATAATAATGAAAGAACTTATCACATCTGTCATGAAACAGTCACTTAAAAAATATTAATAAATTAGGTTATAGAATAACACAAATTTAAATCTTTCTGGCAGGGCTGGGGGATGTGGCTCAGTGGTAGAGTACTTGCCTAGCATGCACAGGGTCCTGGTTCAATTGTCAGCATTGCAAAAACATATTTAAAACTTTCTGATGTACATTAATCACTGTATTCAACATCTACAAAATATCCGTTGATTTCAAGTACATGGGGAACAATTACCCAAACTAATTATCTCCTGGATCACAGGTTTTAAGTGATTGAAAACAAATATCTGCTGATAATGAAATTAAATGAGAAATCAGTAATAAAAAGATGATCAGGCAATCCTCATATATTTAGAAACGAAGCATTATACTTCAGAATGAGCTAAAGAAGAAATCAGAATAAATTAATACATGTTTTGAACTAAATAGTAGTGAAGTTGCCCAATAAATAAATTTGAAGGTTGTTATGGCCTTGCTGAAGGGCTGAAAGAACATTACAAAGCCTTAAGTATTAAAAATGTTGAAAATTGGGCTGGTGTTGTGGCTCAGGTAGAGTGCTTGCCTAGCATGTGTGAAGCACTGGGTTTGATTCTCAGCACCACATATAAATAAAGTCTGTTGACAACTAAAAATATTTTTTAAAAGTCAAATATTAGAGGGAAAATGCTAAAATCTGAACTCTTTTGTGGTACTAGGGATTGAACCTAAGGGCGCTCTACCACTGAGTAATATCCCCATCCCTTTTTTTTTTCTTTGTTTTTTGAGACATGATCTCTCAAACTTGATATTCAAACTTGATTTTCTCCTTCCTCAGCCCCCCCAGTCACTGGGATTACAGACATGTACCACCATGACTAGGTATAAATTTAAACTCTTCAGAAATTAGAAAAATTTCAGTTAAAGAAGGTAGAAAGATTAGAAATTAATGAAATAGAAAACCTACATATATTAGAGAGGATAAATAATGCCAAACATGTTTTCTTTGGAATACAATAAACCATTAAGAATGATCAAGAAAAGAAAATAAAGGCATATCAATGTCAACATCATGAATGAGATAGATGAAAGAGAGAATACCAGTACACGTTTAGTAGCCATTTAAAAGTTTGCCAGATGAAAAATGGACCTGGATATCCTCACAAAAGAGGATCTCCATATAATCAACAAAAAAAGGGTACTGAACCAACCATGGAAATCCAAGTTAAAACCATAATGTTATATAATACTACCTACATACCCTAATATCTAAAATGAAAAAGACAGCTGGCATTCATAACAATGTTACATGTGTAAGGAGTACATTTACAATGGTGAGTGTTTTATAAGTTTGGACATAAGCTTAACTTATGTCTCTCATTCCCAGATATATACTCAACAGAAATCTCCATGTGTTAACCAAAGATATGTATTTGATTGTTGAGAGGATTACATCATACAGTAAGGAAAATGAACAGTCTTTACCTACACATAAAAGTATGGAAGAGGCTCATAAACAATATGAATTTTTAAAAAAATCCCAGACCTAAAAGTACATATAATCTATTACTCCAAGTTTAAGTGTTGACTATGAAAGTTGCCCTTTAAGGGTAGTATGGATGCTGGAGTGAGCACACTTTATTCTGGGATATTGGGAATGTTCTGTATTTTGATTTAAGAATTAAGCACACAGGTATATGTAGGTTTGTGAAAATTCATCATGCCATATATCTATTATATTGCTCTTCCATGTTTGAAAGTTATGTTTCAAAAAAATGTTAAGGAATTCTAAATAGTCTCAGAAAAAAAAAGATTTTGAATTTGTGACCAAAAAAATGTTTCCACAAATAAAATGCCAGGCCAAGAGGACATGATGAATTTTTCCAAAAGCCAAGAAGAAATGCAGATCTCACACAAATTTTTCATTGCCGTTAATTTGATACCTGATAGGAACTTTACAGGAAAGGAAGATGATGAGCTAGTCATAATGATAAATATAGATGCAAAATTTCTTATCAAGATACAAGCAAATTGGGCTGGGGATGTGGCTCAAGAGGTAACGTGCTCCCCTGGCATGCACGGGGCACTGGGCCCGATCCTCAGTACCACATAAAATAAAATAAAGATGTTGTGTCCACAGAAAACTGAAAAATAAATATTTTTTAAAAAAAAGATAAAAGCAAATTGAATCTAACAATTTTTTCAAGTAAGGAAAATGTAACAAGTAGGGTCTATTCCTGGAATGCAGGGCTGGTTTAACATTTAAAAATTAATCAGGGGTGCTGGGCATGGTGGAATCCCCGTAATCCCTGCGATTTGGGTACCTGAGATAAGAGGATCGTAATTTCAAAGCCAGCCTCAGCAACTTAGCAAGACCCTGTCTGAAAATAAAAAGGTCTGAGGATGTAGCTCAGTGATAAAGTGCTTCTGGGTTAAATCCACAGTACCCAAAAATAAATAAATAAATAAATAAATAAGAAACCAGACAGTATGGCTTATTAAAAAAAAACACTATATGAGCAAAATGGAAATATCAGTAGAGAGCAAACCTAAAAAAAAAAATAGCAAAAAACAGTTCTGGAGCTAAAGATAACAATAACTGAAATAAAAAATTCACTAGAAAGATTCAAAGGAACATTGAGCATTCAGAAGAAAAATTCAAAACTTAGAGATAGGACAATAGAAATTATCGGTCTCAGGAACAGAAAGAAAAAAACATTGAAGAAAAGTGAACAGAGTCTAAGGGGACTGTAGGTCACAAACTCTAAGCTTTATAATCTCAGAGACCTTCCCTAAGGCACACTGTAATCAATCTGTTGAAAGACAAAGTTTCTTAAAAGTGACAAGAGAGAAGTAGTTCATCACAAGGGATTCCCAGTAATATTATCAGCAGAATTCTCTTCCAAAAAACTTTGGCAGTCAAAAGATAATGGATTGATATGTTAAAAGCACTGAAGAAAAAAAAAAACTGTCAAGTAAGAATCCTATAACTGGCAAATCTGTCATTCAAAATGAGGGAGAAATTAAGACATTTCGAAAATAAACAAAAGCTGAAGACATCGATAGCTAGACCTATCTACAAGAAATGTTCAAGGGAATACTGTAAGGTGAAAGGGCACTAGACAGTAACTATAGAAAATACCAATGAAAACATCATAGTTAATGGTGAAATAAAGAAAGCTTTCCCTCACAAGAGAAAATTCCTGTATACCCGCCATCCAGCTGCAACATAATTTATCAGTTTATAATCAGTCTTGTTTTATCTGTCCCCCATCTTCTTGCCCCTCCACTCCAGATTGTTTTGAAACAAATACCAGACATATATCATTTTATCCATATATTTTAGTATATACCCAGAAGATAATTGCTTATTTTATATCATCAAATTTTTATAATTATTTCATAAATTTTATTTTTTCAATTTGTTTATTTAACCAAGTCCCAAATAAATTGTATTTGTGACAATTAGTTTTTTCGTCTATAGATTTTCCCTCCTCTTTCTCCCTGTCCCTCACCACTGTAATTAATTGGGAGAGGAACCAGATCATTTCTTCTGCAGTTTTCCCTCAGACTGTATTTTCTGATTGCCTTCTGATTTTTTTATTGTGTTTTCTGATTGCCATCATAATGGTGTCTAGTGTGTTCGTATGCCCCCTTTAAATTTGCACATAGATCTGTAAATCACATTTTAATATAAACTTTTTATCAAAGTCAAAACTGTCATAGATTAATGCTTGGGTTTTTTGTTTGTTTTTTGTTTTGTTTTGTTTTTTGATTTTTTTTTTTTTTTTTGGCTTCTTTGAGCCAATGCAGAATGTATTGAAACCATTTTGGCATTCTAAGTATGAAACAGTATAATCTGACACATGTATTTTCAACAGAGCTGAACTTAACATGATTTTTTTAATTTGTATCTTCTTTTTTCAAAAGGCATTATAATATAATAATTACCAATTTCAAAATTTATTTGCATAGGGAAATGAATAAGCGTCTAACAGAAGAACAAGCCAGAAAAACATTTGAGAGAGCCATGAAACTGGAGCAGGAATTTACTGAACATTTCACAGGTTGGAGCCATGTGTGACAGTGACCTTTATATTGCTACCATCAAATAATCAAATTTTCCAGATTATTTCATAAGATTTGTTTATTTAATATATTTTGCTTTGAATCCATATGAAGTAACCCATTCAAATGAATATTGAACTACAAATATCTATCAGTAATAACTAGTACTATCATTTTCAGAATAGACCCTTAAGGTCTCTGGTTTTGTCTTGTGGAAAATTCATCTAGATTAGGCAGTAGAATGGGGACTCCTGCAATTTTATATTTCTTTGGTTGTTGATAAGGACAACATATACAGGAATCATTCAGAGGAAAACACATCTGTCACCACACATTGTGTGTGGTAAGGTCACTTAAAATCACTCCATTAAATTGTAACCACTTTGCTATACTTTAGATCCCCAGAACTTCTTATTTTTAGAACAAAGGCATATATCCTTTGACCCATATCTCCCCATTTCCCCTGCACATTAGTCTCTGGCAACTACCATGCTACTCTCTGCCTCTGTGAGTTCAACTTTTTTAGATTCCATATATAAGTGACCAGATTGACTCATGTTGCAAATGATAGGATCTCCTTTTTGTTTGCTGAATAATATTCCATTGGGTATATGTGCTGTATTTTCTTTATCCATTCATTCATTGACACACACTTAGGCTATTTCCAAATCTTAGCTATTGTGAATAATGCTGCAGTGAACATAGAAGTGCAGGTATCTCTTAAACATACTGATTGCATTTCCTCTGGATGTCTACCCAGAAATGATATTGCAAGATCATGTGTGTCTGTTTTCTGCTGCTGTAACAGGATACCACAGGCTGGGTAAATTATAAAAAATAGAAGTTTATTTGGCTTACAGTTTTCTATTCTGAGAATTCCAGAATCAAGGAGCTACAACTGATGAGGGCCTTCTTCTTGTGCCATAACATGGCAGAAGGGCAAATAAGCATACATTCGACTATGGAGAATGGGGCTGAACTTAAACCCACTCATGATAACTAATCCACTCCCACAATAACAGTTTTAATCCTTCCTTAAGGGAAGAGCTCTCATAACCTAATCACTTCTAAAAGGCCCTTCTGTTAAATTGGCAACTAAATTTCAATATGAGTTTTCAAAAGGACATTGAAACCATAACACTATGGTATTTTTATTTTTTTACTTTTGAAGTAACCTTTATATTGTTTTCCATAATGGCTGTACTAACCTACACTTCCATCAACAGCATCTTCCCCACACTCTTTTCTTATCTCTTTTGTTGGTGGTGTTGTTATTCTAAGGATTAAGCCCAGGGGCACTTAACCACTGAGCCACATTCTCAGCCCTTTTTATTTTTTGAGACAGGGTTCTGCTAAGTTACTTAGGGCCTTGCTAAATTGCTAAGCCTAGCTTTGAACTTGTGATCCTCCTGCCTCAGCCTCCTGAGTCGATGGGATTACAGGCATGTGCCAGCCACCACACCTGGCTCTCTTATCTTTTGATAATGGCCGTCTTAAGGCATGTGGTGATATCTCTTTATGGCTTTAATTTGCATTTCCCTGATGATTAGTGATGTTGAGCACCTTTTCACTAGTATCTATGTCTCCTTTTGAAAAATGTTTACTCAGATCTTTGTTCACTTCTTAAATGGATTCTTTGGGTTTTTTTGTTGAACTATTTGAGTTTCTTACATCCTTATCAGATAATTTGTTTGCAAACATTCTCCCCATCCTTAGGTTGCCTTTTCATTTTGTTGATTGTTTCCTTTACTATACAAAAACTTTTTTGGTTGATATAGTCCCACTTGGTTATTTTTTATTTTGTGGCCTATGCTTTTGATGTCATATTCAAAAAATTATTGCCAAGACCAGTGTCAAAAAGAGTTTTTCCCTTGTTTCCTATAGAAGTTGTATGGTTTTAGATCTTACATCTAAATCTTTAATCCATTTTATGTTAATTTTTGGAAATGATATAAAATAGGATCCAGTTTCATTCTTTTGCATAAAATCATCAAGTTTGGGGCTGGGGATGTGGCTCAAGCGGTAGCGAGCTTGCCTGGCATGCGCACAGCCCGGTTTCGATCCTCAGCACCACATACAAACAAAGATATTGTGTCCGCCGAAAACTAAAAAATAAATATTAAAAAAATTCTCTCTCTCTCTCTCTTTAAAAAAAAATCATCAAGTTTTCCACCATCACTTATTATTGAGACAATAGCCTTTCCCTGTTGTGTATTCCTGATACCTTCCCAAAGATTAGTGGCCTTTGATCCATTTTAAAATATATTTATTTAAAAAGAAAATAGTGGATACAATTCAGTACTAATCTTATCTCTCCAGTTAGTCCTTTAAATTATTCCTTACTATCTTTGGACAGTTTTTTGTTGTTTGTTCTGTTTTGTTTTAAGAGACAAGCTAGGGCTGAGGTTGTAGCTCAGTAGTAGAGTGCTCACCTAGCATGCATGAGGTGCTGGGTTCGATCCTCAGCACCACATAAATGTAAAAAAACACCTAAAACTAAAAAATAAATATTAAAAGAGAGAGAGAGACAAGCTATGTATGTTGCCAAGGCTGGCCCTCAACTCCTATGTTCAAGTGATCCTTTTGCATTAGCCTCCTGAGTAGCTGGGACTACAGGCTCACACCACAGTTCCTGGATTTTGTTGTTGTTTATTTATTTGAAATAATGATCAGCCTATATTTAGTGTTTATATAAGCACCATTAAGCATTATGGTATTAAAAGCCCTGTACTCTTTTTTTCTTTTTTTTTTTTTTTAATAATTTTAGAAGAGAATTCACAAGAATTGCACAGGAAAGTTTCTTATGCCCTTCATCTACATTTTTTGAATGCTAACTTTTACCTCATTTATAACTTTCTCTAAAACATTTGAGAATAAGTTACAAATAGATATCCTTTATTTCTTAATAAATAAAAGATAACTATTTTGTAAATTTCCTAAAATCAAGGACATTTTCTTATGTAATAATAATACTATTAATCAAAATCAAGAAATTTAACATTGATGTATCTTCTCTAATTACAGATTCCATTTGTATATTGTAAATTATTCTACTGATGTCTGTAGAGCATAATGGGGGGGAAATGTTTTTTCTCTTACTGAATCCAATCTAGGACTACTTGTTGCATTAAATTACATCTATAATCTACTTTAATCTGGAATGGTTCCTCAATCTTTACTTTTATTCATATGACATTTTTAAAGAGTAAAGGTCAGTTCTTTTGTCAAATCTCATTTTAGATCTAGGTTATGTATTGGGAGCAGGAATATCAAAGAAGTGCAGAGAAGTACCCTCTGTGCATCATACAAGGTTTATGATGTCAGTTTGTACCATTACTGGTGATGTTATTTTTAATCACATAGTTAAGGTTCTGTAGCCTTATGCTTTCCCAGTTTCTTTTCAAGGAGAATCCTAATTTATAACCATTCCATTAATGGATTTTAAAAAGCAAGCAATTCCTTTGTTTCCCAAGCTAGTTCTTCTAAAATAAGTCATTGTATGCTGTTGTCAACCTATACTGTGAGATTCTGTCCTGTGCTATTGGAATAAAACAGAAGTCAAACTAGTGAACCAAGTGTTTTGCCAAATAAACTATTTCCAGGGATGTTAAGGAATGTCTGTCTTTAGGGGTCTGGGGAAATAAATAGCTCAGGGGCATAGTGCTTGACTAGAATGTGCAAGGAAGCCCTGGGTTTAATCTCCCCACTGCAAAAAAATAAAATAAAGGAATGTCTATTTTTAGCGCCAATATGAATTGTCGTAAAACTGATACTATGAAAACTTTTGATTACTCAAGCATTGTTAAATACATATTATAAGTCCTCCCTACACACCACACCTTCTCATAATGTATATAATCTGTCACCAAATAGACAATTTTACTTAAAATCTCCATTTTGTATTTTATTCTAGGTTTTTGAGTCTGTGGGAATCTACACCTATGATGATCTTACAAAATCACTGAGCATATTTTCATAGTATAATAAAGGACTTATTTGACTTATGATTTTGAATTCTTCTTTAGTCTCTAACCAGTAACACCCAGTCTAATGCCTGACATACTAGCATTCTAGAGGAAGAAATATCAATCTATAATCATCTCTTTTTTCCTAATGGCCCCTCCCCAAAAATAACAAAAAATTTAAAAGTGGCCATGCTTGCTCTCTATGGTACTGTATCCATTCTCCTTTTTTCTGTGTAAATTTATGAAGAAATCAGAAAAGTTAAGGAAATATATAACTTATTTTAAAAGAATAAAGCTAAGGGCTGGGTACACAGTTCAGTGGTAGAGGACCAGTCTAATATGTGCAAGACCCTGGGTTGGTTCAGTTCAGCAACACTGAATGAAGGAGGGAATAATTGAGTAGTGCTAACACATGCTCAAATAATAAAAGAAGAAAATCAATGAATTTATTTTTTTTCAGTTTTAAAAATATAACATCTGCTATGCAAATAGTAAAATTAAACAAATGAGTAGTGGTTACTAAGCAAACAACACATAAATGGTGACTTCCCAGATGATTAACTACTTCTAAGATTATGCTGTTTGACCAATAATTGTAATGGCAAAGATAGACAATTAATGATTTCTAATTTTCTTTCTATTATTACAGCTATTGTACAGGGAGATACGCTGGAAGACATTTACAACCAAGTGAAACAGATCATAGAAGAACAGTCTGGTCCTTACATCTGGGTTCCAGCAAAAGAAAAATTATGAAGATTCATGTTTCCCTATTTCTCTTTTCCACAATCTCATACTCTTTGACATTTCTTAGCCCTTTCCTTCTGGAGTCTGTCTTCAGTTCTCCTTTCATGTTTAATCATATCCCACTCATCATGGTCTGCAGTCATGCTTATTTTTTACATCTGATGTCTCCTTCACATTGCAACATCTGTACTATTCCATGTCACTATCGGTTTGTAGCCATTTTTCCAAATTAAAAATGGATGGCTGACCAGCTATTAAGGGTTTGGGGAGACGCAGAAAGTGTGGTAAAATTCCTTAATGTTTAAGGGAAAGAAACTTTAAGACATTTGCAGAAAAGCTTTATTTACATTCTTTTCAAATTTCAATACAAATGAAAGAAAAGTGGTTTTAATCAATGATTTAGTAGACTTTGAGCAACTGTGCACGCTTAACTTTAGTAGCATGGTTTGGCCAATGTTATTACCTCTCAAGTCCTTTTCTCAATTGACTTCTGTTATCAAAGTAATTACTTCATTATAGATAAATAAGAAAAATGTTTTTTTTTATTTTAAAATGTCCGAATTGACTTTCATAATTTCACAAGGGATATTCATTTTACATAAGAGTCTTTTAAGTCTTTTATTGTTTGAGGTTTTCTCTTTTCCCCAGTACCTTTGCTAGGAATAACAATGTTCAAATGTTTTTAATCTACTTGTGCAAACACTGTTTAGTTTCTTACAAAAATTGTTCATACATAATGATCATCACATTTTCTGAATTAAGGCCATGTTTAGGTGCTAGGGGAGCTCACCTTTTACAGTACAGAAGGTTGAGAAAATGTCATAGATGTAAATGCAGACAAGACATTACAGTGGAGATGTAGTAATTATTATGGGCAATGGAAAAGGAGTCCAATTCGTAGTCTAAAAACTCTAAATGTATTCTTAGGGGTCAGATTTTAATGAATATTTTACCCACAATAACTGCCTATTTTGTTATAATAAAGTATATATATAAATATATATAAAACTTTCTTTAACTAAACTGTAACTATGGGAATTATTTTCTTTACATAGTTGCACACACACAAACATATATATATATATATATTTAAAATATATTTTTCTTTTGCCACCTACTCCTAACTTTTTGTTTGGTTTTTAAATTAAATATAAATTGATCAAACTTATCTTTCTTAATCATGTGAACTGAAAACAGGAGTACAGTGGTTGTGAGGAGAAGCCTCTAGGGAAATTAGATTGCAAGTAAAAGTATGAGCATGTTCTCCTCTTCTATAGAACTTTTCAAAAGGTTCCCCAGGGGGAAGGGGGTGTTTTTTTTGTTTGTTTGTTTTGTTTTTGTTTTGTCTTTTTTTTTTTTTTTTTTTTTGTCATTGGGTTTGATTTTGGTCCTTTGCCTTTCCTCCAAGTTCTCCTTTTATGATAAGAAAACAGGCAAAAACCCTATTTACATGTGAGTTTTCCCCTCAGACACCTTTCATCCTATGTAGCTGCTCTGTACTAGAGTTGCCCAGATCATCATGGTGAGCAATTTTAAAGATATTTTAGTGAAAGGTAGAAATTACTTCAGAAATCAGTTTCTCTGGTCCTTTTTATTAATAATATCATTTGGCTTCCCATTGCTCTTTGGAGTTGTTTATTAAAATATGTGGTTTTTGACAACCTCCTCATTAAAATTTCTTAAATGAGTACTGGTTTGTAAAGAATTAGCAACATTATCCATTCCATTTATGAGAAAGAGGAGAACAGCTAATAAACTTTATTGTAAAATCTGTATGTTAAATGTGTCTTGAATTTTGAAAGAAAAAATTTATAGGCCAACATTTTCTTGGAACAATTTGGGTCATTTCATCATTTACATCCTGAATTCAAGAGCCATTATATAATAAATTATAGCTGTCAACACTAAATGTAGTAGATTGTTAGCAAATATAAACATTTTAGAAGAGAATTATAAAATCTCAAAGCTTCAAAAGTCACATCAAGATCCCAGCATAAGCTATTTTAAAGTATTCACTAAATAATCACACATTATAAACCAAGAAGAAATATAAAATGATGACACATGTTAAAATCTGTATCACATTGCTTTCTGGATATCTTTATTAAATGATTTTTGTAATATGCAACTTTCTAGATTATATAGGATTATTAATGAATTTACTAACTGCCAAATACTATGCAATAACCACTTTAGTATGTTTTAGGTAAGTTTTTAAAAGAAGGTGTTAGTAACCCTATTATAAGGCCCAACATGAGTTAACTAGAAAGTGACAGTCTTGGTGTTCAGATCCAAGTCTCTCTGCCCCAAGTCTGTTTTTTCCCGTACTATGTTGCCTCAGCTTTTAGCCCTTACTATGTAAGGCACTGACTTAAATTGTTATTTTTGTACCCCTTTACAAATAAGGAAAGAGTTTGAGATGAAAATCCTTGCTCCAAGTCAAATGGGGACAGATGGAGTAAGTCACTTCCATCACAACTGAAAAGACTTTACTTACAGAGAAACAAGTCACACTAGTACTATCACAATGATATACAAAGAAGGAACCTCTTTAGAACCAAAATTAGAGCTGCATTCAAAAGAAAATGTCCACTAATCTAATGAACAGGGAATGATATACAGCTTTATATGCTTATAAAATATTTCATGTTTTTATATGCTGCCTAATGTCCTTAAGTTGGCAAAAAGAAAAATGCCTCTTAAAATGTGATGACACATTTCTGGTTGCTTTCCTGTTCCATAATTCAATAGGGATCCTTAATAAATGACAGAAACAAGTTTGTGGAACTCATTCCACCAAAATACACTCTGGTTAACAAATACCTGCTAAACACTGCTTAGCATTTAAACTCCAAACATGGCAATTTGGGCACTTTAATACTGAGCATAATTTGTTTTCTGAAGTATTAAACATTTATCTTCCAAGAGTATTCTCTGCCTTTAATACTCTTAATTTCATGTGGTCAAACAGAAGCCCAACAAACCCAATGTCTTAACAATAAGTCCCACTACAAATTTAGAGCACAGTTAGGATTAGAACCTTTAACACCTGATTCCTAAAATGTGGTTTTTCTACCATACCAGTTTTTTTCTTCCCATGCTGCAAGCTAAGCTGAATGGGTTGTTTAATTCCCAGGAATTTGGATTACTGAAGAAAATAAATATCAAGATTTTTCTATTGAGGAATTTGCAATTTGAAAGGTAGAGAAAAGATAGGTATTCGTTTTCTGGCCAACATTTAGACCACTTATTTCAGCAGTGTTAGAAAACTCTGTTTTCTTCCTTCCTTTTCTTCACAGTACATACACCTCTCACTGACTTTGGCAGTGGTACACTGTAATGTGAAGAACATGGGTTTTGGAATCCTAGCTGAGTCTGAATGTCTACTCTGCCACTTAAGAGTTATATACCTAACCTTGAGCAAGACGCCATCCCTCTTAACTGAGTACTTACCTGAACTGGAGATACTTTGAAATCAATAAGATTATAACTAATGGGGGCTAGCACATAGTACACCCTAAAGTTAATTCCCTTTTCCTTTGGATTCAGAAACCTGGAGTCAATTCCCTTTGTGCAGATTAACCTGACCCTTAGTTTTACCATAGTTGCAGTGGGATTTGAACACCTTAAAGGATTGTTCCAAGTGTTGAATAGTGTATACAAAACACTAATCATATCATCTGATACTCAACATTCAATCCTTGTTCTTTCCCCTTTCTCTGGAGTGTTCTGGATTGTAGCGAAAGACTGAGAATATAGTCCACCATTCTTCATCACCTGTAGAGAAATTTTCTTTGACAGACTTTAAGAAACTATTTAGACTTCAAAATCCCTGTAATCAGATGTGCTCATCTCCTCTAAGGATCACTTAGTTTTTTGTCGAGATGCTGTGAGTTGTGCCTCATCCTAATTCAACTTCAAACATGGAAGACATCTGGGTTTCTTAAGCCATCCTCATCTCCACAGTTGAAGTGGCAATTCTCCATAATATTAATTGTTGATAGTTTAGAAACAGGCCTAAGATAGAGTGAAACAGTACTTAATCATTGCAATAAAATAGTTTCATTCGATTTGATTAAAAATAGAATGACCATAGCTTTTACTCATTGACTTTCTCATCCACTTTCTATCTAGCCCAGCTCTTCCTCCATGCCACCTTTAAATACACTTACCTAAGCTGGTAAAACAAAGCCTTGTCTGCTGATCAGCCCCATAAACAGAACTGGTGGTCAAGTAATTTGCTGTTGTTTGAGACTTCGAGGACTCGTAACCAGACCTGACCAGGGGGAAGTTTAACACTATGATTTGCCTAGCATCTCTATTAATGATAAGCAGATGGAAAAAAATTAAGGGAAGGATACCAGAAAAGGGTGAAGGCTAGAATTCTCTCCTGGCTTTGTATGTTTTTGGTTTTCTACTTTTTATTGAAGCATGACACATACATATAATGTGTAAATATACCTGAGTATGTGTGTGCCTCAATGATTTTTTACAAACCATCATTACCTTATATAACCAGCACCCCAGGTCCCTTTCTCAGCTCCCACCTAGTTACTACTACTATCCTAAAGAAAACCCCTATCCCTTCTTATCTTTTTTTTCTTAGTAGAATAGGTTTAATATAAACTCATGGGTTTTTTTTATTTTTTTTATTTTGCAGGGAAATGAATGGCACTAGAGCAGATTATGCTAAGTGAAGCTAGCCAATCCCTTCTTATCTTTTTAAGTTTCATTCAGACAGTCCATTTTCCAAAAGTTTCTCTCATGTTTGCACCTATATAGTCAATACCTCCCTCCTATCCTCAAGCCTATAGTTTTTGTTTGCCTTTCCCAGAATATCATATAAATGGAATCAAATCATACAGAGCATTTTAGGTGTGGCTTCTTTCATTTGGCAAAAGATTTCAGAGATTCATATCACTGTGCATATCAATAGTTCATTAGTTTTTACTGCTGATACTCTCTTTCTTGGAATATACAATAAGTTTGTCCCTTTCACTGGATGAAGGACCTTTGGATTGTTCCCAGTTTTTCTTACTAAAGTTTTGTATTTCTGTGTCATGCTTATATCCACGGGACAAGAAACAGCAAGCAGAAATGAGTTTTTGAGGCTGAAAGACATGACAGACTCCCCACCCCAACTCCATCGATACTGTGAGCATCCACATGTTCTGGTACTTGCACAGGGGCCTATTATCCCAAAACAAACTTTATAGGAATAATAGATCCCATGAGCCATTCATAGAAGGGATCGTGCCCAAAAAGGAGTCTGCAAGAAACAACACTTTAGAATTTCAAACCCTCAGAAATAACATTGAGAACATCCAGTAGCTGGGTGTGCCAGATTCTTATTACTGGTTCCTAAGGGAAATAAATGTTTACTAAGGAAACCAGAGTAGAAATTAGAAAATCGTGGAAGGTTTAAATAATGCCAGTTAAATATACACCTCTTTAAAAACATCACTATGTAAAATATTGGCATAAAATGAAACCATCTTAACACCCAGCTTGTAATGATCAGTTACTCTCTTTTGTCTATTCATATACAGTTGTTCCTCAGTGTCCATGGGGGGTGGGGGGTCTAAGACATCCTCCATAGGTACCAAAATCTGTGGGTCTTCAAGTCCATTGTATAAAATGGTGTAGGATTTTCATGCAACCCATGCACATCCTTTCAGATGCTTAAAGTCATCTCTAGATTACTTCTAGTATGTAGCTCAATGTAAATGCTCGAGCATCCTCAGATTTTGGTATCTACTAGAGGTCCTAGAACCAGTCCCACGGAGATGCCAAAAGATGGTGGTAGTTTGAGCAACAAACTGAAAAATAGCTGTTTAACTTAGGTAACAGTCCCTGGAGACAAAGCAATGATCTTCTTGGAAAATCTGGGTTTTTTTAAACTCCAAAGAATAGTGGTTTGTTTTTTAAACATATTGTCTATTTTCTTTGTATGGTAACCTCTGTGCATTTTAATATTTCTTACGTTGTTACAGACATCTAATTCAGGTGCCTTGTATTTGAAGGAACTTTTGATGAGAGCTAGCTCCAGTGATTGGTTGGCATACCACTTGACCTTTTCTGCGGCAGATATTCCACAGGACCTTGTCAACCTTTTCTATTCTCACAGTATGATTTCCAAGTGTGTGTGATTTTTTTTAATCATTTCTTTAAATTGGCTTTAGCAACCTTAGGGACTACCGGTGTTTATCCAAAGTAGGAATATTGAGCATTTTCCAGTTCCTGCCAATCGGTTGTTAATGACCAATTTCATTTGGACTTTTTGTTTTTCATTTGCACAGTTTTTACTATAGTAGAATTTTTTTTAATTGTATGGAAGTCAGTACCCAAGAAAATTAGCTGTGAAACTTCCTAATGTCAATGATATATTGAACAAAGATGGAAGAAAAGATTGGGAGCGATGTAATCTTTTTCCTTTAGGATGTCTAAAATTAGGTTCATTTACCTCACAGATGGAATAGCTGAAGATGAGGAAGTGTATGAAAGTCCCATATGTTCCATCCTGAATCTCTACAAATAAAGATTTTCTAAATCTTGTGAGAGTTATTTAATCAAAAATATCTACTTCCCTAGTGGTATGTAAGACTAGCAAATAAATTTTTTGAAGAGCGATACCTTTCTCAAAGATCAGTGCTTGCTTCAGATCTAGTTTATCTGACATACCCTTACTAAGAAAAAGCTTTATTTTGTAACTTTTCTACCTATTGCTAATAGTGGTTGTACATAATAGAATATCCTCTCGAGGTCACCTGAGCTTTAACCTTAGTGCTTTTGACATTTCTCTTTCCTAAACTCACTTATTCACCAAATACTACTAATTCTCCCCAGACATATTTTTCTTGCTATCATTTCCAGTGTCAGAACTGTAATCCAGGTCCTTAACCCACATCCACCTCCCAACAGCTATGTCCTCCCCACTCAGACACCCTTATCAAAGTCCTAATTTCCTTCACAGCCCACTCCAAACTCCCCTCTTTTGGAAGAGGCTTCCTAGTTAATAGCCTCTGGTCTGAATTTCTATGGTGCCCACTGGACATCCAGGCACCACTGAGCATGTAGTTACTGTGCTGCTTTGGCCTCAATGGGTGTCTCAGATTAAGCAGTATTTTCATCTGCCCCAGATAAGTACCTCCCTGGGGTAGGGATCAAAGGGCACAGCCGCTTTTCCAGAACCTCCTGCCTCCAGTCGAATGGCAAGGTATCCACTGCTGTGGCTTTCTAACAGGCTGAAAACAGCCTTGCTGGAGAGTTGACAATGGCTTCATTTGCAGATAGGTGGAGATGGGAGTGGGTAAAAAGATTTGACCATAAATCTAAATCAACCAAAAAAAAAAATTGTATTGCAGATTGAATCTAGTACATCCCCAGCCCTTTTTATTTTTTTTATTTTTTTCAGGATCTTGCTGAGTTGCTGAGGCTGACCTTGAATTTAGGATCCTTTTGCCTCAGTTTTCTGAGTTGCTGGGATTACAGACATCTGCCTCCACACCCAGCATTAATTTTTTTTTAAATTATACTCATTTCCTTTCTAGTTTCTGGTATAATCTCCCTTCCTAGACATGCTTTGTGGGTTTTTTCTCTTTTTGTATCAATTTTATCTTCCTTGTGTACATATGTTCTCATTATGAGTCAGCTGAAACCCTCCTTGGAAATAGCTGGGGTATAAATAATTTCACTGAAAATCTTAGTGACAGAGCCAAATACAATGTTCTTGATTTTACTCTTTACCCTTTACCTCCTTTTATACTGGTTTTTGCTCAGGTTAAAATTATTTTCAATTAAATTGATGGAAATGTATTAATGACTTTAAATCTTTATCTCCAGAATTCCCATCTTTGAGCCTTTATAATCCTCCTCTACATTTTAAACTCTGGCCCGCAAGTAAAATTTTCAGGAAAATAAAACTTTCATAATTTGATAATTAAAAGAATAAACTGAGCTGAAGATTGAGGGACTTACACTTGATTAAAGGCTTGACCCAATTAGAACTTTTCACATCTGAATTAATCCACTTTCTGCTACTATAACAAATACCTATGATAAACACCTTATAAAGAGAAAATTACTATTTTGGCTCATATGATACAGTTCATGATTGGGCTGACCTGTTGCTTTTAGGCCTCTAAAGGCAGCACTTCATGGTGGGAGTGCATTTCAGCAAAACCCTTTACCTCGTGGCTGGATCTTAAAAGAGAAAGGAAGGGGTCCCTCAATCCTTTGAGGGCACAAAAAAAAAACCTCCCAACAGGCCCCACCTCTGAAAGTTTCCACTATGTCCCAATCGTGCCACAGGCGGGAGACCAAGCCTTCATCGTATGGGCCTGTGGGAAACAATCCAGATCTAAACTCTAACCCCATCCTGTTACCATTGTCTCTGTATCCTTCAGGATTATCGTCTCTGCCTGTCTTGCTGAGCTTCCCTTACAACTTCTCCACTTATTCACCTTTCCTGTGTCTTCAGTTTCATGAGCTCTTTCTGTTCTGGCTGTATGATTGAAAGTCTCCTAACTTACCCATGACCCTAAAGCCCCTGAAAACAACCCCTCTGCTCTTCCTTTCTTAGCCAAGTATCTTGAAAGAAATAACTATCTACTTTTCCCTTAATTTATAGTAAGTGGTACCATGATTATGTGTTGAACACCTCCTCTATTCTGGCCATGTGAATAACCACTGGAATGGTTGTAGAAAATGAACCACCTACTCCCACAGAGCTCAGCCTCCTTGCCATGCCACACAACTGCCCAGAGCTCCTGGGAACATCCTAGCCCCCAAATCCTGTGACTCTTCATTCTTTCCCCATTGGCAGCATCAGACACAATTAGCAATAGTTAATAAAATTCAAAAGCTTAAGTATTTCATGCTTAGAAGTCATCCTCCATGTTTCAGGCTCTTTAATGAGTACAGAGATGATCAAGCACAAAATCTGCCTTTGAAACAATAACACAGGGAATGTCATGTAGCCCGACAGGCTTCCCCTAAGTCCCCTAAGCTTCACAGAAAAAAATACTTTTAAGGAGGCCAGAGCTTTTATCTACAAAACTTGCTCAATATGGCTACCTATGTTCTCAACATACAGATTAAGACATACTCAGCAGCTGGCAAACACATATAAGATGGCACCAGGAGTGAAAGTGGGATCTCCATTGATACCACCTCACTGCTGCAAAGTTGGTGGTTCTGCCTCAGCACACCAACCCCACCCAGTGTCCTTCAGGAACAAAAATCACTTATCTTAGTCAAAGACATTGAGGCCCATAGAAGTATAAAAATATAAATTATGATTTGTTGAAATGAAAAAAAAAATTCCTAAGATTGTGGGTAAAGGAATTTTTCTACCACGTTTGCTGCCTCATGAGTCCCCACCTGCCAACCTAAGTTCTCGGAGGCTGCCTTTATCCCATCCCATGGTGTATCCTACAGTTCCTCGATTCCCTGATGAGTAAGCTCCATGCTGGTGGACACCCTGAATCCTTCATGAACCACAGCTGTGTCTTTGGCAGAGGGGAGAAGACAAGTTCTTTGGATTTCATATCACAAGGGAGGATCAGGGGGCTCCAAAGCAGAACTGCTCAGGCTCCAACATCAACGTCATACCAAAGTGTTAGTGAAACCAGTTCTTTTATGTTTTCTGTTCTTCTTCTAAACTGCAATGAGAGGCCAGAATGCAGTCAAAACCATCCTCAGAGCTTTTGCTCCTCCACAAGGCTTTTTCTGGATTAAATTATTGCCTTATTAGTTTCACATCCATCCCACTCATTCCTCTGACACACCCAGGTATATCTGCATCCCAAAAATAATGGACTCTGGGTTCAAGCTGAGATAGAGTTCCCTGTTACACACATTAATACAAAACCTTGCCCATGCTAAGTCCAGTCAAATAGGCCTGAAATAGAAACCTCTGCAATCCAGAGAGAGCAAATTCACTGAATGTCACAATTGAGGTCTGAACCTGAGATCAGGGAAAGACCTCATTATGAAAGAGTTCACCCAAACTCTTAGGTTGTGGTTGTTCTGACTTTTTTTGGTGTGTCACTTGGAGTTTTGCCAAAGGAAGAACTTAATAAACACAGATCAGAGCTGGGGGTGTAGTTCAGTAGTAGAGCACTCGCCTAACATGTGCAAGGCCATGGGTTCACTCCCCAATACCAGAAAAGAAAGAGAGATGGAGAGAGAGAGAGAGAGAGAGAGAGAGAGAGAGAGAGAGAGAGAGACACTGATCCTGCCAGTGACCTTCCAGTTGCTCCTGGAGTATAACAGAATAAGCCTTTTCATCCTCATCATCAGGAGGAGGCTTGCTAAGGACACTTAGATTTATTCTGTCTTCTTAGGAAGCCCCTGTGGCAGGGCTACCTGCTAATCCATATGGCACCTTTATGCAAATTAGAAAGAGACACCTCCTCCTCCCAGTGGATCCAGCTTCCACAGCTCATGCCTCCAGAGCAGACAGGAGGGGAAGGAGAGTGTCAGAGCCATCATCATCTACCTTTTACATATGGGGAAACAAGCCCAAAGAGGGGTGAGTCAATAATAAAAAAGAGCTCAGGTCTCCAGAGGACCAGCACATATTCCTTCTACTCATCATCTTAGTGTGAGGCAAAGCAGCTGCTTAGTGGCCCAGTTGGAGGGGTGAGAGCTTCCTTCCTCAGGGTGCAGAGCAGTCTCAAAGGTAGACAAACCAGACCCAGGGTCCCTTCCCTCTCACTCATCAGTGTTCATGTTACCCATGTCCTCTTCCTTTGGCAAAGAAATAGGGTCTCATTTCTGAGCACTTGTGAGAGATAATAATAAAAGGTGAGGACATAGGTGGAGGCAGGTAACAATCCCTGCAGTCCATTTTCCACATCCCCATCAAACAGAACCTCAGCTCTGGTTTATCAACAATAGTGATTCTCAAACTTTACTTTGCACCAGGAAAAAAAAAAAAAAAAACAGCTTGGTGGCCCCAGAGTCTGTGATCAGGTAGGGCCCAAGAATTTGCATTTCCAACACATTTGGTCAGTGGCAGAGCTGTAATTAGAGCCCAGGTGACCCTAATGTTGGTGCTCTGGGGATCTGCTATGAGAGCCACTTGCCTAGCAAAAGAGCCCACCCTTTCCTCCCTCACCCTCTTTCCTTTCTTCCTCCTCTTCCTTTGGCCTTTTCTTCTTCCTCCTCCTATTCTTCTTGGATCCTCTTCCCATCTTTCAAATCACGACGGAAGGAGCTAGCTCTGCTGGGGACCTGGGCTCTAGTTCCAGTTATGCCACTGACTAATGTGTGACCCGGGGTGAGTCACTACCCCTCTCTAGGCCGAGCAAAGGCAGTCACCCAGACTGTGAAGTCCCCTCCACGGCCAGGACCATATCTGCCAGAGTTCATCTCTATATCCCCAGATCCTTTGAGAAGTATGTGTTTGAAGGGAGGCCTCCCCGGATTCTAATCTCTTCTTCCTTCCAAATCGGAACTGTCCCTTTCCAGTTAGACATGATATTTGAGGTCTTTCTAGGACGAGTCGGGATGGTCTGGAAGGCGGGGTAGCTTGTTCAGGGGAAGGAGCCAGGTCCGAGGCTTCAGACCCTGCCCTCGCGCGGGTCGAGGTCCCCCAGCAGGAGGCGCCAGAGTGAAAGCCAAGGCCAAATTGGTCATCCCAGGTGTCCAGTCCGGGGCGGGGAGGCGGGGCAGGATGCTGCGCCCCAGAGGCGTGGACATCACGGACGCGCGCTGGGGCCGCTCTTAAGTAGCTGGGGCCAGGGCGAGGAAGGAAGGAGCGAGCAATCCCGGTTGCTGCTGATCTTCTCGGACCCGGACCCAGACCCAACCCAACCTAGTCTGCGCCATGTGGGGCTGGAGCGTGGCTTTGTGGCTCTTGCTGGCTCTGCACACTGGTGAGGCCCTGGCGCCGTGCGGTGAGAGCAGGCGCCCCGGCGGGGATCCCAAAAGCTCTCCAGCCCTTCGGGGCCGGGAGCCTTTCGGGGCCGGAAGCCTCGAAACGCGTCCTGAGCCCGCGTCCCCGAGGGCGGGAGAGTAGGCAAAGCGCAAGGCGCGGGTCGGTGAGGACGGCAGGGGGTCTCCCACCGTTGGGCAGACCTGGCACTCCGGATGGCTTCTTGGAGGAGGCGGCCTCGAACCTGGCCTTGGAAAAAGGGACTCTCCAGACTTGCCAAAGAGGCGCCTGGGGGAGAGCCTCAGGGTGTCCCGGAGGAGGGCCCCCAGGATGGCTGCTCCTGACAGGCGTGGAAACCCAGGCAGGGTTTGGGGACCAAAGCAGCCTTATTTCCCGAGCCCCCCAGGGGAGGGTGTGTATTTAGAGGGATTGATTGGCAGGAGGGCGTGGGACGCCGCCTGGGAGACTGCACCCCCACTCTGCGAATGTGGGTCTTCTCGCGTCAGCACCCAAGGGAGTCAGGGCCTGAGACTGGGTTAAGTCAGGCGGGAACTTCGGGAGCAGGGATTGCGGGCGGTGACTGCCGAGGGGCTGGAGTTCACATCACTGCTCATTCTTCATCAGTCCAAAAATTAACCCGCCTCCCATCCCTCGTCTGGACTCTGCGGTTGACCCAACTCCAGGTGAGGGAAGGTTTGGGAGTTTGGACCTGTAGGGAGGAGTAGGACTGTCGACCTTCCTAGGTGGCCACAGGTCAGGAGAGGAGGAGGCCGTGCAGGCAGCTACAGTGTTGATGCTTGAAGTAGGGATTGGACAGCATAGGCTGCCACAAGAGGAGGACTTGGCTTTTGGGCAGAGAGAATTGAACCCCAACCCGGAGCATAGACCTCCAAGGAGTCTGACTGGGGAGGTGAACAGTGGAGGAGTTCAGGTTTGCAAAATTATCAACCTCAGGGGAGCCTGGCACCCCTTCCTCTGGGGCCCTGCTGGGAGCTCTGAGTCCCTGACCTGGTCAGATCAAAGGGCCCAAGTGCAAGTCTACTGAAGACCTGTGTGTCCTGGGCTCTGCACACAGATTACTTCCAACATAAGGTAAGTTTTCTCATCTCTTTTCTCAGAAGAGGAAACAGGCCTAGCGAGATCAAATATTTCCTGAAGTCACCAGTTATAGGGGCAGGAACTTGAACCCAACCTGCTGATTCCTCAGCCTTCCCTCTTGTGTCCCAGGGTCTGAACCGCAGCCAAGAACACAGACACTCAAGAGAAGGAGCCAGGCTTCTCTGGGACAGCCCACCACAGCCACCTGTTCTCAGGCACATGCCCCTGTTCAGGAGGGCCCAGGGACACTGCTGAGGGAAGAACCCCAGGCCAGTACCCTCTTCTTGGAGGCCTGGAAAGGGACAGAACTTGCCAAGTCATGGAGCCTGCTGGGGCTTCCCAGGCAGTGCTGCTTCTTCCCTCCAGCCTCCGCCTCCACCTAGGCAGGTGGAGGGAGGTGGGGCAGCTGCTCAGCTGTCCTGGGAGATTGTCCACTCCTCAGTATTGGGTCAGTTTCTGAGCTGCCCCATCTGCCAATGTCCCTGATTAGGAGGCCCTGAGCACACCTTGCCCTGTCTCTGTACCCTGTGGGAGGGCAAGACTGTTGAAGGGGACTGGCTATCTGGACTGAGGCTGGAGCCATTTAGGGCACTTGGATGGGCCACGTTGGGAGCTAGACCTCACTGTCTCCTGCCTTCAGTGCTCGGCCAAGTTGAGGTCCGATGGTGTACCACGTCAGACCCAGAGCAGCAGAAGTGCAGCGACATGAGCAAGGCCTTCCAGGAAGCAGGCATCCAGCCCTCCCTCCTCTGCATCCAGGGCATCTCTGCTGACCACTGTGTCCAGCTCATCACGGTGAGGCCTCTCCCCCGCCACCCCGCCCTGCTCCTGCCACCACTGGCCTAGACAAGAGGGCTCTGACTCAGGTGGAGTGCACAGCACAACAGCCTCATTCACTGGGAAAGGGGCCGGCCTCCCTCTGCCAGGGCTGGGCAATAGGATCTCTTGAGTTTCCCGGCAACAAGGGTCAGTTTGTTTCCTCCCAGCCCAGGCCAGGCTGGAGGCCGAGGGAGGGTGTCTGTTCAGATGGGTGCTGCTGGAGAAAGGTGACTGAGAGGCAGGGCTTCCCTTCCACAAGGCCCCTGCCTGCATGGGGACACCACCCACATGGGGGTGGGGGCAGACAGCAGTGACCTTTCATGGTAGTTACTTGCTGCCATGGAACTTTCCACAGTGACACTTGTATGGATTCTGGGAAGAAGTCAAAGAGGCCTTGGCGAGGATTGTCCCCACTAAACCGGCACTGGTGGTCTTCAGAGGCAGCACAGGATTGGGAGGGACATTGTAGACCTCCATGAAGCCAAGGCCTTGGGTCAGGCTCCACTGTGAGGGCAGACACCAGTTACACTGAATCCTAATCTCATCCCTTCTTCCCGTAACACGATGACAGTGCACTTTCATTCATGTTTAAAGATAAAAAGGAAAAAAAAAAAAGAGGGCATCTATGGGATTCAGTCTCTATAGACTATTTGAGAGGAAAAACCTAAGAACAGGGCTGAGAAATAGGAAAGTAAGGAAGATTCACTTTTTATAACTTGGCACTTTGTATTATCTGATTTTTTTTTACTGCATGCATCTATTATGATATGCTAAAATAAACAATTAATATTTTTTAAAATAGCAAGAGTTAGAAAAATAAGGTGAAACTTCAGCCTGATAAAGGGGAAGAGCCCTGGGCCCCTCCAGATTGGGATAGACAAAAAGCACAGCACACATTTCCAGGACTTTTCAAGTGTCCCTAGGCCACCTGGAGGCGTTCCTGAGTTCCTCGTGAAAGGCCAGTTAGGCAGGACTGGGTGACCTGCATGTTTCTTACTAGGCCCAGGAGGCTGACGCCATCACTCTGGATGGAGGAGCCATCTATGAAGCGGGGAAGGAGTACGGCCTGAAGCCTGTGGTCAGCGAAGTGTATGATCAAGGTACAGGACAGAGTGGGAGAGAGAGCAAGGCCCCCACCCAGAAGTCAACTCACAAGTCTGGGCTGGCTGACCCTGCAGCCTCTGAGCTGGCCGTTAGACCTGTCCACAAAGCAGTCCTGGGTCCCAGGCTGATAGACCCTCTGGCAAGCCCCTAGCTCACTCTTGAAGCCCCTGGGCAAGAAAGCCAGGGACACAGAGGGTTGACCTGAGTCCTTCCTCATGGGGAGTCCAGTTCCCCTAACTTTTGCCACCAAACCTGGTGCAGTGGTGGGCATAGAGCTGAATGAATGATTACCTGTATGACCAAGGTTTTGGTGATGCTCAGCTACCCGAAAACACCATGGCTCTCTGTGGGAGGCAGCGTGGACAGGTGGAAGAGGAACCACAGAGCCCAACAGACCAGGAGCACATTGGGAGGAGCTTTGTGAGCTCCTTTACCCCATCCCTGCCTCTCACAGCAGATCTGCCCTCAACTCACCCTGCCTTGGCATCTCCCGACCACCTCTGCCTGTTCAATGTCTAACTACTGTCAGAGTCAGTGAGGTGGTCACCTCCCCCAGGAGCTTCCCAGAACTCCTCTCACCCTTGCTAAGGGCCTCTCTTCCCTTCCTTGTGATTCCACAAGGAGGACCTAGTTCTCATCTTTGTGTACCCCTGGTACTCTACACAGGGTCTCACTAGCTAGGTACTTGTTGAACTGATTGTCACATGACAACACATAGTGCAGTTCTGCTTTCCCTGGAAGTCAGACTGAACACACTCTTCCTCTTCAGTTCAATACCTCCATTGAGCACCTACTGCATAGGAAGCAAGAGACCTTGCTTCTGTTGCAGAGAACAGGAGTGAGACAGGGAACAAATAGGCAGCAAAAACTGCAGTGACCCAGGTGGCAGGTACAGTGAAGAAAAGGAAGGGCCATGAGAGGAGAAGTGAGGGGCATGGGGAAATCTACAAAATAGGGCAAACGAGGGTTCTCCATGGAGGTGACATTTAAGCTGAGACCTGACAATGATCCCAGGTAGGCAAGAGCCTGGTAGGTCCAGAATCTGGAAGGAAAGGGAGGATGGGTGAGTCAGGGGTGGTGCTGGACAGCACTGCTTGAGTTGGCAGGAGCCAGACTCAGGAGAGGGACAGGGGGCCATTGGGTCATCAATCCCCACAGATGAGTCACCTGTGTCTTATCTGATCGGTCGCTTCTGGGCCACTCTTGGCCCAGGGAAATATTGCAAGGCTATAGAGACACACACAGCCCCCCCATGGCCATTCAGGGTCTTAAGTGACTTGGGACCACATTGCTAGTACTTTCTGTGTCTCTGTCTCTTTCTCCCTGTCTCTCCCCTCATCACTAGGACATTGCTTTTCCCAATACCAGGAAGCCCCTGCCCTGCTCCCCCTGTCCCTCCCAGCCATCTTCTCCCCATAACCACCACATCCTTCCTTCAAGCCCACCACGTTCTTCTCAGGACCTAGGTTTTTGGAAAGCAAAAGACATGCAGGCTACTTCTGCTTTCTGTCCAGCTACAGAGCTGGACACATGCACAAATGCAGCCGCAGCCCAGCGCCAGCTGGCTTGGGAAGGAAAAGTAGGGGGGATATGGTGAATGAATAATTGTCTTGGGATAGTATCTATCTCGTGAGGCTGGAGGAAGGCAAGGTCTCGTGAGAAGACATGGATCGTGCCCTCTTGATCTCTCTATAATCCAGTGCCATCCACATGCCCATGTACACCCATGTGTACACACATGTGCTCCACACCTGCACACCCACGCTATTCCCACAACCTTCCCAGCAGAGTGGCACTGTGGCCATCTTGAGGCTTTTCCCTTGCCACCCTCACTCCTCCACCTCCCTCCTAGAGGTTGGGACCTCCTATTATGCTGTGGCTGTAGTCAGGAGGAACTTCAATGTGACCATAAACACCCTGAAAGGAGTGAAGTCCTGCCACACGGGCATCAACCGGACAGTGGGCTGGAATGTGCCTGTGGGCTACCTGGTGGAGAGCGGCCGCCTCTCAGTGATGGGCTGCGACGTGCTCAAAGGTAAGGACTCAAGGCTCGTCACAGGGTGCCTGGGTGTCCCCTCCTTCCCTACCGCGTAGTCTGTGGAATCACCACCTCCACTCTGCTGGCCAGCCCTGTGCGGCTGCCATTTGTGTTTCTTCACTTATTGGCCCCTATAGTATGTGGCTTTCACTCACTTGTCATGGTAGCCCACATGACAGCTAAGCACAGGTCTAGCCCACAGTAGGGAGGCGTGAGTCACCAAGGAGTGGCTGCCACTGGTACAGACTTGGTGCAGGTCACCAGAAGCATGAAGGATCAGAAACACTATATTTTCAGGACCCAAGCTCCTGATTTGCACCCAGAAAGCTCCCAAGTGGCTTAAGAGTCCAGCCAGCTGTTAACCCAGCACAACCCCTGCCTGGGAGCCTAGACTCTCAGATGGTGGCCAGGTGTGTGTGGCTTATCTGTCACAGGGCATGCTTATCTACTCCTCTGGGAGGACAAAGAGAGAAGACCAAGATGGCACTCATCCTGGCTGAGGGTCATGGCTTGCCTGGCACAGTGCAGGAAGTAGGGCATCCTCCCTTGTCACAGGACAAATATTTGTGAAGGGAGTGAACCTGGGGCCTAAGTGCTAGCACGGCCCAAAACAACATCCAAGTCAGCAGAGCTAACCTCTTCACTGCAAGGCTCCTTCTCAGCTCCTCTCCTCCCACCATGATTTGAGAAGTGTTGTCTGTCCCCGGGACAATACTTGTTAAGTCACAACCCCTTTCATTAACCACACGTGCGGATTTGGAAATGAACCCCAGAGAGAACAGCATCCAGTTGATATTTGGTTGTCCTGTGTGGACATTTGTGAGTAAATGTTGTACTCCTCTGGGAACTTTTAAACAGCAACAGTCCCACCCAGTTGCACATTGCCAATGTTCTGGACCCAGCGTGAGAATCACTGATCTCATCCACTTCTCCAGTTTTACTCAGGCTGAAGCGAGAGGGTGAGACAATTCTCAGAAGCATCCAGACGAGGGGCTCCATGTAGAGCACCCCCACCACAAAACAGCCTGAGTCTGTAGAAAGTGCAGCCTGCCAAGTAACCTCTTTTTGCTCTATTTCCACAGCTGTCAGTGACTATTTTGGGGGCAGCTGCGTCCCAGGAGCAGGAGAAACCAGATATTCGGAATCTCTCTGTCGCCTCTGCCGGGGTGACACCTCTGGGGAGGGTGTGTGTGACAAGAGCCCCCTGGAGAGATACTATGACTACAGCGGAGCCTTCCGGTGAGGGTGCCTAGAGAGGGACAGGGAGGGAAGCTGAGTCGGAGGTGGAGGGAAAACATTTTGCCCAGAGAGGCCACACGGGGAGTGGCAGTGTATCAAAGCATCCTTTATACAGTTCTGTGCTATGCCCTGGCTTGTTTATTAACATCAAACCAGAATGTGCCAGGCTGGATTTGCTCATAAAGTCAACATGTTTGGTGTATTTAGAGAACGGAGGGCTCAGAGAAAGGAAAATGGAAAAAGCCACCCTTTGGCTACTCTGGGACCCCATTCTGGTGTCTCCCACCAGCAGGGAGGGCCATGGGGTGGGGGAGTACAGCTGGACACTTTGTCTGGTCCCTTCTCTGCAGCTAGTTCAGACTGGTACTTTGGATGACCATGGACCCCAAAGAGTATAACAGCTCATAGTTCAATTGTATTTGTCTCCAAATGAGAGGATGGAATGGAAACCTAAGCATTTCTAGCTGCCAATCCTCAGTGTCTGCACCTGGAGCAGGGATATCTGCTGGTCCCTATACCCAGGAGATAGCCTGGGTGAATGCAGATTTTGCACAGAAAAGAAAACACTCCTCCCCAGCTCCTCCATGTCCTGGGCTGCCTGCCCATCCTGTCTGCCTCTTAGTGTCCTCTGCTCTTTCCTTGTCAAATTCCTGCCTATTTTCTGGCTGTAGAGAACCAAGTAGTTGCCAGGCATGGTGGTGCACACCTGTAATCTCAGCAGCTCGGGAGGCTGAGACAGGAGGATTGTGAGTTCAAAGCCAGACTCAGCAAAAGCAAGACATTAAGCAACTCAGTGAGACCCTGTCTCTAAATAAAATGCAAAAATAGGGATGGGGATGTGGCTCAGTGGTTGAGTGGCCCTGAGTTGAATCCCCAGTACAAAAAAAAAAAAAAAAAAAAAAATAGAGAGAACCAAGTAGTCCCTTTTCCTAGCA
The DNA here is from genome assembly GCF_964194105.1 of Spermophilus citellus. Taxonomy (NCBI): domain Eukaryota; kingdom Metazoa; phylum Chordata; class Mammalia; order Rodentia; family Sciuridae; genus Spermophilus; species Spermophilus citellus. The sequence goes on along the minus strand of NC_138188.1, from coordinate 111,553,141 downwards.
GGCCCTGACCTGCCTCCCACACTGGGCATTTTCATATAGATAACTACGTCAAGGTCACTTCTACTCAGGATTTTTTGGTATGGTGTGAGAAGATCTTCTAGTCATATTCCCTGCTTCAGCGGGATCATATTCAGGATGCATATGATTATAAAGAATCTTTCCTCCTCATGGCGACCCCATAGGGAGCTGCTTTCTCATCCCCACTTGACAGATGAAGGGTCCACAACTTGGCAAAGCCACACAGTCAGCAAGCCAGGGAGCTGGAGCCGGGGACTGCTGGACTAGGAAATGTGTGCCCCAGGGCCACCCCTGCAGCCCAGGCTACACCTCCAACACTGGACATGGGTGGGACCCAGGGGCTGAGGGGAGAATGGCCCCACCCAGGATCATGGTTTCTCCTCCACAGGTGTGTGGCAGAAAAGGCAGGGGACGTGGCCTTCGTGAAGCACAGCACTGTGCTGGAGAACACTGATGGTGAGTAAGTAAGGCCCAGGCTGCCTGAGGTGGGCCCCCAGATGGTACCAGATGCTCAATGCTGCTTGAGTCTCCGGGTGACCTTGGACCAGTCCCGTGATCTCTGAACCTTAGCACTCCTATCTGCAGAAAGGAAGTTCATTTCATCAAAGGTCTCCCACGTGCTCTGCAGGGTGCGGGGCCAGTGAGTATCGAGAGGAGGCTCTGATTTGTATGTGGCATTAGGTTCCTTCCGTTTCAACTTGATAATCGGTGTCTGCCTTTTTAAGTTCATCCACTGTCCCTCCTGGCATTTTTCTCCCATTTCCTGAAAAGCCATTCCTTGTCCCCCTGGACAAGGTCTTATTTATGTTAGTCAGCTTTTACGCTACTGTGACTAAAAGACCTGACCAGAACAACTGTAGAGGAGAAAAAGTTTATTTGAGAGCTCACGGTTTCAGAGGCCGCAGTCTATAGACAGTGGGCTCCATTCCTCGGGGCTCAAGGTGGGCAGGACAACATGGCAGAAGAGTGTGGAGGAAGGAAGTGGCTCACTTGATGATCTGAAAGCAGAGAGAGGACTCCACTGGCCAGATACAAATTATATACCTCAAAGGCACAATCCCAGTACCCACCCCCTCCAGCCTCACCCCACCTGCCCTCAGTTACCACCCAGTTAATCCCATCAAGTGATTAGTTCACTGATTGAGTTAAGGCTCTATAACCCAATCACTTGTCCTCTGAACCTTCTTGCATTGTCTCCTGTGAGCTTCTGGGGGACACCTCACATCCAGACCATAACAGTTGGTGTGCTAGGCAAGGTGGTACATGCCTGTAAACCTCGTGGTTCAGGAGGCTGAAGCAGGAGGATCACAAGTTCAAGGCAAACCTTAGCAAATTAGTGAGGCCTTGAGCAATGTAGCAAGAACCTATCTCCAAGTAAAGGGCTAGGGATGCGACTCAGTGGTTATGCGCCCCTGGTACCCAAAACAAAAAAGGTTGGTGTTATGTGTTGGTCCATTATATAGTTGTCATTTAAAATTTTTCTTAATTTTGAAATAACTGAGTTTTAGAAAAGTTGCTAGAATAATTCAAAGTACTCCCATCTATTCTTCACCCAGATTCCAGCTTTCAGAGTTTGGTCACATTTGATCTATCATGTGTGGCAGGCAGTACATTTGCCTGTGTCATACCCTTGAAAACTTTAGGACACATCTCCTAAGAACAAGGAGGTGTATACCTAGCATGAAATCAAATCAGGAAATGTACCATTGATGTACTATTACCTAATCTGCAATCCATATTCCAGATTCACCAATTGTCCCAACTTTGTCTTTTGTAGCAATTTTTTTCAGATCCACGACCTATCTGTGTGTGATCACATGTGGTATTTAGATATTGGAGCTCTTCAATTTCCTTGATCCTAGGACAGGATGTTTATGGAAAAAAAAAATTGACAACAGCAAATGAGTGAAATTGACATAAATGTCTAAAGTAGTATCGTAATATAACTTTGACCCTCATAGTTGAGAAACAAGAGTAATGAATGGAAGTACACAAATGGCACCTTTATCTTGTAGGAAAGCAAATGACACCACAGAGATCTATGCAAAGGTTTTGCAGCAATTTAGAAACAGAGAAAAGTTGGAGAGTGCAGGGAGAGATCTGCACCGAGTAACAAGAGTGTCACAGATAAAAAAAAAAAAAAAACATTTCTAGAGTTTTCCTGTTGTTTGGGGGTGTTATTTTTAAATCACTTTGGAATGAAAGTTTTTATGACCCCACAAATTATCTGTTCCTTCCTATTTCCTAGCAGCGGTTCACCTCTGGTTGTAAATTTAAAAGTCAAAAAAATATTGTTATGTAGGACCATCTGTGGCTTAGTTCTGTGCCTAATATTAGTCAATCTGTCTTCTTAATATTGATTTTCAGTGTTGATGTCACTCTTTCAAATAAATCTTTTTTTTTTTTTTTGGCAGTACTAGGGATTGAACCTAGCCAGGTGTACTCTACACCTACATGGAGCTACACCCCCAGCCCTTTTTATTTTTTATTTTGAGACAGGGTCTTACTAAGTTACCCAGGCTGGTCTTGAATTTGTAATCCTCCTGCCTCAGGTCACAGGTGTATACCTCCAGGCCCAATAGGAAATAAATAAGTTTTGTGGAAAGTTTCTAACAGTATAGAAAAATACTTTATAGAGAGAAGTGGGAGGGATAGAAAAAAGAACTTAAAGGAAATAGACCAAAATATTAGTAACTGGGGTTGCCGGTAAGGCTCTGGGGAGTTACCCTTTGCTCTCTGGCATATGGTTCTGGGTAGATTTTGTCAGGGTGTGTTCTCACCATGTTCCCTGCTCCCTGTCCCCTGGCCTCTGCCTTCTTGGTACATTTATCTCTCTCATCCTGAGCTTCTCTTATTTTCTTACTCTTTTTATCTTTAATAAGTAGTCTTATGTATATGTGCTGTATTGCCGTTAGATTTGTTAAATCCGATTTATTAATAGAAACTGGTAAGAGGTAGAAACTATAAGCAAACAGACACAGACCATGTAGACACCAGGTCCTGGAGGTGCACCCCTAAGCTGGCCCCTAAACAGCCCTGTGGTGCTGTTTCTCACCTCCATAACACCTAGTCCCCAGGCTTCCTCTTCTGTCCCTCCTAGGATAAGAGGTGGCTCACCAGCCTTCCCATCTTCACAGGGAAAACTCTGCCCTCCTGGGGCCAGACGCTGCTGTCGAAGGACTTTGAGCTGCTATGCAGAGACGGCAGCCGAGCCGATGTCACTGAATGGAGGCGATGCCACCTGGCTCGGGTGCCTGCACACGCTGTGGTTGTCCGGGCTGACATGGATGGGGGCCTCATCTTCAGGTTGCTCAATGAAGGCCAGGTGAGATGGGGCACCCCACCCCTCAAAGCCTCCCAGCTGGTGCTGGGTCTTCTCTCCCACAGTGTGGGAGGCAGGAGGTCTGGCCAGACAGGGACACAGGGAGCCTCAGGCATCCCTCAGAGAAAACTCCTTGTGCCTATGCCTCTGAAGATCAAAATCAGAACACATGAGCAAATGAGCCAAAGGACGAGTCCAGTTCCTTTCAGAGTTTGACACTGATTGCTGAAGAATGCTTTGCTGAAACCTCTGCTTCTGACAGCCATACACTCCCGACTCTAGGGTGCACCCCGTGGTATCTGGTTTCACCCCATTCACATGGCAGCTGCCCAGCCATTGCTTGTCCCCAGTACTGACCCAACCTAGACCAAGTTGTGCAAAGGGTGGGATGCGACAAGGCAGATGAACTGAATGGACACCCAGAACCAGAGGAGCACAGAAGAAGGAGAGTTCTTCTTGGGGAGGCCCTGAAGGGGAGGGGGGCCTCGCCTGGCCCTCATAGTAGGAGAAGGAGGTGGTGTCTGAGCTGGGGAAGGAAGAGTGTGGCCTGGCAGCACCCTTTTCACCCCCACACCCACCTTTGACACACAGCGTCTGTTCAGCCATGAGGGCAGCAGCTTCCAGATGTTCAGCTCTGAGGCCTATGGTCAGAAGAACCTGCTGTTCAAGGACTCTACTACGGAGCTCGTGCCCATCGCCACGCAGACCTATGAGGCATGGCTGGGCCGCGAGTACCTGCATGCCATGAAGGGTCTGCTCTGTGACCCCAACCGTAAGTCCCTGACCCTACTCCTGCCAGCTCCACCCCAACCTGACTGGCATGGCAGGGTCTCTGAGGTGGGTGGGCAGGGGAGGACACTCACCTGGGAGACCTGCCATATGCCTGTGGCCCCTATGGGAGCTGGTCACTTCTAGTTCTCTGCCTCTGGGGCTAGTGGGGGAAGCTTCTCTGTGGTTATTGGACCTCTGGACCCTGGAAAGCCCACCTGCTCCAGGAGGCAGGATCCCAGCCATTAGGGTCTGTCTTAGGGCCATTGAGTTCTGTCAGTTCTGCCCCCACAACCTCTCCTTCCTCCTCCCTTTGTCCACCCCATGGCTTCAGCCCTGTCTCTGGCATTGCCTGGAGTATTGCAGTAGTCTACAACTGGGCTTCGTCTCTCTAGTCCCTGACCCTATAAGCCCTCCCCCAACCAGGGAAATGGTGGCCAGACACTCAGATACATGGCAGCCATGGTCTGCCTCAAGCTTCTCACTGCCCCGTGGAAGAGGCAGTTCACCCCTTCCTGTGTGAGGAAGTGGGATCAGATGGTTAAATAACGTAACCTGGACACGCAGCTAACAAGAGAAAGGCCCAGAGTTTCCCTTGGGTCTGACTTCAAGCTCTTCCCACTGAACACCAGCGCCCACATGCCCACCCACACAGGGATGCCCCACTACCTGCGCTGGTGCGTGCTGTCCACACCCGAGATTCAGAAGTGTGGTGACATGGCGGTGGCCTTCAGCCGGCAGAGGCTCAAGCCTGAGATCCAGTGTGTGTCGGCCCAGTCCCCCCAGCACTGCATGGAGCAGATCCAGGTGTGCCACAGTGGGTCAGGTGGGCATGTGGTGGTTTTGCCTGGGATGGTCCTTAGCAGCCCCCCAGCCCCATGCTGCCTGGGGAGGAGGACATCTCCTGAGAGAAGGCCACAGAGAAAGCAGTGAAGGAGGACCACAGTGGGCCAGGAATAGACCTGTGGTCTTGGGCAAGCCCCTTCCCCTTCTTTAGTCTCAGTTTCCCCCTGTGCACAATAGGTGAAAGCAACAGACACTTAGAAATATATTTCGTATCGATCATTGTCTGGTGCACAAAAATCTTTTTCAGATAGAAATATGTGTAAACTTTAGATATGAATTGAAACAACACTTGATGTTTTCTACTGTATTTTATTTTAGTCTCTTTTTCTTTTAATGCCTGCCAAGACCCATTCCACTAATACACTTGCACCTGCACAGAAACACTGGCCCCTGCTCTGAGATCCCATTCTGCTCTTATTCTCTTTGCTTCTTTGCCTGGAGACTGAGGCCAGAAGGCAGAGAGGAGCCCAGGTCCCTGCAGCCAGGGAGGACAGTCTACTGTGATCACAGGTGTCTAGTCTTGGGCCCTTTGAACTCTTCCTGTTTTAAGGGCAAGGGGTTAGAGGCTGATAGGGCAGTCCCTGAGCACAGGTCACAGCTCCCCAGGTGTGCCCTCCCTGCCCAGGCCAGAGAAGAACATTGCCTAGAAAGTCAAGAAAAGGAGCATGGGCAGGAATAAAAGGGGCCACCTGGCTCACACCGGGTCACCACTGACACCGGGTAACCACTGAGGCTGCGGTGCAGATTACCTCACTGAATCTCTACAAGCATCCTTGGGGTGGGAATGGTCATTAGCCCCATTCACAGGTCTGGAGATGGGGGCTGAGAGAGGCTGAGGAAGTACCTTGCCCAAGGTCACCAGCTCAGATATGGAGAAGCCACTCTGCCTAGGGCCTGCAGGAAGTTCGTCTCTGCAGAGCTGAGCTCATCCGTGTGCAGTGCAGATGGAAGAGGCACCTCAGCTGGAATTGATGAAAGGGGGACTGGGGACTTTATTTCCAGATGCCTTTTCCAGGGCCCCAGAGCAGTTAGAGAAGTGGGAAGAGGCTTCCTTTAGGCAGGAGCCTCCTCTCAGTGGCTGCAGAGGACCAATGGGCTGCCCAGGACTGCGGGAAGAGAAGCAAAGGTCAGGGTTCCTTGGAACCCCAGTAAGATGCTCAAAGATCCTGAGTTCTAGTTTCCAAGGCTCTCAGGGGTGGCATCCAGTGTGGCTCTTATCTCTATTTCCTGTGCCACTGCAGTGACCCAAGGAAGGGACCCTCACTCAGGCAGGATCCTGGGCTGTGGGGGTCCAGGTTCTGTGTCTGCCCTGAAAACGCAGTAGGTGAGAGAAAGTCTATGTGAGGGGAGAGGGGCCCATAGAGGTGTACCCTTCAGGCTTGAAATGTAGTGCCACTGCTGCTGCTCACTAGTACTTCATGCCTCTGGGCCTAAAGGTGTGGGCCACCTTCCTGGGCTGCTGGGGTCCCTCTGTTACCTGGCCTTATCCCCTTCCCTTGGGGTTATTCAGGCTATTATGGATTACCAGCTACCCCTTAGCAGGTCCTGGGGCCACCTGCCAAGAGGCTTCAGATGGACAAATGGGGTGGGCTACAGGTGACCTGGGGAGCTCCCAGAGGGTCTGAGGAAAGAGGGCCCTGGACCTCTACAGCTGCCTCCTCCAAGGGGCTTGGTGTCTCAACCCTGGGGCCTCTCCCACAGGCCCTAAGACTGCAGTCACCTAAGACCTGGTCATTCTCCCATATGCACATGCATTTGACTGAAGTGTCTTACAATCACACTGTGTCAGCCCTTGGCTGGGTGCTGAGACACCTCAGGTTATCCGTGGAGTACCCATACCTAGCAAGAAGGCAGGGATGGTGATCTCTCTGTCCCCTGTAGGCTGGGAACATTGATGCTGTGACCTTGAGGGGCGAGGACATTTACACATCAGGGAAGGTGTATGGCCTGGTCCCCGCGGCTGGGGAACTCTACTCTGGTGAGTGTGGTGCCAGCCATCTGGCTTCCGCTGGGTGGTGGTTGATGTCTTTATAAAAATGAAAATTTGCCCCTCAGCATTTTCAGAAGCTCCAACTCTCCCTAGTGCCACTGTCCCTAGGCTGGGTGCCTCTGTCACCAGGGAAATCCCTCCTGCCATGGCCTGGTTTCCCCATCTATACGATGAACATCTCTATGGGATCAGCAAATTTTTTTTCAAAAAAATTTTATTCTAATTTGTTATATGTGACAGCAGAATGCATTAAAATTCATATTACACATCTAGAACACAGTTTTTCATGTCTCTGGTTGTACACAAAGTAGAGTCACACCATTCATGTCTTCATACATGTACTTTTGGTAATGATGTCCACCTCATTCCACCATCATTTCTAACCCCATGCCCCCTCCCTTCCCCTCCCACCCCTATGCTCTATCTAGAGCTCATCTATTCCTCCTATGCTCCCCCTCCCTACCCCACTATGAATCAGTCTCCTTATATCAGAGAAAATATTCAGCATTTGGGTTTGGGGGATTGGCTAACTTCACTTAGCATTATTTTCTCTAACTCCATCCATTTACCTGCAAATGCCATGATTTTATTCTCTTTTATTGCTGAGTAATATTTCATTTTTGTGTATATATGCCACATATCTATTGAAGGGCATGTAGGTTGGTTCCACAGTTTAGCTATTGTGAATTGTGCTGCTATAAACATTGATGTGGCTGTGTCCCTGTAGTATGCTGTTTTTAAGTCCTTTAGATATAGACCGAGGAGAGAGATAGCTGGATCAAATGGTGGTTCCATTCCTGGTTCTTTAAGGAATCTCCATACTGCTTTCCATGTTGGCTGCACCAGTTTGCAGTCCCACCAGCAACGTATGAGTGTTCAGCAAACTTTTTGTAAAGAGTCAGAGACTTTAGTCTCTGTTGAATATTCTTTTTCCTTTAAAACCCTCAATTAATAAATATTTTAAAAATTGTTAGCTTGCAAGCTAGGCTATAAAAATACAGGACACCATGGCATTTGCTGATTTTGAACATCCTCAGCCCCTCCCTGCCCTGACTATGGAGGCCCACAGAAGTGACACTCAGGATCCCCCCTTGTAGGCTCATTCACACCTTCTCAGTGGGCTAGGCTTGGCTTTGGCCTCTGTCCTATTAAGTGATGACCATGGGGCCATTTGTCCTTTCCACCTGGCTGTGAAAAATCTCTGGGTTTAGAGAAAATGCTTCAACCCTCAGCTGTACCTCCAATTTTCTCCCAGTAGGTGAGAAAAGTACCACCTGGGTGTGAGGAAAGAAGGAAAGTGCTTTGAGTGGGGGCTGTTGGGGTGGGTGGGGTCCAGACTGAAGAGTGAGCCACACAGGCTGCTGGACAGGCTGCTGGACGGCCTTGGGTTGTTCACCCCTGAGCCTGCAGAGCCCCAGGGCAATCACAGCTCTCAAGCAGAGAAACAGGAAGCAGGAAGCGACAAGTTTAAGGAAACACCCGTGGGGATTGGTCCTGACTCTGATAGGAGACCCCTCATGAGATGTCCCTGTCCTTTCAGAGGCAGACAGGAGCAGTTCATACTTCGTGGTGGCTGTGGTGAGGCGGGACAGCTCCTATGCCTTCACCTTGGACGAGCTGCGTGGCAAGCGCTCCTGCCACTCAGGCTTCGGCAGCCCAGCAGGCTGGGACGTGCCAGTGGGCGCCCTCATCCAGAGAGGCTTCATCAGGCCTCAGCACTGTGACATCCTTACAGGTACTTCCCTCCAAGAGACACAGACTTGGGAACTCTTCTTTGACATTGGATGGGAAGGCCACCAGCCCTGAGGGTCCTCTTGAAGGCAGCCCTGAGAGATTTCCCCTTCCCTCTTGATATGGTCCTGTCTATAGGGAAAGCTGGGAGCTATGCCTGATGTCACGCACAGTATTTATGGCTTCCTGGTGGCTCTGTGGACGCTGCCCAGGTACCCTCTGTCCACTACTGACCTGAGTAGAACTACCTCTATGGGTATGTGTGTGCACACACATGTATCTGGACCTAGCTTGTCACCAGCTGGTCATAGGGTTTTACCCATCACCCAGCAGTCCCTAGGCATCTGGGATGCCCAGTGGAAAGTGGCCAGGCTCCACAGAAGTGCCCAAGAATCCACACAAGTGCTAAGATGGGGAAGACACATTTGCCAAGCACCCCCCCCCCCATATGCCAGGCACGAAGCCGCTCTTCTTGGTGTGAAATCATGTGATAATTCATGGTGGAAGGAAAGTCGTGGGAAGCCAGCAAGATCCTTGGGCAGACTAGCTACAGACCTCTGTCCTGGCTGGTAACAGGAAAAATAAACTCATTACATTTTTTTTTCTAACTACCTATGGAATCACTCAGAGGGCATTATGGTCGGCAGCTCCCTCTTTCAGACAGCTGGGCACTTGCTTCAATAGGAAAAGAAAAGCATATGAGGCAGTGAGTCTCCTATCCCTGAGAGAGTTTAAGCACAGGTTGGTGCAGATCTGTGGGGGAGCAATCCACCCACCGCCCTGGCTATCTTTCTGCCATGGCCCTTCATCTCGGCCCTTCCCCTCTCCTCCAGCGGTGAGTGAGTTCTTCAGTGCCAGCTGCGTGCCTGTGAACAACCCCAAGAACTATCCTTCCTCTCTGTGTGCCCTCTGTGTGGGGGACGAGCAGGGCCGCAACAAGTGTGTGGGCAACAGCCAGGAGCGGTACTACGGCGACAGTGGCGCCTTCAGGTACGCAGTGGCAGCCAGCAGGTGGCCTGGGGACAACACAAAGGCTGGAACCATCTCCTGACCCCTGCCCTGCCCTCTGTGTGGCAGATGCCTGGTGGAGAATGCAGGGGACGTTGCCTTCGTTAAGCACACGACTGTCTTTGACAACACAAACGGTATGTGAAGGGGCTGGGACCAGAGCAGGGGACAAGTAGAGGGGCTGTCCCATCCAGCCCAATCCAGTCTCTGTGTTTGGGATCTGAACAGCAGCTGAGAGAGCTTGAGTCTAGAAGGCTCTGCCCATAGGAGCCTAGGAGTCCTGAGGACCACAAGGTAAGAAGGAACCTCAGTCTCACATCCAGGTGTCAGGGCACTTGATGATCTTGCTGATCTGGGATCAACTCCATATTCCACTACAGTGTCGACACTTTATCTCAGTCGGCTTGGAGACCTGCTCTCGGGGTGCTATTAAGCAGTGCTGAGGCACGTGGGTGGGGTGACAGGGGCCTTTCCACAGTCTATTCACATTAGCATCTGGTCTTTGGTCCTTAGCAGGGTGGTGCCCCAAGCAGGGAAAAAGTCCCCCCTCTGGCTTTGAGCCACTCCAAGGCAGGGCCACCCCAGACACACACATGGGCAGCTCTTACACTGGAATCACCTTCCCTGCTTCCACCTGAGAAAAGAGCTCAGCATCACTCTTCCCCAGGGTCCCCTAAACCTCCACTTGAGGTTCTTTCACAGTGAGGGCTTCTTAGCTTGCATGGCCCCCACTCATTAAGAGGACCTGTGTCCTCTGGGGTGACTGGAGGCTGTTTCCCCAACACCCAGTGCTCGTACTTTCTGCCTACCCTGCAGTGTCCCAGGCTTTGAAATCCCAAACACTGTGGGCTTAGTCATGTCCACTGTGTCCTGACATCTCTTCTCCAAGACTCAGCCCAGAAAGGCACAGAGGCCACTCAGAAAGGACACTGGGATTGATCAAGGGGAAGCAAGACACACAGGGAAAAATATCAGTCTTTTAAAACTCAGATCCCACTGGCCTTTAGAGGTCACCAAGGTGGCAGGACTGTTTGTCTCAACAGAGCCGGGGAAGGCTCCAGGCCCTGAGCCTACCTTCCACCCAGAATACTTGGGACCATCCTCTAGGAGGAGGGAGCCATGTTCCCAGCACAAGCCCACCAGCTCTGCCTGGTCCCCATAACAGAAGCTCCTGCTAATCATATTTACCCAGTGGGCTTTGTTACTCTGGTAATAGAGTAGAGGACTTGGAGAACGGAAAGGATTGTGGAACTGGCCAGATATTGCCACCTCTGCTCAGCAAAGGGTCTCAGACTGGGAGGAGAGTGGCCTCTTCCCCAAACTTCTCCCTGTCCTGTGCTCCTCCCTCAGGCCATAATTCCGAGCCCTGGGCCGCTGCGCTGAAGTGGCAGGAGTATGAGCTGCTGTGCCCCAACGGGGCCCGGGCTGAGGCCAACCAGTATGAAGCCTGCAACTTGGCGCAGATACCATCCCATGCTGTCATGGTGCGGCCAGACACCAACATCTTCACTGTGTACGGACTGCTGGACAAGGCCCAGGTAAGCCCTGGACATTCCTCCAGCAACTATCCTATTTCCTTCATCATTAATTTTTCCTTTTCAACTGGACCATTCTTATCAACATCTCTGTGGCAGATGCCTGGTGGAGAATGCCGGGGACATTGCCTTCGTTAATAACACATTTGTATTTGTTATTCTTTTTGCCATCTGTAAAAATCAAACTAACCCTCTTGGTCTCACAGGCTCTTATAACCCACTCCCTTTGAGAGCAGAACTCCTCCAAAGGGTTACCTCTATTCTGGAGTCATCAATCCTCTCCTTCAGTTCTCTCTTAAGAATGGAGACTATTCCAGACAGACCCTACCATGGCCCTCAAGCTGTCCTTGTCAAAATCACAGTGACCTGTGTTGCTAAATCCAGCAGCTGCTTCTCGATCCTCATTGTGCCTGACTTCCCTGTAACACTGGCTACAGCTCCCTCCTCCTGAAAATTCAAGTCCCTCCCCTAGAAGGGGGTCCCAGGTCCCCACACCTGCCTGGCTCTCCTTCTACCTCTCTGGCCTCTCCTTCCCAATTCCTCTCCTGGTTCCTGCTCACCTCCCTGGCATGTAAATAAGGATGTAAATAAGTCCTAAGCCCTCTTCTCTGTCTACACTTATCCCCTCATTAATCTCATCTTGCCTCATGTCGTTAATGACCATCTGTACACAGATGGCTCCTAAATGTACATCCTCAGCCCTGATTTCAATCCCATCTTTCCATCCCAAACTGACATGGTTAACATGCCTACTTGATACTTCCCTCTGTATTTCTAACAGGCATCTCCAACTGATCAAGTCCTCCTTCCTCCTCCAGTTGCCTGCTGCAGTTAACAGCAACTGTTGTCTTTCCATTTCCTCAGAAGTCATCTCTGACTTGTGCTCTACATCCTGTCCATCCACAGTTTGTTACTTCCAAAATGCATCTAGATTTTGAGCCTAGCTGTCCAAGGAGCCCCTGGTTTCAAACCTCCAACCCTCTTCCCTCCTCCATTGATTTAGGTGGAAACGGTGCTCTCTGCCCACCAGCACCACGGAATTCCAGAGACACTGGCTCTTCAGGCCTGTTCCCAAACTAAAATTTTATGTTCTCCACTTGTCTTCCCCATGGAGTCCCTCCATCCCAGGAGTTCCTTACTCCAGGCCCGTGGGCTTTCCCTGGAGTCTCTAAACCCTCTGAGGTAATGTGGAAAGAATTCTGTGCACATGCATTTTTCTGGGAAGAAGGCCGACAGCTCTCATCAGATCTTCAAGAGGATCTGAGTCCCCTCAAAAAAAGATTGATAGCCACTTACTTCTCCTTCCCCCTTTGATTATATTTATCAGCTGACAGACATTTATGCCTGATCTCCAGATGTCCTTTATTCATGTGTTTATAGGTTCTCACACTACTTCTGGTCTTCTTAATAGCTCTTTCAGGCTGTTCACAGCACATTCAATGCAAGGATTCCCAGCAAGGAATTGAATACAGCACCATTGCCTGGACACTGGAGAAGGGGGAGTTGATCAGTGAAGATATCCTCAACTCACCTATTATTTTATTACCGGTGACAATCTTGATGAGATTATTTTGGTTTGTAGGAAAAGATACCCCTAAGATACATCAAGAAAACAGTATCCAAAAAGTTGAAATATGCTGAGCAAGCTTAGCAAAAATTTAGTAATCTGATCCACACCATAGCTCATTTCTGGGTCTTCTTGCTTCTGTTCTTCATCCAAGAAGTGGTTTGGTGTAACTTCTTGAACCACTGTCTTAAGGTGATACCTCTAGACATAGATTTTCCCAAGCCCCTTCCATGACAGAGGCCCATAAGTGGTCAAGCTGATGGCTTCAAATCAGAATCTTGGTACCCTGAAGTTACTTGCTCTTTGGGTCTCCTGTAACCCTCTGTAAGCCTGGATAAAAAGCTGGTTGCTTGCGGTGCTTCCAGGACCTGTTTGGAGACGACCACAATACAAACGGGTTCAGAATGTTTGACTCCTCCAAATACCATGGCCAAGACCTGCTTTTCAAGGATGCTACAATCCGGGCAGTGCCTGTAGGGGAGAAAACCTCATACCTTGACTGGCTGGGGCCTGACTACGTGGCAGCTCTGGAAGGGATGCTGTCTCAGCAGTGCTCGGGCACAGGTAGGGCCCTGTCACATCCCCCTGGCATTACTTAGACCCTTTCACCCTAAAACCTTGAGAGCTGAGGGCACTCTAGGTCTCAGGCCAGCCTGTGTTTCACCTACCATTCAGGGGAAGAGTTCTGGGAGGGTCTAAACAGGGAAACTGCAGACAATTCTGGCAGGAACTGGCCATGTCACCCAAATAGCCCTGGATAATGAACATAAATGCTAAAAAGGATATTCCAAAGAGGATCTGAGGTAACGACATACATATTCATGTAGTATAATTTGGACGGGAATGAATATGTACAGAAACCAAGAGAACAGATAATTGTAAAAGGGTAGATAGAAAGAGTGGGCTGGAGCGAGCCGAGCACCCAGAAACCCAGCCGCCCACAGTCCTGCGTGCAAGCAGAGGGGCGGTGCCAGGGCTTCCAGGTCTTCCTGGTCCCAACTGTCCCTTCTTCCCCAGCGGCTGCCCAGCCCCCAGGTCCCCAGCTGCCACTGCTGCTGCCGCTCTTTACTGGCCTCCTCCTGCATGCCCTCTGAGCGCCACTCCGGCCAGCTGGCCTCGCGACCTGCTAGGAACCGCAGCTGAGGCCAGTCTGTGCAGGGCCTTGGCTGACACTGTCCTGAGAAGCGTCGCGTGCTGGAGAGGAATGGGAGGAACCACGCACAGAGCTCCCCAGAACTCCTGCTCTGACCCAATGAGAAGTTTCTGGAATGGAGATGAAGGCTAAGGCAAAGCCCCCTCCCTCCCGCGGAGCCACCCGCCCCCAGCCGCCTGGCCCTGGCCACCTGAGGCGGCTGGCCCGATGCCCAGTCACGCCGCCCAAGCTGGCAGCGCCTCCCTGCCAACCTGCAGCCTCCCACCTGGAGCCGGTGGCTGGCTGCGGAGAAGGCCGGTCGCCAAGGAAACCGCTGAGCCCGGCTTCCCACGCGGCCCTCTGCTGCGCAGCGGCCTGGGGACCTGAGAGCGCCTGCTAGGCCAGCTGCCCAGAGGACGCTGCGCCTCCACCCCTGCTCCCGAGGGCACCACCTCCTTCCCACACTTCTGAACGAGCCGCTGGTCGCCTCAGCCTTTTGTCCTTGTCTTCTGAGGCTCCAGTGGGCGTGTGGGCAGCTGATTCTGCACGGCCCTGGAGGGAGAGCAGAGCTGGACCGTAGGGGTGACACCCTCAAGGGACCCTCAGAAGAAGGAAATGCTTCTCAGTAAGGGATTAGTTGGTGGGGGGCTTGATGCAGGTTTTGGGGCTGTAATCCTGCCTAAAAACACATCTGTTGGTGAATCCAGTTCCATCCCAGGGCAAAGCCCATCAGATGGAATCCACTCCTGAGATTCCTCTTCTGGGCTCAGTCTCAGATTATCTTCTCTCCCTGCCCCACTGTGGTTCCTCTAACCCCTCAGCCTATTTCTGGACACCTGCTGCTGCTGTTTACTACAAAATGAAGGAGCAGGATGTGGTCCAGGTAGCCCACAGGGGGGAGATCCTCTGAAGAACAGGGTGAGGACCTGCCATTCTCTCACCCTAGTAAGCTCCATCTTCTCCCTTAACTTTGTACCTATGGGGTCCAGGGCCCATCCGCTCCAAAGAAAGGGTTCTCAATTTCTGACCCCTGTGAGAGTAAGCAGAAAGAGTGTGGAGAGAGTCCTGTCTCCACTCCACTTTGCCATGGTTCTCTGAGGAGCCAGAAAAAGTTTTCCAGAACTCCAAGCTTACTCTGAATTTTGCTCCCTGAAAAAAAGAAAAAAAAAAAAAGAAGAAAGGAAGAAGAAACGAGAGCAAACAGCTCTCATCAGCAGACTGAGAGCCGCGTGGGCCTGGAGCTATTTGTATCCTGGTCTGCGGGGGCCTTGGGGATGCTGATGACAGGCCAGGTTCCTGGTGGTTCGCCCCCACCTGTGGGCGCTGGGCTTATCCCTTACATGTCTCAGCAGTGAAGAAGGCCCTGGCAGCATCCTGGTTATAGCCACAGCATCCTGAGGAGTCCTGGCCACCATGCTAGGGCAGCCCTTGTCCGCTGCAAGAGGCCAGAAGGAGCTAGGCCTCCTACCTTGGTAACCTCTTCACTGGAGAGAGAGTGTGATTCTTCTTAGACCCGATGATTGTTTGATTTTTTTTTTTAAGGGAACTTTGTGCAGTGAGAAGTCTATGTCTCTGTGGCTACTCTGGACTAGCGTACCACCCAATGTGGTGCCATATACTGTGTGCTATGGAAGGTGTGATTTGCATGAGTGACGATCTGATTGTCAGGTGATAGTAAGGGCTGTGTTACTGCTCATGAAAGATGTTGGTTTGTTTTTTAAATAAAATCAAACAACCCTGCACACGCAGAGGCTTGAATTCTGATAGAAACTTTCTGCTACTGATTCATTTTGTTTCCTTGGGTACTCAGAGGCCTGCGTGCCCAGACCCA
This sequence comes from Spermophilus citellus, assembly GCF_964194105.1. Taxonomy (NCBI): domain Eukaryota; kingdom Metazoa; phylum Chordata; class Mammalia; order Rodentia; family Sciuridae; genus Spermophilus; species Spermophilus citellus. Next base: position 111,537,393 of record NC_138188.1, on the reverse strand, counting down.
CTATCCTGCCTCACCCAGAATGGCAGATTCCACTCAGAGGCCTGTTATCCAAGAACCAAAATCAAGGACCATTCTGGGCCTCCAGCCAGCAAAACCCCCAGCTTCCTGCTCCCATCTGGACTGCTTCTCTGACCCCCACAGTGCCTCAGCCATCCCCAGCACATTCCAGCTGCTTCCACCCACTCAGCCCCTTGGGTGTCCTGTCCGCTCTCCGGGGACTGGGTACAGAGGAGGATATAAACTTCTCCACTGCCCCTTGTCTTGTGTCACTAAAATAAGCCACCCACACCCTGGGTGCTAACTCACTGGTGGGGGAGAAAGAGAGGAGCGGATCTCTAAGTCCTCACAGTGGGTGCTCTCTGGCCTGTACTGGAGTATAGATGGGCCCTGCTTGGTCAGAGTCTGAACCCTGCCATCCCTCAGGGAGTGGAGGTTTTTGTACTCCCCTCTCCCTTGACTCCTGTCCATTCTGTCCCACCATCATTGTAGCCTCTCACACAGCTAGATTTTACCTGCTAATGAACACAGGCCATTTCCCATTGGTGTGTACAGTGAGAAGATATTCCTGAAGGAGCATTTTGTAGAAGATTGACAAAATGCTACAATTTTTTTAAAAAAAGATATCTCAATTTGGAAAAAAAAATAATTGGATCACTTACCTAGGATTGAGGGAATTTGAATTCTAGTCTATGTCTGCTATTCACCTTGAGCAAATATTTGCTCCTCCCTCAATCTCAGTTCCCAAATCTATCCAATGGGAAGTTTGAATGGTCCCTTGGTGGTTTTTGCTCTACCAGGTTTTATAAGTCAGTCTTCCTAGGGCTGCTTCTGGCTGGTACTGAAGTGCAGAGGACCAGGTGGGCTCCTTCATTTCTCCTTCCCTGGTTGGCACTACCAACCCTGAAGCTGTTTCCCAGCTGAGAATCATTATATGCCAGGAGCTCTTGCACTCCTGTGTGTGTCAGATCACGTCAAGGGCTTGTTGAAACAGATTGCTGCTCCTACCCACTCTTCTCAGTTTTCCATTCTGTGGGTCTGGGGCGGGGGCAGGGGTGTCCCCGAATTAACATTTCTGTCAAATTCTCAGGTGATGCTGATGCTGTGGGTCCATCCACCTTGCTTTGAACAACTGTTTAAGGCACCGTGAGCTCACACACAGTGAGGACATCAACAGGTGCCTCTCCCAGTGGAGTCCAAGGCTTAGGTGGGGAAACGGAGTGGTTGGGACCCTTGTGGAAGAAGCTAGGCCCTGCCCAGGGGACCTGTGGCTTGGGGAGGGGTGTCTCCACAGGGAGAGGTAGGATGGGCAAGAAGATGTTGAGGGCCACAGCTGAGTCGGGATGACGCATGGCATTTTTGCCAGAAGTAGTGGTTGAGAGGTGACGCCAGCGAGCCATTAAGATGATGACTTTTGAATTCTCACGGAGTTCTCGTTGAGTTCCGGTTGAGCTCTCACGGGGATTCCTGAAGAGTTCCCAGTTGGTTGGTGAAGTTCCGGTGGTGGGAGTTCCGGTTGGTGTGGTGTGTTCCTGGAGGAGCCTCGTGGGTGTCGTTCGGGAGAGTTCCCGGGGAGCATGTGTGGAGTTGGTGGAGTTCAGAAATAAAGTTTGTTCCTGCTTGAGTGGCTCCTGATTTGTGCCCAGCCAGACTGCGGCAAGAAGGTGCTTGAGCAGCTGTGGATTCAACAAGCTGCAGGAGAGGGACAGCATGCAGTCACCACTCTTTCCCAGGCTCTCTCCTTCCTCTGGCCCTGGCCACAGTATTCCCCACCCTCAGCAGCCTAAATCGGGTTTTTAGGAAGAAGGGAGAATCCAAATATTAGACTAGGAAGGATGTGTGTGGTCAGAATATACCTCTTCCATCTCCTTCTTGGCTTGGAAGTCTCCAGAAACCTCTAATTCAGCAGAAAATCCAAACTGTATTCTCTACTGTGGCCAACCTTTAGGACAAAGAGATGGATGTAAAGGGCCTGGTGGCTTGCTGGGTAGGGTGTTCTTAGCCAAGATCCCAACCCAAACAACTATGAGGCCCACTCTGCCACTGACCCACTCACTTCTTTCCTTCTTCCTCCTAACAGACCCCAACTCTGTTCAGAAGGGCAATGTGCCCACCTAAAAGCATTAATTTGTGGGACCAGACAGTTGAGTTCTGGCTGAAGGAAATGATGTGCTTTGGGGGACACATGCGTGGTGTGGGTTTCAAGAAGTCTATTCAGGAGGAACAAATTGGGCAAGCATAGCCCTTCACCCCTGAGCCCTTCTTTTCTTCCTTCCTGGAAAGCAGACGTGATAGCTGATAAATGCAGCAATTACCTTGCTATATGAGGCAACAAGCAAAGGAAAAGGACAACGTGGAGGGGAGAGATGAGCACTCGAGTCAAGTGGCAGTACCCAGGCCTCCAGTGATCTAATCTGGATTCCCTAGCTGCCAATTCGAGTTTCCTCTTGTTTCCCCTGAAAACATCCTGAACGAATACAAGTGGTAATGGTGGAGAGAGTGAGATAGGCCAGAGGGCTCCTAAATTCTTGGCCTGGCCTTGTGACTTGTGTGGGACTCCGGAGAAGTCACTGCCACCTCAGGGACATGTTTCCTCATATGTGGGAATGAACCTAAAGGCCTCCAGGGCCTCCTTATGCCCTGTGTGGCCATTTTCAAGGGCCAGAGCTGGTCCCAGCTGGGAGTTCCAGGACAGGGGATGGGGGGACTTTAGGGATGGGTCAGGAAGTCACCTTAGGAATGTGTGACATCCTGGAACTGGTGTCTTATCAGTGTCTAGATGAAAGGAGTACAGAATTTGAGTTATAATTAGTCCAGTTATAAGACTTTTAAAATCCCAAAGAGGAATCATTTCTAAGTATCTCCTTGACCTTGACCCTGGGGTTCTTATTTGTCCCCATTAGAAGCCGTGGGAAAGCTCTGCAGACCTGTCCCCAACCCCATACCTTGTGAGTCAGGTGGGACTGGCTGTTGGAGCTGCAGCAAAAGCCTGAGACCCTTGGGATTTGGTCATGGGTCAACCTCTGTGATACATGAACCAACTTAGGCCTGGTTCTGGGGAAAGTACACGGCTTGAGTTTGGAGAAGGAGGAGGAAATCTGGGTACTGTGAGCAAAGAATTAAAGAATGGGAAATGGAGGAAGGGGCCCCAAAGCCCACCTTCCTCTACTCTGGCCCAGTCTCAGCCTGTCCTGGATAGATCCCCAAAACACCTGCTGGTTCTGTGAGCTCTCTGAGAAGTAGCAAGTATGGGGTCCCACAGTGTCACTGAGAAGAAGAAACCAAAAAGCACTTTGTGAAGGCACCTTTGGACAGACATTGTCCCAAAGTGACAGTGACTGGTGAGGGTGACAGAGGTTTTCATGATCACGCTGGTATGCACCATCTCAGGAGTACACATTCAACCTCTGCAGAGACAACTTGGGAACCTCAATAAAACAGGGCTGATTGGCCTGTCAGACCCCAGGATTCTGTCTGCTTCCTCCTTCCCTTCCTGTCTCTCTGGAAGGCCTCCTCCAAAGCCCCAAGCCCACCCCTGGATGGAATCACCGTACCCTAGTCAACCAACCTCTGACTTGTGACATGCCTCAAAGGCAGAGGAAACCTTGCCTTTGAATATAGTAAAATAGGTTCACCACATCTCTTTCCTTAGCAAAAAGTTGTATGTGTATGTGTTGGGACAAGAGAGGATTGTAATCATAAAGGTGAAAGTTCCTCTCCCTTTGTTTTTTGAAAATAAGCCTTTCAGTGAAACTACTCTGTGTGACACTATAGAGGTGGACACGTCATTTGTCCAAACTCACAGAATTTCTAATATCAAGAGTGAACCCTAATATAAACTATGGGCTTTGGGTGACAACAATGTGTCAGTGTAGAGTCATCAACTGTAACAAAGGCACCACTCTGGTAGGGGTATTGGTAATGGGGGAGGCTGTGCATGTGTGAAAACAGAAGCCAGGTGGGAAAGCTGCTTCATTTTGCTGTGAATCTGTAACTGCTCTTTAAATAGACAAGTCTGACTTTAAAAAAAAAATTAAACAAGATCAAGGCATGGTGGCACTCGCCTGTAATCTCAATGACCCAGGAGACTAAGGTAGGAGGAACATAAGTTCAAATCCAGCCTCAGCATCTTAGCAAGGCTCTATCTAAAATAAAAAATTAAAAGGGCTGGGGATGTTGCTCAGTGGTAAGTGCCTCTGGGTTCAATCCCCAGTACAAAATAAATAAATTAATTAAACAAGCCTTGCCTGGCTAAAGTATAGACTAAAGTCCAACAAAGAGAATGACAACCTCTAGGACCATCGGTGTTCCCCTCCCCTTCCCCACTTCCAAAGTGAGTAGATTGTCACAGTTATGATTATCTGACTGTGCATTCCTCTCCAGCAACTGTGACCTTGTCTTCCTTGACCTCAATAACTAGTGACTGGATCAACCCAGCACCAAGCCCAGGTCCCACACCGGCTGGGATTCTCTCAGGCCCACACACCTCTGGCTCATTTCTTCAGTCTTCTGCCTGGCCCAGTGACACCCTATAAGGAAAGTCAAGTCCCTTGCAGAGTGGCAGGCCATTAGCAAGACCCACTAGACTCCAGCAGGAAGTTGAGCAGATGAATCCATGGGGACAACTAGTCACATCTTTGGATTTGAACTTGGAAATTTTACAGCATAGGGGTGAGGTCTCCTCCCAGCCCCTTATCCAGACTGCCCCAGGGAAAAAGCTGTCCCCTGGGCATGTGTGGCACCACTGGGAAGGAAGGCCACCAACCCCTGGAGAGAAGCCTCAAGTGTCCTGGGAAACAAGGTTCTGCAATTAAATGGGGCAATACAGTGACCTCTTTTGCTATAGGAATTTTTTTTTTTTAAGAAAAATGAACCAAAATTGGACCTACAACAGAGGTTGGATAAATGGCCAAGACAGAGGTGTGAGGATGTTCACCTGAAGTTTTGAGAACAATAAAATACTGGAAACATTCTAAATGCTCCCACCATCAGGCTGGACAAATGAAAGACGGTTTATACTTCCATTTGCAATGGATAGTTTGAAACCATTAAATGGAGGGTAGAGTTATATTTACTGAGGTAGAAAAATTCCTTTGACAGATTGTTGAATAAAAAGAGCAGGTTATGAAACAGTATATGGCCCCATTACCATAAAATCTCTCTCTCTCTCTCTCCCTCTCCCTCTCTCTCTCACACACACACACACACACACACTCACAGAGCCGTCTGGAAATCTGTTCACAAAACTGTTAACAGTAGCTCTCTCCAGTTGGTGGAATTTAAGGGCAGTTTCTACTTTCTTTAAACTTTATTTTTAGTTTCTTTAAACTATATATTTTGAATTTTTAAAAAATCTTCATAGTTAATTGCCAGGCGCAGTGGCACACGCCTATAATCCCAGCAACTCAGGAGGCTGAGAGACAGGAAGATCACAAGTTCAAGGTCAAACACAGCAACTCAGTGAGACTCTGTCTCAAAAGAAATAAAAAGGTTTGGGGGTGTCGCTCATTGGTAGAGGGTACCTGGGTTCAATCCCCAGTACTGCAAAAATACATTCATACCTATAAAATAGTTAATCATTTTCATTTTGGAATAGGTAAATAAACAAGCAAACAAAAATAAAATCTTCCACTGTCCCAATCATGGTCCCCATTATGTCCTCTCAACTTTGTCTGAGCCATTCCGTGTTCCCTCAATGAGGAGGCCCAGCAGGTTGTGGGAGAAGCCCAAGCTTGGAACTACTGGATTCCAGCTGTGGATGTGTCTCTGCTGCCAGCTGTGTGACCTTCAAGAAGCCGGTCTCCAACATCTGTGATGTCTGTGGTCCTGAGCTCATGACTTCTGCCAGGCTCTGGGAAGACAGGGAACAAAGAAAGAGAAGTCTAGGAGGCTGAGGCCATCCTCACATCAGTGGACTGAAATCCACGCTCAGTTAAATCAGCTACAGGTGCCCAGGCATCTGTTGAGAGGAGCCAGAGGAACTGGGCACAGGATCAAACAGACTGCTCAGGCAAGATGGGGACACAGAATGTCTCCTCCAGGCCCCTCCACCCCCACCCTTCACACTCAGCTTATTCGCATTCTTGGATGCAGGGTGCTCCCACCCCCACCCCCACCCCCTTCTCCCTGGTTCATAGGCTCCTGCAGGATGCTGGAGCCAGGAGGAACCTCAGGGAATTGGCTTTTCCAATCAATGCATCCCACTCCCTCATCTTGTAGAAAACCAAGGCCACAGAGGACAGGACTCTCTATAGATGGGGACTTTGCCAACATGGCTCCAAAACTGAACCCAGACTCTGGTTCCCCACTCTAACACAGGGTACAGGGACCAGCACACTCTAGTGTCTTCCCTTCTACCAGGTTCCCAGCCCAATTCACCACCTGGAAAACTTTTAACGGTTGTGCCACAGCTGTGTGCCTGAGGTCCTCATTGCCAGCTGGCCAAAAAGTGACCCAATGCCAAAATCCCACTTTACTTGCTGTTCCCAGGATATTTCCTGGTACCAACTGTCATAGGTTCATTTGCACCGAAAACGCACTAACCCAGATCTTGGGAGAGGAGCAAAACTCCATGCAGCAGAGTTATCCTGCCTCGAGGCACCAGGACCCGGCCTTTATATCCCTACATCAAGCCTCCATTTGACAATGGTCTAGGGGTAGCCTGTGATTAAGCAAGGTGGCTCTCTTCAGTTGAGTGCAAGTCTCAGAGAGAAACACAGCTGGGCCCCATCACCACCAAAACACCCAGCGTCTGGGAGAATGAGGGCCTCAGTCCTGGAGGGGCAGCCCCCTGCAGGGGTTCTGGATAGTGCACCACAGCAGCCCCTATGTAATCTCTCTGCCAGAAATTCCATGGCCAGCCAACAGTGGGGTCGAAAAAATCCGGTTGACGGAATGGCAGCTATTATGCATACAAACAACAATAAGTGTTGGTGAGGATGTGGGGAAAAAGGTACACACATACACCGCTGGTGGGACTGCAAATTGGTGCAGCCAATATAGAAATCAGTATGGAGATTTCTTGGAAAATTGGGAATGGACCACCATTTGACCCAGCTGTCCCTCTCCTCGGTCTATACCCAAAGGACTTAAAAACAGCATACTACATGGACACAGCCCCATCAATGTTTGTTTATAGCAGAACAATTCACAATAGCTAAACTGTGGAACCAATCTAGATAACCTTCAATAGATGAATGGATAAAAAAAATGTGGCATATGTACACAATGGAATATTACTCAGCAGTAAAAGAGAATAAAATCATGACATTTACAGGTAAATGGATGGAATTAGAGAAGATAATGCTAAGTGAGGTTAGCCAATCCCCAAAAACCAAGTGCCGGATGTTTTCTTTGATATAAGGAGGCTGATTCATAGTGGGATAAGGAGAGGGAGCATGGGAGGAATAGAAGAACTCTAGATAGGGCAGAGGTGTTGGAGGGGGAAGAGAAGGGGCCTGGGGTAATTAATGATGGTGGAATGTGATGATCATTAACTATCCAAAGTACACGTATGAAGACATGAATTGGTGTGAATATACTATGTATACAACCAGAGATACGAACAATTGTGTTCTATATGGTAATAAGAATTGTAATGCATTCTGCTGCCATATATAAATTTTAAAAATTTACATAAAAAATCCAGCTGACTAAAGCCCATGCATTAACAGGGCTAGTTCCTTGACTTGCAGAGCCATCACCTCAGTCTCTGCCTTTCTTTTATACATGGCTACTTCATGGGTGTGTGTACATGTGTCACATTTCTCCTTTTTCTAAGGACACCAGTCATGTTGGATTTGGGCCCACCCTAAAGAACCTCGGCTCAACCAATTACATCTGCAATAACCTTATTTCTAAGGTCATGTTCTTAGGTAGTGGGTGTTAGACCTTCAAAATATGATTCTTAGGGGGACACCAGTCAACCCATAACAGTTTGCTATTTTAAAATGGATCAGGGCTGGGTACAGAATGCCCTGAGTCTCTGGGCCATCCCCTTGGTTCCTACCCCTGCCAGTACTAAAATATCAAATAGATGGTATTTGGCTGAGAAACTGGAGCCCTATCCCAGCCCCAGGTGAGCTCTGACCCTCCACTTGCCTTCCCTCTGCAAACAGAGAATGGGGCAGGGACAGACAGTTCTGATCTGCAGATGAACCAGCTTGAGTTCTCCCTGGTGCCAGCTGTGGCACAGCTGGGGGGGCGGGGAGGGTCAGCTTTCCCAACGCCAGGCTGTGTGCATGGGGCTCAGTGCCCTGGGGCGTGCTCAGGCCCCACTCCCACTCCCTCACCGCCTTCCTTTCTGACCCCAAGTGCTCCAGCTCCAGCATGTGCCCTAGGAGTGTTGCCTCTCAGAACCCAGTTCAGTCATCGTAGACTGGAAAGGAAGCAAAGGCACGTGGCACCTCCCAAGGAGGTCGCCTTTTGTACTCCAGCTGTCAACATCTGGGGGCCGTGATTAGTATTACCTGTCCTCCAGGATTCGGAATCGAGGCTCTAAGACGGAGGGACTTACAGGGATTTGAAAGCTGGCACAGTCAATCCCAGAGCATGGTGGTGGCAAATCTGCACTAGGTCATGCTGGGAAGTCAGTATTCACCATGGGTCTAGCTGGGCCACCTGCCTGCCATCTCCAGGACAGCCTGACCAAAGTCCAAGTACAATTGCCTTTATCTCCTCTGCTGCTGATCTCCATTTTCATCTCAGGGCCACTAGTCAGGAGGCCCCTCTGAGCAGGAGGCCTGAGCTGCACTTGTGGGAGTGAGGTTGGTCACTGATAGCAGAAGTGCTGGCCATGCAGATCGTGTCTCTAACACTAAGCTTATCTTGAGAGGACAGAATTCCCCAGCACTGCTCTTCAGCCTGCACCGCTGCCTGGCTGAGCCTTGGGAGGGAGGGAGATCCCTTTCCTCTCTTGCCAGGGTTCCAGGATGCAGAGTGGTGCTGCCTGCCTTCAGCCCTCCTGGCAAGGGGTCTGGCCTTACAGCACAACATGGGTCTGGCTGAGGAGGAGTGACCTGCAGGACTGGAAAGGGCCACCTGCTCCAGCTAATGGCTTGTTTAGTTATTTCTTTCATTAAAGACACCAGCCCTGTGCGAGTGTGTGGGCAGGAACCCATGTGTGTGCAAAGGTCCTGAGTACATGTGTGAGCATGTACACCCTCATGTCCAGACGTCTTTTCCTGCAGGACAGAGGAGCTGGATCCTGTGCAGAAGATGACAGGAAACATCCTCACCCACAGAGGTTTCAGGACTCAAAAGTTTGGAAACCCTCACTTTTTTGTTCCACCTCCATTTCCATCAGAGGATGAAGAACATTCCCCCACCCCAGTGCAGGGGAGGGTACCCAAGGCCTCCCACATGTTAGGCAAATGCTGTATCACTGAGTCACAGCCCCGGCCTGAGGAACTTTTTAAAAACCAGCCTTCCTCTTTCCACGCCAAACTCCATTTCTTCTGAGATCTCATCAAGGTGTTGGGTGGAGGGTGCAATGACATATATTTGCTTTGCAGTCTTCTCTTAAGCAGCCTTAGTTTTTTTTTTTAATTGTGGTATAAAATTTACTATTTTTTAATTAAAAAAATTTAGTTGTCAATGGACCTTCATTTTTAAAATTAATTAATTAATTAACTTATTTATTTTTATGGGGTGCTGAGAATTGAACCTAGTGTCTCACACATGCTAGGCAAGTGCTCTACCACTGAGCTACAACCCACCCTAAAATTGACGATTTCAACCTTTTTAAGGGTACAGTTGTATGGCGTTAAGTACATTGTCGTACAATCATAACCACCATCCATCTCCAGAACTTTCTCATCCCCGATTGCAACTCTGACCCACTGCTTTCCCCTCCCTTCAGCCCTGGACAACACCATTCCACTTTCTGCCTCTATAATAATGACAACTCTAGGTACCTCACATGATGATCATATAGTATTTGTCTTTTCATGACTGACCTATTTCACTTAACATGATGTCCCCAAGGTTTACCCATGTTGTAGCATGCATCAGAATCTCCTTCCTTTTTAAGGCTGAATAATATTCCTTTGCAGGGATAGACCATGCCTTCTCTTTCCTTTCATCTTGGACACTTGAGTTGCTTCTACCTCTTTTTTTAAAATATTTTTTTAGTTGGACCTTTATTTTATTTATCTATTTATATGCAGTGCTAAGAATCAAATCCAGTATCTCACACATGCTAGGCAAGCACTTTACCACTAAGCCATAACCCCAGCCCTGCTTCCACCTCTGAAATGCTGCTGTGTTCACAAGTGTACTGATAGATATCTGTTCAAATCCCTCCTTTGAAGTATTTGTGTATATACCCAGAAATAGAATTGCTGGATTCTATGGTAAGTCTATATTTAATTTTTTGAGGAATCACCACACCGTTTTACACAACAGTTACAGCATTTTACATTCCCACCAACTACACAAGGGTTTTGATTTCTCCACATTCTAATCAATATTGGTTTTGTTTCTGTTTTTGCAGTGCTGGCTTTGGGACCCAGGGCCTTGAACATGCTGGGTGAATGCTCTGTCTCTGAGCTGCACCCCCAGCCGCTGTGATTTCCCTTTTTGTAGTAGCCTTCCTAATAGACAGGAGGGCATTTCTCATTGTGATTTTGATGTATCTATCCCTAATGATTAATGATGTTGAACATCTTTTCATGTGGCGCCAACTAAATGTAGATCTTCTTTGTGCGGTGTCTACATTTTTAAGTCTCCTCATCTCAATGCCCTGAAGGTTGTCATTTGGGACTATTTTCTCTTTGAGATTTTGTGTGTCCCATCAGGCCTGGACTTGCTCCCAGTGGAGACATGTTTGTGTGAGTGGGAAGTGGGAAGGAAAAGGAGCCAAAAAGAGAGATCGTGCCCAGCCTTGGAACCACCTGGGGAAGTTCGATATCAGGGATTTCAAGTCTACATCCTGAGAAATCCAGAAACCCAAGCTGAACTGGGTCTGAATCTTTGTGACTCCAGCTCAGTGGCTTGGGGCTCCCTAAAATAGAAGTTCTGGTTTTGAGGGGGCTTTTTCTGGGCTGAGAGGACACAGACCTTGTTCCTGGAGCGAGAATGTGCAGCGCCTGCATCCAGAACTGCCTGGGGCCCCAGGTGCTTGCAGTTTCCTCGGAGATTTTACTGTGTGCTGGCCACATGACACCGATCATCACAGGGGCACCCTTTCTGCTGATAGGAAAGATTATAATCATGATTGAAACCGCAAGGCGGGTGTACAGGCCAAGCATATTATCTGTTGCAGTTCAGAGTGTATCAGAGCAGCACCCTATAAGGCCCTTCCTTCACCCCTGGGCCCACTTCCTGTCCTCTCCGCCTCCCCAGGTATCCATTCTGTTGTTTAATGTCACCCTTGCAAACCTGTGAAACTTGTGTGTTTTCATGTGAATGTGTCTTCAACTGATATACATTATCCTGTGCAAATAAATTGCATTCTCTTTCTCACTTTATTTTTTAATCTAATACTATGTTTATTAAAATTATTTTTAGTTGTAGATGGACATAACAATATTATTTTTTATTTATTATGTGGTGCTGAGGATCGAACTCAGTGCCTCACATGAGCTAGGCAACGGCTCTACCACTGAGCCACAACCCCAGCCCTAAACACTTATGTTTTAAAAATCAATTCATAATCGCATGTATTTCTAATTCATAGACGATTTCATCCTGACTTTCACATCTGAGAGTTGTACAATCAGGTGCTGCCATCTCTTGATACACTTGATACACCCTCAAAATCACTAACTAAATTTATCAGATCATCTATACCTTTTCTTTTTCTTTCTTTCTTGTTTTCTATTTTAACTAAAATTATTGAGTTGTTTCTTCCTGTAGCTCTATCAGGGGTGTGTGTGTGTGTGTGTGTGTGTGTACACATATACCTAACAATAGTCTTAAAATATGTAAAAATAACAATTTCATCCATAAAAGGAACGGAATCTATCATTTGTAACATTGAGGATGGAATTGGGGGAAATTAAGTTAAGTGACATAAGCCAGGCACAGAAAGAAGCTTGCTGTGCATATCTTATATATATATATATATATATGTGTGTGTGTGTGTGTGTGTGTATTTCATATATGTTCATATATATTATATATTTGTTTTTCTTTTGTCTTTCCTTTTATTATTATTTTTGCAGTGATTGGGATTGAACCCAGATTTTCAAGGATCACCATGCTAGCTAGACAAGTGCTCTACCACTGAGCCACACTTTAAGATTTTACATATATTTTAAAATTATGAGGTTTTATTTTATGAATTAACAATGAAAAAAACTTCTCAATTACAAAGGACATGTTCACTATAGGAAAAAAATGAAATACATAAAAGAACAAAGTAAATGTTAAAAATGATAATGTGTATGCTAAGTGGTTGGTTTCAAACGCTAATTTTCTGTAATATATATATGTACATATATATATTTTAAAGAGAGAGAGAGAGAGAGAGAGAGAGAGTGTTTTTTAATATTTATTTTTTAGTTTTCGGCAGACACAACATCTTTTTTTGTATGTGGTGCTGAGGATCGAACCCAGCGCGGCGTGCATGCCAGGCGAGCGCGCTACCGCTTGAGCCACATCACCAGCCCTGTAATATATTTTTATTTTTAATTGGTAGATAGTGATTGTACATATTTATGTGTACAATGTGACATTTCAATGCATGTATACCATGTGTACTCATCAGATCATGGTAACTAGCAAATCTATTACCTTAGACATTTATCTTCATCATTTCATTTTTTGGGTATGGGAATTTATCCCGAGTGCTTTATCACTGAGCCACATCCCAAGTTCTTTTTATTTGATATTTTGAGACAGAGTCTCACTAAAATAGATGAGGTTGGCTCAAACTTGTGATCTTCCTACCTCAGTTTCCTGAGATGCAAGATTAGAGGTATGTGCCACACCATTCCTGACCATTTACCATTTCTTTGTATGGGCAACACCCAAAATCTTCTCTATTATTTTGAAATACTCAGTTAATTGTTGGCAGCCATAGCTATTCCACTGTGCTCCAGAACATTAAGAAGTTATTCCTCCTGGACAGCTGCACCTCTTACCCATCAGCCCTCCTCTCTCCAGCCCTCCACCCACACACTTCTGAGGCTGAGGACTGCTGTTCTATTCTCTTCTTCTTTGTGATATATTTTTTAGCTGGCACAGATGTGAAAACATACAGCATGCTTTTTTCTGTGCCTGGCTTATGTCACTTAAACATAATTTCCCCCAATTCCATCCTCACTGTTGCAAATGATAGATTTCATTCCTTTTATGGCTGAAGTTGTTGTTTTTACATATTTTAAGACTACTGTTAGGTACCTACATTTTTGTGACCATTTATATATGTTTGTGACCATTTTACCATATCGTATGTCCTTCTTTGTCAATATGTTGGGTTTTACCTTAAATTATATTTTATTAGGGTTTTTTATTTTTCCTTTGAGATGGAGTCTTCCATGTTGCCCAGACTGGCCTCAAATTCCTGGGCTCAAGCAATCCTCCTGCCTCAGCCTCCAGAGTAGCTGGGAATACAAGAATATGCCACTGTGCCCAGCTATTATTAGCTATTAAAATTGCTACTCTGACTTTCTTTGGTTTATATTTGCCTGATATATCTTTTTATTCTATCTTTTCAATCTTTTCCTGTCATTTAGGTGTGCTCCCTATAGTCTAAGTATTAAGACTAAGAGTTTCTGTCTAGATATTTACTGACTTTTTGTATATTATAGTGAATGACATTTTATTTATAATTATTTTTAATGCTTATTTTTATCATATATTATACTTACCATATGTTTTGTTATTTTTTTTTCCTTTCTTGGATTTGATTAAAAGGCTTAACTTTCTTCTGCTGGTTTGAAAGATTTTTTTAAAAATCATGGAAAATGGCCAGGCACTGAGGCACACGCCTGTAATCCCAGCAGAGACAAGAGGATCTCGAGTTCAAAGCCAGCCTTAGCAACTTAGTGAGGCTCTAAGCAACTTAGCAAGACCCTGTCTCTAAATAAATATAAAAAAGCAGCTGGGGATGAGACTCAATGGTAAAGTGCCCCTGGATAACTGAATCAATAAATGGAAGTAAAGAGACAAATCTACCTCACAGAATAATTTCAAGTAAACAATGAAGAAGAAATCAACAAAATAATTATAGTAATAATTCCCTTAGGTGAGATCCACAGATAAGTGCTAAAATGAGTGAGCAAAGCTCTAAGGAGAGTCAGGATGTTTGGATAGAGTCAAAGTATGTTTTCTAAAACATTATATTAATTACAGTACTGGTTTTAACATATGTTCACAAATTCTTTGATACTTCTCCCTCCAGAATGGGGATCTTAATTACTTGCCTCTTGAGTATAGGTTGCATTAATAATAACAAATAGACTCTGAAAGGGGGTAAATAATAACTTTAGTGGAAAATCCTGACAGACATTGCCTTAACCAAATAAAGAAGATTAATATAATCAATAATAAATCATGTTGACATCATGTACTTCCTGATACAATGTGCTGGGGAGGACACTTTACCATTATGGTGTTTGTCCCCCAAATCTATAGCCTGAGTGTAACCATGAGAAGACCTTAGAGAAATGCAAACTGAGAGATATTCTGTGAAACATTTGGTCAAGTATTCTTCAAAAACCAAGGTCATGAAAAATAAGGAAAAACTGAGTTACCACTACCAATTGCAGAAATCTAAGTAGTCATGATGACTGAGCACATCATGGTATCCTGGAGAGAACTTGGTACAAGTGGACATTAGTGAGAAAACTGGTAAAATCTGAATCAGAACACTGGTTGATAGTGTTATGCCAATGTTAATTTCTTAGTTTTGATAAACAGCCCACAGTTAATAGCTTTATCATGACAGAAGCTGTGCTACCTGTATCACCTTTACAATTTTTTCTGCAAACCTACAACTATTTCAAAATAAAAACTTAAGGGATCTGGGTGCAGTGGCACATGCGTATAATCCCAGCAACTGGGGAGGCTGAGACAGGAGGACTGGGAGTTCAAAGCCAGCCTCAGCAACGGCAAGGTGCTTAATAGCTCAGTGAGACCCTGTCTCTAAATAAAATATAAAACAGGGCTGGGGATGTGGCTCAGTGGTTGAGTGCCCTTGAGTTCAATCCCTGGTACCAAAAACAAACAAAAAAACAAATAACAAAAAACTTAAGGGGCAGGGATGTCACTCAGTAGTAGAGTGTGTGCTTAGCATGCACCAGGCTTTGGGTTCTGTCTCCAGCACCACACCTATATACACACCAAGACAAAGCTGGCCAGGTATGATGGCACACAGCTGTAATTCCAGCTACTCAGGAGGCTGAGGCAGGAGGATCACAAGTTAAAATCAGCCTAGACAACTTGGTAAGACCCTGTCTCAAAACATAAAATAAAAAGGACTGAGGGTGTGGCTCATTGATCCCTTGGGTTCAATCCTCCGTACACCCTCCTCCCACTAAAAAACCTTTAAAATACATATATTAATGATTCATATAAGTAGAAGAGAGATTATTGGGCAATGAGAGATTATCAGGACTGCAGAGACAAAGAAAAGCTTTTGAAATGAAAAAAGAATCTTTCAATAAAATACCAATTAGGCACAGATGAAGAGAGAATTGAGGAATTAGTAGTTAACAGACTATCAATGGCAAAACACTGAGAACTAAATAGAGGGAAAACACAAAGGAGGCAATAATTAAGGTGTGTGTGTGTGTGTGTGTGTGTGTGTGTGTGTGTGTAATTAGATCCTCAAAATGCAGAATAGAGAGAATAGAAAACAAAATTTTAAAGAGAGAACGGCTATGAAAAAATTTAAACTAGTGAAAAACATGATATTAGAGGTTTCATAACAATCATGTATATCAAGCAGGATATATAAAAAGAAATTCATGATAAATCCACAAGATGCAGGCAACATCTCAGTAAAATTGAGAAACAAAAGACAAAGATAAGATCTTAAAGCCAGCCAGAGAGAAAGGACAGGTCATTTACGGGAGACAGATAATTAGACACAGGCTGCTTAGCAGCAGGAACAGATGAAAGTATGATCTTGTTAGTGCTGATGGGAAATAGCTGTCTGCCTGGAATTATGAACCTGTGAGACAGACTTTCAGAATTGAGGGGGATGAGAAACGGGAGTTTACCATCAAGAAACCTGCACTAAAGGAAGGAAACAGTGAGCTCAGAAGAGCATTGGAAGACACAAGATAAAGGAGGGAATGCTGAGTAAGAAATAGAAATAATGTATATAAAGAAAATAAACATTGTCTTTTAAGATAATAACAGTATTTGCGTAGACAGTAGCAAATTGCTTTACCAGTTTACCATGCAACGTAAGAAAGCATC
This sequence comes from Spermophilus citellus, assembly GCF_964194105.1. Taxonomy (NCBI): domain Eukaryota; kingdom Metazoa; phylum Chordata; class Mammalia; order Rodentia; family Sciuridae; genus Spermophilus; species Spermophilus citellus. The sequence goes on along the minus strand of NC_138188.1, from coordinate 111,521,025 downwards.
CATCACAAAAAGAAAAAAGAAAGAAACTATTCTTAACCCCAGCTCAAGGGCTGGGTATGTAGCTCAGTGGTAGAGTGCTATGCCCAGTGTGTGTGAGCGCCTGGGTTTAATTCCCAGTTACCACTATAAAAAAAAAAGTACCCATCTCCCTGGTAACTAATTATCAGACTATAATTTTTATAGACCAGTAGGTGAAATGGTATCACAGTGAGCTTTTGTATGAATCTGTGGATGCAGTCTTTCTTTCCTAATGTTTTTATCTTTGTCTTTGATGTGGTATCTTTTGCCATAGTGAATTTGTTTACCTAGTTAATTTCCTCCTTTTCTTTTAAGGAATCTGGGTACTGTGCTAGAATTAGCCATGCCTTTCTAGCTCCAAAATTATTTTTTTAAATTCTTTCATTGCTTCATTTGTATTTTGTGGTTTCACTTTTTAACATTTGCATATTTGGTCCACATGGGAATTATTTTGCTGTAAAGTATGAGGTATTGATGACCATCCTGTTTTATTCAGACAGCTTATGTAACAGTTTTTTAATTGATTTATTAGGTTTTCTCCACTTATTTGAAATTTCAACTTTATCATATACTAAGTTCCTTTGTATTTGAATCTATTTCTGTATTTTCTATTATCTTCCATTGAGTTGTCTATTACTATGCTAGTACCACTCTGGTTTACTTATTATAGCTCTATTAGATCTTTGGTAAACCTGTTCCCCTCTCATTTGTCCTGAATATTCTTATTTGTTTGGTTGCCAAAACATCCTGTTATTTCTATTGAACTCTTGTTAAATTCATACATTAACTTAGAGTAAATGGACTTTTTTGTGGTACTGAGGACTGAACCCCTGCTAGGCAAGTAATCTACCACTGAACTTCACCCCCATAAGTTTGTACTTTTTGTTTTGAGATAGGATCTCTCCAAATTGCCCGGGCTGGGCTTGAACTTGGAATCCTCCTGCCTCAGCCTCCCTAGTAGCTGGGATTATAGGTGTGCACCACCGTGCCCCACTTGGGTACATGAACTTTCTCAAAATGTGATATGACTGAGGGTGGGGGGGACAATCTGTAGAGATATAAAAATATATATCTGTAGAGATAGCCATATCATTTTCTCTTTTATATATTAATATGATAATATATCAATTTCCCAGTATATACTTATATTTTTGGCATGTAACTTTTTAAAAAAATCTCTGAGTGAATATCATGCTAAGCAAAATAAGCCAATCCCACAAAACCAAAGGCCAAATGTTTTCTCTAATATGTGGATGCTAATTCACCATAAGGCGGGGAGGTGGGGGGAGTGGATGGGGGAGTGGACTAGGGAAGAATACTCTTACTTTAGATTAGGTAGAGGGAAGTGATGGGAGGGGAGGGGAGGGGATGTGGGGATAGGAAAGATAGTATGAAACAGACATTATTACCGTATGTACCTATGTGACTACATGACCAATATAATTCTACAACATGTACACTTAGAAAAATGAGAAAATATATCCCTTCTATGTATGATATATTAAAGTGCATAAATGTATTCTACTTTCATGTATAACTAATTAAAACAAATAAAAAAAATTTTAGGGCTGGGGATGTGGCTCAAGCCGTAGCGCGCTCGCCTGGCATGCGTGCGGCCCAGGTTCAATCCTCAGCACCACATACAAACAAAGATATTGTGTCTGCCGAAAACTGAAAAATAAATATTGAAATTCTCTCTCTCTCTCTAAAAAAAAACTTGCAGCTGAGTGGCACCTGATCCCCCAACCTAAAGGGTCAGCTGCAAGTTTCAAAAAAAAAAAAATTTTTAAATCTGTGAATTATTTTTTTTCTAAACAATAACCACTGTATCTCAGCCCTTCTCTCTGAAAAGAACATTAAATAAGTGCACAAATATGTAAGTGTTGCTCATGAAGCGCTCCCATCCCCTAAAACATCCAAGTTACACACAGAAATTCCAGGCCCTTTGCTGGAGAGGTTCAGGCAAAGCACCCAAAGGAACCCCCTCACAACTAATGTGGGGTTTGCTGAGCTTCAGATCAAACAGGGGCTCTTTACCTGCGGACCCACTTGGACTGGGAGCTGCAGGGCCTGAGGCCTCACCCAGCCTTCCAGCAGTCACTCCTACTCCCAGGGTCACCAGTCAATTCTGTTAATGATCTGAGATCTTTCTGATGTTTCTCAACTTCTTTCACAATGCTGGGGGCCTCAAATCAGCTCTGCCTAGGGGGACAAGAAGCAAGGAACAAAAGGTCAGGCTCACCTGACCATGGTGTGTCCTCAGAGTTTCCTGGGCTCAGCAAAGAAATTTCTATCACTGTCCAACAGGAGGCCTACACTTCTGCAATCAGATCCTTGGGATCACCAGCCTCTGTCCTTCAATTCTTTTTTCTTTTCTTTTCTTTTCTTCTTTTTCCTTTTTTTTTTTTTTTTTTTGTACCAGGGATTAAATAGGGGGTGGGGGCACTTAACAACTGAGCCACTTCCCAGAACTTTTTTGTATTTTATTTAGAGATAGGGTCTCACTGAGTTGCTAAGGGCCTCACTAAATTGCTGAGGCTGACTTTGAACTAGAGATCCTTCTGCCTCAGCCTCCCCAGCCACTGGAATTATAGGCACTCGCCAATGCACCCGGCTCTGTTCTTTAGTTCTGAGATGGTCTTTCTAGCTCTTTCCTCTCTGCACAGACGGGCCCTTGACTCCAAACCTCTGGCAGCAAGTCCCACTAATTACTGGGAGGATTCCAAGGCTTTGGCCACCCTCACCATGGACACAGGCCTGGCCTCTGAGCTGCAGAGTTCTAATGGCTGGTCAGGAGCCCCAGCCAAAGAACCCATTGCATAGATCAATGTTTAGCTGTGATAAAGCTGAAAAGAAACATCTCAAGGCAGGAGACACTCTCAATATTAGATAGAATCATATGATCATATGAAATTGCCAATAACTTGCTGGTTTTGATCTACAAAAAATAAAAAGAAGGTAGAGCAGCCACAGAATCAATCTGTGGTGCCACCCAGTGGTCAGAGCAGGAAAGCAGCTGATTTCATTCATGATGACTGTGATGACAACAGAGTAACCGATTCCTGCAGCTCCCACTACTTGCACAGATAATTAAATGTTATTCTTGTATTTATGGTAATAGTTCTGTACAGGTATACAATACAGATATCCTGAGGTAACAGGCAGGCACTATTATTATCTCTATTTTAGATGAGAAAAATGAGGCTCCAGGGATGTAAGGGAGCCTCTGCTGTGACAGCCAGCACAGCCAGCATGAGAGGTGGCTGAAAAGCACCCAGACAGAACATCCCTCCTTCCCTCTAACTCCCAAAGTCACCAAGTCCTGTGGCTTCTACCTACTGAATTTCCCAGAATTTGTTTTAAATATGTAAACAAGGTACAACAATCAAAGTTTTAAAAAGATAACCAGAGAAAATTTCCTGCTATGGTTTGAATATGGTTTATCCCCTTTGAAAACTCATGTTCAAGTTTAATCCCCATGATAAGGCATTAAGGGGTGTAAGTTTAATCTGACTGTGGTGCTTAGAGGTGGGGTCTTGGGAAGTAGTTAGGGTTAGATACAGTGAGCAGTGTGGAACCTCTATGATTAAATATTGGTGGCTTTATAAGAAGTGGGCAGAAGCAGAAGCAGTGGTGTGCATCCATCTATAGTCGCTGCTACTTGGGAGGCTGAGGCACGATGATTATTTGAGATCAGGAGTTAGAGGGAAACATAATAGGACCCAATCTCAGGAAAAGGAGTACAAAGAAAAACCAAGAACCGGGCTGGGGCTGTAGCTGAGTGATAGAGCACTCGCATCACATATGTGAGGCAATGGGTTTGATCCTCAGCACCATATAAAAATAAATGAATAAATAAAGATATTATGTCCATCTACAACTAAAAAATATTTTTTAAAAAAGAAGAAAAATCAAGAACAAGAAGAGGGACAGAGACTAGAGAATGTGGGCACAAGTACTCCCTGATTTTCACCACAAGATCCTCTGTGCCTCCTGGAGATTCTGCCAGCAGAAAACTATCATCAGATGCAGCCCATCAACCTCAAACCAGACTGTGAACCAAAGGAAACTTCTTTTCTTCATAACTTACCTAGCCTGTGGTATTGTGCTATTAGCAACAAACTGGACAAACACAGTTCTCTACTGTTATTGTCTCTTGATTACACTATCAAGACAGCTTCTTTGGAACAGGGCATGGTAGCGCATACCTATAATTCAATGACTTATATTGAATTCTGTCTGTGGCAGAATTGCAATTTCAAGGCCAGCCTCAGCAATTTAGTAAGGTCCTAAGCAATTTAGTGAGGCCCTGTTTCAAAAAAAAAAAAAAAGAAAAAAAGAAAAAAGAAAAAAAAGAAAAACAAGGGCTGTGGATGTGGCTCCATAGTTAAGTGCCATTGGGTTCAATCTCCCCATGCAAAAAGAAAAAAAGAAAAGAAAGGAAAGACAGCATCCTTAGCTAGACATGGAGACACATGCCTGTAATCCCAGCTACTTGGGAGGTTGAGGCAGGAGGATCTCAAATTCGAGGCCAGCCTGGGTGACTTAGCAGAATTCTGTCTCAAAATAAAAAAATAAAAAGGGTTGGGATGTAGTTCAGTGGTAGAGTGCCTCTGGGTTCAAGTCCCAGTACCTCCCCAAAAGAAATAGAGCCTCCTCACTGATGCCTCCATTCTGACCTTCTCTAATCCCTCCTTTGCAACCAGCATAAACTATCTAAACTGCAAATCTAACTATAATTCTGACAAAAACATTTCAGCAGCCCCCATCACTCCCAGGATAAAGTACACACTCCTGAGTGGGGTAGGGCCTCATTCCATCCAAGTTGCTTGCTTCTAGCCCACATTTCCCCCAACCCCTCCACACCCAGACCATTCACCCACAAACAAAACTGCCATTGGACCTCTGCCTGGATTAACTGGTGCCCCTTCCTAGATATCCAGAGGCCTTCCTGCCTACCTCTAGACTAAACACAGGGGTTTTTTGGTAATGGTACAAAAATAAATCAAAGAGGAAAGGTAGTTTTTTCAACAATTGGTTCAGGAAAATGAATATCCATATGGGGGAAAATGAGTCTTGATCCTTACCTCAACCATACATAAAAGTTAATTCAAACATATCAGAGACTTGAACGAAAAGCAAAAAGTGCTCCAATTCTAGGAGAAAATATTAAGGTAAAGAGGTTTCTTAAGACAAAAAGTATGAGCCAGCAAGGAAAAGTTTTAATAAATTGAATGCTGTCACAACTAGAAATTTGGTTCTTTGAAAGATTCCATAAAGATGCGAAGCCAAACCACAGGCTGCCATGGACTTTCATGCACCGCTGGTGATGATGTAAAATAGTGGACTTGCTTTGAAAAACAATTTCACAGCTTCCTATAAAATTAAAAACAGACTCACCACACAACCAGCCAGCCCATCCACTTCTAGGTACTTACCCAAGAGAAATGAAAACATAAGTCCACACAAAAGCTTTTATGGAATGTGTAAGTCCATTTTATTCACAATATCCCTCAACTAGAAAGAATCCAAGGGTCCTTTTTGGGGTTTTGAGAGGGTGCCTTCTCTGAACCTTTGAAGGGTTCAGAGCCCAGCGTCTGAAGTGTTCAAATGGATAAACAACTTGTGGTGTCCCCAAACAATGGCAAACTACTCACCAATGACAAGAAGGGATCTACTGACATCCACTCCAGTGACTATGAGAAACTTAATGTTGCCCCAGGGTGGCTTGGCCACCTCTGACAGTGCACAACTGTTTCCCCCCTCCCCCCAGTTCCTCAATACAGTCAATCCAGATATCTTGTCCTCTCTGCTGTAACCACTTCCTGGTAGCCCCCTACTGACAAGACAGAGAGATACAAGCTACAGGGTTCATCGCACGAACCCCACACCCTCCATGGACTGCATAGATCTGCCATAGTGACTGCTCCTAAGTCCCAGCACAGAACCTAAGCCTGCTCGCTCTGAACAAACTAAGTAGAAGCCCTCTTAGAACACCTGCTGGGGTAACTAACACCTTGGATCTCAATAAAGGCTCCTGCCCACAGATCCACTCCTCTCTGCTTCCCAGCTGCTGGCTGAGTACAAGGCCCCCATGAGCTACCTAACCTCCTCATCAGCACCCTTCTCCTCTCATGGTTTATAAGTAATATACAACTTCTCTTATTCCATGGGCTATGTGTTGCATTGCCTCCTCTGTCTGGCCTTACTGCAGTAACACCCCAGAACCTTCTTCTCTGGCCAGGACTCTCATAGAGCCATCTACCTTGGAATAAACTGGACACAGGTCAGACACAGGTCACCTGTCAGACACTTAAGCATTAGGCCATCTCCGAGTGTACAGAAGTATCTAGTGGAAAACACACTATGGACACTCAAGACCAAATTCCCTGGAGCCTTGTCAAGACAAGGCTGCTTATAACCACCCTAACCACCGTCCAGAGGGGGAGTTCAAGAACAAGTCAGAGGAAAATACAACACACACACAACCACATGGGTGAATCTCAAAAGCATTGTGCTAAAGTAAAAAGAAAGGGGGGCCGATATCACACACAAAAGAGCACATACTGATTGGTCCTATTTATATGGAATTGTCAGAGGGGCAGACCGAGGAATAAAAATCAGAGTGGTTGACTGGAGCCCAGGTAAAGAGGGATGAAGGACTGACTGCAAAAGAGCAGGGAGGCTGTTTTGGGGATGGAAATGCGCTTTTCCAACTGGGGCACCGACTAGTCTGGTGTTTTCATCAGTCAAAGGTTATAGGACTGTATACAATACTAACAATTTAGGGTATTTATTTTATATAAATAATAGCTCAATAAAGTAGTTCCTTGGTTTTGTTTGCATTTTTTTTTTTTAATGTGAGCGTCGCTGAGAAGCATTAAGGAGAGTATAAGTGGAAGGATTTTGCTTTTAAGCTTCCAAAAACATGATTTGGAAGGAAAGGCGGTTGGCGGACTCTCCTCCCTGGGTCACCCGGGAAGTTGGTGGCACCTTCTCTCGCCAGGGGGCAGCGTCATACCGCGCCGGCCACACGTCCCTCCGGTCCGGGACGGGGACCCAGAGGAACCCGGGAGGCGACCCGCCGCGGCCTAGCACGCCGAGCTCCGCCCAGGAGCCGCGGGTCGGGGTGCTGGCAGTGGCAGAGGAGCGAGGAGCGTCGCAGTGCGCTGCTGGAGGACGGCGGATTGCAAGCCGGGCTCTCCGCGCAGCGCTCCCGGGGCAGGGGCTCTGGTTCCATCACCACGCAGCCCCCAGACTCACAGGGGACTCCCGGAGAAGAGTGACACCACACACCCCTTGTTGCAGAGCTACCCAGAGTCGGTCACCTAGCCCCAACCTGCGTCAGTCGGAAATGGGCAGAAAGACCCGGGATTTTCCAGAATGAAATCCGCGGCAGCGAGCCGCCCCCCGGAGTACGCAGCGCCGGGGGTGAACCGAACGTGCTCTGCGACGCCACTTCCCCCCTGACGTGCAGTGGCGCCCATCTCCTCGCGTACCCTCCACGCAGTAAAGCAGGTCATCTTGTCATAGGACACCCCCGCCAAGGGGAGCCGTGATTGCGGTTCCCCCCGCCCCCCATCCTGGGGCTTGAACCCACAGCCTCACTAATACTAGGGAAGGGCTTTACCACCGAGCTACACCCCCAGCTCAGGGATGGTCTACCCTACTACGATCGAGAAATGTCACTGTGTAACTGTCCTCGTGCTAAAGGGCTGCTCACCAGGCGTTGCTCGCCCAGGAGGAGCTGCTAGCAGAAAGAGCCTGAAGGCCGGCGGATCCGATCGGTCACCAGCGGCGTGCAGCCTGCGGCCTGAAGGACTCAGGGCTTCCCCCATGATTCCCCACTGTGACCATCGCTCGCGGCAGGATCGTGGGGGAAGGCACACTAGGGGCCCCGCCCGTGCGCTCCTTCCCACCCCTCTCTGCCGGGTCTGGAGCACTGCGAGATTTGCCTTATTCCCTGGTGGCTGTGGTGAGGCCAGGCCACCTACCCCCCGCCCCGCCCTCTGTCCTGTCGCAGCCCGGCTGCCGCGCCTGGGGTGCAGGCTCTCGCCCTCCCGCCGGATGCCACCAGCGCGGCAGGTGTGGCCCAGAGGCAGCGCGCGGGTGAGTCGGCCCCAGCCTCTCCCAAATAGCTGATGGGGGTAGCGGGGGGAGACAAGAAGGCCAGCAGTTGTGTCCACTTGTATCTTTGCTAGTAGTGCTAGAGCCCGAGAAGGAAGGCAGAGGAGCCATGGAAGCCCACGTTCTCGCTGGCAGCTTTCCCCAAGCCAGGGTCCGCAGGCTCTGAGCATTGCCCCGCCCGAATTTAGGGAAGAGGGGGCTCGCGGTGCCATTTTCTCAGAAAAGGAAGCTGTGGGTTACACTCCACCTGAGAGCACTGGGTCTGGGCCCAGACAGAAGCCTGGGCTTGAGTCTTCTCCTGCGACTGGATTCAGCTTGGGAAGATGGTGTTCTAGGTGGTTCCATAACCTTACAGAGTCCCCAAGTATAAAATAGGGGCATAAAGATGCCTCACTGGGTTCCCATGAAGTTGATACCAAAAGATACTGCTATTTGCTGAATGTGAAACCTGGGTCCACAATTTTATCTGGGAAGAATATCAGCTTCCTGTGTTGGGGACTACTCTTCAGGCCAGGTCTGTCCCCCAAGTGACGGGATGTCCTCCTGGCCCAGGAGCTGTATGGGGGCATGGAGAAAAATAAAGAAAGGCAGATCTACTGCCAACACCGAGACCTTCCTTATTGATGGCATGGGGGCATCCTCCTGGGGCATACTGGGTGACAGGGACAGTTGCTGCTTTCCTTAAAGAGGACATTCCTCACTGTTTCTGCTCAGATGTCATTACTCTCACCTTTGCCTCAGAAAACTGGCAACCACTATTAAAATCATTAACACTTGAAATCTTCCTGTTTCAGAGCAGTGTCCCCATTTTGTAAACTGGTACTTCAAAGTCTTTGAGGGTTAAATGATGTACCCCAGTTAATGGAGATACTTGCTCTCTTCCACTCTCCTTGATGTGTGTTTAATTCTGCATTGCATTCTCCGTCAATCAGAGGATAAATGTAGGCCCATTAGCCAGAGGAAGGAAGCAGCCCACCCCAGATCTTCCCATGCTTTCAGGGTGGAGCACCTTGCAGAGTTTACTACAGCCTCACTGAGGTCAAGGTGAAGATGAAGTGCCACACTAAACAGGAGAAGGAATTTTGGAGAGCCACTCACTGTCTGCCCCTGTGATGGACCCCGGATATTGAAACAAGATCTTGGCCTTCAAGGATATTTTCCTTGAACATATGGGTGGGAGAAGCAGTATTTGGTTGTTGTGCAGCACCCCCCCCCAGGGGTTCTCTCCCTCAGTCTTAAAACCTGCTCCAAAAGCCGGCTCTGAGTAGGGACAGAAATATTTTAGGAAACGCCATCCTCTCTGTAAGCAACTACCCAGGAACTTTGTCAGGAAGTTTGAATTTGAAAGTAGGGATCTTCCTTGGAATGAGCTGCATGCAATGGCAGTCCCAGAGCAGATACCACACATTAGGCTCCTGAGAAACCTGGGGCACCAGTAGCCAGCGCTGGTCCTCTGACTCATGAGCAGGAGGACAAACGTCTGTTTACCCACGTCTGCCCCGAGCAGTCTCGTCCTTCTTTCCTTCTCTGGCCCCACGGATGTGACTTCTTTCCCCGACCTCCTCCCGCGACCAGCACGTGGTTCCCTCTTGGCTGCACTCCAGCCACTGACGTGGCTCTCCCTGCTGCCTGCCCTACACCTTCCCCAGTCTCCGTGGCTGCCGCGCGCGCGCCCCTACCCCACGGTCCAATCTCCGTGCCCCTTTATTCTTAAGTCTTATCTCCCTTGCCCTCGGGGAGACCCACAGCCAGAGTCTTCGGGAAAAGCAGGATTTGGACTCGGGCATATCTGTTTGCTCACTGTTAGTTCAGTAAATGAGCAGACTCGCGTTCTAATTGGGTTTAGGTGAATCTGCCCCCCTTGATTACCAGGTAAGAGATGGCTGGAAGGACCGCCCCTCCAGCCTGGCCTTTGGCTTGGAGAGCTGCTGAGAGGGCAGCTGTGGGGGATGAGGGGCTAGAGAACTCTAGCACTTGTGATGGTCAGTGACCCCCACATCATCAACCCCTTGGGGGAACTTCCTGTTCTTGATAAAAGGGCCACAGTGGGCCCATCCAGGATTGGACCCGAGGGGTTGAGACTCATCCCAGTGGATCCCAGCCCTGGTGTATGGTGCAGTGCAGAAGGTCATATGGAGTTCTTTGGAAGGCGAGTTAGAGAGCCTTCTCAGGGGTCCCACCAGTTGAAGCAAAATGGATAATGAGAGCAACTACTTGTTATGTCTGCATTTCCCCCACCCCCTGCCCTTTTCATTCCACAACAGCCCGGAAGTAGGCACTCGTTTTACAGAGAAGATACAAGTTGGGGTTAAGATATTACTCTCACCACCAGCATGTGACAGAGCAGAGACTTGAAACCTAGGTTGCTTGATCCCCAGCTGGTCTTAACCTTCATGTTACCAGTAGCATAACAAGAAAAGGAAACAACACTAGCAAAGAAATTGAGTGAGAAATGGTACTGAACAGAGAAGGGGCTACAGAAGAAGTTCCACTGGTAACTAACTAGGAGTGGAGACTGGAGAGGACAGGGGGCTGTGGAGGATCTTGAAAGCCATCAACAGGACTTTGGACATGGTCCCGAGGGTGTGGGGTCTGCCCCCTCCCATCCAGAGACTTTGTACAGAGCATAATTGGCTCTCTCTGGCTGCAGGCAGGAAGATGGATGGAATGGAGAGGGAGAGTGGAGGTTTGGGCGCAGTCTGCTTTGGATCTTGCTTCTCAATGTATTTCTCCATGTGCACACAGAGAAATTGATTCCTGCTGTAAGACACACCAGGTAGTAAAGGAGGGGGTTGTGTTCAACTACAGGCAACCACCCTGAGACTCCAGCCATCTGAAGTCCTGCACAGTCACCAGTAGGGGTGAGGAATTCCAGGCAACATGTACTCCAGTTATGACATCTTAGACTCGATGGATGAGTGACAATGGATGGAGACTAAAAGCTGGATTCAAGGAATGATTAAAAGCAAAGTTGGTGTTGCATAGTGAAGGGAGAAGGAAGATAATTCCTGGGATGGGGGACTGAACAACTGTACAAACTATATTTCTCTCACTGCTGCAGGGAGCAGGTGCAGAAGCCTAACAGGCAGTGGAGTCAAACAAATTGGGTCCAGCGCTTAGTTTCACTAACTTACTAGTTCTGTTACCTTGGGGGGGTACCTATTAATTATTGTACAAGATAGGGTAATCATAGGGTTATACAGTCATTGTGAGAATATAATGAGATAATGAGCAGGGCACAGTGGTGTGTGTGCCTGTAGTCTCAACTACTCAGGAGGCCGTGGCCAGAGGATTAGTTTAGTCCAAGAGTTTGAGGCCATTCTGGGCAAGGTAGCAGTACCCTATCTCTTGAGACGGGGTGGGGGACAAAGAAGGGAAATGTGTCTAATAAATGGCAATGCTATTATTAGAAATTGAAACCTTGAGAATAAATGAAATGGTTTAAAAAGAGTGTGTATGGTGAGAAGTGACATTTGAGGAGTGGACAGAGGAAAAGAAGCTTAAGATCAAATGGACAGAGAAAGAGAAGGAAAGCCAAGAGCACCTGATGCCTTGGATGCCACATGTAGGAGCCACACAGTTGGTTGATCCACCTCACTTCCATCTTCCTAACAAAGCCAGAGGTCAGAGCAAGTGTCCTCCTCTCAAGGGTGCCTTGGAGGAAGCAGCCCACAATCCCAGTGCTGACCCTCAAGGCAAGTTATGAACAGCAATCCCATTTCCCTTGCAAGTTACTGGCTTAAGAAGATGTAGTGGATACAGTTCTGTGTGGTAGAACTTGGTAGAATGTCAGCTAGGGGACTTCAGAAAATATTTCCTTGATTTTTTTTTCTCTTTCACCAGTACTGGGGATGCAGCTCAGGGCCTCATACATGCAAAGCAAGTGCTTCACCCCTAAACTATATCTCTAGTTCTTTATTTTGAGATGCCCAGGTCAGCCTTCAACTTGCAATCCTCTTGCCTCAGCCTCTTGAGTTACCCAGATTTCAGGTGTGCTCCACTGCACCTAGCCAAGATTTCCTTGATCTTAAAAGGTGTGTGTTCACATCAAACCACAATAAGATGACATTTCTCAGCCAATAGAATGGCTAGACTAAAAAGCTGATGGTAACAAATATTGGTCAGAGTATGGAGATATCAAAACTCACACACAGTTTTGTTGGGAATATAAAATAGTACAGCAACTTTACAAAACAATCTAGCAACCAGGCACAGTGGCACATGCCTGTAATCCCAGTGGCTCTGGAGGACAAGGCAGGAGGATGGAAAGTTCAACACCAACCTCAGCAACTTAGCAAGGCCCTAAGCAACTTAGCAAGACCGTGTCTCAAAATAAAAAATAAAAGAGGGCTGGGGAATGGGGCTCAGTTGTAAAGCACCCTGTATTCAATCCCCAGTATTAAAAAAAATCTGGCAGTTTCCTAAAACAATTAGACACAGAGTTACCATATGACCTCCACTCTTAGGTATCTATTGAGAGAAATGAAAACATATCCACACAGAAACTTGTTATACAAATATTTATAGCTCATGCATGTAATCCCAGCAACTTGGGGAGCTGAGGCAGGAAGATCACAAGTTCAAGGCCAGCCTCAGCAATTTAGCAAGTCCTTAGCAACTGAGCAAGATCCTGTCTCAAAATAAAAAAGTAAAAGGGCTGGGGGTGTGGCTCAGTGGTTGAGTGCCCCTGGATTCAATCCCCAGTAATAACCTCCCCCAAAGAAAGAAAGAAAGAAAGAAAGTAATCCAAATGTTCATCGAAAGATTATTCACATTAGCCAAAATGAAAACAATTCAAATGTTAATCATTAGATGAATGGATAGACAAAATGTGGCACTGTGTGTGTATATATATAATATATGTATACACACACATTGGAATATTATTTGGCCATAAAAAGGAGTGCTAATACATGCTATAAGATGCATGAACATTTATTTTTCTCTTTTGGGGGTACTGGGGATTGAACTCAGGGCCTCCTCATTCTTGGTAAGTGCTCTACTGATGGGAATTTCTGACTAGGTGATAGTAGAAACAAAATATACTTTGTATACACTCAGAGATATGAAAAATTGTGCTCTATAGGTGTAATATGGATTGTAATGCATTCTGCTGTCATATGTAACAAATTAGAATAAAAAAGTATTTAAAAACAAAAACAAAAACAAAAATCCAGCCAAATGAGTGTGAACATACAGGCAACATTTTAATTGTGGCCTCAGTTGAAAGAAGAGAGAACTGATTGAGAGGGGGAGCAGGCTCCTCCCCAAACACGAGGAGATATAAACTTTCATTGATTTTCTGGAGTGGGTTAAAGTCCAGCATTTTTCTTTGGCCAGGGGTGTCACACTCCTGGCCTGGAGGAATGGGCAGTTAGCTTGTCCCAGGAACTGCTGTGTTTTTCTGTTGCTGCCATTGGCCTGCACAAATATTTCAGCCTTGTGATAAGATTTGGCTGTTGCAGCTGCTAAGGGAACGCAGGGGTGGGGGTAGAAGAAAACACATGCCATGCTTTTAAAGTAACCAGTTAAGGGCCCAGGAGTTTGTTTGCCTTCTGTACTTCCACACTGACAGGAGAGCCTTATTTGCTCATCTGGTTTATTCTCGGAGATATTATGGTGAAGGCATCCTGGACTTATGATGGACCTGGTCTCTGGTCAATAAGACTGTTTGGAGAAGGACAGGTAAGACATGTAGTATACTTGGGTATTAGGTCATGAGTTAACACCTCAGGAGAGCATCCCCACAATGGTCTCTTTCTATCACTGAGCTGCACACCACAAGCCTATCTGAAGTTTGAAAACATGCTAAGAGAAGAAACCAGTCACAGACCACTACCTACTATATGAGACTCTTCACATGAAAATCCAGAATAGAGAAATCTACAGAGACAGGAAATAGATTAATGGTTGCTTAGGGCTGGGTGGTGGCAGGGGGAAGGGAAGTGCTAGATAAAGTTCATGGGGTTTCTTCTGCAGGAGATGAAATTATTCGAAAATCTACTGTGGTGATGGATGCACCTGTTTGTGAATATACTAAAAATCATTATTGGTGCACTTTAAATGAATGCATTGTATGGCATATGAATTATCTCTCAATAAAACTTTTTTTTAAAAAAGAGATACCCCCAAATACAGGCTCTTGTCAATGTTGTTGGGTCTGGATGGGACTCCTTCAGCCACCTTGCTACAAGGACAGCATTCGTGTGAGTGAGTTAGAATCAAAAGTATCAGTGAGAGCCAGGTGTGGTGGTGCATGCCTGTAATCCCAGCAACTCAGGAAGCTGAGGTAGGAGGAAGCCAGCCTGGACAACTTAGTGAGACCCTGTCTCAAAATAAAAATAAAAAGGGCTGGGGGTGTAGCTAAGCGGTAGAATGCACCTGGTCCTTTAATAACCAGTACTGAAAAAAAAAATGGATCACTGAGAAGCAGTAATGGACCCCTGACTGTCTGGCTGTCATGTGACTTAGCGATCAAAAGCTATTGCCAGTCACCTCAGTTGTCAGTCTGCTCTCACTGAAGGAAGCTGGAGAATGAACATGGACTATGTCAGGAAACTTCCACATCTCCGTGACCAGACTGCCAGAAGAAAAAAGCCAACGCAGCAGGAAGATGCCTTCACTTGATCTCTGCCTTCCAGATGCTTCCCACTGCTTTGCTCTTCGTTACTACTTCTGTCTCAGATATTCTATCTGGAGTTACTTTTCCTTCTGCTTAAAATGTCCTTTAGAATTTTCCAAGGGTCTGCTTGTGATGAGCTTTCCCTTTTGTTTTCCCTGAAAATACCCTCACTCTTGGAAGATTTAAAACAAAAATGAACAGATTTTGAAATTGCTGGGAGAAAACTCCATGTTCTCCCTCCCTTGTTGCAGGGAGAAAACAATGAAAACTGCAGATATAAGGCCTGTCTCAAATCTACTTACTAAATTCTGAAAACCTAATTCACAGAATTCAACTTCAAAGAAGTCTACAAAATGATTTGTGTGTGTGTGTGTGTGTGTGTGTGTGTGTGTGTGTGTGTGTGTGTCCTAGCCTTTCCTGGGCAGTAAAACACTCCACAAGGAGATAGTAACAGTGGAAAGGATCCATGTGGTTAAATGGCATCAATGTAGGGGCCTGACTTGGCCAATGGACTTGACAAGGAGATACCGAGGAGGCTTCTGGGTGGGCCACGTAAGCATAGTGTTGGGAAAAGCCAGGTGGTAATAGACAGAACAGAAGAAGAGAGGAATGAATTCAGCAAATGTAGATGGTTTGAGGATTCCTATGTAAGAAGAGAAGGAGTGGATAGAAGGTACATCTAATTTCAACAAAGCTTTGGTTGGCTTTTCTTCTGCTTGGGAATCAGACATGTTTTTGTGTGGAAGGGAAGGTGTTAACCAAGGAGAACAGAGGGAGAGAGGGGACACTGATATATGGAGGGATGGCTGCTGGTGTAGGAGGTGCTCACAGGGTGTGGAAAGATGTCATGATATTTGGCTAAATGACAAAAGCATATTATAGAGCAAACACTGTATGATCCTTTTCCTGTTTTAAAAATGTATTAGCTGGCTGGGCACAGTGGCTCACTCCTGTAATCCCAGTGGCTTGGGAGGCTGAGACAGGAAGATCGTGAGTTCAAAGCCAGCCTCAGCAAAAAGCAAGGTGCTAAACAACTCAATGAGACCCTGTCTCTAAAT
Organism: Spermophilus citellus; assembly: GCF_964194105.1. Taxonomy (NCBI): domain Eukaryota; kingdom Metazoa; phylum Chordata; class Mammalia; order Rodentia; family Sciuridae; genus Spermophilus; species Spermophilus citellus. Next base: position 111,505,200 of record NC_138188.1, on the reverse strand, counting down.
AAAATACGAAATAGGGCTGGGGATGTGGCTCAGTGGTCAAGTGCCCTTGAGTTCAATCCCTAGTACCATAAAAAAAAAAAAAGGTATTAGCTGGGCGCAGTGGCATACTCATATAATCCCAGTGACTCCAGAGGCTGAGGCAGGAGGACCACAAGTTTGGGGCCAGCCTCAGCAACTTAGCAAAGCCCTAAGCAACTTAGTGAGATCCTGTCTCAGAAATAAAAAGTAAAAAGGGCTGGGGGATGTGGCTCAGTGGTAAAGCACCCTTGAGTTCAATCCCCACTACAAAAATAAAACATGCACACATATATATATATGTTTTAAAATAAAAATATATATGTTTACATATATTTATTTCCTCCTTTTTTCTTATCCTTTCTTCTACAACAATCACATATTATTTTTATAAATAGAAAAATGCAATTAAGGTTGTTAAGAGGACAGAAGTGGAGGGTTATCCTTGAATTATAATAGAAATAAATTGCTGGAAAAAATCCTAAACTGCTTAATAAAATAATATGCAAGCTGAGTAAAAAAGTAAAGCAATATTTAGGTACAAAGGGAGGACAGGGAGGCACACAAAGTACAAAGCCAGATGTGGACTGGAGGACATGTGCAGGGCTAGTGAATCTGAGCACCAAATTCTTCAGCTTCTCAGAACTAGCAGGATAGAAGATAAAGCCTAGGGCCCACCAAGAGGGAAGACTAACAGGAAATGCCCCCAAAGCAAAAACTCTACAGGGCTAGTCTCAGTGTAAAGGTGATCTAGAAATAAGCTCTTTCATGTCATAGATCTGCAAGGAAAACTGCCTTTCTTGGATCCTGATGCTAATTAAATTAAGGTGGGTCTGGGAGCTCCCACTTAAAAAAATTGTAACCACAGGCCTACTCTCTTACAAGTTTCAGTCTCCATTTACACACTAGGCCCCATTCTCTTCCCAAAAGAATAACCAAAAAACTTTGGAGTCAATGATTTGATTAAAAATATTCCTGCTCTTGTAGTGCCTACATGTACCTGACAGAAGCAAGCATCCCTGCCCTCAAAGAATTCCAAGGCAATGTTCTGAAGAAATGAGCAGCCCCCAAATAAAATAATTCAATAAATATACAATAAATGAACATTGTGAGTGGGGACCAATAGAAATAAAAAAAAAAAACAGGTTCAGACCCAGACTTTATATGCTAGAATTATTAGACATATTATACCAAATAAGTATGTTTGATATAATTTAATAAATAAAATTAAGCTTTGAAAATATGACAAAAGAATAAGCAGACATGGAAAATATCAAACAACTTATAGAAAAGAAAAATATAATTGAAATGTAAAACTCAACAGATAGGTTTAAAAAATGATTAGATACAGCTAAAGGGATGATTGCAGATGTGGAAGACAGAAACAGAACTTGCCCAAAATACAGCCCAATGAGATAAAGATTGGAAAATATAATACAGAAGTAAAAGGACATGGAAGATAGAATGAGAAGTTCTCTTAAATATTTAGTCCTAATTCTATGGGGTGAGTAAATAAGAGGAAAAGACAATATTCAAAGAACTAATGGAGTATTACTTTCTATAAATAACTTTCTGTAAACTAATAGAGTATTACTTCTATAATCCACAGGTTTGAGAAGTCAAAAAATTTCATCTATGCTAAGTAAGAAGAAATGTGCATCCAGAATCATTACAGTAAAATAATAATATGAAATATATTAAATATTAAAACATTAAATAATATGCTATATGTTATAACATGATGGAAGTCAAGGATATAACTTTCAAACTGAAAGAGACAGAAAAGAATAGAAAAAAAATTCAATACAGGAGCTGGGGTTGTGGCTCAGTGGTAGAGCGCTTGCCCAGCACGTGTGAGGCACTGGGTTAAATCCTCAGCAAGAAAGGAAGGAAGGAAGGAAGGAAGGAAGGAAGGAAGGAAGGGAGGGAGGGAGGGAGGGAGGGAGGGAGGGAGGAAGGAAGGAAGGAAGGAAAGAAATTGTGTCCATCTACAACTAAAAAAAAAAAATCAATCCAGGCTGGGTGTGGTGGTACATTCCTGTCAACCCAGCAGCTAGGGAGGCAGAGGTAGAAGGACTGCAAATTTGAGCCCAGCTTGGGCACATTAGCAAGACCCTATCTGAATATAAAAAATAAAAAGGATAGAGATATGTAGCTCAGTGGTAGAGTACTTGCTTAGCTTGTGCAAGCCCTGGATTCAATCCCCAGTACCACACATACGCACACAGAGAACAAAAGAAAAAGAGACTCCTTGCTGCCAACATCTGCTGGGTTCTGCTGTTTCTTTAATCCATCTTGTCTCCTCTGATACAACATCACACCCAAGAGCAGAAGATATTTAAGGTCAGGCTTTAAAATATCAAAGTTAGGACAATAGAGCAAAGCCACCATTTCTGGAGGAATGAAAAACAGATTGTCACATCTGTTTTTCATTCTTCCATTTCTGTTTGCCAGAAATGTTTCTGACAGGTGGGTGTGGTGGCTTACACCTGTAGTCCCAGTGGCTAGGGAGGCTAAGGCAGGGGGACTGTGAGTTTGAACTGGACTCAGCAACTTAGAGAGGTCCTAAGCAACCCAGCGAGACCCTGACTCTAAATAAAATATAAAAAGGGTTGGGATGTGGCTCAATGGTTAAGCATTCCTGGGTTCAATCCCCAGTACCAAAAAATAAATAAACAAATAAATAAATGTTTCTGACATATAGGTCCATCATGCAGTGGGCTCAGATTCTCGCTGATTTTTGAGTTGAGGGACTCAGAATTATCTTTATGGGCAATTATGTCAGCTCCCATTACCTTTCAAAAGGCAGGTTCCAGAGCGTGTGAAATTCGGCAGAAGTTGCTGTAGACCTTGGGGTCGAGTGTAGTTAATTTTTACTGGGAAATATGTGTAATCCATTGAGGTTCCCAAGTTTTCAGAACTGCAGAAAACAGGGCCATGCTGGCCTATGGATAGGAGCTGGTGATCAGGATGGTGCTGTGAGACTCAGATTTGTGGGGTACCCTAGTCCTACTTGTGAATGTCATTTTGAGACACTGTATTAATCAGGGCTCTCCAGAGAAACAGGACCAATAGAGAATTGACTTCATTATTTATTATAATTTAGCTCACAATTGAGACTAAAAGTCTGGAGAATGGGAAAACCAATGGTCTGTCAAAGGCTTGAGGATCTGGGTCCAAGAGGGGATGGAGATGATAGTGTTAAGTCCCAGAACTTCAGTGGGCCAAGAAGCAGGGGCTCTTATGTTTGAGGGCAGGAAAATATGGATGTCCCAGTTCAAGAAGAGAGTAAATCCACCAGTACTCCACCTTTTCTTCAGTTCAGGCCCTTGGTGGACTGGAGGGTGCCCACCCACACTGGCCAGGACTATCTTCTTTACTCCCATTCAAATGCTAATCTCTTCCTGAAACACTTTCATAGACATTTCCAGAAACAATGTGTTACCAGCTATTTATCTGGGTATCTCTTAGCTCAGTAAAGTTATTTCATTAAAACTAACCATTATAGATCCTTAGCAAATATAATTAACAATCAAGCAGGTTACTCAACAGAGGCCTCAATTCCCATGTCTATAAGCGAAGTATAAAAAGAGCCATTGCCCTAGACTGTGGAAAGGATTAAATAAGATATGTATGTCAAGTGCCTGGTACTTAGTGGTCACGTAGGAAAAGCAGCTACTGTCATGATCATTATTTTTGTTCATATAGCTCCATTTTTAGTTTGTTCAGACAATTTAACATATTATAATTTACATTATAATAATAAATGTTATCCTCAGCAGACACGAACCTGTGGATCCAAGTAGCACCTGTTGCAGCTGGGAAGTCATTGCAGGATCTTGGTCCAGTGTTTGGAAACAGTTTGATCTGAAGATGGCAGTTTGGGTGATTTGGAGCAGCCTCAGCCTGCTGCGAGTGCTATGGTGTCTTCTTCCGCAGACGGGCTACGTGCACCCGGATGAGTTCTTCCAGTCACCAGAAGTCATGGCAGGTAAAGTTCTCATGTGGTTAAGACAAGCAGCAGCTGAGTGGCTGAGAGGCTGATTGGCTATTTAGTTGGGGAGGGAAAGCATGTCTGTACCGAAGAGCAGTAACTCCACAAGCAAAGCTATTTTAGCCTCTCTGGGACAACAGCTTGGGAGTGCGGACTCTTCTTCCTGAGTGGCAACACTGACCTTCTGGATGATACTGATGAAACACCAGCCTCTTTGATGTTTTCCTGCTTGGACCAACAGGTCATTCAGAATGAAAGCTATGATGGACTCCTTAACGGAAGGATGAGAGTTGGGCTTTCCCAGTATCTGGGGAAGCTGTACACAGAGTTGTGATCTGAGAATATGAAAATTTTCCCACTGTAGTTCAAGGAAGGAGAGAGGGAACCCAGACATAGGATAATCACTTGTTAGAACTTATCCACTAGGGGCTGGGGATGTAGCTCAGTGGTAGAGCACTTGCCTAGTATGTGTGAAGCCCTGAGTTCAATCCCAGCACTGCAGAAAACAACAACAACAAAAAAAACCCCCAAATCTACTAGGTGGTGAAAGGTATATCAAGAAGATGGTTGCCAGGATCTATGAGGACTTTTGGATGCTATCAGTGTGTGACTTCCTCCTCGTGGTTCAAGATGGTAGCTTTCAAGTCTAAAACTGTCTTTCTAGAAAACAGGAAATGGACATGCCTACTCCCTTTAAGGTCACGTTTGGTAAATCATATGCTTTTTGTCCATTTCCATCCCACTGGTCAGACACTTGACTTCACTTAGTTGCAAAGGAAGCTAGAAAACAAAGTTTTTGTATCTGATTAAGCGTTCAGCTAAAGACACTAAGACAGGAAGGGGGATTTGCTATCTCTGCCACATGAATCAGTAGGTAGATTTGGATTTTAAATTGAAATTTTGGTCTTATGTCCTAAGTGTTTTTTTAAACCTGAATTGTATACAGCAGCTGGATTGACTTGACGCTAGATTTTCTGTTTCCCTTTCACCTTCTGATATAGATCAAATGGCCAAAAGACTGGAGGAATAAGTAGCAGAAGCAAAGAGCCTGAATGATCCCCAGGCCATATAATCAGCTCTAACAGCCAGCAAGGTTATCGAGCATGAAATGCTATGGACAGTGGGGTTTGGACTGGAGATGCAGAAATTAAAATTTGTTCCCTTACCCCCCAAAATGAGCTATGGAACACTGGGGAACAGGGTCACAGATCAACCTCAAGCAGCAAGTATTTTTGAAATTATATAAATACTGCTTGAATTCCTTTTTCTTGTAAAATTTTAAGTATCATAAACAAAACTAAGATTATATTTGTCCATAACCCTTATTGCTTGTTCTCTGTCCCTACGCTCACAACCTCTTTTCCTGACAAAAATCTTTCTTAGAGATGAGTTCTGATCCTAGAAATATCAAAAAAGGAATGAAGTCTCCCCTGCTCCCTACCACACCCTTGCAGGGCACACTGTCACCTCATCTCCCAAGTACTGTTCCCTTTGTCTCCAACAGAGTGTGGCCTCAACCACCTTGAGTTCCTCTATATTAATTTCTACTGCTTTATTACAAGCCATCACAAACCTAGAAGTTTAAAATTACAGTTTGAAATTAAATTATTAGTTTGCAGTTTTGTAGATCAGAAGTCCAGCATTGGGATCTTTGCTCAGGGTGTCACAAGGTTGAAATCATGGTAAGGACTGGATTGAGTTCTTTTTTTTTTTTTCCTTCAGGTTTTTAAAATAGATTTTTATTTTTTAAAAAAGTTAATTGAACATTACAGGAAAAATAAAAACACAAGCAAAGAACAAAGTCATCCAGTCACAAGCAGCTTAGTTGGATGTGTCCCTCTAGGTTGTGTGCGTATATACACAATATCCCATTTTGTGTGACTGAGATCGTAGTGTATCATGCTTTTGGACTGAGTTCTTGTCTGGAAGCTCTGAGGAAATATCTGCTTCCAAGCTCATTCTTGTTGACAGAATTTAATTCACTTCAATTATGGGACTGTAGTCCCTTGCTCTTAATTTCTGGAGGCTGCCCACCCTCCTTGCCAACAGCCCCTTCCTTCTTTAAGCCAGTAGGGGCATATCATTGCTTTGAATCTCTGCTTGCTTCTTCTGCATCCAGCTGTAGAAAATTCTTTGCTGTTAAAGGGCTGCTGTGATGAGGTCAGGCCCATCCAATAGTCTCCTCTTTCAGTCAGTACTCCCATAAAACCTAACCTAACCTAACCTAACCACAGGAGTAAAATCTACACTGTACTAGTCCAAGGAGTAAAGAAATGTCCACTAGAGGGTGGGGAGTTTAGGGTGCCATCCTAGAATTCTGCCCAGAGCTGGAAACTGGCTCACCTCCGCCTCTTTCTCTGCAGAGGACATCCTGGGCGTGCAGGCTTCACGGCCCTGGGAGTTTTACCCCAGCAGCTCCTGCCGCACGGTGGTCTTCCCACTGCTGACCTCTGGCTCTGCCTTCTGGTTGCTCAGGCTCTGGGAAGAGTTGGGACTGTGGCCTGGCCTGATGAGTGGCTATGTGCTGCTGGTAGGGCCCCGACTCCTCCTCACCACCCTCTCCTTTGCCCTGGATGGGGCTGTGTACCACCTGGCCCCGCAGTGGGGGGCAGATCGCTGGAACGCCCTGGCCCTGCTGTCTGGTTCCTACGTCACCCTGGTTTTCTACACAAGGACCTTCTCCAATACCATCGAGGGACTGCTCTTCACATGGCTGCTGGTGCTGGTGTCCCCTCATGTGGCATGGAGCCCCACACCCAAGAAGCCTACCTCATGTCCATGGTGGTTCAACTGGCTTCTTGGGGCCATCGTGGCTGCTGGCTTCTTCAACCGGCCCACCTTTCTGGCCTTTGCTCTGATCCCCCTCTTCGTCTGGGGCACTCGTGGAGTCAAGGACCCTGGCTTCAAGTCCCTGATCTGGGAAGCTCTGGTGCTGCTCCCTGGGGCAGCACTCACTACAGTAGTATTTGTGGCCATGGACAGCTGGTACTATTCCAGCATCTCAAGATCCAGTAGCCTTGTCCTTACACCTGTCAACTTTTTACAGTACAACCTGGATCCCCAAAACCTTGCAAGGCACGGCACACATGTGCGACTCACTCACCTAGTAGTCAATGGCTTCCTGCTCTTTGGGGTGCTACATGCCCAGGCACTACAGGCTGCTTGGCAACAGTTGCAAGTCAGCCTCCAGGCATTTGCACAAATGGGCCTCCAGAGGGCCCTACGGGCCCAGAGTCTGCTGTCCAGTCCCAGATCTTACCTCCTTCTCCTCTACTTCACGCCCCTGGCCCTGCTGTCTGCTTTTAGCCACCAGGAGGCTCGATTCCTGATTCCCCTCCTGGTCCCCCTAGTCTTGCTTTGTAGTCCACAAACCCAACCTGTGCCTTGGAAGGGGACCCTGGTCCTCTTTAATGCTCTAGGTGCCCTCTTCTTTGGCTGCCTGCATCAGGGAGGCCTGGTACCTGGCTTAAAATACCTGGAGCAGGTGGTCCATGCACCTGTGCTCCCAGGCATGCCGACCCACTACACACTCCTTTTTACTCATACCTACATGCCCCCCCAGCACCTCCTCCACCTCCCAGGCCTGGAGTCATCTGTAGAGGTGGTGGACATGGGTGGAAATGAGGACTGGGTACTTTGCCAAGCACTTAACAACCTTACCAGACAACCAGCTTGCCAGGTGGCTGGTGGGCCATGGCTCTGCCGCCTCTTTGTGGTGACCCCTGGGACAACCAGGCATACCGTGGAGAAATGCAGCTTTCCCCTCAAGAATGAGACACTCATGTTTCCCCACCTGACCCTGGAGGACCCACCAGTCCTGTCCTCTCTGCTGAGTGGGGCTTGGAGGGACCACCTTAGTCTTCACATCATGGAACTGGAGCAGCCACTGCCCAAGATTCAGCTATAGAATCTATGCTACTCCACCTTGTATGAAGGCAGCTGGGCTGTGACATTGCCATAAGGCCCTGGCCCTCCTTCAGGATCCCCACTGCTGCCTCTTCTGGGCACAGCCATTGATTGTTCTGCCCTCTGGGTAAGCCCATTCCCTTTTCCTTCAGACACCAAAGATCTGACCACGGTTCTGCTGCCAAGGTCCCAATAATCCTGGTATAATCAATGGCACCTAATGTCTGTTCCTGCCCTATGCCTTCCAGCCACTGTCATGTTTTAAATATACAATAGTACCTGATTGTGAAAAGACAATGCATTGCTAATGACCTCTCCCAAACTTGCCACAATGCTTTACCTCTTTGGTCTCCCAAGGACTGGCATGTTGAGGCCTTGCAGACACATGAGAGATTATGGTGAAGGAGAGAATAAGTGGCTCAGATTCAGGGATCCAAGTTCTAGTTCCTGGTCTGCTACTCAATGACTTTTGAGAAGGCCCCTTCTATTCATCCAGCCATCTCCCAATCTGTACAGATAAGAGAATCCCTGATTTGTCTGTCAGATAATATCATTCTTGGAACCCACAGCACATGTCCCCTGGATCAACAGGCATGTTTCTCACAAAGCTCTTTGAACATGGAATGGTATTGTATTTAATGGCACTTTGTGTCTGCTCTCTCAATGTTTGGTCATTACCAAAACAAGTCATTCTGGAAAAATTTTCCAGCACTGTCTTCTACTTCTGTCCTTGAGAGGTGGTGGGAAACTCTCCAGCCATTTCTACATCTTACCCTTAAGAATCTTTCTCCCAGAAGCTGCAAGCATAGCTTAGTGATACAGTGACTGTTTAGCAGGCTGGAGGCCCTGGGTTCAATTCCCAGCACACCCACAAATTATTCTCCCACTATTCTGTATTTGAGGCCCTCTCAGTCTGCCCCAATGGGAACTGAGAACACACAATGCTTTATCAGTATCTGTAACCAGTCTAAAACTTTTTCTATGGCTTCAAACTTTCTAGGTTGCATGATTAACTGTGTAGCTTAAGTAGACATGATCAGAAATTTTGCTTGAAGCCTCAAAGTGACAGCATTTCCCACAGGAGAGTCAGTATATTCATGCCTGGTGGTACTGAAGAAGGCAATTCCTAAGAAGTAAGGTAAATGCTGCAGAGAGCTGTGATTAAGGACATAGGTGCCTGTTGTCAAATGCCTATGCTGACACCCCATTCTGCCAGGCTTTGGGGACTTGAGAAGTGGCCCCCATTTCCTCATTATGAATGTGCTTGTAAGGAGTTAGATAAATCACAGAATGCAATTAGCAAGTGCCAGCACAGAATAGCATTCAATGTGTTAACCATATTACCATGAGCCTACAATCCCCAGAATTCCCAATCTATCTTGTCAGAGAAGTACCCACTCATGCCTTTTAATCAGCTCACACATTTAATCAGAGAATTTGGCAGCTGCAAGGTTGTCTTTCAATCCACGATCTTCTCTGGAATTAGTACCTGGCTGTACAGGTGCAGCCGCAGCAGCATCTACCAAGAATTCTAGTTCCATTTGCAGAGGACAGGCGCTCTTTCTGGATGTGTGTCCATGGCTATGTTACACCTGGGTCCAGCCTACCTGTGAGTCTTTAAAAGCTTTCTCCACATTGTACCCTGCTCAATCACGAGATTTCGACGAAGATGTCGGTTTGGCCAGAGCTCTTAAGAGCCGGACGTCTGAAGGTCGATAATCTGAATCAGGATTCGAAGCTGTGAGCAGGGCCTGGGAGGACTGCTTAACGCCAAGGTCGGTGTACCGTACAAATGGGAAAGTAGGCGACCTCGGACCATCCCAGTCCAAGCTTACGAGTTTGCCCCGGGGCCCCTATGGTTATCTGGCGGTGGCCGCTGGCGGTCCCGGAGACCGCGACGTAGCTCCTGGGTGAAAGTGTCTCTGAATCGCGCAACGCGGCGGCCTAGGGAGCTCACGGGCTCGGCAGCGACTTTCCGTAGGCGGCGGGCCGCGTCCTGGCCGCGCAGCTGCGCTTGCAGCAGTGCGAAAGCCGTGAGCTGGGCCGCACGCCGGATGGGCCGCGACTCAGACAGACGTTCCACCAACTGCGGGCTGTGCAGCAGAGCAGCCAACAGACGCCGGAGAACCATCCTTTTCTGAGCACCCCGGAACTGGGAACACGCCGTTCTCGCCTTCCGATCGGCCGCCTCAGACAACGGACCACGTGTGCGCCCGAGTGATGACGACACTGCCGAGCTGGGATTGGATCCGACGACTTCCACTTTCTGCTGCCCTCCGCGCGCTTCCGCTTCCGCCAGAGCCGCGGCTCTCCGGTTGATCCCTGAGTTACTCGTCCTTGTCGACCTCTCTGCACTATGTCGGGTGGCCTCCTGAAGGCGCTGCGCAGCGACTCCTACGTGGAGCTGAGCCAGTACCGGGACCAGCACTTCCGGGTGAGGAGAGCCGGGCCACGAGAGGGTCAAGCCCTGGGCCAGAACGCTGAGGAACGGTTTGCACTTGTCTCATTGTGTCGTCTTGCATTCTGCTTGGTATCCTGAAATGTGAAGTGGGGTCCTAGTGCCTGCTGGGAAGCAGGGGTTGGATGCCTGAAGGGCGTTTGAGTTTCACTGAAGCCACTTTGATAGAAATATCAGACTCGCTTTCCCATTGCCTTGCAGCCGCTGCCTGTACCTGGGCCAGTGCAGAGGTTCGAGCGGCAGAGTGGTGGCTTGTTTTCACAGGCTGTGCCTGGGAAATTGTGATGACAGGAATGGGGTTCCCTATTCACTCCCAGGGTATGTGGAGGCGCATTATCCAGATACCGGGGCTTTTTCTTAAATTATTATTTTTTTTAAATCAACCAATGCCATTTGGCGCTCCGAATCTTTTCTTTCTTTAGTACGATTATTCAACAAAATTCTCCATTTTGGGTGGGAGACATGGAGGCCTCCGAGTGGAGAGAGGAGATAGCCAACCCGAGCACGTTGATAACTGGATATCAAGATCGATAATTGCTGGATTTCAGAAGAGGGAAATTTAGTTTAGGGTATGTCACAACATTCTGTGGAAAGGGGAGAGGGCTGCAGGTAATCTTTTCTGAATTAGTAAAGGTGGGGGTGGGATTGTGTGCTCTGGCCACTCAACCTAATTATTTAATGGGGATTAGACCTAGGGGTGCTTTACCACTGACCTACTTCTCCAGCCCTGTTTAAATTTTTTTGAGGTGGGGGGGCTGGTGTCTCTGCGTTGCCCAGGCTAACCTCGAACTTGAGATCCTCCTACAGGTGTGCGCCAACTCACCCTGCAACTCAGTTATTTCATAAATGTTTACCCGGTGCTGTTGTCAAAGCATTCCTCTGAGCCCCAGGAGGGATGGGGGAAATGCAGTTTCTGCATCCTAACAACTCAAATCTCTAGTAGGGATTGTAAATGGAGGCAAATAAAATCTAAAGGAGAATCAGGAGTAGAGAGGGACAGGTTTTAAGCATTCAGAAAAGGAGACATTCCCCTTGCAACTGGGAAGGGAAGTGCATATAAGAGAAGGTAGGTGTGTAGAATGTGTTTGTACCTGGTACCGGGAATTTGAGGCCAAATTGAAGACACTCTTATATTTCAGTTTTAAAATGCTGTGTGCCAGGCAGGATGAGGTGGTGCACACCTGTGATTCCACCAATTTGGGAGGCTGAAGCAGGAGGATCCCATGTTTGAGGCAGCTTCAGCAACTTAGCAAAGACATTGTCTCAAAATGAAAAATAAAAAGGGCCCCTGGTTAAGTGCCCCTGGGTTCAACCATCCCCTACAAAACAAAACCAAAACGTGCCAAGCATGATTTTTATTTCTGCAACTTTTACAGTTCTTATTAGTTCCACATCATGACCATCTGTGTCAGCATCTATCCTACAAGATTAAAATTGAAAGGGTTCATTTCTACAATCTAAAGTCTACTATTTTAGATGTAGTATATTGTCATGTGGAATATCTAGGGTACCCTAAATGGAATCCACATTAATATCATACCTTAAGTATACCATAGCTGTTTTAATTAAGATATAGACTCCGCGCCAATTCTCCCAAAACCCCAGTGAGAACTCAGTGGGAACTCCAAAGTAGCGGGCGCCCAAGGCAGCAGGATCCACCCTAATCCTGGAGCTGCCCTAATCCCAGAGCAGGGTCACCTTTCAACCATTCCCTCTAGCAAAATGCCAGGCGTCATTCCGACTAAACTGTGGCTCTCAACAATCTGGATCAGAAGGGTCTGAGAATAGGTCTACTGATTGGCCTTCTGTTTAATCACATTTGTCCTCAATGTGTCAATTCAGCATCTAAAGTATCAATGTCTCACTCATGATGAGCCATCTTGTCCCCAGGGATTGTCAAGTGTATTGACTAAAGCTCATACTTCTGTCTCTGGATTCATCCTGTCTTCAAATTAGAAAGCCTGTTAAGAAAGTGCTAGGTGTGGTGGCCCACATCTGTAATCCCAGCTACTTCAGAGGCTGAGGCAGGAGGATTACAAGTTGAAGGCCAGCCTGTCTCAAAATGAAAAGGGCTGGGGATGTCTTTCAGTGGTATAGTGCCCATGGGGTTCAATATCCAGCACTGAAAAAAAAAAATTCTCCTACGCTCAGAAGAAAAAAATACATGAGCATATAAATTATTAAAGCAGTTGTTGTTTTGGATAGTCTCTATGGGAATATTACCAGGGGAATACTAGCTCTAGAAATAATAATTATTATTTTTTACTACAGAGGATAAATGGGACCTTTCTAATATAATGGGTCAAGGTCTGGAATTTAGACTTGGGCCATTAGAGAAGGATCCAGTGCTCAGGATTTTAGTATGCAAGAAAAAAGGCATGCTACTTGTACGTAGCCTGAGGCAGGAGAGAGGGAATACCTCCTGCACCACCCCTCCTTTTGACAAGGTATTTGCAGTATTGGTGGGTGAGAGAATCTGATTTCTTTTTTCTTTTCCCCTGGGTACTGGGGATTTAACTCAGGGGCACTCAACCATTGAGCCACATCCTCAGTCCTATTTTTTTTTTTTTTTTTGTATTTTATTTAGAGACAGGGTCTCACTGAGGCACTGTTTAGTGCCTTGCTTTTTGCTGAGGCTGGCTTTGATCCTCCTGTTTCAGCCTCCCAAGCCACTGAGATTACAAGCGTGTGCCACCATGCCCAGTGAGAATCTGATTTCTAAATAAGAATTAATGATTTCCCCCAACTCATGCTGAGAATTGAACCCAGAAGTGCTCTACCAGTGAGCTAAATCCAGCTTTTTTGAGACAGGGTCTCACTAAGTTGCACAGGCTGGCCTAGAACTTGCAATCGTCCTGCCTCAGCCTACTCAGTAGCTGGAATTACAGGCATGTACCATCACATTTGGCCTCGGACATTATTTTAAAAACCATACTTAGGAATATTATTTAAGCAAGGCTTTTTTTTTTTCAAGTTGCAATGTTTGTCTCTGAAATTCTAGGGTGACAATGAAGAACAAGAAAAATTACTGAAGAAAAGCTGTACATTGTATGTTGGAAATCTTTCTTTTTACACAACTGAAGAACAAATTTATGAACTCTTCAGCAAAAGTGGTGACATAAAGAAGATAATTATGGGTCTGGATAAAGTAAAAAAAACAGCATGTGGATTCTGTTTTGTGGAGTATCCTTCCTGGTGTCTAATGTAACTGTTGAACCAAGGTAGTGGTTGGCTGCCTATTTTTGAAAAACTGGATATTAGCTTTATCCCTTTGCTTGTCTGTACCTTTTCTTCCATTTGTCTACATTCGGATGCTGTGAAAACTAGTAATTTTGTGTTCTATTCTGAATTCATGTTTTGTTTTCTGGTACTGGGAATTGAACCCAGGACCTCGAACACTGTATGCCAGCTCTCTATCATTGAGGTATATCACAGCCCTATCAGTTTTTTTCAGTCTCTGATCATTAGCTAATGGCCTTCTCATGTATGCTTCTTTCCTATCATTTTAATGGGATCTTGAGAAGAAAGAATGCATTCATTCTTATCAGCTTAAACCAGAAGTCCTGCTTCTGAACCCATCACATTTTTTTTTGAGTTAGAGCTCCCTATGTTGCCCAGGCTTTCTCAAACTCTGGGCTCAAATGATCCTTGTGCCTCAGCTTATGAGTAGCTAGGACTACAGGTGTGTACCCAGCCCCACTTGGATTTTTTTTTTCAAGTTGCAATGTTTGTCTCTGAAATTCTAGGGTGACAATGAAGAACAAGAAAAATTACTGAAGAAAAGCTGTACATTGTATGTTGGAAATCTTTCTTTTTACACAACTGAAGAACAAATTTATGATTTCTGATTTCTGGGCCAAGCAAGCTTTTCAGTTCTCTCTCCAAACACAAGGGTCCAGTTTTCTCAGGTTTTGTTTTCTGGTAGCAGTGGCACAGAGTAATTCATGGGGAAAACAATGAAAAAACAAAAGGCTCCATCTATAAATTAGTAGGTAATCAGTCTAAGGATCAGAGTGTTTCCATTTGCCTTATAGGTCAAAGGTCAACAATCATGATGGAAAGTATCAAAGAGAGACTGCTAGTGCTAGTTGTTTTTCTCTAGCATTTATTTCATTCATTTAACAAAGATTACTGAATGCCTACTATGTTCTAGGCATTATATAGGTGCTAGATACGAATTTTACCAAGTGTTTCCCTACTTGTGTAAAGATGAGAAAAAAGTCTAAATCAGCATTTCCCAAACCCAGCTGTTAATCAGAATTGCTTTTATTTTTTTATTACTACTTTTTAAAATATATTTTTTAGTTGTTGGTGGACCTTTATTTTATTTATTTGTATGTGGTGTTGAGAATTGAACCCAGTGCCCCACGCATGCTAGGCAAGTGCACTATCACTGAGCCACAACCCCAGTCCTCAGAATTGCTTTTAGAGATTTTAAAAAATACCATGTAGAGTAAAACTGATTAAATGTTTGGGAACTCCTAACCTGGTTAATACTTTGAAATTTTTCCATCTAGTGAAATGTAGTGGTACTTCCATACACACTGTGACCTCTTTTTATGAAGATTGTTCTTTAATATCAGCACCCAATTTGGATGCCAGTTCTTGGATAAGAAGTGCATAGTTTGTGGTTTAAACCTGCAACATATTTTATAAATTTTGCAACTCAAAATACGGAGACAAGGCTGAGGATATTGCTGTAGTGGTCGCTTGCCTGGCATGCACAAGGCCCTGGGTTTGATCCCCAGCACCACATATGCCAAAAAAAAAAAAAAAAAAAAAAAAAAGGGGGATTGACCAAATAAATATTAATAGGGATAGCCAGGAAATCATAACCAAGATAGCCCTATATAAGTATTATATTTTCTTTACCTAAGTGCTTTTGGACCAGTAGGCTTGTGTAAGCTGAATAGTCTTTGAACTCCATCTGACTGGATTTGTTTTTGTACTTTTTCCTTAACAATTCAGGTTCATTTAGATGCTTCCCCAAACATTTGGAGAAATGCAATGTTCCTTAACACTTAAACTTAAGATACTATTCAAGAGCAGATGCAGAAAATGCCATGCGGTATATAAATGGAACACGTCTGGATGACCGGATCATTCGCACAGACTGGGATGCAGGTTTTAAGGAGGGCAGGCAGTATGGACGTGGGCGATCAGGGGGCCAGGTATGCAGTCTCTGGGCCAAACCCTGCCTAGGATTCTAGTCATAATGATAGTTGTTTTTTCAAACTGTTTTTACTCTTTTTCTAATTTCTGCCTATAACCCTGGAGAAAACCACCCATTGGTTTTGGTGAATTTTTTAAACCTTGAAATAGCATATGCTATTCATTTCAATAAGCACTTGTTGTTGAACTTCTGCTAGGGGCTAGGTATTTTACATCTGTGTCTAGAACGAAAGCAAAATACACTGAAATGGGTTTGTCTTAGAGTCTAATACAGGGGTGTACCCTCAGTGGTGGGGCACTTGCCAAGCAAGTGTGAGGTCCTAGTTTCAGTCCCCAGTACCATATGCACACACCAAACAAACCCAAAACCAAACCCCAAAACACCACAGAACCTAATACACAGGTTTGTCTGCATGTTCATATGACATCTGAAAAGGTTCAGCTATTTGTCTGACATGTTGTGGGCAGTGCATGTTATACCAGTCTTCTCTATATTGTACTTTGTGTATTCTTTTTCACTTAAGGTTCGAGATGAGTATCGACAAGACTATGATGCTGGGAGAGGTGGCTATGGAAAGCTGGCACAAAAGCAGTGAGTGGTGAGAGCCCCATCAGTGCAAAATTCCCTCCACTGGCCTGTTGTTTGTTGAAGAACATTACCCACAGTCTGATCAATGTCTCTACTGAGCTAGAAGCCTTTACATGGTTTCCTCTGAAAATTATTAAAGGACAATACAAAAGAATGCCTTTAATTCTAGTCTTAGAATATTGGTCATGTGTCAAGTTACCAGATGATTTTCTGTTACCAGGTCTAAAATTGTGTTCTCTGGGGATGTGGCTCAGATACAGTGCCTACTTCACATGTGCAAGACCCTGGTTTGATCCCCAGAAACATCCACCCCCCCCCCCCACACACAAAGTGTTCCTTAGCAACAGGTTTGATTTATAATGTTGATTATTCTGTCGGCCAAAAATGCCACACTTTTTAAAGGAAGATGGAAAAATGTAAAAACTTGTTTTACCATGTTTGTGTCTTAAGTAGGTTCATGATCTACATTAGGGCCTGGAATGATTATTTTTTAAAATTTAAGTTTGCATGAGATAAAGTTTAATAAATGGAATTTTGCTGTGTGGTATAGCTTTGTTCTAAATTAGCAACAGGTGTCTGACAACTGAATAAAATTCAACATTGAAAACAAATTCAATCTCTAAAGGGTCAAGGGACTTTCCTAAATAGTTGGCATAGAAGTAAGTAAACCTGAGATGGTCTCAGGGACATGTCCCGCTTCTATTCCTTACATATTCAGAAACTAGGTACAGGGTTTGAAGAATTATACACATTTTTCAAAAGATGTTTTACCTAAAGCTAGCAACAACAAGAAGTAAGGATTTGTAATAGAGAACCTCACATATTCTAGTGGGTGTGGTGAGTCGGGGAAGACGCTATTAGTAGGAAATGTAAGTTAAGGGATTGCCTTGACATGACAAAGTGTGCTGTACGGGCCATCAGATTTATTCTTTCCATTTTAATTAGTCTTGGGAATAGAATGGGTTCTTTTTAGAAGAGCTTGATGATTGAGAGAATACTTTACAAAAACAGAGGAAGGCTTCCTAAAGAAAGTGTCTATTTCAGCTACTTCTCATACTGAAGTCTGTTTTATTTTTCCCAAATTGTCCATACTATGGCTCAAGCCAGGGGATTAGAGAGAATTTATTTTACATTTGTAAGGCAAGAGATGATTTCTGATATTATATGTGAGAATAATTTTCCCTGATATGAAAAATATGTGAATTATTTTTCAAAGTATCTTCCAGTAGTTTGTGAAAATTGGGGTTGAACATGAACAGCTTTCATGTTACAATAAATGTGGGTTTTCTCATTAAATTCCAAACTGTTTGAATTTTTTATAAAGAGGTATAACAGTTGTTAGTGCTTAGGAATAAACCATTTGCAAACATTTAATCAGGACACAGTATTCATTTTTAGAATGTTTTTACACTGTAGTTTAAACTAATATTTTGTATTCTTGTGTGGTGAAAAAACTCAGATTCTACAGGCCTTAAAACCAAAGACTGATTCTTATTTGAACTGTCTTCTATAACAGATTTCAATAAAGCTGGATCAACTTATTGTCTTGGCCTTTTTCCTCTCCTATAAAAGGATTTGTTCTAGAACTCTTTTACTCTGGGCTGTCTGTAAATGAGTTTGGGGAGACTCTGAATAAATATACAAAATTTACATGTTCATTTCAATATGACATTTGTATCTAGTTATGGCTTCAGGTGAAGAAAGAACATGGACATTCTTATGAAAACAATTTAGCATTGAATTAAGGGAACCTGATGTTTTTTAGGCTTGAGGATGCTAAATGAGCTTTCTTTGTGTCTTCTTTCCCATTTCTCACTTTAATCAGAAAAGTATCTTACTTTAATCAGAAAAGTGAGAATTAGGACATATATGCTAGGTAGGTTTATGGAATATAATAGTGGGGGAGTGCCAGATATAGCCAGACTGGGATCTATAGAATTATTTGGGTTTTATTAGCTAAAGTGTAAAACATGCAACTTGCTTTAGAGTTCTGCAATCCAATGTAATAGCCCCTGGCCTAATGTGGCTGTTTAATAAAAATAAAATTAAACATTCAACTTCTCATTTACACTAACCACATTTTAAATGCTTAATAGACAATGTGCTAGTGATTGTTATAGTAAATGAAAACAACATTTCCATCATTGCAGAAAATTCTATGGGACAGTGGTGCTCTAAGGGTAGGCTGCTTAGGGCCTACACTGGTCACTGTTCTTAAGCCTTGTTATGACTGGAGTGTATTAAGGAAAACATACTACTCACCAAGCAGTACACATTATCCAACACAAGAGAACATGAGTTTATAAAGGCATTTAGTTTATTTTTCAAAAAAATACTTTGCTAGAAGGGTTGAGTACTGTAATTTTACATGATCATAATATTTTAAAATTCTTTTCTGACCAACAAGTACCATTTAAGTGAACAACTTGTCTAGGTCTGCTTTTGTAACACCCAATACAATTAGTACTTCTCTGATAGTATTCCCTAGGTCTTAATTATCTGTAGGCCAGGAGGCACAGCCTAGCACATAGCAAAGTATGTGCTTTATAACTGCCAATTAACTTGGTTTCTTTAATATGATTAAGGAGAGCAGGTAACTGGCATATCGAATTCAACTATAAATTTACCATTTCTTGCCTGAAAGGTTGTGAATCTCCCAGACCCCCCCTCCCCCCACCAATTACTTAACCCAGGGAAGCAGTGAACTACAACTGTAGAGGAAAAAGGGCAACATATCAGGTGAGTGCCGGCTGTGTCCCAGTTAGATCTGTTATTGTTTTGTTCCAACTATAAACTCAAGATGACCATGTTACTCATATTCAACAGTAAGTAGAAAATACAAGGCAAAGCCAAAAATATGTGGGGATTACTGGCAACAACTGCTTCCTTTTTCTTCCTTAAAAAGGCTAACTGAAAGTTGATTCTGATTCTTGATAAAACTAAAAGATGCATTAAATATATGTTCACTGCTACAGATTTAACAAAAAGAAAGGCCACCAGAAAGAAGCAACTATAACCTGGTAAATTTGCCCATAGAGACAACTAGACAGCTGGTTGAAGGCTTGTCATAAATTGTTCTTTTGTGCAAGGTCTGCACTCAGCCCCCAAACCATAAGATCTGTCTTGTGGGCAGCCAGACAGTTCAGTGCCAGGCCAGTGATGGTAACTCAACGCTTTTCGCCAACAGCTCAGAAGTGTTTCAAAAATGCCTTTGTTGCAAGGAAGCAATTACTGCAAACATCAGGACAAAAGACTATCTAGGACTTTAGCTAAATAGAGGTTTATATCTAATTACAAGAAGTAAAAGCAATTAAGTGTGCTGAAACCAAGTTTCATGATTGACAGAAACATTTTAAAAACAGACTTAAAATATTCAACTTTAGGCTAAACCATGCCAGGTACCTCAGGATGCCCTATCATGTTGGAAGTGAAAGAGTAACTAGATATGGACAGCTCACTTAAGGTCTCTGTGATCATTCCTGCATGCCCCAGTGCTGATAATGATGATCATATTTCACACTGGAGGAAGTGTGGCAACTCAAGCTTTGGGCATCACGATTCTTGTAGGAGGGCTAGGCATGTGGCTCAGTGGTAGAGCACTTGCCTAGCCCACAGGAGGCCCTGGGTTCAATCCCCAGCATTGCCAAAAGAAAAAAATTATTTGTGTTTTTGCAGAATTTTCTCTCTTCTGTGTGGTGTGTCTGTCAGTGGGGAAGTGAGATACTCCCTCATTCTGAAGAATGAGGCATTTGGAGTCAATAGGCTAGTTACTTACTGGTTACTTTGCAACAACCCCACACACACACACAAAGAAAGCAAATGTCTCATATACATTTTGAAAGATCCCATGTTTGCATAATTATGTCTGGAAACCTTAAGACAACATCTCCACACTATAAATTCTCATCTTCCCTTATGGTGACACAACCTTACCTCTAGTAGCATAAAGTGCCTCTACTCCCAGTATTTAACAAAGTAAGAAATAGTGACCTGCTTTTATACTAAGGAATTTGAGTCTGGAGTTGTTGGGAGAGGCTGCTTCCCAGTGTCAACACTGGTTTACATGCATGTGCATGTAAACAGTCTGACTCAACCCTCAACTGCTGGCAGTCAGCCTTGTTTCAATCATAACTCACAGCCAAGTTAAAGCATTTTAGCCTTTTCTTTTCAACACACACCTAACCAGGCATAAATTCAAGTATCTTCTGCCATTTATTTGGTAGTTTTCTGAGTAAACATTTGAATTTGTTACCAATATATTTTCCTCCCCTAGTGCAGATGGGTAGTTTAACATGTATCCTTCCTTCCTTTCCTTTCAAATATGTCATAAAAGGCCAGATAAAAGATCTAAGATCCATTACTTTCATCTCAGTGCAGCTAACTATAAGGAAAGGGACCACATTACAGCCTGTCCCCTGAAGATAGAAGATCAACAGAAGGGAAAAAAGTAACTCCCATGCTAAAATGTCAGGATTAGTTGTGCAGAAGCCAAGTGAGCCCTGAATGAGGGGAGATCATTAGAGAGGAGGGAAACAATTCTAATATATTACTGCACTCCTTGGGAACCAAGTTTTCTTTATTACCTTCCCTCTTCTCCCCATGCATCTGCAAAAGAAGTCAGCCTTCAATTTTGAGTGTTCATATTTCAGATACACTAGAAATAGAAATGTATTAAGTAAATCTTAAATTCTCCCATATGGGAGGCAACACAAGGAAAGTAGCAACTTAAAAATTACTTCTCAAAAGGCTGAATATCTCATTTGTTTGACTACTGGTTTGACAAGACACCAAGCTTTTTCATAGGTCAAAATCAGAAAAAAACAGGTTATTAAATAAATGTCTCATTATAAGATTTAGGCTATGCATTGTAATTCCTAAGACCAGGACTGAAATCTCATTTGATAAGGTATCTGGCCCCAGTCACTGCGTTTTTCTCATACTTGAATCAACTCTTCCAAAGTAGGCTCTTTGCTTGCAAGTGGGCCTCCATGGACAGAACACACCCATCACTTTATAGCCAACTTCCATATCACCCTTCAAAAGGAATGCATTTCATTTTCTAGGATTCCCTTGGAGAGGGAAGTAAGTGAAAGGTGCTGCTGGTAAAAGTAAAACAGAACTGGCTTTGTCAAAACCTCTCCTAGCTACCCTTTATGTCCCAGGGAACACTGACTACTCCCGAGTTATACTGAATCAAAAAACATTTGCATTTTTAGGTTCTGAGATTAAATTTTAAACCTGTATTCAGTTCACACTAACTAAGTTTCAAAAGCTGCACCAAATCTACTAGGCTTTTTTTTTTTAATACTCTTCACTGCATGCTCTGTCTATATGCATGCGTTTGGATAATAAATATTAAATATGGGAGGGACGCACGGAATCCATAAAATTAAAAATGAAACCAAACTGAATATTAAAAAAGTACATGGTAGTTGGAGAAATGAATAAGGGCAAAAAATAAATTTGAGGTAACAATAGTGGCCCAACACCACTGATCTGAATATCTGTAAAAATTCAAATGAGTGTTTGGAGATTCAAGTAACAAACCATCTGTTCCAACTTGGTCAGACTTGCAGAGCACTGCTGAGTCAGTCCAGCAGCCGGCACTCACACAGCTCCTTGTAAATTCTCTTCCGCACACGGGGCATGTCTTCTTGAGAAAACTGGAAAGGCTGCTCTAAAGCGAGGCACTTGCAGTACTGCAAAGGTCCCAGAAACATGTAAATGGCACATGAGGTTGCACAACAGCCCAGCACCAGATGCAGACCTGATAGAGTCTAAGATTGTATTACAAAGTTTACAGAAACTTGTGACAACATGGTGCTTTACAACATTTATCTCCAAATTATAGTAGGCATTTCAGGCAAGTGTATAGCTAAGAATCACCCTCCCTCCAGGCCTAACACTGTGAAAAGCACCAACTAATGAAGAGGCTCTAATTCTCAAAATACAATCTGCTGAAAATAGATCTTACATAGCCTTTGGGAACCTGAATCTTGTTCACAAACCCCAAACATTTATGAAGTTAAGAATAAACCAATCTTCCAAGATCTTTACAAATCTTTAAATTTCACAGATTAGATAATTTCCTTCATAAATGTGTGTATAACAGAAATTTTTCCATTGCCCTTTTAGACCATCCAGAGACATGGGAGCAGTTTTAGACCATCCAGAGTCCATGGAATGCAGTACTCTGGGAGTGGTGGAGCAGGACTGTAATCTCAATAACTTGGGAGGTTGAGGCAGGAGGATCACAAGTTCAAGGTTAGCCTTGGCAACTTAGTGAAATCCTGTCTCAATATTAAAAAAAAAAAAAAAAAAAAAAAAAAAAAAAGGTAGTGGTGATGGTGGCTGGGGACGTAGCTTAGTGGCAAAGCACTTGTGGGTTCAATCCCAGTACCACAAACAAAAACAAAAACCAGTGGCAGGCAACCAACAGGTCTTTGACATCCAATAATTAAATTTTATTTATTTATTCAGTATTTCGGATCGAACCCAGGAGCTACCTATCATTGAGCTACATCCCCAACTCTTTTTATTTTTTGAGATAGAGTCTTGTTAAGTTGCCTAGGCTGGCCCAAAACTTGCAATTCCTCACACAGTCACTGGGATTATAGGCATCTACCACCATATCCAGCCTGCCAATGTTGTTTTTATTTTATTAAGTTAATCCTTTAAATGCCAATGATCTATGATACAAAACAACCCAAGTCAGTCTCTAGTA
Organism: Spermophilus citellus; assembly: GCF_964194105.1. NCBI lineage: Eukaryota > Metazoa > Chordata > Mammalia > Rodentia > Sciuridae > Spermophilus > Spermophilus citellus. The sequence goes on along the minus strand of NC_138188.1, from coordinate 111,482,342 downwards.
TAGCTCACTACTAATCTCTGATAAGACATGGATGATATCTATTTTCCATTCTTGGCTTGACATGTGGTTCTTCCTAATGATAACACCTGAAAATGCACTATTGCATCTCAACAACAAAGGGAGAAAAAGGAAAGTATTCTGTTGCCTATACCTAGTATCATGTACAGGGACTGCCATCTCCCTTTCTAAACACAACAAACTTATATCACAAACTGTAAATTCAAAACAAAACAAAACAAAACAAAACAAAACAAAACAAAACAAAACAAAACAAACAAAAAACAGTATTTCTTTACCTGGAGCACAAAGACTCCACAGTCACTGTCATTTTTCTGTTGTGGAATACACTGAGGGGAAAAACAAAAACGTCATTAAAATAAGATCAAGTACTTCTTTCCTCTTCAGATAAACATGAAAAAACAGAATGAGATAGGAAACCTGTCTCTGTCCAGGACAGCTGGTATCCTGTTCATTTTATAAAGGCATCTGGCCACATGAAAAGTGCTATCAAAGGCATCCACAAATTATAAAACAATATTTTACCTAAATATGGGAAATGAAATGAAAACCCTATTTTAAAAACATCTATTTGGATACTTAGTTTTGCAATCAGTTCACTGACAAGTAAAAATGGAACTGTGGATGATCACAGAACATTTGCCTGAACTCTGAACACTTAGATGGTAACAATTCTGCTTAGCAGTCTTCACTTTCATCTCTATAAAGCTCCCAAAACAACTGGTTTTTGTATTCTGCCTCAAGTAGGAATATGAAAGATATTGGTTAAATTTAGAATACCTAGAATTCTAGCTGGGTCAATTCAGAAAATATACAAGTTTAGTTTTGACTTGAAGTGGTTTACTAGACAATTAGAAATAGAAAACTTGAGCTTGACTGTAAAATTTAATATGTGGTTTAGTTCAAGGTTGAACTGATAAATCTTGATCCCTCTGGGACTGGTTAAAGGTTATTTCAAGACTCTTTGTCTGTAACACTGGGTCAATGATTCAGACAGACCTGAGTTCAAGGACCTGCCACTACCAATAGTTCTGAGGAAGGTCTTCTGAAGGTCACATTTCAGTTTTCTCATCTATAAAATAAAGATGCTGTTCATCTTTAAATGACCACCTACCTCACAGGTTATAAGGATCAAATGAGATCATTATATAAAAACACTTTAAAAACAATAAAATAAAGACTAAATTGTCAACACTGGTGTTCATGACAGGATTGAGATTATGCTCAGAAAGGCACTCTGGCCCATCAACACCTTTAATGTCTAGAAACCATAACAGAGCTACATCCGAACTGTCCTCCCGCTGAAGAACTAAGGACAGGCCTAGAAAGTAGCCCAGTACTCTTGCTCCCATAATGGACCCAATAGTCATTTAGCATTTCTCTGAGTCTGTAAGTGCCATGAGGCAAGAGGTAGGTGCCAAAATTCGTTTTTCAGCAGAGCAACTACATCATTAGCAACTGTGCCAGGGATGAAAGGACTCAAGTTACCTGCTTTCAGCAAGCACTGGGCAATTGAGTAGCCAGATGATAAAGTACAAAATTGGCTTAATCTGAGTTGCCTCCCTAGAGTCTCCTCCAAGCTCTTTTTGGTCTCTGTCAGTAGTCTTGAAATGCTCTTACACACAACCGCCCCTTGGATCATTCCCTCCCCTGGACATGCCCATTTTATTTGTATCACATACTTACCTTCGTAACAGCTGTCTGCCAACCCTGAAGAAATTCAGGTCTATTTTTTTCTCTGGCTTCAGTCAGCAAATACTTTCTTATATTCTGGTTAAAAAGAAACCACAACACAGATGCTGTGTTCCATGAGTTGGTGAAAAATGAAACCTGCCCGTAGCAGGTAGAAGCAAAGGAGGTGGCAACTGTGGCCCCACAAAATTGGGCAGTGTGTGCATGAAAGAGTTAGAGCTGGAACTTTATTTCAGAGCTTTCATATCGTTAAGGAGGATTCAGACCTCCTGTACTCAAGGTATGCACTCAAGAGTGTGGGCACTGGTATTTGCTTGATTAGAATATTTATTGAGATGGTTAGCCACCTTTCCCAGCAGTAAACTGGCAAGATAAAAAAGTCTTAATCAGTGCCAGTGCTGAAGAGAAGGAAGAAACTCGTGGCAGAAATCATTGACTGAAACTAAATGAAAAAAATCTAGCTGAAGATAAGTTTCTTGGTTTGGAAGGTGACAAGAACAGACAGTTATCTCTACCCATTCTGAATACTGAATATAGTCAAGGGCACTACTGAAATTTCTAGACTGCTGGAGTTTCAAAATATCCCTAATGCCCTCAACCTCTTTGTGCATATTTCTCTCTGTATCAAGAGATTATGACAGCATGTTGCTCTTCTCCCTAAACAAGTAACTTCAAGTTCTCAGAATAACTACTATATATAAATTCACACATAGAATAACGGCAAAAAAGACTTGCCCTTAAAAATAATCACCTACACCAACATTTACTAAGTATTTATAATGTGCTGAGTGCTGGGGATACAGTGGTAAAGAAAGCTGTTTAAGTCCTCGCTCTCAGAGAATCTACACATTTGGAAATTTTAATAACATTTTTCATCAACTCTTTGGAAATACAGGCCCCCAACTTTCCTTCAGAGCCACTTTTATTACCCCCACATTTCCTTAAAACAACTGCCTAGCTTCACCTACCTGGATGACTCTGCTTGGCTTTAAATGACTTTTAGTTATCACCCCAAACAAATTGGTTCTCAGGGTCTTTCTCCAAATGTGCCAAGTTATTAGCCAATTGTAATTTGACTGAAAAAATTTTTGACTGGTCAAAAATTCCGAAGATGAATTTTTTAATAACTGCAGAAGAACCAAGTGCCTAATCCAGAATTGACTTAGAAATCAAAAGCCTGTTTCAAAAACAAAATCTTTTTAACCATCAAGAAGTTAGCTCCATGAAGGCAACTGTCTAAACCTTCTCTGACTCCTCAGTGTCAGTGCCTAACACAAGCAGAAGCCTGGGGTAGTATTTCCTAGTTGAAATGATTTTTGCAACACCCTTGCTCTCCTTGTTTGTTTTTTTCTATTTGTCCAGGGAAGAGACAGCACTGACAGTCTCTGATAAGTGAAGGATGTGAGACAGGCAAGGAATTAAGCAAAGTGAACTGGAAACACACAATCACATCTGATACTGGACTGACTCTCTTTTGTACTGGAGTTAGAGCACTCTGGGCCCAGGAATATCCCAAAGTAGGGTTTTTTTCCCCCTGGATTTCTTAGAACCACAAACATGGATTTTGAAAATTTGATCATCTTAGTTTTGCTTATACTTACTTTTTAAATTAAATGTTAAATATAAATTTAAATATCTTTATTTTAATATATTCTTTAATATATATTTATATATTATACCACATAATATACAATAATTTATATATACAAATATATGTACCACATATATTTAAATATATACATTAACATTTTAAATTTATACATTTAAAGTAAATATATAAATATATATTCCTTGTTAATAAAAATTAGAATAACCAAAATACGGTGAAATTTCCTTTATTAGTCCTACTCCTTTCTATACTTATCCAAAAGCAATCACTGAAATCAAAATTGTATGCATCCATCCCATGCTTTTTTTTTTTTTTTTTGAGAAAGGGGATCCCCCTATATTATACACACTGGTCTTGAACTCCTGGAAGCAATCTTCCTTCCTCAGCCTCCTGCGGAGCTAGGACTACAGGCAGATGCCATTATTCATTGATATCTAATTTTTTTATTTACAAAAATATATCTTTGTATATTACATATACAAATATATATGTATATACACACACACACACATATGCACACATAAATGTATTTCCCCCATAAGCATATTATATCGTTCTGCCACAACTAGCATTTTCTTTTGGTGGTGGTGGTGAGGGGGACCAGGGATTTAACCCAGGGGCAATTTACCACTAAGCTACATCATTAGACCTTTTTATTTTGAGACAAGGTCTCACTAAGTTGCTCAGGGCCTCACTAACCTGCTGAGGCTGGCTTTATAATTTCACCTCTCCTGCTTCAGCCTCCTGAATCACTGGGATTATAGGCATGTGCCACTATACCTAGCTCAACTGGCTTTTAAAAACTCAATGATCTTTCCCTGTTAGGATGTAAAGAACCACTATATTTTGTTTTGGTTTTGATGGTACTGGGGATTGAATCCAGGGTCTCGTACATGATACCCAAGTGCTCTAAGACTGTGCTACATCCTCACCCCTTCTTTTAAATTTCATTTTGATAGAGGATCTTGCTTAATTGTCCAGATTCTCCTTGAACTTGCTATCTTCCTGCCTCAGCCTCCCAAGTTGCTGAGATTACAGGTGCACACCCCGCACTCGGTTCAGAAGTTTTAAATTATGACATGGTTAAATTTATCAAACTATTCCTTATGTCTCTTTTTGGGGGGAGGGTTCTGTGTAAGAAAGCATTCCCTATTCTGAGAACACAGTATCGTCTATATTTTATTCAAATGCTTTTAGTTTTAGTTTTGTTTTACAGGTAGGTATCTATTCCATCTGAAATGTTTTTATAATTAGCATAAATATGAAGTAAAGATCTATATTTACTAATTCTCCCAGTGTCATACTTGAATAGCCTATCTTTTCCTAACTTCATCATATACTAAATCCTCACGTATGCATGAGTTATTTCTGGATTCTTCATGCTGTTCCAATCTATTTATCTACTCCTAAGCCAATATGATTATAGCTTTTTTTTTTTTTTTTTAAATATTGCTAGGGATCTGAGTGTGATGATGCATACCTGTAATCTCATCGACTTGGGAGGCTGAGGCAGCAGGATCACAAATTCAAGGCCAGCCACAGCAATTTAGTAAGATCCTCAGCAACATAGCAAGAACCTGTCTTGGGGAGGTGAGTAGGAGAGGACCAGGGATGTAGCTCAGTGGTAAAAGCATCCCTGGGTTCAATCCCCAGTACCAAAAATTTTGTTAAAAAGCAGTTTTAAGGGGCTGGGGTTGTGGCTCAGCGGTAGAGTGCTCACCTAGCACATGCAAGGCCCTGGGTTTGATCCTCAGCATCACATAAAAATAAATACATAAAATAAAGGTATAAGAAAATAGTTTTTTAAAAAAAGCAGTTTTAAGGGGAAGAGAAAAGAAAGAAAAAAAAAAAAAAAAACAAGGCTGACAAAATCAAATTAGGGCATGTATCTCAGAAGGGGATCCTGATCTTGGACAGCTACCTCTCACCTGTGGAGTCCTCTTACAGTTCTTTTCTTTACCAATAGTTTAGAGGACATTCACAACAGAAAATGTTCCTCTATGGTACTGACTTCTGCTGTTCTACCTAGAACTAAGATAGGACTGGGTCAATCACAGATTAAGTGAAAAAAATAGGATATTAACTTACCTCTACACAAAACTTAAAATGAATGCCTTGGGAATCATAAAATGAAATAATTCGATTAGAGAGTGTCACAGTAATGAGAGACCAGTGGACTTCCAGGTGAATAGGAATCAATAGAAGACTCTTTTTAAACAAATCCACCTGATTAAGAGAAGAAAATGCAGCTGTCATCACAAAACCAACAACATACAGCAGCTTCTTTACTGACTTCTGACTTGTCCAAGGACATAAAAGTAGACAGTGGTAGGCCAGTATTTGAACCCAGGTCTTATTTTTAAAGCCCATGCTTATAACTACTAAGCTAAAACACAAAATAAGAAAAATGAAGAAGTACTATTTTTCATTTAACCCACTAAAACTCTGTTTTATCAAATGGTTTACCTTTTTCATTTTTCTCCACCCCCCCCACCCGTCTTTTTTTTTTTTTTTTTTTGGTACCAGGGATTGAACCCAAAGGTGCTCTACCACTGAGACATATCTCCAACCCTTTTTACTTTTTACTTAAAGACAGGGTCCCTTATTAAGTTGCCCAGTCTAGCTTCAAATTCACAATCCTTCTGCCTAGTCTCCTGAGTCACTGAGATTATAGGCATGTTGCCACCATGCCTGGCCTTACCTAATTTTCTTGGGCACATTTTGACCTAGACTCAACGTTTTAGGAAATAACCATGGTACTGGAAAACAGAAAAGGTCTAAGTCTTTCACCTTTCTCTGGACTCGGTATAACAGTTAATATCATGAGCTTCAAAACAAGTCTACTTAAGTTCAAATTCTTCCTCAACTATGAAATGCAGAAAGCAATAATATCTATCTTATGATGTTGTTGAGAATAATAATACTTGAAAAATGCATAAAACTGTGCTTTTAGTACATTGTAGATAGCCAATAAATCTTAGCTATTATCATTATTACTCCCTTGTCTTTCAGATGTCAAAATCAAGAACATCCTTAATAATATTTACATACCCTTTATATCTGAATCCATCTTTTACAATCTTAACATATCCTTTATATCCTAACACATACAATTTAGAAATAGTTGCTATTATATTAAAAAATCCAGTTATATCTTGGGTAATAGATGCTCCACTAAACATCCATAAAAGAGTGAATTTATTTATTTTTTAAAGTTAAAACAATGACAATACTATAAAGTATGTCAGATTCTTAAAAACCAATCTCTCAAGTCTTCTTTTTTGCTAATAATCAGATAATTTATTCATGCTATAAATAAATCTTTTATCAGTCTATATGACCTTACAAGCAAAGCACTTTAGTGTTTTTGTTTTTCATTTTCTATTTATAAACCTGGAGTTGGGGGAGTTGGGCAAAAGAAAACGTAGGGCCAGGGGTATAGCTCAGTGGTAAAGGGCTTGCTTAGTTAGCAAGTATTTGAAATATTTATTCAATCCTTAGCACCACCAAAAAAACCCAAAACAAAACCTAATAAGAAAATAGTTCGAGCATCCCTAAAGTTCTGAAACCACAAATGCTGCAAAATTCAACATTACTTTAGCATGATGATACCACAAGTAGAAAATTCTGCACATGAAATTATGTTATGGGTCACAGCCTAAACATAGTCACAGAAGCTGGGGGTATAACTCAATGGTGGAGCACTTGCCCAACATGCATAAGGCCCTGGGTATACAATTCCCAATACTGCAAATAAATAAATAAATTTAAATTTTTTTTTAAAAAAAATAATTAAAACAAACACATATAACTGAAAATACTATATAAAATTTAATCTTCAGATTATGTATATAAGGTATACATTAACCATAAATGAATTTTAGTCTTGGGTCTCATCCCCAAGATATCTCATTATAAATATGAAAATACTCCAAAATGGAAATATTCCAAAATGAAATCCAAAATCAAGCATTTTGAGTAAGGAATATTCAGTCTATATTAGATAAAATAGACACTGATCTTTTTTTGAGGGGAGAAACAAGTCTTTTCTGTCAAACCAAAGAGACTTCATTTTAGTTAACTTCCTGGGCTCCCATTTTCTTGAAACTCAGCTGTCTTTCTAAAGTTAGTATTTCCTCAATAGTCAATTTGCACCTAAGATTGTGTAGTCAGCCCCAACCAATGTGTAATGGCCAAGTACCCCTGTGTCAGAGATAAAAGCCAAGCACACTGTCTGCCTGCAATGCCTGCTTTCAATTTTGATTGCTGTGTACCCTTCTGCACGTAGAAATAAAATTTTTGCCTTGCAGACAGAGCCAAATAAGTCTGTGAGTGTTTATTTGGTTCTTAGGGCTTCCAGGACCCATCTCCTACTCCATTAATTCCAACAACAGGGTCTTGTTAAATTACTTAGGCCTTGCTTAGTTGCAAGACTGGCCTAGAAGTTGTGATCCTCCTGCCTCACAATTAAACAATGAGATTCAAAAGAGAAAAAAAACTATTGCTGAGTACATGCCAATAATCCCAGTGGTTCCACAGGCTGATGAAGGAGGATCGAAAGTTCAAAGCCAGCCTCAGCAACTAAGTGATGACCTAAGTAACTAAGTGAGATCCTGTCTCAAAGGGTCTGGGGATGTGACTCAGTAATTGAGTGACCCTGGGTTCAATCCCTGGTACTAAAACAAAACAACAACAACAACAACAACAAAAACCTATCACATTAAAAAGTCTGTTTCTACGTAACATCGTATTGGCCTTAAAATTATCTTTCCATTCAAAGTGATTAATTTCCATTTCAAATCTAGAATAAAAAATTTAATACCTTTTTAGTCCATCTCTTAACTCCATTATATCCTTTGGTTACCAGCTGTCTATGAAAAAAGCTGTTGAAGAAGTGAACCTAGAACAGACACCAAATATAAGGAATCAGATTACATTAGGCTGTGCCCAGATTTAACTTCAAAAGAAAATAAAAAAATTTAAAATATCTGAACACAAAATAACTTAAAAATACATATATATTCAAAAATTTTTTAAATAAAAATGTAATGTTCTAACATAAATAGACAAAAGGGAGAGAAAAGTTTCTTCAACTAGTAGTCAAAATATAGAAAATATATTACTTGATTTATAGAAAATTCTGTTTAAATTTTTCATGAGAATGCTCTTACAGGTGTGGTCTATTGTCAGTGGGGTAGCAATTGGATTACCTGAATCCAATCAAGTAGAGACAAATGATAAATCTCTCCAAAATTTTTAAAAGATTGAACAACTGAAATAAGATCTGAAAAAAAAAATGAGCAAACCAATACCTTGAACTCATGAGATATGGATTACAAAACTCTCCATCTGAAGGATGTGGATTTGAAGACTCCCATACAACTACGAGAAGGTCTTAGCACAATCATTTCTAGTACCAAAAATTACCCTTGCCATACAGAGTATCAGGTCCCACCTCCTTGGATTCAGATTCTGGCTATAAGTGGTATTGGCTCATCTATGTTAGTCTATACCATGGTCTTGAAGCAGGGCTCTAACTTGAACTCACTTTAGATAATAAGACTATTAAGTGTGTGGTTCTCAGAGTATGCTCATTAGACCAGAAGAATCAGCATCACCTGGGAACTTGTTGGAAATCGAAATTCTCAGCCCAGTTCCAGAGCTGCTAAATTTTAGCAATCTGGTTTTACAAACCTTTCATGTGATTCTGATGCACATTCACTGAGAACCATTCAGTTTAACATGGATAAAAAACAATCTGTTTAGTTATCTGTAAAAGCAGTGACTCTGTAACTCTACTGAAACAGTGCTGGGCCCCAACTCCCATTTCTGATTTAATAGAGCTGAGCTGGGGTCTAAGAATGTGCATTTCCATTAAGTCCCCAGGTGATATTGACACTGCTAGTCTGGGGACCACACCTTGAGAACTACTGCCTTTGAATATGTTTAGATTTAAACTTTTTGATGATTAAGAGCATTTCATAAAACAATCCAACATATTAGCTTCATGATTTGAATTTATAATGCATAATGAATTTATGATTATAAGTGGAAAGCTATCAAAGTTTTCTATATTGAAAAACGGTACTAGAATCTGCAATTGGTTATATTTATCTGTTTAAGTTTTTTGTTTGTTTGTTTTTGCAGGACTGGGTACCGAACCCAGAGGTGCTCTACCACTGAGCCATATCCCCAACTCTTTTCATTTTTGAGACAGGGTCTCGATAACCTCCCTTAGCATCCTGACTAGCTAAGTTATGAGATTTAAGAACTTGAAAAGTTCTGCTGCTCATCAGGTATTTGAATTTTCAGAAAAAAAGGTATCAAATTTAAAAATCATTTTAATATGTAACAAAGCTCTTAAGAGAATTTAGAGCTGGATTATCTATTTGAATTGATTAAAATTAAAAAAAAGAGAGAAAAGGTGAAGATGAGTAATATTTTACATTTTTATAAAGAGGGTAAGACTTTAGTTGATTGATTGATTTAACTGAATCCAGGAGCACTTTTACTGAGCTGCATCCCCAGTCCTTTTTATTCTTCATTCTGAGTCAGGGTCTTGCCAAATTGCCCAGGATAACCTCAAAGTTATAATCCTCTCACCTCAGCCCCTTTATTAATAAACAAAAAAAGTCCTCTTATCAATAAACATACCTACCTAGATACAAATAAGAAAGAAAACATTGCTACTGTGACTTTCTTATGCTGAAGCAGGAGGATCACAATTTGGTGAGAACCTTATCTCATGATAAAAAAGAAAAAGGGCGGGCATGTGGCTCAGTGCAAAAACATCCCTGGATTTAATCCCTAGTACCACACATACACATAAATTAATAAAAATGTGTATTAATAAATTTTGCAATAGGATTTCCCTAAGCTCATATAAATATATAAAGATGATACATAAATGTGTATATACATAATATAACCCTTTTAAAAAAATCTAAGTAATTATAAAATAATTAAAGTTTGAAAATAAAAAAAATCACTCCTTTTTAATATACAAGAATTTCCTTAAGAGGAAAATTTTCACTTACTTTATCTGGGACTGCATCCATTATCAGCTCGCCGTACATATTTATGACCTATAAAAAGTAAAACCAATTTACTAACCCTATACAATTCAGAACAACCTAAGCAGAATGTATAATAACATTCTGAATAATAACAATAAAGCTTTTCAATCCTGGCATTAGTGAGTCACTTCAGTACACATTAAAGAATATTTGATTAATAAAAGTAAGTATGAGACCAGTCCCTACAATATTTTATTGACCAACATCCTTTGTAACTTTTCTGCAGTGAGAATCTGCATTACACTAACCTGGTCATTTAGCCAATTCTGACCATCCAAGGTCGCCAGATCATCCATATCCAGCATATGTTTATTGTAGAAGATGCGGAAGTTGCATTTTTGATGTCTGGCCCGATAGTTTGTTATTTCTCTATTGATAAATGGTTTTCTGAAACAAAGATTTTGAAAGAAAAAAAATGTGAGTTCTACTCAATGCACTATTAAGTACCCTTTTTCTCCTAAATCAAGAGAAAATCATATATGCCAATCATTTTATTTTCAAGGATTTAACTTTCACCACTGGCATACCTATTGGAAAAGTCTTCATTAAAGACATCTTTTAATCTTCCAAGGACATCTTTTTCACTGAGTGGGACCAAACTTCCATATTTTTTCATAACCTCATCTAGAAATCCTTAAATAAAGGAAGAAAGGAAAGTTAAGATGGAAGACAAAGCAATTTCTCTTAATACTTAATCTATAAACAATGCAACACATACTTAAATGTACATTATAACATAGGATTATACTCCGTATAAGGAAATATTTTAAAAGTTCTGACACTATTCAAAAGAAGTGGATTAGGCCCTTACCACTCTAACCTAGAGAAAAATGCTGTGAGGTATCATTTCACAGTGCATTTTTAAACTACCAATGAATTGTTAGAGGAACTAGCTAAAACTAAAGATTGATGCCTTTCCATAACTTAACCTTAGTGATGAATTCTCTCTCATTAGGAGTAACATCCAGAAAGTTGGACACAATGGTGTGTGCCTATAGTTCCAACTACCAGAGGATAAGGCAGAGGATAAGGCAGAGCATTGCTTGAGCTCATCAGTTTGGGACACCCTGGGCTACTCAGGGAGACCCTGACTCAAAACAAAACAAAACAAACCACAACCCCCCCACACACACACACCCACCCCCCACCCCCACACACAGAGAAAACATCTAGTTGGGTGCAATGGTGTGCACCTGCAACCCCAGCATTTGCAATGCTGAGGCAATAGAACTGCAAGTTCAATGCCACCCCGGGGCAACAGAGGGAGATCCTATCACAAAATAAAAGGCATAGGGATGACAGGTGTGGTGGCACATGCTTGTAATCCCAGAGACTCCAGAGGCTGAAGCAGGAGGATTGCAAGTCCAAGGTCAACCTCAGCAACTTAGTGAGGCCCTAAGCAACTTAGTGAGACCCTGTTTCAAAATAAAAAATTAAAAAGGGTTGGGGATGTGGATTAGTGGTTAAGCACTCGTGGGTTCAATTGCAAGTACTCAACACTGAATAGAAATATGAGTAAGACTGACTGACATTAGGGACTGGAACTATGCAACAATTGGTCCTATATAACACTATTTTTATGACTTTCAAATTACATCTAAAGGCTAAATCACCTTGTTAAATGTGCCTGAATTAAGTCACAATTTAGCCAAGTGCAGTGGTGCACATCTGTAATCCCAGCAACTCAGGAGACTGAGGCAAGAGAATGGCAAGTTTGAGGGCAGTATTTAAATCAATTTAAGTAGTGTGAACATATATACACATATATACAGGTATATAATATATACGTTTTATTTTTAGTACTGGAGAACGATCCCAGGGGTGCTTTACCATGGAGCTACCTCCCCAGTTCTTTTTTTGTCTTATATGAATTATTCCTCTTTATTGTTTAAAATATTGGTTATAATTATATAATACAATTCACAATATATTAATTACTTGATATATAGATATTCATTATAACTTCAAAATATACATTCTTTTTTAACCTTTTCCTTTTTAAATTTTTTTCAATAAAACTTATATGATGTATCATACTAATGAACTTTGAGAACTCATTTTTAAATTTTCTTTTTTAGATTTAGTTTATTTATTTGTACTAATCAGTTATGCATGACGGCAGAATGCTCTTCTGATTCATTGTACACACATGGAGCACAATTTTTTACTTCTCTGGTTGTACTCAAAGTAGGGTCACATTATTCATGCAATCATACATGTACCTAGGTTAACGATGGCTGTCTCATTCCACCATCTTTTCTACCATAATGCCCCTTCCCCCTCTCCCCCATCCAGAGTTCTTCCACTGATCCCATGCCCAATCCCCCATTAAGAATTAGCATCCACTTATCAGAAAACATTTAGCCTTTGGTTTTTTGGGATTGGCTTACTTCACTTAGCATGATATTCTCCAACTCCATCCATTTACCTGCAAATGCCATGATTTTATTTATTTTTTATTGCTGAATAATATTCCATTGTGTATATATACCACAGTTTCTTTATCCATTCATCTACTGAAGGTCATCTAGGTTGGTTCCACAGTTTAGCTATTGTGAATTGTGCTGCTATGAACATTGATGTGGCTGCATCACTATAGTATGCTGTTTTTAAGTCCTTTGGGTATAAACCAAGGAGAGGGATAACTGGGTCAAATGGTGGTTCCAGTCCCAGTTTTGCAAGGAATCTCCATACTGCTTTCCATATTGGCTGCACCAATTTGCAGTCCCACTAGCAATGTCTGAATGTGCCTTTTCCCCACATCCTCGCCAATACTTATTGTTGTTTGTATTCTTGATAACCGCCTCCTTTTTTTTTTTTTGAGACAGGGTCTTGTAGAATTGCTAAGGCTGGCTTTGAACTTGGGATCCTTTTGCCTCAACCTCCTGACCTTGCTGTAGAGGTGTGTGATACCATGCCTGGCTTTTTTTTTTTTTTAATTCTTTAATTTTTGATGGTATTGGGGATGGAACCTAGGACCTCATATGCTAGGCATGAACTCTGCCCAGAGCTACACCCCAACCCTATATATGCATTTCTAGGATGATCCACTAAAGAAACATACCTAAAAAGGCTCTAGGAAATAAAACCAGGACATTATTTATTTTTTTGGTGATACTAGAGATTGAATCCAGGGGTGTTCTCCCACTAAGTCACATCCCCAGTCCTATTTATTTTTATTCTAAACTGCTAAGCCTCTAATTTACAATCTTATCTCAGCCACCCAAGTAGTTGGAATTACAGACATGTGCCATCATGCTCAGTCCAGGATATTATTTCTAAGTAAATACAAAGAAACTGCAGAAAGGCTTAGATGCTCACAAAAGCAGAGGCATGATAGGCACAGTTCACTGATGAAGAGCAGAGAAAACAACCACCTAGTTATCAGGCTGACAGGTGAGCCTATTGAGTTGAGATGGGAAAAATGAGGACAATATGTTAAGCATATATCCTATCCAGTTCCCTTTTGAAACTTTTAAGAATTGCCTCCACTATGCATTAATTCAAAATAAACAGGAAAGATCAAAACAGAGTACTGGGAATGGTGTGCTGGGTTGGTTTGGGGAGAGGGACTGAAATGTAAAATCTGTATTTCCCCCTGTTAATCACCCACCAGAATAGCTCCTATTTTAAAAGGCTTAAACTAAGAGCAAAAGTCAGGGGACAGCAACAGGAAAAAGGATGCTTGCTTATGCCTGCTTCTAGTCTAGGCTTTAGACAAATAGGCCCATTGCAACGTCATCATTTCAGGAAATAAAGATTTGGGTCTTCTATACTAGGAACAGAATGTATAGTGTTTACATTACATATCTTAACGTTGATCTAAGCATAGCCTTGTGTCTATACTGGAAAACAGGCCCAAAGGAAAATAAGCGATTCCCAACACTGGATAAACTGCATTTAAAAAACTGATTTTATAGAAGAAAATGCCTCTACCAACAAAAAATTAAGCTTGAGGTTCCACCACCTTGAATGAAGCTCCTCAAATAAGAAAGTGGTCTCCTCTATCAGTGGTATACCAGATAGCCAGGCATGGTGACACAGGCCTATAATCTCATTGACTCCAGCTGAGGCAGGAGGGCCAGGCCCCATAATTTAGTAAGACTCTTGTCTCAAGAGATGGGTATGTAGCTCATTGTCAGAGCACTGCTTGGGTTCAACTCCAAAACCACAAAAAAGCAGGGGGCGGTTAACAATGAGATGGGGGGGTTAACAATGGGATATGGACCCCAATTTTAAACTAGTATCATAGGAAAGAGGCATTCTTATTAACAGTATTATTTCTGGGTGGTAATAATATGGAGATTTTAAGTTTTATGTATGTGTTTTGTTTTTGCTTGCAGATGATAAACATGGATTCCTTATGTAATAGAAAGGCCCTACAAGGATGACAATGTCTCTCACTGATAACACATCCACCATTATCTCACTGGTACCAGAAGTAAAACAAAACATCATTAAGAGCATTTATCATATGACAACACTCACATATTTCATCTAATCCTTAAAACTAATCTCTGTGTCAAGATACCATCTCTGCTAGGTCTGAGAATATGGCACATGTTAGAGAACTTGCCTAGCATGTGCGAGTCCCTGGGTTCAATCCCCACCCCCACCCCCACCCCCGCACTATCTTGTCACCCCCCCCCCCCAAAAAGATATTATCTCTGCTGTATAAATGAAGACAAAGAAAACTTAGAGAGATTAAGTAACTACCCTCAGGACACCCAACTAGCACAGAATAACTAAGATTCTTATGTAGGTTATGTGACTAGAGAAACTATGCTGTTCACTTTTATGCTATGCCATCTCCAAAACAAGAAATAGCTATTTTCTCTACAAAAATAACTTGGGGCTGGGCACCCTTCGCACACCTTATAGTACTAGCTACTTGCAAAGCTCAGGAAGGAGGATTCTGAATTCAAGGCCAACCTAGACAAAAGATTAAGAACCTTTATAAAAGAAATAAAAGAAAGAAATGCAACCACTTGGTTCTACAACAAAATACAATACACACCTCAGAAATGCCATCAGTAAAGAAGGCATGAAGTACCTCAGAATAAACTTAAGGAATGTGTAAAACCTAGTGAAAAGTTGCAAAACACTAAGAAACTAAGTCAGTTCTGTTTTTACACAGGAAAACTCAACATTTTAAGAATATAATTTTCTCCAAATACTATAAGCAAAAAGCATACTTATTTTCTTTAATTTATAAAATAAATAAAAAATTCATCTTGGGATTGATAAATTCCTAGAAAATTTTAAAAACAATTAGAGGTGGGCTGGGGTTGTAGCTCAGTGGTAGAGCACTTGCCTAGCATATGTGAAGCATTGGGTTCGATTCTCAGCACCACATATACATAAATAAAATAAAGGCCCATCGACAATTAAAAAAAATTTTTAAAAAACCTCTTTAAGAAAAACAATTAGAGAGATGAATAAGGGGACAGAAGAGGAGTGCATAATTTTTCAAATTATGAAACTACCTACAGTAATTAAAGCAAAATAATGCTAGTCTACAAACAGATCAAGACCAGAAGGAAATTCAAAGCTAGTCGGTATTTCTTAACCACAAAGAATGAATTGCTCAATAAATAATATTATACTACTGCCTGAACTTACAACCAATTCATTCTGGTGGAAAGAATTATATTACTCCATTTTACTTTTTTTTTAAACAAAGAATTATATTAAAAATAACACTTTAATAGAAGAAAATAAGAGTTGAATATTTATTTTAAAAATATTCAAGCTTTTCATGACAAGCTTTTCATGCGAAGGGTTTTTTCCCCTTAATAAGTGACAAAAAACATTTTTAAACAAAGTGTAAAGTCAATTCCTTTGAAAATGTATTTTTGTTTTCTTTATGGCAGTATTTGGGGATTGAACCCAGGAACTCAAGCACACTAGGCAAACCCTCTACCACTGAGCTACACCTTCAACCCCAAATATGTATTTCTTGAGTATGTAAATGGCACATTATTCTTTTCTTGAAGCTGCTTTTTTCCCATCAATACATTATAGTTTTGTTTTGGTACCAGGGATTGAACCCTGTGGTGCTTAATCACTGTGCCACATCCCCAATCCTTTTTATTTTTTGAGACAGGGTTTTACAAAATTGCTGAGTCTGGCTTTGAATTTGTGATCCTTCTGCCTCAGCCTCTGAAGCTGCTAGGATTATAGTCGTGCTTTACTGTGCCCAGCATACATAAATATAGATTTTTTTTGGGGGGGGTGGTACTGGGGATTGAACTCAGGGGAACTCCACCACTGAGCCATATCCTCAGACCTATTTTGTATTTAGACTCAAGGTCTCACTGAGTTGCTCAGTGCCTTGCTTTTTGCTGAGGCTGGCTTTGAACTTTCGATCCTCCTGCCTCAGCCTCCAGAGCCCCTGGGATTATAGGCCCTGCCTTACATTATAGTTTTTTTTTCCTTTAAATCCATTCAAAATGATCTAGTAGTCCATTAAATGATTAAAATTGATTTTAATCAATTGCCCACTAATGAACATTTGATTTTTAGCTACTCTTTGCTATCTGAATAATGGGACAAAACCCTTAATTTGTGCTTTCTATTGTTTCCCTAGTTAATACTTGCTAAAAGTTACATATCTGGGTCAAAAGGTATACATGCTAAACTAACATTTTCATTTGTGATCTGGTACATAAAAATTTATGATTTGATACATAAAGTTAAAAAACATTTTTTTGTTTTTATTCTTTTTTTGGGAATAAAAACTTGGGATTGAACCCAGGGCCTGAAGCTTGCTAAGCACTACCGCAAGTTACACCTCCAGTCCCAAGATTTTAATGTTATGGAGTCAAATTGGTTTATTTACTTCCCTACCCTCTGTACTGGTGATTGAATCTAGGAGTGCTTTACCACTGAGCTGCATGCCCAGTGTCCCCCCACCCCCTTTTTTCAAATTTGGAGACAAGAGTCTTGCTAAATTCCCAATACCTGCCTCAAACTTATCATCTCCCTAATTCGACCTCCAGAGTCTGTGGGATAACAGGTGTGAGCCATTGTGCCTGGCTTCTCAAATTGGTTTTTTTTTTCTTTTAGTTTTGTTTTTTGAGACATAAGGTCTCACCATTTTACCCAGGCTTGTCTTAACCTCATGGACTCAAGTGATCCTTGTGCCTCAGTCTGTGGAGCACTTGGAACTATAGGCATGTGCCACCAAGCCCAGCTTTTATTTTGTTTATTTATTTTTTTTGCAGAACTGGGATTGAAGCCAGGGACATTATACCACTGAATACATTTCCAGCTTTTTTTTTTTTTTTTTTTTTTTTGAGATAGGGTCTTGCTAAATTGCCCAGGCTGGTCTCAAACTTATTATACTCCTGCCTCATCCTCCTGAGCTGCTGGGATTATAGGCAGGTGGCACTATGCCCAGTCATTTTAAATTGTTGTTTTTTTATTCTGGGTTTCCTATCATGTTGTAAAATGTCTTATCAATACAAGATTACAAAGCTAAGTATGGTGGCATGCACCTGAAATTCCACGTACTCAAAAGGCAGAAGCAGGAGAACTACTTGAGCCCACAAATTCAATCCGCAGTATCAAAAAAAAAAAAAAAAAAAGGAAGAAAGAAATTTTGTCATTTTTGACATTGATGAACCTGGAAAACATATTAAGTAAAATAAGCCAGGCACAGGAAGAAAAATACTACATGCTCTCAGATATACATGGAATAAAAGATTTTTAGAAGACCCTGTAGGCAGGAGAAGAGAAGGAATGCATTATAATATGGTAGCTTCAGTTAATTTACTGTAGAGTTGGCTGCAGGGGTGCACATCTATAACCCCAGCTATTCAGGAAGTTCCCAAGTAACTTAAGAGTTGTTTTGAGTCTCAGGATAAAAAAATAAAAACAACCCCCAAAATCCCAGGGATGGTGAAGTGCTAAGCAATTCAGAGAGACCGTGTCTCTAAATGAAATATAAAATAGGACTGGAGATGTGGCTCAGTGGTGCAGTGCCTAAATTCAATCCCCACTACAAAACAAACAAACAAACAAACAAAAAAAAAAAAAACAAAAAAACAACGTCCTGGGGATGTAGGTCAATAGTAAAGCACTTCTGGATTCAATCCTCAGCAGTGGAAAAGAAAAGGAAAACTGACAGTACGTTGTGTGGGTTTTCTGTTTGTTTGAGATGGAGTCCCACTATGTTGGCCAGGCCAGTCTTGAACTCCTGAGGTCAAGCAAACCTCCTTTATCAATGTGCTGAGGATATTATTTCTAAGTAAATAATAATAATAAATAAATAAATAATAAAAAATAAATAAATAATATCGGAAGGCAGGTGTGCAACACTGGACTGGCTAGAAAAGAGATTGTAAACCACGTTTGGAAACTGGGAATATAGCTCAGTTGGCAGAGTGCTTGCCTTGCATGCACAGGTGCTGGAGGTGCTGGGTTCAATCCCCAGCACCACCAAAAAGAAAAACAAAAAGTAAATGTTCTCACTACAAGAAAAGTATAATGGGTATGTTGATTTGCTTGAATCAACACAATGTATACATATGAACATCCAACTGTGCTAAATTTTGTCAATTTAGAATTTTTTTTTCTTTTGGCATTATGGGGGATGGAACTCACAGCCTGGCACATTCAAGACAAGAGCTGTACCACTGAGCACTCCTTAAGATACCCAGCCCTAAATTTCTTAAAAAATGGCCTCCTAAATGTTTCTTTTCATAGTTTTATAGAAATGATTCACACGCCACAAAAAATCACCCTCTTAAAGAGTACAATTCAGTTAGAATATTTGCATGTACAACTATGTAACAAATCCCACTATTATGTATAACTATTGATCAAAATGGGGAAAGAAAGTATGATTCAAAGTCAGAACATCACTAACACTACCTCATTCCAGAACACTTGCATTATCCCATTAGCAGTCACTTCCCATTCTCCCCTCTTCCCAGGTCCTTGCAACCATTTGCCCATTCTGGACATTTTCAAGTTTATGGAATATTATGAGGGCTTTTATTTGTCTTCTTTCACTTAACATGTCTTTACTTAATAACATATCTGTATCAAAACATGTATCAGTATGTCTTTTTATGGCAGACTAATATTCCATTATATAGATTTGGACATTTAGATTTCTGATTTGGGGCTAACATGAATAATGGTGTTATGAACTTTCATCCACAATTTTTTCGTGTGTCTGGGGGCTGTGGGTGAAGCTCAGTGGTAGATAGCACTCAGCATGCATGAGGTCTGCGTAAAATCCCCAGCACCAACAAAAACTTTGTGTGTGTCTAGGGGTGTAGCTCAGTGGTAGAGGGCTTGCCTAGCAGGGGAGAGGCCCTGGTTTCCATCCCCTGCAGCACATTAAAAAAAAAAAAAATAATAAAATGTTTTCTGTACTTGGTTCTATTTAAAATTTCAATCCACCCAGAATGTACTGTGGAACAGGATCTATTGCTTTTCTTCCAAACATAACTATTCTGGTTATTTCTCTTAATCCTTAATGTTCCATAATTCCACTGAACAAAATTTAGAGTGGTGTTTTAATCCTGATTGGCATGTACTGCACTTTCCTAATTTGGTTCCTTTTACAGTGCTGGGGATGAACACCAGGGCCTTAGACATGGTAGGCAAGTGCTTTACCACTGAACTATACCCTCAGCCCTAAATCTTTCAATCTGAAGACACTTATTTTTCTCTTTAATTCTAAAACATTGACCTTGTTATTTTCTTCAGTTTCCCTCCCATCATCTCCTGATACATTCATGAGATAGAACTTTAAGCTCTTCTTTGAAGTGAAAGAAGACATCTTGCCAAGTAATCTGAGTATAGAACCTTCAATTGTCATATTCTACCACACATTTTTTTTAGTTGTCGTGTACAAGTGTAACTCAGTATTCACATTTACTATAGCAAATAGTGATTAATGGTCATTAAAAGCGTTCAACTTGAGTGAGGTATGGTGGTACATACCTGTAATCCGAGTTACTCAAGAGGTTGAGGCAGGAGGACTCCAAGTTCAAGGCCAGTCTGGGAAAGACTGTCTCCAAAAAATAAAAAGGGCTAGGGAATGCAGCTCAGTGGTGGATGGCTTGCCTATCATGAACCATATCCTGGATTCAATCCCAGGACCACTGGGGGTGGGGGGAAGCACTCAGTTTTTCAAGGGAGTTATTTTTCTTTTTATGCTCATTTCATCAATTTATGCAGTACCGAAAGAAATAATGAAACTGTAGTAAGTTTCTTATAAGTACAACCAACTCAACTTAAAAAATGGCCTCCTAAATATATAAATCAACTGAAAGGAGTGTGACATTTATGGTAGAGCCAGCATTTAGCATCCTATTGAACTCAATTATGGCCAATGCTACATAAGTCAGTTAAGGGAATATCTACTGTGCCTTCTGCTCTACACTCTTTCCTAGTGCTCTAATAATACTGACTACTCAAGTTTACCACTTATATGTGTTACATTTCTCTCTCTTGTTGTGTTGACTTTTTTCAGATTGATAAGACTGTGAGCTCACCTCTCCTTAGGTACTTGCTGAGGGTAAGGGACTGTGATGGGCCAGTAGCTGTTACTCTGCCCTGAACTACTTTCAGTGGGAGTGGTGATACTTTCCAGGTGTTACAGGGTTGGGGCAAATGTCCTATTTCCTTTCTTAGAATTTTGATTTGATAGCAGTTGTTGTCTTTGTCAAGATGTGGCACAGGTAGAGAGATTTTACAACTAATCAACCTTTTATTATCGGTCTCCCCTTTCATCTACTCCAGGAAATGACCACCTTCAGTATTTCACCATTTTCCCACATTGAATTCCTTCTGCCCTTCAAGACTTCCCTTTATTTTCTGTCTTGGGGAAACTTCTGAGTTTCTCATTCACCAAAACTCTCCTCATTTTTGAGCATGAATATATTTTCATAATTTCTATGAAGTGGGTAGGAAGAATAGGTTTCATGTATAACTTCATCCTCTAAAACCTGGAACTCTTCTGTGTTTCTGACAAATATTCTTTACCAAGTGAAGGTAAGTGAAGGACATTTCCTTTGATCCTGGTTGTTGCTGGTACTGTCCTGGGGACTGAGCCCAGGGGGGCTTTACCACTGAGGTGCATCCCTCGCCATTTTAATTTTTTATTTTGAGACATGGTCTTGCTTAAGTTACTGAGGCTGGCCTCAAAACTGTGATCCTCCTGTCTTACCGTCCCAAACTGCTGGAATTACAGGTGTATACCAGAGTGTCCAGATGTTTCTAGTCTTATTAAAGGGTTTCAAAGACCTATTAAGATCTATGATTTTTCTCCTTTAGCCTACTAAAATAATAAGTTACAGTGTCACTAAATGGGTATGGTATTCTGTAAAACTTCCTACTTCTTCAGGTCATGCCACAGCTTTACTATATGCCATATCATATTTGGAAATGTTACATTTATAAAAGTTGATCAGTATTTGTGGGAAAGTTATTTTTTTCGGGTTAAAGTATTATGGTGCTGCTAACCTTTTACTAAGAAAAATAGGTTTCATGTATTTTTTTTTAATTTATTTTTTAGTTGCAGTTGGACACAATACTTTATTTATTTATTTTCATGTGGTGCTGAGGATCGAACCCAGGGCCTCACTGAGCCACAACGCCAGCCCTTCATTTTTATTCTAGGACAGTATAAACAACAGAAATCATTTTTTTTTTAAAGATTTGCTGCCAGACACAGTGGCACAAGCCTGGGATCCCAGTAATTCAGGAGGCGGAGGCAGGAGGATTTTTCAGTTCAAGGCTAAACTCAGTAACTTGGCGAGACACTGTCTCAAAATAAAAAATAAAAAGGGCTGGGTATGTAGCTCAGTGGTAAAGCACTCTTGGATTGAATCCCCAATACCTAAATAAATAAATGATTTATTAACCCTCTACTTTTTATCATAAAAACTTAATTCAATCAAACCATTTTTCTCCTTGCTCTTTTAATTTTACACAGATATCTTTCAATATCAAAATATAAATTGAGATTATTTATAGTGGTGCTGGGAACTGAACTTAACATGAGAGGCACTCCCTCTACCACTTAGCTATACTCTTAGCCCTAAATATAATCTTAAAGGCTTGTATGATGCATATCATTTTCTGAATATGCCAAAATTTATGCTTCAATTAAAAACCTGTTGGGGCTGGGATTGTGGCTCAGCGGTAGAGTGCTCACCTAACATGGGCGGGACCCAGGTTCGATTCTCAGCACCACATAAAAATAAAGGCATTGTGTTGTGTCCATCTCCAAAAAGGATTCATTCTCTCTCTCTCTCTTAAAAAACAAAAACAAAAATAAAACCTGTTGTTTTGGTTGTTTTTGGTTTTTAATTATAAGTTTATATAAGGGGATTACTAACATAATAAATGTAACACCCTTATATAAACATATTAGTACTCTTTTACATCTAAGATAAATTTACATGCTTGATGTAAACTTTGACAAGAGAAGACATGATGTGGGCTGGGGACTGGGGATACAGCTCAGTAGCTGAGCACCTCAGGTTCAATCCTTGTATCAGGGGGCTTAGAGGGGGAGTGAAACCAGTATATCCTGGTTTGTTGCTATACTCTTAAGAACCAGCATAGTGGCTGGTACACAGAATCTTCTTACATATTAAATAAACAAAATAGGAACATTCTAATAGAAAAACAGACACTGGAAAACCAGGCACAAACAAAAAAATATTCAACACATAAAAAGATGTCCGAATTAAAAACGCCATATTAAAACTCATTGTTATAGAAGAAACAACTAGAAATTAATATTAAGTGTTCATTAAGCAGTCAAGGATTCATAAAATAATTTGTGGGACTCTACATAATACAGCAATATAAAAGGTCTCAAGAAAAACATCCAAGTGGTTAAAGGGAAAGCCATGTGTGGGAGGGAAAAACAGGACTCATTATAAGAAAAGTTAGTGGACAGCAAGTGTGGGCCAGAGGTTGGGGAGAATAAAGGAAGAGTGCATACCAGAAAGGCAGACTGAAAGCTGTTCATCGTCCACTGGAGATGCTTTTGAGTTGTTCTTCCCCCCTCCCAGTTGATTTTCTAGTTTGAGTTCACTGCATGCCAGGGGAGCTTCCAGTGGACTTTTACAGTAAGGGTGGTCCAGCAACTTAGAACTAAGAATGTTCTGCTTGAAAGATCCATCCTCTTCCATCTGGTAGGAGTTCTCATTGTGAACATTCTCTTCAGACACAGGCCCATCTACACTACTCACAGATTTATCTGCTCCGGTCACTGACAGCTTTACTCTGTCATCACTGACAGTGCTTGTCCGATTTTCCTGATCCAGAGTCATAATTTCTTTTTCAGTTTCTGAAGTGAATGTTTTACTAGAATGATGTTCTGACAAGGGCATGTCATGAATCAGCTCTGTACACTCCCACTTTGGAGACGAACAAGGTGATTGGTCCCAAGTGTATGTGGCACTGCCATTCTGTTGGTCAGGGAATGCTTCATCTAAATTAAGCTCCTTGTCTGGGAAAGGACTTCCTTTAGGGTGATCATCAGGCATATGGGAATTCTTTCCCTTCACTACAACATTGCTGTCCATATCTGGGAAGTATGGCTGATGCTGACAAGAAGGATCTTTAGGTTCTGGGGAAGGAAATGGGCTACAACTGCCACCCTCCGTATTATCTTTAAGGGTCTCTTGGTGGTCCCCAGTGACCTTTTGTACCCAGCTTCGCTGGGCTTTCCTTGGCTTGCAAACTTTGCTTTTCGTTCTGAAGTGCTGGGATCTGAAAATCCTAGACTGAAATCTAATCATGGATAACTTCTCATACATCATCAGTGGAGACACTTTTATTCTTCGATGTTGGTTAAGTTGGAACTTTTTTGGAATCAGGGGTCCCCCACTCCTGTGGTGTTCTAGTCCTTGGCAGCAGCCATAACAAAAGCGCTTTCTCTTATGATTGCTCAAGGTGACCACAATCTTGCCACTCTCACCTGGACTTTGGCTTTCCCCAGTGAACTTCATGGGAAACTCAGAAGCCTGTGGCACTGTCCTAGGTCTATGACCATTGGTCTGACCTAATGCACTACTTGCTGGCAAGCCAGCAACTGCCTTTAAGAGACTCTTCTCTCCACAGTATTCATGGTCCGAGTTCTTTGCTGACGATAGTAACTTCTCTGCTTGGAGTTTCAGAAGACTCCTTGAGGAAGAAATGAAGTACTTAGTGTCCTTTCTTTTCACTTTAGAAGACAAAGTACTAGGATTTTGAGTAGCCACACTGGATTTAGTCTTAGCACAAAAAGATTCATCCTGAATCCATGATTTCTGGATTTGAAGAGCCTTCTTTCTACAATGAAAATGACTCAACTGTCTATTCCAAGTAAATGACCTTCCCAACTTAGCATTCAGAATGCATAAGTGTTGGTGAAAGTAGAATTTCTTAAAGCCTCCAAATCCAGTATTCCATTTCTCAGAAAAGGCTAAGTGGATTCCTTTCCTCCATAGAATTTTCCTCTGTTTTTTCATTTTTCTGATGCATAATGAGATGTGGATGTAGCTACAAAGAAGAAAATGTAAAGAAATGTTATGTATCAATCTAAAAGCAAGGTCATGAAGGCATTCACAGAAATGAAGA
The DNA here is from genome assembly GCF_964194105.1 of Spermophilus citellus. Taxonomy (NCBI): domain Eukaryota; kingdom Metazoa; phylum Chordata; class Mammalia; order Rodentia; family Sciuridae; genus Spermophilus; species Spermophilus citellus. The sequence goes on along the minus strand of NC_138188.1, from coordinate 111,457,349 downwards.
CAAAAATATTGAAAAAAGAGCATATATATTTCAATTTAACGCAACTGAATAATAAAATCCTACCTGATTGGGCTGGGGTTGTAGTTTAGTGGTAGAGCACTTACTTAGCATGTGTGAGGCACTGAGTTCAATCCTCAACATCATATAAAAAAATGAATAAGTAAATAAAAGAATGATATTGTGCTCATCTTCTTAAAAGAAAAAAGAAAAATAAAAAGAAATCCTACCTGATCAAGGTTTTAATCACAGCGAAAAACTGGGGAAGAAAGAAGACATGAGCACTAATAAGACACCATTGGCCGTACACCTGTTTTGAATAGAAATCAGTTTCAAAAATCATTTCTCAGGACAGAGTCACAGGACTGGGAGTCAGAATTTCTAAGCGTTGGCTCTGTTTCTCGTTAACTAAGTGACATTAAGCAAGTCATCCAAATTTTGTGTTCTTATTTATAAAATGAAATACAGAGAAGGGAAAGGGAACCAAATACCACTTAAGACTAATTCCATGTTCTTATTTGTTTTTCTGTCATACTGGGGATTAACTCAGGGTCTCGCACAGGCCAGGTATGTGCTCCACCACTGAGCTACAGGCTCAGGTCCCATATCTACTTATTTAGAATTTGCCCATAGCAAAATGACTTGTTTCCTACAGCAAAAATTTAAAAGGGCAGGTACCTTTGCTCTGTAGAGTCATCTACAGGTAGATACTCCATCAATACATGATATCAGTATCTCAAGAGAGAGAACAGGCTGCTCCTTGCCAGTCAAAGACTCTCTGAGTGACTGTGCAGGAAAAGGATTCCATCAGGTGCTCTCACCCAGTTATTCTGGCTCTCAAGTAAATATAAAGAACAAGAACCAACACAAGCATACACACATAAACTTCAGAAACACGATGATAAGAGATGGGAGATGGGAATGAATGGCAATTAAAAGCAAACACAATTTACCCTGAAGTTAGTAATATCTAATATTACTGAAGGTTTTAGGCATCAGGCACTATAGGTGAGATCAAAGAAACCCTAGACAATGAAGAGAAACCAATATTCTAATGAAAGCTTTTTTTTTTTTTTTCCCAATAAGCTAACAACTTATTGAAAGTTTTCCCAGCCTGGAGGAGAGGATGGGAGCAGTCTGGAGTACTTCATTTCTGTGTATCAGTTTTCAATCAGAACAAAAGTAGAAGGATAAATATATGTATCTCAGTTCTTGTTCAAAATCCCACTGAGATGACAGAAATTGCTCTTTTTCCCCTCCCCCCAAACTCAGGATTAAACCCAGAGCCTTATCCAGGACTTCATGGATGCTGGGGAAGTGCTCTACCATAGAGCTACCACTGAGCTACATCCCCAGCATGGAAATTGGATTTTTTAAAAGGCAAAGCCCCTCAAGGACAAAGACAATAAAAGGGATAAGAACAATAAAAGTTTTGAAAGACCCAAGTAGATGAATGTGTAACAGCAGACCCAACAGGGCAAGAGCTGAAATCTAAGCCAATGGTAGGGAAGACCAAGAAGCAAGCTACAGTTCAGAAAGGCTTAAAAATAGAAGCAAAAAATTTGATGAAAATCAGAAATATGGTGGAGGTGAAAAAGGAAGAACTGGTGAAAAATCTAAAAAAGTAGGCGGGAAGCTGGGTGTAGTGGCACAAGCATGTTATGCCTGCTACTTAGGAGGCTAAGGCAGGAGGATCCCAAGTTTGAGGTCGACCTCAGAAGTTTAGCAAGGCTCTGCCTCAAAATGTAAAAAAGTAAAAAGGGCTGGGAATGTAACTCAGTGATAGAGTGACCCTGGGTTCAGTACCCCCCCACACCAAAAAAAGCAATAGCACTTGAACCCTCAGATCTCTTTCCCCTACCTTTGCAAAAAACTAAAGCAGATTAAAACTAATAATAAAACAAAAACTATTTATAGATTAATCAAATTTTTAAAACTATCAGAAACAGAGGAAAAGGGGAATTCATGCTTAATGGGAACACAATCTCAATTTGGGAAGATGAAAAGGCCCCGGAGATGGATGGTGGTGGTGGCTGCAAAGTAACGTGAATGTACTTAATGCCACAAAACTGTCCACGTAAAAATGGTTAAAATGGTAAATTATGTATATTTTACCACAATAAAATAAAAGGCGACTTGGGTTGTAGCTCAATGGTAGTTGCCTTGCATGTGTGAGGCTCTGGGTTCAATCCCCATCACCATAAATGTACAAAAAATGTTATTTTTTTTAAAAGGTACAATGAAAAGCTATATAAAGCTTATCAGCCAAGTGCATTGGCACATGCCTATAAATCCAGCAACTCAGAAGACTGAGGCAGGAGGATCACAGCTTGAGGCCAGCCTCAGCAACTTAGTGAGGTCCTAAGCAATTCATCAAGACCCAGTCTTAAAAAAAAAAAAAAAAAAAAAAAGAGCAGGAGGTATATCTCTGTGGTTCAATCCCCTTAAGAAAGAAAGCTTAACAGATAAAAGATAACTGATAAGCCAAAATAAAATACTTGCAATATACACCATGGATTTAGAGCTATAATATTCCTAATACATAAAGAGCTCTTAAATTGAGGAATAAAGGACAAAAAGCCTGTTGGCCTAGTAGAAAGATGAAAGAAAGACCTAACAAGACAATTCACAAATAAAATTTTCTAAATGACCCCTAAACATAAGAAAACATGTTCAATGTCACTATAAGGTTGGGCATGGTGGTACACACCTATAATTCCAGTGATTCGGGAATAGGAGGACTTCAAGTTCAAAGCCAGCCTTAGCAACTTGGCAATGCCCTAAGCAACTTGGCAAGACTCAATGTCTCAAAAAATGAAAAGATCTGGGGATGAGCTCAGTGGTTAAATGTAACTGTGTTCAATCCCCAGAACAAAATAAGAAAGGTAAAGAAGTTAATTCACTCATAAGAAAATTGGCAAAGGTCTGGCCATGAAACTGAGTGGTAGAATGCTTGCCTAGTATGAGTGAAGCCCCAGTTTCAATCCCAGGATGTAAAAAAAAAAAAAAAAAAAAAAAAAGGAGCGAGAGAGAGAGAGAGAGAGAGAGAGAGAGAGAGAGAGCGCGCGCGCGCGCGCGCGCGAGAGCGAGCGAGCGAGCGAGCGAGAGAGAGAGAGAGAGAGAGAGAGAGAGAGAGAGAGAAATATTTCACAGCTGGAGAAAAGACATTTTCTTTCTTTGCTGGTGGGAATACAAACTGATACAATGTTTTTGGAGGAGAATTTGGTAATATTTAATAAAACTACAAAAGTATTTACCTTCATATGCAGCATCCCCAATTTAAGGAATTTACCCTGAAGACATACCTGCAACAATGAAAATAAATATGTACAAGACTATTCACTGCAACATTGTTTCTAATAGCAAAATATTGAAAATAACCTACATGTACCTACATAGGATAGTGCTTGAATAAACTATGGCTTATCCACACAATGCATGAAGCTATAAAAGAACACCCAGGTTTGGTGGCACAGGCTATAATTATAATCCCAGCAATTTGGGAGGCTGATGCAAGGAGGATGACAAATTCAAGCCCAGCCTGGGCAATTCAATGAGATCCTCTCTGAAAATAGATAAAATAAAATTAAATTAAATTAAAAAAAGGGGGGGGGGGGCTGGTAATGTAGTTCAGTGGTAGAGCACCCAGGGTTTCAATCCCCTGTATGGGGGTTGGGAGGATTCACTATATGAACTAACATGGAATGACTTCCAGAATATATTATTAAGTGAATAAAGTTAAGTTCAAATAAGTATCAATAATATGCCACTGTATGGAAGGTGGGCACCAGAAGAATGGAGGAATTGGGAATGAGTAGAAAAGATGAGAGGAAAGGTACTTCTCTGAATATATATACATTTTTGTAAAGTTCTGAATTTTTAGAACCATGTTAATGCTTCATATACTTAAACCTAACTGCATTTCAAATGAATAACATAACCATACTGAAAGTAAAGGAAAATAATTATCTAAAAAAACTTAAAAAAATAATATTGTGGCTGTATGCTCTAGAACTAAAGACAAAAAGACTGTGAACAAATCTTGCACACTAATTGCTTTTCCACAGAAATATAAGTTAATTCTGAAACCATCTATCTATATTTATTTTGGGGGTGGGATGGAGGAAACTATTTGGGATCAAACCCAGGGTCTCATGCATGATAGGTAAGCACTCTACCACTGAGCTACATTCCCAGTCCTAAAAACATCAATATTCTAAAACTGAATGAATAAGTACATATGTTGTGCATAATTAGAACCAGAGATTTCACTGCTGTAGAAAGAAAAACTAATGATGATCAAAGAAAGTGAAAATGAACCTATGGTGCTACACTGAAATTGGAGGTATCAGAATGAATACATAGTGTTTAATATACATACAGATATAAAAGTGTACATAGTTTACATGTATGTGTGTGTGTTTTGAATGTGTATGTATGAATATTTGAGAGTAAGCAATGGGGCATAGAAAACACAAGATAACCTGGAATATCATTAGAGTGCTGGAAAGGTACAAGCATTCAAAAATTAAGAATGACATGTCAAAAAGATACAGAAATCAACGTGAAGAAACTCACAATGGCCAAGAAAACTTTGAGCAACCAAATGCATAATGACAGTGATGGGTTATAATCCAATAATAAAATAAGTATTCTTGAGTTTACAGTGATACAAGAAACTTGACTCAATAAATAAATCGGAAAAATGGGTACCTCTTCCTTACAGAGAATTTCAAATTAGTTAAGTGCGGAAGGAATGATGGAAATAGGAGTTAAAATCTACAAACCCTTTGAGAAGTAAGAGACTCAGGAAAGAAAAAAAATTATGAATACTAAAATCAGAGGGCGAAATTACAATGAGAAAAAAGATACTTACATAATCTCAAAGTACCCCCTATAAGACACTTTAAATAGTGTCTTATAAAAAGAAAAATAGCTTTTAATGGAAAAATCTGCCAAACATCCCTGTAACCATGTGATCAAAGTTATAAGACATATGGACATTATATGCCTCCTGATAAGACACTACATCACTTTTGTGGTATTCTTGTCAAACATGTGTAACCTGAATTTATTCATGAGAAACAATAGACACTGACTGGCCAAAACTCTTCAAAGGTGTCAATTAAAGTCAAAGAGAAACTACAGAGATTAAAAGACTAAGACTAAAGTTACATGGCAATACAATATGTAATCCTAGATTCAGTCCTAATCTATAAATGGAAATTGATGGGACAACAGACAAAATGTGAATAAGGCTTGTAGAGTAACAGTATTTTCTAAAGACAATTTCATAGTTTTGATCATGTGCTGGTTATATAATACCATATATATATATATATATATATATATATATATATATATATATATATATATAAATAAATTTTTGGCACACATACATATATTTGAGGTACTAAGGATTGAAACCAGGGATGCTCTTTCACCAAGCTACATCCCCAGCCTCCCCACACCCCCACCCCCATTTTTTTTTTTTTTTTTTTTTTTGGCACTGCAAGGATTGAACCCAGAGTCTTGTACATGCTGGGCAAGCTCTCTACCACTGATCTATATCCCTAGTCCCCTAGTCCTTTATATTTCTTATGCTGAGATAAGGTCTTGCTACATTACCTAGGCTGGCCTCAAACTTGAGATTCTCCTATTTCAGCATCCTAAATGGCTGGAATTACAGACATGTGCCAAAATGACCTGCTTTGCAACTGATTTTGAAAGTTTGAAGTTATTTCAAAGTCTGAAGTTTTTTAAAAAGCAAATATTTAAAATTGAAGAAATCTCCCAGAAAGCACCAAAAGACAACAGAGTGAAAATAACACAGAAAGATGAGAAAATTAATAGACCATGCTAGTAGACGACATATCCAAATAAGGCTGAGTGTGGTAGTGCATGCCTGTAATCCCAGTGGCTCTGGAGGCTGAGGCAGGAAAATGCCAAGTTCAGAGCCAGGCCAGCAACTTAGTGAGATACTAAGCACTCAGGGAGACCCACTCTCTAAATAAAATTTTTAAAAAGGTAGGGGATTTGGATTAGAGGTTGAGTGTTCCTGGGTTCAATACGCAGTACCAAAAATAAAAACAAAAAAATCCAAATAAGAGTTTCAGAAAAAGATTAAGAAAGTATAGAAGGAGCCAGCTGTTAAGATGCCTACCTATACTGCCAGTGACTCAGGAGACTCAGACAGGAGGACTGCAAGTCTGAGGTTAGCCTGTACAACTCAGCAAAGTTTTAAAAAACAATTCAGTGAGCTTCAGTCTCAAAAAAAAAAAAAAAAAAAAAAAGATAAGAGGGTGAAGCTTAGAGGCAAAGCATCCCTAAGTTCAATCCCCACTACCAAAAAAAAAAAAAAATTAAATTTAAAAAATAAAAGGGGCAAGATTCTAGAAATTAACTCACGAAATAGAGTTTCCCATATTTAGTTTATAAATTTGTACACTGTTCCTTTATAAAGCACTGTACCTCACAACTATGCATGGTATCTGCCACTCCGAATAATAACCCTTCTCCACTTCAGATAATTCATGTCTGCTAACCTTATTAATGTGTACTGGGAGAGGAAAAAAAGGTCAGATCTGGAAAATTTTTCTTAAAAAGTTCTTCATGTAACTCCTTATATACTTTGTCCCACTTCTACCTCCACTTAAACAGTACCTGAGGAATGGGGATACGGAGCACTTACCTATACACAGAAGGCCCTGGGTTAGACTCCCAGAAGCACCAGGGTAGGGGTACACAAACTGGGTGTGGTGGCACATGCCTGTAGTTCAGCACTTGGGAGACGGGGGGGAGTATGGCTTGAGCCCAGGAGCTTGAGACCAGCCTGGGAAGCATAGTGAGACCCTATCTCAAAAATAAAATTAAATCAGTTCTTTATTAGTGCATAACATGGCTAATCCTGAAACTTAGAAGGCTTTCTGGCTGGGTGCAGTGGAGTATACCTGTAATACCAAGAGCTTAGGAGGCTGAGGCTGACAGCAACTTGGCAAGACACTGTCTCAAAATAAAAAATAAAATAGGACTGGGGATGTGGCTCAGTGGTTAAGCACCTCTGGATTCAATCCCTGATACCAAAAAAAAAAAAAAAAAAAAAAAGAGGATTTCTGGCTGTCTCTGTTAGTTTAGGATTCAGCATTCTCAAGGCTACTAAAACATTACCACCAATTTTTTTTTTCTGCTTTCCAGGTTCTATAACTTTGTTATCCGTACTTCCTTTGTCCTTTGTCAATCTAGGGTGGATTGTTTCAATGGCATTTTCAGGCTGGTGCAGGAATTATACATATATGTCCAACCAATTCACCATCCTTAACATATCATCTTGTTAAAAAAAAAAAGTCTTGGGCAATTAAGCAAGATGCTATGTCAAAGAATACAAAGGGATGCCAAGTGTGGTGGCACACACCTGAAATTCCAGCTCTCAAGAAGCTAAGGTAGTAGGATCACAAGCTGAGGCCAGGCTTAGCAACTTATTGAGACCCTCAGTAATTTAGCAAGACTCTGTCTCAAAATAAAAAATAAAAAGAGCTAAAGATATAGTTCAGTTACTACCCCTGGGTTCAATTCCCAGTACAAGGGGAGGGGAGGAGGAGTCAAGTTGCTAAATAATATGTATGAACCCATTTTTGTTAAAAAGGGAAATTATTATGTGTGTTTGAATAGAGGTAAATGCCTAAAAGCTTAAGGCCACAGTTCCCCAAATGTAACCTAGGGTTTTGTAGTGATTTCACAAGGGTACCACAGGATATTCTAAAGAAGAGGGGAAAATGAATAATAAATAAATAAAAAAACTGGAGGGAAAAACCAATTCAGCATATGGCAAACACTCAGTAAACCACTAGTTCAAAATAGTTCAGTATAAAAAGTAGATCATGATGGTGCATGCCTCTAATCCTAGTGACTCAGGAGGCTGGGGTAGGAAGAATGCAAGTTTGAGGCCAACCTCAGCAATTCAGCGAGAACCTATGTCAAAGTAAAAAATAAGCCATGGGAGGGTGGCTCACGCCTGTAATTCCAGTGGCTTGGGAGGCCTAGGCAGGAGGCTGACCGCAGGTTTGAAGCCAGCCTCAGCAACTTAGCAAGGCAGTAAGCAATGTGGAGACCTGAGTCAAAATAAATAAATAAATAAATAAATAAATAAATAAATAAATAAATAAATAAATAAAAGGGCTGGGCATGTGGCTCAGTGGTTAAGTGCCCTTGAGTTCAATCCCTGGCACAAAAATAACAATAAAGTAAAATAATTTAAAAAATAAAAACACCTGGAGATATGGCTTAGTGATAAAGCTACTGGGCTTCAATCCTCAGTATCATTATTAATACTACTTAAAGGGGGGTGCGGGGGCTGGGGCTGAATGGTAGCATGCTTGCCTAGCATGTGTGAGGCACTGGGTTCAATCCTCACCACCACATAAAAGATCAACAAATAAAGGTATTGTGTCCGTTCATAACATATATATATATGTTTTATATATATATATATATATATATATATATATATATATATTTTTTTTTTTTTTTTTTTTAAATAGAGTTGGGGATGTAGCTCAGCAGCTGAGTTGCCTAGGCATCCTTGCCTAGGCATTCATGAGGCCCTGAGTTCCATCCCCACTAATGAAATAAATAAATCAATACTACAAATGCCCAGATAGCTCTTCAGACCTACTGAAGTAGGGCATAAGAATCTGAAGTTTTTATTTTTTTGGTGACTTGTCTATGCTGTTCAGGCTGGCCTCCAACTCCTGGGCTCAAACAATCCTCCCACATTAGCCTCCCAAGTAACTGTAAGAGTAGGTGAGACTCAAGTCTGACTTGATGCACTGAGTGCATCTCTTTCCCTTCTCCTCTAATAATTTTGTAATTTGGGTCCATTACACTACAGTGGTGAATATTCTGTCCACGAGAGAGAGGTAACTCCTCAAATTAACTTAGAATTGTAATATCCAGTCACTAAAGAATTCCAGTTCCTGAACAGACTCTCTCCACATTTTCAACGAACATGAAATGTTGTAGAAGCAGAGTGAGGGGTCTTCAAAAATAGTTGCAGAGGATTCCTTCTAAAGGGGACAAGGTGTAAACAAAGGTCTTCCCAGCTTTTCTCCTGGTAACAGCCTACTGAGAAAAGCTATCTTGAGTAAAGAGCAAAATTGATTTAAGTCATCCATTTCATATACCAATGTTTGATCAATAAACACAAAACATCTGAGTAGGAGAGGGTCTGGTTTTTTCCTGAGCTGCCTATGCAAAGTACAGATTGCAATTAGGTTCTGGAACCCTTCTCCAGACCAAACTTAGTTATTCTGGATAAAAGGAAAAATATAAACAAAACAAAACAAAAAACGCAATTAGGGACTTACCATTAGTACCATTAAGTGTCCTCTTCTCTTAGAACCTCTTTTCAAAGGAGTTTAACTGGACTCCCAAGACATTTCGTTTATTCTCCTAATTTATATAGTTTAAGAAACCCCAGTTTTAACACGCGAATTACAATTACTACCAAATTGCAGGGTAGGATTTCAACTCAGCTCTCCCGATTCCAAGTTCAAAACTCCCACAACCTCTACAGCATTTCTCCTCAGAGTGGCCACACAGTGGATCGAAGGTTGATACCGCCTTGCACAGATGGCATAGAAAAAACAAGTTCCCTCCACCTTAAAGTCCAAGTGCCACGGCCTTCCTCTAGAAAAGGGTCCCAAGAGCATGGGCCAAGAAACCAAGGCAGGGAGAAGGCAGAACTGTCCGAACAAATTAAAAACCCTTGACTTGCAAGCTGACAGGGGCTGGGGTTTCTAACAGCAGTCTTCTTCTCAAAGCCTTCCCCAGCTTCAGGAAGAGCGGCGGGGGATGCTAGCTTTCTCGCTGCCTGCGTCGCAGGGTTTGGGCTGGAAAGAAAGAAGGGGAAGCAGAGGTCCCTCGAGACGAGCTCCTTCCCTGTCCCTAGAAGACTCAGTGCAGGGGAAGAAACTGCTGCCCTCAGCTTGAGGCGGGGCGGGGGTGAGGGGAGTTTGGCGCTTAAGGCCTCCGGGCTGGGGCGATGAGCTGGCGCGTAGCAGCTCGGTGAACGAACGGTCAGGGATCGATCCGTCATTCGGCCGAGGGCCGCCCGTGCTCCCGCTTACCTGCGTCTCTTGCTCCCGGCACCTGGCCCCCCCACGGCTCAGACGCTGTAGCACCCAAGACTCCGGCCTCGCCTTCGCCAGCCCAGAGGGAATCACCGCTAGGGAGGAGGTGCCCGGCCTGCTCCCCGCGGCCAGCCACGGGTGCTGAGCTTCTCCAGAGACGCCGCCGCGCCGCCGGCGCTCACTTAGCGCGTCACCTCCTCCCGTGCCCTTCCGCCTGCAGCCCCGCCCGCGCCTCGTGTAGGGGGCGGGGAAAGCGGGCGCTGGCATGGGGGCGTGGCGCCGTGGCTCCTGCTTCTCAACAGCCTCCCACTCTAGTCCTTAGAGGCTCCTGGCGCCTCAAGGATATTTCTCTGCTTATCCCGCTTTGCCAAAAGCAAAAAGCCATGTTCCTGCTTTGGACTGCACTTCTTGAGGCCTGGCCTAGGCGTTTTCTCTCGGATTTGCGTGCTGATTTTACTTTTAGTATTGTAATTTGCCTCTTTATGTATACCCGACCCTGCCGGACCAAGAATGCTTCCCAAGGAGGACAGAGTCTTCTCATTGTAGCCTCAGTTCCAGTGACTGGCCTACACAAACATAGGAAATCTGTGCAGTAAATCTGCTAGCCTCTTTCTTACAGAGAGGAAAGTGACGTCAGCCTTCCATGCTGAAGCATTATTCATTCAATAAAACTTTTCCTCCTGCTGGGGATTGAACCCAGAGCACCCACATACTAGGCAAGTTCTCTACCACTGAGCTATATTCTCTTATCTCCAGCCCATCGATATGCATATGAACTTATTCTAGTGTTTCTCTTGCAAGACCTCAATCTAACTGTAGGGAAAGAGAATAAATAATAATTCAATTGTTACTGGTTCAGTGGGCTTTTGTGCATCAGAAAAATCAGATAAAGGCAAAACTACAAGAGGAACAAAACTCTCCTGGGACTTCTGCTCTAGCAGAAGGAAGACATAGCACTGACCAAGAGAGTGTCAAGCTGGATTTTCGAAGAACATAGCTAGTTTTATTCCTATAAAAGTGTAATAGAAGTGGATGTCGCGATGGGCAAAGGTGCGATTTATGCAGTGGAGGGGGAGAAATAAAGAATGTCCATGCACTTCTGCTCTTTTCAATGCTTTTATTTACTCAAATTACTCCATACAATTTCACTCTATAGGTTCTTAATCAAGAAAATGACAATCCTTAATGCTAGGCACTGAAATAGACATAATCAATTCATAGCAAACAATTCTAGGTTAATTCTAAGCACTGCAAACACACTTATATGACAGGCTCATCATAGACATTCCCTCTGCATACTAAGCTCAAGTGCCAGATCTAAAGTCTCAAGCCTTAGGCCTTAAGTCCAGCAGATGCACACTCACTCAGACCACAGTGATCAGGTCAGGAACTGATGGAGACTTCTCCTGGGGTGGAGCTGATGGCCAGCTGAGGAGAGGGTTGTAAGAAGAAGTGGGGTTCTCACCAGGGTCAAGATGTGGCTGTAGAGTTTGAGAATGGTGAGGATGCTGCAGAGGCTCAGGCAAATGATGAGAAGAGTTGGGATGTCAGTCCAGGTCCTCATCAAGCTCTCTGGCATGTGGGCATCAGTGCCAGCTGGATGAATGTCTGTTCATTTGTGCCATCATTTATGCTAAATTTTGGGGTTTCTGACTGCCCTTTCAGTTCCTATCAGCTGTTACCAGGTTTCTCAGGACATCTGGTCTCGTGGTTTTTGTCCGATTCTCTTGCCTTGCCTTTTGCCCTTATCAGGGTTGTGGAAAGTGACTTATTTTATCAGGCTATGCCTGATGATCATATTGGAGGGCTCCGTATGTGTGCCTGGTAGGGACAGAAATTTATTTAAAAATGGAGTTACTTAGGCTAAGGCCCTTTTTTTTGGTTAAGGCAGTCCACCCCCTTGATTCACAGTGTCCACACTCAGGGGGTGCCCAAAGTGGGCGCTGCTAATCAATACGGAGGCATTGCCTATTCCACCGGCAAAGGCCAGACTCCACATATGTCCAAAAGACACTTCTCACCATAACCACCAATAGTGAGCATAGTCCAATTACATCTGTTTGAAACAGATGGTAGCAAAGTGGTAGCAATGTAACCAGGGATGGTAATTACAATGTAATCATAATTAGTTTGTACAATTGGGTTAAAACATTTATAAGTTTGTCTTGCATGTAGGTCTCAATGGACTGTTTCCTTTACCTTTTCCCAGTTGATCACAATCGTCACCACCAGGTTATCAAATGATCACATACAAATTGAGTCCAGATATTGGCTAAAATAAAAGAATGTAGTTGGTCCCTCTGGATTAACACACATAGGTGTTACAATAACTGTTTCTGACATTTTGTTTTCATAATAATACAAATTTCCATCATCAAAGACAGAGCCTAGTCTCTCCTGAATGCACCTTGGTTCTATCAATTCTTTCAGATCAAAGTCCTCATGAAGCACTCTGAGGTCTGGGTCAATGTATTGCCATAGGTTCGCACATGCATATATTGTGGAATAAGGGAAATAATCCTGAAAGTTTTGAATTCTGATTTTATTTTTCCCAGTTTGTTCCAATATCATGTCTTTTTAAGAATTATATGTAAACTGTGGACATTGTGCTGGGTATGCTGATATTGGTTGGGTCCTGCTGTTATGATCAATATTTCTGTCTGGGTATTATGCCCTGTAGTACTTATTCTGGAAAATATGCTTTATTCATAAAAGTACATATTTGTAAGAGTTGCAATTTGGTTTCTTGTATTTAATGAGAAGGGTAGAGCCTGTCCTATTAGTTGGATCAGGGAGTAGTAGAATAGCAAAATGTGGTTAAGATTATAAAAGGTAAATGGCTCAACCTTAAACTTTTGTGGAACAATGTCAGTGGATGCAAACATTATGTTCTAATAGTACTATATTATCTATATTTCCTATGTTCTACAAAGATTCTAAGTTAAAGTTGTGAAAATTAGAAATGAATAGGTGGGGTTATTTGATTTTTAAAGGTATCTCAAATATGTGGGAATTTATATGGGTATATCCACCCCCTCCCAGCATAAGCTTTGTGTGAAATCCAAGGGTCTAGCAACAAGCACATTTCTGATGTATATACCAGGAAACTACAATGTTGTATATGAATTATAATGACATGACCTTGATTTACATTTCTAGTTATACAGTCCAGTAATTCCTGATAAACGGTCTTGCTTTCCATTGTTTCCAGATCCTCTTATATCCTAAGTATTTTAGTTTCCTAGTGAATCTATTATGAACTATCTGCCATAGAAATTCAATTAAAGTATATCTATATGTCACTTCAAACCTAGTAGCACACAGCAAACTTCTAAACCTAAATTTAATGTTATTCACCAACAATTTTGCATAAATCATAAGATTTGTTACAATCAATATAATTCAAAATGCTAGCATAAAGAGGAAGATGGAAGTTATTTTCAATTAATGCTATAAAATGATATTCCAAGTTCCACAGTTCATGTTTCAGTGTGTCCAGGTAAGTGTTGACACAGACGAGTGAATTCAGTGTTCTCTTTGGTGGGTATGTCCTAGTGAGCTGTAAAGTGTAGGTAATATTTTGTATATGTTATGTTCACTTCTTTATTATCAAACATGATCATAGAGTGTTCACACAGCCATCTAATATTCGCTACATGTTTCTTAAGTTCTTCTCTGGTTTTAATTTCTTTATTCCACTTTGCACACATTCTAAATTTTTTAAGGCTATCATGAATATGAGTATAAGTGCATAGTGGAAAATTTCTTTTAGGTCTTGGAACCAGTTTGGAATGTGCCAGCACACAGTGTCAAACTTGAGGAGCCTATAGCATAAATCTGCTCAAGAATAGCGTCTATTGACTACATTATGTTCATATACTAAAGAATCTGTTTCAAGTACATATACTATCTGTGAAATAATGTGGTTTGTATTATTGAGATGTGCTATATCCTGTGTTATTTGAGCATCCTGTCTTTGTAGTTGTTCTATATTATGTTCAATCTGGTTTTGAAGTCGCTTCATATGTTCTAATTGTATGTCTGGTTTATCCTCATCTTCATCAAATACCATGTTAGTTTGTAATGTGTGTTTCATCTGTATCTGTTGGTTTGAGAATGCTACTATATTACTACCAGATTTAGTGTGTAATGTTAACTTCTATGTCTTGGATACCATATGGCATCCTGCTTCATGGGTTGTTTTACATTCACCAAAACATATATTGGTGTCAGGATACTCATAATAATTACAATAACATTCATTATTGGTGGTGCTCTCAGATATATTTTGTGTAGTTGTCCTTGTTTGTGTTGTTTGGTGTATATGTTTACATGGATAAGTTATGCTGAAGGTATAAGATGCACAGACTGCAAAGAGATTATTTCCCAATTGTATAGATCTTGTATCTCATTAGATACAAGAAACCAAATCGCAACTCTTCCTGTGGGTCTATTATGGTGATCTTAGATGTATGTAGTTCATGATGGTTTATATTTCCTAAGAATAGGTAAGTTAATGTGCCAATTGGTATTACTGACTCTTCTGGTAACATTGTTCCATTTAAAATAATGCCTGATCTTGGGCTGGGGATGTGGCTCAAGCGGTAGCGCGCTCGCCTGGCATGCGTGCGGCCCGGGTTCGATCCTCAGCACCACATACCAACAAAGATGTTGTGTCCGCCGAGAACTAAAATAAATAAATTCTCTCTCTCTCTCTCTCTCTCTCTCTCTCTCTCTCTCTCTCTCTCTCTCTCTCTCTCCCCCTTTCAAAAAAATAAAAATAAAATAATGCCTGATCTTAATGGCTTTATGAAAGTGTTCCTTATTTTTCTATATAATGTTGGTCCATGATATGCTGTGTATGTGTATGTAAAAAAAATTTTTAGTAAGGATAACTTACAAAGTGTTTCAGTGCAGTATGTATCTCTACTGGGGTGTAGTATAATTTTATACAAGTTTGTATGTTCACCCTGTACTGTATTAAGTAAATGTTGTAAGTCTGCTCTGGATTGTTCTTGTAACAGTTTCAATTGTGTGCATTCATATTGAACACATATGCTATTGTGTTCATCTTCATATCCATTTTCTGTATAAAAGCATCATAATATTTTTTTTGGGCTTTTAATATCTGAACTATAGTTTGCCTCTATAATTCAGCTTAATGTATAATTTCTGTGATTGTATATATTGATTTATAAATCATTTTAAGCCATGAATTCCTTTATCTCTAATGTGTTCTGGAGCTGTGATTCTAACATCCATATCTTCTATACATTTTTCATTAACAATTTCTCCTAATGCTAGTCCAGCTATAGCTATCCATTCTAAAATCTCTCTTGTTCTCCTGATGTGTTGTCTCTGTGTTGTTGGTATGTGCCATGTTGTTTTCTGTGGGCATCTCCTATATAACTCCTTAACATATATTTCTGTGTCAATAGTTAATTTTATCCTCTGAATTATGGGATTTACAATTATTTGTAAAGGGATTTGTATATTTCGTATTATATAAGGTGCTCTGGTGATTGTGGTTAGCCTTGGGCTTTCTCTATATAATTTCATTCTTGATAGATAATGTGCTGTAAATAGCTTATGTGTGTGGCATTAATAAATACCTCCTCTATCAATTATACATGGTTGGAGGTGGTCCTTAATATAATATCTTTCAAAGGACAGGGGGAGTACAAATACATGTTTCTGTTACTGCCATGATCTTTTAGTAATTAAAGATCTGTTAAATAAAGGTTTATGAGCCACAAAGTCATATTGAATCAATCCTCATGGCTTGTTCCATTGTGGCAATAGCATATAGAAGTGGCATGGCATATTATATGGTCTACTCTGTATTGTACCACCCTATCAAAATTCATGCCTGCTATTTTCCATCATGATAGAGGCCTTTTATACGTTGCTCTTATCTTATTTGGGGTAGAAATAGGTATATTCATTTTTACATTCACTCCATTGTAATGACTCCATCAATATGGCTGGTGTTACATAATTATCTATCCATACAGCTCGAGTTATGTTAAGTTTATGGCCTGGTCCTTTATCTGGGTATGGTATTATGTGTGGTTGGTTATCTATCTTGGTGTCTAAAAGGATCCCAAAGTCCAATGTGTATTGCAGCTATTTGGTCACACATAAAAAGTATAGGTAGTCTGGATGTGCATTCATTTTCATCTGTACTATGGGATGTATTCATAAGTCATTTTGTTTTAATGATTTCTTGTAGAGACATCATCATCATTTTGTTATATGCCTGGTTTTTTGTTTGGGGATCATATTGTGGGCTATATGGTGTTATGAATGATGCATTAGGAAGTGTTCTATTATCAAAGAACGTTACTAGACTCTTTTCTAAAAATGTGGAATGTGACTTAGGTGATTCCCAATGTGTACCATTGTGTGTCCATGTGTGTGTCCAGATCCATGAAATATTATAAGTTAAGTGTTCTCCTGTTGTATAGTTTATTAGGTTGAATTTTATACATGCTGATTCTAATGTATAATTTTCCTCCTTTGCAAAGATATGATTTATTGGCATAATGTGTGAAATTATTGAAATGTGTGAAGGTGGAATCTTGTGCTATTTTTCTTAAGGAATTATATTTGGTGTCTATCTTCTGAAGCACATCTCCAAAGTTCTTTGTTTTCATGTTTCTATACACAGTTAAATTCTTACGATCGTAGTTGAAGCAAGAATATCCTATGAATGCTTGTGAAGTTCCTCTCTTCTGTATATCAGGAATGTCTGTGGGTAGAAACTTTACTGTGTATCTATCAATGAACATTGTTCTGAAGCAGATGTAATCCCAATGTAGGCATCCCTGTTTTGGAGATGGTCAAATTTATTTCACTGTTTTATAGGGTTGAGGTGTCATCCACAACCTGCATGAATGATGGATTCAGGTTCGCTCTGTGTGAATCTGGGCTGGCAATGAAAAGACCACAGACACAGAAATATCTTTTTTAGGGGTCAGAGATGGCTCAGCAGGCTCAAGCTCTCACGTCGGAGTGCAAGGGGAGCAAGGGAGGCAGGAGGCAAGGAGCAAGAGCAGAAAGAGAGTGACTAGACTCTGAACCCCAGTTTTATTCATGGGGAGGCATTCCATGGAACACGAGAATAAGGCATTCAGATTGAGCGTGACTTGACTCCATCCTTAGTCCAGCCACAGATAAAGAAATCCGTCTAGAAGCAGGGCTGGGTTGTTTGTCAGGTTCAAGGCTCCTCAAAGCATCCCTAAATCCTATTAGTAAGTCCTCTGATGACCACTGGTCATCTTCTAGATCTGAGTAAAGACACATTTCTAGAGCAGTCCTGCTGAGGGCCATTGCCAAGTAGGAATGACACATTGAAATTTTCCTTGCCAGCGTACCCCATGTTAAATGGACTTGCCTTGGAATTTTGCTGTTGACATTGCATGTAAGGTGACCTTGCTCAAGGACCAGGGCGGATCCGGGTTTAGAGCTGATCAGGTTTGAGGAAGTATCCCGGTCCTTGGGTTTAGGGCATTCCGGGTTTAAGACAAGTTTAAGGCGTTCCCGGTTTAAGACAATATGGGTTTTAGGGAAGTTGGAGGTTGAAGATTATTGCTGCTGGAAATAGGGCGTTCCTGCTACCTGAGCCCCCCTTGAGTTCTCTGAGATTCAGAAAGTATTTTGGGAAAAAAGCCTCGTGGAGTAGGTGAATTGGGCGGCAGAACTGGGATTGCCCCAGAACGTGTGTAGAGGCCGGTGTGAGTTCGGGAATAAAGAATTGCTGTTTGAATCTACAAAGCTGTGAGTGGCTCATGATCTTGTGCCCAGCCAAGACATTGGCACAGTCCGAACTTTCTGAACATCTTCAATAGTACTTCTAGATAAGTTAGCTGAAATGCAACCTTCAAATAGCCTCCTACCATGCCTTTCCCGGGTATGCAAATCAGACGATTCTTTCTCACAAAGTCGGGACAGACATTCTTGAGTACTTCTAAAAACTGAGTGAACTGGGCCCTCCTAATTCCCTTCCCTTTACGTTTCATTATGGTCTTCAGAATGGCAAATAGAGTGCTTTCTCCGAAGATAAAGAAGTCCCCATGTTTTATGTTTTTTACGTCCCATTCACTTTTCCCTCTGCCTACTTTCCAAAATCAATTCACAATACTCTGCATGCTTCTACCATTAGAGGGCCTCGCACACCAATTATTGAAATGCACATGAAAGGTGCCTGTTCCAGGCACCAACTGTCATCCACGTCCTGTCCCGCGTGAATGACGGACTCAGGTTCGCTCCATGTGAATTTGGGCTGGCAACGAAAAAACCACAGACACAGAAATACCTTTTTCAGGGGTCAGAGAGGGCTTAGCAAGCTCAAGCTCCTATGTTGGAGGGCAAAGGGAGGCAGGAGGCAAGGAGCAAGAGCAGAAAGCGTGGCCAGACTCTGAACCCCAGTTTTATTCAGGGGGAGGCATTCCATGGAACATTCTACCCAAAGAAGGTAAGGGATTGTGTTACAACAAGCAGGTGGGTGTAGCTCAGCCCAATCAGGTAATGCCCAATCCCAGAGCTGAACCTCTCTTCCGGAGCAGAGGTAAGTTCACGTGCATTGCAGTGGGTGCAATGCCAGTCCAATACCTCCTGACTCAAGGCTTGAAGAGGTGTGCTGAGCTCCTGTTCAGGGTGGCCTCCCACACTAAGGTATGGGATCTGTGATAATTATAGGGAATTTATATGCTTGTGTTCCTAATGCTAATATGTCTGACTATGTGCTAATGCTAATATGTCTGAGCGGTTGGAAATGAGTCATTATCTATCTTAAAACCTGATGTTCCATGTATTAAGTCAAATTTACCATCATATGGCAGGTTTGGGAAAGCTATTACCCACCATACTGTGGTGTTTTCATCATAATTTCCTGGAATGAAGTTTCATACATCATCAAGACATTTGAACATAAATGCTGAATGATTATAATGATGGAATTTTACCTCAGGATTGTATGGTTTGATTATGATTGGTTTATGTAGAAGGTTCTTGGGGACTGTCCCAATTGAGGTCTATGTTTGTTAAAATGTATTGCTTATTAGTGATGTCTATGCATGAGCCCACATAGGTTCTTGTGTAATGTATTCATATATGTATGTTGCCTGTGTTCCATTAGGGTTTGAATCCCGTGAGCAACTTCTTTGTGGATTTAAGTGAAGTGAAATAGAAGGGGGGGTATATTGCCTTCAGGGAAATCAGGTTTCTATTAATATTCAATGTATGCACATCTCAAAGGATTTGTGTCCCAAATACTAGTATTATCTACGTCAGTTAAATCTTTGTATGCCAGTGGTGGTAATGCTTTGGTGGTTTTATAGTATTCATCACAGTTAAGATATTGAAATCTATCTGTTCTGCAATGAGCATATTTTGAGAAAAAGGTTTTAGTTATGAGTGTCAAGTTGTGTCTAAACAAAATATATCTTTCCCTATCTATTATTCTGTTAGCCTCAATGTTTGTATTCTTTATAGGCCATATGTTATTAATATCAATATTGTGTATTGGTAATGTGGTAAGATTAGGCTGTCTGTGATGTCAAAATATCATTGATAGGCACAATATTTGATGTGTCAGTACATACATTTTCAATGTCTGAATGTCATGTTCATCCTCCCATCTAGTATTACCTGTACAGAGTGGAGGGAAGTCATTAGTATATATCTTTTATTTTGGTGAGTTTTAATTCTCCTTTTCCAGCTGTTGTCCATTCAGTATTTTCTGTGCCTTGTGCTATGATATCACCTGGTATAGTGCTGGCATCTTTCCTGTCTCTTTTGATTATTTTGTATGGTAATAGTATAGGGTTATCTTGGATATTAAAGGTGAGGGGAATATCTTGTCTAGCTATAACTTCCTCAACTGGGGAAAGCCTATTTCTCCTAGGTCTGTTGTTTAAATTCATGTGGCCTCTTGTAGGGCCCTCTGTAAGGATTCGCCTTTGTGTCAGAGTAATTCATTTTTAAGTAATCCATTCCATCTTTCTATATTCCCTTTTGCTAGATGGATTGTATGTCAGACAATAGTTCCATTGTATGCTAAGGGTTGTTATTAAATATTTTACCAATTTTCCTGTGAGATGAGAATCCTGATCAGATTCTATTATACTTGGTATACCATAAGTGATCAGGTGTTTGATTATTTCCTCTGATACTTCATGTAAATGTTGTTTATCATATCCCGCTATTAGTATATCATCCAATGTAGGATTAGTTCTATAGCAATATGTTGTGTTGGCTTGCTAGCTGCAAGTATCATTCCAATACCTGTACATGTGTCCACCAATGTGGCAACATACTTATTGTGGAAATTCTTAAGGGGTCCTATGAAGTCAGTTTGTATTCTGTAGTTAAAAATTTTATATTCTAGATCTGGTTGGGGAATTTTATGTAGATTAAATATCAATTTCATTTTGGGGGATGTACTGCACCTGCGTAAAGCAGTTTTGATAGCATTTCATTTTACATGTAAGTTGCGTCTTTGGAACCAGTCATATAATGCATGTACTCTTATGTGAACTAATTGTTAATGTAACTTTGTAATATCATATTCAGTAATATGCATTATTATATTATCAGGCTTGATGTTTTTCCATGTTCCTTTAAATTTAAGTTTAAAAGAGTCTTTGGTGAGTTGTAGTTCCCAATTACTTTGTAGCTTATTGTGTCTATTTTTGATAGTTTATCTACTATGTTCTTAAGTGTACTGGTGTCCGTGTTCCTGTTTGTATATGCATCCACATGTTTAACTTTTATGTTAATTTTTGTACTGGCTTCATATAGTTCCTTCCATATATCTTTTGACCACAATGGTTTTCCATTGATATGGAAATCTGAACAAGCCCATTTCCCTAACCATAGTGCTATGCTATTAGCAACCACCATGAATCTGTATAAATATATATTTCCTTACATTTTGTCAATAAAGCCTCTCAAATGACTAATGCAGCTGCTATTAGTTCTGCATGTTGTGCTGATTTGTGTTCCCCTTGCTCGGTCAAGATCTTGCCTGTCTTAAGGTTATATGCTGCTGCTTTCCACTTAGTAACTCCTTTTACTACTGTACTTGATCCATCTGTAAACCATGCATTTTGTATACTTTCATTGTATTTAGGTCCCCTTGTGCCTATATTTTTCAGTGTGGGTTGTGTTGGAATATCAGGGACTAGTACAAATGGTAGCTTTGCTACTTCCTCTGTGATTTTATATGTGCCTACCTTTTGATCCTCTTCTTGTAAAAATTATTGTAGGTACCATTGCCACATCAGGACTTTCTTTTCCCATGCAATATTTTGTTTCTCTTTGCGGGTGAGTTTACACCAGCCTTTAAGTGAAATTGGAGTTCTTAATATAATGTAATCATTGGTCATAGTTTTTGCTTGTTTTAATGTCTCAAAGGCAACCCATGCCAATTTTTCAAATAATGAATACTTATTGGAAGCATATGGAAATCTTTTACAAAAGAATCCCATTGGTTGGGGCTTAGTTTTGTTGTTATAGAGTCCCCATATACCATAGTCCTGTGTGAAAATGATGTCCCCAATCATATTTCCTTGTATGTTATGCAATTTCCTAAATTCTGTTATATACTGTTTTAATATATCCAAAGTTTTTTGGTGATGTGATTTACAGCTAAAATCTTGTGATTTCCTTTTAATTGCATATATTGGTTATAAAATGAGATTTAGATATGGTATATGGTTACATCAATACCCTAATATTCATATTAATTGATGTGCTTCTTTCTTATTTGTTGAAGGGTGTAGTCCCAATATTCTATCTGTAATTTAATCTGGGACTTATCTTCCTTCTGCAGTGATCAAAACTCCTAAAAATTTTACTGTTTGGTCTGGTCCCTGTACTTTTTCTCTATTAATTGTTCATCCTTTTGCTATCAGGTGTTTGATTATTTCCTCTGATACTTCATGTAAATGTTGTTTATCATATCCCGCTATTAGTATATCATCCACATATGTATATATTTAGACATCCTTAGTTTTAAAATCTTTAAGAGAGTCTGAGAGTGCAATATGGGCTATCAGTGGGCTATTTTTATAGCCTTGTGGTAATCTTTTAAAGCGATATTGCACTGAATTCCAAATAAAAGTGGTTATCTCCCTAGATTCTTCTGCTATAGTGATGGCAAAGAACATATCTGACAAGTCAATGGTTACAAAGAATTTAAAATTGTTGGAGTGTATTTGTTGTAATATTGTGGTAATGTTTAGCAGGTCTCCTGGCATTTGTGGTGTTAGTGCATTGACTGCTCTATAACCCACTGTGAATCTCCATTTACCATTAGGTTTTAAGATAGGCCAAATTGGGCTATTATAGTCAAATGAAATGGTTCTTTCTATGATGTCTTCCCTCAACAATTCTTCAACTTTATTGGTTATTTCAGTGTATCCTCCTTTTATTGGGTAGTACTAATGGGGTAGTACTAATGGGGTCTATCAGTAATGAAGCTAGATGTGCCTGTGACTTAGTCATATTATTTTTAAACTTTTTGTAAGTTATCCATGATGGAAAAATTCTGGGTATAAGATCCATCCCTAGAATCTTAAAAGGTGTTTCTGCTAGAAGTATCTTAGTTTTAATGACTTCTCTGTCCCATAAAGGGGTAGTTACATTTTTCCACTTTGCACTAATTTTACATTCCCTATTTCTACTATCTTGTGGTCACCTACCACAGTATTATATGTTATCCCCCAAATAGTTACCTGGCTTCCTGTATCTATTAAGAATTTATGTGTTTCTATTTTTTCTGTTTTGTCTGAGAGTATTAATGGTAAATCTCTAGATATTTGATTATCTCCAGGCTGTTCTAATATTGAATAGGCCATCTGACTTCTTGTTTCCTTGTCTGCTGAGTGTCATGTTCCTGTTGTAAATTGGTTTGTTTGTGTGTCTGAAGTTTTTGTTTTGGGTCATTTGTCCGTTGTTTGATGTGGATCGTCTGTTTGAAGGGAATCTGCCTCCTGACTGGAATCTTTGTCCTTGTCCTCTGAATGGTGTAATACTCCTGGGCCTCCTTGGTGTGGAATTCCTCCCCGACAGGGCCCTCCATCTGGGAGGCTGCATGTTTACCCAAGGCTGCCTTTGCTGTCTGTTTTTATAATTAGGAAGTCTAATCTGGGAAGCTGAATTGATTTCCTGAGGATTGAGTTGGGAAAGAAACAGATCTAGAGTCATCCAGCTCTTTGGCTTCTTTAAAATAAGTAACTAGGGGCTAGGGTTGTAGCTCAGTGGTTGATCGCTTGCCTCCCATGCGCGAGGCACTGGGTTCATCCTCTGCACTACATAAAATAAATAAATAAAATATATACATTGTGTCCATCTACAACTAAATTTTTTTTTTAAATTAAGTAACTACATCTTGTAATGTATACGTGCCTTGTAATTCTGATGTTAAGTCAGCCTGAGATCTGCTGGACCTCTTTTAATTATTATTCTTTTCATCTGAAGTATCAGTCAGATCTGCTTGTAATGGTGTGTTACATGATATATATTTTATATCATAAAGCATATTCCTAATTTCCTGCGTAATTTAATAGCCTATTGGTGTGTAGTCCAATGTGTCTATGATTCAAAACTGCCTACATCCATCACAGGAAATGCTCTTACCCATGCTAATGCTACCCATTCCAGTGTAGTATATTACTGCAATCTTTTCTAACTAGTTTCTGCACTAATGCCTCATATATAGATTTATTTTTCTGCTATGGAGGTCATTGCATATATTTCATCTCCATTAACTTTAATTCTGTGGGCTCCATGCTCCCACAATTTTAGTAGAAATTCTACATCTTGCCTTCCTTTCTGGGCAAATTTATTCCTTAACTGCTGCAGTTCTATTCTACTAAAAGATCTCACTTCAACTTCCTCTTTATTATCACTATCTTCTGCCCCTTTTTTTCCTTTGGCATTTTGGTCACCTTTCTTGTTGTTACTGATAAGACTTCCGGATTATCTGGGTGACTTTTCTGCCTATCTAGGGCTCTTCTTACCAAAGTTTTGCCTTTTGTCCAATTCATATCTATGTCATTAATAGTTTTAACTAGTAATCCTGGGGTTTCTTTTGGAGTGGCTCTAGCAATGTTTGTCTGAACTACTTCTGGGTGGGATGGAGGGATATCAATTCCTTTAGTTTCTTTATTAAATCCTGGCAGTTTCCCTTGCACTGTTCTTTCTGGTTCTCTCCAGGGGCTAACAGAGCTAAATTCCTTGTTGCATTCTTTCTTTTTGAAGATGTTATTTAATTTCCTCATTTTGTTAATATGCTGTACATTATTTTAATAGACTTTTTCTTACAATTCTACACTAAAGATGTATCTTTGTCTATATACTGTAGTACTTTTGCAATTTGATTTTCTAAGTGCCCGTGTAAGCACTTTTCTATCCAGTTCATGTGTTATTGGATGTAGCTGTCTAGGAAACAGATTGTATAGTTTGCTATAAGATGGTGTATCTGTGTGGTGTTATTACTAATTTTGTATTTGTCTTTGCAGAAAATATAATGTCCTATTAGATTTATTGCTATAATTGTTAATGCCAATGTTATCACAAATTTATTTGTGTTTATAAAAAGCTTCTGAATTCTATATGTGGTTATCACACAGGTAGAACAAGACATTTCTCCCAGATATTAGGTGTCTGTTTCCTTGACTGTTGACCATGCCAATTATTATGATGGGTAAAGGTGTGACTTATAAAGTCAAATGGGAGAAATAAAGAATGTCCATGCACTTCTGCTCTTTTCAATGCTTTATTTAATACAATTTCACTCTGTAGGTTCTTAATCAAGAAAATGACAATCCTTAATGCTAGGCACTGAAATAGACATAATCAATTCATAGCAAACAATTCTAGGTTAATTCTAAGCACTGCAAACACACTTATATGACAGGCTCATCATAGACATTCCCTCTGCATACTAAGCTCAAGTGCCAGATCTAAAGTCTCAAGCCTTAGGCCTTAAGTCCAGCAGATGCACACTCACTCAGACCACAGTGATCAGGTCAGGAACTGATGGAGACTTCTCCTGGGGTGGAGCTGATGGCCAGCTGAGGAGAGGGTTGTAAGAAGAAGTGGGGTTCTCACCAGGGTCAAGATGTGGCTGTAGAGTTTGAGAATGGTGAGGATGCTGCAGAGGCTCAGGCAAATGATGAGAAGAGTTGGGATGTCAGTCCAGGTCCTCATCAAGCTCTCTGGCATGTGGGCATCAGTGCCAGCTGGATGAATGTCTGTTCATTTGTGCCATCATTTATGCTAAATTTTAGGGCTTTTGACTGCCCTTTTCAATTCCTATCAGTTGTTACCAGGTTTCTCAATGACATCTTTCATTCTGAGATCAGAACATCTGGTCTGAGGGTTTTATCCTGATCTCTCATCCTTTTGCCCTTATTGGGATGAGGGCAAATGACAGACTTCATTCTGAGTTTTATCAGGGTTGTGGAAAGTGACTTATTTTATCAAGCTATGCCTGATGACAATATTGGAGGGCTCTGTAGGCTGTGCCTGATGGAACTGCAGGTTTATTTTAAAATGGAGTTACTTAAGCTAAGGCCCTTCTTAGGTTAAGGCTATCCTTACAGCCGGTTCCACTGGCTCAGTTTAAATTACTTGAATATTCCTGAAAGCAGCAGAAAAAGTTTCTCTCTCTCTCTTTCTTAGATTTAATTCTCTAAAAATAGATAATTACCCATGCATAATGTCCCACAGTAAAAGAGATATTTCCTTTCCCCTCTTACTCTCAAAATACTTATCCACAATACACTAAATCCATAAAATTATTGTCTAAAATATTTCCATCCCCAAATTTTTCAACCCATGATATAAAAAATCCGCAATTCAAAAAAAAATCCACAATTATCTATACCATAAGCACCCTTCCTGTGAGAGAGGATCAAATACCCAGTTACCTTAATTACACTCAGAGGGCCCCTGTTCCAGACACCACATCTTGGTTCTTTTTTTGATTTCTATACTTCTCTCCTGCATCCTGCGCAGGCATTGAAATTTGGTTTTCTCTTGAGTGAAGTGTACTGGCTGAGAAATATGGCAAAAAAATCACACAACACAGAAAATAATTTTCAAAAAGCTGGGGAGGGATGGCTCTGTGCCTTAAGGGTTCTGTTTCCACACTGGAAAGAGAGAGGGGGTAAGAACCCACATTTTCTTTATTTATACAAAGGGGGCTTCAAAAGGATTTTGATGGAATATTCTTTTGCCAAATAAGGTAGGAGGTGGGCTGTCCATGTCTAATGGATAATTCCCAAGTCCAGAGTTATTTTGAGAGTTGTCCCATTAATAGAGCAAGGGCAGAGATCTCACATCTTGGGCAGTCTACACACAGGAATGCTGGGGATCACTCCCAAGAGGACACTTAAGCCCCCATGGCTCAATACTGAGTAAAATACCACTCAAGTAGCATCATGTATGGTGTACCACAGAGCACCTTGCAATACTTAACATTTACAAAGGAAAACAACCTCTCATATACAAAGTTATGAAAATAAAATAACTTAATTAGTAAGACAATCTTCTGCCACACTCTAATCTCATCTAGAGACATTATTAAATGATGTCTTAAGTCCTTTCTTTCCCACTGATTTTTTAAAAAAGACAAAGCCTCTCTATGTTGCTCAGGCTGGCCTCAAATGGTCCTCCTGCCTCAGCTCCTGAGCAGCTAAGACTTCAGACATCTGTCATGTGCCCAACTCATTCATCACTGATTCTTTCTTTTTCTATATTTTTGCAGTGCTGGGGATCAAACCCACGGAATTGTGTATGCTAGGCAAATAATCTACCACCGAGGCCCATCCCCAGTCTCTGACATGAATTTTTAAAACTTAGTCTTTAATAGGCTCTCTTACAAAATGATGAATGAGTTTATATAACTTCTAGGCCTTTTCAAGTTTAAATACCCAATAGTACACAGTATCTGGTCAATAAGCATAAGTTCTTTAGAAATTATTTCAACAATAGAGAATAAATTGTAGTTGTTTGCACTTGAAACTCGAGATACTCAGAAGTCTAAGCAATGTGAGCTATTGAGAGAATCAGGTAAGATTGAGGGTGGTCTGGTAGCATTCGGGAGTTCTTCAATGTAATGTACTATGTTTTTGTCATTTCTTCTATGGAGAATTTTATGTCAAGTTATATCCAAAACCTGATACCAACAATGAAATAATATGGCTAGGGGTAGAGCTCAGTGGTGGAACACTTGCCTGTGAGGCCCTAGGTCTGATCCCCCAAAACAAAACAAAACAAAACAAAACCCACCACAATTAAAAATAAATAAATAAACAAAATAAAGTTATTGTGTCAATATACAACTAAAAAGATACATAAAAAGTAAGGATAAATTTCTCCCTTCCTTAAATACAAGAATGAGATGTTAAAAATGTCTTTACCCTGGTTTGTGAATATAAAATGAGAGGATAAATTATACACTTAGGAAAAGCTAGTTATACTTTTATTCTTATTCCCATCAGAACAGAACAACAAATAAAGTGTGTACACTATTTGTAACTACTAAAAATCTCATTCAAAATATTCTACTATTATACAAAGAAAAAACAGATATAATTGGTATTATCACATGATATTCACCAGGTATTCAATCAGATTCTTGAAAAGAATAAATCTGCAGAAAATACTCATACAAATAAGTAGAGATAATCTTGTCACAATTAAAAATTTTGGCATATAAAAGAAGACCCAAGTGAACACAGTTAGAACAACCCCTAAAATTTATTTCATATCAACATGAAAAAAACGTATATAAATAAATTAAGTGTAAATAGAAAAATTCTTGTTAAGACTTGATTAGTTTTTAAGTGATCAAACATACTTTATAAAGGGATATAATATTCATAACTATAAAATAGTTTTTATTTCCTCCCTTAACCACTTAGGTAGAACACAACGCAGAATTAAATTTTCAAAAAACATTATGTTAATAAAAATAACTCACTATGTATTATAAAATGTTTATGATTCTCTATGTATTCACAATAGTCCCTCATAAACTTTACTACAGAGCAACAGTTAAAAAATGGCATGGTATTGGCACCAAAGTTGACTTGTAGACCAATGGCACACACACACACACAAAAGACACAGAGACAAGCCCACATAAATATGGTTATCTCATACTAGACAAAGGTGCCAAAAACATACATTGGAGAAAATATAGCCTATTCAACAAATGGAACTGGGAAATCTGGGAATCCATATGTAGCAAAATAAATTAAACCACTATCTCTCATCCTGCACAAAAATCAACTCAAAGTGATCAAAGACTTAGACACTAGAACAGAGACCCTGCACCTAACAGAAGAAAAAGCAAGCCCAAATCTTCATCATGTTGGCTTAGGACCTGACTTCCTGAACAAGACTCCTAAAACACAAGAAGTAAAATCAAGAATCAATAAATGGGATGGATTCAAACTAAAAAAGCTTCTTCTTAGCAAAGGAAACAATCAATAACATGAAGAGAGAGCCTACAGAATGGGAAAAAAAATCTTTACCACATGCACCTCAGATAGAGCACTAATCTCCAGGCTACATAAAGAACTAAAAGAACTTATCAACAACAATACCCCCCCCAAATAACCCAATCAATAAATGGGCTAAGGAACTGAACAGACACTTCTCAGAAGAGGAAATACAATTGATCAACAAGCATATGAAAAAATGTTTATCATCTCTAATAATTAGAGAAACACAAATCAAAATTACTGTTTAAGATTTCATCTCACTGCATTCTGAATGGCAATTATCAAGAATATAAGCAATAATAATTGTTGGTGAGGGTATGGGGAAATGGGGAAAAGGTATACTCACACATTGCTGATGGGACTGCAAATTGGTGCAACCACTATGGAAAACAGTATGGATATTCCTTAGAAAACTTGGGATGGAACCACCATTTGACTCAGGTATTCTACTCCTCAGTTTATACCCAAAGGTCTTAAAATCAGCATAGTATAGTGATGCAGCCACATCAATGTTTATAGCAGCATAATTGACAATAGCTAAACTATGGAACCAATCTAGATGCCCTTCAACAGATGAATGGATAAAGAAAATGTGATATATATACACAATGGAATATTACTCAGCCTTCAATAAAAATAAAATTATGGCTTTTGCAGGCAAATGGATGGAACTAGAAAATATCATGCTAAATGAAGTAAGCCAATCCCCAAAGACAAAAGGCTGAATGTTTTCTTTTAAGAGAATTGCTGATCTATAGTGGGGGTTTGAGTGGGGAAGAATGAAGGAAATTTGTATTGTGCAGAGGGGAGTGGGAGAAGGGTGGGGTTGTGGGAATGGGAAGGATGGTAAATTGAGATATACATTATTACCTTATATATATGTATAATTACACTACTGGATTGTCTCTGCACCATATATATCTAGAGGAATGAGATGTTGTGCTTCATTTATGTACCATGTGTCAAAATGCATTCCCACTGCCATGTATAACTAATTAGAACAAATTTAAAAAATCAAAAATAAAACAAAAAAGAAGAAAACTGGAAATTTACCATGTAACAGCACAAAAAAATTAACTGAGGGTCATTATAATATTCATTATGATTTGAAGTCATAGTTTGCCTTTAATAGTAGTCTAAGACTCTCCAACCAAAATAACCCTATAATATAGGGATTATTGATCTTATTTTGCAGATACAGATACAGAGGCATGGAGAGGTTCAGTAATTCATCCAAGATCACATCTTACTATGTAACAGAATCAGCATATGAAGTCAAGTTCCAATGATTTCTAAGCCTATGGCTTATCTTAACCAACATTCCATGCTGACTTAAAATAGCATTTTAAAAAGCAGAGAAATGTAACTGAAAGGTTTATTTCCATGAATGCAAATCCTATCATTAGGGCTAAAGTCCCCAAATATTATTATTTTCCCATCTTAAACAAATTTATATATGGAAGAAAATCACCTGTAACTCTAGAGAGTCTGCTGGTGATGAATTCTTATGGCTTTCATAAAAGTATTTGTTTTCTTTCCTGTGGTTCTGGGAGACAGAACTCAGGGTCTCATATATGGTAGTCAAGTGCAGAACCACTTTCACAACCATCTCTCTACCATTATTTACTTTTTTTTTTTTTTTGGTGCTGGGGATAGAACTCAGGACCTTGTGCATGCAAGGCAAACACTCTTCCAAATGAGATGTATCTCCAGCCTTCTCTGCCATTATTTAAAAAGTATCTTTCACATATTTCTAACCCTCTCTCCCTCAGAGACTTAAATTATGCACACGTCAGTCTTCCTGAGGTTCTCTCACAGCTGTTCACTTTTGTTTCTATTTGGAGGGTTTGTATTGCCATCTTCAAATTCACTAATCTTTTTTTTCTTTAATACTTACTCTGTTATTAATCCTATTATCCAATTGCTTTGTTATTCATCTCAGGGAGATCACCAGTTTCCCTCTCCTTGTGCAGCAGTCTAGAAACTCTCCAGGCAGAAAACTGAATCAATGGTAGGACTCACCTCATTTGTTTTTTTTCTTCTCCTGGGAATAACTTTTCTTCATTGACTGATGTCTAGTGTCTTGAAAACATTGTTTTGTATATTTTTCCATTGCTTTAGTTCTTTTAGATAGAAATGTAAATCCAGTCCCCACCTTCACTAGAAGTGCAACAGATTTTACTGTCTTATATGTGGTATTATAATATTTGAGGATACTGTGATCTTCATTCATTAACTGAACTGAGTTCACAGTGAGTCACATCCATCTGGAAATCATACTCTTTAGATCTGGGATTTTTTTCATTTATTTCTTTGGTATTTTCTTCACTATTTAACATGTTTATTATTAGTAATTTGAAACTATTATCTTTTCTCTCATATTTTCCATCTATGCTTTTTTTTAAAAAAAATTAGTACCAGGGATTTAACCCTACACCCCACAGCCCATTTTATTTTTTATTTTGAGACAGGGTCTCACTGAGCTGCTTAGGGCTTCACTGAGCTGCAGAGGCTGGCTTTGAACTTGTTATTTCTGCTTCGCCCTCCTGAGTCTCTGGCATTATTGACATAGGTGGCTAAATGCCTTTAAAAAATTCCCTGTTATTTTGGACTCTTATATCTAAAGGTTTTCCTTAAATGTTTGGTGATCTTTTGCTATCTAATAATATAGAAAAGTATTAAAGAGCTAACTGGGAGATAAGCTAGCCTTTTCACTAAAACTGGGATTGGGATGCAGGATATCTAGAGTATATTTTTCCCAAGAGCATTGTTTATCTGGAAAAAAATCATCCATCCTCTTGTGTGAGAACTATGAATCAAGCTATAATTATTCTAAAAACAGGGCAGAGGAAAGGAGTTTTATATGCTGGCTTTTATTGCATCCATATTTTTTATTCTAACTTTCAAATTCCTATGAAAATAATAGGGGTCTCTCTGGTTTAATTTCTCCTACTAAATGCATATATCCTCCCTCCGTCCCCAGGATGAGAAATATATTGTATGGCTGGAGGGGTATAAGAGGAATGAGTCATGGGGTGTCTTTGATACTTTATATGTAGATTTTCAATTAATTCCAAGTCCTTTCAGCCTGGATCTCTCTTCCTCCCCTCCTCCTTTCCCCACAGTACTGTGTGCCTCTAAATCTTGAGCCTTTGAGATTTTTAGAAGGAAAACTTATTCACTTCCCAAAGACATTACCCTATGCAAATTCTTAGGTGATGTCTCTCTGTTCCATTCAGTTAGGTGCCATTTCTTACCACTCTACTCTCTGAACATGTACTGCGAGATCCTGAACACTACTGTCTCCTCTCCTATTCTTGTTGTCCTTGTAATTAAAATAATTGTTTTTACTGTCATTTTAGTTGGGTCTTGGGAGAGCAAGTCAACAGAAGCATGTGGTCAATAGCTCTGTTTAACCAGAATATTCTCCTATTACAAAAGAGTTAAAAATCATGCTATTTGATAGGTCTGCACATACAAAGATGAAAATGTTACTGCTATTCTTTGTTTACAAAGGTAGTAATGATCTAGCATTAATAGGAAACAGGATATCTTTTGAACAGTGATGAGATACTTGTGTTCAAATGTCTACCTCTTCTCTAGGTCTTCTAGGCACATATGGGGCCATGATAAGAGGCACAATTGTTGTGGAAAGGAACAGTTTCTGTCTTTACTGAAACATACATCTGTCATAACCAACCTCTCATTTTCCTCTAGACTGACTTTGAGTAATCTGAGGTCATACCCTCTACTTCTCTTATTGCCCTGTGGCTTCGAACTCAGTATACTGTATATAGGAAGACATATATGTTAACTATAAATTAGTAGTTTAAGTTGTACATGGTTCTGGTATGACTGACAGAAAAAAACCAGAATTTGATGAATTATGAAATTTTTTTTTTTAGTCACAATTCATTTTTATTAATAGAAAATAAACACTTATTCCAGTTTCAAAGTTGTTATACTTGAAGTTCCTAATTTTTAAAAAACGAATTTAAAATTAATCACTTAATAATCCTACTTTGACTAAGACAGTGAAACTGTGGCTTAAAAAAAACTATTCAGCACCATTTGCTTATAGGTCTTTGAGAATTTGTTCTTAAAGTGTCTGGGAACTATCCTGTCAGCTAAGTACAGGAACTGCTGAGCTGCATGAGAAAGCCTCTCTGAGAGAGCCAATGGAAAGCTAAGCCACCATCACCAGAGGAGTCAGTGTACTTCAGCAAGGTAACTCGAGTATACAAGGGTCCCCTCCCTACACTTCAGCCCAGGAGGGACATGCTTCTAAGCACTGAGGTATGAGTAGTTAGACTATTATTTGCTGTTAGAATTTATCTTTCCAGCTAATAACAGTAAATCTCTGGCACAGATGCAATTGGTTCTTAGTGTCTGTGGTTTTAGGAAATTCTGTAAAAATTTGGATTTAGTTTACTCAGAAATTACACGTTTAATAAGGTTCACTACTTTGGCAGAGTTAAGGTCTGCCATTTTAGTGTCCTTATAAACTATATACAATGTGTAGGCATATCATACTCTTATACCATACTTTAAAATACTGCATTACGAAAACAAATATTTTAACAAAAAGTCTATAATTTGAAGCAGCTGATGAAACTAATCCAAAGTATGACAGGGATATTCACTCTCACTTAAACTATGTTGCCTAGAGAACTTTAAAAACCATGTACTCTTCAAGCCGTTCAAGGAGAGATAACAGGCCCCACTCCTCATTCTCTACTGTGGAATTCCAATTCGGGTTGGGCCAGAAATTAGCACTTTTAGATACTTCAGGAAAGTTCCACAGAAGTGTTAAAAAGTCTTCTAAGCAAAAGAATGTCTAATGCCTGTCTCTATGCATCCATGAGAAGTCATGCTCATCAGAATTTCCTAATAACACAAAGACAAGTCTATATACTTCATCAGATGTCAAAGGAATGAGGTGGACTATTTTGTCAGAGTTTCTGCTGCCTTTTTTCTATACTCTGATCCATCAATGTGAGTAAAGTGGACTTTTGTAAGAAAACAGTGTTTGATTGCCAGGACCTCTTTTGGGCATTTCTTCCTAAGTGGAATACACAACAGATACGGGAGTGGGGGAGATAATACAGGGAAGCTACTCTTTCCAGCTCAGAAGGAGTTGATGAAGCCCATATATGCATTCAAGAAGCCCATGGGATCCTCTAGCTGTGGGTAGTGGCTAATGTGGTCATCCAGAATGACACTGTGGACCGCAGCAGCGTTTTCCTGTACAGCTCCAAAAACTCTGGATAGGGATTTATAGGATCCAATGGCCCATAGATAAAATGAATGGGAATAGTTACAGAGGCAAGAGCTCCCACCCAGCGTCTTCTAAACTTCTTCCTCTGATTAATGTACTGTAAGAGACTGTCAATCACCAAGTTCCCGTCATTGTTTCGGATCCCTGCCCACATATCCCACAGCTCACTCTCGGAGGGCCAAGTGTATGGTCCAAAGACGGGAGTAAGACCTCGAGAAAATACAAAGAAGTTCATCAACCTCGTGAGGATGGGTGACAGCACACCTCCATCTTTAAGTAGCTTTTGGAGAAGGAGAGGCCGGTGAGTCTCAGGAAAAATACCTCCATTTGACAGAGACTCTTTATAGTAAGCCGGCCAGATCGATTTTGCTTGTACCTATACAGCAGCTCCTGAGCAACAATGTCTCCATAGTCGTGAGACAACAGGTTGATCCTACGGTTCTGGAGTCCTAGATCGCGCAAAAGCGCCTCCACGATGCTGGCCTGCTCAAATATGGAATAGTGGTGTGGTCTCGGTTTGTCACTGAAGCCAAAGCTTAAGAAGTCAAGGGCAATCACTCGATGAAACCTCAGGGTCAGACCTTCCCAAATCTTGTACCAGTCATAGCTGGAAGTTGGAAAGCCATGTAAAAGCACAACTATCTCAGGACTGCCAACCACACCCACAGAGTCCTGGTAGAAGATGTGCAGTCCCTTGTAGGTGAAAAACTTGCCAGAAGTCTTCCATGAGTGCAGCGCAGGAGAGAGCTGAGGGGGTGGGATGTGCAGGTATGCGGCCAGCAGGGGCACGGCCAGTAGCCCCACCTGGACCCACCACTCCCTCATCCTGACTCAGGTAAGACCTGGGCTACAGGAGTCCATGTTTCTTGTTTTTGTTTTTGTATTTAAATCTGTTTGGCATCCCACTTCTGGGAATATCTCTCATGCTTTCTTTGTATATGGTTGGGAAAATGCCATTTTATTATATAAGTCTGAACACAGATGATTGGTCCAAGGAAGGCATCTCATTCAAATCAGGCCAGCCACTGTTCCTCTCAAAACTCCCAGTCAACTGCTTTTTGGGGTAATATCTGACCTAAGCCAGACTTAGCACCCTGAAAATTAGTCCATCTCCAGTGATTATGGTTATGAGAAATAAAGCCCAGTTACTGTTGAGAGCTATATTTTTCTAACACAGAGAGAAAATCCAGACAGAAATACAAAAGAAACAGGAAATAGGTACACAGAAAGGTTAAAGATAAGATACAGAGCACGAGAATTTCTGATTCCTGTTTTGTCTAAAGCCCAACCATGTTCTTCAACTTGGGAGTGTTGTGTTTAGAGAAACAAACATATTAAAGAAAGTTTCATATGTTAGGGATATATAATGAAAAGTTACAGAAGTACATGAAAATGATTAAGCCAAACTTTATATACACTTACAGGCCACAGTCTCCTCAAAGTAAAGTGACACAATATCCTAAAAATATATTTAATTCCATTTGTTTTTCACAAATACTTTCTATATTTTAGTAGTCCCAGCAGGAGGGAAAAGGGATATCAGAAAAAGTATGTAACACAAAGGTGCTAAAGCAAGTCTCAAGCTGAATAATGTGCTGAAAGAACCGTGGTATATAAACTGACCACGTAACTCTAGAAGTCAAGAACTAAAAGATAAGCTTTTTGTAGGGCTGATATAAGTGTACATCTTAAGTTACATTAAAAAAAAACCACATTGTTTTGGGGGATCCAAGATAGTGGGCTAGTGGGACGCTGCATTCTGTGTCACTCTGGACCTGGGATTCAAGTATTGGGAATACTGTTTCTTTGTGAGTGATTAGAAGACCCCCAACAGTTGCTCCCATGCAGGAATCATGGCTCCTGCTGTGCAGGCCTCTAGGCCTTGGCATCAGTGAAGAACACACGACCACTCATCCATGCAGGTCCTTTGAGTGCCCAAGTAGGACTACTGACATTAGCACCCATGCAGGAACTCCAGCCACCACTCCCATGTGGACCCCCATCTACCAACGTGGGGCTCCTCCAGTAGCCTCCATGTTGGGGTACTGCAAACACTGTCACAGTCCCCTACATGTGGTAGCCTACACCTGGGGACACTGCACTGGTTCCGGAGAAAGCCACCAGCCACAAGGGTGCACACCACAGAGATGCATCTCTGAACACACCACTCAATACCACTGGCCAGCCCCATCCGACCTGGCACCTCATTGCTGAAAGCAGCCACTTCCATCTTGGGATACCTTCATTGTCATCTTTAGTTGGAGCAACTTTCAGCTTGGAAAACTGACTGGGGCTTCAAAACAATATCAAGGTACCAAAGGTTCCTAACTCTCCCTTCTCCCCAGCAGCTACTAACCTAGCATAGTGCCTGAGGTTATGCGACCGGTCCGAGGCCAGTTGGTAGCTTGAAAAACCAGGTTCCAAAACCTGGTCCTAAACTGCCCAATATAAAGTAGCTCTCTGACAGCTGTACACCCCACAAGCCTCTGGAGAGAAAGGTTCCTGATTGGGAAGTAGAAAGGGAGGAGGTGAGTGAGATACAGTTTAGAGACTAAATTAGAGACCAGGAATTTTGAGGTCTACAGGCCATATAAGGAGATAAGACCAGCTGCCCACATCACATGAGTGGGCCCCAAAGGAGATCCTTGGAGCTCAGTCTCCCATGGGGAACCGGCAAGTGCTATAACCCACCTCCAAGAGTCACACCTCCAAGACTAACCCTCTCACCCTAATAACTTTTACCATCCTAAGGGTGGAGATAAACCAGCAAACAACAGACAACCCCACCTATTGGATGAGAAGGGAAGCAGAAAAGATACTGATTTCTAAAACTATCAATAATCCTGGTTTCTTCCTTTAAGACTTTTTTTTTTCATTTTTCTCTTTTTCTTCTCCCCCTCTATCCTCCCACCCTCCAACCCCCAATATATGTGAAATCAAGTACTTTGTATGAATTAGAGTTTTGAGGACTGGGACATCTGAATAATATATTATAGGTGTGTAGTATATGCCTTTTTTTCTTTTCCCCTCCAATTTTTACTATTTTAACATCCTTTGTTTTTCTGAATACATATGTGTGTTTGTTTTATGTTCTTTACTGTTTTCTCATGTACTGTCTACCCAAAATAACTTCCTGTCTATTCTCTTGCCACCAACCCTCTTCATTAGATTTCTCTTTCACACGTCCTAAGATATATTAACACTATATCCTCACATCCTACCTTCTCAGCATATCATCCTACGCCTCACCCCCAGTTCATGGTCCACCATTAGAAACTGTAAACCCTTTACAAACCTACTGATTATATTAGAGATAATAATTGAATTCAACATTTCTGTACATTGTGACCAAACTGTAAACATCTTAATAGCAATAAATTGTTTATAGGTGATATATTGTTGACATTAGGATCTGTTAACATTGTCCTTACCCACAAAGGAGAGGTATTGAATCCCTATAGGAACACTATAAGCCTATAGGGTAAAACCAATAACATCTCAGACCCACAGAGCTAGAAGGGAAGACACATGAGCAGCATGAAAAGACAAGGGAAGAAAGTGCCTCCAAGCAAATCAAGATACCAAATTATTAGAATCCACAGCAAGCACAGCAGAAGAAATTACAGATAAGGAGTTTAGGATATAAATGACTAAAATGTTCTGTGAATTAAAAGATGATATAAGAGAGCAAACACAGGCAGCAAAAGATAATTTCAACAAGAAGCTACATAAACAAATACAGGAAGCTAAAGATTACTTTAACCAAATAGAAATCTTTGAAATGAAAGAAACAATAAACAAAATTAAAAGTTCAATTGAAAGCATCACCAACAGAGTAGACCACTTGGAAGATAGGACATCAGATAATGAAGACAAAATCTATAATCTTAAAAATAATGTAGACCACATAGTGAAAATGGTAAGAAATCATGAACAGAACATTCAAGAAATATGGGATAGCATAAAAGACCAAATTTAAGAGTTATTGAAACAGAGGAAAGCATATTTCCAAACAAAATGAATGAAAAATCTATTCAATGAAATAATATCAGAAAACTTACCAAACATGAAGAATGAATGGAAAACTGAATTCAAGAAGCTACAGGATGCCAAATGTACAAAATCAACAGATTCACACCAAGGCACATAATAATGAAAATGCCCAACATACAGAATAAGGAGAGAATATTAAAAGCCACAAGAGAAAGGAATCAGATTACATATAAGGGGAAACCAATTGGGATAACAGCAGATTTTTCAACACAGACCCTGAAAGCTAGAAGATCCTGGAACAACATATATCAAGCTCTGAAAGAAAATGAATGCCAACCAAGAATCTTGTATTCAGCAAAATTAACTTTTAGATTTGATGATGAAATAAAAACCATCCATGATAAATAAAAGTTAAAAGAATTTATAGTTTGAAAATTGGCATTAAAAAACATACTTGGCAGAATATTCCATGAAGAGGAAATGAAAAACAATAATGAAAATCAGCAGAGGGAGGTAGTATCCTAAAGGAAAAACCAATCAAAGGAGAAAACAAGTCAAGTTAAATAACAAAAACAAACAAATATGCCTAGGAATACAAACCATGTCTCAATAATAACCCTGGATGTTAATGGCCTAAACTCACCAATCAAAAGACATATGCTAGCAGAATGGATTAAGAAAAAAGAGATCCAACAAGATGCTGCCTCCAGGAGGCTCATCTGATAGGAAAAGACATACATAGCTTGAAGGCGAAAGGTTGGGAAAAAATCATACCACTCACATGGATTGCAGAAGCAGGAGTTTCCATCTTCATATCAAATAAAGTAGACTTCAAGCTAAAGTTAATTAAAAGGAATAAAGAAGGACATTTCATACTGCTCAAAGGAACCACGCACCAACAAGAACCACGCACCAACAATTATAAATATATATGCCCCAAACAATGGAGCATCTATCTATGTTCATCAAACAAATTCTTCTCAAGTTCAAGAGTAAAATTGACCACAACAGTATAATCTTGGGTGACTTTAACACACCTCTGTCATCACTGAATAGATCTTCCAAACAAAAGTTGAATAAAGAAACTACAGAGCTCAATAATATAATCAATAACTTTTACTTAACATAATTAAATACATAGAATATGTATTTAACATAATTAAATACACAGAATATTTAATTATTCATCCAGAAAATACACTTTCTTCTCAGCAGCATATAGATCCTTCTCTAAAATAGACTATATAATGTGCCACAAAGCAACTCTTAGCAAATACAAAAAAGTAGAGATATTATCCTGCATTTTATCAGATCATAATGGAATGAAATTAGAAATCAATAACAAAATAGAAAATAAAAATTACTCTAACACCGAGAAACTAAACAATCTGCTACTGAATGAATAATGGGTTGCAAAAGATATCAAGGAGGATATTAAAAAATTCTTAGAGGTAAATGAGAACATGAACACAACATATCGAAATCTCTGGGACACTATGAAAGCAGGAAAGTTCATTGCATGGAGTTCATTCCTTAAAAGAAGAAAAAGTCAACAAATAGATGACCTAACATTACATCTCAAAGCCCTAGAAAAAGAAGAGCAAATCAACACCAAAAGCAGTAGAAGGCAGGCAATAATTAAAATTAGAGTTGAAATCAATGAAATTGAAACAAAAGAAACAATCAAAAAAATTGACAAAGCAAAAAGTTAGCTCTTTGAAAAAAATAAATAAAATTGATGGACCCTTAGCTATGCTAATGAAGAGAAGGACAGAGAAAACTCAAATTACTAAAATCCATGATGAAAAAGGTAATATCACTACAGACACTACAGAAATATAGAGGATAATTAGAAATTATTTTGAAAACTTGTACTCCAATAAAATGGAAATTATTGAAGGCATCAAATTTCTTAAGTCATAATGATATTCCCAAATTGAATCAGGATAAAATGCACAATTTAAACAGACCAATATCAAGTGATGAAATAGAAGACGCCATTAGAAGCCTACCAGCCAAGAAAAGCCCAGGACTAGATGGATACACAGCTGAGTTCTACAAGACCTTCAAAGAGGAACTAATACCAATATTTCTCAAATTATTTCAGGAAATAGAAAAAGACCACTTCCAAACTCATTCTATGAGGCCAATATCAGGAAAAGACACATCAAAGAAAGAAAACTTCAGACCAATATCTCTAATGAACATAAATGCAAAAACTCTCAATAAAAGTCTGGCAAATCAAATATAAAAACATATCAAACAGATATGTACACCACAATCAAGTGGGGTTCATCCCAGGGATGGTTCAACATACAGAAATCAATAAATGTAATTCATCACATCAATAGACTTAAAGATAAGAATTATATGATCACCTCAATAGATGTGGAAAAAGAATTTGACAAATACAGCACCCCATTCATGTTCAAAACACTAGAAAAACTAGGGATAACAGGAACATGCTTCAACATTATAAAAACTATCTATGCTAAGCCCCAGGCCAACATCATTCTGAATGGAGAAAAATTGAAAGCATTCTCTCTAAAAACTGGAACAAGACAGGGATGCCCTTTCACCACTTCTATTTAACATTGTTCTTGAAACACTGGCCAGAGCAATTAGACAGACAAAAGAGATTAAAGGGATACACCTAGGAAAAGAAGAACTCAAATTGACACTATTTGCTGATGACATGATTCTATACCTAGAAGACCCAAAAATCTCCATCAGAAACTTCTAGAACTAATAAATGAATTCAGCAAAGTAGCAGGATATAAAATCAACACCTATAAATCAAAGGCATTTCTGTATATCAGTGACAAATCCTCTGAAAAAGAAACTAGGAAAGCTACCCCATTTACAATAGCCTCAAAAAAAAAAATAACTTGGGAATTATCAAAGGAGGTGAAAGACCTCTACAATAAAAATTACAGAATGCTAAAGAAAGAAATTAAAGAAGACCTTAGAAGATGGAAAGACCTCCCTTGTTCTTGGGTAGGCAGAGCTAATATTGTCAAAATGACCATAATACCAAAAGCACTATACGTATTTAATGCAATTTCAACCAAAATCCCAATGACATTTGTCATAGAAATAGAAAAAGCAGTCATGAAATTCATCTGGAAAAATAAGAGAATAGCTAAAGTAATCCTTAGCAAGAAGAGTGAAGCAGGTGGTATCACTATACCAGAACTTAAACTATACTACAGAGCAATAGTAACAAAAACAGCATGATATTGACACCAAAATAGACTTGTAGACCAATGGTACAAAATAGAGGACACAGAGACAAACCCACATAATTAGAGTTATCTTATATTAGACAAAGGTGCTAAAAATATATATTGGAAAGAAAGATAGTTTTTTTCAACAAATAGTGCTGGAAAAACGGGAAATCCATACGCAACAAAATGAAATTAAGCCCCTTTCTCTCACCATACACAAAATTCAACTCAAAGTATATCAAGGACCTAGTAATTAAACCAGAGACCCTGTCTACTAGAAGAAAAAGTAGGCCCAAATCTCCATCTTGTCAGATTAGGCCCCTACTTCCTCAACAAGATTCCTATAGTGCAAGAAATAAAATCAAGAATCAATAAATGGGATGTATTCAAAATGAAAAGCTTCTTCTCAGCAAAAGAAACAATCAGTGAGGTAAATAGAGAGCCTACAGAATGGGAGAAAATTTTTACCACACTCACATCAGATAGAGCACCAATCTCTAGGATACATAAAGAACTCAAAAATTTTAACACACACACACACCCACACACACACACACACACACAAAATGCCAAAAAACAAAAAACAAATAATCCAGTCAATAAATGGGCCAAGGAACTGAACAGACACATCTCAGAAGAGGATATACAATTAATCAACAAATACATGAAAAAATGTTCAACATCTTTAGCAGTTAGAGAAATGCAAGTCAAAACTACTCTAAGAGTTCATCTTGTTCCAGTCAGAATGGCAGCTATTAAGAATACAAACAAGTGTTGGCAAGGATGTGAGGAAAAAGGCACACACATACATTGCTGGCGGGATTACAAATTGGTACAACTAACATGGAAATCAGTATGGAGATTCCTCAGAAAACCACTTTTTGACCCAGCTATCCCACTCCTTGGTTTATACCCAAAGGACTTAAAAATCAGCATTCTGCAGTGATGCAGC
Organism: Spermophilus citellus; assembly: GCF_964194105.1. Taxonomy (NCBI): domain Eukaryota; kingdom Metazoa; phylum Chordata; class Mammalia; order Rodentia; family Sciuridae; genus Spermophilus; species Spermophilus citellus. The sequence goes on along the minus strand of NC_138188.1, from coordinate 111,415,251 downwards.
CATGTCAATGTTTATAGCAGCTCAATTCACAATTGCTAAACTATGAAACCAACCTAGACGTCCTTCAACAGATGAATGGATAAAGAAACTGTGGCATATATACACAGTGGAATATTACTCAGCGTTAAAAGAGAATAAAATTATAGCATTTGCAGGTAAATGGATTGAGTTGGAGAATATCATGCTATATAAGCCAGTCCCCCAAAATCAAAGGCCGAATGTTCTCTCTGATAAATGGATGAGGATCCATAATGGGGGGGAGCATAGGAAGAATGGAGAAACTTTGATTGGGAAAGGTGGGCAGAGGGAAGAAGATAGGGTATGGGGGCAGGAAAGATGGTGGAATGAGATGGACATCATTACCCTAGGTACATGTAAGACTGCACATATATTTCGACTACATTGTCTACTACCTGAGAAGTGAAAAGTTGTGCTTCATTTGTGTAAAATGAATCAAATGCATTCTGCTGTCATATATATCTAATTAGTACAAATAAATTTTAAAAATAAAATAAATACTGTGACTATTGAAAAGGAGAATAAAGTTACTATTTTTTTCAAATAAAACAATGAACCTCCAGAAAACAAGAGTAAATAGAGTTTATTGAAAACCAGAAAGGTAATAAAACTAAAACTGAACAGGAAAATATAGTTACTTCTTTGTGCCTATTACAAATAATAGAAATAAGCTCAAAAAATAACCAAAAAATAGCAATTACTTCAAAATGCAAATTAAACTGTATTTTTATTTGCCACATAACAAGCAGATTTTAATAATTTTATTAGGAATGACAGTTGAGGGCTGGTGATGAGAACATTTGCCTAGTGTTTTTGAGGTCCTGGTTTTAATACTCAGCAACACACACACACACACACACACACACACACACACACACACACATTCAAAGAATCAGTTGTTTCAATGAAGATAGAAATAAAAACAGATTTACATTACAAGTGATGGTACCCAAACTTTTTTGAAGGGTAAGACTTTTAAAAAGCTTATATCCTTTGAGTAGCTCTACTACTAGGAAATGTACAGTAATAAACAGAGATAAAGATTCCAGCAGAAGCATATTTACTAAAGCATTATAAATATAAAAATGTAGAAATAAGTTATATATACAGAAATAGGAAAATAGTGAAATTAAGGTAAAATCCCACAGTGAGATGTTAGGTAAATAAAAATAATTTCAAACCATTTTTTAAAAAAGAAGAACAAAGTGAAACATTCAAGATCTATTGTTAAGTAAAAAAGAATAAATTATTCAAAATTATTCCAATTATTTATTGATAAAAATAAACTGTATATATGGGGAAAACTACCAGCAAGAAACACACTAAAGTATCAATAGTAGTTATCCACAGGTAATATAACAGTTAATTTATTAAAACCTTATTTTTTCCAAATATTTAATAAGAAGAATACAAGGTTTGGAAAGAATTTACCACAGGGATACTTTATAAAAAATTTGGCTGTGATTTCCACTATACATCTGCCAGTGTAACTTCTAATTCTTTATAGTGATTTGCTCTTTAGGGTACCTATAATTTTGTCTAAATGCTTTACCCATTTCCTTTTTGTTTGTTTGTTTAATTATTTTTTTGTAGTTGTAGGTAGACAGAATGCCTTTATTTTATTTGTTTATTTTATGTAGTGCTGAGGATGGAACCCAGTGCCTCACACATGCTAGGCAAGCACTTTGCCACTAAGCTACAGCCCCAGTCCTTTACCCATCTCTTATTAACTTGTTTTTATTATAGATCATTTTGCTCATTTTTAAGATTGAAAATTAATAAATAATCTCAGAACTGAAAGAAATAGGAATTTTTTTAATGTTAAGGTTATACTTGAATATGTATTTTGTTGTTTTTGTTTTAGTAATGGATATTGAACCCAAGGTTGCTTTACCACTGAGCTACATCCCCAGCCTTTTTTATTTTATTTAAAGACAGAGTCTCACTAAATTGCTTCAATTTAGGTTGGGCTTGAATTGCGATTCTCCTGCCAGGGATAATAAATATGCACCACGGTGTCCCAACACACACTTTGTTCTTAATAAAAGAATTCAAAACCAAAATAAAATGTTCAATCTTTTGAGAACTTTTAAATGTTTCTACACACATGCCCCCCTCCCCATGCAATACCAATGCAATCGATCGATTAGGGAAGAACTCAGTAAAAAATGCCCCAGACTGTGCGGGGTTGTAGCTCAGAGGTAGGGCACTTGCCTAGCATGTGTGAGGCACTGGATTCAATCCTCAGTACCACATAAAAATTAATTAATTAATTAATTAATTAAAGGCATAGTGTATATCTACAACTATTATTTTAAAAAAATTCCCCAAACTCAGAAATAACTCTCATTTCCAGAAGAGTAACTTACCCTTTTAACGTATATAGAGATCATTCCATTTTTTCTTCCTGTGCTGTAGTGTTTAGAGAGGAATTTGTTAAGAAAATGATGGTAGAGTGTCAGAGCACATAAGATAGCCAGCTATTTAGTTCCCAAAGCAGCTTGAATTTAAAAGTGACACTTTTTACCAGCTTTGGTCTCAAACTGATCCTCTGCAGAACTTGTAAGTCTTGCAAGCAAGCCCTGCAAGCTCTGTAAACCTTGGAGAGATAGAGATCTGGCAGAAGGTAAGAAGTAAGGGAAGCTACATTTCTGAGCTTGAAAGGCAAAACCTCATGCATAGGGCAGTTTAAGAATTTTTTCTTTTGTAAAATTAGTTCCCAGTCTCTTAAGGCATGGTCCTATAGTTTGTTTCCTCCAGGGACCAGTTTTCATTCTCCTAGTTGGTAATCAGGCCAGGTTGGATGCAGAAAATTATGAGACATCTCCCCTTTTCAGCTGTGTTTAGGTCATTTCCCAGGCCTGGCAGCAGAAGAAAATGAGACAATATTTGAGCATCCAGCTCCAAGAGCCTCTAGTAGCCAGCAGTTTCCAGCCCTCCATTTTGAGGATAAGGCTCCCCTCTGAACATGAAAATCCCATTTTTTTTCAGTATGTAGTCTAGTGGTGAACCAGGCATAACTGTTGAGAATGAAGCTCCTATCTGAGTATGAGAAAACAAGCTCCTGTGCAAGAGAAAACTCCATTTTTTTTCCTCTATGGATGTCTCCCTATGAGTTTCTGACCCCCAGCAAACCCATCTCTCACCACATGGTTCTGCCAAATCGATTGCTGGCATCATTGGCAGAATGAATACCTTTGTTTTGCCTCATGCCAAAGACCCTGGAGAGTTCACACTTAGAGGCATGACTGACCTCTCCTGCCACTATCAACTTCCAAATACGATAACCCATGGGGGAAAAATCAATTATGTGGGGTAAATAAATCTGTGGGCCAAATAAATCTCTGGAGGGTAAGAAGGACCTATAATGGTCCTTAGATGCTTAACGCCCATTTTTTTTGGAGGAGTTTATGGAAAGGGTAAATTGAAAATGCCTCCCTTTTGCAGCCAAAGAAATTCATGGAGCACAGAAACAACAATGGGGAGAATCCCTACAGGCTTGTAAAAACTTAGTATGTGAACAAAGGGAACCCAGGCATTTCTTTAAAAGCCACTCCATGTAAAATGTCTCTCAAAGGCTAGAGTCTGATCAGCAAGGGGAGGGGAATGCTTGGGAGGAATGAGTGTGGGAGAGTACAGTTCCATTGATTTGGAGGTGTGTGTCACTGAGGCTTTTGTGCAGTACCTTTTCATCATTTTTTTATCTTTATGGGGTCACCTCAGGATACCCCATAAAGGTAGTCAAGAGAGAAGTCAGGGAAGAAACTTTTGAGGTTCACTGGGGAGTAGCCAGAATCTGGCAGTTGTTCCAACCCTTTGTCCAGCTCCATGCATCCAAAGGTTGCCTGGGTTTAGATACACTGTGTACTCATGCCAGACATGATCTGAACCTGTTACAGGATATTGAGAAATGGCTTTGGCAGGGCCCAACATGCCTAACTGCAGGACAGGTGATTAGGAGTCACCTAGGCCATGAATCCTGTCACTCAAATCTTGTAGAATTGAGGCTTGCACTAACTGTATTTAGTTAGCCAAAGGATGCCCATTATTGTCTTCCAGAAAGAAGAAAAGGTGCACCTCATAAAGATGGAGGGTGCAGAGGAGCTTATCCTGGTGATGATCCCTGCAGAGCCCCCATCTGAAACCAGTCTTGAAAATCAGGATAGGGTCTGATTCCCCACCAATTTTGAAATGCCAAGGCAAGAGCAAAAATTTTATTTAAATGATAGGAGAGAGAGATTGAGAGAGAGAGAGAGAGAGAGAGAGAGAGAGAGAGAGAGAGAGAGAGAGAGAGAGAGAGATTGCTAGAGGGGAGGTAGTCCAGAGCTGGTGCCCAAGATAGTGGGGGTGTTCTGCACCTTTTATAGATCTCAGTTTTTCTTTTTTCTCATATCCCCCTCCTTCCATCCTGCTTATGTGGCCAAAAGGTTGGAAGGGTGTTATCTGTATCTCTCCTTATTTTCCTATCTGCCCAGAGGACAGGAAGGGAGCCATCCTGGGGGTACTCATTTGCTGGGAGTGACAATTCCCTGAAGATAGGTAACCTTGTCAATAGCCTGTATAAGGGAAAGTGCTCTGGAGGTATTAGCATTTTATTTCCTTTTGAATCAGCCCCTATCTTCCTGACCCAATAATTCATTATCTACACTGACTGATCTTTTGTCCCAGTCTCAATGCCACCAGACTGGATCTATTTTTAATAAATTTAATTTCCTTGGCCAGGCATGGTGGCATGCATGTGTAATCCCAGCAGCTTGGGAGGCTGAGGCAGGAGGATCAAAATTTCAATGCCAGCCTCAGCAATTTAGTGAGGTGCTGTTTCAAAATAAGAAAGGCTGGGAATGTAGCTCAGTGTCCCTGGGCTCAATCCCCAGTCCAAAAAAAAAGGGGGGGGCCACTACATATTGGCATAGGACATCTGTTCAGTTGCTGCATCTCAGCACAAACTTCTCAGTGGGTGGTAGCAGTTCTAAAGTGATGTCACCTGTATCACAGGCCTCTGTAATTACTGAGAGAGAAGCTGCAAGTATTTGGCCATATTCAGCTCCAGTTGGAATGGGAAAATGGTTTATGCCTCTCATCAAGTCTTATGATGAGAAGAATCAGACAAACACAGAGGGTTTCAGGTGCTCAGTGGCCAATACAATGACAAATGTCATAATATGCGGCTCAGAGAGAGGGATTTGAGGGATAGGAAAAGGACTCAACAATGTCACAAGTTGTTTCTGGATAGCATGACTTGTTGTCTAAAGGGTCCCAGGTTGTACACCAGTCAGGATGACTATCTTCTAAAGAAGCTAGTGAGAAACTGATAAGACTCCATTTTTTAAAAACCAGCCTATACCTCAGAGCAGGGCCTGTCCAAAGGGGGGGCGGTGACCCTTGTCCTTGGAAAATCCGTTTCTGGGCACATAAGCTACCTTGCTGAGTCATTTGTCCATACCAGAAGTCCTTGACTCAGCAAATGCAAGTTCCTGAAAAGACCAAAAGAATGCTTGAGGCCTAATTTCGGACCTTAGCAACAACCAACCAGAGTGAGATAGGGAGGATACCTGAAATGCCAAGCGGCCCTCCCAGTAGTTTCGGTGATTGATAACATGATTAGGCAACCCTGCAAGTTTAACAAATAAGTTCAAACGTGTCCACCATTTGTACTAACCAATCACCCTTACCTGACTTGTTCCCGCCAGTGAATGTGATAATCTATATTCAGAGTTGTTGTTTGACTTTCCCGCGGTATGAAATGATTTGCTGTTTTTTGTGATGTTGTGACGCATAGAATATCCCCTAAAAACCTATAAATCCTCACTGAACTAAGGGTCAGGACTCTTCCTGGGACTGCTGCATCGGAAACGGTTGAGAGTCTAGGCTAGAGCTTGTAATAAAGACTCTTGTGTGATTGCATCAGATTCAGCTCCTGGAGGTCTACTGGGGTCCCACGAAACTGGTATTACACTGGAAGAGGGGCAGAGCTCTGCCAACTGCATCATCTTTACTTTTATGGAAAAGGAAAATGCTTTTTCAGAAAATATCAATAGACATTTGCACAAAGCTCTCTAACCAGAATAATGTCATAAAGCCTACCCTGGAAATGAGGGAAACTGGGAAATTAGTTAGTTGGATAGATTGCTACCTCCTCCCCCAAACTCAAACTCTGTTACAACAAAATGGAAGAAGTGAAGATAGGATAAGCAATGAGCACTCTCTGCTTCAATTAGCACTGGGCCTGAAAGGATTATAAGAATCACCAAATTTCTCCCCATGCTATCTCCCCAGAGACCATATTATATGGCTCTGTATTAGCTTGTTTTCTGTTGCTCTAACAAAATACCTGAAAATTGGTACTTTATAAAGAGATGAGGTTTATTTAGCTCAGAGTCCAAGATTTGACAGCCTTTAGGACTGAAATTTGGTGGAGGTCATCACAACATGGTGAATGGCATCATGATGGGAAGACATGCAGGGGTAGAGACTGCATGACCAGAAAACTGGGAGAACCAGTCTTCTTCTTTTTATAACAACCCATTCTCACAGAAACTAATGGGGGCCCATGAGAAGTACTTACTCCCTTCTAAGGGCCTCATCCCCAGTGACTGATTTACCTCCCACTAGGCCCCACCTCTTACAGGTTCTGCACCTCAACACTGCCACACTGAGGACCAAGCCTCCAGCCTATGAACATTTGGGGGACAAACCATACCCATATCATCACAAGCTCCAACAAAGCCAACATCATAGGGCAGGATGTTCCAATCTACAACATGTGTGTATGTGGGGGTGGGGGAGAGTTGCTCTCAGAAGTCACTGGACCCCAGAACCACTGTGATGTCACACTTGACACTTTAAAAAAATATTTATTTATTTACTTATTTATTTAGTTTAGTTTTGGGTGGACACAATATCTTTATTTTATTTTTATGTGGTGCTGAGGCAGTGCCTCATGCATGCTAGTCAAGTGCTCAACCTCTGAGCCACAATCCCAGTCCTTTGCTACTTCTTTCCTTCCCTGCTATAGTCATGGCAGTCTGGGTGCCAACCCAGAAGAGGTAACTGGTGGCTCTCATTTCTCTGACAACAAGAGGCCTAACCATGCTATTCTCAAAAGATGTCATGCCTCCTCCCCAACCTCTGGTGAGCAAGCTTCTGCTGACTTCAATGTAGAGCTGCTCATCAATTTCAGTGGCTTCTTCTCCTTCCTGTGAGTCTCCCATGAAAGCTGTCAGGTTTCTTACAAGGATAGAAGGGAAAATAGACAATGATAGTGCAGAGGTAGGAAAGTAGAGAGAGAGGATCAGGAGGGGAAAGGATATAGAGTTAGAGGGAACCAGATGTATAAGCACAGAGGTCTAGAGTGCCTGACGCATTTAGAAAACTGAAGGTGGCTGATAATGCTATGACATTTGGTGGTGTCTCTGTGGTCTGTCTCTAGCCTGAATATTTAGATCTGTCCTTACGGTCTTGAGTCCTACCTCTGGTGAGCCAGGCCTCTCAGGGAACTCTGGAAGTACTGAGTCTGGCTTGGTTTCAGTTGCATGAGGCTGGCTGAGAATGGGAAGTAGGCCTTCCCTGTGGTTACATCTCTGTCCTTGTTCTCACCCTCTGACATCTGATTGCTGTCAATTTTTCAGATGCTGGTATCTTGCATCAAGGTAAGGCCTCAGACCCCTGGGAGAAGGAGGTGGCACCCCAAGGGCTGATGCCTACAGGGGTAATTTCTAAAGTGCTAACCCCAGCTATGGCTCAGGATCCCTTCTCTCATGTCATTATTACTTGGGCCCTGGCACTTCATTTTCCAAGCCACTGAGGTGTGAAAAAGCAGAATCCTGGAGGTTTTCCAGTTGCTTTAGAAGGGAAGGCCAGGTAGGCTGGCAAGAGGGCCCAGCAGGCTCTTCCAAACCACGAAATTCACTCTTTCTCCTTCCCATTTCACACACAACTCCAAGCACTGATCACTATTCAAAAGGTGGTACTTTATAGAGAGCTCTTCTGGCTGGAAACCCCCTTCTTTTTGACTGCCATCCCATCTGAGGTTGCTCAACCTCAGGATTGAGGGATCCCCCTGCCCACTTCCTCCCCACCTTTCTTTTGCCCAGTGATGCTATGGGGATGCCCAACCACCAGAGTGATGGAAGGGGCTCCTACCACTGACCAAAACTCCTCTTCCCATGCCAAGTTCATTTGAACAGGACCCTAACATGCCATATGTGGCATGGATGTACAACAGGGCCTTCCAAGTGCCATGGTGCCCAAAGTGCTGCTTTTACCACCTGCTCTGGACCTTCCACATCTTGTGCAACATCTGTTGAATATGTGTACTCCTCCTTCTTGTCCACTCACCAGCCCATCACTAGGCACCTGGCCAGGAGCAGAAACCTCACATCATAAGTGGACAAGGGGTGGGTATAAGACCATCTTCCGGGACTGCTAAAAGTGGCTCTCAGTCATACTTGGTCACATACATATGTCATCGCTTCTGTCTTTATGAGTCCTGAGAAGCTGGCCTTGCTTGCACAGGTGCTGACATGCAAAGGGCATTCCATCTGTGCTAAGCCTGGTGGAGTCAGGGGAAGGAAAGGCAGCGCCTGCCCCACCCCCTGGCTTGCTGATATTAGAAACCCAGACATTTAGGCTGGCTGCTGCCCTGTTCTGGGGATCTTTGCCTGTCTTCCTCCGGATGTCCCAGTTGGAGGGTTTCCTGGGTTCTGAGGGCTCATCTCTTATGTGCACACCCTGCCCGGGTTTCCATGTGCAAAAGACTGGTTGGGAAAGTGTGTTCTTTTCATCCTTATTCAGTATCTGTGAAAATAGAGGCCCACAGTTATTCTGTATCCTGCTTGAAGTGATACCAATCAGGTTTTGTCTCCAAAAACCTCACTCATGACAGGTGACCTGATGAGCCATGGAGTCCTAACTGTGCTCTAACCATGGAAATGCCAGTTTTTCCTGGGGATGGGAGCCCATACGTAGGGCCAAAAGCAGGCAGCCTAGAGGGCTGGGTTGGGCCAAGTCTCCAGATTTGGGGGTGATGGAAGCCAGGACAGTAGACCCTCAAAACCTGTCTTCTCTACCCTAGGAATTTGAGTACTATTGCAAGTGAGTCAATAAATGTATTGGTCATTGCAACTTCAACCTCTTTCTGCTGCTGCTTGTGTCCCCATGCCTATGAGTGCCCTGCTGGTTACCTTCGTGATATTCTTCCTGTGCATTAGACACATGCCCTTCTCCACGGACAAAAGCATGGCATATCCACACAATCACAAGGACCTGTGGGGAGCCATTCTGACATGTGATTGGGTGACTCCCGTTAAGGGCCTGAGGCGCTCTGGCTGTGTCGGAGCTTTCCCGACCCTTTCCTGATGAGAGAGCCCATCCGTGTGGGGGTGTGCGTGACCACTGACCCTGGAGACCCAATCACTGACCCTGACCTTGGAGTGCAGCCCCCCCTCAACCTTCATTGGATGGAATTCTCCCCTGAATCTCTTGTTCCCCAAATAAAAGGCTACTCCCAGGCGTGTTCGCTCTCTCTCTCTCCTGCTAGCCCAGAGTAATCCTCGCTGCCCTGCTGGGCGGCTGGAGGCGGGAACCAGGGAGGTGAGCCGTCTCAGACCTAGCAATATAAATAAGGTAACTGGTTTGTGTGTTTTATTTCGATCTCTTCTAACTAACTTTATGCCTAGAACCTCATTAATGAAACCACTGCGCAGGCCGCGTGGTAGAATTGGCGCCCAAGAGGGGGGCATTCTAGATTAGTTAGATTGAGTGGGAGCACGCTATAAAGATAAGGAAAAAAAATAAAGATAAAGGAAGATAAGGAATAAAAATAAAGATAAAGGAAGAGGTGACAGTTGGGTCACAAAAGTACCTGGAGATATTGAAGGAAAGAGACGTTAAATTACTTAAAATGGGAAATTCTACTTCTACGGATAAGGAAATGTATCTGACTATTTTAGACAGTATAATTAATCAGAAAGGAAAACAGATAAAGAAAACTCAGTTATTACAATTCTTAAAGATTGTAGGAGAATATTGTCCTTGGTTTTGTGACCAAGAGTCTCCAAATTTACTTACTTGGGAGAAATTAGGAAGAAAGTTACAGAGAGTCTGTCTTTCTACTGAAATACCTGGAGGCATAGAAAATATACAGAAAACTTGGACAGCCCTAGAAGTTTGTCTTTTTGAATATATGGGCCAAAGTTCGTGGCCCCCTGAAGACCTTTTAAAAGGCATTCAAAGAGCTATTAAGTCTATTCAAATGGAAAATCAGCCTGAGGCTAAGTTAATTCCCTTTCCCTTGAGCCATTTAAAAACAAAGGCAGGGGCCAAGCAGCCCCATGCGGAAGATTCAGATGGCGCGGATCAGCCTGCATTCTCGCCGCCATCGTTCCCTCCTAGCGGGAGCCTGGGAATTCCAGGAACGGTCGCACAGTGTGACGTCACTGGCGGCGCCAACCAGGACAGTCCGCGATTTTTACCGGGACAGGGACAGAGATCACAGACAGTTTTCTTAGGACCTTCAAAGACAGTTGAATTAGATCCTAAAACGGGGCCAAAACAAATCCCTACTGGGATTTTCGGGCCACTTCCTGAAAATACTGTAGGTTTAATTTTGGGGCATAATAGTTTAAAGGGAGCCATTGAGGTCATACCTGGTGTGATAGATTCAGAATTTAAAGGGCAATTATATATTACTGTAAAATCCAATTATGCCCTAAGGCTTACCCCAAAGGATATTTTTGCTCAATTAATATTATTGCCTTGTGTCTCAGAAAGGCACCTGCCGGTAGATTCAGTTTCTAAACCACCGGACAGAGTATACTGGTCCCAGTTAGTACAGCAAGAACGCCCTTTATTAAAACTTAAAATTAATAATAAAAATTTCCTAGGTATAATAGACACAAAGGCTAATATCTCAGTATGGTCCAGTAGGTTTTGGCCTAGGAACTGGCCTTTGCATGTAGCACCAGCTAACCTAGAAGGAATAGGACAGGTTTCACAGCCTGCTCAAAGTGCCAACTATCTCCATTGGGAAGATTCTGATGGGAACAGTGGAATATTTAAGCCTTATGTGTTAGAGTCTTTACCAGCTAACCTATGGGGAAGAGATATTTTAACCAGAATGTGATTGTTATTAGTTACTCCAAATTCTATAAGGTCAGTTGAGGAAGTTAATCAGAGGTATTTTCCTGGAGATGATAAGGAGACCTTTCAGGAAGAATATCTGTTTACAAGCCAGTCTCCACGACAAAGATTAGTAAATACTCCAAACCAAAATTTTTACTAGGGGCCCTGAGTACTTCCCCGATCCCTAAGACAGCTGAAAAAATCACGTGGCTCACAGAGGAGCCTATATGGATTTCTCAATGGCCCATCTCAGGGGAAAAGCTTAAAATAATTCATAGATTAGTTGAGGAACAACTTCAGGCTGGTCATATTGAACCAACGCTTAGTCCTTGGAACACACCTATTTTTGTTATTAAGAAAAAGTCAGGAAATTGGAGATTACTACAGGATTTAAGGGCAATAAATCAGGCAATTCAGCCTATGGGGTCATTACAGCCAGGACTTCCCTCCCCCACAGCCATTCCTTTAGATTATAGCTTGATGGTAATAGATTTAAAAGACTGTTTTTTCTCTATAAGGTTACATCCTGAAGATTGTGAAAGATTTGCTTTCACTGTCCCAGCAATTAATTTTAAGGAACCTGTTAAAAGATATTGCTGGAAGGTACTTCCCCAGGGAATGCGTAATAGTCCTACACTGTGCCAAAAATATGTTGACCAGGCAACAGATCCCATTAGAAATAGCTTTCCTGATGCCTATATTATTCATTTTATGGATGATATATTATTGGCTCATACTAATCCAGAAGTACTTTCAGAAATTTTTACTCAGTTAGAGACTTCACTTACAGCAATGGGTTTATGTATAGCTCCTCAAAAAATTCAAAAGGTATCTCCTTTTCAATATCTAGGTCAGATAATTCAAGGAAGTACAATCCGTCCTCAAAATCTTCAGATAAGAGTTAAAGAGTTACGTACCCTTAATGATTTTCAAAAACTATTAGGAGATATTAACTGGCTAAGACCATCTTTAAAACTAACTACTTCTGAGTTAAGTCCTTTATTTCAGATATTACAAGGAAATCCTTCTCCAACCTCTCCACGTCAACTAACTTTAGAAGCTAAGGCAGCCTTGAGAAAAATTGAAATTGCAATTAAAAATGCACAGCTTACTAGAATAGATCCTAAAGAAATAGTGTATTTATTAACATTTCCAACTGAGCATACCCCAACAGGAGCCATATGGCAAAGATTAGGAGTTATTGAATGGATTTATTCATCCCACTCCCCTCAAAAAACATTAATTCCTTTTCATGATTCTATAGCTCAATTAGTAATTAAAGGTAGAACTAGGATTTTGCAATTAATTGGATCTGAGCCTGATATCATAATTATTCCATTTTCTGTTCAACAGACTAATTGGCTTTTTCAAACTTCTAGCTCCTGGCAGATAGCTTTTGCAGATTTCCCTGGACAGATAGATAGCCATTATCCTCGTGATAAGATTGTACAATTTGCATCATTAACGTCACTTATTTTTCCAAAGATTGTATGTTCTCATCCAATAGAGGAAGCTTTATCGGTGTTCACGGATGGTTCCAACTCTGGTAAGGCAGGTTTCTTCAGCCATGTTCACACAGAGGTAATACAAACTTCTTATACTTCTGCCCAAAGGGCAGAGCTTCAAGCTCTGATTTGTGCCTTAGATTATTTTTCGAATGAGCCTATTAATATCTATTCTGACAGCTTATATGCAGTCAGAGTTACCAAAAATATTGAAACCTCAGTTATTGGGTATACTTCATCACAGGAGTTATTTGAATTATTTCATAATTTACAAAAGACAGTGCTAATGCAAAAGTACCCATGTTTCATAGGACACATCCGTGCCCATACTAACCTTCCTGGACCTCTAGTTGCAGGTAATGACAAAATTGATAAGTTAGTAGCTTTTGTCAACAGATGTCTTCGTATGACTGTGCACTAGCTTCCCATTCCTTGCATCATCAAAATGCTTCTAGCTTACGTAAAAAATTTAGTATTACCAGAGAACAAGCTCGTCAGATTGTAAACCAATGCCCTAAGTATGTTATTCACGCTCCATCTCTGCCATCAGGGGTAAATCCCCGTGGATTAAAACCAAATCAAATATGGCAAATGGATGTAACTCATATTCCTCAATTTGGTAAACAATGTTATGTGCATGTCATAGTGGACACTTATTCTAGATTTATTTTTGCCACAGCACGTACTAAGGAAAATACTCAACATGTAATTTCTCATTGCTTAGCAGCTTTTTCCGTTTTAGGGTGCCCTATGCAGATTAAAACAGATAATGCTCCAGCTTATGTAAGCTCTTCTTTTCAACAATTTTGCCAAGAGTTTAAAATTAATCATAAAACAGGAATTCCTTATAACCCCCAAGGTCAAGCCATTGTGGAACGAGCTCATTTATCTATTAAGCTTCAATTACAAAAATTAAAAAGGGGGAATAGGACTGTGACTCCCCAAAATAGCCTTAATCATGCCTTATTTGTTTTAAATTTTTTAAACTGTGATGCAGAAGGTCACACTGCTGCTGAGAGGCAAATGTCTCCCTCAGTAACAGGCCCCTTAGGCAGAGTTTTGTGGAAAGATTTACAGACTGGTCAGTGGAAGGGTCCAGACCCGGTAATAGTGTGGGGAAAGGGTCATGCCTGTATCTTTCCAGAAGGTGCTTTCTGTCCTATTTGGGTGCCTGAACGTGCTATCAGACATGGAGGAGATAGAACCCAGATTCAAGAGACTGCGGATCGACCCGGAGAAGCCACAACCCAGAAGGAGGAGATATCGGAAAAAGATGAAGAAAAACCAGATTGAACCAGCCGAAAAGCTGATTTCATGGAAAGATGTGAAGAAACTAACAACCCAGGTTTCCCAAATACTTCGACGCCTAGGAAAGAGCAGGACCCCAGTCTTGATGGTAGCGACAGTAATTGCCCTACTGGGCTGTCAGGTAAAAGGGAATCAAGTAGACACTTATTGGACATATTTCCCAGATCTACCCCTGATACACCCAGCTGTGTGGACTGGAGAATCTATTCCAGTATTTACTAATGACTCATTCATGATGGGAGGATTTACAGATACTCATATTACTCCCAATCATGTAACTAGATTTAATTATTCTGGCTACAGTGCCCAATTACCTTTATGTTGGACACATGATAAACATGCTGGCTGTCTGAAAGTATCATTTGAAGAAAAGACAGCGATTGGTAAACCTAGACTGACAAATAATTCTATTTATGGGGACTTAAAACCTAATACTAGATAAGTAATTAAGATGGGACTTTCCCATAAAAAGCCAGTCATTTCTACAAAACCTCCACCGGTACCCCACTGTCCAAATAGTTCTACAATTGAAATTGGCACCTTTCCTAAATGGATGGATTGTGTAAATACCTTTCCTGTACAACATAAGGTGTCTAAAGCTAGTGGGTATATTTTAGACTGGTCTCCAAAAATTGATAAGAGACAATTACGAAGAAATTCTGCTATGACACCTGCAGGATTTGTTAGTAATATTTTGACTTATAGTGAAGGAGGTGTTCAAAAAGATATTTGGCGTTTAATTGCTGCCTCAGAGTATTTACATTTTACAGATAAACCTTTACCAAAATTTGTCAGCAAGAACTGTAAAGAGGGATCTTGCTATGGCTTAAGAGCCTGTGTCCAATCTCCTTATGTTTTAATTATTGGAAATGTAAAAGTTAAATGGATGGAAGATAGATATATTGTTACTTGTAATAAGTGCAACCTAACTAATTGTATTTCTAGGTATAATAGAGGAAAAGGAGTGCTGATACTTCATCAGCCCTCTTTTGTTTTATTACCTGCTAATATTTCAGAGCCATGGTATGCTGATGCTGGTTTACAAGTCTTGCAGCAAATTCATGCCCAGCTAACCAGACCTAAACATGCTATTGGAGTCATAATTGTTGGTGTCTTAGCACTGGTCTCATTTATTGCCTCAACTGTCTCTGCATCTCTGACATTGTCTCAGAATATTCAGCATGCAAAATTTCTTAATAATTTAGCTCAAAATACTTCCAAGGCTCTGCATAATCAAGTAAATATTGATGAAAGGATTGAGACTAAATTAAACGCCTTAGAGGTGACTGTCATAAACATAGGTAATGAACTTTCAGCCTTAAAATTTAAGGAAAGGCTTAAATGCCATGCTAATTATAAGTATGTATGTGTTACAGCTGCCAAGTACAATGCTTCTCTCTGGGATTGGGAGAAGATCAAAAACCATTTATTAGGTATTTGGCAAAATAGTAATAATAGCTTGGATATTCTGGAACTTCATCACCATATCCAAGACATTCAAAATAATAGAGCTGATTTTTCAGATCCTTCTTCTTTGGCTAACCAAATATTGAAGGAGTTAAATGGATTCAACCCTGGAAATATTCTTAAGCACTCCACTTGGTACATTATTGGATTATTCTCTTTGCTGTTAATTCTCTTTTGTATTGTAACTATAGGATGGCGATTATTCCAATCAAGAATCCAAGAACTCCAGAGAGTGAACCGCTGCCTCATTGTTAAGAAAAGAAAGGGGGAATATGTGGGGAGCCATTCTGACATGTGATTGGGTGACTCCCGTTAAGGGCCTGAGGTGCTCTGGCTGTGTCGGAGCTTTCCCGACCCTTTCCTGATGAGAGAGCCCATCCGTGTGGGGGTGTGCGTGACCACTGACCCTGGAGACCCAATCACTGACCCTGACCTTGGAGTGCAGCCCCCCCTCAACCTTCATTGGATGGAATTCTCCCCTGAATCTCTTGTTCCCCAAATAAAAGGCTACTCCCAGGCGTGTTCGCTCTCTCTCTCTCCTGCTAGCCCAGAGTAATCCTCGCTGCCCTGCTGGGTGGCTGGAGGTGGGAACCAGGGAGGTGAGCCGTCTCGGACCTAGCAATATAAATAAGGTAACTGGTTTGTGTGTTTTATTTCGATCTCTTCTAACTAACTTTATGCCTAGAACCTCATTAATGAAACCACTGCGCAGGCCGCGTGGTAGAAGGACCCACACTGAGAAGAGCACATGTTATGGGGAAGGAGAGGGGGACAGTCAAGGAGCGGGGTAGCTGATGTGGGCGGGGCCAGAAGGAGAAGCCACTTGGGAGGACCTGTGAAGGACAGGTTGAAGGTGAGTAGGGTCAGGGAGATAGGCGGGATAGGATGGAGTATGGAGTTAATCTAGCAGAGCCCTGGAGTGGGATAATGAAGGTTGAAAAGTGACAGGCGGAATGACAGTGTGGTGGAGTGAGGTTTCACTTGGGTGTACTGGACTAACACCCCAGTCAGGGGAGGAAGAGTGGGCAAGTGGGGCTGGACTGGACGGGGTGGAGCCAGGGAGGCTGAGTCCGGTCGAGGGGCGGGGCCTGGGAGAAACTGGCAGCTTGTCTTTTTATCATTCATATAGCCTGGGGCCTCCTGTTGCTGCTCATTTTGCTGCTGCTGATTCAGGCCTGGCAGTGATCGCCACACAATGCCCCTGCCAGGGCAAGGTAAGCAGGGGCAGAGTGCATGTGCCCTGATACCCAGCTGTGCGGAGGCATCTTGCACCTCTGGGACTCTGTACTTGCTGTACTTTTTCCACTGCCCTTGGTTTTGATGGTGCCTCATGAATCCTTCCAGACCCATCCCTTAAGAAGCAGCTCAGATCTCTCTTCCCCCAGAGCTCAGTGGTTATTTGCTCTCTGGGGAGCCTACTGTGTGCTAGGCTGCATGTTATTTGAGGGATAAGTATAGAGGTGAGTACATCTTGGCACTTGTGTTGATAAGCAACCTGAAATCAGAATAACACTGGCAGACACCCAGGAACACTCTGAGAGGGGGTCGGTCCTGAGTAGAGGAACAGACTGGAAGAAACAGAGTTTCATGAGGAGAACATGTCAGTCTCTGCATCCTAGGTGTGATTTTGGAAAGGCAGAGGACAGAAGGGCATGACCTGTGAGAGGCACAGCTTTGCAAAAAGGCATGGAAACCCGAAAGTAGGATGTTAATGTAATGATGAGGAAATGGCTCTAATTCAAGCACCAGGTGGCATGGGCAATGAAGTTGAACCCGTGGAGGTCAAGATTAAAAAGGCAGGGCTGGGGTTGTGGCTCAGTGGTAAAGTGCTTGCCTAGCAAGTGTGAGGCACTGGATTCGATTCTCAGCATCATTCGTAAATAAATAAAGGCCCTTCAACAATTAAGAAAATATTTTAAAATATTAAAAAAGCCCAGAAAGTCAAGCGTGGAATTTAGTTTTGATGAAATGAAAAGCTGGGAGCCATGGTAGGATTTTTTGAAAGTCATTTATTGAGGAATAATTTCCAAACAGTAAAATTCACCCTTTTTAGTCTACAGTTAGGGATTTTGACAAATGGATACTGTCCTGCATTCTCCACCATCATCAAGGTTAGACAAGTTTCATTACCCTAGAAAATCCTTTCATCATCTTTTGTTGTCAGTTTCTCTCCCTACATTTTTCAGATTTTTCTGTTTCCAGAATCACATATAAATTGAGTTGTGGCCTTTTTCATTCATTTACCACAATGCATTTGAGATTCATCCATGTTGTTGCTCATATCAGTAGTTTAGTTTGTTTTATTGCTGTACAGTATTATACGGGATGCCCTACAGATTATTTCTACACATACCAATTTAAGGATTTTTATATTCTATCTAGTTTTTGGCAACATTTTCTGCTTGTTTGTTTTGCTTTTTGGTACCAGGGATTGAACCCATGGGTACTTAACCAATGAGCTACATTCCCAGAACACCCCCCACCCCTAGTGATCCCCTTAAATTTTTATTTTTGAATTTTTTTTAGACAGGGTCTAAGGTGCTTAGGGCCTCCCTAAGTTGCTGAGGTACCTTTGAATTTGCAATACTCCTGCCTTAGCCTCCCAAATTGCTGAGACTACAGGCATGGGTCACTGTGCCCAGGTAGTTTTGGGAAGTTATAAATAAAACTGCTACAAACATTGGTGTCAGGCACGTGAACATAAGTTTTTATTTCTATTAGGTAAATTCTTAGGAGTGGCATTGCGAGTCATAAGGAAACTATGTGTAGAACTTTATAGGAAATTATCAAATTTGTCTTCAAAAACAACTGTACCATTTCTAATTTCTACCGGCAATGTATGAGAATTCCAGTTGCTCCACATCCTCACCAACATTCAACACTGTCATTTGTTGTTGTTGTTGTTGTTTTTAATTGTAGCCTGTGGGGTGACAGCGGTGACCCAGTGAGAGGAAGGCAGGGATAGTAGCAGCTGGAAATTTAAAATTGTTTGGAGTCAACACTGATTCCAATCATGTGTTTGTCAGCCTCTACTCCTGCTGTTCCAGTTCAGACCTCAAATGCTTCAGATCATCAGACAGCATCACTGCCTTCAGGATGCCCAATGCATGAAGGGAAAATGAAAGGCTGTCCAATGAATGCAGAACCCTCTCGTCCATCCTGTGAGAGCAAAACATACTCTGTGCCTGCCCACCAAGATCTTGCATATGAGTGTGTGGAGTATCCTGTTACAGGTGCTGCTGCTAAGAATAAGGAGAACCTGGATCCTTCAAATCTGATGCCGCCACATAATCAAACACCAGCTCCAGATCAGCTCTTTGCATTGTCTACATGAAGAGAGGAGTCATTCATTCCACAAGCAGATTCAGAGAAAAAGTGGGTTTATCCTTCTAACTTTATTTTTAGAACTACAAACGCCAAACAAAACAGCTCCTCAGGAAAAAACCCTCAGAGCCCAACTGCCACCACCGGCTTCCCACTTGCCTCTCACCCCCACACAAACCTCACCACCTCCCACAATCCTCCTGCTCTTGAGGCTGATTGGCTGGGTCGTGTGGGCAGAGCCAAAGAGGTCCCCCCAATGAGCAGCTCCGTGGAGGAGCCAATCAGCTAGATGTTGCTGGGGCCGCTGTGAGCCAATCATCAGCTGGCAGTCTGATGGGCAGGGAAACGGCCCAATGAACATCACCGCAGGGAGCCAATCAGCTGGATGTTGCTGGGGCCGCTGTGAGCCAATCATCAGCTGGCAGTCTGAAGTTTGCTGGCAGCTGGAAGTTTGCTGGGGCCCCTTTGGCTGTGGCTCTCAATATCTCCCCCTCTCTGTTTAAACAACAAGCATGTGGCTTAGGGACCGTGCCTGCCTTAGGTTGTCCAATACTACATATGGTCCTTACCCGTCTTCGGATGAGCTGACCTCAGGGCGTCAGCCTCCTGTCTTAGGTTGGTACCATTGTAATTGGATCTTACCCGTCATTGACTACCGGTCCAGTACAGCCACACCTGTGGAGAGGTCTTTGTCATAACAAGCAGAAGGGAGGAAGATACACCAAGCCAATTGATGGCTCTTGTTGGAAAAATTGTACCACCGATGGCATCATCAGCAAAAATACCCCAACACTACCACAAGTCCCTGCACCAACAGATAGTTCACAATGCATACAAGTGAGTTCACAATGCATACAAGTGACACATAGTTTAGGCAAGTTCTGCAAGCAGTTCAGTGATGGCTATAGCAGAAACTGTAGATTAGTTTTATCTTTGTCTTCACCGGCACTGGGATGAAGATAGGAATTCTGGCAATAATGGCTAAAGAAAAAATTATGTAACATTCCAGAAGGCACTAAAAGAAAACAATTTTCTTAACAATTTACATCATCTTCACTGGCACTGGGATGAAGACAGGAATTCTGGCAATAATGGCTAAAGAAAAAATTATGTAACATTCCAGAAGGCACTAAAAGAAAACAATTTTCTTAACAATTTACATTATCTTGAAGAGAATTATTAAATATAATGAAAAGGAAAGGTGAAAGTAAACAAACAGATCTGTTAACCTTCTTTTTTGTTTACATATTAAAACAATTCTTAATAGTTATTTACCCAATTTAAATTAAACCATTTAAATCACGTGAATAAAAAAATATTTGGATCCATTTTTTCATGAGCGCTCATCATATATGATATATGGACATACATACATTCAAACATATAACACAAAACACAAGTGTGCACACATAATATAATACATACAACACATAACATAATAGTAAAGGCCTTATAACTTTTTACAGGTGAAATCTCCATTGCAATGTTTAAAAACTCTATAGTCAAAAAAAAAAAAATAGAACTGATCAGCAAAACATTAACCTAGGTCTGTATGAGCTCAAAAAACAAAATAGAACTTCATGATATGGGAAAGGGCAATAATAAAATAGATATTGAAAAAAGCATCCTGGTTCTGTCGCAGATGTAAGGATAGCCAAATTGGAGTTTTGGATATCAGCTGTTATGGATTTGAGCCAAATCATCTTCTTTTTGGTCTGTAGAAATCGCTTTAGTTAATCTCTCTGGAATCCAAATCAGCTGCTGTTCTCCCTGTGGAAATACACAAACAGGCCCCCGACTCCAGACAATCACTGGGTCAGGACTTTAGTTAATCTCTCCGGAATCCAAATCGGCTGCTGTTCTTCCTGTGGAAACAGACAAACAGACCCCTGACTCCAGACAATTACTGGGTCAGGACCTTTCCATTGTCCTGTTAGAATATCTTTCCAAAGTACCTTGGGCTTATGTACATTTTTTGGACACATATGCCTTTCTGCAGCACTAAGTCCTGATGAATCCAAATTTAAAAAGTTTAGAGTAAAAAGGGTTATTTTAAGTTTATCTTTGGGGAATATATACCCCTTCCCAATTCCGTCTTTTTGCTTTAATAAGTACATTTTAATAGTTTGATGAGCTCTTTCAACTATGCCTTGTCCCTGTGGATTGTATGGGATTCCTGTTATATGAGTAATGCCAAATGATGAGCAAAATTGTTTAAAAGAGGTAGAAGTATAACCAGGGGCATTATCTGTTTTTAACTGTTTTGGAAAGCCCACAGTGGCAAAATTTTGTAAGCAATGAGCTATAACATCTTTAGTTTTTTCTCCGGCATGAAGGGAGCCCATCAAAAATCCAGAAGAAGTATCAACTGTAACATGCAAATATTTTAATTTTCCAAATTCTGGCAAGTGTGTGACATCCATCTGCCAAATATGGTTAGGTATCAATCCTCTAGGATTGACTCCAAGATTAACTTGTGGTAAAAAGGTCACACAATTTTGACATTGTTTTATTATTTGTCTAGCTTGTTCCTTAGTTATTTTAAAACGCTTTTGTAAAGTATTAGCATTGACATGGAACCTTTTATGAAAATTTATAGCTTCTTCTAGTGTAGAGAAAATATGTATGTCATGTATAGTTTTATCTGCTAAATCATTGCCCAAACTAAGGGCTCCAGGCAATCCTGTATGTGCCCTGATATGTCCTATAAAGAATGGATCTTTTTTGTCCCAGATTAAACTTTGTATAGTGGAAAACAAAGAGAAAACAGTAGAAGAAGGGGAAATCCTACCAGCATCTTCAAGGGATACTATAGCATTAACTATATACTGACTATCAGAAAATAAATTAAATACAGAATCTTTAAACATCACAAAAGCTTGTAATACTGCATTAAGCTCTACCTTTTGAGCTGATTGTTTGGGTATTAAAAATGTAAAAGTTTGATCAGGTGTAACTATTGCTGCTGTACCATTATTTGACCCATCAGTGAATATATTTGGAGCATTCATGATCGGTGTTTTTCTTGTCATTTTTGGAAAAATTACAGGATGCAATGACCAAAAATACAACAAAGGATTAGATGGTAAGTGGTTATCAAATGAAACATTAGATTTGCACATGATTATTGCCCAAGTATTTAACTCATTAGCTAATTCATCAATTTGATTCATAGTATATGGAGTAATAATTTTATTGGGAGAAATTCCAAATACTCCCTTTGCTGTTTTTATTCCTTTGAGTATTAATTGTCCTACAGCCTCAGGATACCTACTAAGAATAGTGTTAGGAGAATAAGATAAATGTATCCATAATAATGGACCTTCTTGCCAAAATACTCCTGTAGGAATATTTTTTGTTGGTAGTACGATAAATAATAAAGGCAAACTTATATCAATTCTATCCAAATGCATATTTTCCATATATGTTTCAATGATTGTTAATGCCTTTCTTACTTCAGGCGTTAACATTCGGGGTGAATTTGGATCTGATGGACCTTTTAAGATATCAAATAAAGGTCCCAATTCTGTTGGAATACCTAGATAAGGCCTTATCCAGTTTATGTCTCCTAATAACTTTTGAAAGTCATTAAGTGATTTGAGTTGATCTACTCGTATTTGAATTTTTGGTGGACGGACCATGGTTGAGGATAATAGGACTCCTAAATAATTAATTGGAAAATTTAATTGTACTTTATCTATTGCTATCTCTAGATTATAATTTTTTAATAAATTTGAAAGTGTGGCATAACATTCTAACAATGTGTTTTTAGCTTTGTGTGCTAATAATACATCATCCATATAGTGAAATATTTGTAGTTCAGGATTTTGATTTCTAAGTGGCTGGATTACTTTGTTAACATAAATTTGACACATAGTTGGGCTGTTAGCCATCCCTTGAGGGAGTACTTTCCATTCATATCTCTGATCAGGACCTTCATGATTTAGTGCAGGGATAGTAAATGCAAAACGTGGACTATCCTCAGGATGAATTGGAATTGAAAAAACAACAATCTTTAATATCTATAACTAAAACATACCAAGTTTTTGGCAAAGCAGACAATTGAGGAATCCCCGATTGAGCAGGTCCCATTATGACCATTTCATTATTAATGGCTCTTAAATCTTGCAATAATCTCCATTTACCAGATTTCTTTTTGATGACAAAAATGGGAGTATTATGGGGAGATACAGAAGGTTGTATATGTCCTTCCGCTAATTGTTGTTTGACCAGATCATGGGCTACTTGTATCTTTTCTTTAGTCAAGGGCCACTGAGGAACCCATACTGGTCTTTCTGATTTCCATGTAATTTTTATTGTCTCAGTGGCCCTTTGTGAAAATCCAACCCATGTCTGTCTGTTCCTTGATCTATTTGTATTGGTGCTGCTATACCTTGTTCTTGTTTTTCTAATCTTTTTCCTTTCCTAAAACCTTGTCTAGCCATAATAGTGGGTGCATTTTGATTGGTGTTATTTGTTAATGTCAAACCTAATTGATCTAAGACATCTCGACCCCATAAATTTACGGGAAGATGATCCAATACATATGGCTGTATAGTTCCTTCACATCCTTCAGGATCCTTCCAATCTAATACCATCGCACTTCTATCGGGATTAGTCGCCACTCCTAGGCCTTGAAGTGTTTGAGTGGCTTGTTGTAATGGCCAATGTTTTGGCCATTCTTGACGAGAGATGATGCTAAGGTCTGCACCTGTATCCAGTAGCCCATTAAATTCATGTCCTTGAATATTTAGTTTTAGCATGGGGCGAGAATCTAAATTTAAAGAAAGCATAGCCCAATCTACACCTGGAGCCTAATCCCTTGGAACCTCTTTCTACAGCATGACTGGAAAATTTATCATGTAGGCTTGGTATTATTAGTAACTGTGCTATTCTATCTCCTGGTGAAATTACTGATATACCCTTTGGAGAACTGGCTATAATTTTTATTTCACCTTCATAATCGGGATCAATTACCCCAGGACTTACCAAAAGTCCTTTTAGAGTAGAAGAGCTGCATCCCAATAATAAGCCTACTGTTCCTTTGGGAAGAGGTCCTTTTACCCCTGTGGGAATGATTTGAACTCCCATCTCTGGAGTTAGTACTGATCTGGCGGAGGCGCAGATGTCCAACCCTGCGCTCCCTCTGGTTTGTCTGATGAGGGATCTGATAGACAATGTGTCCTGGTCACTACCCTGATGGGGTTGCTGGGTTCCTCCAGTGCTCCATATATTTGTGGTTTGGGGCCCCGGAGCATTGGGGCCCCCTGTCCATTTTTTGGCAACGGAACCCGATGCCTTTGTCCACGATATTGTGGATAAACACCTTGTCCTTGTTCGTTTTTTGATAATGGAGTACCCTCTATGATGGTTTGAGAATGGCATTCATTAGCCCAATGTAATGGAGTACCCTCTATGGTGGTTTGAGAATGGCATTCATTAGCCCAATGTCTCCCTCTACAGCATCGTGGGCAAATACCCGGTATTCTACTCCTTTGATACCTAGTTTTGTTAAACCCTCCTCCTATGGGGCAATTCCTTTTAAAATGTCCTGTTTGTTGACAATTGTAGCATGTTCTTGGCCTGGTATATAAAGCCTGTTTTACTGCAGCTGCCACAATTTGCCCTTGTTCATTAATGTCTCTGGCATCTAAAGCCTGTTTACTGCAGCTGCCATGACTTGCTCTTGTTCATTAATGTCTCTACATAATTTAATATATGTGTTTAAATCTTCCTGTTTTCATGGTCTAATGATATTTCTGCACCAACGATTCGCTTGGTCATAAGCCAGTTGTTTTATTAATGGCATTGCTTGTTCTGTATTCCCAAAAACTCTGGTAGCTGTTTGAATAAGCCTATCTACAAATTCAGCGTAAGGTTCATTAGCTCCTTGTATTATCTTAGATAATTGACCTTGTAAACCTCCATGTCCTTGTAAAGTCTTCCATGCCTTAACTGTATCTACAGCAATTTGTAAATATACACCAGGATCATATGCAATTTGTTGCTGCCGATCCTCATAAGGTCCCTTTCCTAATAGCATATCTAGATTTCTCTGAGAATAACCAGCTGCTGCATTTTGCCTAGCCATCTCCTTGCAAAATTCCTCATTGGCAACCTTCCATAACAGGTATTGTCCTCCATTTAGCACAGCTTTACAAATATTAGCCCAATCTGCTGGCGTCACGTTTAAGTTGGTAATGGATTCGACCAAGCTTACAGTGAAGGGTGCTTGAGGACCATAGGTTGTTACAGCCTCTTTTAGCTCCTTCACTGTTTTGAAATTTAAACCCTGGTAAATTCGCTGCCCTCCTACCTCAAATACAGGGCATACTTGAGATCCTGTCTCAGGATCCCAACTATCAACTGCGGGGGTTGGGAGCCTCCTAGCATATGGAGGTGGTGCTGTTGATTGGACACTTATGTCCTCTGGTGATAGAATGCTGTTAGTAGCAGTCTCCTGTAGAGGTGGTGCTGTTGGTTGGACACTTACGCTCTCTGATAGAAAGGTGTTATTAGCAGTCTCCTGTTGTAACTTTTCCCCTGATGGCTTTTTCTGCTCTAAACTTCCTTCCTCTACCTTTGTCTGAACTGAAGGCTTTGGACTAAGTAAACCAGATACCAACGCCCACAATGGCAATGTGCCAACTGGCAGAGTCCCTGGGTTGTTCTTTTCTATTCTTTTTAAATCTTCACCATGATGGTTCCATTGTGATATATCTAACAACTCTTCCTTAAAAAGCCATGGGCTACATTGTTGTATTGTATCAATGTATGCCCTGACTGCTCTTGATTTTACTGGGATGCCTCCTTCCTCTAACAATTTACTTAACAGTCTTTCGGTTTGTTTTTTACTAATTGCTGATCCCATATTTCTACTATAATACAACCCAACAAGATGACGCCAAACAAAACTGAGACAGAATGCAATAAAAATGGAACAACACAAAACCATTATATCAGCCTTTCTATCTTCCTGAAATGTGCATCCGTCCTTTCTCCCTATCTGTTCCTCAGACGCAAATAGTTTTTCCTCAGATGTGAGCGGTTTTTCTTCAGTCTCACTCATCTCCAGGGACAGGCAACTTAAAACAAAAATGAAGCAAAACAAAAGAGGAAACTTAGAATGGCTACCCATCCTCTCGCCCTGCCCTCAGGGGCGAGCAGTTTACTTACCCTCAGTCGCTCCCCTCCCCGTATGGGCCACCAAATGCTGCAGTCTGGCTGGGCACAATTCAGGAGCCACTTGTCAAAAGAAACTAACTTTATTTTTAGAACTACAAATGCCAAACAAACAGCTCCTCAGGAAAAAACCCTCAGAGCCCAACTGCCACCACCGGCTTCCCACATGCCTCTCACCCCCACACAAACCTCACCACCTCCCACAATCCTCCTGCTCTTGAGGCTGATTGGCTGGGTTGTGTGGGCGGAGCCAAAGAGGTCCCCCAATGAGCAGCTCTGTGGAGGAGCCAATCAGCTAGATGTTGCTGGGGCCGCTGTGAGCCAATCATCAGCTGGCAGTCTGAAGGGCAGGGAAACAGCCCAATGAACATCACCGCAGAGGAGCCAATCAGCTAGATGTTGCTGGGGCCGCTGTGAGCCAATCATCAGCTGGCAGTCTGAAGTTTGCTGGCAGCTGGAAGTTTGCTGGGGCCCCTTTGGCTGTGGCTCTCAACAGGAGTCATTCATTCCACGAGCAGATTCAGCGAAAAATTGGGTTTATCCTTCCGAACAGATGTTCTGGAAGGCAATGTTAAGGAAAGGGTGGAAGTGGAAGGATGAGGATATTAGTCAGAAAGATATGTATAATATCATTAAAATTCACAATCAGAACAATGAACAGGTCTGGAAGGAGATTTTGAAGTGGGAATTTCTTCATGCTGTGGAGTGCCCTTGGGGTCCATCCTTGATCCAATTTGGAGGGAAAGCAAAACAATATTCACCAAGAGCAAGAATTCGTTCCTGGATGGGGTATGCACTGCCTTTCGACAGGCACGATTGGATCATCAACCTTTGTGGCATGGAAGTTAGATACATGATAGATTATTACGATGGCAGCGAAGTCAAGAAAGACTAGCAGTTCACCATCCTGGACGTCCGCCCTGCCTTGGATTCGCTTTCAGCAGTATGGTACAGAATGAAAGTTGCTTGATGGCGCTGGACATCATAACCACTGTTTTGTTTGTGATGCAAAGTATAAACAAATTTTTTTTCCTGAGAGATATATTAAACTATTTTCCCAAAACTGAATTGCACTCATGATGTAACGGGAACTTCAAGTGGGTCATACACTTCATCCTCTAGCAAATTCAGTTTTGAGCTTCATTTTCCTTGCGGTTTATAGCAAATAGTTCTAAGTTTTCTTCCCATTTGGTTTAAGTGGGAAGCAGTCCCTCAGTATCTGTTAGCTGCAATATTGCCTATGTATTTAATCTAGAAAAGTTTGAAAAAACCTCTGAAAAAGAGTTTTTAGAAAGTGAGGAAAGCTGCTTTTTTCTTACCGTTTTCTCAAGAATATTTGAGAGGTAAAACCTGAAAGCCAGTGTACTGCTCATGAGCTTTTCCCTGGTCAAATCTCTTAACTAAAATCATTTATTATAAATAAGCAATTATTTTTAAAAAGAGACTATTATTTCTGAAGTCCCTAGAATTTAGTAGAGACCCTGAACAAAATGCAAAGCCATACTCTTGCATTCCAGCAAGACTAAGTTGTGTCTTGGCTCTCAATTCTTATTTATATGCAGTTTTCAGACTGGGCCTTGTTAAAGAAGTTTCAACTCACCATGAGGTGCTGACGCACATGCTTTGACACATATATTTTAATTTTTAAAATATTTTACTGTTGTTCTGATATGTAACTCTGCTCCCCCAAAACATGTCTCTTCATTGTCCCTGGAATTTCAAGATATCCCAACTTTGAGTCTCACTCCTTCCTCCATTGGAAGCCTTCCTCCTGGTTGGCTTAATCCAGATTTAAAAGTCTGGCTCAAGTCACAGTGACAGTGATTATATTTAGCTGAGTATTAACATTCACAAGAAGAGTATTTTTCTCAAATGTAGTTATGTTTGCATTAAGTCACTGTCTCAATTTTTATGTTTTAAGGAAGCTTTAAGCTTGGTATTGAAATTCCTTGTATCAGTAACCCCAAAACTGATTGTTCTAATTATAACGGCATGTTATAAATGACCGTTTTTTTCAAGTTTTGATAATATTAAATCCTTTAATTTATCTCGAAAAATAAATAAATTGTAGTCTAATAAATGAGTAGTAGTATCTCATTAAGGGTCCAGTTTCTATTTTCCTAATGAGTAATGATGTTGAACATATTTTAATGTCTTATTGGCCATCAGTATGTCTTTGGTAATGTGTTTGCACCAATTTTTTTCCCATTTAAAAAAAAATAGGTTGTTTTCTTATTGACTTCTCTGTATTGCACACAGACCTACATTTTGTAAATCTTTTCTTGCAATCTGTGCCTTGCCATTTCTTCATTTTCTTCGTAGCATCATTCCTAAAGCAGGAGTTTTTATTGTTGTTTTTCCAGTATTGGAGATTGAATCAGGGTTGCTCTACCACTGAGTTTCTCCCCCAGCATTTCATTGTTGTTGTTCATTCTACCTGGAAAATCATTTCATCTGAGTTTCATTACTTTCTCTGTGTTTTTTTTTTCTTTTTAGTGTTGAATAGGAATGAGAAGAGTGGGCATCTTTGCCATGGGATTCCTTTACTGTGACAATAACTCTTGACTAAAAATTCTTTAAGGAAAACTGGTGGACAGCATCAGTGGGGAAGGGGGAATCTGCAGACTCTGAAACAGCTGAAAATACAGAGGAGCCTCTCTGCTCATCACCTTAGTCACTTTAGTCACCACCCCACCCCTACCATATTTGGTTCCCCTCCCACCTGTGACTCCTGAGCTTAGCCCTCATTCATTAGCCCTGTGATCTTACTATCTTCTTCTCTCTCCAGCTTCAATACATTATTTAGTTTGCCTGGAAGCATCTTCTCTTTCTCCATTCTGTGATTCTTCCAGCCCCAGGTCAGGCCATAGGCCATTGCTCTTCCCTCTCAGCTCAGAATGAGGTCCTCCAAGTCCAGGATCCTCAGTCTCAAGGGATCTGCACTTTGGGACTCACCAGACAGGGCTCCCTTCCATTACTTTCATCACCCATTTCAGGCACTGATCCCATGCTCCAACTTTCACTCCCTCCCTACTCTGTTCCCTGACTGCAATTCCTCTTGGAGCTGCTTGCTTGGTGAGTGGTAGCAAGGACTCTGGAGCCAGACCACAGCTCTACAGCATATCAGCAGGGAGATCTTATTTCATGACTGACACACTGTAGTTGCTTAGCTGGTAAATGAATAGATATGTGAATCATTAAAATTTTACTTCTATTTTCTCTTTTAAAAATTTGTCAATCTTTTATTTCATAAATATTAAATAAACACATTCATCTTGGAGGAAACAAAGCTTCCCAGATAAGGCTGAAATTCTTTTAGCTCACAGCCCTCAATCCTTGCATCCTCATTACCTCTGCTTAGTTTTTGACATTTGTTATCATTTTAGAGCACATCTTTGCAGACTTCTTTAATGCATTTACTTTTGTACACACAGAGGTCTGTTTGTAGATTTGTGATAAACAGAGTATTCTACAAGTTACCCCTTATCACTCAGCAGTCCTTCAGAATGCAATCCACATTAGCCACCTCTTTATTTTTTGCTGCTACTTTGTTTTATTACATTGGGCAGATATACCACCTTTGATTTGGACCAAAGAAAGTTTTCCTCTGCTTTCTCATTCATTATATTTCCACATCCCTTCACATGTGTAAGTTTTGACTTATTAGCCCTATCTCTATCCTTACCCTTGGGATGTGTCCTGTGCCCTGGGAATCCCACACTGATGAAGAACGAGTGATGGATCCAGCCTCAGCTGTGCCCATGGCCAGCTGGGTGTTTCTGGGCAGGTCATTTTCTCTCCCTGTACCTTATGTTTCTCATCTGCACAATGGATTTGAAGTCCCTTCAATCTGTTAGACTCTGAATATTAGGGCTTACTCAGTGTCACTAGGATTGATTACTAGAATGCATTGTTAGTTGTCCTACTGTGTGCTGGGTTGGGAAATGAGAAAATTCTCAATACATCCCCAGCTCAGAACTCTTAGCTGAAACCACAAAGTACCCCTGAATGGCCAGGAAAATATTGCCTCTGGATTTTAGTCTTCTTTCCTATTATTTTGCAATTCAACATAAATTTATTTTAATTTTTAAATTTTATTATTATTATTATTATTATTATTATTATTATTTGCTGGGAATTGAACCCAGGGCCTCATACCTGTGAGGCAACTCTTTTACCACAGAGCTACATCCCTAGCCTTTGTTTAATTTTATTTTACTTTGTTTGCTCTTTTTGTTCTAAGCAAGGATGTGTGGTTATGGGGAAAGAGCGTATGAATCCCTGAGTTCTGTTTCCAGGTTTGTCTACAGATGTGTGTTCTTAGATAAGTCACTTACCTTCTTTGGGCTTTCATCTGTTAAGATCTTGATTCCTAATTAGCCAGGCATCCACTAAAACAACATTAAAAAGTTGAAAACCATATCCACATGTGCCAGGTTTCACCTGACATTTCTTAGCCTTCTGTTACCTGTACACAGGTCATCTCATGCATTGATGAGGTATCACAAAAGACTCCCCAAACCCATGAAATCCTGTTTCACAGGAGAGTTGTGCAGCTGTCCTGGCCCCCAGTAACACATGCCAATCTCTTCAGTGGGCTCTGAGAGAGATCCAGAGAAGATTTTGAACTCCTTTTATTCACAGGTGGAGTTTTCTCCCCTGAGACCTGGGGATGTGGGGGGGGGGAAGGTGGGTGGGGAAAAGAGTATTTGCTGTTTTGTAACTAAGGACCAAAAGGGTCACAGGATCTGATTCACCTGCCATGGGTTTCCCTAAGTTCCTAGTCAGGCTTTCTCTTGTAGAGCAGAGTTCTGGCCCTTGCCTTGGTGTTGTGCTTTGGTCTAGAGGCACATGGTGGTCTGCAGCTGGAAGGTGGGGATGAGCAGGTATGAAAGTTGTGCTCAGTATTCTCCTGGGCTGGCTTTCCTGGTCCCTGGTGGGTAGTAGCAAGGATTCTGGAGCCAGACCACATAAGGTGCTCCAGCCCTGAGCTTCGGCTCCTGGTCAACACTCTGGTTGAGCTTCCCCTGTTGAACAGGTTCTTAAAGAACAAACCCAGAGTTTAAGGTGCTCTTCTTCTTGTGGAGCTCCTCTGTTAAGCCTGCTGTGCCTCTCTATTCCCTGCCCTATGGGGTCTTCATCAGATAAAATGACCCTCTGCAATAGGAGCTTGACCTGTTCCTTCCTTCCCTATTCCTTTTCTTATGTGGAAAAAAACATCATTTTATAGGCTCTGAATCTGTAAATGAACATCTGAAAGCCTACTATGGCTGTTTTCACACAAACCAAAATAAAACCAAAAGGCAGCATGAGAAATGAAAAAAAGTCATTAACCAGGTAAACATGGTCAATTAATAAAAATGAATAAGTAATTAGGTAAATAAAGGGATGGCAGTAACCATCCCAATATTTTCCAGTAACTTCCCTCCTCTTTTTAATCAAATGCTTGCAAGTCTGGCTTGCATTGTTTAGATACATTCAGAGATAATTACATTGTTCCTCCTGTTCTTGGTCCTCCTCCAAGCTGTCAATACCATTTCATTCACAAAGTGGAAACTTTCAGAAATGAGTCCACTTGCCCTGTGAATCATAGATCCTTTATCTGAAATGCTTGTTGCTGCTGGGGTGAGACAGGGGACAGTCAGAAAGGAATTCTTTGACCCCAAAGGTCAGTCTAAGTGAACTCTGTACTGGGCAGGTTTGAGGGGTGGGGAACTGGCTCCTGCTTGTCCAGGAACTGTGTTGTGGAGGGGAACTTGGGGACCATATGCTTAAGGTTGCTGGAGGACTTTAAATGCTGTTCCAGCCCCTTCTGTGGTTAGCCTACCTCTGCATCATGAGAAATGTCACAGCTTGGGAGACCTCTGGTCCTGGGGAGACAAGATTGGGAGTTCTTAAAGACCAGAGGTTTCAATTGACCCTATGTGCATCTCCAGTGAGGGCCTCTTAAAAGGAATTAATAAATCATGCTTGCTGGGTGGCTGAGTGTGCAAGTAGACTCTTGACTTATGATCTGCATTTTAACTGGAAGCGCCTCTGGTGATTGCTATGTTTCCAATCTGTACCTCTTGAATAAGCCCAAACTTCAAGGGCAATTGCTTTGGTTGCATGTAAGTAGCCCCAGGCCACTGGGCTTTGTGGCTCTCACTGAGTTGTCCCCAGGGAGTTAGAAGAGTGGGAACCACAGGGAAGCCACTCATTAACCCAGTAACATAATAGCAATTATCACTATCAATGTGCTATAGCCCATTTGTATTATTTTACAGTTTTTTTAACATAATTATT
Organism: Spermophilus citellus; assembly: GCF_964194105.1. Classification (NCBI taxonomy): domain Eukaryota; kingdom Metazoa; phylum Chordata; class Mammalia; order Rodentia; family Sciuridae; genus Spermophilus; species Spermophilus citellus. The sequence goes on along the minus strand of NC_138188.1, from coordinate 111,383,041 downwards.
ATCTTGGGATGCTTTTCTTTTTTCTTTATGTTTTTAGTCTTTTTTATTTGTTTTTTTAAATTATACAAGACAGTAAATGTATTTTGACATATACATATATGAGGTACAACTTCCTATTCTTGCATGGTGAGGAGTTACACTGGTTGTGTGTTTATATATGAACATAAGAAAGTCATGTCTGATTCATTCTACTGTCTTTCCTATTCCCATCCTCCCTTCTCTTCATTCCCCTTTGTCTAATTCAATGAACTTCTATTCTTCCTTCTCCTACCCTGTTGTGTGTTAGCACTGGGATGCTTTTTTACTTTTCCATTCATGTTTTTCTGCCAGTAATGCCCATGCAATTCCATAGCCTTTTCAACTACTGTTGAGAGCCACAGTTTAGTCGGAATGACGCCTGGCATTTTGCTAGAGGGAATGGTTGAAAGGTGACCCTGCTCTCGGATTAGGGCGGCTCTGGGATTAGGGCGGATCCTGCTGCCTCCAGCACTACTTTGGTGGTTGGGGAGAATTGGCGCACGTGGAGCCTGGTGGAGGGAGTGTGTTCCCGGGTAGTGTGGGTAGAGTGCCGGTGAGAGTTCGGGAATAAAGAGTTGCTGTTTGAACCTACAAGGCTTTGTGGCGGCTCTGTTATTTGTGCCCAGAGAGACAAACTACCATTTTGGAATTTCCTTTTATCTATGTGGCTGTGAGTGATGAAGTTGTCCTTCTAGAATGCTGTTATTTCAAGAGAATTTCAGGAGTGGAATGTCATTAAGTCATATAAATATATATGTGTTTACATATTTAATATAAATATAAATAAACATATATATTTAATAAACACTTATATATTAAAATTTAAATATATGTATATTTAGATGAATATAGATTTACCAAAAATCTAGTGGAAAGCACATTTTCCATCTCTTGTTCTCATTTTCCCCATATCTTCTGTTATTAGCACCTTGCATTAAAGTGAGACATTGGTTACAATTCAGAAACCAATATCAACACATTAAAAGTAACTTCAGTCCATAGTTTCCATTATGACTCAGTCCTCACATTGTATAGTTCTGAGAGTTTTGACCAATGCATAATGCTATAAATCCACTGCTACAGCATACAGAATAGTTTCACTACTCTAGAAATTCCCTGTGCTCTTCCTATTTATCCACCCCACTTTCCACTAACCCTAGGCACTACTGATCCTCCAAGGAGCTGGGATTGCACACCTGGCTCTGAGCTTTCTAATATCTTTATAATTTGGACTCTTCCAAAATGTCACATAGTTGGAATCATGTAGTATGTTCCCTTTTCCAATTGGCATCTTTCCCTTAGTAATATGCATTTAAGGTTGTTCCAGGTCTACTTGTGGCTTGATAGCTCATTTTTAGTGCTAAATGATATTCCATAGGATATACCATGGTTTATTTATCCATTCATCTACTGAAGATCATTTCAATTGCCTCCAAATTTTGACAATGTTGGATAAAGACACAGTAAATATTTGTGTAGGTTTTTCAATCCATTCAAGTTTTCAATTCAATTTGTGTAAATACCAAGGAGTACAGTAAATATTTGTATAGGTTTTTCAATTCATTCAAGTTTTCAATTCATTTGTGTAAATACCAAGGAGTACAGTAGCTGAATCTTTATATATATATATATGTGTGTGTGTGTGTGTGTGTGTGTGTATTTTGTTAGTTGTCAGTGGACACAATACCTTTATTTTATTTTTATGTGGTGCTGAGGATCAAACCCAGTACCTTAACTCATGCCGGGCGAGTGCTCTACCACTGAGCCCCAGCCCCAGGCCCCAGTTGCTGGATCTTAAAAGAGCATGTTTAGTTTTATAAGAAACTGGCACATTCTCCTTAAAAATGGCTGTACCATTTTGTTTTACACCACTGTTTCCAGTGATCTGCACTCAGCAGTTGCAACCTCATCATAATTCTTCCTCTTACATACTTAGGCAATCTTGACATAGTTATTTTTTAACATTCTGGGCATCAGATTTATCAACTGAAAGTTAGGAGCATTCATATATATATATATATATATATATATATATATATATATATATATATATATTCTTATTCAAAGTGAAAGCAAATTTTGTTTAAATGTATATATTTGATATAATGTTGAAAACTATGAAAGAGTTCTTATTTCCTTCCTTCTCAGGCAGAACACAACTTAGAAATAAATTTTCAAGAATGTTATCTGAATAAAATTAATTGACTATGTAGTATACAAAGTTTATAATTACTGTGTATTATACAATAGTCTATCATAAACATTTATAATTTTGTCAACTATGACAATGATCCCTGTGACATCAGGACAGAGTAGGATCTGTTTCAATGACAAAAAGCAAATCATTAACCTAGTCTCCTCTATAGAAAAAGTTACAGTGGGACAGATGGAACACTTGTTTTTGGCTGAGAATTAGGCAATTTGGAAGATTCTACTAGCTTAAAAAAAAGGGCATCTGGAAATTCATTAAAAAATATGAAGAAACAACCAATTTCTTCACCTTCAATGAAGCCAGAAGCAGACTCCTACCATTTCCATATGTTTTCCCTTCTCTCTCCCTTTCTCTCCCCCCACTCATCTTTGTTTAATGTTAATCTTTTCCTCATGCTTTTCCTCCCTGTTCTGTTCTTAGTTGCTCTCTTTATATCAAAGAGGACATTCTGCATTTGTTTTTTAGGGATTGACTAGCTTCGCTTAGCATAATCTGCTCTAATGCCATCCATTTCCCTGCAAATTCTATGATTTTGTCATTTTTTATTCCTGCGTAGAACTCCATTTTGTATAGATGCCACATTTTTTTAATCCATTCATCTATTGAAGGGCTTCTAGGTTGGTTCCACAATCTTGCTATTGTGAATTGTGCTGCTATGAACATCGATATAGCAGTGTCCCTGTAGCATGCTCTTGTTAGGTCTTTAGGGAATAGACCGAGAAGGGGAATAGCTGGGTCAAATGGTGGTTCCATTCCCAGCTTTCCAAGAAATCTCCATACTGCTTTCCAAATTGGCTGCACCATTTTGCAGTCCCACCAACAATGAACAAGTGTACCCATTTCCCCGCATCCTCGCCAGCACTTGTTGTTGTTGGACTTCTTAATGGCTGCCAATCTTACTGGAGTGAGATGGTATCTTAGGGTGGTTTTGATTTGCATTTCTCTGACTGCTAGCGATGTTGAGCATTTTTTCATGTACTTGTTGATTGATTGTATGTCCTCCTCCGAGAAGTGTCTGTTCAGGTCCTTGGCCCATTTGTTGATTGGGTTATTTGTTATCTTATTATCTAATTTTTTGAGTTCTTTGTATACTCTGGATATTAGGGCTCTATCTGAAGTGTGTGGGGTAAAGATTTGTTCCCAGGATGTAGGCTCCCTGTTTATCTCTCTTATTGTTTCTTTTGTTGAGAGAAAACTTTTTAGTTTGAGTAAGTCCCATTTGTTGATTCTGGTTGTTAACTCTTGCGCTATGGGTGTCCTATTGAGGAATTTGGGGCCTGACCCCACAGTATGTAGATCATAGCCGACTTTTTCTTCTATCAGATGCCGTGTCTCTGATTTAATATCGAGCTCCTTGATCCATTTTGAGTTAACTTTTGTGCATGGTGAGAGAAAGGGATTCAGTTTCATTTTGATGCAAATGGATTTCCAGTTTTCCCAGCACCATTTGTTGAAGATGCTATCCTTCCTCCATTGCATGCTTTTAGCCCCTTTATCAAATATAAGATAGTTGTAGTTTTGCGGATTGGTTACTGTGTCTTCTATTCTGTACCATTGGTCCACTCACCTGTTTTGGTACCAGTACCATGCTGTTTTTGTTACTATTGCTCTGTAGTATAGTTTGAAGTCTGGTATCGCTATACCGCCTGATTCACACTTCCTGCTTAGCACTGTTTTTGCTATTCTGGGTCTTTTATTATTCCATATGAATTTCCTGATTGTTTTATCTATTTCCACAAGAAATGCTGTTGGGATTTTGATTGGGATAGCATTGAACTTAATAGAGAACTTTTGGTAATATCGCCATTTTGATGATGTTAGTTCTGCCTATCCATGAGCAGGGTATATTTTTCCATCTTCTGAGGTCTTCTTCTATGTCTCTTTTTAGGGTTCTGTAGTTTTCATTGTATAGGTCTTTCACCTCTTTTGTTAGGTTGATTCCCAGGTATTTTATTTTTGGGGGGGATATTGTGAATGGAGTAGTTGTCCTCATTTCCGTTTCAGAGGATTTGTCGCTGATATACAGGAATGCATTTGATTTACGCATGTTGATTTTATATCCTGCCACTTTGCTGAATTCATTTATCAACTCTAATAGTTTCTTTGTAGACCCTTTTGGGTCTGTTAGGTATAGAATCATATCGTCTGCAAATAGTGATAATTTAAGTTCTTTTCCTATTTTTATGCCTTTAATTTCTTTCGTCTGTCTAATTGCTCTGGCCAGTGTTTCGAGGACTATGTTGAACAGAAGTGGTGAGAGAGGGCATCCCTGTCTTGTACCAGATCTTAGAGGGAATGCCTTCAATTTTTCTCCATTCAGAATGATGCTGGCCTGTGGCTTATCATAGATTGCTTTAACAATGTTGAGGTATGATCCTGTTATCCCTAATTTTTCTAGAGTTTTGAACATAAAGGGATGCTGTACTTTGTCGAATGCCTTTTCTGCATCTATCGAGATGATCATATGGTTCTTATTTTTAAGTCTATTGATGTGGTGAATAACATTTATTGATTTCTGTATATTGAACCAGCCTTGCATCCCAAGGATGAATCCTACTTGATCATGGTGTATAATTTTTTTGATATGTTTTTGAATCCGATTCGCCAGAATTTTATTGAGGATTTTTGCATCTAGGTTCATTAGAGATATTGGTCTGTAGTTTTCTTTCTTTGAAGTGTCTTTGTCTGGTTTAGGAATCAGGGTGATGTTGGCCTCGTAGAATGTATTTGGAAGTTCTCCCTCTTTTTCTATTTCCTGAAATAACTTGAAAAGTATTGGTGTTAGTTCCTCTTTAAAGGTTTTGTGAAATTCTGCTGTATACCCATCCGGTCCTGGGCTTTTCTTAGTTGGTAGTCTTTTGATGGTTTCTTCTATTTCCTCTATTGTTATTGGTCTGTTTAGGTTGTCTATATCTTCCTGACTCAATCTGGGCAGATCATATGACTTAAGAAATTTATCGATGCCTTCACTATCTTCTATTTTATTGGAGTATAAGGATTCAAAGTAATTTCTGATTATCTTCTGTATTTCTGAAGTGTCTGTTGTGATATTGCCTTTTTCATCCCGTATGCTAGTAATTTGGGTTCTCTCTCTTCTTCTCTTCGTTAGCATGGCTAAGGGTCTGTCAATTTTATTTATTTTTTCAAAGAACCAACTTTTGGTTTTGTCAATTTTTTCAATTGTTTCTTTTGTTTCAATTTCATTAATTTCAGCTCTGATTTTAATTATTTCTTGCCTTCTACTTCTTTTGCTGTTATTTTGCTCTTCTTTTTCTAGGATTTTGAGATGATATATGAGATCGTTTATTTGTTGGTTTTTTCTTTTTTTAAGGAATGCGCTCCAAGCAATGAATTTTCCTCTTAAAACTGCTTTCAATGTGTCCCATAGATTCCGATATGTTGTGTCAGTGTTTTCATTTATCTCTAAGAATTTTTTAATTTCCTCCTTGATGTCTTCTATGACCCATTGATCATTCAGTAACCTATTGTTCATTCTCCAAGTGATGCATGATTTTTCCTTCCTTCTTTTATCGTTGATTTTCAGTTTCATTCCATTATGATCAGATAGGATGCATGGTATTATTTCTACTCCTTTATATTGTCTAAGAGTTGTCCTGTGACATAATATATGATCTATTTTTGTGAAGGATCCATGTGCTGCTGAGAAAAATGTGTAACTACTTGATGTTGGGTGGTATATTCTATATATGTCAATTAAATCTAGGTTGTTAATTGTGTTGTTGAGTTCTATAGTTTCCTTATTTAACTTTTGTTTGGAAGATCTGTCCAGTGGTGAGAGAGGTGTGTTGAAGTCTCCCATGATTATTGTATGGTGGTCTATTAGACTCTTGTACTTGAGAAGAGTTTGCTTGATGAACGTAGCTGCACCATTGTTTGGGGCATATATATTTATGATTGTTATGTCTTGTTGGTGTATGGTTCCCTTGAGCAGTATGCAGTGTCCCTCTTTATCCTTTTTGATTAACTTTGGCTTGAAATCTATTTTGTTTGATATGAGTATGGACACTCCTGCTTGTTTCCGCAGTCCATATGAGTGGAATGATTTTTCCCAGCCTTTCACCTTCAGTCTATGTATATCTTTTCCTATCAAATGCGTCTCCTGTAGGCAACATATTGTTGGATCTTGTTTTGTGATCCATTCGACTAGCCTGTGTCTCTTAATTGGTGAGTTTAAGCCATTAACATTTAGGGTTATTATTGAGATTTGGTTTGTTCCTCCAGTCATATTTGTTTATTTATGTTACTAAACCTGATTAATTTTCCTCTTTGGTTACTTTCCCCCCTTTAGTGTCCTACCTCCCACTGATGGTTTTCAATGTTATTTTCAGTTTCCTCTTCCTGTAATGTTTTCCCAAGGATTTTTTGAAGAGATGGTTTTCTAGCTGCAAATTCTTTTAACTTTTGTTTATCGTGAAAGGTTTTAATTTCATCTTCCATCCTGAAGCTTAATTTCGCCGGATACACGATTCTTGGTTGGAGCCCATTTTCTTTCAGTGTTTGAAAAATGTTATTCCAGGATCTTCTAGCTTTCAGAGTCTGTGTTGAGAGATCAGCTGTTATCCTGATTGGTTTGCCCCTAAATTTAATCTGCTTTCTTTCTCTTGTAGCTTTTAAAATTCTCTCCTTATTCTGTATGTTGGGCATCTTCATTATAATGTGTCTAGGTGTGGATCTCTTATGATTTTGCACTTTTGGCGTCCTGTAGGCTTCTAGGATATGGGATTCTGTTTCATTCTTCAAGTCTGGGAAGTTTTCTCGTATTATTTCATTGAATAGATTGTTCATTCCTCTGGTTTGGAGCTCTGTGCCCTCCTGTATCCCAATGACTCTTAAGTTTGGTCTTTTAATGTTATCCCATATCTCTTGGATGTTCTGCTCATGGTTTCTTAGCAGTCTTGCTGAACTGTCTATGTTCTTCTCAAGTTGAAATACTTTGTCTTCATTGTCTGATGTTCTATCTTCTAAGTGATCTATTCTGCTGATAGTATTGTCAATTGAGGTTTTAAGTTGGTTTATTGCTTCCTGCATTTCTAGGATTTCTATTTGTTTGTTTTTTATTACTTCTAACTCCCTGTGAAATCGATCTTTTACTTCCTGGATTTGTTTCTGTAGTTCCTTGTCAATGTGATCTTTCATTGTCTGATTTTGCTGTCTCATGTCTTCCTTGAGACTCCAGATCATCTGAAGCATGTATATCCTGAACTCTTTATCTGACATTCCATCTGTTGCAGCTATTACCTCTTCTAGAGTTGAGTTGACCTGCATTGCTTGTGGTCCTTTCTTTCCTTGTCTTTTCATGTTGCTTGCGTTTCTTTCTGCTTCGTGAAACTGTTGTGTTTTTGAAATTTTTCCCCCTGTTTATTTATGTTGCTCTTGTATATTTGGGATATCTCTCTTGTAGGGTGGGTAGTGGCTGTGATCCTCCTCTAATCAGGGTGATCTATCCACTATGCTGGTTGGTCGTAGGTCTGCCTGCCCTGCGGGCACGGGTGGCTGCTCTACTCTGCCCCCACTCCAATTGCGGTGACATTCCTACCACATCCTCGGATCGTTGGTCCTGATCCGGACGTGGGCAGCAGCTCTTCTCCACCCCTACTCCAATTGATGTGACGTGTCTACCACGCTGGTCGGCCTCCAAGCCTGTTCCGCCGGTGGGTCTCAGATCTGCCCACCCTGCGGGCCTGGGCGGCAGTTCTGCTCAACCCCCACTCCCAGTGGGGGTACCTAACTGCCTCTCCAACGGGTCTCTGGGCTCCTTCTGGACGCTGGCGGCGGCTCTGTTCAACCCCCACTCCAACCAGTGTGACGTGACTGCCTCGATGCTACTCGTCCACCACACTGGCCGGCTGCCGAGCCTGTCCTGCCAGTGGGACGCAGGACTGCCTACCTTGCAGGGTCAGACGGCAGCTCTTCACGGCCTCCACTCCAAGTGGGTTGACTTGGCTACCGTGCCGTCGGGTCGCTGGTCCTGTTCCAGGCATGGGCGGCTACTCTCCTCGGCCCCAGCTGCAGTTGGGGTGTCGCGATACCACACCGGCGGGACCCTTAGCCTGCTCTGGGCACAGGAGGCAGCTCCACTCTGCCCCCCAGGCCCCCACAGCACCCAGCAGGACCCGGACCAAGAAGCAGTCCCTGTAGGATCCCCAACCCTGAGCCAGAGCCGCTTCGGGAGCCAGGAGCCGGTCTCTCCGATCCCCGCCACTTTCTGCTAGGAGCAGGCTCCTCAGGGCTACCGCCGCGGGTTCCCCAATCCCAGGCCAAAGCCGCCCCGGGAGCCCAAGCCTGGCCGCACCAGACTCTCCCTGCTCGGTGCCCAAGCCTGGCCGCACCAAACTCTCCCTGCTTGGTGCACGCTCCCCTGGGAGCAGAGTCTAAGACGCACTTCCCGCGGGCTCCCCAGCTCAGGGTCAAAACTGTTCCAGGAGACAGAGTCCCGCTGCCCCTCGTCGCAAGTTTCACTTGTGGCTGGCCTCAGCTCGCGGTCCCCGCAGGCTCCGCGGCCCTGGGTTCAAGCAGCCACGAACCCAGCCTCTCCGATCCCTGCCACACTCTGCTCGGAGCAGGCTCCACAGAGGTACCCCAGCCTCAGGCCCAGGCAGCCCCGGGAGCCGGAGCCTGGCAGCTCCAACCTCTCCCAGCTCAGTGTACGCTCAGACATGGGCAGGGTCAAAGACACAGTCGCCGCGGGTTTCCTAGCCCCGGGCCAAGAAGGATCTCCCGCCCTGGGCCAAAGCAACCCGGGGAACTAGAATCTGGCCGCTCAAAGCCCGGCGCCCGCCTTGCCAGGGGTGAGGTCTAAAGAGTATTCTCCTCAGAGTTTCCAATCCCGAGCCTGAGCGATCTGTCTGCGCGACGCAGGCAAATACCAGCCTGGAATCACCTGTTCTGTAGTTGAATGAGCTGAGATCAGTAGAAAACAGGGATGATTGCATCAGCTCTCCATGATGGCGGCTGCAGTCCTCCTCCGTGTTCCGACCGGTGTCGGGAATCGAACTGGACCGATTCTCTCCTCTATTTCAAAACTGGAATTCAGCACTCAGCGCGGCCAGTGTGCCACTGGCAGGAGCCTGCAGAATCCGCTTCGCTGTAATCCCTCTCTGGTACCTCGCGCCTAATTAACTCGGGCGCGTCCCAGACTCCATCCACGGGGCGGTCCGCTGACCAAGTATTGCTTCCCTCCGTGCGGAGAATTCGCCCGCGACCAAGCCCCTGCAGCCGAATCCCGCGCGCTGGAATTCTGACCTCTAGATTCTGGAGCACCTCTTTCACTGGGGATTCCCACCAAGGTAGCCTTCAGCCATTTCACCTCGTGTTTCTCCCGTACAGTGGCGCAGCGTACTGGTGTGCTGCACTCCCTTGGCCGCCATCTTCAGGATCCTCATGTACTTGTTGATTGATTGTATGTCCTCCTCTGTGAAGTGTCTGTTCAGGTCCTCGGCCCATTTGTTGATTGGGTTATTTGTTATCTTATTGTTTAATTTTTTGAGTTCTTTGTATACTCTGGATATTAGGGCTCTATCTGAAGTGTGAGGGGTAAAAATTTGTTCCCAGGATGTAGGCTCTCTATTCACCTCTCTTATTGTTTCTCTTGCTGAGAAAATACTTTTCAGTTTAAGTAAGTCCCATTTATTATTCTTGTTATTAACTCTTGGGCTATGGGCGTCCTATTAAGGAATTTGGAGCCCGACCCCACAGTATGTAGATCATAGCCAACTTTTTCTTCTATCAGACACAGTGTCTCTGATTTGATATCTAGCTCCTTGATCCATTTTGAGTTAACTTTTGTGCATGGCGAGAGAAAGGGATTCAGTTTCATTTTGTTGCATATGGATTTCCAATTTTCCCAGCACCATTTGTTGAAGATACTATCCTTCCTCCATTGCATGCTTTTAGCCCCTTTATCAAATATAAGAAAGTTGTAATTTTGTGGATTGGTTTCTGTGTCCTCTATTCTGTACCATTGGTCCACCGGCCTGTTTTGGTACCAGTACCATGCTGTTTTTGTTACTATTGCTCTGTAGTACAGTTTGAACTCTGGTATCGCTATACCTCCAGATTCACACTTCCTGCTTAGAATTGCTTTTGCTATTCTGGGTCTTTTGTTTTTCCATATGAATTTCATGATTGCTTTATCTATTTCTACAAGCAATGCCGTTGGGATTTTAATTGGCATCGCATTAAACCTGTAGAGAACTTTGGGTAGTATCGCCATTTTGATGATGTTAGTTCTGCCTATCCATGAACAGGGTACATTTTTCCATCTTCTAAGATCTTCTTCTATCTCTCTCTTTAGGGTTCTGTAGTTTTCATTGTATAAATCTTTCACCTCTTTTGTTAGGTTGATTCCCAAATATTTTATTTTCTTTGAGGATATTGTGAATGGAGTGGTTTTCCTCATTTCCATTTCAGAAGTTTTGTTGCTGATATACAGGAATGCCTTTGATTTATGCATGTTGATTTTATATCCTGCCACTTTGCTGAATTCATTTATTAACTCTAGCAGTTTCTTTGTAGACCCTTTTGGGTCTGTTAAATATATTATCATGTCATCCGCAAATAGCGATAATTTAAGTTCTTCTTTTCCTATTTTTATGCCTTTAATTTCTTTTTTCTGTCTAATTGCTCTGGCTAGTGTTTCAAGAACTAAATTGAATAGAAGTGGTGATAGAGGGCATCCCTGTCTTGTTCCAGATTTTAGGGGGAATGCCTTCAGTTTTTCTCCATTTAGGATGATGCTAGCCTGAGGTTTAGCATATATAGCTTTTACAATGTTGAGGTAAGTTCCTGTTATCCCTAGTTTTTCTAGAGTTTTGAACATAAAGGGATGCTGTACTTTGTCAAATGCTTTTTCTGCATCTATCGAGATGATCATATGGTTCTTGTCTTTAAGTCTATTGATGTGGTGAATAGTATTTATTGATTTCCGTATATTGAACTAGCCTTGCATCCCAGGGATGAATCCTACTTGATCATGGTGTACAATTTTTTTTGATATGCTTTTGTATTCGATTCGCCAGGATTTTATTGAGAATTTTTGCATCCAAGTTCATTAGAGATATTGGTCTGTAGTTTTCTTTCTTTGAAGTGTCTTTGTCTGGTTTTGGGATCAGGGTGATGTTGGCCTCATAGAATGAATTTGGAAGAGTTCCTTCTTTTTCTATTTCTTGAAATAGCTTGAAAAGTATTGGTATTAATTCTTCTTTGAAGGTTTTGTAAAACTCTGCTGTATACCCATCTGGTCCAGGGCTTTATTTGGTTGGTAGTCTTTTGATGGCTTCTTCAGTTTCTTCCTTTGTTATTGGTCTGTTTAAATTGTGTGTGTCTTCCTGACTCAATCTGGGCAGATCGTATGACTTAAGAAATTTATCAGTGTCTTCACTATCTTCTATTTTATTGGAATATAGTGTTTCAAAATACTTTCTAATTATCTTCTGTATTTCTGTTGTGTCTGTTGTGATATTGCCTTTTTCATCCCGTATGTTAGTAATTTGAGTTCTCTCTCTTCTTCTCTTCGTTAGCATGGCTAAGGGGCTGTCAATCTTATTTATTTTTTCAAAGAACCAACTTTTAGTTTTTTCAATGTTTTTTTTTGGTTTCAATTTTGTTGATTTCTGCTCTAATTTTAATTATTTCTTGTCTTCTACTACATTTGCTGTTGTTTTGCTCTTCCTTTTCTAAGTTTTTGAGGTGTAGTATGAGTTCATTTATTTGTTGTTTTTTCTTTTTTTGAGGAAAGAACTCCAAGAAATGAATTTCCCTCTTAAAACTGCTTTCATTGTGTCCCATAGATTCCGGTATGTTGTGTCTGTATTGTCATTTATCTCTATGAATTTTTTTATCTCCTCCTTTATGTCTTCTGTAACCCATTGATCATTCAGTAACATATCGTTCATTTTCCATCTGATGTAGGATTTTTCCTTCCTTCTTTTATCATTGATTTCCAGTTTCATTCCATTATGATCAGATATGTTGCATGGTATTATCTCCACGCCTTTATATTTACTAAGAGTTGCCCTATGGCATAATATATGGTCTATCTTCGAGTAGGATCCATGTGCTGCTGAGAAGAACGTGTATCCACTTGATGATGGTTGATATATTCTATATATGTCGGTTAAGTCTAGGTTATTGATTGTGCTATTGAGTTCAATAGTTTCTTTATTCAGCTTTTGTCTAGAGGATCTGTCTATTGGTGAGAGCGGTGTGTTGAAGTCACCCATAATTATTGTGTTGTAGTCTATTTGACTCTTGAACTTGAGGAGAGTTTGTTTTATGAACGTTGCAGCTCCATTGTTAGGTGCATACAAATTGATAATTGTTATGTCTTGTTGGTGGATGGTTCCTTTTAACAGTATATAGTGTCCTTCTTCATCCCTTTTGATTAACTTATGTTTGAATTTGATTTTATTCGATATGAGTATGGCCACTCCTGCTTGATTCCGAGGGCCATGTGAGTGATATAATTTTTCCCAACTTTTTACCTTCAGCCTGTGTATGTCTTTTCCTATCATATGAGTCTCCTGAAGGCAGCATATTGTTGGATTTGTTTTTTTGATCCAGGTTACTAGCCTATGTCTCTTGATTGGTGAGTTTAGACCATTAACATTTAAGGCTACAATTGAAATATGATTTGTACTTCCAGTCATGTTTATTTATTTATTTATTTTAGTTTGGCTAGTTTTTACTTTTTGGTTATTTTCCTCCCCCTTTACTGAGATACCTCCTGCTGCTAGTTTTGGGCACTATTTTTCAATTCCTCTTCTTGTAGTATTTTGCTCAAAATGCTTTGCAGTGCTGGTTTTCTTGCTGCAAATTCTTTTAGCTTTTGTTTATCATGAAAGATTTTAATTTCATTGTCAAATCTGAAGCTTAATTTTGCTGGATACAGTATTCTTGGTTGGAAACCATTATTTTTTAGCATTTGAAATACATTGTTCCAGGATCTTCTCGCTTTTAAAGTCTGTGATGAAAAATCAGTCATTGACCTAATTGGTTTACCCCTGAATGTAATCTGCCTCCTTTCTCTCGTAGCTTTTAATATTCTCTCCTTGTTCTGTGTGTTGGCTATCTTCATAATTATATGTCTTGGAGTTGGTCAATTACGGTTTTGAGTGTTTGGGGTCCTGTAGGCTTCCAGGATTTGGCAATCCATTCCATCTTTCATATCTGGGAAGTTTTCTAGGATTATTTCATTTAATAGGTTTTCCATTCCTTTGGTTGATTCTCTATGCCTTCTTCTATCCTGATGACTCTCAAATTTGGTTTTTTTATGACATCCCATAATTCTTGAATAGATTGCTAATGGGATTTAAGCATCTTTTCTGAGTTGACTATATTCTTTTCAAGTTGATAAACTTTGTCTTCATTATCTGATGTTCTGACTTCTACTTGATCTAGTCTATTTGTAATATTCTCGTTTGAGATCTTAATTTGATTTATAGTTTCCTGCATTTCTAGGATTACTGTTTGATTTTTTTTAAGATCTCTATCTCCTGGTAAAGCTCGTTCTTTGCCATTTGAATTTGTTTGTTTAATTCATTTTTAAAATATACTTTTATTGCTTGGACTTGCTGTCTCATGTCTTCTCTAATATTCCTTTCCATCTGAGTTAGGTATGCCTTGAGTTCTTTCCCTATCCCTGTTTCTGATGCTTCTAGGTCCTCCTGTAGAATTAAGTTGTCTTGCATTGTTTGTACTCCTTTTTTCCCTTGTTTTTTCATGATGTTCACGCTACTTTCCAGCTCTATTTGATTGCTGTGTTTCTGCTCTCTTCTATAAATTTGTTTTGGTTTTTTATATCTCTGTTGTCTCTCCTTAGTGTTGGTAGACTATGCTTGCTAAAGTGGATTCTGCTGGGAAGGAATTCCGATGGCCGAGCTCCAGTGACGTCACCTCTCTGCTATGGCGGGCCCCAGGCTCCTTACTGGGGTGTCTGAATGGAGGGGTGGGACTGGACTGTCTCTGGTTGGTTTCAGATCCTGGATGCCAGCGGCCGGGCGGTCTCCAGCCGCCCAGTCGCGCTGGCAGCTGGCGGGCGATTGGTCGCAGGTGGGCATGCGGTTTCCAGCTGCCCAGTCGCAGCGGCAATGGGCCGGCTGTCGCTGGTGGGCGGGCGATCTCTAGCCGCCTAGTCCTGTGGTTGGTCACCGGCGGGGGGCGGACTCCAGCTGCCCAGTTGCGTGGGTGGCGGGTGGTTTCACCGGCGGGCGTGCATTCTCCGGCCGCCCAATTGCAAGGCCTGGCCTGTAGTCCCCTGGTTTCTCCTGCTAGACCAGATTTGCCCTGAGTGATGCCTCTCGGCAGTTCAAACTGTACTCTGGGCCTGCCGTTTGTTGGGCTTGGAGGGTGGCTATTGAGAACCCCCCCCAGCACTCTATTGTTTTGATTTTTTCCGCTTGCCCCTCCCCCCATGTTGGCAATACAGATTTCGTTTTCCCCGCTGATGGGAGGGGGAGTTGAAGGTCGGGTGTCTCTAGTTTTCCCTGCGTCTTTATGCAGGCTTGCTCCGATAATCCCTCCCCCGGAGAGCCTAGGAGAGATTTTATGCAAATTCCCCGCTGTATGGGAGATGAGCTGAGTAACACGCACCTGTTTTATTGTTGCAGTTTGTCGGAGAGTGGCAGTGGTTACTTCAGCTCTCCAAGATGGTGGGCTGGTTTCCTTGGTGGAGTTTCCATTGTGGGGGATAGAACTGTCCCGTTTCCTTCCCTGTCTGAAATCCTGAACTCAGCCTGGGGCTCCGTGAGTGCTCAGGCGGCAGGATTCCACAGAATCTGCAGCAATCTCCCTGCTTGCTGGTCGCTTCTCGGTGGCTCCCCGCCATCTGTAGCTGCAGGGCAGGCTGCGCAGATCAGTCAGCCCGGGGCTCCGTCCTCCCCAGTCCTTTTTAATCTTAGGATCTCACTAAATTGCTGAGGCTGGCTGAAAACTTGCAAGGAGGCTAACTCAGCCTCCTGAGTTGCTGAGATTATAGGTGTGTACCACCCCCTAGAAGCTAAATATATGGGTTTTTGCTTTGCTTTGCTATTGTTTTTGCAATGCCAGGGATGGAACCCAGGACCTCGTGTATCCTAGGCAAGCTCTCTACACTTCACTACATACCCAACCCCAAATCAATGCTTTTATGGCCTATCATCCTGCAGTAAAATTGTCTCTTAATTATGTCATGTGTAATTTTTCCATCTAATCATCCCTTGCCATCTATGAGAAATAACATTCAAGAATATACAAGATGTAAAGTCATTGCTAACAAGGAGGGGTTTTAACAATTGTGTTTACACAAATCCCCTATGGTACCACTCATAGAATACAGTGAGTACTCAATTTCAGGTGGAAAAATGGAGCTCACTCTGAATACCCAGTTAAGTAGTGAACACTATGACAATACAATCATAAACACCCTTGTCCAATGTTTTCATGTCTTGCATATTTTGTATTAAGGTCACTGATGCTCACAATAGTTCCTATTTTAAACAAAACCAACATGCAAAGCTTAGTCAAGCATTTAAAATACAAATTAATTTGGAATCATTAATCCTTTTTAATAAACTACTGATTTTAAAACAGTGGTTTTCAAACACATGAAGTTTCAACAGTAATTTGTTTGAAACAAAACAACGTAGAAATGGCAATTCCAGCAGTGTGTGATGGCATATGACTGTAATCCCAGTTATTCAGGAGCTGAGGCAAAAGAATCACAACCTCAAGACCAATCTTGGAATCTCAGTGAGACCCTGTCTCAAAACAAAAAAGGGGGGGCCTGGGGTGTAGCTCAATGGTAAAGTACCCCTGGGTTCGTTCCCAGGACCAAAATAAACAAAAACTTGGCAATTCATAGGAAATTCCTCGCTCTATTTGTCTTTTCCAGTACCTGTATTACATATTAGTGATAAGTTATGAAACTACTATTGGTAATAATAAATAAATAATAGAAAAATTAATAACCCTAACTGGCTTTTCTGACTATTCTAGTATATCTCCTTTCCACATACTTAGGAAACCACCTCTTACTGTATGGATTACTCTAATAGGAACTAATCGTGTATCTATTTTAGGAATGTTCAACATCATGGCCAAGAAATGGTAAAATTAGGAGGTTGGATATAAAATCACAATGTAAATTCTTATAAATAGTAAGTCAAAACATAAGAAAATCACATTAAATTTTCACTTACTCTAGACCAAAGTAGACACAGACATATCAAGGAAACTCCCATGACTAATCTTATGTAGGAACTCCATCTCAAGTTAGCTAGTAAGCTACAAGCCAAGAAGATAAGGGCATAAAGATAGGGAATGTGATAACTAAAGGTCACAAATGAATAGTGTCACAACTACTATTCTGGTTTATTCTTTTAAAGCAGCAGCTCTCCTAAGAGAAAGACTATCTATAGAACACCACAGTCAAAGCAGTTTCATATTGGAAAGCACTGAGAAATCAAGAACAAATAAATGTTGAACATGTAAGTGTGCTTATAACAACCCACCTATAAAGTACTTTTCCTTGAGCCTTCTAGGTCACATTGTTCTTTATAACTATAGTTACTGGAGCCTTGTAAGCAGACCTTATTGTTACTCCGTTCCTGGAACTCTTTATATTATTTACAATGCTGGATTCAGGCCACTGACAGTAAATGAATTAAAAGAGACAAGGAAAAGGTGTTTTCCCTTGGAATATATCTTATGACTACACATTTCTATTTTGAAAAGCTATAGGTTAGGACAAACCTCTTTGATAAGGTTTCCAACTACGCCCATGTTCATGTCCTTTAGATTTGGTTCTCAGGAAAGAAGTATTGCTCCAAAAGGGACTGACTTCACTATCAATACCTAATATGTTTCAAATGCCATGACAAACAAAATGAATATTACTGTGCCTTCACTGTTTTGGGGTGGTACTGGGGGTTGATTTTAGGGGCACTTTACCTCTGAGCTATATCCCCAGCACTTTTTATATTTTATTTTATGAAAGGTTCTCACTAAGTTACCCAGGCTGACCTTGAACTTGAAATCATCTGCCTTAATTTCCTAAATTAATGGGATTATAGTCATGTGCCACCATACCCATCTCACTACATTTTTAATGGAGGCAATTATTCCTATAAGAAAACAATTTTTCTTTATATTTTAAGGTAAAATAAAAGGTATATATTACAATCCAACTGTATGTTTTCTTTTCTTTCTTTTCTTTCTTTTTTTTTTTGCAATGCAAAAGATAGAACCATCCGCCTTGCACATACCAGATAAGTGCTCTACACTACTGAACTATAGCCTCAGACTTGGGTCAAATGATTTAAGAAATATTAATTCATTAATAATCTGAAATGTAGGTAACATACTTAATTTCTCCATAGTCTCTTCATCAGTCAAATTTCCCTTCTTTTTCTGTTTTCCTGAAGTCCTGGAACCATTGTCAACCTTTGAATCACCAAGAGGTGCAGGAGCAGCATCAGTTACACACTGTGTGAAGATCTGCAGAGATATAGTTCATTACTGATGTTTTGAGAAAAATATTTTCAGATATTCTTACTGGAACACTATTATATGGTTTCTTAATTTTTGACCAAAACTAAGTTATCTCTCTTATTATTTTAAAGAACACAGTACTTTGAGATTAAACACACACACAAACTTGTGTTGAAAAAATGTGAAACATTTTTCTTTGCCATAGCATGAATGTATTTAAAAATGTTAACTAGCAGCAGGGTACAGTGGTTCATGCCTATAATTCCAGAGGCTTGAGAGGGTGATACAGAAGGATTCCAAGTTCAAAACTAGCCTCAACAACTTAGTGAGACCCCAAGCAAATTAGTGAGAATCTGTCTCAAAATAAAAAATAACACAAGGAACTGGGTTCAATCCGCAAAGAAAAAAAACCAGAACAACACAAAAATTATAACTAGCAAAATAGCATAACAGGGACTGGGGTATAGCTCACTGGTAGAATGCTTACTTAGGATGTGTGAGGTACTGGTTTCATCCTCAGCACCACTGAAAAAACTAAATAAAATAAAAGCATTGTGTCCATCTACAGCTAAAAATAGTTTTTAAAGGTAAAAATTTTTAAAAATAGTAAAAAAAGTAGCACACTTTAAAAACAAGGTTGTTAATAAAAAAGATAAAGAGCAAAAAGAATTGAAACCTTGATGTTGAGATAACTAATACTAATTTTCACAAAACATTTTACACAGATATAATGCCTAGCCTCCCTTTCACTTCAATGAGCTAATTATAACGAATGAAGAAAGCACAGCCATCTATCATGAGATCAGGATCCAAAGGCAGTCCTCAGAGCTCTGCCTGGGAACTGTATTATGTGCCACCACATCACAGTCCTCTGCAAGTCCCATTAGTAGTTGTCTCTTCCTGGCTCCATGTAAGGTTATTACTATTGAAAATCTCCCTTAGCTGGTGAGGAATATCATGCTCAACTGTTCTTTGAATGACATTGAGGCTTTGAGAGAGATGTAAATATTAAAAAAAATATAGAATCTGGGGAAGAGAAAAGATCCAAGTTTTAGATATAATATTTATGCACAATAGGAACCAGAAAACCTAGAGAAATATATGACTTTCCTGGAAAAGAGGGCAAAATATAGAAAGCAAAAAACCCAGTGAGTTAAATGTGACAACTTTTAAAGTAGCCATAAGATTTTTATTTTTCAAAAAAGCAGCAACCAGAAAGTTTGTGGTTTAGTCTTATTATCTCTTTGTCTATCCAGAGACACCTCAGTGTGTTCTGAAGCCCTGTGACGTGAACACTGCACCATGCAGTTCCATAATCCCCATACTTATGCTCCAATTGCTTCAGCTTCCTAGCCAGCCCAACATGAAGGGATCCCAATACCTGTGCAGCACACAGAAAACCCCTGTTTCAATGCACAACCACTACTCCTCACCTCCTGCAATGGTGCAGACTGGCCACTCCTTGGGGAGACAAGAGTTGGAGACTTGGATGCAGGGAGGCCTGTAGGATGTTGTGCTGGAAAGTACACCTCTGTTGGCTCCCATTCAGTCCCCAGCTCTATTTGTAGACCTACAGCTTGTGTCATGTATCTGCAGAACAACAGGTCAAAGGCAAGGAGTTACTACTCACATTGGCCAGTTCTCCCTGACCAGCCTCATACCTCAGCTTGGAAAGCACAAAGATCAAGGCTCTCATCCAGGAGCATCATCCAGGCTACTGTTCCCCTCTACCCCATTTCTTGTAGTAAGAACCTACAAAGGCAATGAAATTCCCAGAGGCTCCCAGAGTGCCCTGGACAAAACCCCAAAGGAAAGGATCAGTGAACATCAGGGTCCTAGAGCTGGAGTAAAGGACCAGGGAATGGGACCCAGCTTCACCCCATCCCACCAGCTCCAGGGATCACCACTTCAGCCCCTGGTTTACCAACTTACTTGGGTCCCAGTGGCATTCACATCATGTTGTAAGAGTTGGAGGCACAGCCTTTGTCAAAAGGGTTGTCATGCTGGAGGGATATGGGGATGGAAAGAGGAGCTCAGAATCAGCAGGAGTGGGCAAGACCATCTCCCAGTGACACTCCCTAAGGTGGTCAGTTCATGCAGGGCTCAACCCAGGCCTTTGGCAAGATTCCAAGGGCAGGGGAGCCCAAGAGTGACCCAAAGCCTCCTGCCTTCCCAGGCTTCTAGAAAGAATGACCTCCCTCGACCTACTCGTGAGCAGCTCTCTTCAGAACAGTGCTGACATTGCACCCACATCTCCTGCCTTCTCAGGGCTCCCTCATCACCTTTTACCTCCCTTTGCCACATCCTTGCTCTATGTCCATTGACCACACACCTCCTCCAGCCATGTCCTTCCAGATACCTTTTAAGACATTTCTAGTGCTGCTCTGCTCAACTGATGTGAAGATGGTGTCTCCATCCTGCTCCACTTTACTTTATCACCTCTTGATGTTTTTTCTAAAAATGTACCTTCATTGACTTTAACTATCTGGGAGGGCAGTGGCAGCAGAAATGCCCAATCATAGTCTCATAGTCACATATCAGATGGATCAGGAAAATCTGAGCTGAGGCCTCTAGTACTCAAAGCACTAAAGGACACACTCAAATGTCAAGTCCTCCAATGGACACTGACTGGCTTCTATTCTCCCTTATTCAATTTTCTCTTTCCTCTGACTTTATCCATCAGCTTCTCCCCCTCCTGCTTCAGACTAGGTTGAGTCTTACCCCAAACTCAAGAGATTTAGCTAGCAAATATTCTGGAACAATGGCAAGTGACCCAGCAGCACCTGTGTCCACCCCCAACTCTCCGTTGCCCATGCATGAAGACTTTGATATCAACACTATTCTACAAAAGAAGGAAAGAGGATTTCAATAAGAACATCTCTGGAACACATCCAAAAACCAACATGAACCATTGTGCTCTATGAGGTTCTGTCTCCTTTAAGGTGTTCACAGCAATAAAGAAATTAGTATCCTTCCAGGTGCAGTGGTGCATGCCTAAAATCACAGTAACCTGGGTGGCTGAGGCTGGAAGATCACAAGTTCAAGGCCAGCCTCAACAACTTGGCAAGGCCCACAGTAACTTAGTGAGATCCTATCTCAAAACAAAATATATCAAGGATTGGGGTTCATATGGTATAGAAAATGCTGAAAGGAATGATAATTAATAAACTTTTAAGAACTGAGCACTAAATTTGAATACCTCCCCCCAAACACATGGAATACAATCAGACACCAATAGAATCTAACAACTCTGAAGCACCTAGAGCAGCCTCTCACACTGACTTGACTACTGGGGCTCCTGCTCACATTCTGTGTCTCAATAAACAGACCAAAATCAAATGGTATCTTCTTGTCCATTTTTTGCCAAACTTCTTGCTGCCTAACCTTCTTCCCTTAACTTGGGGACTCAGACATCAGAATTATCTCTGTCCCTTTATCTCCTTTCTTCTATCTCAAATGTTGATTCTTTTGTTTGTTGGTTCACTCACTTATTAAAATATTTTTTTGTATGCTAGGGATTGAAGAACCCAGGGCCTTGCACATGCTAAGCACATGATCTACCACTCAGATACACCCCAGCCAGTAATATTTCATGGCATCAAAAATACCTCAGTCAAACCAGGTATTGTGGTATATGCCTGTAATCCCAGTGACTCAGGACACTGGGGCAGGAGGATAAAAAGTTAGAGAGGAGCCTCAGCAACTTAGTGAGACCCTGTTTCAAAATAAAAAATGGAAGGTATTGAGGATGTAGCTTAGTGGTAAAGTGTCCCTGGGTGAAATACTAAGTAACAAAAAATAAATAAAAATAAACTCTAGTCACTGCACTGGGTTTTGAAAACACACTACAAACAGCATGGCCAGGCTACTCTCAGGGTGGTGAGGGCAACTGCAACATGGGCACTATGGGGAGTGGCTAGGGTAGTGCAGGGAGAAGGTATCAAGGGACCCATGTAAGCAACCTAGCTCACAGCACCCAGGTACATGCAAGGAGAAGCCCAGAGCGCTAAGCACCAAGACATGCAAAGAAGGCTTTTTCAGCTCCTTCTGGTTTCAAGGGCTGTGTCCAGTCCCGAAAGAGTAGTCTTAAGAATGTCTGCTGGCTCTACCCCTTGATGAGAGCATCATCATGACAGCAAGTGCAGGGTCTTGACTGATGTGGGCCAGGAAGTGAAGAGTGGAGCTAGTGAGCACTGTCAACTTTCAGGGAATAAGGCACAGAGGGTACAACAAGTAGAGTGGAGACCTAGGATGTTAAGGCTGGGGGTTACTTGGGTTTTAAGATGAGACACAAATGTGTAGCTGACCACAAGAAGGAATGGTAGTAATACTAACAGCAGCAGGTAGGGCACTTTCTGGTACCAGGCACTGTTCCATGTGTCTTGTGTGAATTGACCCATATTTCCCTGTTTTAGAGATAGGAAAACTGAGTGACAAGGAGTAAGTAGCAGAGCCAAGGTCTCTCTGCTGGTCAGTTATAGAGCTGTGATTTGGACAGATGTGCTCTTCCCCTAGAGTCCTTGCCACCAAGCACCAAGCACCAAGCAAGTGTCTCTAGGAGGACCTCCGGTCAGGGAATGGAGTAGGGAATGACTGGAAGTTGGAGCATGAAATCAGTGCCTATTTCAGGTGCTACAAATAATGGAAAGGAGCCCTGTCTGGTGAATCCCAGAGTGCAGGCCACATTTAGGTCCCTTGAGACTGGGCAATCTGGATATGGAGGGCCTCATTCTGAGCAGAGCAGAGGAGGAAGGGCAATGGCCTATGACCTTATCTGGAGCTAGAAGAACCACAGGATGGGGGAAGGGAAAATGCTGCCAGGCAAACTCAATGATGAACTGAAGCTGGAGAGAGGAGGAGGAGGGCAGGCCATAGGGCTGAGGAGTAAGGGCTAAGCAGAGGAGTCACAAGTGGGAGGGGAACCAGATATGGCTGTGGTGAAAGGGTGACTAAGGAGGGAAATTGCTGATCCCACAGGCTCCTCTGACTTCTCAGCTGTCTCTGGGTCTGCAGCTTTCCCCTCCCCCATTGGTGCTGCCCATCAGTCTTCCTGAAGGACATTTAGAAGGATTCCCAAGGCAGTCATGCCCACCCTTCCATTCCTGTTCAACCCCCAAATGAAAAAGCAATAAAGAACCACAGATTGGAAAGAAAGTAATGAAACTGATCCTTGTAGATGACATGTTTTTCCATGTAGAGTGAGAAACAACAAATAATGCTGGGGGAGAAACTCAGTGGTGGAGCACCCCTGACACAACACCCACCACTGGAAAAACAACATCACTAAGAACTCCTGCTCTTTGGAAGATGCTATGAAGAAAATGAAATAACAAGCCATGAATTGCAAGGAAAGATTTGCAAAAATATGGATCCTAATCTAATATAGATAACCCCTGAAACTCAATAGGAAAACAACCCATTTATTTTTAAGTGGGCAAAATATTGGAGCAACACTTTACCAAAGACATATGGGTGGCTGATAAGACATGATAATATGCTCATAATCATTACTCACTAGGAAAACTCAGGCTGGAACCCTAATGAGATACCAATACTCATTTATTGGACAGGCTACAATTTGAAAATAAAAGAAAATAGTGACAAATGACAGGGTTAAATGTTCGTAAGGATATTTAGCAACTGGAATTCTCATGCATTGCTGGTAGAAAGAAGAAATGTTAGGGGCAATTCCTATAAAGTTCCACTTATGTTTACTTTGTAACTCACAATACCCACCCCTAAAACTTTACCTAACAGAAATGAAAACTTGTGTTCACATGCCGGTACACCAAAGTTTGAGCAGCTTTCTTTATAACTACCCCAAACTAGCTGGGCCCAGCTATCCAAAACTGTACACCCAGGGGTCTTGGGAAGTTGAGACAGGAGGACTAAAGCTAGCATCTGTAACTTAGCAAGGCCCTAAGCAACTTAGAGATCCTGTCTCAAAATTTAAAAAAAAATTCAAAAAGAAAAAATAGAGGGGGCTGGGAATACTGCTCAGTGATTAAGTACCCTTGGGTACAATTCCTGGTAGAAAAAATAAACAAACAAAAACTACTGCCCAAAACTAGATACAATGTAAAAACTCCTTCAAATGGTGAATGTATAACAATATGTAGGGCATCCATACAGTACTACTCAGAAATAAAAGAAAACAGACTACTGATATGAGCAACATAGATGACTCTCAAATGTGTTGTGCGAAATGAATGAAGCCAGACTAAAAAGCACACAACTGCACAGATACATGAGTCTGGGAAGCAAAATCCCACAAGGATGTAGAGAGATAAACTGACAAGAGATGAAAGGATTTTCTGGAGTAATGAAACTGGTCTAACCTTGATCATGGTTGAGAGTACTCAATGGTATGTGCCAAAGTCTGGCTGGGCACAAATAACCGGGAGGTCATGAGCCACTTGTAGATTCAAGCAGGAACGAACTTTATTTTAGAACCCACGCGAACTCAACAGGAACTCCAATGGGAACTCCGCGAGAACTCAATGGGAACTCAACGGGAACTCCGCGAGAACTCAAAAGTAGCGGGCACCCGAGGTAACAGGAGCCGTCTTATTGCCGGACATCATCATCTTAATGGCTCGCTGGTGCTACCCCTCAACCACCCCTTCTGGCAAAATGCCAGGCACCATCTTGATTTGGTTGTGGCTCTCAACATCTCCCCCCTTTTGTTTAATTAAACAACAAGTATGTGGCTTACGGACCGTGCCTGTCTTAGGTTGTCCAATATTACATATGGTCCTTACCCGTCATCGGATGAGCTGACCTCAAGGCGTCAGCCTCCAGTCTTAGGTTGGTACCATTGCAATTGGATCTTACCCGTCATTGACTACCAGCCCAGCATTATTTAGCCATACTTGTGGATAGTGGTTTTTACACAAACACCATAAACAACCTGCTATAAGCAGAAAGGGGAGGATACAAAATGCCACGACACCAAGCCAATTGATGGCCCCTTTTGGAAAAATTGTACCACCGATGACATCATCAGCAAAGATACCCTGGCACTACCACAATTCACTGCACCAACAGATAGTTCACAATGCGTACAAGTGATACATAGTCCAGGCAAGTTCTGCAAGCAGTTCAAAGCAGGGGAATCCATTAATATGTCCATTTCTTCCTTGATTGAGCATCACTTGTTGAGTTACATTATTCATTGATGCATCAGTTTATACAGTTTGTTGTGATAGCTATCGCAGAAGCTGTAGTTTGGTTTTCAGTTATCCTCTATCTTTGTCTTCATGGGCAATGGGATAAAGATAGGAATTCTGGTAATGATGGCTAAGAAAAAATTATGTAACATTCCAGCAGGCACTAAAAAAAACAAACAATTTTCTAAACAATTTAGTATCTTGAATAGAATTAGATATAATGAAAAGGAAAGGTGAAAGTAAACAAACAGATCTGTTAACCACATTTTAAAACAATCCTCAACAGCTGTTTACCTAATTTAAATTAAACCATTTAAATCACGTGAATAAATAAAAAAATATTTGGATCCATTTTTTCATGAGCGCTCCTCATATATGATATATGGACATACGCACATACAGACATACAACACATAACACAAGTGTGCACACATAACACAATACATATAACACATAATTGTAAAGGCCTTGTAACTTTTCACAGGTGAAATCCCCATTGCAATGCTCAAAAACTCCACAGTCAAAAAATAGAACTGATCAGAAAAACATTAACTTAGGTCTATATGAGCTCAAAAAACAAAATAGAACTTCATGATGTGGGAGAGGGCAATAATAATGTAGATATTGAAAAAAGCATCCTGGTTACCACCTGGGTTTGACTCTTCTTTTGATATCCCATCCTTATTCCTGTAACTTGCATATGGGTCTGAAGGTATTCCCACAAGCAAGTCCCAAGGTTTTTTACATTTGAAATAGGCCTTATGGTGTTCATTATTCATTAGCCTCCAGGTGTGGGAGAACCACTGTCGCATATGTAAGGATAGCCAAACTGGAGTTCTGGATATCAGCTGTTATGGATTTGAGCCAAATAATCTTCTTTTTGGTCTGTAGAAATCACTTTAGTTAGTCTCTCTGGAATCCAAATTGGCTGCTGTTCTCCCTGTGGAAACACACAAACAGACCCCCGACTCACTGGGTCAGGACCTTTCCATTGTCCTGTTATAATATCCTTCCAAAGTACCTTGGGCTTATGTACATTTTTTGGACACATGTGCCTTTCTGCAGAACTAAGCCCTGATGAATCCAAATTTAAAAAGTTTAGAGTAAAAAGGGTTATTTTAAGTTTATATTTGGGGGATATATACCCCTTTCCAATTCCCTCTTTTTGCTTTAATAAGTACATTTTAATAGTTTGATGAGCTCTTTCAAGTATGCCTTGTCCTTGTGGATTGTATGGGATTCCTGTTATATGAATAATGCCAAATGATGAGCAAAATTGCTTAAAAGAGGTAGAAGTATAGCCAGGGCCATCATCTGTTTTTAACTGTTTTGGAACGCCCACAGTGGCAAAATTTTGTAAGCAATGAGCTATAATATCTTTAGTTTTTTCTCTGGCATGAAGGGAGCCCATCAAAAATCCGGAAGAAGTATCAACTGTAACATGCAAATATTTTAATTTTCCAAATTGTGGCAAGTGTGTGACGTCCATCTGCCAAGTATGGTTAGGTATCAATCCTGTAGGATTGATTCCAAGATTGACTTGTGGTAAAAAGGTCACACAATTTTGACATTGTTTTATTATTTGTCTAGCTTGTTCCTTAGTTATTTTAAAATGCTTTTTAAAAGTATTTGCACATGGAAGGATTTATTAAAATTTGTAGCTTCTTCTAGCATAGAAAAAATATGTATGTCATGTGTAGTTTTATCTGCTAAATCATTGCCCAAACTAAGGGCTCCAGGCAATCCTATATGTGCCCTGATATGTCCTATAAAGAATGGATCTTTTCTGTCCCAGATTAGACTTTGTATAGTGGAAAACAAAGAGAAAACAGTAGAGGAAGGGGAAATCCTACCAGCATATTCAAGGGATACTATAACATTAACTATATACTATCGGAAAATAAATTAAATACAGAATCTTTAAACATCACAAAAGCTTGTAATACTGCATTAAGCTCTACCTTTTGAGCTGATTGTTTGGGTATTAAAAATGTAAAAGTTTGACCAGGGGTAACTACTGCTGCTGTACCATTATTTGACCCATCAGTGAATATATTTGGAGCATTCATGATAGGTGTTTTTCTTGTCATTTTTGGAAAAATTACAGGATGCAATGACCAAAAAGACAACAAAGGATTAGACGGTAAGCGGTTATCAAATGAAACATTAGATTTGCACATGGTTATTGCCCAAGTATTTAACTCATTAGCTAACTCATCAATTTGATCCATAGTATATGGAGTAATAATTTTATTGGGAGAAATTCCAAATACTCCCTTTGCTGCTTTTATTCCTTTGAGTATTAACTGTCCTACAGCCTCAGGATACCTAGTAAGAATAGTGTTAGGAAAATAAGATAAATGTATCCATAATAATGAACCTTCTTGCCAAAATACTCCTGTAGGAATATTTTTTGTTGGTAGTACAATAAATAATAAAGGCAAACTTATATCAATTCTATCCAAATGCATATTTTCCATATATGTTTCAATGATTTTTAATGTCTTTCTTGCTTCAGGCGTTAACATGTGGGGTGAATTTGGATCTGATGGACCTTTTAGGATATCAAATAAAGGTCCCAACTCTCCTGTTGGTATGCCTAAATAAGGCCTTATCCAATTTATGTCTCCTAATAACTTTTGAAAGTCGTTAAGTGATTTGAGTTGATCTACTCGTATTTGAATTTTTGGTAGACGGACCATGGTCGAGGATAATAGAACTCCTAAATAATTAATTGGAAAATTTAATTGTACTTTATCTATTGCTATCTCTAGATTATAATTTTTTAATAAGATTGTAAGTGTGGCATAACATTCTAGCAATGTGTTTTTATCTTTGTGTGCTAATAATACATCATCCATATAGTGAAATATTTGTAGCACAGGATTTTGATTTCTAAGTGGCTGGATTGCTTTGTTAACATAAATTTGACACATAGTTGGGCTGTTAGCCATCCCTTGAGGGAGTACTTTCCATTCATATCTCTGATCAGGACCTTCATGATTCAACGCAGGGATAGTAAATGCAAAACGTGGACTATCCTCAGGATGAATTGGAATTGAAAAAACAACAATCTTTAATATCTATAACTAAAACATACCAGGTTTTTGGCAAAGCAGACAATTGAGGAATCCCCAATTGAGCAGGTCCCATAATAACCACCTCATTATTAATAGCTCTTAAATCTTGCAATAATCTCCATTTACCAGATTTCTTTTTTATGACAAAAATGGGAGTATTATAGGGAGATACAGAAGGTTGTATATGTCCCTCCGCTAATTGTTGTTTGACCAGGTCATGGGCTGCTTGTATTTTTCTTTAGTCAGGGGCCACTGAGGAACCCATACTGGTCTTTCTGATTTCCAAGTAATTTTTACTGTCTCAGTGACCCCTCCTGAAAACCCAATCCATGTCTATCTATTTCTTGATCTATTTGTATTGGTGCCACTATACTTTGTCCTTTTTCTCCTAATCCTTTTCCTTTCCTAAAACCTTGTCTAGCCATAATAGTGGGCACATTTGAATTTATGTTATTTGTTAATGTTAGTCCTAATTGATCTAGGACATCTCATCCCCATAAATTTATAGGAAGATGATCCAATACATATGGCTGTATAGTTCCTTCACATCCTTCAGGATCCTTCCAATCTAATACCATCGCACTTCTATGGGGATTAGTTGCCACTCCTAGGCCTTGAAGTGTTTGAGTGGCTTGTTGTAATGGCCAATGTTTTGGCCATTCTGGATGAGAGATAATGCTAAGGTCTGCACCTGTATCCAGTAGCCCATTAAATTCATGTCCTTGAATATTTAGTTTTAGCATGGGGCGAGAATCTAAATTTAAAGAAAGCATAGCCCAATCTACACCTGTGGAGCCTAATCCCCTGGAACCTCTTCCTACAGTATGGCTGGAAAATTTATCATGTAGGCTAGGTATTATTAATAATTGTGCGATTCTGTCTCCTGGTGAAATTACTGATATAGCTCTTGGAGAACTGGCTATAATTTTTATTTCACCTTCATAATTGGGATCAATTACCCCAGGACTTATGATAAGTCCTTTTAGAGTAGAAGAACTGCGTCCTAATAATAAGCCTACTGTTCCTTTAGAAAGAGGCCCCTTTACCCCTGTAGGAATAACCTGGACTCCCATCTCTGGAGTTAGTACTGCTCTGGCGGAGGTGCAGATGTCCAACCCTGCGCTCCCTCTGGTTTGTCTAATGAGGGATCTAATGGATAATGTGTCCTGGGAAATACCCTGATGGTGTTGCCCAATGCCCCATATATTTGTGGTCGTGGGCCCCAGAGCATTGGGCCCCCCTGTCTGTTTTTTGGCAATGGAGCCCAATGTTTTTCTCCCTGATATCATGGGTAAACACCTGGTCCTTGTCCATTTTTTGATAACGGAGTGCCCTCTATAGTGGTTTGAGAACGGCATTCATTAGCCCAATGTCTCCCTCTATGGCATCATGGGCAAATACCCGGTATTCTACCCCTTTGATCATATCCAGTTTTGTTAAACCCTCCTCTTATGGAGCAACTCCTTCTAAAATGTCCTGTTTGTCCCCAATTGTAGCAAGTTTTTGGCCTGGCACCTAAAGCCTGTTTTACTGCAGCTGCCAAGGCTTGTCCCTGTTCATTAATGTCTCTACATAATTTAATATATGTATTTAAATCTCCATGTTTCCATGGTTTAATGGCCTCCCTGCACCGTCTATTTGCTTGTTCATAGGCTAGTTGTTTTATTAATGCATCACTTGTTCTACATCCCCAAAGATTCTGGTAGTTGTTTGTATAAACCTATCTACAAATTCAGCGTAAGGTTCATTATAATGCTCCTTGTATTACCTTAGATAATTGACCTTGTAAATCTCCATGCCCCTGTAAAGTTTTCCATGCCCTAACTGCAGCTGAAGCGATTTGTGAGTATATGGCAGGATCATATCTAATTTGTTGCAGCTGACCCTCATAAGGTCTCTCTCCTAACAACATATCTAGATTTCTCTGAGGATAACCAGCTGCTGCATTTCGCCTAGCTGTCTCCGTGCAAAATTCCTGATTGGAAACCTTCCGTAACAGATATTGTCCTCCATTTAGCACAGCTTTGCACATACTAGCCCAATCTGCTGGCATCATGTTCAAGTTGGCAAAGGATTCGACCATACTTACAGTGAAGGGTGCTTGAGGACCATAGGTTGTTACAGCCTCTTTCAGCTGCTTCACTGTTTTGAAATCTAAAAGCATGGTGAATTCGCTGCCCTCCTGCCTCCTCAAATACAAGGCATGCTAACCTTTGAGGTCCTGTCTCAGGATCCCATCTATCAACTAGAGGGGTCGAGGGCCACTCAGCATATGTTGTCTCTGTATACATAGGTGGGGCTGTTGGTTGAATACTTACACCTCTGGTGATAGAAAGGTGTTAGTAGCGACTTCCCATTGTAACTTGTCCCCTGATAGTCTTTCCTTCTCTAAACGTTCTTCCTGTCTGACTAACTCGAGAGACTTCCTCTTTTACTTGATCTAAAATGTCTTCTCCTTGACTAAGCAAACAAGATTGTACCACGTTCATAATGGTAATGTGCCAGCTGGCAGAGTTCCTGGGCTTTCCTTTTCTATCTTTTAAAAATCTTCACCATGATGGTTCCATTGTGATATATTTAACAACCCCTCTTTAATGAACCATGGGCTACACCTTTGTATCGTCTTAACGTATGCCCTAACTGTTCTTGATTTTACTGAGATTCCTCCTTCCTCTAGCAATTTACTTAACACCCTTCTGGTTTGGTTTTTACTAATTTTTAATTCTATATTTCTGCTATAAAGATAACGCAACCCAACATGATAACATAAAACAAAACCGAAACAAAAATGGAACAAAAATTCGTTGTATCAATTTTTCTATTTTCTTGACATGTATATCTGTGGTCTATCTCTATCTCTTCCTCAGGGGTGAACAACTTCAATCCTTGGGCCAACCACTTTCCCCAGTTTGCCTGAGAAAGTTTTAGGGACAGGCAGCTTGAAACAAAACAAAACAAATCAAAACAAGAACACATTGTTTTTTGAAATGGTCACCCATTCTCTTGCCCTGCCCTCAGAGGCGAGCAGTTTCACTTACCCCCAAGCTTAAGGCGTTCCCCATATGGGACACCGAATGCCACAGTCTGGCTGGGCACAAATAACCAGGAGGTCACGAGCCACTTGTAGATTCAAGCAGGAACGAATTTTATTTTAGAACCCATGCGAACTCAACAGGAACTCAATGGGAGCTCCTCGAGAACTCAAAAGTAGCGGGCATTTGAGGTAACAGGAGCTGCCTTATTGCCAGATATCATCATCTTAATGGCTCACTGGCGCTACCCCTCAACCACCCCTTCTGGCAAAATGCCAGGCACCATCTTGACTTGGTTGTGGCTCTCAACAGGCATGCATTTGTCAAAATCCCTAACTATAGACAAAAAGGATACATTTTATGGTTTGTAAATTGCCGCAGTCAGCTGGGCACAATTCAGGAGCCACTTGTCAAAAGAAACAAACTTTATTTTTAGAACCACACACGCAAAACAAAACAGCTCCTCAGGAAAAACCTTCAGCTCCGTGGTCTGAAAGGGCAGGGGAACAGCCCAATGAGCATCACCGCAGAGGAGTCAATCAGTTGGCAGCTAGAAGTTGCTGGGGCCGCTGTGAGCCAATCATCAGCTGGCAGCTGGAATTTGCTGGCAGCTGGAAGTTTGCTGGGGCCCCTTCGGCTGTGGCTCTCAACAGTAAATTATTCCTCATTAATGACATTTTCAGAAAATTTTACCATGGCTACTAGATGTTTGCACTTCATCAAAACTAAATTCCAGAGTTGAGTTTCTGGGCCTTTGTAATCTTGACCACATGGAGTTAACCTCATTGCTCATGCCACCTTGTGCTTGAGTTAGATCCCTTTCTCCATCGTTGTTTTAACACTCTGTGTTTCCATGCCTTTGTGCCCAGGTGTGCCTCTCACAGGCAATGCAATCCAGCCTTCTGCCAATCCAAAATCACACTTAGGTCACACAGAGTGGCATGCCTATTGTACAGCACATGCCTTGCCAAACTCCCACTTTCTTCCTGTCTGCTACACCACTCACAACCAACCCCATCTCTTTGAGTGTTCCTGGGTGTTATTATGATTGCAGGCTGCTTATCAGCATGAGGGCAAGATGTACTTACTCACCTCTATACCCATCCCCCAAATAACACACAGCCTAGCTCACAGTAGGCTTTCAATGCAATGAGCCTAGGAGGGAGCATGACCACCTAGCTCCATGGGGAGGAGAGATCTGAGCTCCTTCTTAAGAGGTGGGTCAGAAAGGACTCAGGGGCACCATCAGAACCAAGGGCAGTGGAGAAAGCACAGATAGTGCCTAGTGGCAGAGGTGTAAGGTGTTGCACCCCAGCTGGGTATTAGGGCAAACACACTTAGTTCCCCCTTACCTGGGTCTCATAGGGGCACCTTGCAGTACTCACTGCCATGGCCTTAATGAGCAGGATGAGTGGCAGCAGGAGGACAGTGGCAGGTACAGCCACTGTGATGCTGTGCACAGGCTAAGAAGCGAAGCCAGGGGACAGTTCCTCCCTGGCCCCACCTTTCCATCCACTCCTCCTCTTCCTGTTCATGCCCCACCTACCCTCATCCATAGGCTCTTCCTTCCTGGACTGGACCATTAGTCCAGTACATCCAAGCCCAGCCTCACCCCCCCTAAACTGTGGCCCCTCCTGTCCCTGTTCAACCTACATTCCCCCACTCCATGCTCCGCCCCCATGGATTCTCAATTCCACAGGCCATATCCTGCCCTGCCCCCACTGGCCTTCAACGGGTCCATCAACAGTCATCCCGACTTCTCCCTCTAGCCCCGCCCAGTCAGCTCCGCCTTCAGTTACCCAGTCCCTTGGCTTACCACCCCTCCCCTCCCCTCCACCAGAGCTGGTCCCAATGTGGGCCCTTGGAACTGTGTGGATACATCATGGCTCTGTCCATGAAGGGCATGTGCCTCCTGCACACTAGGAAAATCACACAGCTAGCCAGCATAGCACCCAGGTAGAGGCCCAATGAGAGGAGGAGCAGCATGTAGAGCCTGATGTTATGGTGCCCCTCACAGTTGTTCTGCAGTGGTGGTCGAATTCCTAGGGGAGAGGAAGCAGCACTGAGGGTCTATCTGGTCTGGCCTCCAGCACCCCCAAATCCTGAGGCCTCCCACAACCCAGCCCTCTAAGCCGCCTGCTCTTGGGCCTACACTTGAGCTCCATTCTCCAGGGAGTGAAAAGGTTAAGAATGTAAGAATTAAGTTCTGTTTTCCTGGAACCTGAAACTCATGTAGAAGTTGAAAACAACTCCCGGAAATGCCCACTAAATGTATGTTGAAATCTCCCCTGATCATCTGGTTGTTCTACGAAAACAACCCCTCCCAGAAACCGTGCAATGATTGGCTATGCTGTATGTGAAGTCCCTGCCCTCTCCAAGGAAAGTATATAAGCTCTGCTTAAGCTGTTCCCGGGGCTCTCTGCTCTATTCAAGTGAGCTCTGAGCCCCAGCATGCTGGACCCCCAATAAACCCTTTGCTGTTGCATGAGACAGTCTCTTGGTGGTCTCTTCCTCCGACGCTCGCCCGAACTTTATAGGAGAAAGCGGAATTTCCATGGCTCACCAGGTCATCTGTCATGACTGAGGTCTTTAGAGACAAAACCTGCCCGGTGTCACTTGGAACAAGATGTAGAATAAATCTGGGCCTCTATTTTCTCAGATACTGGATAAGGATGAAAGAAGCAGCCTTTCTCAGCCAGCCTTGTACACTTGTAAACCTGTGGCAAGGTGTGAACACGAGAGAAAAGCACTCAGAACCCAGGAAACCCTCCAACTGGGCACCCAGAGGTGGACAGGCAAAGATCCCCAGAACAGAGCAGCAGCCGGCCTAAAGGTCTGGGTATTTAGTATCAGTAAGGCAGGGGATGGGACAGTCACTGCCTTTCTTCCCTCTGACTCCACCCGGTCAGCACCAATGGGATGACCTTTGCATGTCAGCACCTGTGCAAGCAAGGCCAGCTTCTCAGGACAGGTGCACACACAGAGCTTATGAAATATGTAAGTGACCAACAGTGTGTAAGAGCTACTTTTAGCAGGGTGGGAAGATGGTCTCATACCGACCCATGGCTCCTTTATGATGGGTGGTTCCTGCTCCTGGCCAGGTGCCTGAGGATGGTTTGGTTGAGTCGACAGGGAGGAGGAGTACTCACTTCCACACAGATGTTGCAGGTTTCACAGTGGTAGGTTCAGGGCAGGCATTGAAGATGACACTTGGCACACCATGGCATTGGGAAATGTTTGTTATTCACATGTGCCACATAGGGTGCCTCTGGGTTCTGCTTGATAGAGCCTGGCATGGGAAGAGGTTTGGGCAATGGCATGAGGCCCTTCAAGCACTTTGCTGCTTGGGGCAGCCTCATAGTATCACTAGACAACAAGAGTGTGGGGAGGAGGTGGGCAGGGGAATCCCGGTCCCTGTTGAGCAAGCTGACCCACTCACATGAGCTGGCAGTCAGAGAGAAGGGGCTGTTCAGCCAGAAGAGCTCGCTATGGAACTCCATCCTTTGGAATAGTGATCAGTGCTTGGAGACATGTGTGAAATAGGAAGGAGGAATAATCAATTGCATAGTTTGTAAGAGCCTTCTGGCCTCTCTTGCAAGCCTGCTCGGTCTTTGCTTCTAAAGCAACTGGAAAACCTCCAAGATTCTGTTTTATCACACATCAGTGGCTTGGGAAATAAATTGCCAGTGCCTAATTAAGGATGACATTGAGAGAAGCAATCCTGAGGCCCTAGGTGGGGTGAGCACTTTAGAAATCACCCCTATAAGCCTCAGTCCTTGGGCTGCCACCTCCTTCTCCAGGTTCTGAGGCCTTACCTCTGTGCAAGATGCCTGGGTCCAATATTTCATGAAAATGAGGCTGTAGAAAGTGAGGAGACAGAGGAGCCCCATGGCCACTGGAAAGGCCCACTCTCCACTCTGGGCCAGGGCTCGGCAGCTGAAAAACAGAGCCAGAGTCAGTTCTAGTCTGGGGCAACCCAGAGTGCCCCATGAGGCCTGGCCCACCTGAGATAGGACTCACACACCTTAAGGACAGTTTTAATATCTAGGCTAGAAACACGCCACAGACACCATCAAATGTCACTAGCATGACCCACAGTTTCCTAAATGCATCAGGCACTCTAGATCTGTATGCTTCTTACTATATATCCTTCTACCCCTTCCTGATCCTCTCCCTCCACTTCCCTGCCTCTTCACTATCACTATTTTCCCTTCTAGCTCTTTGTAAACAACCTAGCAGCTTTCATGGGATACTCATGGGATGGAGAAAAAAAGGACACTCAAAGTGACCAGTGCTGCCACATTAAGAGATGCCCAAAGGCTTGGCAAAAGCCAGACAGATTTGGCTGGAGTTTTGGGTGAAGGTGAGAAAATATCTGAGACCATCTTGGCTCATTGCCTGCTCTCAAAAAAATGAGAGCCACCAGATGGCTCTTCTGGTTTTTACCCAGAGTGCCATGACGACAAGTGTGACATAAGAGAGGTTCTGGAATGGGGGCTCTGGCTGTTTCCTGTGGCTTCTATGAGTAAAGATCCTCTTCCCCCACACACATGGTGGTGTTGGGAGTAAATCTGCTCTTATCTACCCAGATAATTTTTGTGTTAAGATTTATTATTGAGAGAAACTAGTCTTAAGGATTTTTATTATGTCGAACTCTGTTTAAAGAATCACTGTTAGTTTAGAGGATTACACTCCACTACAGATTCTGAATTTTTCTTTAAAACTAAACTTAGTTAACATACGAACAACAGTGTAATTATGGTGCTGTTACTTGTTTCTTGGTATACTAGTTGTGTTCATCTTTCACATATACAAATCTTTTAAATTTTATTAGATTTACAAGCGCATTCCATCAAGCTGTTGTTTTTCAAACTGAAGTTTGAAGTAAATATTTGGGATTATAAAAATTATGTTTCTTGCATTGTAGCTATTATACAAACTCAATATGGCTTTACTCTTGCTAATCTCATTTTATATTTTTCTTGTAAACTCCATAATATTTTCTGTTAATGCCTTACACAAGTACAACTTTCACTAAAACAACCTGAGTTCATTAGAGATGCTAGGCCTTCATTGATAAGACAGACAAAATGTAAGTCTGACTCTCAGTACTAATATTGAGCCCAATTAAATATAAGAGGAAAGATAAGTACAAAGGAGACATTAAATTTAAAACCAAGTATTTCTACTTAAAGAAATGTAGACCTGGCTTGCTGGTTGTTGGTTACCAAAAAACCAAAGGCTGTATGCTTTCTCTGATATGAGGATGCTTATTCACAACTTGGGGGTGTGGGAAGAAAAGAGTCTCTCTGGATTAGGTAGAGAGAAGAGAAGGGAAGGATGGGTATAAGGGTAGAAAAAAATAGTAGAATGAATCTAACATTATTACCCAATGTACATGTATGACTATACAACAAATTTGATTCTACATCATGTACAATCAGAAGAATTCATTTATGCTGATGTGTCAAAATGCATTTCATTGTCTTGTATAACTAATTATAACAAATTTTAACAAGATTAGGTGATACAAGTGTATATATATATATATATATATATATATACAAAATATTGCATAAAAACTGAAAAGTATCAGACCATCTTTCTAGTAAATAAGTAAATATAATCTAAATTACCGATTCCAACATGGCAGCGGGCACGGAGAGATCAAGTCTCTGACCTCTTCAGCTGTGCGGGCATAGGGAGTTGTAAACAGTCTAATTTCTCTTTGCTCAGGATCACTAGGCAATGCTGAGCTGACGTGGATCTGGGGCGAACAGTCTGGGCCTCTGAGAACACACACTGAGCCCGGATCAGCTGAATTCAAGCTCCTGTTCGCCTGCTTCCCGCAAACAAATAGCTGTGACTCAGCACTAATCCATCCGGCTGAAACAACTGGTCAGCCCTTCTGATCCTACGGAGGTAAATGCCAACCGAGCCTTCATAGGTAGTGGCCACAGGTTTGAAACGGGGCTTTGGAGAGACAGTAAGGACCCACCTGTTGCACTGGTCACCTGGCAAAGGGAAATGAACTGTCGCCATTTGCAAGAGATACCACCATGGCAGAGAACTGACGTCACCAGACTGCGGTGGAGGAGATAACTTCATTGAAACCTGCAGCTACAGGTGTGTAATTCCCTAGCCTTCCCTCTCCACACATCGGGGAAACCTTAAGGGCCCCTCCCAGCTCTCCCGTGAGCGCGATAGCCAGACGGAG
This sequence comes from Spermophilus citellus, assembly GCF_964194105.1. NCBI lineage: Eukaryota > Metazoa > Chordata > Mammalia > Rodentia > Sciuridae > Spermophilus > Spermophilus citellus. Next base: position 111,345,827 of record NC_138188.1, on the reverse strand, counting down.
GGAATCAAAAGTGGCACGGGACCCGCAGCGCGGAACTCTCGGCTACCGCTCCCACCAGTGCTGACAACTGAGGTCTCTTGCACCAGCTACCGGGTGCATGGCTACCGGAGGGCAAGTAAAATTTGCTGAGGATTATCAGCCCCAAGCTCTACAAACTTAGGGTCTGAGGGAATGGCAAACAGGGAGAGTGTGCCCAGTCGTTCATGAAAATAGGGCTTCAGGGAGCAGCAGACCTGGCGTGTAGCCAGTATTGTGGTGAGCGTCACCAGTGAGAGGGGCCTGGCTAGAGGAAAAGTGGAGAAGTGACTAGACACAAGAGGAGGCCCTAGGCACTCAGGATTGGAGACTCGCCCAGTCTAGGAGGAGGAACTGCCGCACAGTGATTGGTTCCTGCATATTGACAGGAGAAGCTTGGCCTGGTGCGCACAGCTCCACCTACTGGAAGAGAAGTTAATCAAACTCTAAGACTGCACTTATTAGTTTCTTTTCTTTTTTTTTTTTTTGATTTGGGTTTTTTCTTTTTTTCTTTTTCTTTCATTTTCATTTTATTGTTGTTTTTTAAATTTTTTAAAATTTATTTTTATTTTTTTCTTCTAATTTTAATTTTTATTATTTTTATTATTATTATTATTTTTAAATTTTTTTCTTTTTTTATTTCCTATTTTTTTCTTCCTTTGTCTTTTCATTTCTTTTCAATTTTCTTATTACCCCCTTCCTTGAATCCTTGAATTCTACCTGCTTACTCTCATTCTCTTTAGTGACTTCTTCCCTTCCCTTCAAATACCGTTCCTCCCAAGCATCAAATAAATTTATAGGAGTAAACAGTAACTCAGCAGTCACACAGAACAAGAAGTAACATGAGCAGCATGAAAAAGCAAGGAAGAAAAGGAGTACAAACAATGCAGGACAGCCTAAATATTCAGGAGGACCTAGAGTCATCAGAAAAATGGTCATATAAAGAACTCAAGGAACACCTTAGACAGATGGAATGGAACCTTAAAGAGGATATGAGACATCAAATTCACACAGTGAAAGAACACATTGAAAACGAATTACATAAACAGATAAAAGAAGAAGTTAAGCATCTTTATCAGGAGATAGAGATTATAAAAAAAATCAAACAATAATTCTAGAAATGAAGGAAACGACAAACCAAAATAAAACTCAATTGAGAGTATTACTAATAGAGTGGAGGAAGTAGAAGCCAGAACGTCAGATAATGAAGACAAAATATATCATCTTGAAAAGAGTCTAGCCAACTCAGAAAGGCTGATAAAAAAATCATGAGAAAAACATCCAAGAGTTATGGGATAACATAAAAAAACCAAACTTACGAGTCATCAGGATAGAAGAAGGTACAGAGATTCAAACCAAGGGAATGAGTAACCTGATGAATGAAATAATTACAGAAAACTTTCCAGAAATAAAAAAGGAAACAGATATACAAATTGTAGATGCATACAGGACACCGAGCACACAAAATCACAGTAGACCAAAGCCAAGACACATTGTTATGAAGATATCCAATATACAGAACAAAGAGAAAATATTAAAAGCTACAAGAGAAAGGAGGCAGATTACATTCAGGGGTAAACCAATAAGGTTAACAATGGATTTTTCATCACAGACGCTGAAAGCAGGAAGGTCATGGAACAATGTATTTCAAACACTGAAAGACAATGGATGCCAACCAAGAATTCTGTATCCAGCAAAATTAAGCTTCAGGTATGACAACGAAATAAAAATCTTTCATGATAAACAAAAGTTAAAAGAATTTGCAGCCAGAAAACCAGCATTGCAAAGCATCTTGAGCAAAACACTACACGAGGAAGAAATGAAAAACAATAACCAAAACCATCAGTGGGAAGTGCCTCGGTAAAGACAGAGGGCAGGGGAAAAGATAATCAAGGAGAAACAAACTAAACTTAAAAAAAAAAGGATAAATAATCAAACATGGCTGGAAGTACAAACCATTTATCAATAGTAACTCTAAATGTTAATGGCTTAAACTCTCCAATAAAGCGACATAGGCTGGTATCATGGATTAAAAAAACAAATCCAACAATATGCTGCCTCCAGGAGACACATCTGATTGGAAAAGACATACACAGGCTGAAGGTGAAAGGATGGGAAAAAATATACCACACATCCTCGTAAGCAAGCAGGGGTGGCCATCCTCATATTGAATAAAATCAACTTCAAGACTAAGTTAATCAAAAGGGATAAGGAAGGACATTATATACTGTTAAAAGGAACCATTCACCATAAAGACATAACAATTATCAATATTTATGCACCAAATAATGGTGCTGCGACATTCATAAAACAAATTCTCCTCAAGTTCAAGAATCAAATAGACCACAACACAATAATTATGGGTGACTTCAACACACCTCTCTCACCATTGGACAGATCCTCCAAACAAAAGTTGAATAAAGAAACTATAGAACTCAATATCACAATCAATAACCTAGACTTAACTGACATATATAGAATATATCAACCATCATCAAGTGGCTATACTTTTTTCTCAGCAGCACATGGATCCTTCTCAAAAATAGACCATATATTATGCCATAGGGCAACCCTCAGTAAATATAAAGGGGTGGAGATAATACCATGCAACATATCTGATCATAATGGAATGAAACTGGAAATCAATGATAAAAGGAGGAAGGAAAAATCCTACATCACATGGAAAATGAACAATATGTTACTGAATGATCAATGGGTTACAGAAGACATAAAGGAGAAAATAAAAAAATTCTTAGAGATAAATGAAAATACAGACACAACATATCGGAATCTATGGGACACAATGAAAGCAGTTTTAAGAGGGAAATTCATCGCCTGGTGGTCATTCCTCAAAAAAAGAAAAATCCAACAAATAAATGAGCTCACACTTCATCTCAAAGCCCTAGAAAAGGAAGAGCAAAACAACAGTAAACGTAGCAGAAGGCAAGAAATAATTAAAATCAGAGTGAAAATCAATGAAATTGAAACAAAAGAAACTATTGAAAAAATTAACAAAACTAAAAGTTGGTTCTTCAAAAAAATAAATAAGATCGACAGACCTTTAGCCATGCTAATGAAGAGAAGAAGAGAGAGAACTCAAATTACTAACATATGGGATGAAAAAGGCAAGATCAAAACAGATGCTACAGAAATACAGAAGACAATTAGAAATTATTTTGAAAACCTATATTCCAATAAAATAGAAGATAGTGAAGACATTGATAAATTTCTTAAGTCATATGATTTGCCCAGACTGAGTCAGGAGGATACACACAATTTGAACAGACCAATATCAATGGTGAAATTGAAGAAGCCATCAAAAGACTACCAACCAAGAAAAACCCAGGACCGGATGGGTATACAGCGGAGTTTTACAAAACCTTTAAAGAAGAATTAATACCAATACTTTTAAAGTTATTTCAGGAAATAGAAAAAGAGGGAGCTCTGCCAAATTCATTCTATGAGGCCAACATCACCCTGATTCCGAAACCAGACAAAGACACCTCAAAGAAAGTAAACTACAGACCAATATCTCTGATGAACCTAGATGCAAAAATCCTCAATAAAATTCTGGCGAATCGGATACAAAGGCACATCAAAAAAATTGTGCACCATGATCAAGTAGGATTCATCCCTGGGATGCAAGGATGGTTCAACATACGGAAATCAATAAATGTTATTCACCACATCAATAGACTTAAAGATAAGAACCATATGATCATCTCGATAGACGCAGAAAAAGCATCCGACAAAGTAAATCATCACTTTATGTTCAAAACATTAGAAAAACTAGGGATAACAGGAACTTACCTTGACATTGTAAAAGCTATCTATGCTAAACCTCAGGCTAGCATCATTCTGAATGGAGAAAAATTGAAGGCATTCCCTCTAAAATCTGGAACAAGACAGGGATGCCCTCTATCACCACTTCTATTCAATATAGTTCTCGAAACACTGGCCAGAGCAATTAGACAAATGAAAGAAATTAAAGGCATAAAAATTGGAAAAGAAGAACTTAAATTATCACTATTTGAAGATGACATGATTCTATACCTAGAAGACCCAAAAGGGTCTACAAAGAAACTACTAGAATTAATAAATGAATTCAGCAAAGTGGCAGGATATAAAATCAACACGCATAAATCAAAGTCATTTCTGTATATCAGCGACAAAACTTCTGAATCGGAAATGAGGAAAAACACCCCATTCACAATATCCTCAAAAAAATAAAATACTTGGGAATCAACCTAACAAAAGAGGTGAAAGATTTATACAATGAAAACTACAAAACCCTAAAGAGAGAAGTAGAAGAAGATCTTAGAAGATGGAAAAATATTCCCTGTTCATGGATAGGCAGAACTAACATCATCAAAATGGTGATATTACCAAAAGTTCTCTATAGGTTTAATGCAATGCCAATCAAAATCTCAATGGCATTTCTTGTAGAAATAGATAAAGCAATCATGAAATTCATATGGAAAAATAAAAGACCCAGAATAGCAAAAGCAATTCTAAGCAGGAAGTGTGAATCAGGCAGTATAGTGATACCAGATTTCAAACTATACTACAGAGCAATAGTAACAAAAACAGCATGGTACTGGTACCAAAACAGGCGGGTGGACCAATGGTACAGAATAGAGGATACAGAGACTAATCCACAAAGTTACAACTATCTTATATTTGATAAAGGGGCTAAAAGCATGCAATGGAGGAAGGATAGCATCTTCAACAAATGGTGTTGGGAAAACTGGAAATCCATATGCAACAAAATGAAACTGAATCCCCCCTCTCACCATGCACAAAGGTTAACTCAAAATGGATCAAGGACCTTGATATCAAATCAGAGACTCTGCGTCTGATAGAAGAAAAAGTTGGCTCCGATCTACATATTGTGGGGTCTGGCTCCAAATTCCTTAATAGGACACCCATAGCACAAGAGTTAATAACAAGAATCAACAAATGGGACTTGCTCAAACTAAAAAGTTTTTTCTCAGCAAAAGAAACAATAAGAGAGGTAAATAGGGAGCCTACATCATGGGAACAAATTGTTACTCCTCACACTTCAGATAGAGCCCTAATATCCAGAGTATACAAAGAACTCAAAAAATTAGACAATAAGACAACAAATAACCCAATCAACAAATGGGCCAAGGATCTGAACAGACACTTCTCAGAGGAGGACATACAATCAATCAACAAGTACATGAAAAAATGCTCACCATCTCTAGCAGTCAGAGAAATGCAAATCAAAACCACCCTAAGATACCATCTCACTCCAGTAAGATTGGCAGCCATTATGAAGTCAAACAACAAGTGCTGGAGAGGATGTGGGGAAAAGGGTACTCTTGTACATTGCTGGTGGGACTGAAAATTGGTTCAGCCAATTTGGAAAGCAGTATGGAGATTCCTGGGAAAGCTAGGAATGGAACCACCATTTGACCCTGCTATTGCCTTCTCGGACTATTCCCTGAAGAACTTAAAAGAGCGTACTACAGGGATACTGCCACATCAATGTTCACAGAAGCACAATTCACAATAGCTAGACTGTGGAACCAACCCAGATGCCTTTAATGGATGAATGGATTAAAAATGTGGCATCTATACACCATGGAGTATTACGCAGCACTAAAAAATGACAAAATCATGGAATTCGCAGGGAAATGGATGGCACTAGAGCAGATTATTGCTTAGTGAAGCTAGCCAATCCCTAAAAAACAAATACCAAATGTCTTCTTTGATATAATGAGAGCAACTAAGAATAGAGAAGAGAGGAAGAGCAGGAAGAAAAGATTAACATTAAACAGAGACATGAGGTGGGAGGGAAAGGGAGAGAAAAGGGGAATTGCATGGAAATGGAGAGAGACCCTCAGTGTTATACAAAATTACATATAAGAGGTTGTGAGGGGAATTGGAAAATAAACAAGGAGAGAAATGAATTACAGTAGATGGGATAGAAAGAGAAGATGGGAGGGGAGGGGAGGGGGGATAGTAGAGGATAGGAAAGGTATCAGAATACAACAGTTACTAGTATGGCATTATGTAAAAATGTGGATGTGTAACGATGTGATTCTGCAATCTGTATTTGGGGTAAAAATAGGAGTTCATAACTCACTTGAAGCTAATGCATGAAATATGATATGTCAAGAGCTTTGTAAGGTTTTGAACAACCAATAAAAAAATTAGGCTAACTAGGGAAATTTTGCCTTTGATCATCTATAACACTGGAAGTAGGATTAGGTAGCCTATTAAGCACCTGTTTATGAAGTAGATAAATAAGAATTTTTATCTTCCTATACTTCAACTTTATATAGAAAATAGAAAGGAAATGGTGAAAGTCAAGTTAAATGTAATTTGTGAAGTGCATTATTCTGTGCATGAAATGATAAAAAAAGTGGAAGAGTATATCTCTGTGGTTCATACTAATATATAAAGGTTTCTGAGTTAGTAAGGAAGAGAAAGTTGAAGGAAAAGTTATTTTCAAGTTGTATGTTTGGTTTTTAGTTTGACATGTGTCTAGCTATGATTATCTTTTTCTAATCCTACAAGCAAATCTGTAAATTTATGTTTTCACCAAATTTATAAACAGGAAATAGCATTAAAATGTAATCTTGTAAATGTCTTCAGAAGACAGGTAGAATATTGGAGAATTGAATATTTGGAAGATTAATTAGTCAAAATTAGCCAGTTTGTTATGTGATATGCTGCAGAAGGAGATAATTGTAAATCAAATCTCAATACCTTCATGTAAATAAGTAAACAATTTAAAGTCTATTATGTGTTCATCATGTTTTCAGTCTATGAATTTTACTATTTTTGTTTATTTTTTCCAAGATGTTTGAAAGTAAGGTATAAGATTACTCATGATACATTTGTTTTTGTTGCAGAAATAACATCCCAGCTAATTTTACCAGGGGTGGAAAAAAATTAAGCCATCAGAAAAACATTCATCAGGTGACTTTTCTTTTCAGAAGAAGCCTGAAGGTATTTAAAAAGCCTCGATGGTGTTTTCTTTTTATCCAAAGAGAATCCTTTACCCTTTAATCATAGACAGCTCTTGGTTGAGGCAGGGATTACATCTGGGATATGGGAAACAACTTTAGGTTAGTTCTTTGTTACATTTTTTTCTTTTCTTGCCCTAAACTTCTTATAAGAATTTAATTGGTTATTTAGTAATAAATTTATATTTGCCACTTGTTCTAATACAGTAACCCTAACAGAGAAGTGTTGGCAGAATAGCACAGACCCCTCTCCTGCACTCACATACATGCCATACTGGGTTATGAAGTTTTATAGTGCATGATAGCTGCTTGGATTCAAATTCTTTTGAGATCTACTGCTTTCTTTTTTTCCGTTTAGGTTCAGGCCAAGTTGAACACAGAACAACTGCTACAAGATATAGTAGCAAAGAGAACTCGTCTGTAAGTTTCAATTTGTCTTTCAAGAGGTCATTTTAAAATTCACAGAACACTGGCTACTCCATTTACCATGTTCCCCAGTCTGAAAGAAATTAAATGAGACCCAAAATGAAGTTAAGCCCAAATAAGTCCTATTTTATTTTTGTTTTTTTTTTCCCCTAAACGTGCTTTTGAGTTTTCACATATCATTGATGTAGTAGTGTTAGCACCAGGTAAATTAGCATATTTATTTTTCATTGCCTTTTATTTCACATTAATGAAATTGGTTTTTGCTTCTTTCCCCCCTGTAACTGCTTTTATATGAATAGAAGAAAATCTAGTAGAACTTTTATAAAATTTGTCAAACTTTGAAAACACTAGAACATTTTTCCTTCACCATAATATTTTTTCCCCTGTATCAGAAAAGCTGTTTCTGTTACAATTACATGCCCCAAATGTGAGTTATAACACTCCAAATATCAGGTTTTGAGATAAAACTATTAAAAGTTATGGTTATTTTTTGGAAAATGAAACATAAAATGTGGTGATGGTCCAAATATGACACTAAGTATAATAGGGCATGATTTTGAGCAATCAAAGTATAGGAAAGAAGACTATTTGAGCCTAATGCTGGCAGCATTCTTTAGTACAGAATGTATGACACTAGAAACCATAAGAAAAGAATTGTCTTATTTGCTACTGCAATTAACCATGTTTCCATAATAATTACATAAGTTCCATTTGTTTTGACCTTTGAGATTGAATTTGTAGCCAAAGCATGGAAATATTATAAAATATAAAAATAATTTTAGCATGTTTATATTAAAGACTATCTTTAGAGATACATTGTAAAGAATCATGATTTCTATAACCTCCTCCCAAATAAACAGTAACAATAATTATCTCTGTCTCCCTATCTATATGTAGACAAAGCAAATGTGGCAAAGCTTTAATCATTTGTAAATATAAGTGAAGAGTAAGTGAGTATTCATTGTACTATGTTTGCAACTTTATCTAGATTCAAATGTCTAAAAAATAAGCAAGGATCTTAGTATGGTTTTATTTTCTTATGATTGTATCCTGATCAATATAATCAAAATAGAAATTTCTTAGCTTATAGTGATCAAACTTTGAATATATTTTAAAATTAAATTGTTTTCCCTGTAGTTTGTCATTTTTTGTAAGTATTCTTAGGCAATATTGCCAAATGACCAATTCACTTAACTTACCAAATGTAATGATTTACCAAAATTCTTTTTCTTTTAGTCATATATACTGTATGATGTTGTAAAACTTTTGAGGGCTAGGGCTATAGCTCAGTGGAAGAGCAGTTGCCTAATCTGAGCAAGGCCCTGGGTTTCATCCCCAGTGCTGCAAAAAATAAAAAATAAAATGAAAGAAAGAGAAAAAAGAATTTTGCCAAGTTTTAATCACCTGGTTTTTATTTTGTCTTAAGAAAAAAAAAATTCCACACCCTCTAAGCTGTTAGTATTGGTTTGTTTATTTACTTACATAGGGAAGTTTATTGTCAGCCTTGGACACTGTATACAAATTTGGAATTTTTAATTTTAAAATGAAAATGAATAAAAACCTTATTTATGTACTAAGCAAAACCTTAACAGCTGAGGAATGTTCAATTTGTCCTTCTTCCAACTTCTTACGGCTGGACCCAGAGGAGAGACCTCTGCTAAGTTTCTTAGGACCTCAGTTGCTGAGCCTGGCTTTGAACTTATGATTCTATTGCTTCAGCCTTCAAAGCCACTAGGATTACAGGCTTGAGCCACTGCTCCTGACTCAGATAAACATTAAGCTCTTGATACTAACAATTGTTGATTTTGCTTCTAGGTTTTTATTCCTCTTCCTTTTTCTCCAAAGCTATCTCATGACTCCCAATTCCTGTATCCCTCCATCTCAACACTGAATTTCTTCTACCCTACTGCCAGAATTTTCTGGTTTCCATCTTTGCCATTTTTCAGTCAGTGGAAGATGTTCTTCCTCTCAACAGCTAAGTCACCAAGGACCTGCCCTTCATATTCTATAACCTCCTAGGTTCTCAGGCCACACAGACTTACCCTGGCTCTGCTGCACCTGCCACTTGTCCCTATGCTCTCTCTAACCCTCAGCAAAACCAAAGAATGTTCACAAATAATGCATTTAAAACCAACTTCTTGGACTTTTCTCAACTCAAGTTCTAGAAAGAGGAGACTATACCTACTATATGTACTATTTTCTCTTCATTGTCATAATGTGTCTGTCTTTTCTTTTAAAAAAAAAATTTACTTAAGTTTTAGGTGGATACAATATCTTTATTTTACATTTATGTGGTGCTGAGAATCGAACCCAGTGCCTCATGCATGCTAGGTGAGCACTCTACCACTGAGCCACAACCCCAGCCCCTGTGTCTATCTTTTCAACATGTCATTAACTACCCTTTTCAACACCCTGCTACTAAATTCAATGAGCCCTTTTCAGTCCTACTAAATGACTTCTGTGACACTAGGCACTGTTAATCTGCCTTCTTCAAATGAGTGCCTCCATTTCTGAGGCAGCATTCTCTGGATTTTCTCTTGCACCTCTGGTTGTCTTATAGTCTAGCAAGGCCACAGGAACGTGGCTCTGTCCATACTTAGCATGTAGGCCTATATCCTTCTGCCTGTTGCCATACGTCCAGCCTCTAATTCAAGTGTAAGGCAGGGAAAGCAAAGATGTGCAAGAGACAAAAAGGAAAGCAGGAAAGAATAATACTTATGTCAAAAAAAAAAAAAAGCAGAAACTTTCCCAGAAACCTTCAGTTGCAGTCACATTGGTCAGAATTTTCACCTGGAACCACACTGCAGCAAAACACTCTGAGGAAAAGTGTTTTTAAAAGCTAAGTACAGGGATGGATTTGTAGCTCAGTGGTAGAGCGCTTGCCTAGCATGTATGAGGAGGCACTGGGTTCAATTCACAGCACCACATATAAATAAATAAAGGTGTATCAGGAACTAAATGTATATATACATTATATTGCATTTATGTATGTATATACGTACATATATACACACATATATAAAATCTGGGTACAGCTGGGAGCAATGGTGCATACCTGTATCCCCACCATTTATTCTGAGAGAAAACTGATACACAATAAGGAAATATTTCCCCCACTCCCAGTCTGGGGAAAATTTTAATAAGTTGTTAGCAGCTGAAATTAGAACATTGTTTTCTATTTGTAGTCTTGTGTTTGTTTCTTTCACTCCACATGTAGTGGCTGATGTCTAAAACTTTCAGTAATATTCAATCTCATTAAATTGAGGGTAAATCATGTTTGCTTTTAATTGTCGTTCATTCCCATCTCCCATCTCTTATCAATGTATTTCTTAAGTTCGTGTGTGTATGATTGTGTTGGTTCTTGTTCCTTATATTCACTTGAGAGCCAGAATAATTTGGTAAGAGCACCTGACGGAATCCTTTTCCTGCACAGTCACTCAGAGTATCTTTGTCTGGCAAGAAGGAGCCTGGTCTCTCTTGAGATGCTGATATCATGTATTGATGAAGTATCTATCTGTTGATGACCCTACAGAGCAAAAGTACTTGCCTTTTTAAAACTTTGCTGTAGGAAACAAGTTATTTTGCTATGAGCAAGTTACAAATAAATAACTATGGGGGCTGGGATCTGTAGCTCAGTGGTGGAGCACATACCTGGCCTTTAGAGACCCTGGGTTCAATCCCCACTGTGACAGAAAAACAAACAGAAAAGGATATTAAATTAGTCTTAAATGGTATTTCATTCCCTTTCCCTTCTCTGTTCTTCATTTTATAAATGAGAACACAAAATTTAGATGATTTGTTAAATGTCACTTAGTTAATGAGAAGCAGAGCCAACACTTAGAAACTCTTTTTCTGACTCCCTATCCTATGTACTCCTTTAGAAACTGACTCCATCCTGAGAAATGATTTTTGAAACTGATATATACCCAAGGCAGATATATGGCAAATGGGGTTGTTAGAGTCCTCATGTCTTCCTTCTTCCTCAATTTTCATTGTGAATAAAACTTTGATCATGAAGCATTTTATTATTTGTAGTCCTAAATTATAATATATATGCTCTCCTTTCAAAATTTTGCCTTCATTTCTGTGAATGCCTTCATGACCTTACTTTTAGATTAATATGTAACATTTCTTTACATTTTCTTTTTTGTAGCTACATCAAGTTCTCGTTATACATCAGAAAAATGAAAAGAAAAAAATTCTATAGAGGAAAGGAATCCACTTAGCCTTTTCTGAAAAATGGAATACTGGGTTTGGAGGCTTTAAGAAACTCTACTTTCACCAACACTTACACATTCTGAATGCTAAGTTGAGAAGGCCATTTACTTGGAATAGACAATTGAGTCATTTCCAGTATAGAAAGAAGCCTCTTCAAATCCAGAAATCATGGTCAGAATGAAACCTTTTGTGCTAAGACCAATTCTAGTGTGGCTACTCAATGCTAGTATTTTGTCCTCTAAAGTGAAGAGAAAGCACACTAAACACATCATTTCTTCTTCAAGAAGTCTCCTGAAACTCTGAACAGAGAAGTTGCTATCATCACAAAGAACTCGGACCACAAACATTGTGGAGAGTCACTTGAAAGCATTTTTTAGCCTGCCAGCATTAGGTCAGACCTATGTTCATATGTCTAGGACAGAGCCACAGACTTCTGAGTTTCCCATGAAGTTCACTAGGAAAAGCCATAGTCCAGGTGAGAATGGCAAGACTGTGGTCACCCTGAGCAATGGTAAGATAAATCACTTTTGTCATGGCTGCTATTAAGGGCTAGAGCACCACAGGAGTGGGAGACCCCAGATTACAAAAAGTTCCAGCTTAACCAACATCGAAGAATAAAATGTCTCTTCTTATGATATATGAGAAATTATCCATGATTAGATTTCAGTCTAGGATTCTCACATCCCAGCACTTCAGAAAGAAAAGCAAAGTTCTCCAGCCAGGAAAGATCCAGCGAAGATGAATACAAAAGATCACTGGGGACCACCAGGAGACCCTTAGGGATAATACAAAGGATGGCAGTTGCAGCCCATTTTCTTTCCCAGAACCTAAAGATCCTTCTTGTCAGCATCAGCCATACTCCCCAGATATGGACAGCAATGTTGTGGTGAAGGGAAAGAACTCCCATATGCCTGATGGCCACCCTAAAGGAAGTCCTTTCTTGGACAAGGAGCTTAATTTAGATGAAGTATTCCCTGACCAACAGAATGGCAGTGCCACATATCCTTGGGACCAATCACCTTGTTCCCCTCCTAAGTAGGAATATACAGAGCTGATTTATGACATGCTCTTGTCAGAATATCATTCTAGTAAAACGTTCACTTCAGAAACTGAAAAAGAAATTATGACTCTGGATCAGGAAAATTAGAAAAGCGCTGTCAGTGACCGCAGCAGATAAATCTGTGAGAAGTGTAGATGGGCCTGTGTCTGAAGAGAATGTTCACAATGAGAACTCCTACCAGATGGAAGAGGATGGATCTTTTAAGCAGAACATTCTTAGTTCTAAGTTGCTGGATCACCCTTACTGTAAAAGTCCACTGGAAGCTCCCCTGGTGTGCAGTGAATACAAACTAGAAAATCATCTGGGAGGTGGGAAGAACAATCCAAAAGCATCTCCAGTGAATGATGAACAGCTTTCAGTCTGCCTTTCTGGTATGCACTTTTCCTTTATTCTCCCCAACCTCTGGCCCACACTTGCTGTCCATTAACTTTTCTTATAATGAGTCCTATTTTTCTCTCCCACACATGGCTTTCCCTTTAACCACTTGGATGTTTTTCTTGAGACCTTTTATATTACTGTATTATGTAGAGCTCCACAAATTATTTTGATTGGTGATGGATTGACTGTGTGATAGATACTTAAGATTTCCAATTGTTTATAACAGTGCAATGAAATTCTTTATACTTACATATTTGTTTCTGTAAGTTAATTCCTGATATTAGAATGGCCAGTGAAAGAGTATTCACAACTTAAAATTTTAAGAAAATTGTTTAGTTACCTTCCAAGAAGTTAAACCAGTCAGCTTTGCCAGTTTTATGGATTACAAGAGAGTTTTAATTTGGCATTTTTAAGTTTGACCATCTTTTATGTTTTGAACATTTTATTATTTTTTGCATAGTTTTTCTGTGCCTGTTTTCCTATCAGAATGTTCCTATTTTATTTATTTAATCTATAAGAAGGTCCTATACCAGCCACTATGCTGATTTTTAAGGGTGTAGCAACAAGCAAGATACACTGATTTCACTCCCCTCCAACCTTCCTGATACTGGGATTGAATCCAGGGGTGCTCAGATACTGAGCTACATCCCCAGCCCTTTTTATTTTTATTTTGAAACAGAGTCATACTTGCCGCAGTCTTGGCTGGGCACAGAATCACGAGCCAGTCAAGCAGGAACAAAACTTTATTTTGAAAAAGCCGCCGCAGGCAAGCCAAACCCGGTCCTCCCACGCGGGCGTCTGCCGGAACCGCGCGCCTCCCGGAGCCAGGGTCCCGGACCTTCCCCGGAATTTCCTCCTACTATCTTTCCCCAACCAATGGGAACTCTCCAGCAGTCCGGTAACTTGAGTCCTGTAGCAAGCCAAGGTGAACAGCAGGAGCCCAATTTGCATATGAATGTAAATCTTAGCATAATAATACCTCAGTGGCTAGTTGGCATCACTTTACAACCAAAGGTGTCATTTATATTTTGTTTGTGGCTCCTAGCACATACTAAGTTGCCAAGCCTGGCTTCAAACTTGCAGTCCCCCTGCCTCAGCCTCCCAAGTAGTTGGAGTGCCACTACATCTGGCAGGATATATAGAATTCTGCCTTCGTAAACCACAGCATCATTTTAGTTGTAAAGGTGTTAAATTAATGACTAATTGTAAATGTCATAAGAATTGTACCTTCAAAGGTTCAAATTCTTCAGTAGCCCAAATTATTTGTATTTTTGCTTCAAAGAAATTTTTTAGTAGTAAAAATTGTCTTTAACTTTATGGCTTCTAGGTTTTCATCATGTCTTAAAAAGCCTTCTTGTCAAAGTTTGCATCAGGCAGTAAATTGGCATAAACATTTTTAAAAGACAATATGGCATTTGGCAGTCTTTGATCCATCCCCCTGCTTGAAATTTATCCTAGATATAAAAGAGTACTAATATGTTTATATAAACGTATTAATTGTATTGTATTAGTTATACCACTATATAAACATACATTTTAAAACTGAAAACAACCAAAAGCTGGGCGTGGTGGCACATACCTGAAACCCAGCAACTCGAGAGGCTCAGGCAGGAGGATCACGAGTTCAAAGCCAGCCTCAGCAACTTAGCAAGGTCCTAAGCAACTCAGTGAGACCCTGTCTCTGAATGAAATACAAAAAGGGCTTGGGACCTGGCTCCGTGGTTAGCACCACAGGATTCAATACCCAGTACCAAAAAAACAAAGCAACAACAACAAAAACAAAAACTGAAAACAACAGGATTCTATTAAAGCATTAATTTTGGCACATTCAGGAAATTATATGCATCATGCAACTGTTTAAGAATATATTTTAGGGCTGGGGGTGTAGCTAAGTGTTAGAGGGAGTGCCTAACATGTGTTAGACCCTGGGTTTAATCCCTAGCAGCACTAAATAAATAAGCTTGATTTGTATTTTGATATTGAAAGATGTCTATATAAAATTAAAACAGCAAGCTGAAAAATGTTTTAATATAATTAAGTTTGTAAAATAAAGAGACAAAAAGTAGAGGGCTAGCAAATCATTTATTTATTTAGGTACAAGGGGATCCAATCTGGGGGTGTTAT
The DNA here is from genome assembly GCF_964194105.1 of Spermophilus citellus. Lineage (NCBI taxonomy): Eukaryota > Metazoa > Chordata > Mammalia > Rodentia > Sciuridae > Spermophilus > Spermophilus citellus. Next base: position 111,330,608 of record NC_138188.1, on the reverse strand, counting down.
ACCACTGAGCTGCATCCCGAGCCTTTTTTATTTTTTTATTTTAGACAGGGTCTCATAAAGTTGCTGAGTTTGGCCTCAAATTACAAAATCCTCCAGCCTCAGCCTCCTGAGTCACTGAGATCACAGGCTTGTGCCACCGCACCCAGCAGCAAATCTTTAAAAGAACTATATCTGTTGTTTATATTGTCCTAGAATAAAAATGAATTTTCTTAATAAAAGGTTAGCAGAACCTTAATACTTGAACCTGAGTAAAAGTAGCTTCTGCCCACAAATACTGCTCAACTTTTATAAATGTAACACTTCCAAATATGAATATGGCATGTAGTAAAACTGTAACATGACCTAAAGAAGTAGGAACTCTTACAGAATACCCATTTAGTAACACACTGTAATTTATTATTTTAGTTGGCTAAAGGAGAAAAATTGTGGCATCTTAGTAAGTTTGGTAAGCCTGTTAATAAGACTAAGCTTCCCTCTTGAGTTTTAATCTTTCAGAAAACTAGAAATAGTCAGGCATTGTGGTGTACACCTATAATTCCAGCAATTTGGGGGGTGGTGAGACAAAAGGATTGCAAGTTTTAGGCCAGCCTCAGCAACACAGCAAAACCCTGTCTCAAAATAACCAATTAAAATGGCTGGAGATGTAGCTCAGTGGTAAATCCCCCCTGGGTTCAATCCCCAGGACAGTACCAGCAACAACTAAGATCAAAGGAAATGTCCTTCACTTATGTTCAATTAGTAAATAGTTTGTCAGAAACCCATAAAATTTCCAGGTTTAAGAGTAAAAAGTTAAATACATGGAACCTGTTCTTCCTACCCACCTCATAGAAATTATGAAAAACATATTCAAAGCATATGTATCTCCATGCTCAAAAATGAGGAACATTTTTTGTGGATGAGAAACTCAGAAGCTTCCACAAAGCAGAAAATAAAGGGAAGGACCAGAGGGGCAGAAGGAAAATCAATGCGGGGAAATGGTGAAATATGGAAGGTGCATATTTCCTGGAGTGGATGAAAGGGGAGAGAGACCCATAGTAAAAGACTGAATAGCTGTAAAAATCTCTCTCTACCTGTGCCACATATTTGTGTAGAAGACAACTCTGTCAAATCAAAATTCTAAGAACAGGAGATAGCACATTTGCCCCCACCCCTGTAACACCAGGCAAACATCAACACTCCCAGTGAAAATAATTCAGGGCAGAGCAACAACTACTGCCCATCATAGTCCCTTGCCCTCAGCAAGTACCCAGATAGAGGTGAGGTCACAATCTTATCAGTCTGAAAGGAGTCATCACAATCAAAGAGACAAATTTACCACATAGAAGAAATGAACTTGAGTCATCAGGATTCATAAAGCCATCAGAAAAGGAAATAGTGTAAGGCAATAGGCACAGTAGATTCTCTCTTAACTGACTTCTGTAGCATTCACCAGAATTGAATTCCATGGGATGCTAAATCCTGGATCCATCATAACTGTCTCCTTTCAGTTGATTTATGTATTTATTGAATTCATTATACTCACAGGAAACTTATTGCAGCGTTATAATTTTACTCAGTACTGCATAAATTGATGGATTGAGCATAAAAAAAAATTACACCCTTGAAATCCAAATTGAGTGCTTTTCTCCACCTCTAATGGTCCTGGGATTGAACCCAGGACCTACCTCATAGTAGACAAGCACTCCACCTCTGAGCTGCATTCCCATTCCTCAACCCTTTTTATTTTTTGGAGACATGGTCTTTTCCAGGCTGGTCTTGAACTTGGAATCCTCCTGCCTCAACCTCTTGAGTCACTAGAATTATAGGTATGTGCCACCATACCTATGACCATCACTCATTGCTATAGTAAAGATTAATACTGAGTTAGACTTGTACAAGACAATTTTAAAAGATTTGAGGTAGAATATGAAAATTTCAGGTTCTGTACTCAGATTACTTGGCAAGTGTCTTTTCTTCTTTCACTTTAAAGAAGAGCTTAAACTTCTATTTTCTATCTCATGGGTGAATCAGGAAATGATGGGAGGAAAACTAAAGAAATTAACAAGGTGAATTTTCCAGAACTGAAAAGTATGTGTCTTCAGATTGAAAGGCTTAGGACTAGGGGTATAATTCAGTGGTAAAACATGCCTAAGGCCCTGGAGTGCATCCCCAGTACTGCAAAAGGAACCAAATTATAAAAGTACAGTAAATGCCAATCAGGATTAAAACACCACTCTAAATTTTGTTCACTGGAATTATAGAACATTAAGGACTAACAAAAATACCTAGAATAGTTCTATTTGGAAGGAAAAGCAATAGATCCTGTTCCACAGTACATTCTAGGTGGATTGAAATTTTAAATAGAACCAAATACAGAAAACATTTTGTTATTTTTTAAATGTGTTTCTGGGCATGGAACCCTGCTAGGCAAGCCCTCTACCACTAAGCTACACCCCTAGACACAGAGAAACTTTGGGGATCTTACTCAGACCTCATGCAGTCTGAGTACTCACTCTACCACTGGGGTTTAATCTCAGCCCCAAGACACAAAAAACCTTGTAGATGAATGTCCATAACACCATTATTCATATTAGGCCTAAAGCAGAAATCTAATGTCCAAATCTATATATAATGAAATATTATTCTACCATAAAAAATAATATTGATACTTGTTTTGATGCAGACATAGTAAGTTAAAGAAGCCAGATAAAAGGCCTCATAACTTTATTCCATAAAATTGAAAAATGTTCAGAATGGGCAAATACAGTAATGGTTGCCAGGATCTTGGGAGAGGGGAGAATGGGGAGTGACTGCTAATGGAATAATGCAAATGTTCTGGAATGAAGTAGTGGTGATGTTTTGACTTTGAATCATACTTTTCCACCCATTTTTATTGATGCGTTATAGTCATACATAATATGGGTTTTGTTACATGTTGTACATGCACCCAGTCTAACTGAATTGTACTCTTTAAGAGTGTGATTTTTGTGGTATGTGAATCATTTCTATAAAACTGTGAAAAGAACACACAGGAGGCCATCTTTAAAGAAATTTAGGGCTGGGCATTTTGGGGAGGTACCTCAGTGGTACGTACAGTTCTTGCCTTGCACTTGCTAAACTGTGGGTTCCATCAACCAACAATGCAAAAAGAAAAAAAATCTAAATTGACAAAAAATTTATTTATGAAGTATTGTGTGATATTCATATGTACACTTGTGTTGATTCAAGCAAATTAACATACCCATTACACTTTTCTTATAGTGAATTGCTTCCTTTTTTTTTTCCTATTACTAGGGGTGAACCCAGGGACATTCTGCCACTAAGCTATAACCCAGCCCTTTTTATTTTATTTTTTTTAGAAAGAGAGAGAGAGAGAACTTTTTAATATTTATTTTTTAGTTTTCGATGGACACAACATTTTATCTTTATGTGGTGCTGAGGATCGAACCCAGTGGCCCCGCACATGCCAGGCGAGCACGTTACCACTTGAGCCACATCCCCAGCACCCCCCCCCCCAGCCCTTTTTATTTTAAGATAGAATCTTGCTAAATTGCCAAGGCTGGCCTAAAACTTGTGATCCTCCTGCCTCAGTTTCCTTAGTTGCTGGAATTAGTCATGTGCCAACAAACCTGGTTTTAAATCTCTTTTGTAGCCAGTACGGTGGTGCACACCTGCCTTCCAGCACTCAGGACATTGATATAGGAAGATTGCTTGAACTCAACTGGCCTGGCCAACATAGTGGGACTCCACCTCAAATAAACAAAAAACCCACAAAACATATTGTCAGTTATGATTTTCTTTTCCACTGCTGAGGATTGAATCCAGGAGTACTTTACTATTGACCTACATCCCCCCAGGATGTTGGGGGTTGTTTTTATTTATTTTGAGAGAAAAGTAATTCTCTTTAAGTTGCTGATCCTCGACTTGTTATCCCCTTGCCTAAGCCTCCTGAATAGCTGGGGTTGTAGATGTGCACCCCTGCACCCAACTCTACTATCAGTTTTCAAGTGTGCAGTAAATTAACTGCAGCTACCATACAGATCACTGGAACTTACTCATGTCTAACTGAAACTTTGTAATTTCTGACTAATGTACTAGCCTATTAGAACTAAAAATAAATAAGTTCACTTTCTATTTTATGGAATAGTTTGAGGTGCATTTGGTATTATCCAAGCTGGTGGATTTTCTCTCCTCTCATCTCCAGCCCTTGCCAGGAAGCCAGCCAGGTCAGTCACTGTGATTATTACTGTTGCCACATTTTAAGGATGAGAGAAATGCTAAGTGTCTTGCCCAAGGTCAAAGAGCCAGACAGTGTTGGTTCCTGAGCTTGGGTCTCCAGAGAGCAATGCTCCTCAGAGTCTCCCCACATTCCCAGGAAACATGCTTCTCTGAATCTAGAACAGACACACGTAGCAGCTATAGGAAGCAGCAAAAAACACTTATGAAGATTTAACAGGCATGGGGGTCATGGCATTCCCAAGAGGAGAGTGAGTGAGGGCTCAGGCATGAGACACCTCCACATGGAGCTCAGGTGATGAACCAAGGTGCATGTCCTGGCATGGCTAGGTGTGAAGTAGTGAATGTGAAGCCAAGCCTCCCCTGAGGGTCTCCTGCTGCAGAATTGGGCTGGTGGGAATCTAAACACAGAGTCACTACATGGGGGCTCTCCCTAACCTCCACATCAAAGCTCACAGTCAAGTCTCTCAGCCCCTAGAGGCAGGACAAAGGAGAGGAATGGCACCACAAATTACTGCAAGGGCCTTTGGGGGACACTGTGGGTTACCCACCCCACTGCATTCCTAATGCTTCATTCCATGTTTCACATGGGAATTCAAGTAAAAATTTCCAATAAAAAGAATCTCCTTTAAAACATTATAAATTTCTAAACTAATCTCAGTCCTCATTAATAGCTGAGGAAACTGAGGCTCAGAAATATAAGGAACTGGCCCAAGGCCAATCAGCAAGTCAGCAGTGCCATCTTTTCTCTTTGTTTATCCTAGGACAGCTGGGTGTGCTCTGAAGCCCTGTGACCTGGACTCTGCACAATCCAGGTACATAATCCTGCTCCTTAAGGCCCAAATGCTTCAACTTCAGAGCCTACCCAATATCAGAGGCTTCCTCCAACACATGTGCAACCTGCAGGCACCCCTCTCCCAATACACACCCACTACTCCTCACCTCTTGGAAAGCCACAGCCTCACCACTCCCAGGGTATATGGGGGGGGGGGGCGTGGGGGACTGCCCACCTGTGTAGAAACCCAGAATTGGAGACCTGGGCCCAGGGAGATCTGTGGGATTGTGTGGGGAGGAGATTGGTGAGTGAAGAGTATGCCTGGGATCCCACTCCATTCCTTACTTTAAACAGCTAGACTGCTTGAGACATATACCTGGGGAGCAAAAGGCCAAATGCAATAGGTCACTACCTACCTTGGCCTGTTCTTCCTAACCACCCTCAACCCTCCAGCTTAGAAAGCAAAGAGCCCAGGAACCTCATCTAGGCTACAGTTCCCCTCTACCCCATTTCTTGGGGCAAGAACCTACAAAGGCAAGGTTTGTGCTCTGAAGCCCTGTGACCTGGACCCTGCACCCTCCAGAAGGCAAGGCAGAGGGGAAGTTCCCAGAGGCTCTCAGAGTGCCCTGGAGAAAACCCCCAAAGGAAAGGAACAGTGAGTATCAGGGCCTGGGAGCTGGGGTAAGGGACAGGAAAGAAAACCCAGCTTTACCCTACCCCACCAGCCCCAGGGTCCACCACTTGAGCCTCTGGTTTACCAACTCACTTGGGTCCCAGTGGTACACAGAGAGTGACATAGCAGTTCCTGATATTGCCCTGGTCGAATAGGTTGTCCCCCTGAAGGAATTGGCCCTGGAGGGAGATGGAGATGGGAAGAAGAGCTCAGAACCAGCAGGACTTGGCAAGGCCATCACCCAATGGCCCTCCCTAAGTTGATCAGCTAAGCCAGGACTCAGCCCAGGCCTATAGTAGGACTCCAAGAGCAGGGATGACCAACAGTGACCCTGGGCCTCCAGCCTTCCTGGGTTCCTAGGAAGAGTGACCTCCCTTGCCCCAGTGGTGAGCAGCTCTCCCCAGACAGTGCTGACATAGCACCCACCTCTCCTGCCTTCCCAGGGCTCCCTCATCCTTGTATATCCCTTTGCAGCATCCTTGCTCTGTCTCCACCGGCCACACATGTCTTCCTGCCAACATCCTCTCAGATGCCTTTTAAGATCTTCATAGTGGTGCACAACTGCTCCAAAGATAGTGTCGCCATTCCCACTTCACTCTCTCATCTTTCATTTTTTTCATTCTTAGTTGTTATCAACTAAATCCATAGAAATATTAACAAAACACCATGCAAGGACTAGTAGTGTAGGTCAGTGGTAAGGTTCTTGCCTAGCACATGTGAGGCAAGGCCCTGGGTTGGATCCCTAGTACCACATTAAACATACGTACACACACACACACACACACACACACACACACACACCATAACACAAAATATTCACTAATAAACTCACCCAAGAGTCTCCACTTGAACATCTTTCATTTAAAACTGGCATCTTGAGCCAGACATGGTAGATAGGCCTGTAATCCCAGCTATTCAGTAGTTAAGATCACAAGTTCAAGGCCAGTCTAGACAGCATAGTGAAACCTCATCACAAAAAATAAAGCAAGGGGCTGGAGTTGCAGCTCAGTGGTAGAGTGCTTGCCTGGCATGTGTGTGGCACTGGGTTTGATCCTCAGAATGACATAAAAATGAATAAATAAATAAAAAGTTATCATGTCCGTCTACAACTAAAAAAAAAAAAAAAGCAAAAGTGAAATAAGCCAATCCCATAAAACCAAAGGCCAAATGAAGGTTCTCTCTAATATGCAGATGCTAACACAAAATAAGGTAGGGAAAGGAAAACATAGTAGTTCATTGGACTAGACAAATGGAAATGAAGGGATGGATGGGGCGGGTGATGGGAATAGGAAAGACAGTAGAATGAATCAGACATAACTTTTCTATGTTCATATATGAACAAACCACCAGTGAAACTTCACATCATGTATTACCACAAGGATGGGAAGTATGTATAATATGTCAAAATACATTCTACTGTCATGTATATCTAAAATAAATAAAAATATTAATAACAAAAAAACATAGCAAAACAACACACTAGCATCTTCCTTTCCCATCAGTCCCAGCTGCAATGTAAAATATTTTTACAATGACAACTTATAACAAAGTGAAATTAAAATTCTTGCAAGAAGAAGTATTTCATGATGTCAACAGAACTGATGCTAGAATTCCACTTAAATTACTTAAAAGTCAAACTAATAAGAATCTAATCTAAAAAAATCTAGTCTAAAAAGCTAAAAACTGAAAAGGGGAAAATCAGCAAGGTTGACAATTTCATTGGTTCTTCTAAAGAAGAATATGAGTTCACCGGTAAATTCTACCAAAACTTTAAAGAACAGACACCACTCCTTCTCAAACCCTACCATGAAGTAGAAGAAGGAACAAATCCCAAATCATTTGACAGGACCAATATTACCCTGATACCAAAGTAGACAAAAATATCACAAGGAAAAACTAAGACTAATAGTGTTTTTAAGTATAGATGCAAATATTTTTTTAAAAAAACCTAACAACACAAAAGAGTGAATGTAAAAGATTATTTATCATTGCCCTGGGATTAAACCCAGGAATGCAAGAATGATTTAACACATAAAAATGGAGTATAGCTGAGCATGGAGGTGCATGCCTATAATTCCAGTGACTCTGCAGGCTGAGACAGGATGATTTCAAGTTTGAGGCCAGCCTCAAAACTTATCAGGTTCTCAGCAACTTAAGGAGACCATGACTCAAAAATAAAAAGTACAAGATATGTAACTCAGTGGTAAAGCATCCCTGGGTTAAATCCCCAGTACACCCACATGAAAAAAAAAAACTCATATATGTGATAGTCTGACACTTTATCACCAAACTGGGAACTAGGGAGATGGCCAAGACTGACTCCAACCTCATGCAGGATCTCAAAATTGGTAGGCACATGCTCCTTAAATGAATGCAAGATACATGTCAGACCACATCACATCTGATCATTGCAAGAATTGACAATATTGGTAATCTCATCCATGATTGGAGTAAAACACTCCAGACCTCATAAATCAGGCTGGGGTGGAAGAATTTGAAAACAGAAACAAGATACTTGCCACACAAAAGAGTTGAAGGTTGCAAGTAGTTTACACTGAAATCTGGAACACCATTTTTCTAAGCTAAGAATGTTTTCTTATAGCTAACTACTATGTGTAGAAAGGTTTTATATTATAAAGTGCATTCTTATCACATACTTTGTAGTTTATAGAGTGATTTCCCCCAATTTTTTGAACATGGTATCTTCATGTCTTGGACCTGGTCAGTCATGCTATTAATTACTAAACACTAAAACCTGGAATAATGTCAATCATGAAGGTACACTACATTAATAGTGAAGGAAGAAATCAACATAATCATTGGATGCAGAAAAGGCATTTGACAAAATCTAATATCTTTTCATGATTAAAAAGAAACACACCAAAAAAAAAAAAAAGATAAAAGGAAACTTCCTCAACTTGATAAAGGGTATTTATAAAAAAAAATCCAACATCATATTTATTAAAGTTGCAGTCACAGAAATTAGACAAGAAAAGAAATTTAAAAGTATCCACTTGAGGAAAAAAAGAAAAACTATCTATTTGCAGATGGCAAGCTCTTGCATATAGAAAACCCTAAGCCAGTTATGGCAGTGAACTCTTGTAACACCTTGGGAGGCTATGTGGGAAGCTGAGACAGGAGGATCACAAGTTGGAGGTCAGCCTGGTCAATTTAGTGAGACCATGTCTGAAAATTAAAGCGGGGCGGGGGGGGGGGGGTCCTGGGAATGTAGCTCAGTGGTGGAGTGCTTGCCTACCATGCATAAAGCCCTGGACTTGATTTCATCCTCAGTACACCCACAATCTATCTCTCTCTCTCTCTCTCTCTCTCTCTCTCTCTCTCTCTCTCTCTCACACACACACACACACACACACACACAATCTTAAAGAATACACACATGTGCTCACACAATTAGAACTAATAATAAATAAGTCCCCTTTCTATTTGAGTAGTTTGAGGTGCACTTGGTATTATCCTAGTGGGTTTTCTCTCCTCTTAACTCCAAGTCCTTGCCAGGAAGCCAGCCAGGTCAGTCACTGTGATTATTACTGTTGCCACATTTTAAGGATGAGAGAAATGCTAAATGTCTTGCCCAAGGTCAAAGAGCCAGACAGTGTTGGTTCCTGAGCTTGGGTCTCCAGAGAGCAATGCTCTTCCCTTCCAGGAGGGCTCTGTCCCATCCCCTCAGAGCCTCCCCACATCCCCAGGAAATATGCTTTTCTCTGAACCTAGAACAGACACACAGAGCAGCCATAGGAAGCAGCAAAAAACATTTATGAGGATTTAACAGGCACTGGGGTCATGGAACTCTCAAGAGAGAAGTAAGTGGGAGCTTAGGCACAAGAGGCCTCTATGTAGGGTTCATATCCTGGCATCACTGGGTGGGATGGAGCCTCCTGATGCAGCACTGGTCTGCATGGGATGTCTCCCTAAACTCCTACCCACAGCTCACAGTCAAGTCCCTCAGCCCCTGGAGGCAGATCAAAGGAGAGGGCTGGCACCACAGTTACTGCAAGGGCCCTTGGCAGGGCGCTGTGGGTTACCCACTCCACTCCACTCCTAATGCTCCACTCCACTCCACTCCTAATGCTCCACTCCACATGTTTCACATGGAGCTTCAAGTGAAAATTTCCAGTAAAAAAAGAATCTCATTTAAAACATGATAAACTACTAGACTAGTCTCAGTCCTCATTAATAGCTGAGGAATCTGAGGCCCAGAAATATAGGGGACTGGCCCAAGGCCAACCAGCTTGTTAGTAGTGCAGTCTTTTCTCTTTGTCTACACAAGGACACCTGGGTGTCCTCTGAAGCCTTGTGGCCTGGGCCTTGTGCCTTCCAGGTCCATAATCCTGCTCCTTAACATCCAAATGCTTTAGCTTCAGGGCCAGCTCAATGTCAGGTGCTTCCCTAACACATGTGCAACCCACAGACACCACCCCTCTCCCAAAGCATACCTACTGCTCCTCACCTCCTAGATATCTGCAGCCTCGCCACTCGCTGGGGAACCCTGCCCACATGTGTTGAAATCCATAGTTTGAGAGTTGGGCCCAGGGCAGTCTGTAGGATGGTGTGCTGAGGAGTATCCTGGTGAGTGCAAGGCCTCAATAGACTCCCACTCGGTCCCTTCCTCTATCCGGAGACACATAGCTTCCAACCTGGGATGTGACAGGCCAAACAAACATGGTCACTACACACCTTGGCCTCATCTCCCTCACCACTCTCATTCCTCAGTTTGGAGAGCACAGAGCCCAAGGCTCTTAACCAGGAGCCTCATCCTGCCTGCAGTTCCCTTCTACCTGATTTTTGGGGGCAAGAATCTAGAAAGGCAAGAAGAGGGAAGTTCCCAGAGGCTCTCAGAGCACCCTGGAGAAAACCCCAAAGGAAAGGAACAGTGTCAGGGCCTGGGAGCTGGGGTCAGAGAACAGGGAAGAAGACCCAGCTTCACCCCATTCCCCCAGCCCTAGGGTCCACCACTTGAGCCTCTGGTTTACCAACTCACTTGGGTCCTAGTGGTGCACAGAGTGATATAGCAGTTCCTGGTACAGCCCTGGTTGAATGGGTTGTCCCCCTGAAGGAATTTGGCCCTGGAAGGAGATGGAGATGGGAAGAGGAGCTCAGAACCAGCAGGACTTGGCAAGGCCATCTCCCAAGTTGGTGACTCAGGCCTGGAGCAAGACTCCAAGGGCAGGGATGATTAAGAGTGACCCAGGGCCTCCTGTCTTCCTGAGCTCCTAAGAGGAGTGACCTCCCTTGCCCCAGTGGTGAGCAGCTCTCCCCAGATAGTGCTGATACTGCACCCACCTCTCATGCCTTCTCAGGGCTCCTTATCACTTTGTGCCTCCCTGTGCAGCATCCTTGCTCTGCCTCCACTGGCCACACATGTCTTCCTGCCACATCCTCCCAGATACCTTTTAAGATCTTCCTTGTGCTGCTCAGCTGCTCAAAAGACAGTGTCATAACCCCATTCCCACTTCACTTTCCCACCTTCTTTTTTTTTTCTCTAAACATGTTCCTTCATTGAATTTTACTCTCTGGGAGAGAACAGTGGCAGCGGGGGATGCCCAGTCATTTTCCTAGTCAAAAATCACATGGTCCAGGAAAATCTGGGCTGCAGATCTTTAGTACACAAAGCAGTAAAGATCTAGCTCAAAAGTCAGGTCCTCCCCTAGACAGTGACTGGCTTCTCCTCTCCCTTAATCTACATTTTTATCCCCCACAATTCAATCCATCGACCTCACCCCCCTATTCCCCAAAAAACAGGTTGGGTCTCATCCCAGCTTCAAGAGCTCAAGAACTTTAGCTAGCAAATATTCTGTCAAAATGGGAAGTGGCTCGGCAGCAACTCTGTCTACCCGCAAGCCCCCTGGCCCATGCATAAAGACTTTGATATTCAACACTATTCTCCACTAGAAATAACTAGAATTCCACCTCAGGATACTCAGGAATATCTCACCATGCCCAAAAAGCAACATGAACCATTGTGCTCCATGAGGTTCTGCCTCCTTTAAGGTGTTCTCATCACTTAAGAAACTAGTATCCTGCCAGGTGCAGTGGTGCACACCTGGAATCCCAGTGACTTGGGAAGGTTAAGGTAGAAGGATTGCAAGCTCAAGGCCAGCCTCAGCAACTTAGTGAGATCCTATCAAAACAAAATACAACAGGATTGGGGATGCAGCTTTGGTGGTAAAGCACCCCTGGGTTCAATGCTTAGTACGAGAAAAAAAAGTAATAGAAGAACATTTTTTAAAATGGCAGAATTTTTAAATTAGAAAATTTTTTGATTAGATGTTTATTAAGTATATAAAATGTTGATTGTACAAAAGGTATAGAAAACTTCTTAAAGAAATGATAATGAATAAGTTTTTAAAACTGAGCAGAAAATTTGAATACCTTTCTCTCCCCACATTGAACCCTATCTGACATGAATAGAATCCAACTGCTCTGAAATACCAAGACCAGCCTCTCTTGCTGGCTCCACTCCTGGGACTCCTGTTCCAATTCTATGTCTCAAAAGCCACCAAACCCTACAGGACCAAAATCCAGCAGCATCTTATTTTTGCCCCATTTTCTGCCCAACTTTCTGCTGCCTCTCCTCCTTCCCCTTATCCCAGAGGGATCAGGGCATCAGACTTCTCTCTGTTCCTTTCTGTTTTTTCTTCTATCCCCAAATGTTGATTCTTTTGTTTGTTGTTCACTCATTTATTCAGATAAATGTGTGCTGGGGATTGAAAAACCCAAGGCCTTACACATGTTAATCACACACTCTACCACTCAGATACAAACCCCACCCCAGCCAGAAATATTTCAGGGCATTAAAAATGCCTCAATCAAGCTGGGCATAGTAGTTCATGCCTGTAATCACAGTGACCCGGGAGACTGAGGCAGGAGGAAGGCAAGTTCAAGACCAGCCTTAGCATCTTAGTGAGACCCGGTTTCAAAATAAAAAATAGCAGGGATTGAGGATGTAGCTCAATGCTAAAGTGCCCCTTGGTTCAATACCCAGTATCAAAAAAACGAAGTCCAGTCACTGCACTGAGTGTTGAGCAGACTGCAAAGTGCATGGCCAGCCTACTTTCAGGGTGGTGAGGCCAGTAGGAATGCAATGCTCTTAGCACCATGCAGAGTGGTCAGAGTAGAGCAGAGAGATGGTATTATGGGAAAAGCATAAGCAACCCAGCCCACGGCACCCAGGTACATGCAGAGAAGAAGCCCAGAGAGTTAAGTGCTAAGACACACAAAAGGGCTATTTCAGCTACTTCCAGTTTCTGAGGCTATGTCCAGTCCAGAAAGAGTAGTCTAAAAAATGTCTACTGGCTTTGGCCATTGATGAGATCATCCTCATGACAACAAAGGCTAGGGCTGGGTTGATGTGGGCCAGAAAGTGAAAGGTGGAGCTTGTAAGCAGTGAACTCTTTCATGGAATAAGGCACAGAGGTATAGTGGAGGCCTGGGGTGTTAAGGGAAGGGCTTGCTTGGCTTTTAAGATGAGGTACAAATATGTGTAACTGACCATGGGAAGGAATGGTAGTAACAGCGGCACATAGGGCACTTTCTGGTACCAGCCACTGTTCTATGTGGTTTACATGAATTAACCCACAATTCCCTATTTTACAGATAGGGAAACTGAGTGACCAGGTAGCTAAGTAGCATATCCAAGGTCTCCCTGCTGGTCAGTTCTAGAGCTGTAATTTGAACTTTTGTCATCTGTCTCCAGAGTCCTTGCCACCAACCACCAAGCAAGTGACTCCAGGAGGAGTTGCAATTGGGGAATGTAGGGAGGGAGTTAAAGTTGGAGCATAGGATCAGTGCCTGAAATGGGTGCTGCAAGTAATGGAAAGGAGCCCTGTCCGGTGAATTCAGAGGGCAGACCACATTTAGGTCCATTGATACTGGTGATCTTGGACTTGGAGGGCCTCATTCTGAGCAGAGGAGGAAGGGCGATGGCCTATGGCCTGACCTGGGGCTGGAAGAACCACAGGATGGAGGGAGGGAAAAGGCTGCCAGGCAAACTCAATGATGGAGTGAAGCTGGAGAGAGAAGACAGGCAGACCACAGGGCTGAGGAATAAGGGCCAAGCACAGGAATCACAGTGGGGAGGGGGCCAGATATGGCAGTGGTGGGTGCTGACTAAAAGGATGGGAGGTGATGAGCAGACAGGCTCCTCTGTCTTTTCAGCTGTCTCAGGGTCTGCAGCTTCCCCCTCCCCCATTGATGCTGCCCACCAGTCTTCCTGAAAGAGCCTTTAGTCAAGCAATTGCCATACTAAAGGAATCCCATGGCAAAGATGCTCACTCCTATCATTCCTGTTCAACACTAAAAAGAAATAAAGATACACATATTGGAAAGAAAGTAAACTGTTCCTGACAGATTACATGATTTTCCATGTAGAATGAATAATGAAACTCAGTGGTAGAACACCCCTGATTCAATCCCCAATACTAACAATAAAAATAACAACACTAAGAACTTCTGCTTTTTTGGAAGATGCTATAAAGAAAATGAAGTGACAAGCCACAGATTGCAAGAGAAGATTTGCAAAACATAGATCTGAATCCAGTATGGAGAACTCTTAAAACTCAGTAAGGAAACAACCCATTTTTTTAAATGAGCAAAAGATTGGAGCAAACACTTTACCAGAGACATACTATGGTCAGTCAGCAAGACATGCAAATATGCTCAACATTATCACTCATTAGGAAAACACAAACTGGAGCCTTAATGAGCTATCACTATTCATTTATTAGACAGGCTACAATGAAAAGACAAAACAAAATAACAACAAATGACAGTGTCAAATGTTGGTAAGGATGTGGAGCAACTGGAATTCTCATACATTGCTGGTAGAAATTAGGAATGATGTAGTGGTTTTGGAAGACAAATTTGGAAATATCCTATAAAGATCAACACATGATTATTGTAGACTCAGCAATGCCACCCCTAAGAATTTACCCAGCAGAAATGAGAACGTCTGTTCACATGCCCGTACACCAATGTTTGTAGCAGCTTTATTTTAAACTGTGAAAAATCTAGCTGAGCACAGTGGCCTACACCTGAATCCCAGCAGCTTGGGAGGCCAAGGCTGGAGGATTGTAAGTTCAAAGCCAGACTCAGCAACTTAGCAAGGCCCTAAGCAAATTAGTGAGACCTTGACTCAAAAAGAAAACAAAAGATTTTTAAGAAAAAAAATAAAGCGGGTGGGGTTTGGGGATGTAGCTCAGTGGTTAAGCACCCCTGGGTTCAATCTCTAGTACAAACCAAAGAAAACAAAACAAAAACACTGTGGAAAAACTAGATACAATGAAAAATCCTTCAATTGGTGAACGTATAAATAATTTGTAGAATATTCATATGATACCACACAGCAATAAAAAGAAATAAACTACTAATATGAACAACACATGGATGAATCTCAAATGCATTGTACTAAATGAATGCAGCCAGATTTAAAAGACCAAGACTTCATTTATACATGATTCTGGAAAAAGAAAAACCAGGAAAATGTAGGAAGAAAAATTGACAACAGAAGATGATGAAAGGATTTTTCTGGGGTATGAAACTGGTCTAACCTTGATCATGGTGGAGAGTGCTGGATGATTATCTATTTGTCAAAATCCTTAACTGTAGACAAAAAAAAGGTAAATTTTACTGTGTATAAATTATTTTTCAATAAATAGCTTTTTTCAAAGAAATCCTACCATGCCTTCAAGGTTTTTACTTAATCCAAACAAAATTTGTCACGCTTGACTTTCGGGGCTGTTTTAATTTTCACCCCCATGGGGTCAGTTTCATTGCCCATGCCAAATTGTGCTTGAATTAGAGCCATTTCCTCCTCATCCTCTTAACATCCTAATTTTGAGTTTCCGGGCCGTTTTGCACAGGTCCTCTGCCTCTCCACAATCACACTTAGGATGGGTAGAGTGGCATGTCCTCCTCTCCAATGCAGGCCTCGCCAAACTTTCAGTTTCTTCCAGTTTGCTACACCACTCAGGACCCACCCCATCTTACAGTGTTCCTGGATGTCTACCGGTGTTATTCTGATCGCAGGTTGCTTATCAACCTAAGTGGCAGGATGTACTTACTCACCTCTATACCCATCCTTTAAATAACACTACTCCTCACACACAGTAAGCTGTGGAATCAAAACATCCTGGAGGGGGAATGACCACCAAGCTCCAGGGGAAGGAGAGATCTGAGCTGCATCTTAAGAGGTAGGTCTGGAGGAATCATCAGGGCTAAAGGCAGTGTAGAAAGTGCCGGGTGACAAAGAAACCTCTGCACAGCCGGGTATTCCTGCACAGGCACGGAGTCTCACTTACCTGGCCCTTGGAGAGGAGCCTGGTGATGCTCACCACTACAACCTGGATCAACAACCCCAGGATGAGTGGCAGCAGGGCACTGGTGGTGGGTACAGCCACTATGAAACTGTGCTGGGTAAGAAACCAAGCCTGGGACAGTTCCTCACGGGCCCTGCCCCCATATGGTCCCACCCCCATATGGCCCCGCCCACCTACTCTTCCTCCCTGGACTCGACTTAGTCTAATATATCCAAGGGAAACCTCACTTCACCAGGGTGTCCTGCCTGTTCCTTTTCTACCTTAATTACCCAACTCCGTGGCCCTGCTAGACTCTCAGCTCCACAGTGCATCCTACCCTGCCTATCTCCCTGACCCCATTCACCTTCCAGATGTCTTTGACAAGTCCTCCCAACAGGCTTTTCCCTCTAGCCCCGTCCACATCTGCCCCTGCCTTCATTTACCCCGCCCCTTGGCTCTCTGCCCTTCCCTTCCTTCAACCCCTGCTGTTTGCAGTGTTGACCCTTGGGACTGTGTGGATGGATAGGCATGGCTTTGTCCAAGAAGAACAGCATGTCTCTGGTGCACACAAGAAAGATAATGCAGGTCACCAGCAAGGCACCCAGGTACCTACCCCATGAGCAGAAGCAGGAATAGACAAATGTTACAATGCCCCATGCAGTTATTCACCCACCTACAGTGGTGGTCAAACACCTAGAGAGAAGGAAGGAGGCTTCCAGGATCTATCTGGACTGGCCTCCATCACCCCCAAATCCTCAGGCCTTCCCCAGCACGACCTTCTGGGCCAACTGTTCTTGGCCCTACATACCAGCTCCCATCTCAGGGAGAACCTGGCATTTCCAATGTACACTTAGGACTCCATGGATCATCAGGTCACCTGTCGTGAGACAAAACTGACTGGTGTCATTTGAGCAGGATATAGAATAACTCTGGGCCCCTTTTCTCAAATATTCAATAAATATGTAAAGAACAACCTTGCCCAGACAGACCTCTGCACTTGCAAACCTGTACAGGTTGTACACAGGACAGAAGAGCACTCAGAACCCAGGAAACCCTCTAATTTGGAAACCCAGAGGAAGACAGGCGAAGATCCCCAAAACAGGGCAGCAGGCAGCAAGTACTAGGTACTAGGTACTAGTACCAGCAAGCCAGGGGATGGGACAGGCACTGCCTTTTTTCTCCTTAACTCCACCAGGCTCAGCACAGATGGGATGCCCTTTTGCATGTCAGCACCTGTGCAAACAAGGCCAGCCTCTCTGGACATGTGCAGACATAGAGGTGATAACCAATGTAAGTGACCAAGAGTGGCTAAGAGCCACTTGTAGCAGTCTGGGAAGATGGTCTCATACCCACTCCTGGCCTATGTATGCTCTGAGGTTCCTGGTCTTGGCCAAGTACCTGGGGATGTTTTGCTGAGTGGATAGGGAGGAGGAGTACTCATCCCCACACAGATGTTGCAGTGGGGATGGTAGACGGTGCGGGGTAGGTAGTGGAAGCAGCACTTTGGGCATTAGGACATTTGAAAGGCTCTCCAAAACATCTATGCCACATATGTTGCCTCAGGGTCCTGCTTGAAGGAGCCTGGCATGGGAAGAGATTTGGGCAGTGACAAAAGCCCTTCCATCATGCAGCTGTTTGAGGCAGCCCCATAGCATCACTGGGCAAAAGAAGGGTGAAGAGGAGGTGGGCAGGGGAATCCTGGTCCCTGTAGAGCAAGCTGAACTCAGATTGGCTGGCACTGAAAGAGAAGGGGGGTTTCCAGCCAGAAGAGCTCTATATGGAGTTCCACTCTTTGGAATAGCAACCAGTGCTTGAAGTTGAGCGAGAAATGGGAAGGAGGAAGAGTGAACTGCGTGGTTTGGAAGAGGCTGTTGGCTTCTCTTGCCAGTCTGCCCAGTCCTCTCTTTTAAAGCAACTGGAAAATCTCCAGGATTCTGTTTTCACACCTCAGTGGCTTAGGAAATGAAGTGCCAGGGCCCAAGTACTAATGACATGAGAGAAGGGATCCTGAGGCCATAGTTAGGGTTAACAGTTTACAAATTACCCCTGTAGGCAAGAGCCCTTAGGGTACCGCCTTCTTCCAGGGGTCTGAGGCCTTACCTCTATGCAAGATGCCAGGATCTGACAGGTTGAGAGAAACCAGACTGCAGAGGTGACCAGAAACAGAAGGCCAGTAACCAGGGGAAAGTCCCACTCTCCATTCTGGACCAGCCATCTGCATTTGAAAACAGAGCCAGACTCAGTTCTAGAGTGGTGCAAACCAGAGCTCCCCACAAGGCCTGGCTCTTCTGAGGTAGTACTCACACAACTTAAGGACAGATAAATGTCCAGGCTACAGACAGACCATGAACACTCTGAGCTTCTGACTATATATTCATCCTCCCTCTCCTGAACCTCTCTCTCCACTTCCTTGCCTCTGCACTATCATTGTCTATTTTCCCTTCTATTTCTTTATAAGAAACCTGACACCTTTCATGGGAGACTCATAGGAAAGCAAAAGTAGGCAACTGATATTGAGCAGCAGCACCACATTGAAAGTGGCAAAAAGACTTGGGATAAACCATGAATATTCAACCGGAAGTTGGGTTGGGAGCTCAAAATCATTGCAGAATGGCATGGCTAAGCCTCCTGTTCTCAGCAAAAGAAAGCCACCTGTTACCTCTTCTGGGTTATCAACAAGAGGGTATTGGGGAAAGGAAGGAGTATCAGTTGAGTTCCTGACCTGTCCCTCTACTGCCTCCCCCTGGGCTGCATATTATGAGAAAATAACTGGATTTCTATTACACTGATATGTGTCATTGTACTGGCCACTGAGCACCTGAAACCCTCCATATCTGGCGGATTCCTCCCAACATAAGTCTTGGTGAGGGACAGAAACCATTTTCCCATCCCAAATGGAGCTGAAAATGGCCAAATACTTTTGGTTTCTCTTACAGTGATTACAGAAGCCTGTGATCCAGGTGACATCAATTTCATTGTAAAACTGCTACCACCAACTGAGAAGTCTCTGCTGAGATGCAGATGTCCAATACCCATGTGTAGTAAACCCCTCACCCATCCCATTGCTGGTTTTGTTTTGTCTTGTCTTGTCTTGTTTTGTTTTGTTTTGACAGGGGATTGAACTCAGGGGCACTGAGCTAAATCCCCAGCTCTTTTTCTTTTGAGACAGGGTCTCACTAATTGCTAAGCCTGACTTTGAACTTGCAATCCTCCTGCCTCAAACTCCCAAGCTGCTAGGATTACAGGCATGTGTCACTATGCCTGGCCAAGGAAATTAAATTAAATGCTGGTGGCATTAAAAATGGGGCAAAATTTTAAAATTTGTGCTTTTTTTTTATTGGTTGTTCACAACTTTACAAAGCTCTTGACATATCATACTTCATACATTAGATTGAAGTGGGTTATGAACCCCCAAATTTACCCCAAATGCACATTGCAGAATCACTTCGGTTACACATCCACAATTTTACATAATGCCCTATTAGTAATTGTTGTATTCTGCTACCTTTCCTATCCCCTACTATCCCCCCTCCCCTCCCCTCCCTTCTTCTTTCTCTACCCCATCTACTGTAATTCATTTCTCTTCTTGTTTATTTTCCCATTCCCGCACAATGGAAACTTCATGTGCCAAGAAAGTTGTTTGAAATAAATGATAATGTTTAGATATGTGCTCACATTCTTGCATAGAAAAGAAAATCATTAATTTGAAATTTTAGTTTCTGAAACTTTTTTGATACCAAGTAAGCATGCAGACTCAAGATGGCAGAAGCAAGGATGTTGAGCAATTGGCAGAGGAAACTTGGGGACTATGATGGCTACAGTGCTGCTATCTCCACCTTGGATGTCAGAATTATAGTTCTTTTGTTTAAACCTGGCAAGCCTATTTGTTTTGCTAAATACAGTTAAATTTAACATTAACTCATACATTTATCCAAGCCATGAATTTCTCCCTCTCATTCTCTTTTCCTGACACATAAATAAGTCAGAAGTATGCATACAACAGAATATACTTTGAATAAAAGGAAATAAAGTTTGAAAAAAAAATAAATAAATAAAAATGGGGCAAAAAAGAAACAGTCATGTAGATAATGAACGATGGGGTCAGGAAGATGGGAACTGATTCAAAAGGAAATAAAATGCTAATACTTCCAGAGCACTTGCCCCTCCTCCAACCTATTGTGAAGTTTACCTGACTCCAGGGAAATGTTCCTCCCACCAAAGAGTTGTGTTTGAGCAACCCCTGGGCAGCTCCCCTCCTGCCTTTCTTGAAAGATATGGAAAATAGGAAGAGACATCCCCTGGACAGCTTCCCTCCTGCCTTATGGGCATATAGGCAAGAAGGGAGGAGGGGCACATGAGAAGAAAGAAAACCTGAAATCTATAAAAGGAGCAGGACACCCCCACTCCCTTGGGCACCAGCTCAGGAACCCATCCTCTCCAGAAGGGGGATGTCTGTCTGTCTGTCTCTCTCTCTTTCTCTCCCCGCTTCCCCCTCCGTGTGTGTGTGTGTGTGTGTGTGTGTGTGTGTGTGTGTTTGTTTTATCCTTTAAATAAAATTTTTTGATCTTGCCTCAGTTTCTTGGGTGTTTAATCTTCAACACCAGGGAAACAGGACCCAATCCTGATTTCCAAGACTAATTTCAGATGGGGGCTCTGCAGGGATTATCACCAGGATAAGCTCCTCCGTGCCCCCACATCTTTCTGAGGTGTGCCTTTCTTTATTCCTGGAGGAAAACAATAGATACCCATCAGCTAATTAAATTCAGTTACTCCATACTGCCATCCTATAAGATTCAGGTGACAGGATTCATGCCAAAGTGGCTTCTAATCATCTATCCTGCAGGTCAGGCATGTTGAATTCTGCCAAAGCCATTTCTCAGAATCCTATCCAGGCCCAGAGTGTGTCTGGCATGAGTACACAGTGTCTCTAATCCCAGTCCACCTTTGGATTCATGGAGATGGACAAAAGGTTGGAACAACTACAAGATTCTATCCAGGGCCACGGTCTGGTAAACCTCAACAGTTTGTCCCCCAACTCCTCTCCTGACTACCCTCATGGGGGATCCTGTAGTGACCAGTCAATGAAAAAGCTCTGTGCAAAAACCTCAGTGACATACAACTCTGGGTGAGCCAAACTGCACTCTCCTGTACTAATTCCTCCCGAGCTTTCCCCTTCCCTCTCTGATCAGACTCTAGCTGTTGAGAGGAACATTTTACATGGAGCGGTTCATAAAGAAATGCCTGGGTTCCCTTTGTTCACATATTAACCCTTTACAAGCCTTACGGATTCTTCCCATTGTTTCTATGCTCCATGAGTTTCTTTAGCTGTAGAAGGGAGGCATTTTCATTTCGCCTCTTCTTTAAACTCCTACAGGATAATGGCGTTAAGCATCTAAGGACCATTAAATGTCCTCTTTACCCTCCAGAGAGTCCTTTGGCCCATAGAGTAGAGAAACATACCCCATGTAGGTCATACATTTTTCATGAGTTATCACAATTAGAAGTTTATTGTGGCAGGAGAGGTCAGTCATACCTCTGAGTCTGGACTTTCCAGTGCCTTGGCATGAGGCAAAACAAGGGCTCTTGCTCATTCTGCCAATGATGCTAGCAATAAATCTGGAAGAACCAAGTGGTGAGAGACAGGTTTTCTGACCATCAGAAGCTCATAAGGAGACATCCCTAAAGAAAAATATGGATTTTTATCTGGTGCAGGTGTCTGAGCTCTATTTTATCATGCTCAAGATGGGAGCTTCATTCTCAACAGTTGTATCTAGTTCACCACTAGCCTACAAACTGAAAAAAATGGAATTTTCATGTTGTTCAGAGGGGAGCTTTGTCCTCAATAATGAGGGGTAGAAACTGTACACCACTAGAGGTTCTGGGATGTAGGTGCTCAAAAAAAAAAATGCCTCATTTTCTTCTTCTGCCAGGCCTGGGAAATTACCAAATCACAGTTGGAAAAAGGAGATGTCTCATAATTTTCTGCATCCAACCTGGCCTGATTACCAACAAGAGGAATAAAAACTGGTCTCTGGGGGAAATATAAACTATAGGACTACACTTTAAGAAACTGATTTTGCAAAAGAAAAAAATGGTTAAATTGCCCTATGTAGGGCTGGGGTTGTAGCTCAGTGGTAGAGTGCTCACCTTGCATGTGGAGGGCACTGGGTTTAATCCTCAGCATCACATAAAAATAAAATAAAGGTATTGTGTCCATCTACAACTAAGAAAATATTTTTTAAGTGCCCTATGTATGAGATTTTTGCCTCTCAAGCTCAGAAGAGTACTTTTTAGCTTCTGCTAGATCTCTATTCACAAGGCTTACAGAGCTTGTGAGAATTACAAGACTCACAGAGGACCAGTTTGAGACCAAAGAAAAAACATCTTGTCACTTTTAAATTCAAGGCTCTGTGGGACCTAAATGGCTGGCTATTTTATGTGCTTTTACACTCTACCATCCTGATTTCTTAACAAGTTTCTTCCTAAACATTAAAGTATAGGAAGGAACAATGTAATGATCTCATATATACAAGCCTTCTTTATCTTGAGAAACTTTACCTGAGGATCACATTCCTTAGATATCTGGACTGACTCTAATCTGAGGCAAAAGTGCACTCCAATCTGATAAAGATGTTCTTCATGCTCCTATACTAGAGTAAGAATAGCTATGTCATTTCATAGAACTCCTGTTTGGAGATATATATATGTTTTGAACTCATGATTTTATGATAAATTCACATTTGAACCTGCATGCCTAAATTAATATATTTTTCTGATTAGTCTTATTTGATCTACACTCTTTGTTCAAAGGTCAATTGTTCAAGAGTTGATTCTCAAATACATTGGAAAATATCCTTTATAAAATCCTAAGGAGGACATAGACATGGTGAAGTTGGGAATAACTCTGATAGCCATCCAGGACAAATGGCCACCTGAACCCTTGATTTCAGTGTCCACCATGGCTGTCAGACTTTATTCCTGGCATTTCCGACTGTATAGGCCTGCCCTAAATTTAAGTCAGAATGTAAAATCTGCTAAACTTTTAATTTCTAAATCAAATAGAAGCTTTAATAAACATCTGTGTCATTGTCTCCTACCTGTAGATATCTCCCACAAAAGCTACAAGATCTCTGTTTCCTGTCTGTTTCATGTATGTGTGCACAACTATGTATTGTATTGTTGTGTCTACTCATGTGTGTGTCCACATATCATGTATGTGGTGTCAAAATTGGAATACAGATAAATAAGTGCTCATAAATCAAAATTTAAAAGAAAAATGGATCCAAACACCTTTTAGTTCACATGACTTTAAAAATAGTTCAATTTAAATTAGATAAACAGATGAGAGGAAAGATGTCTTTAAAATTACTAACTCAGGTACTCAGGGTTTGTACAACTCTGGTTAAACAACAACTGATATTTTAGAGTATTACACTATATTACAGAGTCAAGTTTTTCTAGGTGGTCAGACAATTAACAGATTGTTGATTTCTATAAAATGTCTAGAATGTAATATCCATTCCTTCTAAGATTTTCCTTCAACAGGAAAGAGAAGGCTAATACTATTAACTACCCTTGTCTGATATCTTGGTTTTTACAATTAAAATGAGTAAATTAGATTTAATATCAATGGGAGTAATCATAAATGTGTTTGTTACAAGAGACATATGATTAATTTTCAAAGTTAAAGTGCTAAAACATAAGTAAAATATAAAATCAAGTACTTTTGACTTCCTATATTCTAAAAAATAATATATTTAAACATTATCTGTGTTTTCAAAAATGGGAAAATAAAATAAAATTTGAGATTGTTTTGTTTCTGTGTCTTCACTACTAGGAATTAAGATTCTATCAGATGTAATTTTAGATACAATGAATACAAGAGGTTTTGGTTGGTTTTTAAAGTACCATAAAAACAAAATATTTTATCTTATTAAAGTGGAGTAACTTGTCTAAATTCAGGAATTTCATAAGGATTGTTTCAGATTGTGAATTTTAAAAGGGGTTGTCAGCTAGAAAAGAGATATGAGAAAGTTCTAGATATGGAAATCTATTTTAGTATGGAAAGTAGGAAAAAAGAAATATTTCTGGATGAGAAAATCCTTTGTTTGGTAAAATAAAAGTTTTAGAATGTCTCAGTAAGTTGCAGAAGGATTGTGGAAGGTAAATTTCAAAAACTCTTGTAACTTTGGAATACAGATAAATGAGTGCTCAATAGCAGCTCAATTCACAGTAGCTAAAGTAGTTAAAGCCATTCAAGACTTTTCTTAAGGACAAATATCAATGTACTGATATAAACCAAAGTTTAATCTATGTGTTGAAGTAACAAGGATTTCTTAAAATATTAATCTGCTCTTATCCATCAAGATGATCTCCTGTGTCTGTTAAGTTTTATTATTTAGAGAAACTAATCTTAAAGGAATTAGAGTTTGTACAACTCTGGTAAATCAACAACTGATATTTTAGAGTATTACACTATATTACAGAGTCAATTTTTCTTTAAAAGCTATACTTGGTTAATATAAGAACATCAGTGTAATTGTAGTGCTGTTACTGTATTATTGGTATAAAAGATGTATTCATGGGCTGGGGATGTGGCTCAAGTGGTAGCGCGCATGTGTGCGGCCCGGGTTCGATCCTCAGCACCACATACCAACAAAGATGTTGTGTCCGCCGAGAACTAAAAAATAGATATTAAAAATTCTCTCTCTCTCCTCTCTCACTCTCTCTTAAAAAAAAAGATGTATTCATATCTTCCAAGTATAGAAATTTTTAAAATGTAAGGTTTAGAATAAAATTTTTTCCAAGCTGTTATTTTTCAAACTAAAGTTTAAAGTAAAGGTTTGGGATTATAAAATTATGTTTCTACTTGGAATGGATCCACCATTTGACACAGCTATCCCACTCTTTAGTTTATAATGAAAGGACTTAAATTCAGCATACTACAGTGACACAGCTCAATTAAATCAATGTTTATAGAAGCTCAATTCACAATAGCTAAACTATGGAACCAACCTAGATGCCCCTTGACAGATGAATGGACAAAGAAATGTGGTACATATATACAATAGAATATTACTCAGCCTTAAATAAGAATGAAATTATGGCATTTTCAGGTAAATGGATAGAACTAGAGAATATCATTCTAAGTGAAATAAGCCAATCCCAAAAAATCAAAAGCCAAATATTTTCTCTGATAAGTGGATGCTGACCAATAGTGGGGCAGAGGGATAGAGAAGAGTAAAGGAACTTTGATTTGTATAAAGGGAAGTGAGGGGAGGGGTGGAGCTGTGGGGATGGAAAGCATGGTAGAATAAGACAGATATTATTACCCTATATACACATATGATTACACTACTGGAGTGACTGTATACCATGTACAGTCAGAAGAATGAGAAATTGTGCTCCATTTGTGTACAATATGTCAAAATGCATTCTACTGTAATTTAAATAAATTTTTTAAAATAAAGTAAATAAAAATTATGTTTCTTGGTTCATAGCTTTTACAGAAACTAAATATGTTTTTACTCTTGTTATTTTATTTTATAATATTCTCATAAACTTTACAAATATTATCTGTTAGTGCTTTACAAAAGTACAACTTCTAACATAAAAACATGAGTTAATTTGGAGCTGGGGGTATAGCTCAGTGGTAGAGCGCTTGCCTAGCATACGTGAGGCAGTGGGTTTGATCTTCAGTACCATATAAAAAAATAAACAAATAAAATGAAGGCATTCTGTTCATCTACAACTACAATTTTTAAAAAATGAGTTAATTTGTAATAATAGGCCATCACCTACAGGACAATCAAGATGTAAACTAAGTTCCAGTACTAATACTAATCTCCAACAAAATGAAAGGGCGAATAACTGTAAAATTATAGACATTAAAGTTAAAACTCAGTACTCTTTCTTTATGACTAGTGAAACTTGTTTGCCAGAGGTTTAAGACCCAAACTTGGTGACTAAATTTAAGAAGTAAAAGGGCCAAGAAAGAAAATAGCCAATATTTGGCTCTTGGCTTCTGAGGTCAGCTTGAACTCATGGAGTAAGGGGACTTCACTAAGGGCTGCAACTCTGAGCCACATGACCTCCCAATCAGGGGGAATCAATGAGACCCTGGAGAACAAAAAGCCAACAAGTGCACATATTGCAAAGAGAAGTATTATTGGAGAAGAAAATGTCCCTGATGCTTCCAAGAAAAGCCACTTAGCTAACAAGAACCTGACCCATCCTGGCAGACAGCACTAAAGGAGCTAAGAGGATAATCTCAAGTTCCCAAAAGCAACCCCCTGAGGGAACTCAGCTGACTTTTTATTTTAAACTTTTTTACAGTTGTAGATGGACACATTACCTTTATATTATTTATCTATTTTTATGTGGTGCTAAGGATCAAACCCAGTGCCTTACACATGCTAGGCCAGTGCTCTACCATTAAGCTACAGCCCCAACCCTCAACTGACTCTTAGCAATAGATAGGAACAAAGTTGATTTGATCAGCTTGGTCTTAAACATCTAGCAAAACAAGTTATGACCAAAATACAGCAATACCTGGCATTTAAAATAAAAGAGAATAGTTATTTTAATGTAACTTAAGATATACACTTGTGTTAACCCCACCAAAAGTCAGACTGGAGATTACAAAAGAGGAATTCTTTTTTTTAAGCAAACAAGTTTTTGGAAAATATTTTTTTATATGTTGATAAATTTTTATTTATTTATTTATTTATTTATTTATTTATTTATTTATATGCAGTGCTGAGAATCAAACCCAATATCTCTCTCATGCTAGGTAAGCACTCTACCACTGAGCCCAAACCCCAGGCCCAAAAGAGGGATTCTTAGAAGGAGTGCTTGGTATCCATCAACAGAGACTATCAGAATCAGAAGGTTTTTTAGTCAATAGTCAATTTAAGACCTACAATTATTCCTAGCCTCCTACACAGTTAAGCTTGATCTGTGTTTGCAGTATGATTTAGCCCTACATAACAGAGATAAAGGGGTCTCTACTAAACAGAGTTTATGCCAATAAAAACATATTTTACAAAATCAGATGACATTAGATATCTTAACTACATATCATGGAGGCATCTGTGACGTTATAAAAACTAAATGTTGTATTTACTTAACTCTGGCAATATTAAAGATTTACATTCCCAAATACAGGCCTTGTCCTCACCAGCCTTATTATGTGAATAACATTTTTAGCTCTTGCATCTCCTGGTGGGAGATTAATGGGCTTTATCATCATGATATTCATTGACATATTCCAAATGCTACAACATTAATCACATTCCAGTACTCATGTCTTTTTGTTTTTCTCATAGAAGCACTCATCCCCACATGATTGTACAGCCTATTCCTTCTGAACCAGACTTTTGCCATGGATTTCTTGACTGACCTGAAACATTCTTAAAAGGGAAGTTCAAACTGCTTGCCCTGTGTTACCCCTTCTCAGCTTGAAGCAGCCAGAGTGGTCATTGCTGATTTCCCTCTCACAGCAGTTAGCATTGTATTTTCAGACAGGGAACTGATGGGGGGGTGGCAGTATAAATAGTAAATATTTGGGTTGGAGGGGGAAGATGGAAGCTGATTTGGGTCTTGGATGATGGAGGCTGCCTCTGAGGGATTGAAATGCTAATATATCCAGAACACTTCCCCCACTTCCTCCATCCATTACCAAGCTTATCTGCCTAGAGGACAATTTTCCTCCCAAAAGGTTGTTAATGAAGCAATTTCTAGATGGCCCTCCCACACCCCCATTTGGGCAGACATGTAGAGACACCCTTAGAAGGATTCCTTCTCATATTTTGGCTCTTCTTTTGGCCCCTGGTCACACACTCAAGATAAGGGGAGAAGAAGGGCATGAGAACAAAGAAAATCTAAAATATATAAAAGGGATAGGACACCCCCACTTCCTCAGATACCCAGCTCTGGGACCCCTCTCTGAAGAGAACTCTGTTCTATCTCTGTTCTATCCTTTAAATAAAACTAGCTTTCTATGCTTGCTTTGGCATTTCTCAAGTATTCAATCTTCACATCTGGGGTAACAGAACTCCACCCTGATTGATTCTCATCACTGCAGTATCATAACTTGTTACACATTTGTGATTATCTCAGTTTTCTTTTAGGTTCTAAACTTTCAGAGGAAAAAAAATATTCAAAATGAAGTTAAAACACACAAGGAACTCTTCAATAAAATTTGTTTTGACTGTGCGTGTCCATTAACCTTGTTAAACTGTGAGATAAATCTATGAGGGCAGAAAACATGCCTCATGTGTCTTCATGTTTGCAAGACTTGGAATAGTTCCTGATACACAGCCTAGCTCAACAAGTAAAGAATATTCATTGTTACCTGGTTCTTCTCTTTAGCAGTTCTGAGTCAATGCCTCTAGAAATGAGATGGAAATACTCAGCCATAACTGCAAGAAACTTATGGGGTGTGAGGCAAACCTGGGAAGGATGAAAGAAGGAAGAAGCTGGGTTGGGCATGGAGAGCCTCTTGCCACAATGCATATGTGACCAACTCTCAGCCAACTTGATGGGAAGTTTCAGGACAAAGGCTGCCTGTTAGAGAAACCCTGCACCCCAACTCCCTTTCCATACATGGGGCAAAAATTATCAGGTCCTGATGCCCCTGGAGAGTGTGGCCTCCCTCCAATGCTGTGGCCAGTTCCAAGAGTGTTACTGTCACTGTTCACAGCTCAACAGTGAATTCCTCCTTGAAGTGACATCCCAGTGGTGCTCCTCAACACAGCCATCAATTCCCACATTTGCTTTAATGCCATCCTCTCTCTAGCAGTCATTGAGTTAGAATATGAATGATATTACTTCACAATTATTGAAAATTTTGATTCCAAATCAATCACAAACTTTTAAGACAGGTTAAACAATCTCAACTATGCCATATCTTTAAAAATTGAACTTAATTAAGGTTCCCACCCAAAAAAAAGTCTATGATAATAAAATATTATTATCTTGGTGGCTGGGGTGTGGCTCAGTGTTAGAGCACTTGCCTCCCACGTGTGAGGCATTGGGTTCCATCCTCAGTGCCACATAAAAGTAAATAAACAAAATAAAGATATTGCATTGATGTATAACTAAAAAATATTTTATAAATATTATTATTTTGTGTATAATTGTGATTACACAAAATAACCATAGTGTTCACAACCAGCTATGTGTTTAGATTCATATGAGCAAATATGAAAGCATTTGTTATATGAATAAGTGACATTTAACATCTTTGGGAACACAGGACTATAAGGTCCTTGCTTAGCATCTGGATGGCCATCTTAAGTGACAACTGCCATTTTAAGAAAAAAGTTTCACTTTTCCACCCAAGAGTATTTCTGAGAAAGGCTTACCACTCCCTCATATCAACCCAACCTTTAACCACCCCCATTAGGACCCGCCTGGCTCTGATTCCTGAGCTTCCCCCATAAAAGTCCCAGAACTCAAGCCTTTTTTGCTCTCTCTCCTATAGAGAAATGGCCTTTATTTTTCAACTCTGACAAATAAACTCTCATATGTGTCATTGCCTGGTCTCCATCTTTCATTTCTCGCTTACCGTCTCTCGTTCCTCACTTTCTCTTCAAGGACAACAGGGTTTTACAGTGAGAATAAAATATATTTGGAGTCAGACAAAACATGGTAAGCAAATTGTTGATTCATATTGACCCCTGTTTGATCTGAGTACCCTGCAGTTGTTCGTATCTAACATGCTCAGAAGAAGACTTTGCAGCCAAACCCGGAGTTTCAAAAGAGAGATCTCTTTGCTCCTTTAGAACAATAATAGCCTTGAAATGCAGACTGGTTCAAAAAAGGAAAAGGATTTCTCAATAGTCACACAGCTGGGCTGGGGTTGTGGCTCAGCAGTAGAGCACTCACCTAGCACATGCGAGACCCTGGGTTAGATCGTCAGCACCACATAAAAAATAAAATAAAGATATTGTGTCCAACTACAACTAAAAAATAAATATTAAAAAATACTCACACAGCTGGCTTTCTTTCTTGCTTGTTTGCTTTCTTTCATTCATTTTCCATATCAAAAACTAGAACATTGTGGGACTGGGGCTATAGCTCAGTTGGTAGAGTGCTTGCCTCACATGCACAAGGCCCTGGGTTCAGATCCCTAGTACCACACACACATACACACAAAAACAACAACAAAAAACTAGAACATTGTTCTGAATGTCAAAAGATCAATATTATTAAAGATGAATGAAAAGAAGAGACAGGGACAGAATTCATGGAGTTAAAAACCAGGTACCTTGGAGTGCCCATCCAGGATCTCCCCCACAACCTCCTTTCTCTTTGACTTCATCAATCCTCAGTTTCATTGTTTATAAAATCGGGATTGCACCAGCAGGTGCTTCAGATAACAACTATAAAATCTAAATAAGATGCCACACATAAAGTGGTTAACATGGTGCCTGCCACAGAGTGACTTCTCCACAGATGTGAGGACTAATATCATCTGTTCTTAATATCATTTGGAGAGTCAAAGCCAGAATAGTGGAGCTGGTCTGGGAATCCCCAATATTCTCAAGCTGTTATAGGTCCTGTCCAGTATAACCTCCCACCCTTATGACAAGAAAAAACCTTTTCTCCCAGGTAACATTTGCTTGGCATAGGGTAATAGTAATAGTACCTGTTAAACAAAGAGTCCAAATAGAGGGCATATTGGTGATTCTGTTATCCCTGTTATATCTGGGGAAGCAGAACCTGGGGGAATAGGGACAGGTGGGGGAACAAATTCCTCAAGGGGAAGTACAGCATAACAGATAGGGCACATTGAAACTGTTGCATAGGTTTGTTCTTCATGGAGGCAGAAACCATGGGGGCCTGCTTTTGTTACATGCATTGAGCCTATTGTTCCAGGAGGGAAAAACATATTTCTGATAGCAACACAGTGGAAAAGGACTGTGACCCATTACCCCAGGACTTAGTAAGACACATATCATTATAAAAACAAAAACAAAAAAATTCCAGCAGATTCCCCCATAACAGATTTACCATTTTTAAGTAACATAGAGTTGGTGTAACTCTTTGCACCCAATTCCAGTTTTTCGGGGCTGTTGCATTCAGACCTACAGATAACAGCAAAGCAATTAATGTCATTAGTTCTAATACAGTAGGATGACATCGTGACCATTGCCCCCCCTTGCCCCCGGTTGAATCCCTCAAGGTGCCACCACGACCATTCAGCCACTATGACCAGGTTTGTGACTGGAGCAGGGCTGTAGTCTCCTCAGATCCTGGATCTCAAACAGGATCTCAAATAGGATGTATCCTGTGCTCTCAATGTACTGTGAACCCAGAGGAGAGCTATAAGGAGGATATCTACCCAAGAAACTCCCATTTCCTGGCAGACTTAAGCTAGGGTGGTCTTTAGGGTACAGTTTTATAAGTTCCACTTTCCCTGAACTCTGTGGTTAGTAGGCAGCATGTAGCTTCCATTTGATTCCCAATATTCAGGTGATGCCCTGGACAATTTCTGTGATGAAGGCAGGCCCATTGTCTGACTTGATGGATAAGGGCAGGCCATATCCAGGAATGGTTTCTCTTTTATTAATATTCATTTTTTTTAGTTGTGGTCAGACACAATACCTTTGTTTTATTTATTTATTTTTATGTGGTGCTGAGGATCGAACCCAGGGCCCTGCATGTGCTAGATAAGCGCTCTTATCACTGAGCCACAATCCCAGCCCCAATGGTTTCTCTTAACAGGGCTTTAGTCACTTCTCAGGCTCACTCTTTCTGGTCAGATGACCTCCACCCACCCAGAGCATGTGCACACCATTACCAAGAGGATAGATATCCCTTGCTTGGTTTAACTTCCATAAAGCCCAGCTCTGTAACTTTAAAAGGTAAAATTCCAACAGTCTGGACTCCTGGGGTCTGGGCTGGATGCTGGTTAGCATTATTTTTGGCACAAGTTGTACACTCTGGCTGACCTGGTTACACAGTGTAGGGAGTTTGGCTATGAATTAGTACCTGTTAAGCAAGAGTCCAAATTAGTTTTTCCTAGGTGACAAATTTCATGGTTTTGAAGCATCGCCTGATACCCCAAGCTTTGTGGGATGAAAATCCACTGGTCTGGCAGTACCCTCCATCATTCTGGAATTTTCTGTTCTCTCTCTGTGGCAGCCCATTTATATTCTTATCTGGTGTACCTAGGATGGTCTCGGAGCCTTGAGGCCATCATTTGAGCTGCCTGGGATGCCCTACAGATGATGTCCTGACACAGAGTCACTTCTTTGGCCATCTAATCAGTCATTCTATTTCCTTGGCTTACTGGGTCTGTTCCTTTCTGTTGTCCATGATAGTACATCACAGCCACTTCAGCTGGCTTCCAGACTGCTTCCAGAAGTTTGGGTATTTTTTTCTTATTTTTAATTTTTTACTCCCTGTTGATATAAGTCTTCTTTCCTTGTAGATGGCCCCATGACACATGTAGAGTGGTAAAAACATATTTTGAATTAGTATCAATGTTAACTCACTGGTCAGTGGCATACTCTATGGCTGTGTTCAGTGCCCATAACTCAGTCATTTGGTGACCACCCCTGAGGTAGCACTCCCACTTCCTCCACTTGTTTTTCTAAAATTACCACAAATCCAGCCCTCCTTTGTTCTTTCTGCTGCTCCCATCCATGAATAGGGTGAGATCTGGGTTTTGCAGTGGCTGGTCAGTCAGATCAGGTTGACTGGAGTAGACTTCATCTATCAGGTCCTCGCAATTGTGTGAGGGAGGTGGATCATCTGGCAGGAAGGATGCAAAGTTTAGAGTGAGCACAGTTTCTAGTGTTACATGGGGGTTTTCATAAAATGGTCCTTGATAGTGGGCCATTCAGGAGCTGGTCAGCCTTTGGTACTCCTTGTGATCCATCAGGGCAGTGATGGCCTGTGGGACTTTTACATTGATATTCTGTCCAAGGGTCAGCTTGTCAGTTGATTAAGGTCACAGTATCTGCCAGAGCTATTAGGCACAGAGGCTATCGGGTCACTAATGCAGTTATTCCAATAAATGAGCCACTGACTGCTGCCAGGGCCCATACTCTCAGGTAAGGACCCCAAGTAAAGTTCTGCTTTTTTCTGCCACAAAAAGATTGGAAGCCATTGTTGTATCAGGCAGTCTAAGATCAGGCACCCAGGTTAACTTCATTTTAATCTCCTGGAAAGCCTGTTTCTGTTCAGTTCCCCAACATAGGGGGTCTTTTTCTGTCCCATTGGTGGCCGCCCACAGTGGTTTAGCCATCACTGAATACAAAGGGTTCCAGATTCAACAAAAACATGCTGCTCCCAAGAATTCACAATTTCTTCCTGGTGTTGGGTCTGGGGATAAAACAGACAGCCTGTTTTCAATCAGGTCCTAAAGACCATTGGCCAGGTGTAACGTAAAACCCAGGATACTTTACTTGTTGCTGATAGATTTGAGCCTTTTTCCAAGAGACTATAATGCACTTCTGAAAGAAGGGTCAGCAGAACTGTAGTTCCAGACCAACAGCCCTCTCCATCTGGCCAAGGGAATGTCACAAATGTATTATAGGAGAATGCAATTCAGTTGGTTCCCAGGGAAGGCAGCTAGATCCCTTTCTAGTGTCTCCCCAAATAGGAGAGTTCTTAAGTCCCTGGGGAGTTTGGGTCCAAGTCAGCTGAACTTTCTTTCCAGTCTCTGGGTCCCTCCTTTCAAATGCAAAGAGGGGTTGGCTGACTGGGGCTAATCAGAGACAAAAGAAGGCATCCTTCAGATCCAGACACTAACCCACTAATCCTGGAGTGAAATAGGCTGAGGAGTGTGTAAGGGTTAGGGACCACTGGGTGAAGTGTTACTACTGCCTTGTTAACTGCTTGGAGGTCTTAGATTGATAATCTTTGCTATTAGGCTTTCTCACTGGCAAAAAGGGAATGTTCCAGGGGGACTGGCCCTCGATCAGGATCCCAGAGTCTCTCAGTCTCTGGAGGTGCTTCTTACTCCAAAGGTGTGTCCCTTGAGAGGGAATACTGTGTCCATCTGGTAGTCTCTGCTCCTGGTTTCAATTCAACAACTAATGGGGGTGAATTCTTGGCAAACACAGGAGGGTTGTTTTCTGCACAGACTGAGGGAAATTCTTGAAACAAGGAGGAAGAATTTTCAGTGGCAGTTGGATTTTGGGCATAGAGTCTCCATTCATCTCCCTGGGGTAATGTAACTGCCCTAACCATGGTGGGTCCCTTCCCTAAGGTCATATAGGCAGGATCATCAGAGAAGAAGGTGATTTGTGCTCCAATTTTGAAAGAAGAACTCTTCCAAGAAGGGGAACTGGGCAGCTTGGCATGTACAGAAACTCATGTGATACCAAAAGTCCCCCCAGCTTACAGGTGTGGAATTCACAGAAAGGGCTGGGTGCCTATGAGCCAATTGCTCCTATTATAGTAACTCCTTTACCAGTGAATGAGTGATGGGTTGCATGACTATGCTGTCTGTGCTCCACACCCATGTCTACCCGGAATGTCATTGGGTGGCCTGCTACTGTCATCTTGACAAAGGGCTCCATCAGACCAAGAATCAAAGGGCCCAGTCTCTCCTATTCTGAGTCCATCCTGGCCCGCTAGTGCTGGGCTCCACTTGGTATTGGCCCTCCTGATTCGGTGGTGTGTTCTTTTGAATTGGTTTGGCCTAATTATGATTTGGGCACGTGTGTTTCCAGTGACCTAGTCCCCTACAGTAAGCACACTTGTCCTTCTGCAGTGTAGGGTGACTTCCAGGTGTCTGGTTCTTGCAAGGTGCCCCAGGCCATCTGACTGGGTCTGGACTTCTGAGTGCTGCTGCCAGAGGGACACGTGTTTCATCTGTTTGTCTGCCTCTTTCTATGTAGTTTGATCTCGGGTTACAAAGATCTTTTTGGCTATTTCAAGAAACTGGGAGGAGATCATACCTGTGAACCTTCTATTTTCTGGAGTTTCTTTTCTGATATCTGGACTGGAGTGAGCCACAAAAGCAGCGTTGACCATGAGCTGATTCTTGGGGATTTCTGGATCAAAAGGGTGTGAAAAGTCAAAAAGCTTCACAAATCCACTCATAAAACTCTAAAGAGGGCTCTTCCGTCTTCTGGAGTACCATAGCTACTTTAAACATGTTAATGGGCTTTCTTGCACCTGACTGGGCCCCTTGAGGAAGGGCATTTCAGTTTTGCTCCAGCTGGTTGCATCCCTCTTCAGTGTTGTGATCCCAGGCTGGGTCCTCCCCTGGGGCTGCTCTTATGCCCAGACTTCAGCATCTACCTTTTGGTCAGGGGCCTGTACTTGGAGCTATTTCCAGGCCTCCCTCAAAATTCAACTCTTCTCCTCAGTGTTAAAGAGGGTGAGGAAGAGCTGACAGCAGTCTCCCAGGTTGGTTGATGGGTTTGGAAGATTGACTCCAGGAGTTCTGTAAGCACCTGTGGTTTTTCTGAGATTGAAGGGGTATGGTGCTTCCAATTCAGGAAGTCAGTGGTACTGAAAGGCTAATAGTAAAAAATGGAATGCCCTTCTTGAACAGTGCCATTTGTGTTGCCCTGTGGGAGCCCATGAGTCTCTTGATGAAGTCCAGCCCCGGTGGGGGGAGTGGGGTTCCAGGGGTCCTGAAGGAGGAGTGGCATGGGAGAAAGAAGAGGAGTCAGGACAACAGGTTGCAAGTTACCAGAGGAAATCTCTGCTGCTCCTGGAGGGACCTTTTTTTACAGGTGTTTTTTCAGGTAGTTAATGGATAACTTCAAAGCCTGAAACTTTTTTG
The DNA here is from genome assembly GCF_964194105.1 of Spermophilus citellus. NCBI lineage: Eukaryota > Metazoa > Chordata > Mammalia > Rodentia > Sciuridae > Spermophilus > Spermophilus citellus. The sequence continues at coordinate 111,294,876 of NC_138188.1, read as the reverse complement.
ATTTACATAATTTTCAAGAGTTACAATCTTTTCTGACATGATTACCTAAGATATTGAGTACATTGTTCCAAATATTTTTTCTGTAACCTTAGTTAATCATGATTAAGCTTTTACATTTTCACCTCAATCTCTAGGTGCTAGGTGACACAACTAGACTACATGACTCCTGACCTATTATTCACTTCTAACTTCAAAGCATACCTGTAATTATTTCATTAACCTTTAACTTTAAAGCATACTTATGATTATTGGTAAGCTTTCTTACTTCTAAACTAAAATCCCAGTAAAACACACTTAAAGTAGTGAAAGTCTAGTATTTAAAAGCCTACTACTCTGAAGAGCCTCTAAAATATATCTATGTTAATTTTACATGATTCTATTTTTAATTTCCAAGGTAATTTCCTTTTTTTCATATGACCTATTAAACTGCTTTCTTAAAGAACTTCCTTGATCCTTGGTCAAACCACACCAATTCTTATGTCTTTGTAATCTTTTAACTAAAGGACAGGCTTGACACCTCAACCCACTTGTCATTTATATTAACTATGTGTTTTCCATTTTCATCATAAGTTTCTGTGTAAGGCAAAGGAGGGTCTATTGGTTGGGGGAATATATTTTTATTAGCCTCTTGTCCTCAAAGGGGGATACCATAAGCTACATATGGCGGTCCCTGTACTGTTGGCACAGCAATTGTTTTTCTGAAGCTAGGCTGTTGTACAGGTTGTGGCTTTAGGATGGGGTTGGGGGGTAGTGTAAATTGTTAACCATGGGATAAATATTTCTTGTTGTTTAAGCTTGAGGAATAATACCATTGTTTGTATCCTGAGAGACACTGAAACTCGCCTCACGGTATGTCTCAATTGTATCCTTAGTCTCATTCTGGGAATTTTCCTGCAATCTCAGGCAATATGTACTTTTATTATTGATTGACATATGCCCTATTATCCATATCTTGAGTATCATAAACAAAACACTTAACATTCTTAATGGTTCCGGTTTCCAGATGGTGTGGCCTTGCCACAGCATCCCCCATGCTGTGACCCTGTCAGACAGTGGGTGCAGGAACGCCTTCACCACAGGAGCAGCTGCAGGGCCTGTGGTTGTGTAGCAGACCAGAGGTGTCTCCTCACAGGTTCTGATCTATGGTCTTCTGGTGGGGTGGGGGGCTGAGGGTGGGGGAAGAGACAGCACATGGCAGCAGGGATATCAGGCAGTGAGGCTGATTGTCTAGGAGCCAGTTGCAGAGCTGTGGGCAAGTAGAATGGTGGGGCAGTGACTGCTCTTCAGGATCCCCTTGTTGAATGGGCTTGGCAGGCTTTGGAGCTGCTGGCTTTTTGGCTAACATAACCCTACACTGACCCTTGGGGTTAATGCCAAACCACATCCATGGAGGCAAAGTCTTGGCAATCTGGAACCAGGAGCCTATGTAAGGAAACTGACCTGGGTGACCTGGAGTCCCAGTGACAATGCAGTGCACTGCCTTGACAGTGGGGACATGGAAGATGCCTTCTGGAGGCTAATTAACATCAAAAGCAAGCCATTCAACCTCACAGAGAGTGCAGAGTTGGCCCTTTTTGAGTTTAATACTGTAATCCTCAGAGTCCCCTTTCTTAAAATACTTGATCATGCAGTCCAGGACTGTAGGTTTAGACTATATTCCTCCCGTGTCCCACCTTGTATCAGTGTGACAAGAAAGACAGAAGGGCATCAGAAAAGGTGTACCCCTATAAACCCCAAGCTTGGTCAGAGGTTCTGCTACAGGAGGTGAATCATCATTATGCCATATGAAGTCACCACAGAACTGAAGCCAGATTTAAAGATAGGTAGTCAATGTAGTTAGGTAAATTGGGTCTAACATCGAGTAAGATCCAAAATGGAGGCCATGCTGAGAATAAATTCCTGGAAAAGCAGAACAACTCTTGGCATGTTAATGAAGTCTGGGAAAAGCAGGACAAGTCGTGTTAATGTCCCCAAGGCCCAGAGCCCATCCCAAAGAAGTGTTAATGAAACAGCTCCCAGCAAACTTGAAGATGCTGACCCAAAAGTCCTTCCTCCCCAGATTACTCCTTTGGCCCACCTGTGCCCCACCCTTAACAGAACAAAGGACAGGAATGTGACAGGAATGAGGGAAAGACCTTAGCTATAAAAAGGGAGACAACCGCACTCCCACGGATTCCATCTCTTGGGTCCCCTTCTTCCTTCGGGAAAAATCTTTTCTGATGTCCTTTAATAAACTTCTGTTTTCCACTCTGACCTTGCCTTGGCGTGCTTCTCTGGTGTTATACTTCAACATTGGGGAAGCAAGGACTTGTCACCGGTACACAGCGGTAACAGAACCACAGGTTGGGACTCACTCAGACTAGGTAGCACAAAGCCATGGAGCCATAAAAAGTCATATTCACTCACACCTACACAGATACTTGAGTTGAAAGAAGTTCCTCCACCACCTTTCTTCCTTTGGGGTTCCCTGCACTGTTGGCTGGTGGGTGGCCATAGGAGGTAATCAGTCTCCTCTTGGGAACAGACCTGCCTATGGTCCTGGGTCCCCGGACCTTACCTCCAGTAGACTGCACAAGAGTTTTGTTCCACTCTTCAGGGAGTCCAGGCACTGGCAGCCACTCTGGAGTTGCAGGCCCTCTAGGCAAAAAAGAGCCCACAATTCTCAGGTGGCAATGTCTCATTCAGTCTGAGGGCCACCGTGGACACCAGCACCAAATGCCCACCAAACTGATGGCCCAAAACCAGCACAGTTGTTGGTTCCCGACCAATGCATCAGAAATGTTGTGGGAGTCAGGTAAAAAATGGCAATCAGCACTTAAAAATTGTAAGAAACCAAACATTATTTTATGCCCCTGAGCACATCTTACTAGTTTTCCACAACATTTATAAGCTATCTAGTGTCATAAAATTTCTAGTCTAAAATGATACACGGTTGTGCACAAAATTTCAGAAAACAAAATATGATTGTGCGTGAGAGTTTTCAGGCAGGAAGGGTGTTTACAAAAGCAGAGTACAGTAAGGGAGACTGGTGCATCTTACAAGGCCTTTAGCCTCAAGTAAGGGGCCTGGAGCCTCACAGGGCATTTACACTTCAAAGGAAAATAGCTGGATCCCAGGGAAAGTCTTTTACAATCCAAAGGGTAAGAGTGGATAATGTTGTTTTTTTTTTCCCTGAAAACCATCTGATGGGAAAGGAGAGGGGAACTCTCCCTCCCTCGGGCCCTAATTTTCACAGACAGTGGCCTTAGTTTATTTTTGTAAATGGTTGTTTTGGCTTGTTGAGTTTACAGGGCTTTTCCATCATCCTTTACACTGGTGCTGAAACCTGGGATGGGGGTCCCCATCGCTCAAGGTGGAACTCCGTTCCCAAACTCCGAGCCCAACCGTTCCTATCATAGTCCACTCCTCTGATCGCCTGCCTGACATCCACCACCGGCCTGCAGATTGGTGAGTTCCCCCATCCCATGAGCACCTGAACCCTAACTCACCAGAATGAGGGAATTGGCCGTTGAGTGTCCGGCAACCCCTCTGGGTGTTTTAGGGGGGAAATGCACCCCACCCAGACCCATCAGGGTCACGGTGGACCCCGGGCGCTCTGCTAGGACACCCCTGGGAATCGACCACCTGGGACATAGGATTAATTCTCTCTTTCTAATTCCTCCGTCTCTCTTCACTCTTATCTCCTGTGGACTGTTTAGCGTAATTGCTACAGCCCGTCTCACCAGAGTCCAGAACTCCATTCGTTCCTCCTGGAACTCCATTCCTCCCATTCCTGACTTTCTCGTTCCAGTCGAAAAACTTTCCTGACGTCAGGTTGCCTGCGGCCCTGGCCCTATTTGGGTCTCACAGATCGCACTTCACTGGTGACGACCGGGTAGTGCTCTCTATATTTCCTCATGGCAGTCGGTCATTTTGGGGACGCCCACTTGATCCTCCATTTGCCCCAAGCTTCCAGGAAGCTTTTTTTCCTGGCCCAGTTTTCTCTCTGTCCTCTCTCTTACTCTTTCTCTGACTCCCATCTTGCCCTTCCAGCATGGGAACTTCCTTGTCCCTCCTGGCCGATTCTCCCTTCTGGTGCCTCTTAGGTAATTTGAAAACCCTGAGCCTGGCCCCTGATATTAAACCAAAAAGGCTCATAAAATTCTGTACCCAGGACTGGCTTACATACCCCTTAGACACCAAAACGTTTGGCCCACATTGGGTCTCTGGATCCCAATTTACTCTGGGATCTTTTTAATTATTGTGAGCGATCAAAGAAGTGGAACAAGATTCCTTATGTGGAGGCTTTTTCCTTGCTTCGATCTCATCCTAATCTTTGCACCCGATGCAAGCCTCAACAGCTACTCCCTTGCTCTCAAACCTCCTTCCTCCTCTTCCTCTCCACCCTCTGCCTCCACATCTTCTCCTCCTCCTTCCTCTTCTCTGTTCTCCGCCTCTACTTTCGATCCAGCTGATGAACCGCCTCCATACCACTCTCCCCCACCCTCAGCCCTGCTTTCTCCACTTTCACCCCCTCCCACTTCCCCGCCTTCTACATCTGTGGCTTCTTCTTCAGACACTTCTCCTCCTCTTCCTCCCAATACTTCTGCACAAACTCCTCCCACTTCCATTCCTTCTGTCCCAGTCCCTCCACCTCAGTTTAGTCCACCCGCCACCCGTTCACACACTAATACAGCACCTAACCCACAAGTCACCACATCTCATCACCTAACTCAAACTTCACATGTTGTGCCCCCCCTTTGGGAGGTCGCTGGGCCAGATGGGATTTTAAGGGTTTATGTTCCTTTTTCTATGCTTGACCTTTCTCAAGTAGAGAAAAAATTGGGATCTTACAGTGAAAACTCTGTCTCTTATATTAAAGAGTTTCAATACTTAACTCAAGCCTATAGTCTCACTTTTCATGATCTCTATATGATTCTGTCCAATACTCTCCTCCCTGAGGAAAGGAGAAGGGTCTGGGACCAGGCTAGGGACTATGCAGACCAGGTTCATCAGACTAATGCCCACCATCCCTTAGGGGCCCAGGCGATTCCAGACCAAGACCCCCATTGGGATTATAATGACCCCCAAGACCTGGGACGTAGGGAACACCTTATTACCTGTCTGATAGCTGGCCTAAAGGCGGCAGCACAAAAGGCTATTAACTTTGATAAACTCCAGGAAGTCATCCAGGAGAAAAATGAAAACCCCTCAGTCTTCCTAGACTGACTAACAAAGGCTCTCCTTCAGTACACTAATTTGGACCCTGAATCCCCAGATGGGAGGCAACTTCTTATGACCTATTTTTTCTCACAAAACTACCCCAACATCCGGGCAAAGCTAAAAAAATTAGAGAGGGGACCCTTGACTCCTCAGACCGAGGTGTTGGCCATGGTCTTCAAGGTCTACCACAACAGAGATGAAAGAGCAAAACGTCCAAAATGCCAGATGTTGGCCCAGGTGTTACAGGGCTCCTTCCAACCTATGGAAACGGGGAGACAACAACCCCCACAACGAGAACCCCCTGGGCCCTGCTTTAAGTGTGGTGATGAAGGACATTGGGCTAGAGCTTGCCCTAACTCCAGGGCACCACCCAGACCATGCCCCAGATGCAGACATCCTGGCCACTGGGGATCAGACTGCCCCAATTCCCGGAGGGGAGCTGAGGTCAGTCACCCCGCCAGTGACTTGCTGGGCCTAGCAGCTGAGGATTGACGGGGCCCTGGGTCTTCTGTCCCGACCTATTCAATCACCAAGCAGGAACCCACGGTGGTTATCCGAGTGGATGGGCATCCCATAAACTTTTTGGTAGACACTGGGGCCACATTCTTGGTTCTGAGAGAGTTTGGGGGAACTACCTATCCCTCTGAATTGCCTATTGTCAGGATAGGAGGTCAAACCATCATCCCACGCAGAACTCCTCCCCTCACGTGCTCCTTATCTAAGTTCTCTTTTTCACACCATTTTTTGGTTATGCCTCAGTGTCCAGTGCCCTTGCTGGGAAGGGATATATTATCCATCTTGAAGGCCTCCATAACCTTACCCTTATTGTCATCCCCTACTTATATCTTCGTCATGGCTTTACTCCCCAACGAAGAAGAGACTTTACCCCTTGTGTCTAGTGTGGAGATCCCAGCAACCACCAGAACAAACATTTTCCCCTCCCCTGTAAAATGGTAGATCCAATTGTATGGGACACTAAAACCCTGTCTTCTGCAAATTGCTCTCCCGTGGAAGTGCATCTTAAACACCCTAACCACTTCCTAAACCAGTCTTAAGGGCCTAAAGCCAATCATTCAGAGCTTACTAAGAAAGGGGTTCCTCCGTCCCACACACTCTCCATTCAATACCCCAATTTTAGCAGTAAAAAAGCCTAATGGAACATACCATTTGGTGCAGAATTTAAGGTTAATAAATTCTTCAACCGACCTATATATCCCCTCATTGCAAACCCTTATACTATCCTTTCCTCCATTCCTGCAAACTCCACTTGTTTTTCAGTTATTGATCTTAAAGATGCCTTCTTTTTGATTCCACTATTTTTTTCTTCCCAAGACATATTTGCCGGTCCTGAAGGCCGCTGCCGCCGCCACCGCCGCCTCCCTCGGAGCACCATAGAGCAGACTCTTCACCGCGCAAATGAGCTGCCGAGTTAAATGAAACAGCTGATAAGATGAGTGACAATTTAAAATCTAAGTGATCCGAGAACACACACTGAGCACTGATCGGCTGAATTCAAGCTCCCGTTCACCTGCTTCCCGCAGACAAACAGCTGTGACTCAGCATTAATCCATCCGGCTGAAACAACTGGTCAGCCCTTCTCATCCTACGGAGGTAAATGCCTACCGAGCCTTCATAGGTAGTGGCCACAGGTTTGAAACGGGGCTTGGGAGAGACAGTAAGGACCCACCCGTTGCATTGGTCGCCCGGCAAAGGGAAACGAACTGTCGCCATTTGCAAGAGACACCACTATGGCAGAGAACTGACGTCATCAGACTGCGGCGGAGGAGATAACTTCATTGAAACCTGCGGCTACAGGTGTGTAATTCCCTAGCCTTTCCTCTCCACACATCAGGGAAACCTTAAGGGCCCCTCCCAGCTCTCCCGTAAGGGCCCCTCCCAGCTCTCCCATGAGTGCTACAGCCAGCCCGAGGGAATCAGAGGTGGTGCGGGACCCGCGACGCGAGACTACCGCTCCCACCAGGGCTGACTGCTGAGGTCTCTTGCACCAGCTACCGGGGGAGTGGCTACCGGAGGGCAAGTAAAATTCGCTGAGGATTCTCAGCCCCAAGCTTTACAAACTTAGGGTCTGAGGGAATGGCAAACTGGAAGAGTGTGCCCAGTCATTCATGAAAACAGGGCTCCCGGGAGCAGCAGACCTGGCGTGTAGCCAGTATTGTGGTGAGAGGGGCCTGGCTAGAGGAAAAGTGGGAAGTGACTAGACACAAGAGGAGGCCCTAGACACTCAGGATTGGAGACTCACCCAGTTTGGGAGGAGCTGCTGCACAGTGATTGGTTCCCGCATATTGACAGGAGAAACTTGACCTGGTGGGCACAGCGCCACCTACTGGAAGAGAAGTTAATCAAACTCTAAGACTGCATTTATTAGGTTTTTTTTTTTCTTTTTTTCTTTTCACTTTTTTTTTGATTTGGGTTTTTCTTTCATTTTCATTTTTCTTTCTTGTTGTTTTTTAATTTTTTTTCTTCTAATTTTAATTTTAATTTTTTTTAATTATTATTTTTATTATTTTAAATTTTTTTCTTTTTTTAGTTCCTATTTTTTTCTTCTTTTGTCTTTTCATTTTTCTTATCCCCCATTCCTTGAATTCTACCTGCCTACTCCCATTCTCTTTAGTGACTTCTTCCCTTCCCTTCTAATACCTTAACTCCCAAGCATCAAATTAATTTATAGGAGTAAACAGTAACTCAGCAGTCACACAGAACAAGAATTAACATGAGCAGCTTCAAAAAGCAAGGAAGAAAAGGAGTACAAACAATGCAGGACAGCCTAAATATTCAGGAGGACCTAGAGTCATCAGAAAAATGGTCATATAAAGAACTCAAGGAACACCTTAGACAGATGGAATGGAACTTTAAAGAGGATACAAGACAGCAAATTCAAGCAGCGAAAGAACACATTGAGAATGAATTACATAAACAGATAAAAGAAGAAGTTAAGCATCTTTATCAGGAGATAGAGATTATGAAAAATAATCAAACAATAATTCTAGAAATGAAGGAATCGATAAACCAAATTAAAAACTCAACTGAGAGTATCACTAACAGAGTGGAGCAAGTAGAAGCCAGAATGTCAGATAATGAAGACAAAATATATCATCTTCAAAAGAGTCTAGCCAACTCAGAAAGGCTGGTAAAAAATCACGAGAAAAACATCCAAGAGTTATGGGATAACATAAAAAAACCAAACTTACGAGTCATCGGGATAGAAGAAGGTACAGAGATTCAAACCAAGGGAATGAGTAACCTGCTGAATGAAATAATTACAGAAAACTTTCTAGAAATAAAAAAGGAAACAGATATACAAATTGTAGATGCATACAGGACACCGAGCACACAAAATCACAGTAGACCAACGCCAAGACACATTGTTATGAAGATATCCAATATACAGAACAAAGAGAAAATATTAAAAGCTGCAAGAGAAAGGAGACAGATTACATTCAGGGGTAAACCAATAAGGTTAACAACGGATTTTTCATCACAGACACTGAAAGCAAGAAGGTCATGGAACAATGTATTTCAAACACTGAAAGACAATGGATGCCAACCAAGAATTCTGTATCCAGCAAAATTAAGCTTCAGGTATGACAACGAAATAAAAATCTTTCATAATAAACAAAAGTTAAAAGAATTTGCAGCCCGAAAACCAGCATTTCAAAGTGTCTTGAGCAAAACACTACACGAGGAAGAAATGAAAAACAATAACCAAAACCATCAGTGGGAAGTGCCTCAGTAAAGACAGAGGGTGAGGGGAAAGATAATCATGGAGAAACAAACTAAATTTTTTAAAAAAAGGATAAACAATCAAACATGGATGGAAGTTAAACCATATATCAATAGTAACTCTGAATGTTAATAGCTTAAACTCTCCAATAAAGTGACATAGGCTGGTATCATGGATTAAAAAACAAATCCAACAATATGCTGCCTCCAGGAGACACATCTGATTGGAAAAGACATACACAGGCTGAAGGTGAAAGGATGGGAAAAAATATACCACACACACAGTCCTCGTTAGCAAGCAGGAGTAGCCATCCTCATATCGAATAAAATCAACTTCAAGACTAAGTTAATCAAAAGGGATAAAGAAGGTCATTATATGCTGTTAAAAGGAACCATTCGCCAACAAGACATAACAATTATCAATATTTATGCACCGAATAATGGTGCTGCGACATTCATAAAACAAATTCTCCTCAAGTTCAAGAATCAAATAGACCACAACACAATAATTATGGGTGACTTCAACACACCTCTCTCACCATTGGACAGATCCTCCAAACAAAAGTTGAATAAAGAAACTATAGAACTCAATATCACAATCAATAACCTAGACTTAACTGACTTATATAGAATATATCAACCATCATCAAATGGATATACTTTTTTCTCAGCAGCACATGGATCCTTCACAAAAATAGACCATATATTATGCCATAGGGCAACCCTCAGTAAATATAAAGGGGTGGAGATAATACCATGCATTTTATCTGATCATAATGGAATGAAACTGGAAATCAATGATAAAAGAAGGAAGGAAAAATCCTACATCACATGGAAAATGAACAATATGTTACTCAATGATCAATGGGTTACAGAAGACATAAAGGAGGAAATCAAAAAATTCTTAGAGATAAATAAAAATACAGACACAACATATCGGAATCTATGGGACACAATGAAGCAGTTTTAAGAGGAAAATTCATCGCCTGGTGGTCATTCCTCAAAAAAAGAAAAAACCAACAAATAAATGAGCTCACACTTCATCTCAAAGCCCTAGAAAAGGAAGAGCAAAGCAACAGCAAATATAGCAGAAGGCAAGAAATAATTAAAATCAGAGCGGAAATCAATGAAATTGAAACAAATAAACTATTGAAAAAATTAACAAAACTAAAAGTTGGTTCTTCGAAAAAATAAACAAGATCGACAGACCTTTAGCCATGCTAACGAAGAGAAGAAGAGAGAGAACTCAAATTACTAACATACGGGATGAAAAAGGCAATATCACAACAGATGCTACAGAAATACAGAAGACAATTAGAAATTATTTTGAAAACCTATATTCCAATAAAATAGAAGATAGTGAAGACATCGATAAATTTCTTAAGTCATATGATTTGCCCAGACTGAGTCAGGAGGATACACACAATTTGAACAGACCAATATCAATGGATGAAATTGAAGAATCCATCAAAAGACTACCAACCAAGAAAAGCCCAGGACCGGATGGGTATACAGCGGAGTTTTACAAAACCTTTAAAGAAGAATTAATACCAATACTTTTTAAGTTATTTCAGGAAATAGAAAAAGAGGGAGCTCTTCCAAATTCATTCTATGAGGTCAACATCACCCTGATTCCGAAACCAGACAAAGACACCTCAAAGAAAGAAAACTACAGACCAATATCTCTAATGAACCTAGATGCAAAAATCCTCAATAAAATTCTGGCGAATCGGATACAAAAACACATCAAAAAAATTGTGCACCATGATCAAGTAGGATTCATCCCTGGGATGCAAGGATGGTTCAACATACGGAAATCAATAAATGTTATTCACCACATCAATAGACTTAAAGATAAGAACCATATGATCATCTCGATAGACGCAGAAAAAGCATTCGACAAAGTACAGCATGCCTTTATGTTCAAAACATTAGAAAAACTAGGGATAACAGGAACTTACCTTGACATTGTAAAAGCTATCCATGCTAAGCCTCAGGCTAGCATCATTCTGAATGGACAAAAGTTGAAGGCATTCCCTCTAAAATCCGGAACAAGACAGGGATGCCCTCTATCTCCACTTCTATTCCATATAGTTCTCGAAACACTGGCCAGAGCAATTAGACAAACGAAAGAAATTAAAGGCATAAAAATTGGAAAAGAAGAACTTGAATTATCACTATTTGCAGATGACATGATTCTATACCTAGAAGACCCAAAAGGGTCTACAAAGAAACTACTAGAACTAATAAATGAATTCAGCAAAGTGGCAGGATATAAAATCAACACGCATAAATCAAAGGCATTTCTGTATATCAGCGACAAAACTTCTGAAACGGAAATGAGGAAAAACACTCCATTCACAATATCCTCAAAAAAAAAAAATAAAATACTTGGGAATCAACCTAACAAAAGAGGTGAAAGACTTATACAATGAAAACTACAGAACCCTAAAGAGAGAAGTAGAAGAAGATCTTAGAAGATGGAAAAATATACCCTGTTCATAGATAGGCAGAACTAACATCATCAAAATGGCGATATTACCAAAAGTTCTCTATAGGTTTAATGCAATGCCAATCAAAATCCCAACGGCATTTCTTGTAGAAATAGATAAAGCAATCATGAAATTCATATGGAAAAATAAAAGACCCAGAATAGCAAAAGCAATTCTAAGCAGGAAGTGTGAATCAGGCGGTATAGCGATACCAGATTTCAAACTATATTACAGAACAATAGTGACAAAAACAGCATGGTACTGGTACCAAAACAGGCGGGTGGACAAATGGTATAGAATAGAGGACACAGAGACTAATCCACAAAGTTACAACTATCTTATATTTGATAAAGGGGCTAAAAGCATGCAATGGAGGAAGGATAGCATCTTCAACAAATGGTGTTGGGAAAACTGGAAATCCATATGCAACAAAATGAAACTGAATCCCTTTTTCTCGCCATGCACAAAAGTTAACTCAAAATGGGTCAAGGAGCTTGATATCAAATCAGAGACTCTGCATCTGATGGAAGAAATAGTTGGCTCCGATCTACAGATTGTGGGGTCGGGCTCCAAATTCCTTAATAGGACACCCATAGCACAAGAGTTAATAACAAGAATCAACAAATGGGACTTAATTAAACTTAAAAGTTTTTTCTCAGCAAGAGAAACAATAAGAGAGGTAAATAGGGAGCCTACATCCTGGGAACAAATCTTTACTCCTCACACTTCAGATAGAGCCCTAATATCCAGAGTATACAAAGAACTCAAAAAATTAGACAATAAGATAACAAATAACCCAATCAACAAATGGGCCAAGGACCTGAACAGACACTTCTCAGAGGAGGATATACAATCAATCAACAAGTACATGAAAAAATGCTCACCATCTCTAGCAGTCAGAGAAATGCAAATCAAAACCACCCTAAGATACCATCTCACTCCAGTAAGATTGGCAGCCACTATGAAGTCAAACAACAACAAGTGCTGGCGAGGATGTGGAGAAAAGGGTACACTTGTACATTGCTGGTGGGACTGCAAATTGGTGCGGCCAATTTGGAAAGCAGTTTGGAGTTTCCTGGGAAAGCTGGGAATGGAACCACCATTCGACCCTGCTATTGCCCTTCTCAGACTATTCCCTGAAGACCTTAAAAGAGCATGCTACAGGGATACTGCCACATCGATGTTCATAGCAGCACAATTCACAATAGCTAGACTGTGGAACCAACCCAGATGCCCTTCAATAGATGAATGGATAAAAAAATGTGGCATCTATACACAATGGAGTACTATGCAGCAATAAAAAATGACAATATCATAGAATTTGCAGGGAAATTGATGGCACTAGAGCAGATTATGCTTAGTGAAGCTAGCCAATCCCTAAAAAACAAATACCAAATGTCTTCTTTGATATAATGAGAGCAACTATGAACAGAGCAGGGAGGAAGAGTAGGAAGAAAAGAGTAACATTAAACAGAGACATGAGATGGGAGGGAAAGGGAGAGAAAAGTGAAATTGCATGGAAATGAAGGGAGACCCTCATTGCTATACAAAATTACATATAAGAGGTTGTGAGGGGAATGGGAAAATAAACAAGGAGAGAAATGAATTATAGTAGATGGGGTAGAGGGAGAAGATGGGAGGGGAGGGGAGGGGGGATAGTAGGGGATAGGAAAGGTAGCAGAATACAACAATTACTAATAGGGCATTATGTAAAATTGTGGATGTGTAACCGACGTGATTCTGCAATCTGCATTTGGGGTAAAATTGGGGGTTCATAACCCACTTCAATCTAATGTATGAAATATGATATGTCAAGAGCTTTGTAATGTTGTGAACAACCAATAAAAAAAGACATATTTGCCTTCACCTGGACTGATCCAGAAACTAGACATTCCCAACAGTTAACCTGGACATTCCTGCCCCAGGGGTTTTGAGACAGCCCACATATTTTTGGACAAGTCCTCGCTGGAGATCTTGAGGATTTTTTAACTCTATGGCCTGACTCAACCCTCCTACAATATGTTAATGACCTCCTCATCTATAGTCCCTCATTAGAAACCTCAAAGTCGGATGCAGCCACCCTTCTGAATTTTGTTGCTCACCGAGGATATAGGGTTTCTTCACAAAAGGTGCAGCTCTCTCTCTCTCTGAGGTTGTTTACTTAGGGTTCCACATTTCCCTAGGAAAGAAAGCTATCACAACTGATAGAAAAGGCCTTATTGAAAGCCTTCCAGTACCAAAAACTAAAGAGGAGATTCTCTTGTTCCTGGGTCTGGCAGGCTATTTTAGGGCATGGGTACCAAATTACTCATTACTTGCCAAACCATTATATGATCTAGCAAAGGGGAACAAGCATGATCCCTTGTTACTTTGAGCAGCACCACATTTCAGAACCCTCCAGAAGGTCCGCTTACAAGCACCAGCTCTACACCTGCCAGATGTTAAAAGGCCTTTTACTCTCTATGTTCATGAAAACAAAGGGCAAGGCTTGGGAGTGCTGGGACAAATGTATGGGCCCACCTTTGCTCTGGTGGCATACCTTTCGAAACAGTTAGATCCAACTGTCCGGGGATGGGCTCCTTGTCTCTGTGCCCTAGCAGCCTCCTATGTTTTATTAAAGGAATCACAAAAGCTTACCTCTGGAGCCCAAATCACTGTCACCTCCCCTCATCACCTCAAGGACTTGCTAACATACAAAGAACTGCAAACCCTCCCTCCCTGTCGAATTCTATCTCTCTTGGTCTCTTTCCTCTATGACTCCTCCGTGTCCTTCCAAACCTGTTCCCTCTCAACCCAGCAACTCTGTTACCCATTCAGGCTCAAGGTCAAACACAGTCCCCAATACATAAATGCAGGGAAATTCTAGAAAACTTCCTCCAATGCCCAATTAATATCACTGAGGGACCTCTAGACCAACCTGATTACACCTGGTTCACTGATGGCATCCTTTATGCATTAGGGGATTAGAAAAGCTGGATATGCCATAGTGTCCCTATCATGAGTAATAGAAGCCAATCCCCTGCCTGAAAATACCACCAACCAACAGGCTGAGCTGGTAGCTGCAATGCAAGCCTGCGAATTGGCAGCAGGGGAAAATCTTACGTTTTATACTGATTCCCAATATGTTTTCCACATTCTTTTATCTCGTGCAGCAATTTGGAAGGAGAGAGGTCTCCTGAACTCAAAGGGTACCTCTATAACCAATTTCACATACATCACCCAGCTACTACAAGCCTCCTAGCTTCCTAAAAATCTTGGAGTCGTCCATTGCAGATCACACCAAAATGACTCCTCCCTGGTCACATAGGGGAATTCAAAAGCAGATCAGGCAGCCAGGTCAGCCACCCTTTCAGACCTCACTGGATCTCTCATTGCCACGTGCTCTCCATCATTACCCAATAACGGAGACCCACCTAAACATGCCCTCTTTACTTACCTCCACTCCATTTTCCACACCAGTCCGCAGGCTCTCAAAGCCTTTCTCCACTCTTTCTTTACTCTGACTCCCCAGGATAAAGAAGTGATACAGCAAATCACAGCCTCATGCCAGATATGCAAAAGCGTGAATTCCAATACATCTTTAAAACCCAGAACCCTCCCTTCTCATCAGGCTAGGGGCCATATTCCTGGGGCAGACTGGCAAATCGACTTTACCAACATGCCCAGAGTACAAAAACTTCAAATACATACTAGTTTTAATAGACACATTCTCGGGTTGGGTAGAGGCCTTCCCCACCTCAAATAAGCAGGCTACCACAGTTGCTAACATCCTCCTAACTGAAGTAATCCCTTAGTTTGGGATGCCTGCTTCAATCCAATCTGACAATGGGCCTGAGTTTGTCTCTCAAGGAACCCAGAATGTGGCAAAGACATTGTCCATCCCATGGCACCTTCATTGTCCCTATCGCCCCCAAGCCTCAGGTAAGGTTGAGCAAGCCAACCACACAATGAAAGACATCATAATGAAACTATCTTTAGAGACTCATTTAGATTGGGTTAAACTCCTCCCTCTTGCCCTACTACGCATGAGAGCTTTACCAAAAAAGCCATCCCTTGCTTACCCCTTTGAGATAATGTATGATCGTCCCCTTCTCCCCCCGGGAATCTCACTAGAGCCTTGGCCCCTCCCTGACCAATATGTTCTTCCCCTCCTCTTCCTTATATGCTCTGAGCTATGCCCAGATCCAGAGACCTCAGCTGCCTCCTTTCTGCTCAAACCTGGAGAATGGGACTACTTTTCTTCCCCAGGGGAAAGATCTCCCCTAACCCCAAAATGGGAAGGGGCATTACAGGTGGTCCTGTGTACACCCAATGCTGCAAAACTCCAACAGGAAGGAAAGAAACTAACCCCCTGGATTTATATTTCTAGGTTAAAACCAGTGACAAGCCCTCTGGAGGACAATCCCACCACAGCTCCCAACCTTGCAGGACCCCCACAATCACCCATATTTACCTGTGAGATATCCCCAGAAAACCTTCTCAAGCTGTTTTTCACAGTCGCACACCACCCTTCATACATAAGAATGGTCCTCCTGATAGGATCTAGGAACCCACAGCAACACAGTACACCCACACCCTTTTTAGAAAGCAGCAATTGGCACAAACAATCCTATTGGGACCTCTTCACAAACCCTATCAGCCGCTGGATTCTCCTGATACTGGGACCTCTAGTTGGGATCTTTTTATTCTGTGTCTTCCTTCCTTGCATTTTAAAATTCCTTCAAGGACAAATTAACAAAATCTCTAACCAAACTTTCAATCAGCTCCTCCTCAGGGATTACCAGCAACTTGCCAACGAGCCAGACGACATGCACATTCAGTCATCCCAAGAAACCTCCATCAAGTGCTGAAAGATGAAGATACTGAATGACAACTCCACTGAAGGGCCATCTCTACCCCACCATACCAAAGAAATAAGCCCTCAGTTTTCAGCTTTATGTTCTAATCTGCCTTCTCCTGGGCATAGGCTTTTTTTCTACCAGCCCTACAGACTGGATGACATGCCAGAAATTAATGCTGTTTCTTTTCTTTTCTTTTCATAGTTGCAGGGCACATTCATGGACTTCTCCCCAGAGGAAATCTGTGCCTTCAGTGCATGGATATGGGGCCTCCTGGCCCTTCTTCAACCAACTGACCTTCCTCCCTCCCTCTAAATGACGCCCCTACTCAGCAGGAAGTAGCCAGATGGAGTGGGACGCCTCCAAACCAAAAGGGAGGAATGTTGGTAAAGATGGTGCCCGGAGTGCTTCTCTTCCAGGAGCTCAAGAAAGATGGCACCCGGAGCACTTCTCTTCCGGGAGCTCAGGTCCATGACGCACTGAATGGCGCATGAACCGTCACCTCCAATCCATGTGAATGGCGCAACCTTTGAATGGTGCACCTCCAATCCCTGAAGTGGCATGAACTCTCAGCCAATGAAGAAGTAAAAGCCCACTCGCCTTGCTCCTCCTCATCCTGTGTTAAGCCCATAAATATCAATACCCTGTTCATGTTCGTTCTCTTACTCTTACTCTCTCCCCCCTCCCCTCCCTCTCCCCCCTCTCCCCCCTCTTCCCCCTCTCCTTTCTCTCTCTCTCTCTCTCTCTCTCTCTCTCTCTCTCTCTCTCTCTCTCTCCTCCCTTCTCTTCTGCGACTGGCCGCTACGGTTCTGCTAATAAAATCTCAGACAGGTAAATGGTTGTTTGGGCTTGTTGAGTTTACGGAGCTTTTCCATCGTCCTTTACAGAAGCAATGTTTTCTTTTCTTCCTGTAGTTGGCTTGAGTGCACCCTCTGCAGAGGGAAATGCCTGCTGGGGATCTAAGAACTTTGATATCTCCCTTTTTCTTTTTCTCAAAACCCTGTCCTCATTATTAAATTGGCATTAATTGACTTTGAGGACAGGAACCAAACTTTCAGTTACAAATTTTGGCACCTGAGAGGGGACTGTAGAGGAACCCCCACTCTACCTTCTTGGGGAAGCCTAGCACTCCAAACAACTGCATGCGGAGGATTAACTTTTTGAAAGATGACTACTGGAAAGTTAGGAGATATGCCAGTGTGATTTGGATCGAACCTAACTAGAGGAGCTAATCCTGTAAGTAAAAGGAGGGATTGAGGGACTCCCAGCAGCTGCTGAAGCCCCTCTCACTTTGGGGAACTCCCTCTTTCTTTCCCTGCACTGTAAGGATTGCTCCATCTCTGTCTACTTAAAAAAAAAGGAACACTGAATGCAGTAAAATCGCCACACCTAGACCCTTGATTTTACACTGCTGGTTGCCCCTCTGTGAGAACATCTGGTCCACTCATGGGAACATCTATGGTGCCACTGGTGTAGGAGTCATAATTAAATGGGAATTAGAAATTTGGGGAGATTTTTCTCTTATCTGGTCTGTTTTAAAAGTTCCTATCTGTCAGCCATAGTGTGGAGCTCCTTTCTGTCTGTCTGTCCTGTGTCTTTGTTTATATCTGTTTCTGGCCCTTTAAGACATGGGCAATAATGTGTTGATATCAACTGTGGAGTTTTTAAACATTGCAATGGAGATTTCACCTGCGAAAATCTACAAGGCCTTTACTACTGTGTTATGTGTGCACACTTGTGTTATGTGTTGTCAACAGATGAAAATAATGATGTCTTTATGAAAATTGGCAGATATATAGAGCACTCATGAAAATTTAAAAAATGGATCCAAATATCTTTGATTCACATGATTTAAATGGTTCAATTTAAATTGGGTAAACAGATGAAAGTAAAGATGTCTTTAAAATTAAGCTTACAAGTTTTTCTAAGTGTTCAAAAAAACTAATAAAATGTTGATGTCTATGAAATAATCTGCCTAAATTCAGAAATTTACAAGGATTGTTTCAAAAAGTGAACAGAAAAGGAGGTTAACATATGGAAAAGAGAAATTAGAAGGTTCTAGATATGGATTTAATAGAAGGAAAATGTGTTTCTGGATAAGAGAGTATATGTAATTAAGTAAATAAGAGGGTTTAAGTAAGTGATAAAGCAGGTCTGTGTACGTTGACTATATAGGTTTAAGTAAGTGATAAAGAAGGTCTGTGTAAGTTGGTTATATATGTAAGTTTTTTGAGCAAGTAATCTTAAAGAAATTAAAAATTATACAACTATGGTTAAACAACAACTGTTATTTTGCAACATTGTAATATGTTATTTCTTTAAGAGCTAAACTTGGTTAATATAAAAACATAAATGTGATTGTGGTGCTATTAATGTGTTCATATCTTCCAGGTATACAAGTCTGTAAGGTAGAAGCTTTAAAAGAGCATTATATCAAGCTGGTGTTCTAAAGTTCTATGGTAATTTTAGGCTTAAAATAAAAACATATTGGAGATTTATTTATATCATTTGATGTTCTATAACTGGACCTGTTATCAATAAGATATGTAAAGTTTTATGTTACTTTTTACACTGAGGTACAATTAATGTATTTTTAAGTTAATGAGAGCCTAATCTGTGTAAAGGTTAATATTATAAAACACAAAAGTACTTTGTTACTTTTCTACAAAAGGTTAAAAGCTTTCAGCCTTTCTTTAATTCATGTTTTAGATGTGATATTATATTGTGTTAGCTAATATTCATGTGAACTTGAGCAACAATTTATGTAAGCTTTGTAAAATGATGTTTAAAAAGCAAAGATCAGCTTCAGAACTAGAGCACTTTGCTTAAGATTTATGAAGAGCCCCGCCTTACATGAGATAAGGCTCTGTGTCCCATCTTACTACATGTGAGAATGACTATGAAAAAAGAAGGCCAGATTTCAGTACATTTAAAGTTGTGTCCAAAAGTTGGTTTTTGTCAAGATTACTAGGATCTCAAACAGCGGATATAATGTATAACTCAGCCAAAGTTCAAGGTAGCTATTACATGAACTAAATATGTTTTTACTCTTGTTAATTTTATTTTGTAGTTTTCTTATAAATGGTCTAAAGATTGCCTGTTAATGTTTTGCAGAGGTACTGATTTAAGAACATGAACATGGGTTGATTTAAGATAATGAGTTATCACCTACAGGATAGAGAGATAGACATTAAAGCCCAGTACTCTTAATATAAGGCTGTTGAAATTTATTTGCTGGATGTTTAAGATTAAGATTTAAAATTAAAGTTAAATTAAAAGGGCCAAGAAAACCAATATTTGTCTCTTGCCCTCTGAGTCAGTCTGAATCCAGGGAACAGGGGACTTCTCTAAAGAGCTTTGCAACTCTGGGGCACATACCATCCCAATCAGGGAGATTAATGAGACCACTGGAGAACAGAAAGCCAATCAGTGCATTTGCTATGCAGAGGAGGGTCATCAGAGAAGGTAAACATCCATGATGCTTCCAAGGGAAGCCACATGGTCAAGCAAGACCCATCCTAGCGCAAATGGCATTAGCAGAACTGAGAAGCTGCTGTAAAGTTCCCCCAGGACTCCCATGGAACTTCAGCTGACTGTTAACAATAGATAGAAACAAAAGTCAGTTTGACTCCTTCATCTTAAATACTTGGCAAAGACAGTTAAAACCAAAACACAGTTATTCCTGGGCATTTTAAATAATAAAAATAATTAAATGTAACTGAAGGTATACACCTTGTGTTAGCCCCCAAGAATAAGTAAACTGGAGGCTACAAAAGAGATTAGGCAGGAATGCCTGATAGCTATCAAAAGGAACTTCCAGAGTAGTTTTTAGTTTAAGGCCTACAGATATTCCTAACCTACACAGATAGGCTTGGTGTTTGCTAGTATGATCATGCAGCCCTAAGTAACACAACTAAAGGTTTCTCTATTAGACACAGAGGTCATACTAGTAAAAGGATTTTGCAAAATCAGATGACATTAAATTATTAAACTGTGTCTTATGGGGAAGGACATCTGTAACACTAAAAGTTAAATGTTATGTTTACAGTCCTGATAACTGGGGATGTTAAAGCCTGATGAGGAAACTTCTATTATACAGCGATATGTTCCAGCTGCTGCAACATTTATTCAGTACTCATGGTTTTTGTTTCTCTCAGAAGCACCCATCCCCAGATGAATTTACAACCTGTTCTTCCCAAACCAGACTTCAAACCGAATTGACTTCTAAAAGGGAACTCACGTCCCCCAAGTCGTCCCCCACGTTGTCGAGCCCCCTCACGTTCGACACCCCCTCTCAGCTCTGAAGCAGCCAGAACAACCGGCACCCCTTCTCCTTACAGCAATAAGGAGTTCCTAAAATTAGAGGGGGGAATGAAGCCAGAAATAGATAGTGTAGATAGGTAAATCGAGTCAGGTTGGATCTAGGAGTCCAATTTTGAATGAGTCTGGGAAGTTGAAGACTGTCCCCTGAGGGTTACTGGTTACTCTACCAAGATGTAGAGCCTGCCCAACTAGACCCTCAACTGAGGGAACCATGATTGGTTCCCAAGTTTCCAGAAAAAGTGGGGAATGAGAAACAAGCCTCTACTTCAGAGCAAAGCCTGTCCAAGTAAGGGGGCATGGCCCTTGTCCTTGGAAAGACCTACAGAGCACTCCTAGGCACATACCCACCCTGCTGAGTTATTTACCTACAAATAACAGGAGAGATCTACAGAGGCAGGTGTCCCTGACTCAGTCAGGCTAGGTGGGGATCCATAGCAACCCCTAGCAACCACCAATCAGCATGAGACAGGGAAAATACCTGTGATGCCAGATGACCCTCTATGTTGGGTTTATTGTGGTTGATAACATGTTGGGAAACCATATAGTACAGCACATACTCCCCTCATGGCTTAAACACCTCTTTTCTGCTTACATCAATCTTGGTCTCTGGTGGTCTTTTGGGGGTCCCGAATTCGAGCATAACATTCACATACTGTGAAATTACAGGAGAAAATGTGACCTTAACAAGGTTACATAGCTAGTTAGTTGTGATGCTAAGTATAGAACACCAAGCTCCCTTTTCTCAATTCACTGTAGGAATCTTATAAAGCAGATCACAGAATCAGACAGAAGACTAATCATGTGGCATGGGGGTGTGGACATATTTATGCTCATAGCTCCTTGTCCCATCTCCAGAAATAAATGGTTGCATGCTGCCCAGGTCCAGCACAAGCAACAGAACTAAAATCACTCTTGTGAACTTGGGATGAAACAAAATGCCACGCAGACACAGAATACCTTTTTGTAAGCTTCAGGATGGCTTCCCCAACTCCCAGCCTCAGGTTCCCACGAGGGGGGCAAGAGAAAGTTATGAGAGACTAACGGGGGTGGGGGGAGGGGGCATGTTCTTGGGTTGGCTTTTACTGGGGGATGCTGTTTCTTAGAACTTTCTATCTGAAAAAGGGCAAAGCATAGGATCACAAAGGAACAGGTAAGTGTAACTTAACCCCTTTGGGTAGGGCCTACTCCTAGAGACATCTTTATTATCTGAGCAGAGGTAAAGCCCACGTTATTGCAGGGTGCAATAATTGTTCAGTATCTCTTGCTCAGGACTTAAGGGCATATATTTTTAGAGCAGCTCCCAACAGTTGCACATGAAGAAAACATAGAGCCATGAATCAGAGCTCTGATGCACTCACTCCATGGTGTTATGATGATAAGTTATAATGCTAATGCAATTACACTATAATTGTAGCCTGCCCAGCACCTAATAGAGCTGTGTGCATACTTTTGAGAAAGATGGATGGGCTGTCATCTTAGGCTGTAGAAGTAAGATTAAAGGACTCCCATCCCTGATCCTGCCACTGATTTTGTAGCACTCCTATTAATGAGATACCTCATTTCCACCCCTCTATCATTCCTTAGAGGTTAAGACATAGTTTTAGAGTATAAATAATTAGACCCTCAAAATCCAAGGCAACAAATCTTCCCTGCCTCCAATTGCCATGAATCAGGACACATAAATCAAAGCCTCTTTTGAGGATGTGTTCATGAACAGAAAGATGAGTTTACAAAATGAACCTTCTTTGTGTTTTCCTTTCTTCCTCTTCCTCCTTTTGGCTTTTGCACAAACCTGGCTTCCAAGGTTAATCATTTAGAATAGGGTGGTTATATAAACAGAGACATTTTTGTGAAAGAGTGAAATTGCTCTTACACCAGGCCAACCAAACCAAACAATAACAGTCCCTGGCAAACAAGGACACACATTCTTTCTAGGTTAGGGTCATAATTATTAGATATGGAACATGACAAATCCCAAAATAGTATGGCCTGGGAAGAGAGAGTGAGGAAGAGGGCAACATATTGATAACATTGATTCTTTCCCATGAGAACATTGATCCTTTCCCAATACATTATTTCCCAGTGACAAGACAAGCCCAGGAGAGGAAATATCCATTAAATTCTTGACTGGCAGTCTCTGGAAAGAAGCCAAAACATTGATTCTTCCCAAAATAAATCATTTTTCAGTGACAGTATAATGGGACCCTGGGGGAAAAGAGATAAATATGGACTGCTCACCCAATACTCTCCATCTGGCCCACTGACTGCTGACACCAGACCCTCCATTAGTCATGCTCTGTCAATAATTAAGTTACCTCTCAGTGTAACACATGGAACCACAGACTCACTCTTTGGCCAGTGGCTCATTTTACACAAGGAAAGTGGGTCCATCAGAGGCATGACTCCCTTTGCTGAATAGAAGCTGTGTTGATCCATGATGTTTGCACCTGGCTTTGTCTTTTCATGCTAACATTTTTGTTCCCTGACTGGGAAACGGGAGAAAGGTAATATTTTGTACTTCCCCATTCCCTAAAAACCCATTCCATCTCCCCACAGTCAGTTAAATGATGTAGCCTGGAAAGTGACCACTAAACCTCGGGCACTTCCATGGCTTTCTGGAAGTCAGGGGTCCCCCAGCCACAGCTCATATGATATACTGACCATTCCCCCCACCCTGTAGAACAGAGGCCCTTCATGCCCTCTGAAGTTCACTTTAGCTGAGCAACTGCCAGCTTTTGTGTGGAAGAAATTTTTGAATGGGACAGAGGAGGGCTTAAGGCAACTGGCGAGGGCCACTCCCTGGTGTTGTAAGAAGGCTTTGAATCTCAAATCTGACCCTGGTAGTGATACTGCTGGTTACTGGTTACTTTATCGAGTTCTGTTTCCTCAAATATTGAAGTACAACACCAGAGAAGCACACCAAGGCAAGTGGAGGGTAGAAAGTAAGAAGCTTTATTAAAGAATAGTACAACACACTTCTCCCAGGTGAAAGAAGGGGACCCAAATGTGGAATCCATGGGATAAGGAAGTCTTGTCCCTTTTATATGTTCAAAGTTTCCCTTGTTCTCCTGCATTCTTTTCCCTTATCTTGTTCATTTTTCCTTCACCCTGTGTAGTGACTGGGGGATATCAGTGGAATGGCCAGGGGGTGAGCAGGTGGGCTGGTAGGGCCTAGTGGAGTGCTAGGCAGGAAGGGAGCAGCAGCCCAGAGCATTGATTAGCAGCTCCCTGTCTGCTCAGGAGTTGCTTAATTAACAACCCTTTGGGAAGGTGAATATCAAAGGGCTTTGGAGACATGAATGTTCCATTCTCCTAGGGGCTGTTTCCAATTTCCCAGACTCAATTAGACTCCATTTTCTACATCAGACCTGATTTACCTAGCTAGGGCCCTCCACATCACTCCTTCCCAGCAGGAAGTAGTCAAAGATCAATCTTGCCATCCCAATTTATTCTCTCCCTTTCAGAGCTCATTCGTTAACTACCTATCTTTAAATCTGGTTGTAATAGACCTTAGGGGTACTAAATATCAACCATAGTGTGGGAGAAATTTTGGTTCAAGGTACAGAGGAGGGCTTACTGCAACTGAAGGCAGCTGGCTAGGGCCACTCCCTGATGTTGCACGAAGTCCTCATGTTTCAAATCTAACCCTGGCAGCCCTCAGGGGTACCCAATATTGACCACCTGCTAAACTCTTGCAGCCTTATGCCATGTGGATGGTAAAAGGATTTGTACCAAGCCCTTTGTTGGCAGTGAAGGTGTCCTATTTCTACTTCCTCCCCTCTCCAACCTTCCCTTTCTTTATACACCCAGCAAAACTTCATGGATCAGGGACTTCCTCACCATTTTGTTTCTGAACCCACCACCCATCTTCTCATCTCTCGAGAGAGGTAAGACTCTGTCCATTCAGTCTCCAGCAGACAGGTACACACCCTTTAGCTAGTTGGGACTCTGGGGGTCCCCTACCACTGAGATTTTGGTAAAGATGTTTCCCCAGTCTCTGGTGGAGAAAGTCCAGTCCAGTGACTGGCATACCTATGATGTACAAGTCCAGAGGATGCTCTACTCTCAAATTATCACTTCCTGCACTTCTGTTGAGCCTCTCCAAATATGAGAGTTACCCACTCAGTTCCCAGAGACACTCCCTCAGACTGTATCTTCACTGATTTTAAGTCACTCTATTCTCAGACTGACCTCAAAATTAAACACCTCATTAGGTTCAGCACTCAAATTTGGCCAAAATACACTACCTTCAGCAATTCCATAAGAATTACATGAAACCTGGCAAACTCAAGTACATATTGATCAGGAAATTCTCAGCAAGGTCCAGCAAATAAAGATTCTGATATATGGCTAAGAGAACAGTTCCATATAATGTCACTGAGATTTAATGGCAAAGTGTATGCAATCACCTAATGGGATTTAATCCTTTTTATAATGCTTATTTGGATGTATTAAAGTTACAATCTCAGGTTCTGGCCATGATTACTGCTAAAACACCTACTTTTGATCATGATGAGTGAGATTTGGGGCAGTTTATCTGAAGAGGTTTCTTCCCTTTGCCTTTTAAGTACTTTTCTACACATATAGCTGCATTACTAGCCATAACTGTACTGTTAATTTTATCTCTGTTTTTGTTTTGCATAATCTGTGCAGGATGGAGACAATTAAACCATCAGGAAAGTATGGTTCCAAGGTTAATCATGCTTGCTATGCTGCAAAGGAACCAGACCCCTGAAATCATGGAAAGAGCACCTTAAATCTGATTGAGCCTTAATTAAGAATAATAGGGTCTCTGACTATATTACATGCCCAAATCATTTTCCTAACACTAATGAATTAGTTAATCTTCACCTTTCACACTAAAATTATTCTTCTAATACTAGTAAGCTAGTTATTTTATATGCTACAATTGTTTCCATAACCTAGAAAACCAGTTAATTTTCATGTATTGTTATATATTTTCTTCTCCCTATTTTTAGTTTTACAGTTTCTTAATAAAGTGACCAGATCAGTCACAACTGCTGGGAAACATCTCAAAGCCTCTCTCCTCCTGCTACTCACTGCCTGATCTTCTGAGACCACATAAAGAGAGTTGACATTGCTCATGTTGGCCTCAAAACTTCTCCCACATATCCTTTCTGCACCTCCCCGCCCCCATATTCACTTCCAGAACTCTGAAAGAGGGCCCTCTACGTCACTCCTTCCCAGCAGGAAGTAGTCAAAGATCAATCTTGCCATTCCAATTTATTCTCTCCCTTTCAGAGCTCATTCATTAAAAGAATAAAAAGTCAATAAATAAATGACCTGAAATTATATCTCAAAGACCTAAAAAAAGAAGATCAAATAACCACTAAAAGTAATAGAAGTCAGGACATAATTAAATTCAGAGCTGAAATCAATGAAATTGAAACAATTGAAAAATTGACAAAAAAATTGGTTCTTTGAAAAAATAAATAAAATTGATAAACCCTTAGCCACGCTAATGAAGAGAAAGTGAGAGAAAACTCAAATTACTAACATTCACAATGAAATAGGAAATATCACTATTGAAATACAGAAGATAATTATAAACTATTTTGAAAATTTATACTCCAACAAAACAGAATATCTCAATGACATCAACAAATTTCTAGAAACATATGATCTACCCAAACTCAATCAGGAGGACATACACAATTTAAGCAGATTGATTTCAAACAAGGAAATAGAGAATGCCATCAAAAGTCAACCAACCAAAAAAAGCCCAGGACCAGATGGATTTTCAGCCAAGTTCTATAAGGCCTTCCAAGAAGAAC
Source organism: Spermophilus citellus (assembly GCF_964194105.1). Lineage (NCBI taxonomy): Eukaryota > Metazoa > Chordata > Mammalia > Rodentia > Sciuridae > Spermophilus > Spermophilus citellus. Next base: position 111,268,485 of record NC_138188.1, on the reverse strand, counting down.
TAATACCAATACTCCTCAAGTTATTCCATGAAATAGAAAAGGAAGGAACACTTCCAAACTCATTCTATGAGGCTAGCGTTACCCTGATACCAAAACCAGACAAAGACACATCAAGGAAAGAAAACTTCAGAACAATATCCCTGATGCACGTTCATACAAAAGTTCTCAATAAAATCCTGGCTAATTTCATTTAAAAAAAACATATTTTAAAGATAGTGCACTATGATCAATTGAGGTTCATCCCAGGGATGCAAGGTTGGTTCAACATAGAGAAATCAATACATGTAATACTTCACATCAATAGACTCAAAGACAAGAATCACATAATTATCTCAATAGATGCTGAAAAGCACTTGATAAAATACAGTACCTCTTCATGTTCAAAACACTAGAAAAACAGGAATAGTAGAATCATACCTCAACATTTTAAAAGCTATCTATGCTAAGACCAAGGCCATCAGAGAAAAAATGAAAGCATTCCCCCTAAAAACTGGAACAAGAGAGGGATGCCCTCTTTCACCACTTCTATTCAACATAGTCCTTGAAATTCTAGCCAAAGCAATCAGAAAAACAAAAGAAATTAAAGGGATTTGCATAGGAAAAAAAGAACTCAAACTATCACTATTTGCTGATGACATGATTCTATATTTAGAAGAACCAAAAAAATTCCACAAGAAAACTTCTACAACTAATAAATGATATCAGAAAAATAGCAGGATATAAAATCAATACCCATAAATCAAATGCATTTCTATACATAAGTGATGAATCCACTGAAAGAGAAATTAGGAAAACTACTCCATTCAAAATAGCCTCAAAAAATAAAAAATACATGAGAATCAATCTAAAAAAATAGGTAAAAGACTTCTTCAATGAAAGCTACAGAACACTAGAAGGAAATTGAAGAAGACCTAAGAAGATGAAAAGATCTCCCTTTATATTGGATAAACAAAACTAATATTGTCAAATTGGCCATACTACCAAAACTATTATACAGATTTATGCAATTCCTATTAAAATCCAAATGACATGGGCTGGGACTTCTGCTCAGAGGTAGCGCACTTGCCTGACATGTGTGAGGCACTGGGTTAAATTCTTAGCACCACGTATAAATAAATAAAATAAAGATCTATCAACAACTAAGAAAAAAAATTAAATCCCAATGACATTCTTCATAGAACTAGAAAAAGCAATCATGAAATTTATTTGGAAAAATAAGAGACCCAGAATAGCCAAAGAAATCCTTAGCAAGAAAAGTAAAGCAGGAGGCATCACAATACCAGACCTTAAACTATACTACAGAGCAATAGTAACAAAAACAGCATGGTATTGGCACCAAAATAGACATGTGGATCAATGGTACAGAATAGAAGACACAGAGACCAACCCACATAAATACAGTTATCTTGTACTAGACAAAGGTGCCGATGGTATTGGGAAATTGGAAATCCATATGTAGCAAAATGAAATTAAACCTCTATCTCTCACCATGCATAAAAATCAACACAAGATGGATCAAGGACCTATGAATTAGACCAGAAACCCTGCACCTAGTAGAAGAAAAAGTAGGCCAAAATCTTCATCATGTCAGATTAGGCCGGACTTCCTTAACAAGACTCCTAAATGCAGAAATAAACTCAGGAATCAATAAATGGGAGCTGAAGTTGTGACTCAGTGGTAGAGTGCTTGCCTAGCACATGTGAGACACTGGGTTTGATTCTCAGCACCACATATAAATAGATAGATGATAGATAGATAGATAGATAGATAGATAAAATAAAGGTCCATCAACAACTTATAAAAAATTTTTTTAAAAAAGAATCAATAAATGGGATGGATTCAAACTAAAAAGCTTCTTCTCAGCAAAAGAAATGATCATTGAGGTGAAGAGAGAGCCTATAGAACGGGGAAAAAATTTTACTACACACACATCAGATAGAGCACTAATCTCTGGGATATATAAAGAACTGAAAAGACTTACTACCAAAAAAAAAAAAAAACCCAATCAATAAATGGGCTAAGAAACTGAACAGACACTTCTCAGAAGATATACATGTGATCAACAAATATATGAAAAAGTGTTCAACATCTTTAGTAATAAGAGAAATGCAAATCAAAACTACTCTAAGATTTTATATCACCCCAATCAGAATGGCAGTTATTAAGAATACAAGCAATAATAAGTGTTGAAGAATATGTGGGAAAATATATACACTCATACATTGCTGATGGGACTGCAAATTGGTGCAACCACTTTGAAAAGCAATGTGGAGATTCCCCAGAAAACTTGGAATGGAACCACCATTTGACCCAGCTATCCCACTCCTCAGTCTCTACCCAAAGGACTTAAAATTAGCATACTATAGTGACATAGCAATCCCTGTTTGGGAGGTCATGTGGCCCAGACTTGCAAAGCCCTTGAGAAGTCCCCTTATTCCAAGGGTTCAAACTGACCTCAGAGGCCAAGAGCCAAATATCAGCTGTTTTCTTTCTTGACCTTTTACTTCTTAACTTTAGTTTTCCAAATTTGGGTCTTAAACACCCAGAAAGCCAATTTCAACAGTCTTAAAGTAAGAGTTTTAACTTCTTTTTTTAATATTTATTTTTTAGATGTACACAATACCTTTATTTTTATTTTTTATGTGGTGCTGAGGATTGAACCCAGGGTCTCACACATGCTAGGTGAGAGCTCTACTGCTGAGCCACAACCCCAGCCCAGGTTTTAACTTTAATGTCTATAACTTTACAGTTATTTACCCTCTCATTTAGTTGAGGATCAGTATCAGTACTGGAAGTTAGCCTTACATCTTTACTGTCATACAGGTCATAGCCTATTACCTCAAATTAACACAGGTGGTTATATTAGAGGTTACATTTTTGTAAAGCCCTAACAGACAATAGTTATAAAGTTTACAAGAAGAATATAAAATGAAATTAACAAGACTAAGAACATAATTAGTTTGTATAATAGCTATGAACCAAGAAACATGACTTTTATAGTGACAAAAGTTTGAAGAACACCAGCTTCGGGCTTGGGTTGTGGCTCAGTGGTAGAGCACTTACCTAGCATGTGAGAGGCACTGGGGTTGATTTTGAGTACCACATTTTAAAAATAAATCAAATAGGGGATCCAACATGGCCGCCAGTGAGGAAGCAGCGATTCCAATGTCTCCACATTAACGGGATCAGAAAGACCCATTGGAACAGCGGCAGTCTACCTACTGAGGAACTTCTAGCAAAATTCCGTTAAGAGGGGACCTGCCGGGAATTGGTAGGTTTATTAGAAGTGTCAGTTTGTCCCAGACAAGTGGATCTGGGCCGGCCACGTGGGCGCGGAAGTCCAGTCCCACAGCCACCAGCCGCTTCTGCAAGCGGCCGGTGGCCCAGAGCGGCATGGCCCGCCCAAACCCACAGACGGCACCCGCCATCCCACCATCCTGGGGAGGCCCTGCTCTCGCTCTGCGAACGGCCACCACGCCTGCCAGGCTCGTAGCCACGCGGCCGCAGCTGCCTGGCTCTACAGGGGGCCCCCCAGCGGGTGCAGAGGTACAATCCCGCGGCCACCAGCCGCTTCAGAAAGCGGCCGGCGGCCCCAAGTGGTGCAGCCCGCCCGAACCCGCAGACGGCACCCGCCATCTCGCCGTCCCGGATCCTAGCCACGCGGCCGCAGCTACCCGGCTCTATAGGCAGAAGTGTCCCCACCTGGCCCAGCAGACAGCCCGTGCCCTCCTGGCTCTACTAACAGCCCCGCCCACCCCGCGAACGGCTCCCCCCCCCAGACAGCGTGAAGGGAATCTAACCAACCCTTTACGAAATATTGAACTGGGAACTAAAACCAGAGATTGTGTCAGACCAGAGACAAGCCAGTTCCACCCCTCCCTTCGGACACTCCGGCAAGGAGCCAGGGGCCTGCCACAGCAGAGAGGGGAAGTCACCAAAGTTCGGCCAAAGAGATTCCTTCCCAGCGGAATCTACTTTAGCAGGTGTGTGACTCCCACCCACACCAGATACAAACAACCGGGAAACTTCAAAATCTCTCCATGGGCGTGACTGTAAGGGCCAAGGGACTCTCGACCCCCAACTCCCCCTACTTCCAGTGACGAGGGCGTGACTGTAGGGGCAGAGGGAAGCAGAGAGGACTCCCCACCCCCAAATCCCCCAACCGCGAACTGAGAGGGTGTAACGGTAGGGGCGGAGGGAAACAGAGGACACTCCAAACCCCCAACTCCTCCTACCACCAGCAGTGTGGTTGTGACTGTAGGGGCTGAGGGAAGTAAAGGGGATCCTCAACCCCCAACTCCTATTACCACCAGCAGCGACACCAATGGTCTTAGCTGCCAGATTCCGAAGGTGTGCCCACCAAAGGGGTCCGGAAAAATTAAACAATTGACTCCCAGACCACAGCTCCACAGCACTGGGGCTTAGATGAATGACAGAGAGAGTGCTCAGTAGTTAGGGAAATAGAGCACTCGGTGGGGCTGAAAGTGTAACCAAATCCTTGGGGAACTGCCTCTGGTGAGCAGGACCTGGCTGGCTGGCAAGAGGAAGGGGAGGAGGGGCCGTAGAAGTGCAACGGCTCTGGACCAACAGGATTGAGAGACTCCCAGGAACCGCCTTACAGGGATTGCTGTTGACACATTGAGGGCAAAACTCAGCCCGGAGGGCACAGCTTTGCCTACGGGAAGAGAAGAAAATGGATCTCTAAGACCTAATTTTATTTCCTATTTCATTTTAATTTTTTCTCTCCCTTTTCCCTCTCTCTCTCCCCTTCCAAGTTTTACTGCTCTTTCCATTCTCCTCTATGCTATCTATCTCCCTCTCCTTCTTTCTTTTCAAGAACACCTACCTTCCCCTTCCCCCCAACTTTCATCCCAAGCATTATGTCCTCCATTTCGCGTAACTGTCTAAATACAAATAGGTGTGCGCCCTCCCCCTGCACCTGCAAGGTAGCCGGCCTGCAACCCACCAGCAAGTCAGGCCCAGCAACCTGGGAGTGGCAGAGCCGCCCCACGCGCCTCCAAGGTAGGCACACCTGCTACCAACCAGCAGAACAGGCCCAGCGGCCTGCCGATGTGGTAGGCACAGTGCCCCAATTGGAGGAGGAGCAGAGCCCCTGCCCGCGCCTGCGCGGGAGACTTTGCAACTATACAAGAGTAATACAAATATATAGGGGGAAATTCAATAACACAACAGTCTCAGTAAGCAGAAAGAAATGCGAACAGTATGAAGAGACAAGGAAAGAAAGGACCACAAGCAATGCAGGTCAACTCAACGTTAGAAGAGGTAATATCTGCAGCAGATGGAATGTCAGATAAAGAATTCAGGAGATACATGCTTCAGATGATCTGGAGTCTCAAGGAAGACATTAGACAGCAAAATCAGACAATGAAAGATCTCTTCAACAATGAAATACATAAACAAATCCAGGAAGCAAAAGATCAACTATGCAGGGAGATAGAGGTTATAAAAAACAAACAAACAGAAATCCTAGAAATGCAGGGAGCAATAAACCAACTTAAAAACTCAATTGAGAATACTACCAGCAGAGTAGAACACTTAGAAGATAGAACATCAGACAATGAAGACAAAGCATTTCAACTTGAAAAGAACATAGACAGCTCAGCAAGACTGTTAAGAAACCATGAGCAGAACATCCAAGAAATATGGGATAACATTAAAAGACCAAACTTAAGAGTCATTGGGATACAGGAAGGCACAGAGCTCCAAACCAAAGGAATGAGAAATCTATTCAATGAAATAATTTGAGAAAACTTCCCAGACTTGAAGAACGAGACAGAATCCCAAATCCTAGAAGCCTACAGGACGCCGAATGTGCATAATCATAAGAGATCCACACCTAGACACATTATATTGAAGATGCCCAACATACAGAATAAGGAGAGAATTTTAAAAGCTACAAGAGAAACGAAGCAGATTACATTTAGGGTAAACCAATCAGGATAACAGCTGATCTCTCAACACAGACTTTGAAAGCTAGAAGATCCTGGAATAACATATTTCAAACACTGAAAGAAAATGGGTTCCAACCAAGAATTGTGTATCCAGCAAAATTAAGCTTCAAGATGGAAGAAGAAATTAAAACCTTCCACAATAAACAAAAGTTAAAAGAATTTGCAGCTAGAAAACCATCTCTCCAAAAAATCCTCAGCAAAACATTACAGGAAGAGGAAATGGAAAATAACAATGAAAACCAACAGTGGGAGGAAGGACAGTAAAGGGGGGAAAATAATCAAAGAGGAAAACAAACCATATTCAGTAACATAAATAAACAAATATGGCTGGAAGGATAACCCATATCTCAATAATAACCCTAAATGTTAATGGCTTAAACTCACCAATAAAGAGACATAGGCTAGTAGAATGGATCACAAAACATGACCCAACAATATGCTGCCTACAGGAGATGCATTTGATAGGAAAAGACATACATAGACTGAAGGTGAAACGTTGGGAAAAATCATATCACTCATATGGACTTTGGAAACAAGCAGGAGTGTCCATACTCATATCAAATAAAATAGATTTCAAGCCAAAGTTAATCAAAAGGGATAAAGAGGGACACTACATACTGCTCAAGGGAACCATACACCAACAAGACATAACAATCATAAATATATATGCCCCAAACAATGGTGCACCTATGTTCATCAAACAAACTCTTCTCAAGTTCAAGAGTCTAATAGACCACCATACAATAATCATGGGAGACTTCAACACACCTCTCTCACCACTGGACAGATCTTCCAAACAAAAGTTGAATAAGGAAACTATAGAACTCAATAACACAATTAACAACCTAGACTTAACTGACATATATAGACTATACCACCCAACATCAAGCAGTTACACTTTCTTCTCAGCAGCACATGGATCCTTCTCAAAAATAGATCATATATTATGTCACTCTTAGACAATATAAAGGAGTAGAGATAATACCATGCATCTTATCTGACCATAATGGAATGAAACTGAAAATCAACGATAAAAGAAGGAAGGAAAAATCATGCATCACTTGGAGAATGAACAATAGGTTACTGAATGATCAATGGGTTATAGAAGACATTAAGGAGGAAATTAAAAAATTCTTAGAGATAAATGAAAACACAGACACAACATATCGGAATCTATGGGACACATTGAAAGCAGTTCTAAGAGGAAAATTCATTGCATGGAGTTCATTCCTTAAAAAAAGAAAAAACCAACAAATAAATGATCTCATACTTCATCTCAAAATCCTAGAAAAAGAAGAGCAAAATAACAGCAAAAGAAGTAGAAGGCAAGAAATAATTAAAATCAGAGCTGAAATTAATGAAATCGAAACAAAAGAAACAATTGAAAAAAATTGATAAAACTAAAAGTTGGTTCTTTGAAAAAATAAATAAGATCGACAGACCCTTAGCCATGCTAACGAAGAGGAGAGAGAACTCAAATTACTAGCATATGGGATGAAAAAGGCAATATCACAACAGACACTTCAGAAATACAGAAGATAATCAGAAATTATTTTGAATCCTTATACTCCAATAAAATAGAAGATAGTGAAGGCATCGATAAATTTCTTAAGTCATATGATCTGCCCAGATTGACACAGGAGGATATAGACAACCTAAACAGACCAATATCAATTGAGGAAATAGAAGAAACCATCAAAAGATTACCAACTAAGAAAAGCCCAGGACCGGATGGGTATACAGCAGAGTTTTACAAAACCTTTAAAGAGGAACTAATACCAATACTTTTCAAGCTATTTCAGGAAATAGAAAAAGAGGGAGAACTTCTAAATTCATTCTACGAGGCCAACATCACCCTGATTCCTAAACCAGACAAAGACACTTCAAAGAAAGAAAACTACAGACCTATATCTCTAATGAACCTACACGCAAAAATCCTCAATAAAATTCTGGCGAATCGGATACAAAATCATATCAAAAAAATTGTACACCATGATCAAGTAGGATTCATCCCTGGGATGCAAGGCTGGTTCAATATACGGAAATCAATAAATGTTATTCACCACATCAATAGACTTAAAAATAAGAACCATATGATCATCTCAATAGATGCGGAAAAAGCATTCGACAAAGTATAGCATCCCTTTATGTTCAAAACTCTCGAAAAAATAGGGATAAAAGGAACATACCTCAACATTGTAAAAGCAATCTATGCTACGCCTCAGGCTAGCATCATTCTGAATGGAGAAAAATTGAAGGCATTCCCTCTAAAATCTGGAACAAGACAGGGATGCCCTCTCTCACCACTTCTGTTCAACATAGTTCTCGAAACACTGGCCAGAGCAATTAGACAGACGAAAGAAATTAAAGGCATAAAAATAGGAAAAGAAGAATTTAAATTATCACTATTTGCAGATGACATGATTCTATACCTAGAAGACCCAAAAGGGTCTACAAAGAAACTATTAGAGCTAATAAATGAATTCAGCAAAGTGGCAGGATATAAAATCAACACGCATAAATCAAAGGCATTCCTGTATATCAGCGACAAATCCTCTGAAATGGAAATGAGGACAACCACTCCATTCACAATATCCTCAAAAATAATAAAATACTTGGGAATCAACCTAACAAAAGAGGTAAAAGACTTATACAATGAAAACTACAGAACCCTAAAGAGAGAAATTGAATAAGATCTTAGAAGATGGAAAAATATACCCTGTTCATGGATAGGCAGAACTAACATCATCAAAATGGCAGTATTACCAAAAGTTCTCTATAGGTTTAATGCAATACCAATCAAAATCCCAATGGCATTTCTTGTAGAAATAGAGAAAGCAATCATGAAATTCATATGGAAAAATAAAAGACCCAGAATAGCAAAAACAATGCTAAGCAGGAAGTGTGAATCAGGTGGTATAGTGATACCAGACTTCAAACTATACTACAGAGCAATAGTAACAAAAACAGCATGGTATTGGTACCAAAACAGGCAGGTGGACCAATGGTACAGAATAGAGGACACAGAAACCAACCCACAAAACTAAAACTTTCTTATATTTGATAAAGGGGCTAAAAGCATGCAATGGAGGAAGGATAGCATCTTCAACAAATGGTGCTGGGAAAACTGGAAATCCATATGCAACAAAATGAAACTGAATCCCTTTCTCTCGCCATGCACAAAAGTTAACTCAAAATGGATCAAGGAGCTTGATATCAAATCAGAGACAAGGCATCTGATAGAAGAAAAAGTTGGCTACGACCTACATACTGTGGGGTCGGGCTCCAAATTCCTCAATAGGACACCCATAGCACAAGAATTAATATCTAGAATCAACAAATGGGACTTGCTCAAACTAAAAAGTTTTTTCTCAGCAAAAGAAACAATAAGAGAGGTAAATAGGGAGCCTACATCCTGGGAACAAATCTTTACTCCTCACACTTCAGATAGAGCCCTAATATCCAGAGTATATAAAGAACTCAAAAAATTAGACAATAAGATAACAAATAACCCAATCAACAAATGGGCCAAGGACCTAAACAGACACTTCTCAGAGGAGGACATACAATCAATCAACAAGTACATGAAAAAATGCTCACCATCTCTAGCAGTCAGAGAAATGCAAATCAAAACCACCCTAAGATATCATCTCACTCCAGTAAGATTGGCAGCCATTATGAAGTCAAACAACAACAAGTGCTGGCGAGGATGTGGGGAAAAGGGTACACTTGTACATTGTTGGTGGGACTGCAAATTGGTGCAGCCAATTTGGAAAGCAGTATGGAGATTTCCTGGAAAGCTGGGAATGGGACCACCATTTGACCCAGCTATTCCCCTTCTGGGTCTATTCCCTAAAGACCTAAAAACAGCATGCTACCGGGACACTGCCACATCGATGTTCATAGCAGCACAATTCACAATAGCAAGACTGTGGAAGCAACCTAGATGCCCTTCAATAGACGAATGGATAAAAAAAAATGTGGCATTTATACACAATGGAGTATTATTCTGCATTAAAAAATGACAAAATTATAGAATTTGGAGGGAAATGGATGACATTAGAGCAGATTATGCTAAGTGAAGCTAGCCAATCCCTAAAAAACAAATGCCAAATGTCTTCTTTGATATAAGGAGAGTAACTAAGAACAGAGTAGGGAAGAAGAGCATGAGAAGATGACTAACATTAAACAGGGATGAGAGGTGGGAGGGAAAGGGAGAGAGAAGGGAAATTGCTTGGAAATGGAAGGAGACCCTCAGAGTTATACAAAATTACATACAAGAGGAAGTGAGGGGAAAGGGAAAAATAATACAAGGGGGAGAAATGAATTACAGTAGAGGGGGTAGAGAGAGAAGAGGGGAGGGGAGGGGAGGGGAGGGGGGATAGTAGAGGATAGGAAAGGCAGCAGAATACAACAGACATGAGTATGTCAATATGTAAATCAGTGGAAGTGTAACTGATGTGATTCTGCAATCTGTATACGGGGTAAAAATGGGAGTTCATAACCCACTTGAATCAAAGTGTGAAATATGATATATCAAGAACTATGTAATGTTTTGAACAACCAATAAAAAAAATTTAAAAAAAAGAAAGAAGCTAATAAGAAATATGTCTCCATAAGAAAGCAGATCTCCACAAAGAACTGAGAGCAACAAATGGGTGGGTGCATTCCATGCTGACTGAATGACATACTGTAAACCACGGGGCAAAGAAAAGACCACCGACTCCAATTTTAAATCAAATTAAAGCAAGCTTGTAATTGTGGCCAGGACTGTCTCTCCTGAAACACCTGGGCTAGAGAATAGTACCCCAGCTCTCTAGGAGCATAGTTTTATAGCACAAAAATTTGCAAAAGGGGGGTGTCTTGAGAACTTACAGATAACAGGATTTTGACAAACATTATACAAAGGCAGATAGTAGGTTAATGATCTAAATTGTTCAACATTTCAAGTTAGGGAGTAAATTTAGATCCCAACACCAGAATTTATGAGGCGCCACTGAGGTTTCAGAGAGGGTTGTTATCTGGTCAGGGAAAGCCAGACTTGGGTGAGTTCAAGGCACGGGCAGGCATTCCAAGCAAGTTTAGACATCCCAGTAATTTATAGTAAAACAAAAGTTAACTTTTCATGACTTTGTGATGAGATGGCTCCCAATCTTAAGATGGAATTAGGCTGGGTTTATCAATACACAAATCAAAACTGCTATCAAAAAGGGCTGGATTAGTACACATATCACTTTATGGCTTCTAGGAAGTTCCGCTACAGCTTCTAGGAACTATATATTTCAACTTCAGTATTTCATAAATACTTGATGGGCAAGTACTCTACCACCAAGCTACACCCCCAACCCCAAATGGTTTCATTTAAAATTTTATTTTTAACAAGTACAACAATTTAAACTATCCCATGCATAAATGGTTTCCAATTCAAAATTAAAATCTTTCAATAAAATCTTCAATGTTCTCCATAAAGCATTATACTATAATTTATAAGTAGTTTATATTTTTGCTATAGCATAGATTCTTAAGATCACATTTTTTATTTGTTGTTAGCATTTAATGATATAATTAACTTTTGCACATTGATTTTTGTATCCAGTAAATTTGCTAAATTTCTTAGTAATTCTAATAATTTATCATGTGTCCTTTTGGGTTTCCTATGTTCTCATCTTATCTGAAAATAATGATAGTGCTTTCTTCTTTCCCAATTCTTAAGTCTTTGATCTTCAATTTGAAATTTTAATTTAAGTGGTGATAGCAAGCGCCCTTGCCTTGTTCTGAGTCTCAAAGGAATACTTTCAGTACTTGACCACTGAGCATGATTTTTTGCTACAGTTTTTTTGTAAGTACACTTTATCAAATTAAAGAAGTTCCCTTCTAATTCCCTGTTTAAATATGTTTTTTTAATTAGAAATTGATGTTGAATTTTATTAAGTGCCTCTTCTTCATCTATTGGAATGCTCATTTAATCTACTAATATAATAATTTCTATTTTTAATTTGTGTGTATGTGTTGCTGAGGATGCAACCAGGACTTTGTGCATTCGAAGCAGGCACTCTATCACTGAGCCACATCCACAGAATGATGAATTATACTCTTAAATTTTCCTAACCTTGCATAATCCTATTTTACTATGATAAACTATACTATCTTCTTATCATGTTTTTTAAAATAATGGGGTTTTGTTTGTTTGTTTTGTTTTGTTTTTATAAAGAGAATTGAACTCAGGGGCACTTTAACACCGAGATACATCCCCAACCCTTTTTATTTTGAGACATGGTCTCACTAAGTTACTTAGGGCCTCACTAATTGATGAAGCTGACCTCAAACTTATGATCCTCCTGCCTCAGCCTCCCAAGTTTCTGGAATTACAGGTATGTACTACCATGCCTGACTTTTATACTATCTTTTTAAGAGATTGCAAGATTTGGTTTACTGGTGACCTGTTTATTAATTATTCATTTACAACAATGGATGAGATTACCCCATCAATTTCCCTTTCCCATGTAGTTCTGGGATCTTGGTTATGGTTTATCATAATAGAATTTGGAGAGTGTTTTTCATATTATGGAATATTTTGTGCAGGACTGAAATTACTTTTCCTTTAATATTTGTACAACTTGCTGGCAAAACTGCTTGAATTTTTGCTGTAAATTTCATCCAGAATGGAGAACTAGCCACATACCAAATGGTTAGAACAGAGGGAGAGAAACAAAAATAATTTTTTTTTGTATCCTTTAACAACTGCTCCATCTGGGTGTGGTGGTACATGCCTGTAATTCCAGTGACTCAAAAGGCTGACCTAAGAGAATCACAAGTTTGAGGCCAGCCTTGGCAACTTAGTGAGACTTTATCTCAAAATTAAAAATAAAATAAAAATAAAAAGGTTTGGAGTTGTAGCTCATGATAGAGCACCCTGGGTTCAATCTCTAGTACAAACAAGCAAACCAAAAACTGCTCAGCCTATATAATTCACAACTGATCAATATCCAGAAGTTATGAACAGGGAATGGTCTGAAAAGATAGGAACCAGTAATGGTTTCCTTCCTGGATAGAATTGTATTTGGGTTGAAGAAAATTACTTTATTGCTGAAATTTTAAAAATGAGAATGTATTTCTATATTACTTAAGTACCTAAGCATTTTTTTTTCATGCTGGTGAATCCAGGGCCTCATGCACACTAAGCAAATGTTCTACCACTGAGCTTTAGACTCCCAGTCACCCATTTTTAAAACATTTTTTTAAACAGTAAAAAAGATTACATCAGCTAGGCACAATGACATATGCCTGTAATCCCAGCAGTTTGGGAGGCTGAGGCAAGAGGATCACAAATTCAAAGTCAGCCTCAGCAAGTTGATAAAGCCCTAAGTCACTTAGCAAGACCCTGTCTCAAAATTAAAAATTTTAAAAAGGGCTGGGATGTTGCTCAGTGGTTAAGCATCCCTGTGTTCCATCCCAGGACCAAAAAAAAAAAAAAAAAAAAAAAAAATTACAACAATGTAAGATTTCTGGAGCACTGGTAAGTTGGTGCCCTGGGCCTATTTTCTATCCATGAAAGAATGTGGCTTACGATTCTGAATTGACTCAAGAACCGAAGGTGCCCCAGCTTCTGGACAGTCAGAGGGTACATTAACATTCTTGGTGTGAGTCTGAGTATGGTGGGCAACACAAGCATTGGGTTTCTTTTTCACCTCTGATAGGATGGATGCATCTTCTGAGAGAATGTCAATGTTACCAGCTCCCCCTAGAGGGATCTCAGGGGCCAGAAGCTGCCATGATGGACTAGCTCAAGGTCCCCTATGTCCTGTTTGGTGTGGCTGCCTCCACTTATTTTAGCTAAATCAATCAGGAGTTTTTACTTGGGTCTCCTCCCACTAAATGTGCAACCCTGTAACTATTCAAATTGCATTATGGCTTCAGAGGTTATGGAAACAATCATATTCCTTCAAAATCAGCTACACAACTGAGATGAGCTCTGGAGAGTTGAAAAGTGGTTTCCTGTTAACTCAGAGAGGCTTAAGGATAGTGGGAAGGTCAAAATGCTGGCTGAGAAATATTGAGCAAGTTCTTTAATCACTCTTTCCCTTTTCTTCATATCTAAGAGTGGGCATAACAATCCCTATCAACCATGTTTAATTATCAAAGGAGCCAATAGAAGTGGAAGAAAGTGCCTATGAAATGTTAAAGGAAGAACTATAAAAAGTTGAAATTAAACAGTTTTCATTTACAAGCTACGGTGACCACTACTATGCATTATTTCCATTTGCTTTCTGCACTAACACTTCTGATTTGCCCAACTTTTTTCTTTTGAGACAGGAGGATCTCGGTTTCAAAGCCAGCCTCAGCAAAAGCAAGGTACTAAGCAACTCAGTGAGACCCTGTCTCTAAATAAAATACAAAATAGGGCTGGGGATATGGCTTGGTGATCGAGTGTCCCTGAGTTCAATTCCCAGCACCCCCCAAAAAAAGAAGGTAATTCTATTTTTAGTTTTTAATTTTATTTGAGAGCGACTTGTCAAGTTGCCCAGGCTGACCTTGAATTTACAATCCTCCTGCCTCAGTCTCCTGAGTAGCTGAGGATACAGGGGTGCACCATAGCACCCAGCTGTACCCAGCTTTTATATATTTATATATTTAGTTGCTGATGGACATTTATTTTATTTATTTATATGTGGTGCTAAGGATTGAACCCAGTGCCTCACACATGCTAGGCAAGTGCTCTACCACTGAGCTACAAACCCAGCCCTGTACTCAGCTTTTAAAACCACTCTTCAAGGTTGTGAGGGGAAAGGGGGGGGAAACAAGGGAGAGAATTGAACAAGAGCAGATGAGGTAGAGAGGGAAGATGGGAGGGGAGGGGAGGGGGGATAGTAGGGGATAGGAAAAGTAGCAGAATACAACAGTCACTAATGTGCCATTCTGTAAAAATGTGAGTGTGTAACCGATGTGATTCTGCAATTTGTAGTTGGGGTAAAAATGGGAGTTCATAACCCAATTGAGTCAAATGTATGAAAGATGATATATCATGAGCTTTGTAATATTTTGAACAACCAATGAAAAAAAAAAAACACTCTTCCTCAGAATGTCTTGCTATAGTGTGGTTCCAGGTGAAAATTCTGACCAGTGGGACTGCAATTGAGGGTTTCTGGGAAAGTTTCTGCTTTTTTTTTTTTTTTTGACATAAGTATTACTCTTTCTTACTTTCCTTTTTGTCACTTTCACATCCTTGCTCTTCCCTGCCTTACACCTGAACTTGAGGCTGGCAACAGGCAGAAGGATATAGGCCTATAAGTAAGTATGGACAGAGCCACGTTCCTGGTGGCATTGCTGGACTATATGAAAATATTACACTGACTACCACTGGACTTTCTTACATGTGAATTAAATAGAGGTGTGTGTGTGTGTGTGTGTGTGTGTGTGTGTGTGTGTGTGTTGCTGGGGATCGAATCCAGGCCCTTACACATGCTATGTACACACTTTACCACCAAGTTACATTCTCAATCAAGTCCTATTAGTTAAGGTCACTCTTGTGTACCTTTTACTAACAGTCATTTGTCTTCTTTTCTTTTTGTATTGGGGATTGAACTCTTGTTTAACACTGAGCTCCATCCCTAGGCCTTTTTTATTTTTTATTTTGAAACAGGATCTCGCTAAGTTGCTGAAGCTGGCTTTGAACTTGAGATCCTCCTGCTTCAGCCTCCCGAGCCACTGGGATTAAAAGCAAGTGCCACTGTGCTCAGCACAATATAATTTCTTAAGACAGAATATGAATACCCCGCTGGGCATGGTGGTGCATGCCTGTAATCCCAGCAGCTCCAGAGGCTGAGGATCATAAGTTCAGCTAAGGCGAGGCACTACGCAACTCAGTGAGACCCTGTCTCTAAATATTAAACTACAAAATAGGACTGGGGATGTGGCTCAGTGGTTGAGTGTCCCTGAGTTCAATCCCCAGTACCCACCCCCCACAAAAAAGAAAGGAAAAGATAAAGTATGAATACATTTTTTAACAGATGAGAGGAAGGAAAAGGACACACAGCTCTGTGCAGTATTCTCAGTACATTTATTATCCTGCATTTATCATAAAGTGTTGTCCAAGGATACAGTTTTTAAAAAATGGCAGGGGTATAGCTCAGCATCAGAACTCCTTACCTTCCATGTACAAGGCTGCAAGGGCCTGGGATTTGATTTCCAGCATTGGGAGAGGGAGAGAGAAAGAGAGAGAGAGGAGATAAATAGAAAATCACATTTATCAAATCCTTACTGTGTGCTAGGTACCATTTTAAATATGTGAAATTACCTCATTTAATATTTTTAAAAGTCCCTATGATGTAGGCCCTTGCATTATCACCCAAGACAAAATGAAACAAATAAGTAAAACCCTACCAATTTATGTACACATAAATTACGTATACATAATGTACACACAAATTATGTATATATAATGTACACATAATGTACAACAGTATGTACACATTTTTAATGTACACACTATTAGAATAGTTACTAACTAAAAGTATCACTGGATCTCCCATTGGCAGCAAAATTTTAAATTACATACCTCATTTTTATTTATCACTCTTAAGTTCAAACATGACTATATGATGAAACCAAGCAAAATTAAGCCGTAATCAAAATTCTATATCTTGCAGTACTTGGTGATGAAAAAAATATGTGGCCAGAATACTCAAATACCTCTACTCATGGGGGCCCATGTGCAATGGCTACAAATAGCAGCATCTGTAGAAGTGTACAGAGTGGTTGCTTTTCTGATTTGCCATTCAGACCTTCGAAATGGCCCATCCCAGGGCTCTGATCCATGTCTCCGATCTAGTGCTATTCCCAATCTTGGCTCCAGACAGGATTGTAGGTGCCTTTGGAAAGCCCCTCGGCACAGTGGCCAGCATTCACATTGGCCACATCATTATGTCCTTCTGCATCAAGCCACAGAACAAGCACACAAGGAGGACGTAGCTGGGCCAAATTGAAGTTCCCTCGCGGCCAGAAAATCTACATCTCAGGTAGAGTTTTACCAAGACATGGTG
The DNA here is from genome assembly GCF_964194105.1 of Spermophilus citellus. Taxonomy (NCBI): domain Eukaryota; kingdom Metazoa; phylum Chordata; class Mammalia; order Rodentia; family Sciuridae; genus Spermophilus; species Spermophilus citellus. The sequence goes on along the minus strand of NC_138188.1, from coordinate 111,251,474 downwards.
GCTGGGATACCAGATGGCTATGGGATCAATACATCCCAAATCACAGGGTTCCCTGGACAGGCGTTGGGCCCTGCACTCCTGAGAGCTTTCACTCCCCTCTCCTTAATTATACACCCACCAAAACTCTGAGATGAGCCCCAGAGAGTTGAAAAGTGGTTTCCAGTTAACTGTACTAACACAATCTAATTTGCCCTTTCTAAAAAAAAGAGTCTTCTAATTAATTAATTAATTAGTAATAATACCTTGATGATCTGTGCTGTCATAAAAAATAAATTCTGAAACAGGACAGAGAAGGACACATGAATATATATATATATATATCAGTAGCAAAACATGTATGGATGAAAGAAAGTAGAAAAATATTTGCTTTGCTGACAATGCAAATTATATAAAAGTGACCAACAGACGCACACACTTTTCCCCCTGTGGTGCTGGGATGGAACTCAGTGCCCCCTTATGCATGCAAGGCCAGCACTCAACCACTGAACCTCACCCCTCATCCACCACCTCCATGGCCTAACCTTATTTTTTCAGTGACACATCATTGTCTTGGGACATGCTCCAATAGATCTACAGAGGAACAAAATATCAAACACTTAAATTATTCTCATGTCACCAAGAGTGTGAACAAAATAGTGACAATATCTGTAGTAACTCAGATGGCTGTTTTAGTTTATTGAAAAAAAGAAACTGTCCAACAAAGTTACTAGCAGCAAATACTAAAGGATCCTGACATATAAAGAATATTGAATGTAAGATGTCTTCTAGTTTCAAAACACCTCAAAGATTTTTTTAATATTTATTTTTTAGTTTTAGTTGGACACAATATCTTATTTTACTTATTTATTTTTATGTGGTGCTGAAGATCAAACCCAGGGCCTTGCAGGTGCTGGGCAAGTGCTCTACCACTGAGCCACAACCCCAGCCCCACCTCAAGGAGTTTAATGACAGTACATTAAAGCAATCAGAACCAGATTTATTGTTAGACATTCTTTAATGTCATGACCCAGATCAAGTAAAATATGGAAATAGTGAACTTTTATTTTTAAATATAGGAAAAGACAAAGTAGTTAAGAAACAGAAAAACTTTTTTTTTGCAATGCATTTAATGCTGTATATAACTACAAAGCTAAGAATAAAAAACAGGCAAGTATGGCATCCTTAACTCTATTTTTGACTGTTAAAAAGACCCTGTCTCAAAATAAAAAATACAAAAAGAGCTGGGGATGAGGCTCACTGGTAAAGTGGCCTTGAGTTCAAGTCCCAGAATCAAAAAAGAAACAAAACAACTACGAGTTAAGCATTCCTAATTTGAAGTTCCAAAATGTCCAAAATATGTGACGTGATCCCACCAGTGGAAAATTCTACACTTGCTCTCATATGATATGTCAGTCAATGCAGTGCAGGGTGGCACACACCTGTGAGCCCAGGAATTCAAGTGGAAGGGCAGAACATTTGCAAGTTAGAGGCCAGCCTCAGTAATTCAGCAAGACCTTATCTGGAAATAAATTTTAAAAGGACCGGGCATGTAGCTGAGTTGGTAAAGCACTCCTGGGTTCAATCCCCAGTATAAACACACACACACACACACACACACACACACACACACACACACACACACATGCAAAAACTACCTTCAGTTATGTTACATGAAACATAAACTTTGTTTAGACTGGGATCTCATTCCCAAGATATTTCATTATAGATATGCAAATATTCTGAAATCTGAAAATGTCAGAAATCTGTAATACTTCTAGTCCCAAGCATTTTGGACAAGGGGTACTCAACTTGTACACCAGAAATTATGTATCTAAGTGTTGTTCCTTTCCAAATAATCAACTTTTAAGTTACAATATAAATGATGTCATTATTTACTGAACAAATTTTCTAGAAAGGCAACATTTAGTCTTTTCCTCTAACTAAAACATGTATAGGTAAAATAGCTATACTTGTTACTGAGATTAAAAACCTCTTACAAAGGTATAGGCACCTATCAACTTTTATTTTCTGTCCAGGAATACAAGCTGGGTTTGAAGGCTGGGCCACTTACGAAACTCCTAGGTAAGCCTAGGTAAGCCTCCCTCTTTGGGTGCCCACATTACTGTGCTCAGGAATGAAAACTTTGTGGGGCAGTTACCAGGGACTGAACCCAGGGGTGATTAACCCCTGAACCACACCCCCAGGGGTTTTTTTGTTTGTTTTGTTTTTTGAGACAGGGACTCACTATGTTGCTGGCCTTGAACTTGTGATCCTCCTGTTTCAACCTCCTGAGATGCTGGAAGCGTGCACCACCATGCCCAGTCTGAAGACACATTTAATATCAGACTATACAGAATTACCTGGAGGGCATATCTGCTATACAAGTAGTACACACTCTAAATTTGCAAAGAAAGTTTAAATAATTTTCTCTTTTTGATTGGGTGGGGTGGTACACACCTGTAATCCCAGTGACTCAGGAGGATCAGAGTTTGAGATCATTTTGAGCCACTTAGACCCTGTCTCAAAATAAAACAAAACAAAACAAAACAAAAAGCTGCAGATTTAGCTCAGTGGTAAAGCACCCCTGGGTTCACTTCCCATTGCTAAAAATAAATTTTAAAATTTTGCTTGTTTTAACCATCCTTACCACTGCATCTTCCTCATTTCTAAGATCACCAGGAGGGCTTGCATATTGTGTGTTCACAGTATGTAGTAAAGACAGTCCTTCTGAGGAAAGGCTTTGAAATCCATACTAACTTCATATCTTAGACCCTATCCCCAAATGTCTGGTCACAGTACCTAATGCCATGTGCAGCGGTGCAATGGAGGCAGCAACTCTGGAGGCTGAAGGAGGATTGTAAATTCAGGCCAGCCTCAACAATATAGTGAGACTTCTCTCAAAATAATAAATAAAAAGGGATGGGGTTGTAGCTTAGTGGTAGAGTGCCCCCAGGGTACCATCCCCAGTATGGAATTGGGGGCTTAGCTAGAAATAAAGTCCTTTGTTTCACAAGGAAGTCTGATGAAAAGATTCAAAAACTTTCAAAAATCTCCATCAGTGATCACATCAGCTAACAGGTGGAGGGAGCCATCTTTTTTTTTTTTTTTTTTGTATTGGGGATTGAAACTGGAGGTGCCAAAACACTAAGCTACATACTCAGCCTTTTTATTTTGAGACAGGCTCTTGATAAATTGCCCACACTGGCCTCAAACTTGTGATTCTCCTACCTCAGCCTCCTAGTTGCTGGGATTAGAGGCATGGCCACCATGCCAAGTGAGCCATCTTTCAATGAAAGAATCCTCTGGAAATGTAGTGAAAGTTTAACAACCTGAATCTCTAAAGGAAGAACCATCCTTTTCTTGGGGTTGCATAACTGTCCAATGAGCATCTAATGAGGGCAGTACTGCTAACGCCTACACAACACGCTTGCATCAATTAGAGCTTTGTTTTATTTTGGTGCAATTTTTGGAAAAAAGAAAAACCTCTTTTACCTGAAGAAAAGAAGAAAAAAAAAATTGAAGCTGTTCAGCATTGCCAACATTACCCTCCCTTGAGCCCTTTCACAGTCTCCTCGAAGAGTCAAACATTTACATCAAAGCTCAGAGACTGATATGCAAATCTGTGCATACTATAAATCTATTTTAAAGTAATGAAATAGGGTTGGAGCTGGAGCTCAGTGGCAGAACACTGGCCTAGCATGTGTGAGGCACTGTGTTTTGACCCTTAGCACTATAAAAATTACAAAATAAAGGTATTCTGTCCATCTAAATACAAAAAAAATTAAAACAATGAAATAAACTAAAAATAAAAATCAAATGTTACTCCTTTCCTGAAATGGGGCAGGGGGGCAGGGAATGCTATTTCACAAAAATGCCTTAGGTCTAACTGCAGGTGGTCACAAGCCCAGAGTAAGCCAGCCAACTTTTATTGAAAGTCTCTTTCAAGTCACACATTCAGCATGAAAGTACTTCTTTTGCCAGTGTGAAAACAGCAGATTCCCAGAATACCAAGAAGTTGAATCCATGCCAACTTGTACTTCAAGCTGCTTCATGGTCACATGGGATCTCGGAGACCACCGTCCTAAGCTCTCGGTCTCCCTGTGTCTCCCCTCCAAGGTAGGAAACTGTCTTGCTTACAACAGAATCAGACAACATCTGTATCAGATTTTTCTTTTCTTTAAAGGAGAGAAGGGGAGCTTGTTGTATCAAAGGCTTTCCTATTTCATTTTGAAATAACAAGTAACTTTTTAAAATTTTTTACTGGGACCAGAGATGGCCCCAGCAGTGAAGACTTTTAGCCACGCTGAAGCAGGAGTTTTTATAACTTAGAAAGGTCACTCGACAGCAGTGTTGCCAGAATGCAGTGTGATGAAGAAAAAGTAGTTATAAAGCTGATGCAAAAATAATTCAGCTTATAATACCCACGGGACAGAGAGCAGCAGCTTCAGGAATATTAAGGAGGTAGAATCCACAGGACTTGCAGTTTTCAGACATGAGCTCAGAGAAAGGGCACAGCCCCAGAGGAGTCCAAGGGCCGATGGTAGTGCCAGTCACTTGGTCTTCCCAAATAGGAATGACTGACACATGAAGCTGTGCATGGTGGTGTGAAAGGTCTGTGTGACGTCCAGTATTTATCTCAAGTGCAAGAGAGGCCTTTGAAAAGATAGGCTTGGAAATTAAGTGGTAGACAAAAATCACAAAAGTCAGAGGCACAAAAGTTCAATTGCCTGGGAACAGCAAATTGGGGGAATCCACAGAGGCAGGGGAGGAATGGCCAGAGGTGCAAGAGGAAAGTCCAGAGAAGGGTGACTCAGAAATGGAGGGACTCATTTGAAGGAGGCAGATTAACAGTGCCCTGTGTCACAGAAGTCATTCAACAGTACTAAAAAGAGCCCAGTGAATTTAGTATGTGGGTGTTGAAAAAGGCAGTTATCAACATGTTGAAGAAAGAGGCAGATACATCATGACAATGAAAATAGTAGGTATAGTCTCCTCTTTCTAGAACTTAAGCTAAGAAAAGTCCAATGAATTTGGTTTTAGATGCGAGATTTGTGAACACGCTTTGGTTTTGCTGAGGGTTAGAGAGAGCACAGGAACAGATGGCAGGTGCAGCAGAACCAGGAAGGTTGTGTGGCCTGAGAACCTGGGAGGTTACAGAATATGGAGGGGCAGGTCCTTGGTGACTTAGCTGTTCAGAGGAAGAACATCTTTCACTGAGACCTGAAAATGGCTAAGATGGAAACCCAGAAAATTCTGGCAGTAGGATAGAAGAAATTAAAGGATGGGATGGAGAGATACAGGAGTTGGGAATCATGAGATAGCTTTGGAGAAAAGAAAGGAAAAAAGACCTAGAAGCAAAATCAACAATTGCTAGATAATAATTAAGAGCCTAGCATTTATCTGACTCAGGTGCAGTGGCTCAAGCCTGTAATCCCATCATTTTGGGAGGTCAATGCAATAGGATTACAAGTTCAAAGCCAGCCTCAGCAACTCAGTGAGGCCTTAAGCAACTTAGCAAGACTGTCTCAAAATAAAAGAATACAAAATGGGGTGTGGATATAGAACTCCCGAGGTTCAATCCCTGGTACTCTGGTACCAAAAAAAAAAAAAAAGAGAGAGAGAAAAAAAAAGAAAGAAAAAAGTGTATGTGTGCATGAGACTAAACTGCTTGATAGTGACAAATATAAGAAGTTATTGCCTACACCTCTTACCCCAGCCTAAAAGTGTGTATATTGTATGCCTTTTAGTAATGAACCCTCAATAGTGCAGGTGTTACCCATGTTAGAGAATCCGACCTCACAAACTAAATTTGTATAATTTCAAATAATTTTACCCTTTGTGCTTGTGGTACTGGGGGTTGAGCACCCTGGGGTGCTCTGCAGCTGATCTATATTCCCAGCCCCCCCCCTTTTTTTTTTTTCAGAGAGTATCTCACTAAGTGGTCCAAGCTATCCTCAAACTTGTGATCCTCCTACTTCAGCCTCCTGAGCTAATGGGATTATAGGTGTGTACTACCATAAAGTACTATACTCAGCCAGGCATAGTGGTGCATGCCTCTAATCCCTGTGGTTTGGAAGGCTGAGGAAGGGGTATTGCAAGTTTGAGGCCAGTCTTAGAGACACAGTGAGACACTGTCTCAAAATAAGATATTATAAAGGGCTAGGAATGTAGCTCAATGGTAAAGTGCCCCTAGAGCCCTGGTTTCAATTTGCAGTACAAAACAAAACAAAACAAAACAAAAAAAAACCCAACTCTTAAATGACTTCTTACACATTCAAAATGGTGCCATTACACCATTAAAAGCTTTCAAATATTTATTGCTAAAAATACCTGTAATCCAAAGTATACTCTTAGGAAAACTTTTAGACTTTTAAACATTTATTATTTTTATACTATTCTGACCAAAAGAAAAAATGGAAGTTTAGAAAAGGTAAAAATGGACATTAAAAATGTTTATTTCTAGCCCTGAAAGAACAAAATTAAATGAAGTCTCAAATACAGCAGTTAATGTCAAAGTAACAATTAAATATTGAATGGGATTAAATTAAAATAGAAGGTCATATAATATCTGAAGACAAAACAGAAAAGACAACTACTTTCATTGAATTCCATTTCTACCTACAAAACAAGGGGGGGAAAGCCAACACATTCCAACCAACAACGTTGAATTTAAAATGTAATTCTTTCTCTTATGAAAGTTTGTCAGGATTACCAGACATTTCTTTCTGCCTCTTGTCTTGGCAATGTTTTAAAATGGTGAATGATACAGACTTCAGTTCTTTCAAGGCCAGGCCACTGCTTGATTCTTCTTTCTAACACAAATACCTAACACAGCATTTTTGCCAATTTTCAATAAATGTGTTGAGTGAGAAAAATAGTGGGCATTTTGTACTCATGCTACGGAAAAGCTGATTTTAGCTGTTTAAGTATCCATTGACAGCATGGAGACAAGGAAGACAATCTTTTTATATTACTATGAAATCCCATTATAAAAGCCAAAAATAAGTATTCATCTGAATTTTAGATAGTCTATGACATTTGGAAATTTCACTGGATAGGCATCTCAGCATATTTAATAAGTTTTAGATTCAAAAAATTGATGTAAACTCCTTAAGGCTCTTTTTTTTCCCCCCTAACTATAGCTACTGCCTAATCACATCTAAAGTTTTTCTGGCTAGAATACAGAATATACAAACAAACATGTATTTGAGTGAGCCCTACAGAGAAATACTCATAGGTAGTTTAAACTCGTTTGTCAAAGGCACAGTTTGTTTAGGACTGGTGGTTACTAGATAAAACTGAAGCAGTTCAATATTTATGTTGAAGGGCAGAAAATTCCTGCTTTGTGCCAGACACTTAACAAAGACCACTGTGCTAGCCCTGGTGTCCTTACTTAACAGAGTCAATGTTCATCATTTCTAGGTAGGGGAAAAAAAAAACCAATATTTTTATAGTTTCCCAGTTCAATTATCCCTAAAAGCAGCAAAAGGAACGAGAGAAGATAACTTTAGGACCAGAAAGTCTACAATGTAATAAATAAGTACTACAGTAATATTGTCCCAATAACACAAAAGGACTCCTACTGTATTTTTAGATTTAAATAGGAATTCTCATTTTAAAGTGATGACAAAAAGGGTAAATACAAAAGATAATGATTAAAAAACATGAATCTTGATTCAGATATAATTGTTCTTTCACGAGATCTAAAAATTTTAATTTAACTAATAAATCACAATTTTGTATTGCTTTTTAAGATGATTTTGTTTCAAATGACACATTTCAGAATTAACCAAAATATATTTCTATTACAGGTTAGTTTACCCAGGTAAGTAAAAGTAAAGAATAAACCACAGTGCAGCTCCCTTAACCTAGGAGGCAGGTTTTAATGACAAAGTCCGTTGCCAGCAATGGACATGCAGGTAACCATCAAAGAAGTTGTATACAAATCCCAAATTGCTTCTATCAACAGAAAAGCCCTTTGTTGAGTCACAGCATAAAATGGGGGTGCTGGCACATATCCCATGTCTGAGGATGGAAGTGCCTTCTTGAGTGGTCATGATGAGCAGTCTTATTCAGTCAGGTTCATTTTCTATTCATTAGTAGCATCTTCTTTATCATAATCCATCCAACTGTTTACAAAGAAGGTTCAAATTTGGAACTCAAGATGCACTGTAGCTTTCCTCAAAAAATAAACCAGCTTCTTTCTGTAATTTAGTGACAGCTATAGAAGACCAAATACAGTCCAGAGAAAAATGAAATCAAGAATCATACTGAAAACAGAGGCCATTAAGTGCTCTAGATGAGTTTCATTAATTATTTTACTCATTTTTCTGAAAACCTTCCTGTACTATCGATAAAAAAGCCATTTCTCTTTATACCTGAATTTAACAGATACAGTGGAAATAAAAATGAAACCCTGCTAATTTTCCCAATATATTCCAAAACATCAAAATTACTTTTATTCATGATTTGTATTATTGCAGGATATCAAACAGGTGTGAAGAGTTCATTGGGAGAAGATGGTGGGAACAAAATGCCAGAACCAACCACAGATTTTTCTCTGTATGTGGTTCCAGGCATGTCAGGATGGCCAATACCTCCTCCAAAAGCAAAACAGCAACAATAATAACAACAATGAAAAGGAGAAGAAAAGAAGGAGAGGGGAAGGACAGGGAACTCTAATATAATGCTAAAGGTCACAGACCTTTTATTAAATCTTTTTAAAAAAGCATTACTATCATCAAGTACAATTTTTCTTCCTTTCTCCACTTTTTTACACGAATAGTTTCTACTTATTTGAAAAACAAAAACTAAAGTAACTCAACATCTCAAGTGATCCATATTAACAACTACTTTGTTATTTAAGTTCTCATAGATAATAAAACATTACTAATGGGTTGGGAGAACAGTAACTTAATGACAAATCTTTATAGTTTACTGTTTGTTCATAAGTCTCATCTCTATATTATTGATATTTCTCTTTCATGATTTAAATTATTTTAGAACTCACTAAGGTTCAAGACTTTCACTTTTGTTTTTGCCCGCCCAAATGTAAGAGGGAAAAAAAGTTAACTTTTCAATTCTGAAAATTCGATGGTTATTATATTATTTGTTCCAGGGGTTGGGGGAGGGGTAAGTGTATGGGGAGAGGTTAATTAAAAACAAAATAAAACAACCCCCCCAAACCCAAAATTGCAACATATACAGAAACTTATTTCCAAAATGAAGGGGAGAGAAGAGGGAAAAGAAAGGGGAAGGCAGCGGCACCAACCAAAGTCACGAGGCCCAAGTTAGAACAAGCACAAATCACTGTGGTTCCTAAAGCCAAGTCTGAAGAGGAAACAGGCAGAAAGGAAGACAAAACCGTAAGGAGGTAAAGTTGATGGGATTCCTTTTCTGTTTCAATGATTTTAGTTATAAATATAGATTATTAGTTTTCTTTCTATACATGTAACAAATGCCAAACTCACTACCATGAAATTTCTAAAACTGACTCTTTCACATTTGTTAAAAAAGGTAAAAATCACATACTTTTCTTCCTTGCTTCCTTCAGTTCAAGTTCTGAACTGAAATATTACATGTAACAGTAGCTGGTCGTAACTTCTACAAAAAGTTAAGCCATATCAGCCTCCTTTGCCAATATAAAGAGCTACATAATTTCTATCATACTTGCCTTCAATTTAGGCCTGAGAAGAACTTCTCAAAGCAACTCAGAAGGAGCAAGTCAAAGAAAGGAAAGGAAAAGTTATGAAGGAGAGAAATGAAGACCAGCAGATAAAACACTCTGAAAAACTCAAATCTGCCATTCAAGTATTGAAAATATCCCAAAGGAGACAACGAATGGGATCTATTATACCAAAGTCGGCAAAATAAAATGCAAATCTCAAGCATGATAAATGGCCTCGGTAGGCTGTCTGCTGAAAGATGTAAGGCTAGTGATTCAGTCCGTTATTCCTTTTTGACCCTAAAGGAGGGATTCACTTGAAAGTCACAGTTCTCTTTTTGCAATTTTTTTCTTAGTTGTCTTCAGGGAATAGTAGTTTGTTTTTTTCTTCCATGTTATGCAGACCATCTCTTTAAACACACAAAAGAGAAATAACTTTCATATATTAAAAAATTTCTTTTTAGAAAATGGAAAAAAAATATGAAGCCCCATCAATGATGTTAACGGTTACTCTTCATTGCTTCTTTAGCTGCCATGATCAATGGTGTCAAGCTAGATAATGGTTTGGCCAGTTTCAGGAAGGGGTGCTGCCAGAAAGAGGGGAGAAAGAAGTGCATAAATGTTATCAATTTAGAAACAAAATATTTTCCTTCAACTAAGCCCTGAAGAGTACTTATGAATGCAATTTACTTAACACATATTTTATTACCTGCCCAAACCCCTCATAATCAGTATGTAACTTTCTTAGTTGAAAACAGAGTTGTTTTTCTAATTTCCAAAAATCTACAGTTAAAGAGCCCATAAATACAATCAAGCCAGCATTGAATGGGCAAGATATTTGGTAATATACAAAAACTTACTATCATGATACTAAACTTTTATTCCTGGCATACAAAAACCCTAAAATGTAGCAGCTGCCTTACTAGCAGTGACCAATGAATAGTGAAATGTTATTAACACTATGAAAATTTTCTGTTGATTATTCAAAAAGAGTCAACATTTTCCAAAAAGGGTATAATTTCCAAATTTACCTGTAACAGTTCTTTGGCTGAACCCCTTTTCTCGACATCCATTTCCAAACATCGATTTAAGAAATCTCGAAATATTGGGGAAAGTTTCTCTGGATTCTGAAGTTCTGGAGTTCCATTAGTTGCTATCAGGTATAAGGCCTAAAAATAAAACAACATTTATGACATTCTACTTAGTTGGTAACTGAGGAGTATACCCAGGGTTGCTTTATCAGTGGGCTATATCCCTAAACCTTCTTTTTTATTTTTTTGTTTTATTTTGTTTTTTGGTACCAGGGATTGAATCCAGGGGCACTTAACCACTGAGCCATATCCCCTAGCCCTTTTTATTTTTTTATTTTGAGAGAGGGTGTCTCACTAAATTGTTAAGCTGGCCTCAAACTTGTGATCCTTTTTTTTTTAGTTTTATTGATTTTATTTTTTAAAATGCACAACAGCAAAATGCATTACAATTCTTATTACACATATACAGTACAATTTTTTCATATCTTTGTATATAGAGTATGTTCACACCAATTCATGCCTTTATACATGTACTTTTTTTTGCATTACAATTCTTATTACACATAAATACCATGATTTTTCATATCTCTGTTTATAGATAAAGTATGTTGACACCCAATTCGAATATTCATACATGTACTTTGGATACTGATGTCCATCACATTCCACTTGTGATCCTCCTCCTCCAGCCTCCTGGGTCACTGGGATTATAGGTGTGCAATCATTGGATAACGTATTTGCAACATTCTGAAGAAGGCTCAACAAAATTATAGTGTACTATAATTGGAACTCTGTGTGTGTGTGTGTGTGTGTGTGTGTGTTAGTACATCAAACCCAGGGACTGTGCATGCTGGGCAAGCACTTTACCACTGAACAACATCTCCAGCTCCTCTTTTTTTTTTTTTTTAAGTTTTCTTTTCAGTTGTTGATTTATTTTATTTATTTGTTTATATGTGGTGCTGAGAATTGAACCCAGTGCCTCACACATGCTAGGCAAGTCCTCTACCACTAAGCCACAACTGCAGCCCTCCAGCTCCTCTTAATTCTTCAAAGACAATCACCATAAATACTAACATGAGGTTATCATTATCTCCACCTGTTTGGATTTTGCATCCTCCCTCTTTCCCTTCCTTTTGTTTTTACTGGTGTAGGAATTGAACGCAGGCATATGCTGGACAAGTAAGTGCTCTACCACTGAACTATACCCAGCCCTCTTTTTATTTTATTTTGAGATAGGGTATTTCTAAGTTGCCCAAGCAGGCCTCAAACTTGGAATCCTCCTGCCTCAGCCTCTCCAGAAACTGAGATTACAGGTGTGTGCCACCAGGCCTGGCAGCTTCAACATTTCTGTGTCAAACTATAAATTGCTTAAAAAACAAAAAACCCAACAACAACAAAACTGATGAACACTTTCAGCCCACACACTATACTTGGACAGCATCTAGCCTTTTTAGACTGAATTTCTTTGCTAAACAATATGCACTTAAAGATCTTTCAGTTTAATATACCCATGCCACAGGCATATAATAAATTTTCCACGTTCTTTCCCTGTAATAAATAAATAAATAGATAAAATTCTCATGTCTTTTTGTGGTCTGATTTTTTTATCAATGAATAACATTCTATTGTATGGATGTAATACATATATATCTGATTTTCTTTTATTTATTTTGTAGTGCTGAGGATGGAACCTAGGACATGCTAGGCATGTGCTCTACCACAGAGATACGCACAGGCCTTACATTCACTTTTTGAAAGACATCAGAGTTCCAGATTTGGCAATTATGAATAAAGATGCTATAAACATTTTGTGTATACATTTTTATGTGGACATGTTCCAGTGCATTTGGATAAATACCTAGGAACACATTGTTGGGTTATGTGGTAAGATCATGTTCAGTTTTGCAGGAAAATGTGTCTTCTGGAGTGGAGCATCCCACTAGCAATGAATGAGTGTTTCTGTGGCTCCACATCCTCACTTAATATTTGGTATTGTCAGATTTTTTGGACTTGAGCATTCTAACAGGTGAGCATTCTAACAGGTGTGGTATCTCATTGTTATTTTAATTTACCAATTCCCTACCTACCCACAAGTTTAGCTCTTTTCATATGCTTACCCCCACCCTCACTTTTTTTTTTTAGTTCTTGGAAACTGAGGCCCTCACATGTTAGGCAGAAGCTCTACCACTGAGCCACAATGTTAGTCCTAAAAATCTTCTAAAGGAAGTCCAATTTATTTCTTTCATGGATGGTCCTTTTAGTGTTGTACCTGCCAAACCGAAGGTGAACCTAGATTTTCTCCTGAATTAATTTTACTCTAAAACGTCATGCCTTGGATAGCAATTAATTTCAGGTTAAGATCAAAGACTGTTGGAAGCCTCCAAACCTCCAACAGAATGGATAGACAGAAGCCCATAAAACACTCAAGCTAAATATTACCACCCCCCCACCATCACCAGTCCCCCACCCCTGCTCACAATCTTCTCACCATTTGAGATCAATCTCACTATATGCTTTACCTTCATTATGTTAATGATCATAAGCAGCCCAGGACTCCCAGTCATCTCCCCAGTTTCTCCACTCTAATGCCCATGTGGCTCGGAATATTCTCCTTACTTTCACCAGCAGTGCTTTCTAGGGGCGACTTTTTTTCCTCACAACTCTAGGTCTAGAGATGAGCAAGTATCCTTTCAGCTTTTCGTTGCTCTTTGAAATCTTCATCATTCTTTTCCTTTATAACACAGGCTTTTGACTACAAATCTACCTTTCCCTGTTTTAAATACCCACTAAACCTCAGGCCAGTCCCCCCTTACTCAACTTCAAGATGTTAGCTCTTTGCACTGTTATCTCTAACATTATTTCTATCATGATTCATGACTATTTCAATAGCTACACAGATGCATGTTATAATTCCTCATCTTCTCTTATGTGCTAGTCTTTCTCACTATATACATGTATGTCCTACCCTCCACAGGACAGACACCAGCAACTGCAACTCTTAATTGTTGTTGCACTCCACCTCCTATCTTTTGTATTCCTAGTACTCCAGGTCAGCAATCTTATGACTCCACTGGACCTTAAATCTCATAGGAATCTCAGTGTCCATCATTCCTTTCACATGTCACTTCCATGACCCTCTCCCACTCACCTTATAGCATTTATCCGACTAAATGTGGTTAAAACTATGTATTCTTTTCCTGTATCCATGCAGCTGAATGTGGTGGGATAAACCACTTATCTACAATGATTGACATCACTTAAGATTGATATCCACTAAGCTCATATGGGCTCTTAGTGCTTTCAGCAATCATGCTAGATTTCCCTACTCCATTTTTTCTCCTACTCTCCTTTCCTGTTGTAAGACAAATACATTTAGTTGTCATGTCTCCTTAGATGCCCCTTGGCTGTGACAATTTCTCAGACTTTCCTTGTTTTTGATGACTTTAGACAGTTTTGAGGAGTACTGATCAGGTGCTATATAATACTAATGAAATGTATCTGACATTTTTTCGTGGTTATATCAAAATATGGATTTTTGAGGAAAATCACAGAATTAACAGTGCCATTTTCTTTTCTTTTGCAGTACTAGGGACTGAACCCAGAGATGCAGAGTTACAGCCCCAGCCCTTTTTAAAAACTTAAAAATTGTGAGACAGGGTCTCACTAAAATTGCTGAGGCTGGCCTCCAACTTGCAACCCACTTGCCTCAGCCCTCCAGATAGTCAGGCCACCATGTCTGGCAACAGTACCATTTTCTCTGCATCATATTTAAGGTACATACTAGCAATATGAATTATTACTGTTGATGTTGACCTTATCACCTGGCCAAGGGCTTGTTAACTTTTTCCACTGTGAAGTTATTCTCTGGAAGTCACTAAGTGCAGTCCATGCTTGAGTTATGCTCTACTTCCTGCAAAGTAGAGCATCCACATAAACTTTTAGGATTTGTCTGCAGGGATGATTTATCTGTCTCTTCTCCACATTTATTTATTCATCATTTATATCAGCATGGACTCACAGATGTTTATTTTAAATTTCAAGTTATAATTCTTTATTACTTTATTTTTCTGTTCAAATTCTCCCAGCTTTGGCTACTAGGAGCTCCTTCACTTGCTCCCTATGATACATTTCTCTCAATGTGCCCCCACCTTTCTTTTGATAGTAGGGATTAAACTCAAATAATACTGCTATGAACACATTTGTGCACGTTTTTGGTGGACATATGATTTTGTTACTTTTTTTTTTTTTGGCAGTGCTGTGGATTGAACCCAGGCCTTGTGCATGCTTGGCACTCTAGTGTTGAGCTATATATTCTACTCCATGGATATATGCTTTTAATTCTCTTGGATATATACCTAGTAGTGGAATTGCTGAGTCATATGGTAACTCAATATTAACTTCCTGAGGAACTCTCAAATTGTTTACAAAGCAGTATAACATTTACATTGTCATCAGCAATATAAGAGGGTTCCAATCTTTTTTGTCATTTTTAGTTTTTGTAGTACTAGGAATTGAACTCAGGAGTGTTCTACCTCAAAGGTGTATCCACAGCCTTTTTGATTTTATTTTGAGATGGGGTTTTGCTAAATTGCCCAGGCTGGCCTCAAAATAGAAATCCTCCTCCCTTAGCCTCCCAAGTCCCTGGGATTATAGACAGATGTGCACCACTGTGCCTGGCCAACAATTCCAATTTTTCCACATTCTCACCAGCACTGATTATTGTCTGACATTAGGTAGAAAAAGGTATCCTCTGGTTTTAATTTATATTTAAATTATACTTCCTTAATTAAAATTTAATTAAAATTAAAATAATTTTAATTTATATTTCCTTAATTGGGCCACACATGGTAATTTAAAAGGAGATGGGAGGATGGTTGAAATTCTTCACCTCAACTGCTAGAATATTTACTTATTCAAAGTCTACTCTCTTTGAAAATGGGCTTGAACACTGTCAGTTAGAGAGTTTTCTCAGAGATGTGGTTCTATTTTCCGCTTTTCTGGACCTTGGTATACAGAGGCTGAAGTTCAAAGTTGATAACTTGATTTCTATTCTATATCCAGAAATGTATAGAAAAAGTACTAACTAGGGTACTTCATATTCTTACTTATACCATACAGAAACCATACAGCTGACTAATAAATACCTCCAGTCTTAGCTAACATTTTCAGCTCTGTAACTCAGAAGCAGAATGACTTGTAGATACAAAGTAAGGGCAGAGATTAGGTTTTGTCAAGTTTCAATTCTAAATTCTTAACCAATGAACATCACAAGAAGTTTTAACTACACTTTAAGGAAAAGTATTTTCTTACACTAAAGCTGGTGTTAAACTGGTCTTACCCTCAAAGGATTTTCATTGAGGTATGGAGGCTCTCCTTCGACCATCTCAATAGCCATGATACCCAGTGACCATATGTCAACTTTGGGGCCATAAGCTTTCCGTGTAACCACTTCTGGTGCCATCCAATAAGGTGTTCCAACCATGGTACTGCGTTTACTCTGCTCAGGGGTGATCTGGGCACAAAAACCAAAGTCGGCTAAGAAACAAACAAACAAAAAAAAAACAACTAGAGTTAATAGCTTCTAGTGATGGTTTTATAAAAGAGTGAACTTCAGATGACACAATTACATTTTGACTGTTCATGCTTTTTTTAATCTTTGTTAAAAAAAGAATAATAAAGTAATCCAGAATGGGATTAAAATACATTGATGATGTTATATACTGCCACTTTTTGCTTTTTGTTCCTACAACAGAGTGTAAATTATTAGGATAGCTTTTATTCTTAATAATAAATTCTATCCTAAAAAATTTAATAAAACTTAAAAAGTCCAAAGGGGAAGAGGGAATCACCAAAGGTGGACACCAAATCTAAATGCAGGCAATCAGGCAAGGGTCAACACTACTTTAGAATAAAATAAAGAGAAGCTAGAATCACTAAGCATACAACTTAGCAGACAGCTTAGAATTGAGTGCAATTGTATTGACAAGATACTCACTAGCATTAATCTACTCCAACTATCTCTACTATAACCAAGGAACAGAAAACTTACTTTAGTACCTGATGTTAATTTTGTAGAAAGGTCAGGATGAGAATTTATAATCTTTTCTTCCCTTCTACTGTTAAAGCCATTCAATTACTTATGTAACTACTGGTATCAGGTATGTAAACTTTAGACTGTTTTGTATTTGGATAAGAATGTATAATAGCTATGAATTGCTTGGTTTGTTTTTACTTAACTAGAATATTTTGTTAATTGTTTCTGTAAGAAATCCTTCCATACTGGAATATTTATCTGCCTCATTTTAAAAACCATAATATATTACAGTATACAAAAATACCAAATTACCATTCACTTACTGTTTGACACTTAAGATAGTTTTAGTTTTTCTTTACAATGTTGCAGGGAATATCCTTCTATTAATTGTAATGCATATATTTAGTAATTCTATAGGAGTTAGATAAAATAATATTTATAATGAAAATGAGTGTTTATAAAAGCCAGGTACTGTTCCAAGTACCTTATAAAAATATCTAATTCTCATGATAAAGAATTTTTTTTTTTTTTTGTATTTGGTTCAGAGTAATTAACTTTTTTTTTTTTTTGGACCAGGGCTTAACCACTGAGCCACATCCCTAGCCTTTTTAAAAATTTTATTTAGAGACAGGGTCTCCCTAAGTTAAGTTGTTAAGTTGCTGAGGCTGGCTTTGAACTTGCAATCCTCCTGCCTCAGTCTCCAGAGCCACTGGGATTACAGATGTAGGCTACTGCATCCAGCTTAAATAATTTATTTTAAAATTTATTTATTTTCTTGTGGTGCCAGGGAATTAGTCACTGGGGAAATTAAACCCAGGGTTTTGTGCATACTAGGTAAATGCTTTACCATGATCTATAATCCCAGACCCAGTTTTCTTTCTTTTTTTTTTTTTGCATGCAGTTTGGGTGGGGGGAGTTTAACCAAGGATTGAACTCAGGGCTGGTTAACCACTGAGCCACATCCCAAGTGCTTGTTATTTTTTTATTTTCAGACAAGGTCTCACTAAGTTGCTTAGGGACTCGCTAACTTGTTGAGCTGGCTGTGAACTTTCGATTCTCCTGCCTCAACCTCCCAAGCCAGTAGAATTACAGGCATGCACCACTGTGCATAGCCCCAGGTATGTTTACTATTAAAATTATTCACATTTACAAACAGGGGAACCAAGGCATATATATTTTTAGTTAATTTACCTAAGATCATTCATCTACTTAGTAGCAGTGACCACAAAACACTATCCAAAAAAGTCTAATTCCATTTTCATATGTCTCCACCAAAAAATGTATGCGGTTATCTACTTCCAATTTGTCCACTAAGATAATTTAAAGATAGAATCTTATATTTTGATGACCTAATTGAATAACCTTTAGAGGACACAGTTTAATAGCTCTGCTTGATTCCTCCAGAGGGCATGGCAGGAATTCCAAGATACAGACACAGAGGAAAAAAAGTTTAGGATGTTTTTCATGACTCTACTGTGTCTGATACAGAAGAAAATAGAAAAGTAGGATATTTTATTTGTCATCTCTGAGGTTACAGTTATATAGTTATATAGATCAGGCTATACTGTACAAAACTCAGAGAATGCTGAAGAGTACAATGAGAAAAACCAGTCTAACAGATGGCAGAAACAAATGCAAATTGATCTCTAAGACAGCATCAACATAGGACAGGCTCAGGCACTCCTTTACATTTTTAACTTCCCAAAAAATCCTGAGATTGGTTCTATTATCTTCCTCGGTGAATAAATGAGAAAAGACACACAAAGAGATTAACTTGCCCAAAATTATTAAGCAATTAGTAGCCAATCTGCTATTTAAACCCAGTCCAGTTCATAGTTTGTAATCTTTACCATTAAATTCCCCCCATATATTATTTAAAATATTAACAGAAGAGATTTGTTTTAATTAAAAAAGCATAAAAGTATACTAAAAATAATGAATGAATTTTTTTTTCATTTGTTACTCACTAAGTTTAACTGATCCTTCCATTCCCAAAAGCACATTGTCACTTTTGATGTCTCTGTGGATCACTTGATTGGCATGTAAAAACTCCAATGCCTGTAAACACTGAACAGAAGCAAACATATGTCAATGAAATAGTCCTAAAAGGACTATCTTGCTAGTTCACATAGAGTAGTTATGTGTCTAGTATCTAGCTAAACACCCTGCAATATATTTACATTAACATTTATAAGGAAAAACATCCTCTCATATGCAAAGTTCTGAAAATAAAATACCTTAATTAGTAAGAAGATCCCTTCCCACATTCTGATCTCTAGATATCTAGAGACATTATTAAATGATGTCTTATTAAGTCCTTTTTTTCCTAATGATTCTTTTTTTTTTTTTTTTTAAAGGAAAAGGCCTTTCTTTGTTGCCCAGGTTGGCCTCAAACATTCCTCCTGCTTCAGCTTCCTGAGAGCTAATACTGCAGACATCTGCCATGTGCCCAGGTAGGTCATCCATCACTGATTTCTTCTTCTTCTTTTTTTTTTTTTTTTTTTTGGCAGTGCAGGAAATCAAACCTAGGGCATTGTGGATGCTACATATATAGTCTACTAATGAGCTACATCCCCAGTCTCTGACATGGATTTTTAAAACTTAGTCTTCAATGGTCTCTTTTATAATATGATGGATGAGTCCATATAACTTCTAGGCCTTTTCAAGTTTAAATCCCTAGTAGTACACAGTACTTGGTCAATAAACATAAGTTCTTTAGAAATTATTTCCAGAGTAGAGAATAAACTTGTGGTTATTTGCACTTGAAACCTGAGGCACTCAGAAGTCTAATCAATGCGAGTCACTAAGACAAGCAGGTAAGATTGAGGGTAGTATGGTTGCATTCAGGGGTTCATTAAGGTAATGTACTATGTCTTCATCATTTCTTCTATGGTGGATTTTATGTCATGCTATATCCACAGCCTGACACTAACAATGAAGGAATATGGCTAGAGGTAGAGAGCTCAGTGGTAGAGCACTTGCCTAGCATGTCCAAGGCCCTAGGTCTGATCCCCAATACTGAAATAAAATTAAACAAAACAAACACTTAAACCAAAAACACTGCTAAAAATAAATAATAAAACAAAGTTCTTATGTCCATCTACAACTAATTTTTTTTTTAATTAGGATAAATTCCTCCCTTCCTTAAACACAAGAATGAGATTTTAAATATTTCTTTGTCCCATAGTTTTTCGTTGTTGTTTTGTTTTGGGTTTTTTGGGTACTGATGATTGAACCGAGGGGTACTCAACCACTGAGTCACATCTCCAGCCCTTTTTTTTATTTTATTTTATTTAGAGACAGGGTCTTGCTGAGTTGCTAAGTGCCTCACTAAGTTGCTGAGGCTGGCTTTCAACTCGCAATCCTCCTGCCTCAGTCTCCTCAGCCACTGGGATTACAGGCACATGCCACCATGCATGGCACCGCCATAGTTTTCTAATACAAACTGAGACAATAAATTATGTACTTGGGAAAAGTTAGGTGTATTTTTATTCTTATTCCCATCAGAGTAGAACAACAAATAAAGTCTGCACATTATTTGTAACTATTAAAAGTCTCATTCAAAATATTCTACTATTATACAAAGAAAAAAAAACAGATAATAATGGTCATGTTATTTTTACTAGGCATTTAATTGGATTCTGAAAAAGAATAAAACCACAGAAAAATATTCATACAAATAAGTAGAAATTAACTTGTCACATTTCAAAAACTTTGATACATAAAAGAACACCCAAGTGAATGCAGTTAGAACAACTCCTAAAATTATCAACTATGAAAAAAATTGTGAGAAACAAATTAAGTATAAATAAATTCTTATTAAATTTTTATTAGTTTTTAAGTGATACTGTTAAGGGATATAATAACTATGTTCAGAACTATGAAAGAGTTCTTATTTCCTTTAACCACTCAGGTGGGACACAACTCAGAATTAAATTTTCAAAGAATATTACCTTAATAATAATAATTCTCTATGTATTACACAAAGTTTATAATTCACTATGTATTACACATAGTACCTCATAAACTTGTATAATTTTCTCATTTATGACAATGATCTCTGTGACATCAGGACAAAATACTATCAGTTTCAATGACAATGAAAACCATTAACCTAAGTCTTCTCTATTAAAAAAAAAAAAGCGACAGACAGATGAAACACTTGCTTTTGCTTAGACTTAGGCAATTTGGAAAATTCTACTAGCTTAAGCAAACAGTACATTTATAAATTCATTAATAAATATGAAGAAACAACCAATTTCTTCACCTTCAGTGAGCTCAATAAAGCTAGAAGCAGACTTAGTGATATTAAAGGTAATCACATTATCTTGTTTGGTCTGTGCTAGTTCTAGTTCCCAATTTGGGGGGTGAGGAGCACAAGGAGGGATACCAGGGCATTTTACTACTTTACTTTAACCCAGAGGTACTTTACTACTAGGCTACAAACCTAGCCCTTTTTATTTTGAGACAGGGTCTCACTAAGTTGCTTAGAACTTGCTAAGTTGCTGAGCCTGACTTGTACTTATGATCCTCCTGTCTCTGCCTCCTGAGTCACTGGGGGATTATAGGCATGCACCACCACACCTGACTGAGTGGCATATTTTTTTTTTTTTTTTTAAAGAGAGTAAGAGAGGAGAGAGAGAGAGAAAGAGAGAATTTTTAATATTTATTTTTTAGTTCTCGGCGGACACAACAACTTTGTTGGTATGTGGTGCTGAGGATCGAACCCGGGCTGCACGCATGCCAGGCGAGCGCGCTACCACTTGAGCCTGAGTGGCATATTTTTAATAGCACCTACCCTGTCTGGATGATAAACTATCGTGATGACTACAAAGAGATTTGAAGATGAACCTAGTTCTTCAAAGACCTTAACCAGGCACGTGTGTAACCCCAGCTACACCAGAAATGGAGGTAGAAGGACCACAAATTTGAGGCCAGCCTAGGCAAGTTTTGAAACTGTCTCAATATAAAAAAATAAAAAGGGGATGTAGCTCAGTGATAAAGGGCCCCCTGAGTTCAATCATCAGCATATCTCAAAAATTAAAAAGGGCCTAAATTTCATTCCCAAGGTAACTTACACCTGAAGGGCTGAAACTCTCATTTGAGATGAAACAGTATGGGATAACTTGCAGAGAATGTGTACAATCAAAATTCCCTGTGCAGAAAAACTTTCCTTTAATTTATCTCTTGCTGACCACACATTGCCCTTCTTTATCCCAAAGAAAGCAAACTCACCTCTCTACACACAGCAGCAATCTGCGCCTCATCCATGCAGGTTTCTGTTACAACATCAGTAAGTGACCCACCAGCAAGGTACTCCATTACTACAAACAATTCATCTCCTACCAGGTAACTAAAAACAGAACACATAAAACATGTATTTTTATTTTTCTAAGCACATTACACTCTAGGTTCAAGATTTCAAGTGTTAATAAGCACCATAATAATAAAACTAAAGAGCTGATAGTTTGAGAGCTAAGAAGAAAACTGAAAAGTTACTATGTAAGAGCACAAAAAAATAACTGAGGGTCATTATGATTTTTAAGTCATAGTTTGCCCATAATAGTAGTCAAGGTGTATACATAACCAAAATAACCCTAATGTAAGGATTATTGATCTTGTTTTGCAGACACAGGGACAAAGGCTTGGAGAGGTTATGTAACTCAGAGAGTAAGTGACAGAGTCAACATCTAAAGTCAAGTTCTAATGATTTCAAAGCCTATGGCTTATCTTAACCAGCATTATATGATGACTTGAAATACTATTTTAAAAAGCAGAGAAATGTACCTGAAAAGTTTATTTTCACGAACACAGACCCCATAATTAAGGCTAAAGTCTCAAAATATATTATCATTTCTCCATCCTCAACAAATTTACATATGGAAGAAAATCACCTGTAACTCTAATACGACACTAGTATCATATAAGTGAATCACTTTTTAAAAAATTGAATAATATACCTAATTTTCCATTCTGTTTTGTTTTTTTGTTTTTGTTTTTGTTTTTGTTTTTTTAACATCAATGTCTGGGGCTGGGGTTGTAGCTCAGTGGTTGAGCACTTGCCTTGCGTGCCTGAAGTACTGGGTTCGATACTCAGCACCACATTAAAAAAAAAAAGTCAAACAAAGACATCATGTTCATCTACAACTAAAAAAATGTTTAAAAAAAATCAATATCTGAATTACATGCACTTTTCATAAACATACAATTTTCCCACAAAGAACAGCATTTGAAATAAAAACTGATCTAAAAGTTTAAGAACTGTGTGCTAGTCACCTCTGTGGGTTAAGACATGAATCCCAGTTGACCATTCCTTAATGTTTCAGCTTCTGATCATTTGCACGAATATACACACCATCAGCAAAGTCCTTCATTTACCTGCCTTCTCTCTCTTGCCAAGTTAATATCCTTGTAGCAAAAGGACCTTCTAACTTGGAATATGCTATTTTCACCTCTCCTCTTTCTCTCTTAAGTTTATTTCTCGGTACTGACACTTCAAAGTGGATAGCCTCCATCAAACCATAGACTACAAATTTCCATATTTTTATCCCCATATTTAAAAGAACCTCAAACATATTTACCTGTCTAAGAAGTTAACTATGTTGGGATTCTTTAATTCTTTCATCACCAAAATCTCATTAATGATCAGTTCCTTCTTTGGCTGTTTCTGTAAATTAATCTGTTTGATAGCAACCTATAAGGGAAATAGAATTGGGGGGGAAAAAATCAATGGTTTCCCTAATTATCTTAGAAAATAACAAACACCAACCAGTTAATTATTTATAGTAACACACAATATTACATAGTAAGATTTAACTGACAAACAAGTAGTATTTTCACTTGCACACTGCCTATGCACAGTGTTATACACTATATGGACCCTAAATATGTTCAGATTTATCCTGAAGTTGATTAACTAACCTAAGGTAAATACAGTGCCAGGAATTAACCCTCTTTTCACTCCAACCTGGGAAAATATTTTTTTTTAAATATTTGCTTATTCATGACATAATTCCTTCTCTGTTCCCCTTAATGTGAGAATGGCTATAAAATGACATAGATTCATTCTTACAACATATCTAACTTAAAAAATATATTCCTACTGATTATGCTTAGCTTTATCTAGTATTTCTCCTACACAAAAAGCTAATATAACATCTAGAAGTATGAAAAAGTTGCTACCTCCTGTCCCAGAGCCACATCAGTAGCAGTAAAAACTGTACCAGAAGCCCTAGGGGAGAAGAGAGACAATTAGAATTAAGGTTTCTGAATCACTGCCATTTATAATATCCAAAGACTAAAATTTTTTACCCTTCTTACAATTGAAAAAGGATGAAAGAACACTTAGATTCAACATCTTAAGAACCAAAAAAATAAATAAAATAAAAATAAAGGAAAAGAGGAGGCCATCTTTCTGGACAAAACTTTTACTTTGAAATATTTCAGGCCTACAAAAATATAGGGAAAAAAGAAATTAAAAAAAATAACAAATACTCATGAATACAATTCCCTTCTTAAGAAACAAAGAACTGCAAATAAACTTGAAAATTCTCAGTAAGCCTTTTCCTTCAGCATTCTCCCTCCACCCAATGGTAACCTGTCCTTTTTGTTTATCCTGTATTAGATGAGCATCATTTCCATGCATTTTTGTATACTATGAAGTTTCAGTTTATGTATTTCTCTGCAATTTGCTTTTTTAAAATTCATCTGGCTGGGTGTGGTGGCACACACCTGTAAAAGGGCTAGGGATGTAGCTCAGTAGTAAAGCGCCTCTGGGCTCAATCCCCAGAACCATAAATAAATGAATAAACAAACAAACAAATATATTCAACTGGATTTGTGATACCTATCCATATACATAGGTATTCGTCTTATTCATTACTAATTATTCAATATATAACATCTATATGTTCAAAATATTAAGGTGATTTTCAATTTTTTATTATTAAAATCAGTGCTGAATTGAATTTAGTTGTTAAAAAGAAATTCAAAAGGAAGTTTCCAAAAATTCTCATTCTAAATCCCACAAATTATTTCTAAATCCACAGAACATTTTGTAGAGATTAGTAACATTAAAAAATTCAAGATGTTGGGGCTGGGGATGTGGCTCAAGCGGTAAAGTGCTTGCCTGGCAATGCACGGGCACTGGGTTCGATCCTCAGCATCACATAAAAATAAAAAAAATAAAGATGTTGTGTCCACCAGGAAAAAAAAAATTCAAGATGTTCATTTGCTTTCAAGCAATAGAGGAAAGAGCTTAATAAGTATAGTTTAAAAACAAATTATTAAACAAAATCTGATTGGCAGACTCAAAGATCAATACTCAATGATATGATTCAAAAACATTCATTCATTCATTTATTTATTTTTAATTTTACTTTTTAATTTTAGTACTGGGGATTAAACCCAGGGGTGCCTTACCACTGAGCTTACTCCCCAATTCTTTTTATCTTAGGATCTAACTAAATTGCTGAAACTGGCTAAAAACTTGAAATCCTCCTAACTCAGCTTTCTGAGTTGCTGGGATTATAGGTGTGCACCACCATGCCCAGATAAATGTGTGGATTTTTGCTCTGCTTTGCTTTTGTTTTTGCATTGCCAGAAATCAAACCCAGGACCTCATGTATCCTAGACAAGCACTCTACATGGAACTACATACCCAACCCCAAATGAATGTTTTTATGGCCTATAATCCTGCAATAAAATTGTCTTTTAAATATGTTATGGGCAACTTTTCCATCTAATAATCCCTTACCATCTATGAGAAATAACATTTAATAAGAAACAATGATGTAAAGTCATTGCTGACATGTAGGGTTTTTTTTAACAATTACATTATGTATTTACACAAATCCCCTAGGGTACCACTCATAGAATGCAGTGAACGCTCAATGTCAGGGGGAAAAGAGAGATCATGCTGAATACCCAGTAAATAGTGAATATTATGACAATACAATCATAAACACTTACCCCTGTCCAATTTTTTCATATCTTGTATATTTTTTCTTAGGATCACCTATGCTCACAATAGTTCCTATTTTAAACAAAAACAACATTGCAAGCTCAGTTGAACATTTTAAACACAAATTAATTTTGGTATAATTATTTCTTTTAATAAACTCTGATTTTAAAACACTGGTTTTCAAACACATCAAATTTCAACAATAATTTTTTTCAAACAAAACACTGAAGAAACTTAGTAAAAAAAGCAAAAAGGTATCCGAAACAAGAAGACACATACTCTCCACTAGGTTAGGACTCCTAACTAATCATTTTCTCAAAAATCATGACATTCCAGAACAACCAATTGTTCTAGTCTGCCTGAGATTTAAGGGGATTCTCAGGATGTACAGCTTTCCAAATGGCAATTTCAGCTGAGGCAAAAGAATCATAAACTCAAGATCAGTCTTGGAAACTCAGTGAGACCCTGTCTCAAAACAAAAAATAAAAAGGTTGGGGTGTAGCTTGGTGGTAAAGCACCGCTGGGTTCAACCCCCAGGACCAAAAACAAACAAAAACTTGGTAATTCCTGGAAAATTGGTCACTCTACTTTTCTACCACACTGCATATATATTACACACAGTGATAAGTTATGAAACTACTTACTATCAGTAATAATAAATGAATGATATCAAAATGAAATAACCCTAAATGGCTTTTCTGACCATTTCAGTATATCTTCTTTTAATATATTTAGGAAATCACCCACTACTAATATGAACTAATTATGTATGTATTTTAGGAATGTTCAAAGTCATAATTAAGAAAAGATCAAAACTTAAATTCTATGACCAGTAAGTCAAAACATAAGAAAATCACATTAAATTTTCACTTAGTTAAGATAAAAGAAGACAGGGACATATCAGGAAACTCACATACATAATATTATATAGGTACTCAAATTCAAGTTAGTCACTTAAGTTCAAGCCAAGAAGCTAAGGGCAAAAAGATAGGGGGATGTGATAACTAAAGGTCACAAATGAATAGCCACAACTATTATTCTAGTTCATTTTTTTAAAGCAGCAGCCCTCCTAAGATAAGGTCTATTACATACATAAATATCTATAGGATAACACAGTCAAAGCAGTTTTATATTGGAAAGTACTAAGGAATCAAGAACAAATTAATGTAGAATATGTGATTATAACGACCTGTCTTTACAGTATTTTTCCTTGATTCTTCTATGTCACATGTTCTTTCTAACTATAGTTACTGGAGCCTTGTAATCCCCTTCCTGGAACTGTTACATTATTTGTAATGCTTAATTCAGGCCACTGATAGTTATTAAAATTAAAAGGGAAAAGTGTTTTTCCCTTGAATATATTTTATGACTACACGTTCTACTTTGAAAAGCTATAGGTTTGGACAAATATATACAACCTCTTTTGATAAGGTTTGCAACTATGTCCATGTTCATATCCTTCAGATTTGGCCCACAGAAAAGAAGTACTGCTCTCAAAGGGACTGACTTCACTATCAATACATAATATGTTTCAACAAACAAACTGAATATTACTTTGCCTTCACATTTATTTGGGGGGGGGGGGCAGGGAAGTACTGAGGGTTGAATCCCGGGGCACTTTTTATATTTTATTTTGAGACAGGGTCTCACTAAGTTACTCAGACTGGTCTTGAACTTGAAATCCTCTGCAATCTCCTGCTAGGATTATAGTCATGTGCCACCATGCCCAGCTCACTACATTTTAATTGAAGCATCTATTTCTGTAAGAAAACAATTTTTCTTTCTGCCTTGAGGCAAAATAATAGGCATATATTACAATCCAACTGGGACTTTTTTTTTTTCTTTTTTGCAGTGATAGGGATAGAATCCAGGACCTTACTTACACTAGGCTAGTGCTCTACTACTGAGCTATATCCCCAGACTTGGGTCTTATGTTTTAAGAAAATTAATAAATTAATTACATAATAATGTAAGGTGGGGGTTGTGGTTCAATGGTAGAGCACTTGCCTAGCATGTATGAGGCACTGGGTTCAATCCTCAGCACTACAAAAAAATAAATAAAATGAAGTTACTGTCCATCTACAACTAAAAAATATTTGTTTTTATAAAATAATGAAAAATGTAGGTAACATACTTAATTTCTCCATAATCTCTTCATCTGTCATCTTTGTCTTCTTTTTCTGTTTGTCTGAAGATTTGGCACCACTGTCGACATTGGAATCACCAACAGGTGCAGGAATGGGGTCAATTACAGACCGTGTATAAATCTGCAGAGATATAGTTCATTACTGAGATTTGAGAATAAAATATTTTCAGATATTCTTACTGGAACACTAATTTTTTACCCCAAACTGTTACCTCTTTTTGTTCTAAAGAATGCAATATTTTCAGACTACAAAAAAACATGTATTGAAAAACAGTGTGAAACATTTTTCTTTGCCATAGAGTAAATTTATTTAAAAGTATATCTAGCAGCCAGGCACAGTGGCACGTCTGTAATACTAAGGACTTACGCACGAGGCTTAGACAGGAGGATTCCAAGTTCAAAGTTAGCCTCAGCAACTCAGTGAGGCACTAAGCAATTTAGTGAGACCCTGTCTCAAAATAAAAAGTTAAAAAAGGGGCTGGGAATGTGACTCAGTGGTGAGATGCCCCTGAGTTCAATCCACAACACCAAAAAACTATAACTAGCAAAATAGTAGGTCCATGAATAAAATTTACGTGTACCTAGATCTAAAATAGTAAAATGGGCTGGGGGTGTAGCTCAGTGGTACAATGAGTGCTTGCCTAGCACTTGTGAGGTACTGTGTTTGATCTTTCAGCACCACATAAAAATAAATAAATAAAATAAAGGCATCTACAACTAAAAATATTTTTTGAAGTTAAAAAAAAATAAAATAGTATAACAACATAGTAAAAAACAGCTCAGTTTAAAAATGTTTTTAATAAAAAAGATGAATAAAATGCAAAAGACTAAAGCTTTGTTGTTGAAATAACTATTACTAATTGCTATAAAACATTTTACACAAATATAATACCTACCCTCCCTTTCACTTCAAAGAGCCAGTTATTGAAAACTCAGCCATCTGTCATGAGATGGGATCCAATGGCAGTTCTCGGAGCCACCACATCACAGTCCAGCCCCCTTAGTACTTCTCTCCCTGGCTCCATCTGAGCTTATTACTGTTGAAATTCTCCTCAGCTGGGGAGGAATTTCACTCTCAACTGTCTTTAGAATGCCATCAAGGCTTTGAGAGATATGTCAAAATGAGAAATAAAGTACATAATCTGGGGAAGAGGAAAGATCTAAGTTTTAGATAGAAGAGTTACCCACATTATGAAACAGAGAAAAAAACAGATAAATAGATGACCTTTCTGGGAAAGAGGGCAAAAAGAAAAAACCCAGGGGCTGGGGCTGGGGGGCTCAGTGGTAGAGCACCTGCCTCACATGAGTGAGGCATTGGTTCGATCATCAGCACCACATAAAAATAAAAAAATAAATGAAGATACTGTGTTCATTTACAACTAAAAAAACAATAATTAATTTAAAAACCCAGTGAAAGGGCTGGGGATGTGGCTCAAGCGGTAACGCGCTCGCCTGGCATGCACAGGGCGCTGGGTTTGATCCTTAGCACCATATAAAAATAAAATAAAAGATGTTGTGTCCACCGAAAAACTGAAAAATAAATATTAAAAAAATTCTCTAAAAAAAAAAGATAAAACCCAGTGAATTAAATATTCTAATTTTAAAGCAGCCATTAGATTTTTATTTTTCAAAAAAGTAGTTTTTGATGAGTACTCTTTAAGTAAATTCAATCTTAAATTAATTTTCTCATACTAAAATATTTTAAACTTGAAGACTTTTTGAAATAATCACTGAAAGTCAAATACAAATAGCTGTTTTTAGAAACACATACATACACAGATGCACACACCAGGTCATTAGCCAATCACTCACTGATTTCGTATGATCTGGTCGTGGGGCAATGACAGGAGGCGCGGCCTCTTCATCATCATCATCTTCCTCTGTTACTACTGCTGATGTTTCTGACCCCTTGGTATTAAGCTGTGTTCATCACAGGAGCAAAGGAAGACAAGCCAGTAAAATAAAAAGGTTAAAATGTGACCATCTCTCTTTTTTTAAACATACTTCAAGAAGTTGTTTTTTCAATAGCTAATTTTAAAATTTTTAAACCTTACTACTTCCAATATAATCAATTAAAGAGTAAAGATGATTTTATGAAATATGGAAAAATAAGTATATGAAATAAACATATGATAAATATTGAGTACTATTTACAAACATAGTAGTTATTTACCTCTGATGGCTGAATTCATTTTAAAAAGCAAAATAAAAATTTGGTTTTGGTAACCTAAATTAGAATAAGAACAATAAGAAATCATGAACTTACTGCTGGTGTTCCAGAAGGGAAGCCATCCTTCTCTGAATATGAAAAAGAAAAGTATGTTAGCAATTCAAGAAAGAAAACTTTTATATGACAAAAAGAAAAATAATATAAAAGAGGAGCAAGTGAAATTTCTTAACCTGATTTCATTTTAAGTTGAACTATCTCCTGAGAAAAATGACAATAACAGTAATATAAATAATAATTTTTACAGAACTCAGCTAATAACTCTCAAATCTTAATGAAACCTCAAAAATACTTTTTAAAAAAACATGAATTGATACTTAAGATGGGTAAATGAATTTTATTGTAAGCAAATTATACTTTTTAAATAAAGTTATTAAAATGTAAGGAAAACTATGATTATCAATCCATTTTAAAAATAAAACATTTAGGGGCTGAAGCTGAGGCTATGGCTCAGTGGTAGAGTGTTCGCCTGGTGTGTGTACATCACTGAGTTCAATTCTCAGCACCGCATAAATAAAACAAAAGGCTATGGACAACTAAAAAAAATAAAATAAAACATTTCTTGTTTAAGATACTTTCTCCAAAGAATTGCCTACCAAGGAACAAGGGATATAAAACCATCATTCAAACATGGCAACTGCGAAAAGCAGTATTTTTGATATAAGTTTTGTTTCTTTTTAAAAATGCAACTTACTTACTGTTTGACACAAAAGTTCTAGGTAAAAGTCTGAACTTTTAGTAAGGATATACCAGATTAAAGTAAAAAAGATCAAGATTAATATTACTTGCAAAGAAGTCTACTTTTTTTTTGAACATAGCCTTTATCTCTGTGATGATATAAACATATTAAATACAGTTAACTCAAACCACATATGATTTTTACATAATTACATTATTTTTAAAAACTAGATATATGACTTCAGAGACAGAGAAACATATAACTAGATATATGACTTTAGAGACAGAGAAACATATTAAATAAAAATAATATCCTGGGGGGTGTAAATGGCAAAATCTACACTGAGAGAAACAGGACAAATGATTTGCATCTTCTAAAGTAGAATGCAAGGAAGAGAAAGCAGGAGAACCAGCGTGGGGAAGGGGAGTTTAACTAAATCCCAAAAGACATTCTAGGGATCGCTCAACCAACTGCACCACGTGGACTTGATTCTGATGCTGATTTAAACAAACTATTTTTAAAAATCCAGTATATTCCAATTCTTACCCACTGATATTCTAATTCTGAGGTTTAAACCTTTTAGTTATAATGTTTATTTTTATGTATTTACATTTTTTATTTATTTCAATTTTTGAGTAGAAAACCATTTTTTACTTCAAGGTCTGTGCATTTATATAGCAAAACTTCCTTCCATGCCACTGACAATAAACATATCTCTAGCATAAAGATGTCTATAAATCTACATCTTTTCCTTCTAAACTGAAAAGCAGTGAGGAGGAAAAAAACCCCAAGTACATGTAACAACAAATAACACTATCACATTTAATTATAATGTATAAAAAAATCTGGAAAAAACTTAAAACATCCAGTTCCATTTCTAACAAACTATGAGAGTAATGTAATCCTCAGACTCCAGATGATGTTTAAGAGCCACAGGATAATTAACAAAAAGCAGATTCAATACAGAAGAAAGCAGGGTCAAGAAATACAGCTTAGCCTTTTATTTTTCCAGAAATAATCTTTTTATCTAGCAGTGCTTTACAATTTTCCATGTGATTCAGTCTTTTACCACCATCTGATGTCTTACCAGGAGGAGTAAAACTGAGATATTTCTGCTTTACTGTGTTGGAGTCATAGAACTTTAAGACATCCAGCACAGCTTGAGGATTCTTCTTTTGCTCTAGTTTGGTGATATTGGAGGTCTGTAACAATCGAGCCCACTGCTCTGGCATGCCCTAATAAAAAGAGATTCAGAAATGAGTTGTGGTTTGAATTGCTCTAATAAAATTAATTTTCAAAGATAAATATCAAAATACATAAAACAAACCAATACACATACTTTTAGATTTGAGTAAATTCTAACTGGTCTAGTTTTCTAAAGGTCTACTGTTCCTATATTTATTCTGCATAATTATAACTAACAGGCTCAGCTCCCCTAGGGAATCTGCATAATTATAACTAATAGGCTCAGCTCCCCTAGGGGAAAAATCACACACTACTGCTAACACTTAAAAGAAAAAGCAATAAGAACTAATAATTAACTTGTGGGCAGAAAAGTTAACTTCGAAGTTAATACCACAGGAAAAAGTTTGAGTGATGTTCTAGTGTTATAATAAACAAAGTCTACCGAGGTAAAACTTACAGTAAATTCTCCAGTAACAGCATCAAAGCCAACATGGATGGTGTGCTCAAAATCAGATGGAGGCGAAATCTCTGGCCGTTCTTTTTCTTTCTTTTTACTTCCTAGAAGGCATTCAGAAAAAAGAAAAAAAGTATTTAAACAAGGTTAATAAAGGCACTTATAATCATATGTTGACATTTTTCCTAAAACAGATTAGGAATAAAGTTATTCAAGGAAAGACAATTCCCTTAAAATACTGTCTGAGCAGAAACCAGTAAATGAGGTAAAGTAACCTATACTGTTGTAAAGATGTGGGGACTTGACAAACAGTTTGGAGACCACTTCCTTATAGAACAAACTTAATCCCTCCTTCTTACTTAACAACTGCTGTATTTTAAAACAGTTTTGGAATGATCCTACTCTTGTACTTTATGTAACATTTACACCTCACACCTATCAATTACATTCTCTGTAAATTCAAACACATCAGTTCCCTTTCTCCCTCCCCAAATTCCTCTGCTTGAATCTGCAGGTCTATTTCTGAATGTCCTGCTCTGTTACAATGATTTGCTTATCCACACCTTTATGCCAACACCAGTCTGCCTCAATTTCTGTCATTTTTAATAAGCAATTTAAGTACACAGTGTAAGTTCAATTCATCATCCTGTCTTTGTTCTTCTCCTCCTCTTTTTCTTCTTCTAATTCAAAACTACTTGGATATTTCAGGTCTGCCTCATTTCCATATGAATTTTAGAATAATCTTGTTAAATTTCTATAAGAAGCCTGCTGGGATTTTGATTGAAACTGTCTGAATCTATAGAACAATTTAGAAAGAATTGATTTCTTAACACTGAGTTTTCTCATCCATGACAACAGCGAATCTCTCCATTAGTCAGGACTTTTTAAATTTCTCTCAGAAATGTTTTACAGCGTCAGTTTACAGAGTACAGATCTATCACAGCTTTTGTCACATTTCTGCCACAGTACTTCTTACTAAGTTGCCCAAGCTGGCCTCAAACTTTGGGATCCTCCTACCTCAGCCTCCCCAGTAGCTGAGATTATAAGCATGTGAAACTGTACCTAACTATACCTTCACTTTTTAATATCCATAAAATCTGCAGAGATGGGATCTACTTCTTTCATTCTCTCTCAATTTGGTAATTTTTATCTTCTCTCTTCCTCCACCAGTCTGGCTAGAAACTTATTCATTTTATTGGTATTATAAATTAATCAGTTTTTAGTTTCGTGATTTTACTACTTTTTCTTTCATTTCACTGATTTCTGCTTTGACTCTTATCATTTCCTTTCTTCTACTTATTTTGGATTTGGATTACATTTGCTATTCCCTTTCTAGTTTATGAAGATGGCTTAGCTGGCCAGGTGCAGTGGGTTGGGCGCAGCTCGGGAGGCTAAGGCAGGAGGACTGTAAGTTCAAAGCCAGCATCAGCAAAAGTGAGGCACTAAGCAACTCAGTGAGACCCTATCTCTAAATAGGGATGGGGGTATAGGTCAGGGGTCAAGTACCCCTGAGTTCAATCCCCAGTATCAAAAAAAAAAAAAAAAAAAAAAAGATGGCTTAGCTAAAGTCATTGATTTGAAATTTCTTTCTTTTCCAATACTGTAAAACTTCCTCCAAGTAGGGCTTTAGAGATCTCTTATTTTAAAATTATTTTCAGTTGTAGATGACACAATACCTTTATTTTATTCATTTATTTTTTATGTAGTGCTAAGGATGGAACCCAGTGCCTCACACATACTAGGGAAGCACTTTACCACTGAGCCATAACAGACCAGCTTTAGATATTTTACAAATATTGATGTTTTTTAATTTTCATTTTCATTCAGTATGTTTTCTAAATATCCTTTCTTTGTTTGGAAGTGTTTTATCTACTTTCCAAATATTTTCAGAGGGTTTCCTGTTACTAATTTCTAATTAAATTACATGTGTTCACATAATACACTTTATATTGTTTAAATCCTTCTACATTTATTGAGATGTTTTTTAAAAACTTTCCTTAAATATGATTTATCTTGGTGTATGTTCCATGTACACTTAAAAGAATTATGGATTCTAACTGTTATTGCATGGAATGTTCCATAAATATCCATTAGGTCAAGTTCGTTGTTATGTTCAAATGTTCTAAATCCTTACCAATTTTCTATCTAGTTGTTCTATCAATTACTGAAAGAAGTGTATTAAAATCTCAAGTTATAACTGGATTTGTCAATTTCTTCTTGAAATCCTTTCAATTTTTATGTCATGTTTTTGAAACTGTTAGCAGTACATGTTTAGCTGCTATATTATCTAAATGATCTATCACGAAATAATTTTCTTAATCTGACAATATTTTTTGAGCTCTAGAATCTAGTTTGTATGATACAGAGTCAGACCAAGTTTATGATGCTAACATAAGTAGCCCTTATTTTTTTGTGGTACTGGAGATCAAACCCAGGGCTTTGAACATGCTAAGCATTCTACCACTGAGCTATACCCCCAGTTTTAGCATACTTTTTATTTTAACCTATCTTATGGCTGGATGTAAAAAAGCGAATTTCCTGTAGAGAGCATGTAGTAGGACTACTTTATCAATCTTTTCTGCCTTCTTTTGGATTAACCAAATTTTTTAAAATTTTTGTCCTTTACTGTTATTTTTTAATATGTGGTGCCGAGAATTGAACTCATTGCCTCACACATGCTAGGCAAGCACTCTACTACAGAGCTACCACTCCAGCCCTAACCGAGTATTTTTCAATCATCTCCTTTCATCACCTTTGTTGTTATGTTAGCTTTTTAAACTACATAATTCAATAATTATGTAGTTTAATAATTCAATGGCTTTAGTACATTTTTTAATTTTCCAACCATCATCACACTCTAACTAGAATATTTACATCATGAGCAGAAGAAATCTTGTACCCATTAGTGATCATTACTCCCCATTCCATCGCCTATGTCACCACAAATCTTAGGGATACCACTAATCTATTTCCTGTCTCCAAAGATTTGCCTATTCTGGCTAATCATATAAATGGGATCATATAATACATGGTCTTTTGCAAATAGCTTTTTTTACTTAATATTTTTGAAATTCATCCATGTTATAGGATGTATCAGCACTTCATTAAGAATATAATTATTTTTAAAAATTATTTAGCTAAGAGAAAAATATAAGCACCAGGCGCAGTGGCACATGCCTGTAATCCCAGCAGCTCACAAGGCTGAAGGAGGAGGATCTTGAGTTCAAAGCCAGCCTCAGCAAAAAAAGCGAGACATTAAGCAACTCAGTGAGACCCTGTCTCTAAATAAAATGCAAAATAGGGCTGGGGATGTGGCTCAGTGGTCAAGTGCACCTGAGTTCAATCCCCAGGATGAAAACAAACAAACTAACGTATTCCAATGCTTTTCATTTCTTAGTATAGACCCACATTTCACCTGACATCATTTTCCTTCTGTCTGAAGGACCTGGTTAAACATTTTTTGGTAATAAAGTACAGTGTGCTGATGGTAATTTTTTTTTTTTTTTAGTTTTCATAATCCCACTTCCCTTTTTTTTTTTTCAATGCTGGGAGACAGAACTCAGGACCTCACATATGGTAGTCAAGTGCTGTACCACTTACACCACAAGCTTATTTTTTTTTAAATGTATATTTTTAGTTGTAGGTGAACACATACCTTTATTTTATTTTTATGTAGTGCTGAGTATCAAACCCAGTGCCTCATGCATGCTAGGCAAGCGCTCTACCTCTGAGCCACAAACCCAGCCCCACCACCAGCTTTCTGCCATTATTTTTAAAGTATTCTTCAAGTATTTCACCCCTCCCTCCAAGACTTCAATTATACATATGTCACTCTTCCAGAGGTTGTCCCACAGTGCTGTTTGTTTTGTTTTGCAGGGTTTCTATTGCCCTATCTTCAAATTCACTCATCTTTTCTTCTTTAATGCCTACTCTGCTATAAATCCAATTATTTAATTGCGCTGTTCCTCATCTCAAAGAGATCACCAATTTCCCTCTCCCTGTGCTGCAGTCTAGAAACTCTGGGCAGAAAGCTCAATCAATGGTAGGTCTTACCTCATTTCTTTTTTTTTTTTTTTTTTTTTTATTTCACTGAAATATCCTGCTGGTCCCGTTTTATTCTGCATTTAAGAAAAATAATACCCATGCCCAAACAGCCTCTTTCTCCCTCAAGTAGAGGGTTGATATCACGCAGATTGTCTACACAGGGGAACCAATTCAAGGCAGAACTGAAAGTTCCAATTCAATCCAATCAGCCCATGTCACATGTCTGGGACCAGTCCAACAGGGCTTAGAATGTGATTTGAAAGAACCAATGTGAGTTCTCAGTGGCCCACACAGGCAGGAGCTGATATCTTGGGTTTGCTTGAACAGAAATTGAGCAGGATGGCTTTTTTTTGCAAGCCTCTGTGTGCCAGGCTCCGTGTGAGGCATTTATGTATGTTTCTTAATTCACCTTCATGACAAGCATGGAAGGTAGATTGTTTCTTTTTGATCATTTTTCTTCATTGCCTGATGTTCACTGTCTTGAAAACCATTGTTTTGTATATTTTTTCCATTACTTTAGTTCTTTTAGGTAGGAGTATAAACCCAGTCCCTGTTGCTCCACCTTGACTAGAAGCACAATATTTCACTGTCCTATCTGTAGTATTATAAAATTTGAGGATGCTGTGATCTTCATTCATTAACTGAGCTGAGTTCACAGTGAGTCACATCCATCTGGAAATAATATTCTTCAGATCTGGGACATTTTTTTCCATTATTTCTTTGATATTTTCTTCACTCTAATTTGTTTATTATCAGTAATTTGAAATTCTCATCTTTTCCATGCTTTTGCTTTTTTGGTACCCTGTATCTAAATAAAACGTAAAATAGGGCTGGGGATGTGGCTCTATTGAACCCTGTACCCAACAACCCCATTTTATTTTTTATTTTGAGACAGGGACCCGCTGAGCTGCTGAGGTTGGCTTCAAACTTGTGATCCTCCTGCCTCAGCCTCCTGAGTCACTGGGATTATTACTGGTATATGCCACCATCATCTGGCCCCATTGACATATTTTTGTTTAACTCTTTGGGAACATTTTCTTGATTATCTTCCACTCATCCTTCTATTGATATCTCTTGTATGTTTTGGTAATCTTTTAAAAAAATATTTTTATTTGTAGATGGACACAATGCCTTTATTTTATTTTTTTTTAATATTTTTTTTAGTTGCCAATGGACCTTTATTTTATTTATCAATACGTGGTGCTGAGAATCAAACCCAGTGCTTCATACATAGCTAGGCAAGAGCTCTATCACTGAGCTACAACCCTAGCTCCTATTCTGGTAATATTATATATTGAATTGCTAATAATTATTTCTCAATATTTTCTAAGTATTCTTTTCTCGTTTCATGGGTTCAATTTATCTTCTTTGAAGATTATACAGTATATATGTATGTATAGTCTGAGTTTTGAGATTTGTTTTCTCTCTACATTGTCTGTTTTTCTAAATGCCCTAATGCCCTTAAAATTTTTTTCTTTCTTCCTTTTTTTTTTTTTTTTTTTTTTTTTGGTAGTACTGGGGATTGAATGTAGACAATCACTACCACTAAGTCACACCCCAGGTCTTTTTTGAGATAGGCTCTTGATAAAAGTTACTGAGGATGAACTTGAACTTGTGATCCTCCTGCCTCAGCCTCCTGAGTCTCTGACATTATCGACATGGGTGGCTAAATGCCTTTTAAAAATTTCCCCAATTATTTTGGACTCTTATATGTAAGAGTTTTCCTTAAATGTCTGGTGATCTTTTGCTATCTAATAATATAGGAAAGTATTAAAGAACTAACTGGGAAATAAGCTAGCCTTTTCACTAAATTTAGGATCAGGGTACAGGATACCTAAAGTATATTTTCCCCAAGAACATTGTTTATCTGATGGGGAAAAAAATCCTCAAATCTCTGTGAGAACTATGAGTCAAGCTATAAGTATTCTGAAAACAGGGCAGAGGAAAGGAGTTTTATATGCTGGCTTTTATTGAATCCATGTTTTTTATTCTAACCTTTAACTTCCTGTGAAAAGAATAGGGCCCTCTCTGGTTTAATTTGTCCTGAACTAAAAGCAAATATCCTCCCTCCATCCCCAGGATGGGGGCTATATTTGTATGGCTGGAGAGGTAAAAGAGGAATGAGTCCTGGGGAGTCTTTGACACTTTATATGAAAATTTTCAATTAATTCCTAGTCCTTTCAGCCTGGATATCCCTTCCTCCCCTCCCCCTTTTCCTACAGTACTGTGTGCCTCTAAATCTTGAGTCTCTGAGGTTTTTAGAGGGAAATTCACTTCCCACAGACATTACCTTCTGCAAATGTTTAGGTGATGTCTCTCTGTTCCATTTAGTCAGGTGTCATTTCTCACCACTCCACTCTCTAAACATATACTGAGAGCTCCTGTATACTACTGTCTCTCTCCTATTCTCATTGTCCTTGTAATTATTATTTTTTTAATGTTTCTACTGTCATTTTAGTTGGGCCTTGGGAGGGAAAGTAAGAAGAATCATGTGGTCAATAGCTATGTTTAACCTGAGTATTCTCCCATTATAAAAAAGTTTAAAATGGTGATGTTTGATAGTTCTGCACATACAAAGCTGGAATTGTTACTGCTATTCTTTGTTTACAAAGGTAATAATGATCTAGCATTAATAGGAAACAGGATACCTTTTGAACATGATGAGACTTGTGTTCAAATGTCTACCTCTTCTCTAGGTTTTCTACGCACATATGTGGCCATGGTAAGAAAACAGGGCACAATTGTTGTGGAAAGGAACAGAGGGAAACACAACTCTCAGAAAATTTTGCTGTCTTTAATGAAATATACATCTGTCATAACCAACTTCTCATTTTTCTCTAGACCGACTTTGAGTAAACTGAGCTCATACCCTCTACTTCTCTTTATGTCCTATGGCTTCTAACTCAGTATACTTACTGCATTCAGAAATAAGTATTTGTTAACTATAAATTAATAGTTTAATTTGTACACTGTTCTTGTATGGCTGACAGAAAAAACAGAATTTGATGAACCATGGAAACTGGGAAATAAGCTAGCCTTTTCACTAAAGATAGGATCAGGGTACAGGATACCTAGAGATACTATTTTCCCCAAGAATATGTTTATCTGATGGGGAAAAAAATACTCAAATCTCTGTGAGAACTATGAGTCAAGCTATAAGTATTCTGAAAACAGGGCAGTTTTTCTTTTATCTTTTTGTTTGTTTGTTTGTTTTAACTGTTTGGTATCCCACTTTTGGGAACATTCCTCATGCTTTCCTTGTACATGGCTGGGAAAATGCCATTTTCTTTTATAATCCTAACCACAGACAACTGGTCCAAGGCAGGCATCTCATTCAAACCAGGCCAGCCCCAGCTGCTCCTCCTCACTCCCAGTCAACTGCTTAAGGAGTGATATCTGACCTAAGTCAGACTTGGCACCCTAAAAATCAGTCTATCTCCAGTG
The DNA here is from genome assembly GCF_964194105.1 of Spermophilus citellus. Taxonomy (NCBI): domain Eukaryota; kingdom Metazoa; phylum Chordata; class Mammalia; order Rodentia; family Sciuridae; genus Spermophilus; species Spermophilus citellus. Next base: position 111,211,625 of record NC_138188.1, on the reverse strand, counting down.
ATTACATTTATAAGAAATAAAGCCCAGTTACTGTTGAGGGCTATATTTCCTTACATACAGAGAAACTCCAGACTGAAACAGGAAACAGGTACACAGAAAGGAGAAAGATAAGATACAGAGCAAGAGAATTCCTGGTTCCTGTTGTGTCTAAGGCCCAATAATGTTCTTCAACTTGGGAGTGTTTAGTTTAGAGAAACAAACATATTAAAGAAAGTTTCAGATGTTAGGGATAAAGAACGAAAAGTTAAAGTTACAGAAGGACATGAAAATGATTAAGCAGAACTTGAGATATACTTACATGTTAAAATCTGTTCAAAATAAAATGACACAATATACTAAAGAAATCTATTTAATTCCATTTATTTTTCACAAATACCTCCCATATTTTAGTAGTGCCCGCAGCAAGGGAAAAGAATATCAGAAAAAGCATTAAAACAAAAGTGCTAAACCAAGTCTCAAGCTGAACAATGTGCTGAAAGGACCCAGCTATATAAACTGACCACATAACTCTAGAAGCCAAGAACTAAAAGATAAGTAAAAACAATTTATTTGGACACTTTAGTTTTGGAAGGAAATCTGTTAATGTTTAAAAAAAAAAAGTATATCAACTTCCCACTTTTGCCTATCAATCATCTACAGTGTGTCTACAGGAATTAGATCACCTGATAGGAAGTAATGGACCACAGAAAGAAGCTTCTCTTAATAAAACTTATTAGTGTCCCAGGAGAGAACGAGATTCTTAGAATCATTTCCCAACTTTACATTAGACAACAAAATAAGCAGCAGGCAGGCAGCAAACTTTAGCCACCAGGTAAAGATCCTGAGGACAGTGCTGACAACAGGTACTTCAAAGAATTCTAAACAGGCTATTGTCACATCCTTTTAGGGCCTCAGTCTTTCAGGCTACATTTGAGTTACAGTTTAGGGTTAAGAAAATCTAAATCTGTTTAAAAGGAAGACTCTTCTTTTTCTAGTATAACAACCAGTTGTTACACACACACACCCTTATTATTTTGACTTAGAAAAACTTCAAACTGAAGAAACTAAATTTGTTCCACTATACAGAAGAGCATTATCTAGGAAACGGGTAGGGAAGTATAGGCTAATTTTATTACTACTAATACCAGCATTTGATTTTTGGACAAGAAAGGATGTTCACCATCTATCATCTCCATAATCAGAAGTGAAGGTGTATGTTGGTTAAATAATTAGAGGTAAAAATTGCTTTAGTTAATAAATATTATGTACTCAACACAAGCTATCTGAATAGAGCTTAGAAAAATACACCAAAACAATGGCTCACTGCTATTTTCCTTATTAAAACTACTAAACTAGCTAAGCCATTTCTCACCTGGACTAAGGCAAAAGCCTTCTAACTAGTTTCCAACTTCAGTCCTAGACCTCCAACAAAACCTATTTTCTACACAACAACCAATCCTTCCTACCTAAAATAAAAATGTGACCAAGACTTTCCCCTGTTTAAATTCTCTCGTGGTTCCCCAGGAAACAAGATAAAAATCTGAGCTCAAAACTACAGAATACAAGGCATTTTTGTGACCTGGTCTCTGCCTACCTCTCTGTTGTCCATAGTCCCCTCCATACATCACACTGTAATTCTCACCTACCCTCTGTGCTTTCAAGTGACTCTGGACTACACAGCTCCATGCTATACTGTGATGCCTCCTGGGGCTGGCTCTTTCCAAGGCATTGAACTCACTTTTTAACTGTTTTCTCACTTATCATCCTTTATTCTTCAGCTCTATTTTCATTTCCTTGCTTTCCCAAATACTTCAGATTAGACAAACATTTTCCATTAACCCTGTGTCACTTTAATAGTTTATAATTACATGCTACAGTAGTTTTTGGTTGGTGTCATAAGAGTAAGGATATCTGCTTTGCTTATTACTGTATCTCTGATGACTCACACAGTGCATGTGATACATATTATCAGGAAAGTGAAAAAGATTTCTTCAGTTGGGTTGTCATGAAAAGTTATATAAACTTTAAAAAAAAAAAGCCTCCAGACAATCAGTGGGGTAAGGAAACAACCTGCAGATTAGGAGAAAATACTTGAAAACCATTCATCCAACAAAGAATGAATGCCCTGAATATTCAAGGAACAGAAAAAAAAATCATATGTAAGGAACAGGAAATAAAAATCATAATCTGATTTAAATATGGGTAAAATGATCTCAACAGACATTTCCCAAAAGAATACAAACATATAGCCAACATGCATATGAAAAATTACTCACCATCACAAATCATCAGGGAAATGCAAATCAAAATCATAATCAGATATCATTTCATTCCAATTAGAATGACTATTAATAAAAAGCCAAAAAATAATAAATGCTGGAGAGGATGTAGAGAAAAGGGAAGTCTTATACACTGTTAGTGGAAATATAAACTTGTACAGCCATTATAGAGAACAATATAGAGGTGTCTCAAAAAGCTAAAACTGGAACTACCATCTGATCCAGCAATCCCACCACCGGGCATATATATCCAAAGGATATGAAATCGTTATGTCAAAGAGTAATCTACAGTCGCATATTGCAGCTATATTAATAAAGCAAAAGAATGGAAACAACCAAAGCACCAGTATACATGAATTGATAGAGAAAATGTGGAATATATGCACAATGCAGTATTATTCATCCATAAAAAAGAGTGAAGTTGTGTTCCTGTGCAACAAAGATGGGCCTGAAGGATACTATGAATTAAGCCAGGCACAGGAAGACAAATACTGTATGTACTAATTCATGTGGAAGATTTAAAAAAAAAAAAAAGTTGATCTCATAGATGTCAAGAGCAGTGGTTACCAAATGCTGGGGAAGATGAGGGGGAGAGAAAAGGTTACATAGAAGTATTAATTACAATTAACTTTGGTACAAAATTACAATTAGGAATAAGTTCTACCATTAGATAGCACAGGAGAGTGACAGTAGTTAATGCTAATTTATTATGTATTTAAAATAAAATAGCTTGCACGCACAAAGCCTGGGTTGAGTCCCCAGGATCAAAAAAAAAAAAAAGCTAAAAGGGAGGACTTTACATGTTCCCAACACAAAGAAATCATAAATACTGAAGATGAAGGATATGCCAACTATATTGATTTCATCACTACACAATGAATACATGTACCAAAATACCATACAGTATAATGTACAATTATATATCAATTTTTTAAAGTTATTTTTGATATTTTAAATTTTTCCAGTGACACCAATTAAAACCAGTAATCATTGAAGACACCTTAAAGTATTTTTTGTAGAATCATTGTGATTTTTTTAAAATGAAAATGTAATTCTTTCCCTTCTAGACCTCTGTAAAGATGGTGTATCGCCTACACATTGCAGTACTCCTCTTCTACTCCAAATCACTATATGTAAAAGAACACAATATATGAGGAATGTTCAAAGATGAAAAGCAACTAGGAAACAGCGGCTCAAGATGTAGGTAGAAAACTAATGCAGAAATGTTGCAGGCGGTTGAAGAAAGAAGCCAAGCAGGTAGGGATGGGGGAACTAGTAATATAGTAGGAACAGCCCAGCGTGAATACACACACACACACACACACACACACACACACACACACAGAGAGAGAGATTCTTCCTCATCTTGATGGTAGCTCCCAGGTAGGAACAATTAAGAACAGGAACATGGGTTGGAAAGAAGGGTCAAAAGGAGGCAAAATGATGGTAATGACTGAAGCTGGGAAGGAAGTTCATTATACTATTCTCTTTACTTTGTATGTGGCTAATAACATCTGTGTTTTTTGTTTTCCCCAGTGCTAGGGATCAAATCCTGGGCCTCATTCATGCTAGGCAAACATTCTGTCTGAGCTATATCCTCAGCTCAGAAACTTCTATTTAAGATGAAGAAAAATGACCTGGGGCTAATTGCAGCTCCTAGGTAATTCTGTGAGAAAGGAAGGGAAAGAGAAGTTTTGGTAATGAGAGCAAAAAAGGAAGATTCTCAAAATGATCAGAGATGGAAAAAAAAATGATCAGAGACGGGTATGTTGTTTCACATTTATGCAAATGCATGTTCGGTTTGTTCATAAACCCTAACCATTATCCAAAGTCAGGTATTGGATTGTTCACATTTTCTATTTTGTTTTGTTTCATTTTATAGTCTTCTTTTACCAGCTACAAGGTTGTTCCCAACTATGTACGTGTGTGTGTGTGTGTGTGTGTGTGTGTGTGTGTGTATCCAGCCCCCAGATTGAACCCAAGGGTATTCTACCACTGAAGCTATATCTCCAATCCCATTTTAAAATTTCTTTATTTAGAGACAAGGTCTTGATGAGATGCCAAGGCTGGCCTCAGACTTGTAATCCTCCTGTCTCGGCCTTCCAAGTTGCTGGAATTGCAAGCATACACTACTACACCCAACATATATGCATGTATGTGTGCATGGGCGTGTGTATTTCCAACATACTTTCAATCTTGTACCCAACATATTTTTTATCCTATCTTGAACATTCCCTTACTCTGCTTTGGATTCTGGTTCCCCACAGGCAAGTAATTTCAATTCTGCAATTTCTTCTGGTACTAACCACCATAATTTTATTTTTAATTTCCATAGTTTCAAATGCTGTGTTTACACTGACATTTTCAGATTTTCCCACTTTAAACATACTGACCCTCTACTATGGAAGATGAGGATTTGGTGCTAACCCATGCTTTTTCACCCTCTTCCCATGCACAGTTTTTGGTTCACTGCTTTGTCTTCTTCCCCTTTATCCTTTACTTAATCCAACCTACTTTTTATCTTCAAACATACCACATACACAGCTGATCCCTTGTTACATAAATTTAAAAGCCATACTTTTGCTAGGCTCTTCAGTTTATAGCCTCATGGAAAAAGTTTTTCAGGTGGTAGTGGGGATCAAACCCAGGACCTCATGCAGCATTCACTCTACCACTGAACTACATATCCAGAGGCAAGCACTGAGCTATATCCCCAGCCCTTGCATAAAATCTTAATAAAAGCAAAATTAGAAATAAGTGATATATATGACAAAATGAACAAGTTTGCAATTGTCTAGTGATTAAGTTGTGTTTGTAAATCAAAATTCTCCAAGATTTGATTCTTTATTAATGTTAACTCAAATTTTCATTATTTTAAAATCTCAAATGTGGGGCTGGAGTTGTGGCTCAGTGGTAGGGTGCTTGCCTAGCATGTGCGAGGCACTGAGTTTGATTCTTAGCACCACATATAAATAAATAAAAATAAAGGTCCACTGACAATTAAAAAAAAAAAAAAAAAAAACCTCAAATGTGTCTCAAACCAGGCATGGTGGCACATGCCTGTAATCCTAGCAGCTTAGAAGCTTGAGGTAGGAGGATCTTGAGTTTAGTTTAGCTAGGCCCTAAGCAACTTAGCAAGACCCTGTCTTTAAATAAAATATAAAAAACCTGGAGGTGTGGTTTAGTGGGTAAGCACCTCTGGATTCAGCCCTGGTACAAAAAAAAAGTGTATTATTATTTTATACAAAGCATCATTCTTCCAATTGGGTTTACCTCTCCATGTAGACTTAGGACCTATATCTTTATCTTTGCTAATATCGACTATCATCTATCAGAGCCAAATTAGCATGCTCAATGTGTTTAAATAAATAATTCCCCTACCCTTATTTGAAAAAGCTCTGAAAACCAAAAGTTTCTTCCTTGACTTCTCATATAAATATATACAATTTTTCATATATATATATATATATATATATATATATATATATATATGATTATTTATAGCCTTTGTCCCACAATGTGTGACAAAAATCAATGGTTCTTAACTGGGAGTGCTTTTGTCCCTCAGGGAATATTTGGCAATGTCTAGAGACATTTTTGGTTGTCACAAATGGGAGAGGGTTGCTGAAATCTAATGGGTAAAAACCAGGAATGTTGCTAAATATCCTATAATGCATGGGAACAGACTGCTACAACCACACCTTATTTGGCACCAAAATATCAGTAGTGCTGAGGCTGAGAACCCCTGGACTAGACATGTTTTACTGAAGACACACTGTTAATCACTAAGGCTGCCTCAGATCCTTCTGAGGAACTACTCAAAAATCAGAAAAACTCTTTATTCCAAAACACAGCTGACTCCAGGAATTCAGAAAGGGGATTCCGGTCCCTATGTTACCATTCTGTTAATAGTAGGTTTCTGGGCTGGGGGACATAGCTTGGTAGATTGCTTGCCTGGTATGTGTGAGACCTTGGGTTTAATCCCTAGCACAGGGTGTGTGTGTATGTGTATGTGTATGTGTATGTATGTGTGTTTGCATGTGGAAAGTCAGGTTTCCTCAAAATATCACTGCTATGGATAGATATGGTTTGTCCCTCAAAGGTTCATGTTTAAAGGACTGGTCCCCAGTTATAGCATTGAAAGGTGTCTGGATCTTTAAGAGGCGGAGCCTAGTGGGAAGCAACTGGATCCTACCATCTCAGAATACATTAATGTCTGTCTCAAGAAGTGCATTGGTTCCTGAGGGAGAAGGTGGTAAATAATAAAAAAACAAGTCTAGCTCCTCCCCACTCTCTTACATTCTGGCCCACACACGTCCCCTTCTGCAAGCAACTGCTTCCCATTTTGTTTCTCTGTCATGTTGTCAAGATGTCAAGGGCCCTAACCTGACATAAGGGCCACATTCTTTGGACTTTTCAGCCACCAGAATTATTAAGCCAAATGAATCTCTTTTCTTATAAAGTACCCAGACATAGATATTTTGTTAAGGCAACACAAAGACAATCACAAATCCCCACTAATGTGAGAAAGCCTTGAACTATAGCCCAAAGTCTCAGAAAATGGAAATGAGTATAGAAATTCATGGGCTGTAATAAGTAGGATGAAAACAACTTTATAATTTTGTAATTTTCTATTACAGTTTCAAATAAACTAGTCTTTTGTTTATTTTGTTTTATAGACAGGGTGCCACCATGTTGTCCAGGCCTGCACTGAACAGGGCTCAAGCAATCCTCCTGCCTTGGTTCCCCAAGGAGCTATGGCTGCAGGCACAAGTCACCATGGCCACCTAAAGTAGTGTTTTCATTAGTGCCTATATATCAGCACCAACTATTTTCTTGGATCTGTTCGTTGTTCATACAGTGAAAGACCAACACAGGTAACATAAAATAATAAACTAATGCTGAGACTCTTAAAACCACAACAGCTATTTACCTTTTTCTGTGCTTGAGAATATAGAGATGATTTTATTCCTGGGCTTTTTTTCCTCTGGAACAGAAGGTAAAGGTTTCAAACTATGATTGGCTGACAAAGGATCTTTGCCTCCAGTGCTAAAAATGGTACTGCTCATTCGCACAGGAGGTGCTGGAGGCTTGTCTTCCAGTTCTCCGTTGTCAGACATGATTCAGAATTATGAAATGGCCTGAAACAGATAGGCAAACCCCCCAAAAAACAATTAATAAACAACATTAAAAAAAAGCAGTATGCACAAGCAGAAGACAGTAATACTAATTCCCACACACTCCAAATTAGAAAATGTTATCCATTTAAAGTGACATCTGTGAAATTCGGGGGGTGGGGGAGAATCAATAAATCATGAGGGAGACATTTAAGAGTAAAATTGATCAAATTATGTTCACACATCATCACACCATCCTGTATAATTAATATGTACTAATTTTTTTTAGAGAGAGAGAATTTTTAATATTTATTTTTTAGTTTTTGGTGGACACAACATCTTTATTTTATTTTTATGTGGTGCTGAGGATTGAACCCAGTGTCCTACACATGCCAGGCGAGCACGCTACCTGCTTGAGCCACATCCCCAGCCCATGTACTAATTTTTTAAGGGACAAAAATCAGTAACATATATAACATTGTGATTCTTAACAAAGGTAATCTCCCCTAACAAAATTAGCAAATGTTTTGTTTTAAAATGTTACTAAATATTTAAAAAGCCAAGTGGAAATCATGATAACACTAACATATCAAAAGCAATGCCTGGGCTGGGATTATAGCCCAGTGGTAGGGTACTTGCCTAACACATGTGAGGCACTGGGTTGTGTCCATCAGCACCAAGGTATTGTGTCCATCTACAACTTAAAAAAAAAAAAAAAAAGGCAATTCCCCTAATCAACTGATTGTGAGATGGTTCCAATGGACAGACAACATGGAGTCTCAGAAAATTCCAAAGAGGAGACCAGACCAGACAATTAGAATATCTCTGGTTGGTCCCTCTTTAGAAACAGAGATGGATGCTAAGATCTTAAACCCATGAACTAACACCCCCCTGTTAGGATTCCACACAAATTATTCTTGTGATTGATAACTTACCTTCACCTAAATTTCCCAAAAGAACATGCCACTGATGCAATGTTTGATGTCTCTGGAAATCTGATATTCTGATCTACACACATTAGTCTCTTTTTGTAAGACAGTCACATGAAGCTTGACCAATTCAGGTACACTGTCAAAATTAAATCTAGAGCATAGAACCAAGGGTGGGGCCACAACCCCAAGGTTCTGTCACCCTGTCCAGGCAATCAGGTGACCTCACTTATAGATATGGCCATTTTGGTAGAAATATCAATTTTGCTTACATATGCTTATATTTTATCTTTTAAAAAGGTGGGTCAAACACATTTAAAATCAAGAATAAAGGGAAGAGGATTCCTAATTTATACAAGTTCTGATGCAAAAGTTCATTTAGGAAACAACATATTTCCCCATTAAACAAGGTTTGTATTGGTATCTGATCTTGATTTGATTTTAGTATGTAATATATTTAAGTAAATAAAATTGTGTATGTGTATTAAAAAAATAATAATAGCACTTAGAAAATTGAGGGATGAAGAGATTATACCAAATTCTACTCCAAATCTTACAGCTTTTGATTCCCTTGTTAGAGTGTGTCACAAGCACTACCTGTGCTAGTGAACTACTTTAGCACACTACTATCTGCTAAAATGACAATTATTTTTCAGCCTACAAGAAGCATAAGAGAAGTTAAGGAAAAAAAGTACACATTTTGGGGGATAACCAGATAGAGAAAGGCTGGGGAAAGGAAATAACACACACACACACACACACACACACACACACACACACACACATATATGGGGAAGACTGCCTGCCTAAGGAAGCAGTAGGGTGGAAACTAAGGTAGCACCAAAGACATGCCTCAGATGATTCTTCTAAACCAGCTGCTTGCAGGTGGTGGGGGGCATGCTGGTTGTTTTCTTAAGGGGACAGGGGGGAAGGCAAGCAGATTCAACTGGCTATTCCTAAGTGTGGACTGCTACCAATATGTACACTACCACAGGGGATCTATTTTGCTACAGATGGAAGAAAGATAAGGCTTAGTATCAAGTATTGCAAGGATTACTTGATGAATAGATAAACCAACATGGATGCTTAGGTCTTAATGTTCTTATAACACTAAGGCACACATAGTACTCCTAAAATGGTTCACTTTCCAGTTACAACAGAAATGGCACATAAAGCTACAATATCTGGATTTTGTATTTTATAATTCCATATTTATGCACACTGTTTAAAAATCAGAAGAAAATAAAAAATTTAAACACATTTATATGCACTGACAGAAGGAAATGCACCAAAATTTAACAGTGATAATCTGTGGCTAATTACTAGCTTTTAAACTCAATTACTATCATCAGAGCTGTGGTTAACAAAGTAATATAAAACAGGAGAGTACTGGTGTACAGCTTGGTTGCAGAGCATACATTCGGAATGCAAGAGGCCCTGGGTTCAATGGAAGGAAGGAAGGAAGGAAGGAAGGAAGGAAGGAAGGAAGGGAGGGAGGGAGGGAGGGAGGGAGGAAGGGAGGAAGGAAGAGCGAGCCAGAGGGAGAGAGGAAGGGAGGGAAGAAGAAAAGCGGGGCAGGGAAGGAAAAAGAGAAAAAGGAAACACAAACATAGGGCACAATAATTACTTGATGTAAACTGATTTTAAGGCTTGTCCACAAACAAAACATAACTAGAAACTCAAAAGCAACTGAACAAAAGCAAATTAATTTATTAATTAATTACATAGAATAATACCAGGAGCACATTGTCCAGTTTTGTGGTTAACAGCATAGGATCTAGAATCTGCTTTGGTTGGAATCCTAGTTCTACCATTTGCTTAAATGTGTGACCTTGGGCAAATGAGTTAACTGTGCTTCAGGATTTCTTGAAGAAATGGCTGGTTATATGCCTGAAACAGGGAAAATGTGAAGTGAGCCTAGAGCATCTAGTAGTTTTCAGAAGATAAGGAAGTACTTTAGAAGGATAAATGTGTGGGGCATGGTGGCACATGCATGCGATTTTAGCTACTCAGGAACAGAAATATCACAAATTTGAGGTCAGACTGGGCAACTTAGCAGGCACTTATCTCAAAATGAAATTTTAAAAAAGGGCCAAGGCAGAAGAATGAGAAGTTTTGCTCCATTTGCATACAAAATGTCAAATGCATTCTACTGTCATGTGTAACTAATTAGAATTTTAAAAAACCTAATAGCTTTGGAGAACTAAACATATGTATAATGCCACCCCTCCATAAAGCAGAAATGAAGACCATGTCAGTCAAACAAAAAAAATAAATAAAAGTAGATGGACTACAGACAATAGGACATATAACTTCAATAGAATGCAATTGACTATTCACATTGATCTCTAATTTTGTTGCAATCACAATAAGTGACAACTCTCTTACGGGCGCATATTAAAATAAATAATTTTTTAAAAGGTCCAGGGATGTAGCTTAGCGGTAAAATGCTTGCCTAGCATGTGTTAGACTCTGTGAGTTCAATCCCCAGAAACGCCAGCACCAGTACCAAAATGAAAAAAAGTGTGGAGTGATGAGGACATGTCAAAGAGACAAGGGACATAGGAAAGAGTTCCCAAAAACCAATGTTGGAATGATACAAAAAATAAAATTAATATAGTATTAGATTACAACTCAAAGTACACAATAAATATACATCATTTCACATAGGTACAAATAAATGAATGGAGGACAAATCTGTATAGAAGAGTTCCAAATTTATATATGTAGATACATCTCTCTGTAGGAAGTTGAGATTAATTTTCTCTCGAGTATGGGCTGGATTTAACAATTCATTTGCAAAGGATGAAAAGGGAAAAATAACTTTGCAGTTAAACCTGGCAAATACAGCCAAGCAAATACAACTGGCAAACAGTGACCATGGTTAGCAGTTACCAGTTTTAGATTAATAAAACTTAATCCCTGATATAATGTAATGAAAAGCCACTTCACCTGTGTGTATTCATCCCCAAAACCCATAACCCTAGTGTAGTCATAATAAAAACATCAGATGAACCAAATTGAGGGGCCTACTACAAAATTCCTGACCAGCATACTTCTCAAAACTTTCAAGGACATGAAAAACAAAGAATAATTTTTAAAAAATAGTAATAGTATTTTAGGCTATGTAAATTACACCTCAGTGAAAAAGAAATAATACCTATCTCACAGAATAAAGATTAAATGAGCTAATAAAGACTAAAAGCTGCTATTATTATCATTTTTTTTTTTAAAGAGACTATGATAGACACTGGGGAAATAAAAGATGACCTAGGTCTTCTCTAAGAGTCCACAAGCCAGAGAAAAAGACCAATACGTATCTGCTTAAATTAGGGTAGGCATGCCCTTTATCACTGCCTGTTCTCAATACATGCTTATTAAGTCACTCAGTTTCTTCAAAACAACAATTTTCAAACAACAGCAATAACAATTCTTCAAAACATTTCAGTTTCAAGGCCTGCACACATGCATAGCAAGCACTCCACCACTGAGTTATATTCCCACCCTTTTTTTACATCTTTAAAAAATGTTCAGGGGCTGGGGATGTGGCTCAAGCAGTAGCGCACTCGCCTGGCATGCGTGCGGCCTGGGTTCGATCCTCAGCACCACATACAAACAAAGATGTTGTGTCCGCCGAGAACTAAAATAAAAAATAAATAAATAAATTCTCTCTCTCTCTCTCTCTCTCTCTCTCCCCCCCCCCCTCCACTCTCTCTTTAAAAAAAAAATATTTCAAACAGGATCTTATGTTGGACTCAAACTTGTAATCCTCCTGCCTCTATTTTCCAAGTAGCTGAGATTACAAGCACGCACCAATGTACCTGGCCACTTTATATTTTAAGTGTTGAGGATTCTGTTATGCTTTGGATTTTAAATTTCCCCCCAAAGCTGGTGTGTTAAATAGGCTTGGTCTTAGGCTGATGGCATTACTAGGAAGTAGTGGAAGCTTTAAAAGGTTGGGCCAAGTTGGAAGAAACAGTTCTTTCTTTCTCCCTCTAGCTTTACTGGCCGGCCACGAAACAAGCAGCTCTGCTCCACCATGATGTTCTAACCTCGCTTTATAAGCCCAGAGTCAAGGGACTACGCAACTATGGGCTGAAACTTATGAAACCATGAATCAAAATAAATCTTTCCTCTTTTTGGTTGATTTCCTCGGGTATTTTGTTGCAACGAAGGAAGCTGACTAATATATTCCAAAGAGTTTTTGTTTATGAGGGTTACACTTATATTTATTTTATAAGAAATTAAAATAAGTTATTTAAAATTTAATTCACTTATAATAACAATAAATCCATTATATATTAAATAAATAACGTTTTTATGAAAAACATTTTTTAAAACAAAATAATGAATCATAACTGTACATCATTAGTTAACATTTTATGTGTTTTTTCAGACCAAAATTTCAAGCAATTCAAAGGCAGAGACTTTCTATATATTAGACAATGAAGACGACTGACTCATGGTATCATGTTCCGTCCCCAAAGGAAATACTATTCTTCTTGAATTTATTAAATCTTTTATAAAACAGCTTTTTACTAGATAATATATAAATTATCCTATATTAATAAAACTTATCTTCGGAAATAGTTGTACTTTTCCCCTTATAGCTGATTTATGGCCTTAGTCTTGTCTTTTCCATAAAGCAGATTTCGGGGGTTTTGTTTGTGTACTGCTTCTACTGACAGTGTCAAATGCCTAAAAAATGTCAAATGAGGTTGTAATAAGGTTCTTTACATTCTTCTTACATTTTATCCAGAAAAAATAATTTGTGATAAAATACTTATTTACCTTATGCTTTGTTCCACCATTACTCAAATATGTCTTTAAAAAAAAAAAAAAAAAAAAAAGCAAATAAATAGTGCCCTTCTTCCAGTCTGTTCAAACACTTTTTGCTACTTTTCAGTGACAAACAAGTAGGCGAAACAAAAAGTGTGCCCAAAACACACTGTACTCTTCTAATAGGCCCATTGTTTAACTGTGACACAACTCAAGCACAAACAATCCCTCAATTGTCTGCTGAAGGAGACTAGGGGTAGTTAAATATATGGCAGAAATGAAAAAAGTAATGGTGTCTGGAACCAGTCAGTCCAACTTTACTGTAATCCACGGAGATCAAGTACAAGTCATATAAGTTGAAAAACATAATTTGAGAAGCACAATTCTGGTTTTTATCTTTAATTACAGTTTATATAAATAACAAAAATTATGAATGTAATAACAATCAGACTTCTAACAATCTTTCAATAAGCTGCAAAACCTTCAATACCAATGGCCCTTCCTCTACCCTAATAAAGTCTCAAAAATTTCTGAGACACAAGCATTAGTGAAAATATACCCATATCACCTGAAAATGGCAACAAATATTATAAACAGCAGGTTCACAAATCAGAGGAAAAGAGTGTTTTCATTTGGTGCTAAGAACCATAACATCAGGCCAACTAGTAGCCAGGCTAGGAAGAAAAAAACAAAAGGAAGACATAGAAAACACAATCAGGAGACTAGGAGGAGGGAAGGTAGGTATAGGGGTGGGGGCGACTTTGCTTCAAAATCAAATAAATGTAGAGCTGGATAAAATACTGAACTGATAATTTATCAAATCTTTTTAAATGCATGGATGGAGCTAGTAATAGGGATGATTCCTTGGAGATCCAAAGCAAAGAGAAATCAGAAACTAAAATGAGCAAGCAATTTATTAATCCATTTCCTCTCAAGGGATTTGACTACACCCTGGAGACCTTAAGCTTCCATTCCAATGACTACCACAGGAAATAAAACTTGGTCTACTTAAGGTAAAAAACTTAAAAGGAATTCCTCTCTCATAAGGCTAGGACCTAAAAGGCTTTTAATATTTAGGATAAATCAGAAATAAGTCCCTCTGGACAGAAGGAAACAAGAAAACCTTAAGCACGAAGTCTGGTGATGGAAAGAGGGAAAAAGTAAATCTGCAAAACTTAATTTAAAAATACATTTTGATGGTCTGAATTCATTCCATCTAGAAGGTCCAAAAAAATCTTTTATCTAAAGTTTTTTTAAATCTTTTTTAGTTGTCAATGGATCTTTTATTTTACTTATTTATATGTGGTGCTGAAGATTGAACACAGGGCCTCACACATGCTGGGCAAGTGCTCTACCACTGAGCCACAACTCCAGCCTCCCCCAAACAGGTTTTAACTGCATATGGTTTCATTCTCTAGTAAGTGTCAGAAGTCTTTATTATATAAAGCCTCCCTGGAAAAAATGAACTTCAGTTCAGGTATCAAATAATAACTGAAGATAAAAGTTCTAAGGGAAAGGAGTAGCCCTCAGTGAAAACTCAGAACACAAGCAAGGCAGGCAAGACCCTGAGACTGGGAACTAGCCATACAGACTGATTACAGGAGATGATCGGGCAGAATAAATATACAAACCTAAAAATAAAGGCAGAAAACAACTACTGTGAAAAACCCATACAAAGCTTTCAGTAAAAAAAAAAGTAACAATATCAGAAAATTAAAAACTCAACATTTAAAGTTAACAGACAGAACAGACACAGCATAAGTAAAGCGTAGTGAACTGGGAATGTGTCTGAAGAGCGAGCCTAGAAATGTAGCACAGAGAACCAAAGAGAAAATATAAAAGAGAAGATACGTAGGTTAGACAGTCTAATCTACATTTATTTGAGTTCCAGGCAATGACAGATTGTTTGAGGGGGTTGGCCCCTGGATAAATTAATAGCTGAGAATTCTCAGAACTGATAGTGATCATAAATCCATTAAGTTGAAGAAATGAATTAAAAGCAGGAAAAAATAATGTATGGGCTGGGGTCGTGGCTCAGTGGTAGAGTGTGCCTAGAACGTGCAAGGCACTGGGTTCAATCCTCAGCACCATATAAAAATAAATATAATATTGTGTCCAACTATAACTAAAAACTATTTTTTTAAAAATAATAATTTACATGTAGCCACATTATAGCAAAATAACATCAAAGACAAAGAATTGTTAAAAGTTAGCCAAAAGAGAAAAAAAAGACAAACTTTATGGACACAGCAATTGAAGTGTCAGCCTACTTCTTGCTATCGACGATGAAAGCAAGAAAACAGTGGAATATCTTCAGTACTGTAAGGGGGAAAGCTGCCAAAAGAAACTGAAGATCCAACTCAACTATCTCAAGAAAGAGGTAAGACAGAAACAAAGAAAAAATTTAACAAGATGAGCATCACTCTGCACATATTTTTATATGAAAAAGAATTAAATGAAATCAACTGATTTAGAAACCAATACCAAAAAGATAACTGGAGGGGGAAATCCCTTAAGTTTATATAAATAAAACACCTTCAATAAACTATTAGAACACACTTAGAATTGAATAAGAAATTTTAGAACTGTATTAAAGTACAAAAGAGATTACCAGAGGCTACGGAAAGGATGAAATAAGAGTTACTGTTTAGTGCATACAAAGTTTGTTTGGGATCATGAAAAAATTCTTGGACATGGATAGTGCTGATGGATATGTAATACTGTAAATGTACTTATCATCACTAAATTGTACCCCTAAAATGGTTAGAATGGTATAGTTTATGTTCTATATTATTTTACTATAATCTCAAAAAAAATATAGGATATGAGGTTCTTAAAGATAATTATAACTCTGAATTTTTATATGAAAAAGCATTAAAATTAATGAGTTAAGTATCCAGTCTAAGAAGTCCAAATAATAGAAAAAATAAACCCTACGAGGGTGGGAAGGAAATAATTGGGATAAAAGCAAAAATTGCTGCATAAAAGATTAATATACAATAGAAAAAAATCAGGAAAGTTAAAAGTTGAGTCTTAGACAAAACTAGAAAAATATGTCTGGTGGCATTAATCTAAACAAAGAGAGAAAGCACAGATAAACAGTATTAGGGAAAAAAAAGTGATTCTACTGGGATTCAAGGAGCAGAGGTCATAGATGTCAAATGTTCTACAATGTACTTAAAACTCCTAAATGTTCTACCATACATAATTTATATCTTTTTTAAAAAAAAAAATCACAATTCTCTGAACCTGGTATACAGGTTTTGTTTTGTTTTTTACATTTAAAAGACTGTTTTGAAAATCTGTATTTTTATGACAAAATCATAGAATTTTCAGGGAAATGGATGGCATTAGAGCAGATTATGCTTAGTGAAGCTAGCCAAACCCTAAAAAACAGATACCAAATGTCTTCTTTGATATAATGAGAGCAAGTATGAACAGAGCAGGGAGGAAGAGTAGGAAGAAAAGAGTAACATTAAACAGAGACTTGAGATGGGAGGGAAAGGGAGAGAAAAGGGAAATTGCATGGAAATGAAGGGAGACACTCATTGCTAAACAAAATTACATATAAGAGGTTGTGAGGGGAATGGGAAAATAAACAAAGAGAGAAATGAATTACAGTAGATGGGGTAGAGAGAGAAGATGGGAGGGGAGGGGAGGGGGGATAGTAGGGGATAGGAAAGGTAGCAGAATACAACAATCACTAATATGGCATTATGTAAAATTGTGGATGTGTAACTGACGTGATTCTGCAATCTGCATTTGGGGTAAAATTGGGAGTTCATAACCCATGTCAATCTAATGTATGAAATATAATATGTCAAGAGCTTTGTAATGTTGTGAACAACCAATAAAAAAAATGTAAAAAAAAAAATTAAAAAAAAAATAAAAACAACAGTTTTTTTAGAAAAAAAAAAAAAAAAGAAAATCTGTATTTTTAACATACTCGAATTTTCCAGCTATGTAACTTCTATCAAAAATAAGTAAGTACGAAGAGCTTATACTTTGTTTTGTTCGGATTTTACCAAGAGGCCTAATCACCATTTGGAAAATCATATCACCAAGAGTACTATGCTCATTCTAAGTCACCAAACTAGTCCACATGTGTGAGACTGCCCTGTAGCCATGCCCACATATACATACAAGCCTCTGAGTACTTCAGAATGACTTTTTTGTGTGGTCGTGATCAAGTATTTACAAACAGAAATATATATATATGTTTTCTTTTATTTTTTTCTATTACAGTTAGGGCATTGTTTTTTTTTTTCCCCCTGAAATTCTGTGGGGTAGGTTTAACAAAATACGGTTTACATTTAATATGAAAGCAGTGTAACAGAGAGTTTAAGTTACAGACCCAGATATCCTATTTCTGGGAGTCTATTCCAAAGATTTCACTGGCAAAAATACAAAAAGACATACATTAGGCTATAATTGTAGCAGTATATGAAACAACAAAAGACTGAAAGCAATTCCAATGGCCATAATAGTGGATTGCCTGAATTAACTATATCACAAACTAAGGGATTATGAAGCTACAAAACAAATCCCTGACACCAATCTCTAATACAAAAAAAAAAAAAAAAAAAAAATCCATGAAAAAAATTTAAAAGGACAGCAAGAGGGAAAAATCACTCCATATAATGCTATATTCACCAAAGCATATTAGATTAAAATGCAAGATGGTGTTGGGGGGAATATATATGTATATGTGGTACACACACACAGCTTGTATATAACTATATATGTATATATATATATATATATATATATATATATATATATATATATATATAAAATGTGTATATATAATGCTATCATTTACTGAAGGGAGTGGGGAAGGATGAAATTGGCATATCAATGGATACGATTATATTTTTTTTAAATGGAAGAATGCACCATAGTTTTCCCAGCTTTGAGACATAACTGACAAAAATTATACATATCACATGATGTGATATACACTGTATAATGATTACTAACACATCTGTTACCACCTATAGCTATCATTTCTGTGGAAGTGTGCGTTTAAGACCTATGTATATATATTTTAATGATTACTTTAGGAGTGGAAGGGAACAAAAACAGGGCACTGAGTTAAAAATCGGATTTTTTTCTTGTTTTGCATACTTGATACACCTTTGTAAACTATATAAAATTGCCAGCATAAGCAAAACAAATAGTGCCTGTAATATCAGAAACCCAATATAACAATCTATTTTTTACCAAAATAGTCCTTGTAATTTTCAGTTCTCAGACAACACAGGAACCTTGCTTAGCTTTATAATTACATGAAACAAGGACCAAATATTGAATAGAATTGAATGTAAATTAGCAGTGCTGAAGATTCTCATTTCTTCTGTTTTTTACTTGTTCAGAGAATGACATCCACAATGGGATCTTCACTATTATGACACATTTAGCAAATACCAAATTATGATACTGCCCCTATTATCATCTATTGTTATGTATCAGATTTCCTTTCCTGAATTCTCTGAGAGGACACTATATCTATAAGTCTTTTTAAATTCCTCCAAGCCACCTGGTAAATTATTAAATACATCATAAAAATTCAAAATGTGTTTTTCAAATAAATAATGTTAGTCATTTTAGGAAAAAAAATATATATATATAGCCACTATTTAAGCTGTCTATTGAAAGCCAATTCAACTTTTCCTTTTAGTTCCTTCCTTCAATCACTAAATAATCTATATTACCTATTCTTTCACATTGAATGGGGATGGGAGATTCCAGGATGTGAAAAGTGCTTTGAAGAGTTTTAAATTTATTATTATCATTAATTCTTTTGTCTCTCTTGGTATGTTATATTAGAAGAAACAAATGTCATTATTTGCAAATGATTGCCTACAAAATGCAGGCTAAGTGTTATGGTTAGGATGTGAGGTATCCCCCAAAAGCTCACGTGTGAGACAATGCAAGAAGGCTCAGAGGAGAAATGACTGGGTTATAAAAGTCTTAACCCAATCAGTGAATGAATCCTCTGATAGGAATTAGCTGAGTGGTAACTGAAGTGATAGGGTGTGGCTGGAGGAGGTGGGAATTAGGGCATGGCTTTGGTGTATATATTTGTGTTTGAAGTGGAGTCTGTCTCTCTCTGCTTCCTGATGTGAGCTGCTTCCCTCTGCCACACTCTCCAGCCATGATGCTCTACATCACCTGGAGCCCTGAGGAATGGAGCCCGCCTTCTATGGACTAAGCCCTCTAAAACTGCAAGCCTTCAAATAAACTTTTCCTTCCCTACAGTTGTGCTGGTCAGATCCTTTAGTCACAGCAGTGAAAAAAACTGACTAGAACACTAAGTGATAAATTATCAGGATAAATGCAAATTTGTAGGACAAAGAGGAATACACACAAATTCAATTGAATTTTTGTATGTTGAACAGAAAATGAAATGAAGGAAAGATACCATTTACAATAGCATATAAAAATGTGAATTTCCTAGAACAGAAATTCCCAAACATTCTTGGTTCCTAGTATATTTAACATCCCAATAATTATTTCATATTGCCTCTAGGCCAAAAAAAAATTCCAGTTTCATTTATTTAGGAGTCAGGTTGAAAAACTTACTCTTAAAACTTACTATTAAAAAATAGACATAAATTGAAAGAAAATGATTACTTCATTCTCAATCACAAGTATTTCTGAAATTCCTAATAAGGTAAAGTTACATAAGCCCTCTGTTCAAGCTCTGAGTTGTGGGAATCCAGGTAAAGAGAGACTACTATCTTATATCAGACAAAAAAAATTTTAGACAAAGATTTGATATTAAAGTTAAAATTCTCTTAGATGATTACATAGAAGTATATCTTTATATAGGAAAATATCTTCATGTTTAGAAAGCACTGTGAGGAAAAAGACTATTAAATATGACTACATTCTGGATTGTAGAATACAAAGCTACAAACCAGGATTACAACAAAAGTAACTGATAAAAATGTATCATATCTTGGATAAAGGATATAAGTGATCCAATAAATAACGAACAAAGGACAAGAGCAAGCATTTCACAGAAGACGACAAAGAATAAACACATACGTGAGAATATGCCCAATCTCAGAAACTGTGGAAATAAATTAAGGCTACTAGCAGATACCATTTTATATCTCCCATGATGACAACCATTAAGAAGTCTGACCAAATATAAAAGTGTTAACAGGTATGTGGCTCAAGGAGAATTTTCTATATTGCTGGCAAGAGTCAGCTAGAACCCTGATCTTTTTCTTTTTCTATTTTTTATTTTTTCTTTTTAGTTCTACATGACAGCAGAATGTATTTTGACATATTATAGAGTATAACTTCCCATTTTTTAGGTTGTACATGATATGGAGTTTCACCGCTCATGTACAGAACCCTGTTCTTAAGAAGAGCAATCATGGGGCTGGGGATGTGGCTCAAGCGGTGGCGCGCTCGCCTGGCATGCGTGCGGCCCGGGTTCGATCCTCAGCACCACATACCAACAAAGATGTTGTGTCCGCCGAGAACTAAAAAATAAATATTAAAAAAAAAAAATTCTCTCTCTCTCTCACTCTCTCTCCTCTCTCACTCTCTCTTAAAAAAAAAAAAAGAATAAAAAAAAAAAAGAAGAGCAATCATGTGAAAATTTGGGGTCAAGGAAGAGATAAATTCAAAGATACAATGTTCCATCAGAAAATCTCTTCTAGCTGGATGCAGTGGCGCATGCCTGTAATCCCAGCGCCTCAGGAGGCTGAGGCAGGAAGATCGTTGAATTCAAAGCTAGACTCAGCAACTTTACAAGGCACTTAGCAACTCAGTGAGACTCTGTCTCTAAATAAAAATACAGAAAAAGGCTGGGGGATGTGGCTCAGTGGTTAAGTGCACCTGGATTCAATCCCTGGGAAAGAAAAAGAAAAGAAAATCTCTTCTTAATGATCACCTGAAAAACACCAAAACAATACCTATTTTCTATTTGACAAATTTGTTAGAAAAATTCTGCAAATAAACTTCATATAGTTTCAAAAGCAAAAGACAGAAAGCTCCTCAGAGTATTCCTTTATGAAATTTAGCATCTCAATAACTTTTTTTTTATGTAAACAAAGATACAAAAGCAGCAGTAAGCACCATCGTAGAAAGCTTTCCCACCACACCATACCCACTAACTGGCCACATTTTATTGAGTGATTAACACTGGATACCTCCCTGTAGACAATGGAGTGGAATGTTTTTCCTTTTTTGAGGAAAAACAGTAAGTTATCTTTTAATTTCAAAAAAACAATCTATTCATCTTACAAGTTCTCTCATACACTGCTTATTCCTTTATTGCCATAACCTGACATGATCTCTACTCCTCTGAGATCCTACAGAACTTAAGCCATTCCTATGCAGATTACTAATCTAATGCCTCTCAATTCCACATCATCCTTTTGGCCTACTCTGAAAATGGAAAAGGGCCTGTATTTTTCTTTGGCCAGATAGCACAATAATAAGTTTTGTCAGTAGAGGGCGCTGGAAACATTTCAGGGAAAAAAGAATTTTACTTCCTGGTTCCACCAAACTCCTCAGAGGCAGGTGGTTCCTCCAGTGTCAGATTCCAATAGGACAAGGTGGCCAGCAGCACCCAGTTCAGGTGGAGCCCCATTCCAGCAGCCTATTCCCACCTACCCCTCTTGTGCAGTTTTGTAGCAGAGTTAACTGTGAACAGCTTTCCATGACATCCTACAGGCAGATGTCCAGCAACTATGGCCAACACAAAACCACTAAATGGCAGAGATTTCTCTGCTATTACAGTGATCCACAACCATACTCTCTCCCACAAGGTTCAGGGCTTATAACTAGAAGGAGGGAGGGCTTGTCTCTGGGTGCTGTATCTCAACCCTGGTGGTAGTAGCCACTGCTTTTGTCATTCCTGTGTTCTTTTATTTCTTACTTCTTAATTTCTTATGTTCTATTTACATTTTACTAGCTAATTCTTCATAATCCTGCCATTCCCCTGTTAAAAGTCAGTCAATCATTCTTTTCATGTTCAAATTGCTTTTGACTAGACCTGGAATGATACAGTCCCATCCATCAATATGATAGTTACACACGTCCTTTAATGTTGATCATCTGCTTTCTAACTTTACTTCTTTCTTTCTACAAAATTATTAACTGCCAGGTGAGGCAGAACACACCAGTAATTCTAATAACTTGGAAGGCTGAGGCAGGAGGATCCAAGTTCAAGGTCAGCCTCATAACTTGGAAAGACCCTGTCTCAAAATGGAATTTTTTTAAAAAGAATACTAACTGGCTGGCAAGGAACACCTTCCATACTTCTCTGCATCTATGTACAACATAATACTTTCAACAAATGTTTATAAACTTTTAATTCAAATAATGATGCAAAAATAGCCCAGAGACCTTCATTAGTTTAAAGGCACTATAAACAAATAATAACCCACTTTGTTTCAGAATCTTCACCAGAAAATAAATTGACAATGCTAAGCCTTATAAATGGAATAGTATGAGAAGCTTTCTACTTTTGGTTTTAAAATATATGAATTTTAGCTGTATAACTTATCTAACAAACTTTTCAGAAAGATAATACCTGTACATAAATGTTCGTAGCAATATTGTTCATAACGGTTAAAAAAAGAAAGAAAAAAAAACAACCTTAATATCCAATAACTGATGAAAAGATCCATGAAATGCAATGTTATTCATACTATGGAAATATTATTTGGATAACAAAAGGAATGAAAGCTGGGCATGGTTGTAATTGCAGTTACTCAAGAGGCTGAGGTAGGACTATGACAAGTCTGAGGTCTTCTGGGCAACTTAGGAAGACTGTCTCAAAATAAAAATTGAAAATGGCTTAGGGTATAGCTCATTGGCAGAGTGCTTACCTAATACGTGGGAGGCCCAAGGTTCCATCCCTAGCACTAAAAGGGGGAAAAAAGAAAGGAAGTATTGATTCATGCTACAAGAAGGATGGCCCTTGGAAACATTGTATTAAGTGAAAGAAACCAGTCACAAAAGACCACATATTGGATATATATGTCCAAATAGGTAAATTTAAAGATAAAAACAGATTATAGCTTGTTTAGGAGTATAGGGGTGACTATTCTTGAATAGGAGTTTCTCTTTGAGGTGATTCAAATACTCTGGAATTAGTGGTGATGATTGTACAATCTTGTGAATATACACACACACAAAAAAAAATTCACCTTAAATGGTGAACTTTATCACATATGAATTATATCTCAGTCCTGTTTATAGCCATACCACCCTGAATGTGCCTGATCTCCTCTGAATTATATCTCAGTCTTAAAATTTTTAAGTGAGTTTTTGAGGAAAAGAAAGCAAGTAATGGGAGGCAGGCACATCAAATTTAAGATGGACACTGAGGCAGAGATGATGAGTTTGTCTCTGGTGAAGTAGATACTCTAACAGGCATAGTGGTGCCCTCCTATAATCCCAGAGACTTGGGAGGCTGAGGCAGGAGGATCCCAGGTTCAAAGCCAGCTTCAGCAAATCAGTGAGACCCTGTCTCAAAATAAAATATAAAAAGGGCTGGAAATGTGGCTCAGCGCCCTTGGGTCCAATCTCTGCTACCAAAAAAAGAAAACAAAATGATGGTCCAAGAGCAATTCAAAGAGTTTTTTAAATGATTTGAAGAAATGGAAGCATCACTGGAATAACCACATGGCTTTTCAATGAGATTACTTTTGAAGGTGACAAAACCACTTATAGTTTTTATTATGTTCAGAAATAGAATCACTTTCATGATTTCTTAGCTGTCCTACATTCTATGCTATTATACTTCATGTGAAAAGAAGGCTGACAACAGTCATCATTTTAAAAAACAAAAACTGCTGCCTGGATTATTTATTTTTGCTAGTAACTTTCGTTATTTTTTTAATATTTATTTTTTAGTTGTAGTTGGACACAATATCTTTATTTATCTATTTATATGTGATGCTGAGGATCGAATCCAGGGCTTCGCGAGTTAGGCGAGTGCTCTACCACTGAGCCACAACCCCAGCCCTTGTTCTTCTTCTTAAAGGGGATTGCATGCAGGGGTACTCAACCTTTGACATCTCCAGTCCCTTTTTTTTTTTTAATTTATTTTTTGGTACTGGGGATTGAACTCAGGGATGCTTAACCACTAAGCCACATCCCCAGCCCTGTTTGTTTTTTATTTTGAGGCAGGTTCTCACTACGTTGCTTAGGACCTCGCTAACTTGCTGAGGCTGGCTTTGAACTTGCAATCCTCCTGCCTCAACCTCCCAAGCCTCTACAGGCTTACATCACCTTGCCTAGCTATTTCCTTTATCTTAACATTCATCTCGATGAACAAATGTGTCTTCTCTAATTATGGTATAAACTCTGAGAGCACAGACTCAGTGAATTATCTGGTTGACCATTCTATTAATACATAGCATTGTGCCTAGACCAGAGTAGGCAATGAGTTATTATTTGTTGAACAAA
Source organism: Spermophilus citellus (assembly GCF_964194105.1). Taxonomy (NCBI): domain Eukaryota; kingdom Metazoa; phylum Chordata; class Mammalia; order Rodentia; family Sciuridae; genus Spermophilus; species Spermophilus citellus. The sequence continues at coordinate 111,187,100 of NC_138188.1, read as the reverse complement.
TAAATTGGTGAATTAACAGATTTTGTTTGTGAAGGCATAAGAATTAAAGGGTTTCTTCTTCTTTAGAGTAATGAAGGTCCAGAAAACGAGAAGACACACACATTCACTATCTTCTTGAAGGTCACTATTCTAAAAAGTGAGGACAATTAAATGGAAATGGGACATTTAATTAATTGTCCTAACTTTTGATAAAACAGATCCAGAAACCTCACACCTTAATAATCATATGTTCAAGATGAGACCAGGACTTTAAATAGTCTAAATTCTCACTACTCAATTTCCAATACAAGTATCCCTTGGTATTTATAAGAGATCATATTCCTAACCAGAAGATAGGATTCCAGGTAGGAGGAACAATAAGTATAACCTAGCTTGTGAGACAGTAAGGATAATCTTGTTATGGTAGCAAGTAGTAGCAAATAAAGACTATGCTGAATGGGCCCAGAAAATTGTAGATACTGGGCAATTGGAAGCACCTGGAAGTTGAGGAATGTTGTTTATATTCTTTTTGTTTGCTTGTTTTTGGTATCAGGGATTTGAACCCAGGGTCGCTTACCCACTGAGCCACATCCTCAGCCCATTTTATTTTGAGACAGGTCTTGCTAAGTTACTTAGGGCCTCACTAATTTGCTGAGGCTGCTTTGAACTCACAATACTCCTGCCTCAGCCTCCTGAGCTGCTGGGATTACAGGTGTGTGCCACTGTGCCCAGCTTGTTTTTATTCTTAAAAGTAGTATGTGATCATTATAAAAACCTCAAACAGAGATTCCTGCTTTCTTCCCATTTCCACACTAGAATAAGAAACAATAAATTAAAAAACATATTTAGGGGGAAATAATAAGAATTCTTAAGTTTTTCCTAATTCATTCATTCATTCAAATATATTTTGTGTGTGTGTGTGTGTGTGTGTGTGTGTGTGTGTGTGTGCGCGCGCGTGTGTATGTGTGGTGCTGGGAATTTGAACCCAGGGCCTTGTGCATGAGAGGCAAGCACTCTAACAACTGAGCTATATCCCCAGCCCTCAAATATTTACTTGGTGCCTAAAACGTAACAGGTATGAGAGATCAAAGACTTGAGTCTTAGTTGGACATTATAGTGTAAACCTATAATCTTAGCTATTCCAGAGGCTGAGGCAGGAAGATCACAAGGTTAAGGGCAGCCATGGCAACTTAGGGAGACACTGTCTCCAAATAAAATTTAAAAATAAAAAAAAGAAAGAAGAAAAAGAGAGACAGAAAAGTCTCACAGTAGAGTGGGTAAAGAGAGGTGATGGGAGGGGAGGGGAGGGGAGGGGGGTTAGGAAGGGTAGAAGAATACAATAGACACTAGTATGGCTGTATGTATAAACGTTGCTGTAAAACCAATGTGATACTGAAATCTGTACACGTGGAAAAATAAGAATTCACACCCCATTTGAATCAAATGTATGATATGTCAAGATAATTGTAATGTTTTGAGCAACTAATAAAAAATTAAAAAGTAAAAATAAATAAATAAAAAATTTTAAAAAAAGAAAAAAGGAAATAAAGGGTTGATATAGTTCAGGGGTGTTGTTCACAAGGTCCAAGGCCTCATACTACAAGATAAAATAAAAAGTTAGTCTTGGTTTTGAGGTCAGTCAGGGGGAAAAGAGCAACATATAACACTCAGCAATGAAGTAAGAGCTGAAAGAGATCAAAGAAATCCAATGGAAGAAAACCCAGAGGGCTGGGGATGTGGCTCATTGGTAGAGTTCTTGCCTAGCATGCCTGAAGCCCTGGGTTCAATCCCCAGAACAAAAAAGAAAAAGAAAATAAATAAACAGATAGATAGATAGATAGATAGATAGATAGATAGGTAAGTAAGTAAATAAATAAGTAAATAGACAAAGAAATCAGATTGGCTTTTGAAAGATGGGAAGGAATCTGCCAGGCAAAGAGAGGTCTCTGTATACAGAGAAAATACAGGAGTAAAGAAATTGTGTAATTCAGATGTGATCTTTATTATTTATTTATTTATTTATTGCTTCTTTCCTTTGGCCTCTGCTCCATCACCACACTAAAAAGTGAAACATGACCAAGCATGACGAAACTAAATTGATGAGGCTCAGAAAATGCTTTAGTACTATCTGTACAGTAGAGAATGGGGAGAGAACAGGCAAATAACAACAAAGACTACTAAAAAATGTAGAAAGAAGAAATGCATTAAACACTATTAAGTCTAGCTTGTCTAAGTTTAGCCACAAACTCTGAATGGCAATTCAAAATGGAAAAATGGGGACTGGGTTGTAGCTGAGAGTGGTAGTCTCGACTTACATGTAGAGGCACTGAATTTGATCCTCAGCACCCCATAAATAAATTAATTAAATAAAGGTATTGTGTCCATCCATCTACAACTAAAAAATTTATAAATTTTAAAAAATGAAAAAGGGCCAGGAGTGGTGGTGCATGTTTGTGATCCCAGCAACTCACAAGGCTGAAACAGAAGAATCACAAGTTCAAGGCCAGCCTCAGCAACTTAGCAAGGCCCTGCAACTTAGTGATATAGGTCAGTGGTAAAGGGTACACTGGGTTAAATCTCCAATATAAAGAAAGAAAAATGGGTGAGGGCACAGGAGGAGCAATAAATATATGAAATGTTCAACTTCACTGAATATCAAATATATACAAATTGGGACAAGATAACTTTTCCCTGTTAAAGTGATAATTTTCAATCTCAGGTAAAATCTTTTAGTGAAAGATGAAGGTCAAGATTGATTTGAGAGGCTGGGGCTGTAGCTCAGCAGGAGCGCTTGCCTGGTATGTGTGAGGCACTGGGTTGATTCTCAGCACTGCATATAAATAAATAAACTAAAAGTCTATCAACAACTAAAAATATATTTTAAAAAAAGACTGATTTGATTACTTAAGTGGTAATCTAAGTCTTAAAAACTGGAACAGAGTTTCAGGTGTAGTTCAGTGGTAGAGTATGTGCTTACATGTGCAAGAAAACAAAGGAACAGACTCATTCTAGTGAATAATGGTATCAAATCAAAGTCACTCATGTAGTCTGTCCCAGATTTCAATGAACACAATTTATACCAGACCTCTGAGTATTCCCACTAGCTATAAGGTCATTAAAACTTAACTGAAAAAGACTCATGAACCAACCATGTTCTGCCTCATAAAATGAAGTTCAACCCTCTGCCTAAAAGAAGATAGGAAGATACCTTATCCCTCTGCACTAGCCATCCCTTTATTTAGAGACTCAATGTCACTCTCAAAGGAACAAACTAGTCAAAACATCCACGGTTATGCAGAGGCAGTTCTTGTAGCAACCAGAGTTCCTTATCTTCTCTGATTTTTCTACATACATTAGAATGGCATGCATGTTCCAGAAAACAAATAAAAAATACCTAAGTGTTTGTGTATATGTAAGGTTCAGGCAGAGCTGTATAAGAGCAGAAACCTGGACTGACAAACACATCGCTTCCTGAGAGGCGTAATCAAAAAAGTAAAGTGTAACACAGCTTGCTTTGATTCTAACCTTACACCAGCTGGAACCAGGAAGAGCTCTTAGTGTAGCACATTCTAGAAACCAAAGATTTTTATATATTATGTCAGTTCAGAGTTACACGGATAGAAACACTTTGATAAGAAACACTTTGATAAGATCCCATTACCCTAACTAGAACTGCATATTAGACGAATGCCCATTATTCATTGGGAATCAGGCGATAGGTTGTGTTTTTAACTCTCAACATACACATAAGCAAGTTTCATCCAGAACCACAGTCAACAGCAAAGGCAAGAAGAACTCACAAACATTTCTAACAAATGCACAATTATTATTCAGTGATGAATAGGCAGGAAAAAAATACAATGATCCCAACAAAAAAATAAATCAGCACAAGGAAGAAGAAAGATTACTCTTCACATGGAAGCAGGGCCCAAAACCAACTAACTTCCCAACATTAGGTAAACTTTATAAAACAGGTGTATATTGAAATAAAAGACCAAGATGAAATGAGAGTAATTTAAGAAGAAAAGGGGGCCATGTGCATACACCTATAATCCCAGCTACCAGGGATGCTGAGGCAGAAGGACTACAAACTCATGAGGCAAAACATGAGGAAGGAGGAGGAGAAGGAAAGAGAGGATAAATTTTAAAAGGATGCAAAAAATTAAAACTGCAACAGCAGAAATAAAATCAATACTGAAGATAAAAAATGAAAATCAAAGGTGATAATAAGGGCAAACATTTGAGCAGCTCACAGAGAGGACAGAAATGGTAAGCCAACTTAACAATTACAATGTTTTCTTTAAAAAAAACATTTTTATTATTTATTGATGGAACTTTGTTTATATGTGGTGCTCAGAATCGAACCCAGTGCCTCACACATGCTAGGCAAGTACTCTACCACTGAGCCACAGCCATAGCCCACAATTATAATGATTTCAAGGAAGAAAAAGAACAACTGAAACAAAAGTAACAACCAAAGGTATTTCTGGAAATTAAAAAAAAAAAAAAAGTATGTCAATCAGGAGAAACTAGTATTTCAGGCAACAATAGTGAACATTTACAAGACATGATCTGTTGAAATACTTCAATAAAAAGAAAAAGGAAAATTCCTACCACCATCATGGCACAGGAAAAAGAAAGAATGCGGGACAGGACAGCCTGAAACAAATGATTAATGCAAGTTGACACAGAACAACATTGACAGAATTTCTGAGGAAGTCAATGACTTGATAATTTTATGCATGGCTTCCAAGTACTCCTACTATAATATTAGTTGAAAATATATAACATATGAAAATGTACAACATACAATGAATCCTATCAGCATGCACATCCACACAACTGGGGTCCTAATTAGAGTAAGATATAGTCTATGTACATATAATTCTAAAAAAATGGATTTTCTGTCATGTGTAACTAAAAAAAAAAAAACAATTTTTTAAAATGTATGATAGGTGATATATATGATCAATCAATTTAAATTTGAAACCTAGAAAACTGACAACCCACCTAAATACAGTTTAAATAATGTGTTAGCACTGAATGTAATTACTAGGAAAAAAGTCCTGAAAGAAGATGAAGTTAAAAATACTAAATACAAAATATATTTTAACAATATCCTGGGTCCCAAGCTCATCCTGGAAGGCATAAGAGGATGAAATGAAGAGGGTCTAGGGAAAAAAAACTAGTCTTCAGATAAAGGGAGAATCAAAATAATTTTCTTTTTCAGACAAATCAGAAATGTTTAATTTTTTTCAATTTAGAACAAATTTGAATTCACTTAAACTAGTATACTTTAAATACAGAATTTATGCATTCCAAATATTTTAAATAGAAGCAAACCAACAATAACTCACATAGTTATGTAAATAGAACAAAGTTATGAAAACAGAAAACACCAACAGATGAACGGATAAACAAAATGTGGCACAACGGAATATTACTCAGCCTCAAAAAGGAATGAAGTACAAACATATACTACGACATGGATGAGCCCTGAAAACATGCTACCCAAAATAAACCAGACAGAAAGGGACAATTAATGTATAATGCCACTTTTATGAAAATCATAAAGACAGAAAATAGATTAGAGGTAGGACACTACAGGTTAGCAGTAGGAAGGAATGGGCAGTGTTTAGAAAGCACAAAGTTTCAGCTGAGGAAGATGAAAAACATTTGAGAGATGAATAATGGTGATGGCTGCATTACAGTGTAAAAGTACTTCGCGCCAAAGACTTCAAAATGGCAGAGATGATAATTTTATTACATATATTCAACATAAATTTAAAAATAAAAACAAAGCAACAGCAAAAATAATAATAATAAAAAAGAAAACATTAAGTAAACATCAGAAAGCCAGCAATCATTATGACAATAAGCATGAATGTCTTAAGTATCCATTTTGGACTAAAATATAGTCCAAATGTAATTTAAAAAGAGACACAACAAAAACAAAATTGCAAGAAAAGATAAACTTTAGTAGTATGCAGGACAAAGAAAGTAGATGGGAATTTAAGACAAAATATAAGATGCAAAAATATTAAGCAACACATTTTTTGTTGATAAAGCATAATCCATAACAAAGACCTTAAGCGGCACAGAACTTATACCTGCACCAAATACTGCCATCAAAATGTATGAAAAACTCAGAGTCAAAGGACGAGAAGATAAGCCACACATGAAGAAAAAAATACACAAAAAAGGACTATTTCCCAAAATTTACAAAGAACTCTTAAAACTCAGCAATAGGAAAACGAGAACTCAATTTTAAAAAATGGGCAAAAGATATAATTACTCACCAAAGATGATAGCTGGTACAGTGGTACATGCCTATAATCCCAGCAATTTGAGAAGGTGAGGCAGGAGAATCACAAGTTCAAGACCAGTCTCAGCAACTTAGTGAGACTCTGTCTCCAAAATATAAATGAATGAATAAAAGGGACTTGGGATGTAGCTCAGAGATAAAGTGCCCCTGGGTTCAATCCCCAGTACAAAAAAAAAAAAAAAAAAAAAAGAACAATGACACAAATAATAGATCAGTATACTTATAAAGAAATAGAAAAAAAGAAAAAATATATAGATGGCAAAGCATATGAAAAGATACTCAACATCATAAATCATTGGGGAACTGAAAATTTAAGAACTAATGTTATTACTTCACATACACCTGAATGGCTAAAATCTAAACCACTGGTAACAGCATGCTGGCAAGAAGATGGGAAATAGGAATTCTCATTCATTGCTGGTAGGAATGCAAAATGGTGTATAGCTGCTTTGGATTTCTTACGAAACTAAAAGTATTCTTACTATACAATCCAGTAATCATGTTCCTTGATATTTACCCAAATCAGTTGAAAACTTATGTCCACACAAAAACCTATATGCAAGAACCTGAACAAACATTACTCTGAAGAATACATACATATGGCAATAAGCACATGAAAAGATGTTGAATGCCACTAATCATTAGGGCACTGCAAATCAAAACTACCATGAGACAACATATACCCATCAGAATAGCTACTATTTAAAATTGGAAGGGGCAAATAAAAAGTATAGCAAGGATATAGAGAAACTAGAACTTTCCTGTATTGTTGGTGGAAATGTAAGTATAGCCAGTGTGGAAAACAATTTGGTGGTTCCTCAAAAAAACTTAAAAATAGATTTACCATACGCCCAAGCAATTCCACTTTGGAAAATAGAGTATCAAAGAGATACTTGTACATCTATGTTCATAGCAGCATTATTAACAACAGGTAAAATGTAGAAGCAATCCAAGTTTCCACTGATAGATAAATGGGTAAGTAAAACATGGTATACACATACAATGAAATATTATTCAGCCTGGGAAAAAGAAATGATTTTTAAACATGCTATAAGCCAGTCACAAAAAGGCAAATACTAGATGATTCCAGTTATATGAATAGTCAAAATTATAAGAGACAGGAAGTAGAATGGGGAGTTTATGTTTAGTGGATATGGTTAGTTTTACAATATGAAAAGAGTTATAGAGATCAATGGTGGTAATAGTCATCCATTATTATGAACATATTTAATACCACTGTATACACTTAAAAATGGTTAAAAAGGTAAATTTTCTGAAGTGTATTTTATGCCACATTGAAAAACTGAGGGAAAAAAAACCATAGAAATGGATATTGTATAGCAGCCTCATTCCTAATTTCACAACTTGGAAGTAACCAAAATGTCCTTCAATAATTAATTGCATGAATAAATAGACAGTGGTAGGGGCGGGGTTGGGGCTCAGCAGTAGAGCACTTGCCTCGCGCATGCAAGGCCCTGGGCTCAATCCTCAGCACCACATAAAATGTATATAAATAAAATAAATGTAGTTGTGTCCAACTATAACTAAAAAAATATTTAAAAAATAATAATAATAGGGGCTGGGGTTGTGGCTCAGTGGTAGAGTGCTCGCCTAACACAGACAAGGCCCTGGGTTCGATCCCCAATACCACATAAAAATAAATAAATAAAGATATTAAAAATTATAATAATAATATAAAATCAATAAATAGACTGTGGTAAACCCAGATAATGGATGTGTTAGAAAGAAATGAGCAATCAAGTCATGAAAAGACATAGAGAAACTTAAAATGCATATCGCAAAGGAAAGAAACCAAGTTGAAAATTACATAATGTGTGATTCCAACTATAAGGCATTCTGGAAAAGGAAAAACAATAGAAACAGTAAAATGATTACTGGCTGCCAAGGGTTTGGGGAAAGGAGAGATGAACAGAGAATTTTGAGGAAGGGAAATTATTCTGTACGATACTATAAGGGTGAATAAGTATCATTATACATATGTCAAAACCCATAGAATGCACAACACAAACAGTGAACCCTAATGTAAATTATGGACTTTGGATGATAATGACATGTCAATGTTGATTCAGAGAACTACTCTGGTACATGATGCTAACGTTGAGGAGGCTTGAGGGAAGGGAGCATGAGATATATGGAAACTCTGATCTGTATTCAATTTTGCTGTGAACCTAAAACTGCTATTATATATAACAAAGTCTATTGGTTAACATACACCCAGAATTTTAAAAATTAGAAATATTCACTCGATAAACACATACTTATTGCACAGCAACTTGTTTGAAGCTTTCCAGAACAGAACATACCAAACAAATTAAGAAAACAAGCGAAGAACAACAACAACAACAACAAAAAACTGGAACTATCAACTGTTTGGAATGTACTGAATAGAACATCATTTATGTAAAATTACAGAGTGCAGCCAAAGCTGTACTCAAGAGGCAAATTAAGAGTTTTAAAACTTTTTATTTTTAAAAGGAACTGAAAATTCATTAGATTAGAAAAAATATAACAAAAAGAAAGAACAAGAGTAAATAAAGAGAAAAGCAGAAATCACGGATCAAATAAAAATAATGAAATTGCTAATAAAAGACCTTAATGACAAAAAAATATTACAAAAACTTATACAATAATAAATGTGAAAATCTAAAAAAATTGACCAGGGAAAATTAAATTTTCAAAAATAACTCATTTGTAGTGACTCCTAAATAATATAAGTAATTACAGAAGTACTAGGGATTAAATCCAAGGTGCTCTACCACCAATGCTTTTTTTTTTTTTTTTTTTTTTGAAACAGGATCTTGCTAAATTGCCCAGGCTGGCCTCAGACTCAAACTTGTGATTCTACTGCCTGAGTCTCCCAAACTGCTGATATTACAAATGACAGCCACCATGCCCAGCTTTTGCCTACTCTTAATAAAACTAAATTTGTATAAGATTCTCATCCATCCTTTCAATAAATTATTTATTCATGACTAACATGAGTAGAATTTTGGATCCTCACAATCTATGACCTACGGGATACCTATAGTTAACAGAAATTTTTAGTATTAAATACTCCTATCAATAGTTAAAAAGAAGCTAGACATGGTGGCACAAACCTGTAATCCCAGCAACTGAGGAGATTAAAGTGAAAGAAATCTAAATTTCAAGGCTAGCCCAGGCAACTTAACAAGACCTTGTATCAAAATAAAAAAGGATGGGAATATTGCTCAGTGGTAAATCACCCCTAAATTCAATCTCCAGTACCAGAAAAAAAAAAAAAAAAGTTAAAAGAAAAACTATCACCTAGTGAAATTAAGGTACAACCCCACAATGAAAAGTCTAACAAAAATAATTTTTAAACATTTTTTAAAGGAGAACAGAGTGAAATGTTCAAGATCCATCATTAAGTAAAAAAGAAAGTCAATTATTCAAAATTATTCTGATTTTATAAAAATAAAGTATAATAAACGCATAAGTAAAAGGAGAAAAACTACTGGCAAGAAACACACCTAAGTATCAACAGTAGTTATCTACAGGTAATATAAGAGGTAATTTTTTTTAAACCTTATTTTTTCCAAATCTTTAACAAGAAGAGTACAAGGTTTGAAAAGAATTTACAATACAGAAACTTTATCAAAAATTTAGCTGATTGCCACTATTATATCTGCCAATCTAACTGCCAATTCTTTAGTAAATTGCTCTTTAGAGCACCTAAGATTTTTGTCTAAATGCTTTTCCCATCTCTATTGCTTGCTTTTATTATAGAACAATTTGCTCATTCATAAGATTAAAATTTTTAAATAATCTCAGAACTTAAAGAAATAGTAATTTTTTAAGGCTAAAGTATACTTTAATTTGTATTTTGAGTGTAAAACCTTCTATCTTTTGAGAAACTTTTAAATGTTTACATAAAAAAACAAATTACCAATGTAATAGCTTGATCAGAAAGAAGTTAAGGAAGAATTCAAAAGTGCACCAAACTGGGCTGGGATTATTATAGCTCAGAGGTAGTGTGCTTGCCTTGCACACATGAGGCACTGAGTTTGATCCTCAATACCATATAAAAATAAATTAATTAAATAAAGGTATTGTGTCCATCTACAACTAAAAAAATGCCCCAAATGAGAAATAACTCTTATTTCTAAATGAGTAACTCATGCTTTCAACACACAGAACATAAAGATTATGTGTTAAAATGTTAAGATAAAATATATAATATCTAAATCATAGTGAGATCAGAAAAATTCTCAAAGAAAGCTACACACAAAAATTGAGACTTGAAAGGTGAGGATTAATCAGGTAGATGAGAAGCAGGGGTCAAAAAGGGGCATTTTCCCTTTTTAGAAAATGTGATGCTTACAATAAAAAATATATATTTCCTCCTCCAATCCGTATAATAATACTAATTTTCACACCACAGTCCTAAAACACTTTTACACCTATATTTTATTTCTGTAACAAACTATTTTAAGCTCTCTTATCCCTACCATGAACAACAACAACATAACAGAAGGATGAGGATTCAAACAATTACTGTGGGCATGGTGACATAGGCCTATAATCCCAGCAACTGTGGAGTCTTGAGGCAAGAGAATTGAAAGCTCAAGACCAATTTCAGCAATTTAGTGAGACCTTATCTCAAAAAGGGGGGAGGAGATGTTGCTCAGAGATAAACAAAGCACCTCTGGGCTCAATCCCCAGTACCAAAAATAAATAAATAAATAACCAACAACAATTATTAAAAGTACCATAATATAGAAGAATGTGCTTTATAAAGGTGGATAGGGAAGAATTTTTTGTTTGCAGCGCTGGTGATGGAATCCAGGATCTTGAGCATGCTAGGCAAGTGCTCTTACCAATACTAAACTACACCCCCCCTCCAACAATCTTAGTAACGAATTAATACCTATTACGTAAAGGACTAATACCTATTGTGTGTAAAGAACTACAATTCAATAAGGAAATATGAATAAGAAAGTATAGATTGGTAAAATCTTTTGGGAAGGCAATTTAGAATCTACCAAATCTTAAAATGCACGTTTAAAAAATTCTCTTTATGGAAATGCACAAATGTGTATGCACAAAGACGTGAGGAAATTCATTAAGGCTCTAGTTTTAGTTGTTCAAAACAAACAAATGATTATGAACAATTAAAGTAACTACCAGATGCTGGTATGGTGGCACACGTCTGTCAATTCCAGCTACTTGGGAAGCTGAGGCAGCAGGATTGCAAGTTCCAGGCCAGCTTGGTAATTAGTGAGATACTGTCTCACAATTTTAAAAAATAATAAAAATGGGTTGAGGATGTATATAGCCCAGTGACAGAATGTTCCTGGGATCTACCGCTCTAGTACTGCAAATAAAATTAATTAATTACTACCATATAATGGAGCATCTATTTCCTGATTGTCAAAAACAAAAAGATGAAGTGCAACTATTCATATTAATATGGAAAATAATACACAATGATCAGGTTTTTTAATTTTAAAATAAATGTAAAAAATATACAACATGTGACACCAATGCTTAAATAATATTTTTAATAGTGGGTAGATACCTCTAAGGAATAGGACTAGAAAGTGAGGAAGGAATAATTTTAACTGTTTAATTATAATCAACTTGTTCTAACCTTTCATAATGAGCATTTACTACTTTTGAATTTATTTTAAAAATAATAGAAAAATACACATTTCTAGTCTGTTATTAAGGTTATCTCTGACAGCTGAGATTAAGATGATTTTGTCCTGTTAATTGTTTTCACTATTTCCAAATTTTTCATAAGAAATATGCATCCTTTTACATTAGAAAAACTATTTTCAAAAAAACTGTATTTTATTTCAAAAGTAGAAGTATTTTATTTTTTTCTCATGTAAAATTAACTTTATTCTCCTGAAAGATAATTTTTAAATTTAATTATGACTGCTGGGCCCAGTGGTGCACACCTTAATCCCTGCAATTGCTAAGTATTTTATCTTCATTGTCTAAACTGGCATAAACAGCTCTATGAAATTAATATTATATTATTATATTATTATCCCCATATTATAAATAAGAAAACTAAGTTTTGAAAAGAAACTGTATCTTACCCAGGATCAAGAAGAGGAGCCAAGATTCAAATCCAGGCCTCCAATTCGTAAGTGCTTAGGATATAAGGAGTACATACCAATATGAGATAACACAGATAAAAGACTTGAACTCTAGAATCTTGAATGAATGATCAGACTATAATCAGCTAGTGATCTAAGAATCAGTAGTGAAACTATTTTGATTGGAAGAAAACTATTAGTATTTGAGGCAATGGGGGCTATTTCCCTCCTCCCTACTTATGGAAAGGAAAAAGGAAGAACTCATAAGAACAAATTCCAAGTAACTTAACACCCTCCCTCTGATTAGTCTGTATTTAATTAACCCTCTAACTGGAAAGGGTTTTGATAAAATGATCAAATCCCTGAGGACTTAATTCTTGCACATGGCCCAGTTTAATCAAAAACAGAAAATTCAGGAAGCCAAAAGAAATGTATACATGAACACCATTACTGAAATAACCAATACTGACAGATTAAAGACAGGAAAAATTTATCAGTACCTTTTATTTTATCCTTGGCTACTTATACAAGTTCTCTCATTTTTTAAAAAAGTAAAATTGAAAGTTTATGCTCAGCTATCAGAACAAGTTCTAAGTTCCCTCTTTTAAAACATAATTGAAAAGAAATACAAACTAAACTGTTAGCCATGTCTACATGGAAACCTATCATGAAGATCAAAGAACCACATGTTTAGTAGACATATACCACTACAAACTCAACAGTTACTTTATGAGTTTGAGTTTGCAACACTGGCATTAAGTGTCACCAAGGCCAAAATAATAACACTCTTTCTGAATGATGGCAAACCTGGAATCAAGACTCTAATGGAAGTGAAATAACCATGGAAGTCTTAATACAAATTATCTGCTTTTGCGGCTAGAGAGCAGGGTGAGTTTTGCCTGTAGTTTCGGTGCACCAAAGGCTGAGGCAGCAGGATGGCTCCAGCCCAGAGTTAAGAGGCCAGTCTGAATAACACAGTGAGACATCAGCTCAAAACAAATATAAAACAAACAAAACAGTTTATAGAAATAAGTGGCAGAGAAGTTGGTATCAACAGAACAAGTTTCACACTGCTACATTTCTACACCTCAATCCCTCAGGCCAACAAGGCATCCTGATAAATTACAGACAACTAATATTTGGTATAAATGATGACAGTATTGAACCTAGTACTAAGCTATTTTTCCAGAGCCTATTGGAGAGAAAGGTAACAGTGGGGTATTTAGTGAAAACAAAACACACTGAATTTAGGTCAACCTCTTTCACCAAAATCTGAAAGTCAGATTAAGACCTACATATATTATAGGCGAACACCCAGGTTCAGTTTCCATAATGTAAATCAGTGTTCTTAGCTAATTAATAGCTAGAAAGACTTAAAAGCCAAGGGTGAAAGAGTAAGAATTGCCTTAAATCAATATCTCTAACATGAAAAAGTCTTTCATTCATGGAGGAGGGGAGAAATATATATAGAGAGGAACATGAATGTTTTACATAGCCATACAACTTCTGGCAAAGCTGACAAGTTTTAACCTGCTTTAAAAATTACTGTTCACCGCCTTCATCCCGATCTAACTTATTAAATGCTATTCTTTTGGACAACCCTACAAAAGCAAAACCCCCAGAGCAAATTCTTGTACATTTCAATATCCTGCCTACTTATAAGAGCGGAAGAGTCAACACAGCAGGGGAAAAAAACGTGACGTGCACAACCTTGATCCAAAATACAGCTCGTCGTAGTCTAATTTTAGGCCTAACCATTTTGATTGTCTTTTTACAAAGTTTAAAAAATAAAACAGAAAAATTACAGATCACTTGCACTAAGATTATATTAATGGGAGTTGGTTATTATCAAAGGGGCAACAAATCATGCTCACACTACTCAGTTATTCCCATTAAAAATACTTGGATGGGGGCAAACTTACACCAACTGACAATGGCAATTACTCTAGACACTTCAGTTCTTCGGGTGACTATATCTTTAAACAATCAGTCAAAAGGTTGAGTACACCGAGGAATTTGTGGCAACGTCTTATGCGTGCAGGCGCGTCTGTTTCAAAGAAAGCCAAACATGGTGAAAAGCCAATCTCAACTTCACCTAAGTTACCTAAAGAAGCAAATATTCACCTCCTGGCAGAAGATCAAACAAGCACTGTGAGAAGATCCGAAAATTCTATTCTTAAGCGGAGGCCCTCAACTCCCGGGTAAACTGTTTCTACTAATGTGAACTAGAGCAAAAAGAGCTTACAGTTGAGAAGAGTTAAGAACTGGGACAACAATCCTGAGCAGTGAAACTGCAGCGAACAGAGATAGCAAGGTGGAGCTGAGATAAAGGGGGGGAAAAAATCAAGGAACCAACTCCGAGAGGTCCCGTCCAGCGATAGTAGACCGAAAAAAAGGGAGAGGGTGAAACGCGAGGGAAGGCAAGACCAAGAGTAGAGCCACGATCAGAACAGGGCTGGGTCCAGGAAGAGCCAGCCCTGGCAGCCCAGCAAGCTTCCCATTTCGGGCTAAAGCCGAGAAGAAAACAGCCCCAGGGAGCAGACAATGAGCCACCGCCCCAGGAGTCGGGGCCCCCAGCTCGCAGGTGGCAACTTCCCGGACCTCGCGGGGCAGGTCCGTAGTCCCAGGCCGCTCCCACCAGCCAGGCCGCGGAGAAGGGAGGGATGAGGGCGACGGCCCGCGTCCGGGACAAGCGGGCCTGTCTGCACACTTACCCCAGGGGAGGAAAGGTCCCCGCCCCGGCGAGGCGCCTTGGTCCGAGCTCCTGGCGGGCTGCGGAGCTGCCCCGGGCGAGTGCGCGGTGCTAGGAGTGGAGAGCCGGGCAGGACAGCGCGGCGGGGCGGGAGGAGCCGCGAGGGAGTGCAGCCGCTGGTAAGCTTGGCCGGGCTACGACCCAGCCCGGCGGCGCCAGGGAGGGGAGGTTGGGAGCCTTCGGCAATGGCGACGGCCCGGGCCGGAGGGGAAGCGGAACAACCGCCGCCGCTGCGCGTGGCCACAACCCTCGGGGAGGGCGAGGGCGGTGAGCGGGGGGCGGGGCAAGAGCACGGCCCCGCCCTGACCGCAGCCTTGGATCGGGGGACGGAGTTGTGCACAACCTCCCAATCGGCGGGCTCGCGCGGGGATCCTGGGAGTTGTAGTTTAATCATGATTACTGCTTCCCCCACAACACACACCCTGCCTTTTTTGGGTGGGTGGAGTGGAGATGGTCTTTGTATTGAGAAGGACAGCCATTTCCTCATTTAATTCAGCATTGCACTGTCTCCAGTCAGGTTGTGCATACCGATGATGCTGTCACAGCTGCCAGAGGATTGCTGACATATTTGATCCAATACATTTGTTTCTGGAAATTCATCCATTCTCCATTTTGCTTTTTATTTCTTTTTTTAACCTACAAATTCTCACTACATTTTGCTGCTGATTTAAACCCAACTCTTCGCAGATTAAGGCTTCTTTATTTTTTCCACAAGAGTCAATGAATGTATTCATGTATTCAACACACATTTCAGTGTCTAATATATAGGATACCCATTAGTCATCAGGGACACAGGTGAACATGACTCACCTTGTCTTTGTGAAACTTACAAATATGAAAAGAGTAATTAAAGTACTAATATCTGGTATGAGGAAAAAACTGAGGGAGATTACTTTGGATAGAGTGGCCAAAGAAGCCCTCTTTTCAGAGTTGACCTTTAAGCCATGAGAAACATCCAAAGGAAAGCATTACAGGCCGTAGGAGAAAATAGGTTTCCATTGTCAGTTAAGAAAGCCTATGTAGCCAGGTGTGGTGGTACATGCCTGTTATCCCAAAGGTTCAGGAGGCTGAGGTGGGAGGATCCCAAGTTTGAGGCCAGCCTCAGCAACTCAGCAAGGCCCTAAGCAATATAGTAAGACCCTGTCTCAAAATTTAAAAAAAAAATTAATAAAGGCTCAGTGGTTAAGTGCCACAGGGTTAAATCCCCAGTACCAAAACACCAAAAACCAAATGAACAAAAACCAAAATTTGAATGCCATAGTAGGAAGTCTGCAATTCATTCCAAGAATCCACTAAAAGATTTTAAGTGAAGCAGTGATATTATCTGGCTTATTATACTTCAAGATCACTAAACTGCTAATTGGAGAACAGAGTATAGGGATGCAAGAGGAGAAGGCTAGTGAATGAGAGAGGCAGTAATCATGATGGACACTAGGCAGACAATAGTGGAAAAGGAGAGAGGTAATCTCAGGAGGCAGAGCAAAAAACTCAATTGATATATTTAGAGAAAAGAACCAAGAAACAACATGGCAACTGAAAAATGAGGAGGGGGAGGAGGAGAGGGGGAGGAGGAGGGGGAGGAGGAGGAGGAAGAGGAGGAGGAGGAGGAAGAGGAAGAAGAATGTTTTTGGTAGTCTTCCAAACTTCACACTAACCCAAACAAGAAGGAAACCAGAGTGGTATGCAGGGCAGAGAAACCATGGTTGTTCAGATTGAGAGTACCTACTTATCAAAGAAATCTGTATGGTTTTAAAGGCTGTAAAGGAGACAAGAGAGCAAAGATAAGGCCTTGGACCTGTTCAGGAAGATGGGTCTGTGATCTTGGTAACTCAAAGGGGTTATATCCTCAAGAACATACTGGGAACATGCAGAATATTTACTTTAGCCTTGGCTTGGCATAGACAGAAAAATAAAAATTAGTCTGTAGAATTCTTAACTAAATTTTCCCTTATATGAGTTTAAAAGTTCCACTTTATAGCAAAATTCAGGAAACTTCACGTCAGGAAAGTAACTGATAATGCTTAATTAAGGATCTGGAAGAAACAAATACAAATCCTCACGGCATAGATGCACCTTCAACCCAGCTCTCAAAGAATTCCACAGATGAGAGGATTTCAAAAGCTAAACATAAGTACCCAAAATATGCTTATAAAATACCCAAGGAAATAACCCACCATGAGCAGATCAAGAGAAACTAAAACAGACACGAAGTCCATACAGATGTTGGAATGACTGGTTAGAGAATAAAATAAGTTTATTTAAATGATTAAATAAGACAGAAACTAAAAAACACAAGAAACAAAACTAACTTTTTAAAAAATGACTAAGCAACTTTGTAAAGAAACCAAGTAGAATTTTCAGAAATAAAGAGTAACTGAAACTAAATCCAATGTTTGGGTTAAAAAGCAGATTGCACACAATTGAAAAGAAAATTAGTAAACTGGAAGACAGATCTAAAGAAATTACTGAGAACAGGATGTGCCCCTGGTTTCAATCTACAGTGGGTTGAGAGGCTGAAAACAGTTCAGAGACAGAAAAAAATGAAAGAAAGTTTAAGAGACATGGAGATAGACTATAAATGTCTATCATATCCCTAATGAGAATTCATGGAGAGAAAAAACAAAAGGTCTCTGTTGTTAATAACATCAAACAACAGTTCATGATGAAATAATGGCTCCTCGTGGTGAGAATGTTGAGAATCTTCCAGAACTTATTAAAGATAAGAACCTTCAGATTCAGGAAGCAAACTGAATTCCAAGCAGTGAAAAAAGAAATCTCAAACATATCAAAGTAAAATTGCAGAACCCCTGAGATATAACAACCAAAAGTAAAAGATATTGCCTACGAAGAAACAACTTATTAAATTCATAGCATATTTTTCCAAAGCATCAAAGGGATGTTAGTCTATAATGAAATAAAATTTTCAAAGTACCAAGAGAAAACAACTAAGTGTACACCTAACTAAATTATCAATCAGATGAATGAGGCTGAAATAAAGATATCATAAAAATTTTAAAAAAGATATTACTAATAACAGAGACATACTAACACAACCCCTAAAAAGACATACTTTAGAGCTGGGTGTGGTCGTGCTTACCTATAATCTCAACAACTCAAGATGTTGAAGCAGAAGGATCAAAAGTTCAGAGGCCAACCTCAGCAACATAGCAAGGCCTAAGCAACTTAGCAAGACCCTGTCTCAAGTTTAAAAACCAACAAATTTTTTTTTTTTTTCTAAATGGTCTGGGGATATGGCTCAGTGGTTAAGTGGCCCTGGGTTCAATTCCTGGTACCAAAAAAAAGAGATAATTTAGATGATATAACCAGATTTAGATCTTAAAAAGAAGGTGAAAGATACAAGGTATCAGATCAATAGCTATTTACCTGCCATCCTATATCATTAATTAGGACAATTGTGAAGAATATACTTAGTGCATACTATTTCATTCTCTCATGGTCTACCAAACCCTACATTTGGCCTTGAGGCTGAAGCTTCCTGTCTGGAAATCTTGTCAGAGGTCGCTGTGGAAACAGCAGGGAGCGAGGCCCTAGGGCTCCTGAGCCAGAAATGTGAGCTCAGAAATGTGACCTCAGATTCTGCTCCTCCAGGGCCTTAGTTTCCCATTTCCATAGGAAAACTGAGGTTGACTGAGGACCCGCTGTGCAGCCTCCTTAGTCCCTCCTCTCATGAGATGCTATGGACTCTCCGTGTGTTCAGAGGAGCAAGGAAGGACAGGTTATGGCATAGGGATTGGACATCCATCATCTGGATACATGGTCATTGCTCCACACAGTGCTTCTGGATGAGAAAATACAATCCAAACAGTACATGAGGGTGAAAAGCTCATGAGCAGCAAGATGGTCCAGGTGGCCCTTTCTCTATAGGGGATAGTTTTGGAGATAGGTTGTGAAGGTGCTAGAAGTGCCTCTTATGCCTGCACAAGAGAGATACCATGTACTCACTAGAGAGGGCCATGAGCCCTATAAGAATGACATCCCAGAATATACCCAATATGGAAAATAAATGCCTGAGGAAATAACTAATTGGTAAAATAATACAGGATTCAGCAATAAATACAAGAACACGTGAGGTTACACTGGGGATGTTAGTAGTAAGATTGAGAAGTGAGCAATCAAGGAAATGTAGAAGACCCACAGAAACACAATGAAGCACAGGGTCGGATGTAAGGATTTATCTTTGAACTTTGCCAAGCAGGAGCTTCTGGGGCTGAGGGTGATGGCCTGGAGGACACTCAACAGGCAGGTGGCACAAATGGAGAAAAAACCTGTATGAGTAAAAGTGATTTACAGTTTGTGTCATTCCAAAAATCATGAGACACATAAACATTTGTAGCTATGTTCCCCATAATTATCAGCATCCCCAGGTGGATTAGAGCCAAGAGACCAATGATGAGGTCGGTGGTCTTAAGCCTGAGTAGAGAAGGAATGTGAAGATGTGGAAGAGAAGAAGGAGGGTTTTGGCTGAGATCCCAAGGCCAACTTCAGAAAAAACAGCATTTCTTATGCTAATATATAGTTGTTTGGTCTTTTTCATTTTGGGGGCAAGGAATCACATGGTATATATCTTAAAAGAAAATGAAGAAAATGTCTTTATTTCAAATAGTAACACTTTCATCAATTTCAATGTATATTCTTATCATCAGGAAGTGTGTGGATTCACCCCAACACATCCTTTTCCCACTCAAGTCTCTCTGACACCCTCCAGATGCCATTTTCCTAATCTTACTAAAATAGGTCTTGATTATGTAATGATTGTTGGGCTCCACTGTACATTAGCTTTTCTATATGTTCATAATTACCATATATTATTGAAAATAGTTTTTTATTATAATCTCATCCCAAGGTTTTCTGGGGTAGTGTCTTGTTTTTCAACTTTCTCTTCTTGAGTAAGCTGTTCAAATTGTTTGAATTTGCATCCATGATTTTCCATTGAGTTCAAGTGTGACCTTGGGCAGTCTATATGGTGAACTCTGATCATGTTATCTATAAAATATAGGCAGTCATATTACCTGAATTCTAGAGCTATTATGAGTAAAAGAAGATGAAGTACCTAATACAGAAGTGTTTTTGACATATAATGACCTCTAGAAATATTGGCCATTTTTAATTATGCAGTTCCTCAGATATATGACTTGGGAGATTTATTTCAGTTCTTTTAATAATGACTACCTCTGTTGTTGCCTCAAAAAAAGAAAAACAAAAGCAATGAGTTAATTCTGGAAGAACACCTCTAGTCACATTAACATATCTTATTTGGTTTATAGAAAACATTAAACTGTGTAAAATTTACAAAGAAAAATGACCATATTTGAAAACAGCTACAAGAATCAAAGTAGAACACAGGACTGTAATGAGCAGAGTCACAGAACATACTAAAGAGGTATGTATAGTCAGTCCCACTGGAACTTGTAGAGTCACATTCTTATATATCTGTGGAGAGAGGATAAAAAATAAGAAACATTTCAAATGTATGTCCTAAAGGGAAACTGCTATTTCTTGGATTTTTTTTAATTTGATCTTTTTCTCTTTTCTTTCAAATATTTTTTAACCAATGCATTACATACAACATTAGTGTTTGAATGACTTTCAGATCCACCATTTCATTTAATGTTATAGATTAAAATTCCCATAATAATTGATTTCACATTAGTTTGACTTTTTCTACTTGCTATATAGAATTCAGTGTATTATTTTTAAAAAAAAAAAAAACTATATCCCAGCATCACCTCTATAATCAATATAAACAATTACTTCCTTTGGCTATGTTTTACCTTTGAATATAGAATTATAATTTGAGATCTAGAGAAAAAACAATAAAATAAAGTATCTATTTAGTTGTTTTGTAGTACCTCTCCTCAGCTTTTTCCAGTTTGTTATTCACAAATCACAAAACTGAATATATCCTTTCCTATGGCTAGCAATGAAAAATTCTCCTATGTTCACTTTACTTTCTATGTTCTGTTTGGTTTTGAAGATAAAGGGGTTTAATTAGGAACCTTGGGAAATTTTATGTTTAAAAATAAGTTTTTAAATAAGTTTTTTTAAAAAACATTAAAATTTAGGTAACCTGGGAATACTTTCCTTTTCTGTTTATACACACCTGGATTTTAATTTCACATTAAAAAAAAAACAGTTATCAACAAAATCTATAACAAACACTATCTGAAAATCAACTTAAAAAAAAGGCACCTTAAATCTTAATTTAGAACACCACCTAATTAATGGCCTAATACCTATTTTCCTGGTACATAAAAAGAAGAAATAAAAGGAAAACAATCTATAAACTCTTAAGCATACTCTTCATTCATATAAAAAATCAAACGCAATTCTCCAGATTTTTTTCAGGTACAAAATGGCAATGGCAGTCTACTGAAAATGGTAATCTATATTGTGTAAGAGATTAGCAGCCATCCATCTTCCTAAAAGTTGGTTCAAAGAATGTCCTCCAATAAAAAACAGCAGTGCTTTACAGTAGGTCTTCACTGTAAGCAGTAGTTTCCTGAGCTAGCTGGTGGACATATTTCTAAGTAACCATAAGAAAATTACTTTAAATGTAAATATCCACAATAGTACATATGAATAAACCTGCCTTCTGGTTATCTGACTGACAGTTTTTGTTGCAAGTTCACTTGGCTCCTTGTAAAAATATACTAAAAATTAAGATACAGATTGTACCATTCAACCAAACAAAGCAGGCCTTAAGGAGAATTAGAAACAAAGAAACTAACAGTAATACAAGCACCAATTAAAAGGCAGTTCATAAAAGGGGAAAAAAAGGATAGTGGGGGAAAATAAAAAGGAAAAGAGGTACTTTGTAAAGAGACTTATCATGATGAAGAGAGGAAAGAAGTAGACTTCTGTTAACCAAAGAAAGGGGAGGGGGGTAAGTAGAAACTGTAGATTCCTAAGACAAAGCTGGTGCTTAGAAAGTATTAATGACAATTTAATAATAACTGAAAACAAGCTGGGGAAGTCAAAACTACAAATGGCCCAAAGTGGCCCAGACTAGATTTAAAAAAAAAAAAAAAAAGCAACTGTCTAGAAGCTTTATGGTAAGTTTAAATGATAGTACTGGGTTTTAGTTTCCTTTTTCTACTTCCTCTATGTAATATAATTATTTTCTTGTTAAAAAACTAATAAAAAGTTCTAAATAAAAATAAAGTTTTATTGATAAAGGAAAACTAAAACTTTACACTATTTTTCCTCAGCATTTCACACCTTTAAAAAGTGTATCAGCTATACTTATGTTCTAACCCAATGAGGCACAGGATTAACAGCCCCTAAATAATTGTATAACTTTACCCAAATAAGGAAACACTGTTACCATCAGTAGCAAAGAAACAACATTAAAAACAAACAAAAACTCACATTCTTTTTTTTTTTTTTTTTAGAGACAGCAAGAGAGGAGAGAGAGAGAGAGAGAGAGAGAGAGAGAGAGAGAGAGAGAGAGAGAATTTTCAATATCTATTTTTTAGTTCTCGGCGGACACAACATCTTTGTTGGCATGTGGTGCTGAGGATCGAACCCGGGCCGCACGCATGCCAGGCGAGCGCGCCACCGCTTGAGCAATATCCCCAGCCCTAAAAACTCACATTCTATGACAAAATACAAGACTTAAAAGAGGCAGCACTATCTAAAAACATTAAAATATTAGCTTACTGATTTATACTTCATGTTGTTCCACTGGCATATATCCTTACTCTTCAAAGCACAAGGAGCTGCCACTTGTGACTGAGCCCAGCACCTCAAAATCGGGAACTCTGAGAAAAGTAGTAGAACACAATGTCAGAAAATCTGATTTGGACTCAAGGTTAGTCCTATATTGAACATGAACAAAAGTTAATCCTGGGATATGAGTCTCCAAACATTTTAATACACTATATATATGATTTGGACCCATCTATCACATACTGTTATTTTAGCATCTTTTTTAATATTTATTTTTTAGTTGTAGATGAATACAATACTTATTTATTTATTTTTTATGTGGTGCTTAGGATCAAACCCAGGACCTCGCACATGCTAGGCGAGCGCTGTACTGCTGAGCCACAACCCCAGCCCAAGCATCTTTTCTTAATGTGGATGGATGGCTAAGAAATTACAAAATTATAAAGAAATCAAACTTGACTTAACAAATACCCCCCCTTTTTTGGGGGGTGGTACTGAGGGGGACTCTTTTTTTTTTTTTTTTTTTTAAAGAGAGAGTGAGAGAGGGGAGAGAGAGAGAGAGAATTTTTTTAATATTTATTTTTTAGTTCCCGGCGGACACAACATCTTTGTTTGTATGTGGTGCTGAGGATCGAACCCGGGCCGCACGCATGCCAGGCGAGCGCGCTACCGCTTGAGCCACATCCCCAGCCCCATGAGGGGGACTCTTAATCAAGCTACATCCTCAACCCTTTTATTTTAAGACAGTGTTTCACTAAATTGCCCAGGTTGCCCTTGAAATTACTATTCTCCTGCCTCAGTCTCCTGAGTTACTGGTATTACAAGGCATGCATCACTATGCCTGGCTCCATTAAAAATTTTAACACAAAAGATTTTTTTTTTTTTTTAAAGAGAGAGTGAGAGAGGAGAGAGAGAGAGAAGAGAATTTTTTTTTTAATATTTATTTTTAGTTCTCGGCGGACACAACATCCCTGTTGGTATGTGGTGCTGAGGATCGAACCCGGGCCGCACGCATGCCAGGCGAGTGCGCTACCGCTTGAGCCACATCCCCAGCCCCAACACAAAAGATTTTTAAGGTATAACATTTTTAAAGTGAACACATCCTAAGCATATAACTTGATAAATTTCCACATGAAAAACACCCATATAAAGAGTGCTCTGGCTGGGTGCAGTGGCACATGCTTATAATCCCAGCAGCTAAGGAAGCTGAAGCAGGAGGATTGTGAGTTCAAAGCCAACCTCAGCAACTTAACAGGCCCTAAGCAACTCATTGAGACCCTGTCTCCAAATAAAATACAAAAAAGGGCTGAGGATGTGGCTCAGTGGTTGACCACCCCTGGGTTGAATCCCTGGTACCATAAATAAATAAATAAATACATACATACATACATACATACTCTGATCAAATCCACCACTGCTGCCTCAGAAGAGGCACTTTTCAAACTTTATTTAGAGTTAAAGATACTATTACTAGAAACAGAAAATTAGACTAGATGAGAAAAGTTATGATAGCTGAAATATTTTTGAATTTCTCATTGTAAAAGGTATGATGGTGGCAGATGTAAAATTAAAAACATCCTATCTGCCAGTTTTTAGACACAGTGCTATTAATTTTATAAACATTCTAGTAAGCCAGCCCAAATTCAAAGATACAAGGATCCAAAATCTGAAAGGGGCTTCTTTAAAAAAAAAAAAAAAAAAAAACTCAATTCAAAGACTGTAAGACTGTGAAGAAGAAAAAGCAAAAGAATAATTTTTTTTCTTACTTTACCCAAATCTCCACAAAAAGAACAATTACAGAGCAAAACCAAAAGCTCATGAACAAAGTTTACAACAACAGAGGTAACAGCTAGGCATAGTGGAACACACCTATAACACAATGACTCAGGAGGGTGAGATAGCAGAATGACAAGTTCAAGGCCAGGCTCAGTAACTTAGCAAGAATGTCTAAAAAAAATTTTTAAAGGTGGGGGGACTGGGGAAGAGCTTAGTGATAGAGAACCCCTGGGTTCAATCCCCAGTACTGAAAAAAAAAAAAAAAAAAGCAAGTGATCTAACCATACCTCTGGAGTCAGCTGCCAATTGCCAATTTCTGGGAATTAAAGGAGTCAGAGGAACATGATGAACTGCATCATGTGTTTTGTACAATTAGGAAAACACCAATCATAAGAAACCCTACAGGTCAAATGGCCCAGGTCCTCTCAATACATTAGTTTTGAAGAAAAGAAGGAATGAGGAAAAAATTGAACAGGCATAATGGAAATAACAGATTTCTTTAAATGGACAAGATTAAATGATAGGATCTAAGAATCTTGCCCATTATGGTAGTAGAAGTATTGAGAAACAAGAGAATGATTAAATCAGTAGAGTGAGTTAGTGTTAAAGAGAAGGAATAGACCATGAGTGGGAAAGAATATGTGAAGTTCCCACTAGGTGCCTGGCAAAGTTCTATTTCTTGAACTGGGTGGTAGTGACAAGGGTATTTGCCTTATAATAATTCTCTAAATCATATATATATGTAGTTTTTTCTATACCTGGCTTCATTTTACAATCAAAAAAGTTTAAAGGAAAAAAGAAACATGCTTTTGCCATCCCTGTCCTTGACTGAAGACTTGGCATCATACATACCCTCAATTCTTATTTTCAACCCTCAGAAAAGACTTGAAATACGCACCTTGGTCACAATACATCAATAAATCTGGGTTGTTGACTATAATAAATGTTTCTTCGTCTTTACTATGTGGCCGGTGATAACGATAGTGCACAGGCAAAAAGGCTTGGAAACAATCAATGCACTGTGCATCTTGTCTGGCGTAAATGAGAATTTCAGATTCCTTGGACAAATAGTTTGGGGCTTCTATATTAAAGTTTTCTGAAATCATCACTGCCTGTTGAAGAGAAAACAGACATTAATCAAGAAAAAGAAAAGAGGCTGGAGTTGTGGCTCAGTGGTACAGCACTTGCCTGGCATGTGCAAGGCACTGGGTTCGATTCTCAGCACCACATAAAAATAAATAAATAAATAAAATATTGTGTCCATCCACAGCTAAAAATATTTTAAAAAAGAAAAAGAAGAAATAGATGAAGAAAAATAAAGACACAAGTAAAACCAGAAGACTGCAGTGCAAATATACAGAAGTGTCAAATTTACCCCCATTATCAACCTTTTCATTTCCCTTCCATCCTCAAGTTTAAGTAGAAAACACAGGATGTGATCTGTGTATAATAAAAGTAAACTGGGGAAATTATACTCTGGGGTGCCAAATTTACCAAAAAAAATTATTTCTATGAAATTTCCTTATTAACCTCTGTTTAGGTGACAAAACAGGTACCAAGAAGAGACTGTGTGAATAAAAACAGCATTATTTAATAAGTATAAAAGCTACTATGACAAAAACTATTAAACCTATATTAGGTTATAAGTTATTAATATCATTCTGGTAATCTTCTGTTCTTTAGTGAAGTAACTAGAGTGGTAGTAAGATAGTACAATGGGGTCAGGCAATGGTCAGCAACTCTTTCTACAATGTGTATAAAAGGTTAATGGAAAAAATGGCAAATGATTGTGTGTGTGCAGTGCTGGAGATGGAATCTCACATGTTAGGCAAGCCCTCTATTGCTAAGCCCCAGGCCCTGTAAATATTTTATTCATTCATTCATTCCTCTGAAATAGGGTATTGCTATATTGCCCAAGCTGACCTCAAACTTGTAAACCTCCTGCTTCAGCCTCCCAATTAGCGGAAATTACAAGAGTGCCACTTTGCATGGTTTGCTTCATGCATTTTCAAGCTCTTTTATTAGGTGCATAAATATTTAGGATTGTTACTTCTTTCTCATGCACTGAACTCATTAACCAAAGGACCTGGTGATAGTCTTTGCTTGCTCCAAAATCTATTTCCTAATTTTAATATTGACAACTTTCTTTTGATTAGTGTGAGCATATTTTTCCCTTTTTTAACTTTTACCTTGTGTCTTTAAATTTAAAGTACATTTCATATAAGCAACATACGGTTGAGGAGTATCGCTTTCTTATCTGAAGATCTTTATATTTTAATAGGGATATTTAGAAATTTGCTATTAATGTGGTTAAGTTTAAATACATCATCTTGTTACTTGTGCTCTACTTATAACATGATCTTTGTTCCCCTTTTCTCTTTTTCTGCCTTCTACCGGATTAACTGAATTTTCTTTTTTTCTTTTTTTTTTTTTTTTTTTTTTTTGGTACCAGAGATTGAACCCAGGGGTGCTTAACCACTGAGCAACCAGAAGTTTATATATTTTACTTTGAGACAGGGTTTCACAAAATTGCTTAAGGCCTCAGTTACTAAGGCTGGCTTTGAACTTGAGATCCTCAGCTTCCAAAGCCACTGGGATTACATGTGTAATCCACCAAACCCAGCTACCTGAATATTTTTTATAATTCCATTGCATCTGCTTTGTCACAAATTAGCTACGACCTTTGTTTTCGTGATAGCTTCAGGATTTACATGTTTAACAAATTACACTCTACCTTCAAGTGACATTAAATGACTTCATGTTTCATTTCACAACTTTATAAAGTTATACCTCTAATTTTCCCCACTCAACCTCTGTGATATTTGTCACACATTTTACTTTTACATATAGTACTAATACTACACTACACTGATGTTTTTGTCAGTAATCTCATACAGAGTTAAATTGTAAGAGAAAAAAGTTACCCTTTTAAGCATTCTCTTTCCCTTGTATAAATCTAGATTTTACTTGGTATCATTTTCCTCCCGCCTAAAGGACTTGCTTTAACATTTCTTATAGTGGAGGACTGAGATGAGTTCTTTCAGCTTCGTATGTCTGAAAGCCTTCATTTCCCCTTCACTTTGAGACATTTTCAGTAAGTACAGAATTCGAATTTCACAGGTTTTTCTTTCAATGTTTTATAGATGTTATCACAGTCTTGTTTACATTATTTCTGACAAATCTGCTGTCATTGTTGTTTTTGTTTCACTGTATATGCAAGTTTTTTTCCTGTTTTTTTGTTTTTGTTTTTGTTTTTTTAGTTGTAGATGGACACAATATCTTTATTTTATTTAGTTAGTTTTTATGTGATATTGAGGGGGTCAAACCCAGTGCCTCACACGTGCTAGGCAAGTGCTCTACCACTGAGCCACAATCCTAGCCCCCTCTCACTGCTTTTAAGAGTCTTTTTTCTCATTGTAGAAAAATTTGGTTGACGTGTGACTTGTAGTTTTCTTCATGCTTCTTGGACGTAAGCATCTTAACCATATGTTAGTTTACAACTTTCATCAAATTCAGATAGTCCTCAGTCATTATTTTTCAAAACTTTTTCCATTTTCTCCTCTTTTTATTCAATGGAGATTCCAATTACTTGTATACTAGATCACTTGAAGTTGTCGCACAAGTTCTCTTATGTTCCAGTCACCTTCTAAATTGGATCTTTTATCTTTTACATTTTTGGTAGGTTCTATTGCTATGCCTTCAAGTTCATTAATTTTTTTCTTCTGCAATATTTGATCTGCCATTTATCCCTTCCAGAGTTATTTTTGTCTCACACA
Source organism: Spermophilus citellus (assembly GCF_964194105.1). Classification (NCBI taxonomy): domain Eukaryota; kingdom Metazoa; phylum Chordata; class Mammalia; order Rodentia; family Sciuridae; genus Spermophilus; species Spermophilus citellus. The sequence continues at coordinate 111,158,714 of NC_138188.1, read as the reverse complement.
CTGGAGTCTTTTTTCCACATCAGGTGGGTGATGTGATCAAAACATCATAAGAAGGTTTAGAGGGAGGCACATCTCACGCAGCATTGTGAACACCCCATCATCATACTTGGGAACTGAGGATTGGTCACACACTATAGTCTTAAATGTTAGTTCAGTGCTGTTTTTTTTACAGAATCTTCCATGTCTCAACTTTCTGAACATACTGAATATAGTTACAGCAACTGTTTTAATGACCTGTTTCCTAATGCTAACATCTATGCCAGTTCTGGATTGGTTTCAATCAATTAAATAATCTCCTCAATATAGGTTTTATTTTCATATACACTTAGATAACTGCTAGATTTTGTGTGAGTCTGTGTAGTGCTAGGAATGGAACCCAGGGATTCGTCCATGCTCAGCAAGTTCTCTACCACTATGCAAACCCCTCAGGTTTTTCTTTTTCAAAGAAGTCATAATATTGTGAACCTGATCTCATTTGATGCTAGGTATTTCTGTACTCCTATACTTTTTTTCATTCAAAATGCTTTATTTACTCATTTTTGATTGTATATATTCTTTCCTATAAATATTCTTGAGCTTCATTTAAGATGCAATTAGGTTAAGGGCTAGGGATATAGCTCAGTTGGTAAAGTGCTTGTCTTGTATGCGGAAGGTCCTGGGTTCAATCCCCAGTACCACAAAAAAAAAAAAAAAAAAAGATGCAATTAGGTTATCTGGAAATGATTTGTTTTTGTTTTTGTTTGGGGGGGGGGGGGGTTACCGGAGATTGAACTCAGGGGCACTTGACCACTGAGCCACATCTCCAGTCCTATTTTGTATTTTATTTAGAGACAAGGTCTCACTGAGGTGCTTATTAGCACCTCTCTTTTGCCAAGGCTGGCTTTGAACTCACAATCCTCCTGCCTTAACCTCCCCAGCCACTGGGATTACAGGCGTGCGCCACTACACCAGGCTGGAAACAGTTTGGTTTTTTGAGGGTCTTACTTTTAAGATTTGTTATGCAGGACTGAGGCAATGCTCAGTTTTAGGCTAAGTGCTCCCCACTAATGAATAAAAGCTGTTCTGTTTACTCTATCCATTGTCCAAAAACTATGAGGCTTTTCTCAGGCTGCTCAGTGGAAAGAGACACTATACTCTTGGTCCTGTGTGAGACCAAGCACTGTTACCTCTCATTTTGTCAGATGGTTCTCCCCCTGGCATCAGGTGGTTTCCTCACATACATGCACTAATGAATACTCAGCTACATATTTGAGGGCAACCTTGTACGGATCTCTGGAGTTCTGCCTCTATGCAGTTCTCTCTCCTCAAATATACTGTCCTGTGAATTCTAATGACCTTCCTTTCCCCAGAATCCTAACTTTATCTCAAGAAGTCCATCAGGCTCTGTTTGAGTTCCTCCTCCCTGCACTACAACCAGAAACCTCTCTCAAGGAAGTAAGCCAGGACAACCATAGAACTCACCTTGATTATTTCCCTTCTCAGATATCATTGCCTGATAGTCAGTGACTTTTTTTTTTTCATTATTTCATATATTCTAGTTATTTCAGGTGGGAGACTAAATCTGTTCCTTGTTCTCCAACTTATCCGGAGGCATAAGTATTAATGCCATATATTTTGATTTGGCAAAAATATGGTTTCAAAAACACTATTTTCACTTGGATCTATAAAATAGGAATTTAATATTATACTGTTCTTAAAATATATGACAAATTTGATTAAAAATATCTATAGGGAGTAGGTACATAGATCAATGGTAAAGTACTGCCTACCATGGATGAGGCCTTCAGTTGGATCCAGTCACACTGTCTAATAGCCCTACCTAAAAATGAGGTGAGTATTTATTAGGCATGTATCTTATCCTTGGTGAACCTATTTAAGGCTTGCAATTATTTCCAAATTGCTCACAAGCTACTTAAAAAGCATTTGTTATCATACCACCCATGTGCTTTGAGAGCCCAATTCTATTTATCTATAGGAAAAGAATTAAAAATCTCACTGTAGCCAGATGCAGTGGCACATGCCTATAATCTCAGCAGCTTGGGAGGCCAGGGCAGAAGGACTGAGTTCAAAGCCACCCTCAGCAAATTAGTAAGCTCTAAGCAACTCATTCAGATCCTGTCTCTAAATAAAATACCAAAAAGGACTGGGATGCGGCTTAAGCACCCTCAGTTAAGCATTCCAGATTCAACCCCTAGACAAAAAAAAAAAAAAAAATCAGTCTAGGTATATAGGCATCAATTAATCCCTTTATATAAATTCCCCTCTATCCTCATCAAAAAATATGACTTTTCATGACAAAATCTCTCTGCATAAGGAATTAGGCCACAGTCTCTCAGCTAGGAAAAGGAAAACCATCTGATACATCAAGAAATAAACTTCCAATTACCTATCACAAATTTGGCATCTATTTTTGTAGAAATTTTTAAAATAAATATACTTACAACATTATAATTAGGGATTTGAAAGATGGTTAGAAGAGCAGTTAAAGAGAAAGTTGTCAATCAATGTATAGGGGCATCCTTTCCCTTCCACCTTTTCTTATAACATTCAAACTAATCAACCAAATCTCATTCCCCAATCAAAAGTGTGGGTGCTTTAACTTCCTTTTGGATAACCCTATCCAAACACTTTCATTTTCTTAGAACATGATAAGTGATTTTATTAAGTATGTTTAAATATGATTCCAATTCACATAATTACAAGCCAAGAACCATGTTTAAATTTGAAACCTATTATTTTAAATTCCAAAAGCTTCACTTAAAAGTCATAACTTGGCAAAGAAAATAATGAGGTCCTCCCATATAGGTACAGGTATCTAAACTGACATGCATACATACAAAAAATCTTAGAACAAAGGAAGAAATATGGTAACTGAGGATTCAGAGTCAGAAACTTAGCATTACAGACCTTTCTTTATCTCCTGAATTTTAAGCCATGAGAATACATTCTCTGTTAGAGAAAGTTAAAATAAATGAAAAAGGTGAAGAAATTGTCTTAAAACCACAATTAGAAATAAACTGCCATCATGAATGACTACAAAATTCTTATGTGAAGCCGGGTGCAGTGGCACACACCTGTAATCCCAGCAACTCAGGAGGTTGAGGCAGGAGGACTGGGAGTCAAAAACAGCCTCAGCAACTTAGTGATACACTTGGCAACTTAGTGAGACCCTGTCTCTAAATAAAATATTTAAAAAAGGCTGGGGATGTGGCTCAGTGGTTAAGTGCCCTGAGTTCAATCCCTGGTACCAAAAAAAAAAAAAAAAAAAAAAGTATGTAAATAATAATATTATTAACTAAGACAGTTTCCCAAAATTTGTTTTTCCCCACTTTGGTGGTACTAGGAATTTAATCCAAGGGTACTCTCCTCTAAGCTACACCCCCAATTTTTTTTTTAATATTTATTCTTAAGTTTTAGGTGAACACAATATCTTTATCTTACATTTATGTGGTGCTGAAGATTGAACCCAGTGCCTCATGCATGCTAGGTGAGCACTCTACCACTGAGCCACAACCCCAGCCCCTACACCCCCAATTTTTTTTTTAATATTTATTCTTAAGTTTTAGGTGAACACAATATCTTTATCTTACATTTATGTGGTGCTGAAGATTGAACCCAGTGCCTCATGCATGCTAGGTGAGCACTCTACCACTGAGCCACAACCCCAGCCCCTATACCCCCAATTTTGAGACAAAGTCTTGCTAAATTGCCCAGGCTAGCCTCAAACTTGCAATCCTCCTGCCTCAACCTTCTAAGTAGATGGAATTACAGGCATGTGCCACTATCTGGCCCAAAATTTCTTAACAGGAAGCACCTGGTTTATTAAAAAAGGTATTTGAATCCAAGCTAGATGTACTAAATTGGGATTTCCCAGGAACACAATAATCTGTATAAAAAGTACCCATTATTTTTGTTCTTATCAAAGTTGGGGAAACTCCTGACTATGTGAGATTCATGTCAGGAAAGAGCAACAACTTTGCAACCAGACAACCTTAGATTCATTTCTTGGCTCTACCATTTATCTATATGATCTTTTATAAGTTACTTGGCCTCCTTGTGCTTCAGTTTCCTTATTTATAAAATGGAAATAATACCTTCAGGATTGTTATAAAGATTAATTTTACCTTGCTTCCTTTAGAAACAAATATACAAAAATTAAATAAATATTAAATATTAGTTTCTTTTCCGAATTATACAGATATGAGGGCATATGTCTATCTACTTTAACATATAGGCTATTGAAGCACTATTTATTAAGTATTCTTTTCAAGATATACATATATATATTATATACACACATATTTTATATATATATATATATATATATATATATATATATATACACGTTTTGTGTGTATGTATACACATAAACATAATTTTCCTAAGTCACTAAACTATGAATCATTCTGCTGAAAAGCATTTAACTGGCTCAGTTTAGTTGGCTTAGTCCTAACAAGTATTACTTATTGAAGAATACTCCCATCTCTAAAGATATCACTTTATACACTGCAATAACAATTTTAAAATACTATAAAATTGTCTTATCTACTATTTTGTCTTAATCCAAATTATAGCATTCCCTAAAAAAATTTATTAATGGCTGTACCTCTGTTATGTTTCTCTCTCGTAATGAAGCCAACTCATAAGGATCCACAAAAAGTCCTTTTGGGATATAGTGTTTAATTAAGAGTCTGCAGGTCTGTAAGTCCTCAATGCTTTCTCCAAATTTCACTTTTATTAAAAGGTCTCTGAAAAACAAGTGCATTTAAAATAAATTTCTTCATTTGATTGTTAAATGAACTAGCATAACATCATATCCATAAAAGTAAAAACAATCCCCAGTACAATCATCAATGAATCAATCAATTGATAGAAATCCCTTGAGTTTTTGCCGAATACCAAGATAAGCACAAGTGAGATATAACTCCACAAAACTGGGCAAAAAAAGACCAGGGAACTGAAAAGTGAAAAACTCCAAAATTTCACATAGGACTAACTGGATGACATTCAAGTTCCAACCAACCAATACTTACAGAAACTGAAGCACTCACTACAGACCCTAGTCTGATAAGGCTTAGTAGAAAAAATAGCCTTAGAGTAAATGTCACTTTAGCTTTAAGAATATACATTTAGGGGGAAAAAATGGTTGAGAGAGGATTAAACAGATTGGGGGACAGAAGGATTACAAGTTCAAGGCTAGCCTCAAGCAACTTACTAAGTCTTAAAAAATTTTTTTAATTTAATTTAAAAACAAGAAGGAATGAAGATATATAGCTCAATGATAAAGTGCCCCTGGGATCAATACCCAGTATCAAAAAAAAAAAAAAAAAAAAGCATCAAGCCGATAAGTAACAACCACCAAAAGAAGAAAAGTCCTAAAAAAAGTCACAACTGCCAAAAGAAGAAAAGCTCTAAAAAGTCTCTAAAAGAAGACAATCCAACTCAATAAAGTTTGTATCAAAAACATTCCATGTTCAGCATCCTATAAAATGTTACTAACAGATGCAATTAAGCAGGGAAATATGACCATGAAAATATTAGTCCATAGACACAGACCTAGAAATGACAAAAGTAACAAAATGGAAATTAAAACAGTATTTGTACATACACCATATAGGTTCAGGGATTTAAAGACAAGCATGAACGTTCTGAAAGAAAGAAAGGGTAATTTTTAAAAGAACTGAATGCAATTTTAAGAGATAAAAAATAAGACTCTTGAAATAAAGTTACCCAGATGTGATTAAAAGCAATTAGATACTGAAGAATAAAAAGATCACTGACTTGATGACAGAGCATCATAAACTACCCAAACTGAAGCATAGAGAATAAAGAAGAATAGGAAGAAAAAATAAATAGTTTCGGTGATCTTTAAATAGCAAGTGGTCTAGTATATGTACAACTGGAGTCCTAGAAAAAGAGGAGAGAATGCGACAGAAAAATTAAAGGCTGAAAATGTTCCAAGTTTCATGAAAACTATAAGCCCATCAGTCAGAGATGTTCAACAAAACCTAAGCAGGATCAACATAAACAAACCACACCAAAGTATATTATTCTTCAGTCAAAAAATAAAGAAAAATAGTCAAAGGCTATCAAGAAAAAGTTCACTTTGTAGAAAGTAACTACAATAAGCCTAAGCCATAAGACAAAGCATAAGTAAGCTGCAACTGTACAAGACTAGGCATATTTAAAGTAATAAAACAAAAAAAGCTGTCAGTCTATAATTATTCATCCTGGAGAAAATCCTTCCAAAATGAAGGCAAAATAAAGACTAAGACAAACACAAACTAAGTGAATTTCTCACTGCAAGAACAGTAAAAGATATTCCTCAGGTAGAAAATGATAACCAGATGGAAACATCCACAAGAAAAAATGAAGAACATCATAAATGGTAAATATGTGGGTAAATACAAAAGACTTTTTTGGCCAGGTCTGGTGGTGTGAACTTCTAGTCCTTGCTACTTCAGCAATTCTACTTCTAGGAATTAAAAGAATCAAAAGTAAGAATCTGGAAAGATATTTGTACATATATGCTCCTAGCAACATTATTTGCAATAGCCAAAAGAGAAAAACAATCCAAGTGTCCATCAACATTCAATGGAAGGAATATTATTCAGCTTTAAAAAGGAAGAAATTTTCTGATATATGCTCCAACATGAATGAACTTTAAGAATATTATGCAAAGGAAAGTGGATAAGTCACAAATATTGTATGATTCCACTTATATGAGGTACCTAGGGAAGTCAAATTCATAGAGACAGGAAGCAAAATGGTGGCCAGGAGCCAGAGGAAAGGGGAGTTATTACTTAATGAGTACAGAATTTCAGTTGTGTAAAATGAAAAAGTAATATGGAAGAATAGCAGTGATGGTAGCACAACAACATGAATGTACTTAAGGCCACTGAAGTGTACACTTAAAAACTGTTAAGATGACTTTTTATGTTACGGGTACTGTATCATAATTAAAATAAATAATATAAAAAATATAATTGAAGCAAAAATAACAGCAATGTAATGAGGAGTTTATAACAGAAGTAAAACATGACAACAAAAGCATAAAGAAATTAATCTATTCTAAGATTTATAATCAATTTATTCCAAATAAGACGAGAGAGAAAAAAACAGAGAACAACCAGAAAAAGAAAGAGAAAAAAAGTAGCAAGGTGGATAAATTTAAACCAAAATAACTATATCAATATTTACATAAAAGTTGGAGCTGGTGTTGTAGCTCAGGGGTAGAGCACTTACCTAGCATGTGTGAGGCACTGGGTTTGATCCTCAGTACCACATAAAAATAAATAAATAAATAAATAAAACAAAGGTTAAAAAAAAAAAAACTCTACATAAAAGTTAATGGTGTGGGCAGGCACACTTGCTTACACCTGTAATCTCAGCAACTTGAGAGTCTGAGACAGAGGATTGCAAGTTTGAGGCCAGCCTTGGTAACTTGATGTGACTAGCTTGGAACAAAAAATAAATGAAACAAAAAATAACTTGAAATAAACTCAATTTTAAAAAGGGCTGTGGATGTAGCTCAGTGCTAAAGCACCCTGGTACCCAGTACCATAAACAAATTCAAAAAAAAAAAAGAAAGAAATGGTCTGGCCAGGCACAGTGGCATATACCTATAATCCCAGCAATCCAGCAATTTGGAGATTGAGGCAGGAAGACTGCAAGCTCCAGGCCAGCCTCAGCAACTTAGCAAGACCCTATCTCAAAATGAAAAAATAAAAAGGGCTGAAGATGCAGTTCAGTAGTGGAGAACACCTGAGTTCAGTCCCTAGTATCACAAAACCAATTATAAAAAATAATAAAGTAAATGGTCTAATCATTCCAATTAGAATATGGAGACTGACAGACTACATGAAAGAGAAACACTTGACTATATGCTATCCACAAAAAACATTAAACAAAAGACATAGATTAAAAGGATTAAAAATACATTCAAATATTAATAATAAATAGGGGTGGCTATTTATTAGAACTTTTTATTTTTTATTTTGATACAGAGTCTCACTAAAGTGCCAAGGCTGGCCTCAAACCTGCGATCCACCTGCATGAGCCTCCTGAGTCACTGGGATTATTGGCATTTACCAACACACCTAGAGTATTTTTAAATTTTTATAAAGAAATTTGTCTTAATTATCTTTCAGGCAACATTTCTTCATCTTGTTCATAGATACCATATAAAACTTTATTTAAAAAAAAAAAAATCTTCCAGCTGGGTGCAGTGGCACACGCCTATAATCCCAGAAGCTCAGGAGGCTGAGGCAGGATAGCGAGTTCAAAGCCAGCCTCAGCAAAAAGCAAGGGGCTAAACAACTCAGTGAGACCCTGTCTCTAAATAAAATACAAAAAAGGGCTGGGGATGTGGCTCAGTAACCAAGTGCCCCTGAGTTAAATCTCCAGTACACACACACAAAAAAAAAAAAAAACTTCAAGAAAATCAGATACACCATGACCATAGCACTTCCCTGATCCACCTATCTACCAACTTTATAAAGGAAATATTTGTAATAAATTCATGATAACTTCCAGCAACCACCTCTTCCTGTTCTGTGTTCATAAACCAACCTTTTAATAATCTGATCTAGAATTCTGCCCAGAATCTACACCAACACCAAGCTCACAATTTTGTAGTTCTAACTTACAGATTATCCAAAGGTTATAAACATTAGTTCAGCAATCTTTTTTTTTAAAGAGAGAGAATTTTTTAATATTTATTTTTTAGTTTTCAGTGGACACAACATCTTTATTTTATTTTTTATGTGGTGCTGAGGATCGAACCCAATGCCCCACGAGCGCGCTACCGCTTGAGCCACATCCCCAGCCCTAGTTCAGCAATCTTTTAAGCAAATTCTCCCTCCTACTGCAATGAGAGTTCATCAAGGAAGGGAGACTCTGAACTTATTTACAATAGTAGGCCCTTTTGTATGATTCCCTTATGTATTCTGCACTTTAGTTCTCTACTGTGAATATTTGTTTGGCCCCTTCCAGAGTAGAAGTAAATCTTTGTGACCAAGAAGAAAAGGAACAAAAAAGTTCTAATGTTCTATAACTTGTTAATCCTTCCTCATTCATTCTAGCAGCAAGACATCTGCTTTAAACATAACTAAAAAGCCTTCTGAAAAAAAGGATTACTGACATTTTCTATCTTAAACAACTCAGATTTCTACTTTCTGAATCTATTATGGGTGCTGTCATTCTTTATCCTTGGTTGGTTTTATGTCCCGTTTTCATTCTCAGTATGTGTAATTGGAAAACTACATTTCTTATCACAATAGCCTCTACAAGTACTTCTTTTTTCCTTATTAGAATCATTTTTATCGCAACAGCCTCTACAAGTACTTCTTTTTTCCTTATTAGAATCATTTTGATGGCACTGTCAAATTTACATTATTTAGTAGCCCCATTCCTCTTGAAATTCAGACCATAACAATAGTTTTATATATGCTAATTATTGTAAAGAGAGAAGTGATGTACCTAGTCTAACTACCTGGACATTGCTTAAAATGTGTCTCTGGAACTCCATTAAAAACTTTCAGAAGTGCCCTCTCACCATCTTCTCTCCCAAATTAATTTTACTACTTTACCATCACATCTCCTCTTTGACTAAAATTGGCTTGCTTAGCTTGATCACCTACCTCATTATAATAATGGCTAACATTTCCCTAGTATATCAAGGAACTTTCTATATATTCTCTGACTTAAACCTCACAACACCAATGAGGAAATACTAACATTACCCAGTTTTACTGATAACAAAGAAAAGACTTAAGTAACTTGCTTGCCTAAGGACACATAGATAATGAGTACCTACATCTTGAGGCCAAATCTATCCAAGTAACAGCAGCCCAGGTTTTTTTTTTCTCTCTCTCCTAGCCCTGCATATGCTATACTAACTTGGAAGAGAGGGGAAAGAGGAATTTCATGTAAGGTGACTATGAAATGAAATTATTTTAAAATCACAGGTATCAAAATTTATAGAACAAATGAAGTTTGGGGAAGTTTTCTTATGGAACTGTTTCATAGCTTTTTACCAGTATAAAGATCTTTAATACTGCAAACATTTATCTTCATTCATCTTTTTTTCCCCTCCCAGTGCTGGAGATTGAACTCAGGGTTTTGTATGTGCTAGGAGAGCGCCCTACCACTAAGCTACACCAAAAGTCTCATTCATCTTTTTCAAACAATTTTATTTGAAATCAAGTCTACTAAATAAGAAATAGTGATTCAGAATGTTGTATCAGACAGTATTTAAAAGCGTGCATAGCTTTGAATAATGGGATAATAGTATTAAATCTGAGTCAGAGCTTTATCACCCTAACTTCTACCAAATGATTTAACTTCTCTGAGCCCTAGTTTCCACATCTGAAAAGCAAGAAAAAGTTCATGTGTCTCATAGCCATTTGTGATTTAATGGAGCACTGCATATGTAGCTATTGCCTATATGTATATAAAAATTAAAGTACGCATGGTAAACAATGTTTTCTTCTTTTCTCCACTGTTATTAAAACCATTATTTCTGGCTGGGCATGGTAGTACACACCTGTAATCCCAGCAGCGGGGGAGACTAAAGCAGGAGGATTGCGAGTTCAAAGCTGACCTCAGCAAAAAGCGAGGCACTAAGTAACTCAGTGAGACCTTGTCTTTAAATAAAATACAAAATAAGGTTGAGGATGTGGCTTAGTGGGTGCATGCCCCTGAATTCAATCCTGAGTACAAAAAAAGAAACATTATTTCTAAGTATGAACCACACATGATAAATCTCTCACTGATAAACTTTAAAAGTGATTTTTCAATTTATCTGTTTCAACTATCAACTTTTTAATCTAAATTATAAGATAGTATTTTAATATAAATAGAAATCAATGGGCAACTTACCTGTGGAAACCATCTTTCAAAACTTCTTGCCTTAAAATAATTTCAGAACAAGTGGCCCTTATGCCTATAAGAATGAAAAGATTTTTTAAAATAAGCACTCAATGAAAGAATATTTAAATAATTAGAAAATAATTATTTCAATAGGTTTTACTTGCCAGAAAAGTAGTCAATCTAAAAGCAAATAAAAACAAGTTTGAGCTACCTCTAAATCTATTTCTAGTACAACATAGTGGTTAAGAATACTGACTATAGAGCCACACCTGTAACCCCAGAGACTCAGGAGTCTGTTGTAGAAGGATCCAAAATTCAAGGCCAGCCTCAGCAACACAGTGATGCCCTAAACAACTTACTGAGACCCTGTCTCAAATAAAAAATAAAAAGGGCCAAGAATGTGGCTCAGTGATCAAGTGCCTGTGAGTTCAATCCCCAGTACTAAAAAAAAAAAGGAGGGGGCAGATATTGACTTTGGAGTTAAGATTGTCTGATTTCAAATTCCAGTCTGTCACTTAATAGTGATGTGTCTAGGCAAGATAGTTTCTCTCTCTATGGTTATCATAAGAATTTAGGATATGGAAAAACACTTAGAACAGAGCCTACCATATGGTAAGTGCTCTATATAAGTGTTTGTTATTAATAGTACTTTAGGGTTGGGAGTATAACTCACTGGTATAGTGGTTATCTAGCATGCCCGAGGCCCTGGATTCAATCTCCAGCCCACCACCAAAAATACTTTAGTTAGATGATCCCAGGACACCAAAAAAGAAGAGAATGGCTAAAGAGCCAGGGAATCTATTTTAATTCTAGCTCAATGAAACTATGTACATATGAGAGACATAATAGAAACTTCTGTATTCTAACATCCATGCCTATAAAACTGGGACAATTGTACATTTATGCCTTGTGGAGATGTTGGGTTAAATAAAAAGGCAAGAAAACTGGAGTCACTTAAATGCTAAATGGGTTCCTTTGTAAACTTAGAATAAACAGAAATCTTACTATACTGACACCATGCAAAATTCAGACACTAAAAATTACTTAACACTCAATGTAAGTGTCATAAAACTAAAGATTCAGTTTCTATCACCACCAATACTACCAGCACCTATCTTGCTATAGAACTTTACCCCATCTCAAAAGTTAGAACTATATAGAAAGAATATTAAAACAAACACACAGAAAACTACATATTATGGAATATTACTGAACAAATTAGATATAATCCTGAAAGGATGTATTAAGAAATATGACTTGAAGAAACCATTTGAAATTAGGAAAAAATATTAGAAAATGTTACTTTTACATTCAATCTTCCACCTAGGGCTTTCATGTTTTCTTTTAAATTTCACAATCAGCAAATAGGCAAGCAAAATTACTTTCATTAGTACATACAGGAAACTCAGACTTATAGTTAGCAACTGGCTCTGGGCATAAAACTAAGTGACTGATTGGAAACAAGTTTTACCATTTATTGATTGATTGATTATATGTGGTACTGAGGATTGAACCCAGAGGTTCCCTATCAATGAGTTCATCCTCAGCCCTTTTTTAGACAGGGTCTCCCGAAATTTCGAGGATGGCCTTGAACTTACAATGTTCTTGCCTCAACTTCCCAAACTGTTCAATATAAGTGTGGACTTGCCTGACTTTATTTCGTACTGGGGATTGAACACAGGGGCACTCAACTCCAGCCATTTTTCGTATTTTATTGAGATACATGGTCTCACTGGATTGCCTAGGGCCTTGCTAAATTACTGAGGCTGACTTTGAACTCATGATCCTCCCACCTCAGCCTCCCAAGCCACTGGGATTATAGGTGTGCACCACTACCTTGCTTGCCTGACTTTTTTATAAAAGCCTATGATATTTTCACTCTTGGCTACTTAAAGAAATCTTATTTGATTTGGAGAAGCATATAATTTTTTCCAAATAAACAGATACCATCTATCTCTCAAATTAATAGGCTTAATTCTTTTTAGATATACATGAACATACGGTGTATTTTGATCTATTATACACATATGGAGTATAACTTCCCATTCTGGGTTGTACAGATGTGGAGTTTGACTGTTCATGTATTCATATATGAACACAGGAAAGTTATGTTCAATTCATTCTGTGTCTTTCCTATTCCCATCGCCCCTCCTTTCCCTTCATTCCCCTTTGTATAATCCACTGAACTTCTATTCTGTTCACCACCACCACCAGTACTGTGTTAGCATCTGCATATCAGAGAGAACATTCCACCTTTGGTGTTTTTGGGGGGTTTTGGGGTTTTTTTGTTTTGTTTTGTTTTTGCAATTGGCTTATTTAACTTAGCATGATAATCTCCAGTACCATCCATTTACCAGCAAATATTGTAATTTAATTCTTCTTTATTGCTGAGTAATATCCCATTGTTTATATACCAAGTTTTCTTTATCCATTCATCTGTTGAAGGGCACCTATGTTGGTTCCAGCTTAATTATTGTGAATTGAGCTGCTATAAACATTGATATGGCTGCATCACTGTAGTATTCTGATTTTAAGTCCTCTGGGTATATGCTGAGGAGTAGGATAACTGGGTCAAATGATGGTTCAATTCCAATTTTTCTGAGGAATCTCCATGCTGCTTTCCAGAGTGGTTGCACCAATATGCAGTCCCACCAGCAATGTATGAGTGTATCTTTTCCCCACATCCCCACCAACATTTATTATTTCTTGTATTCTTGATTATTGCCATTCTGACCAGAGTAAGATGAAATTTCAGTGTAGTTTTAATTTGCATTTCTCTAATTGCTAGAGATGTTGAACATTTTTTCATATGTTTGTTAACTGATCATATTTCTTCTGTGAAGTGCCTATTCAGTTTCTTTGCCCATTTATTGATTGGATTTTTGTTTTGTTTTGTTTTGTTGGTGTTAAGTTTTTTGAGACTTTTTTTTATATATCCTGGAGATCAATGCTCTGAGGTACAGGTGGCAAAGATTTTCTCCCCTTCTGTAGGCTTTCTCTTCATATTCTTGTTTCCTTTACTGGGAATAAGCTTTTTAGTTTGATATCACCCTATTTATTGATTCTTGATTTTACTTCTAAAGGAGTGTCACTGAAGAACAGTTCCTAAGCTGACATGATAGAGAGCTGGGCCTACATTTTCTTCTAATAGGCACAAGGTCTCTGGTCTAATGAATAGGTTTAAATTCTATTGGGATGTACTCTAGAGTAGTAAACCATTCATCCTGGGGTGGTAGAAAAGCCAATTCACAAATAGGCAAGCAAATATTAGTTACTTATGATATTTAAGACAAAAGTATCATTTCAAATTGAAGATCAAGCATCTGGATTCACTTTCAAGATTTTTTTTCCTCTTAAATATTATTCGGTTGAGGTGGATTAAATGGTCTCTGTCAAGTGACCCCTTTTCAATTATAAAATTCAAAGCTAGAGAAATCTTTACAGATGTCAAGTCCAGCTGCTTGAAAATTCTTTGTTCTGATAATCATTTTTAAAAATAAATTTGGAAGTGTAATTCTGTAAACACACAAAAGCAGAACTGTGCTGATTGACATATACTAGTCTAACACCCTTATTTTACAGGCGGAGAAACTCACACGGTTTGTGCTAACTTTCCCTCCCCATCCAAACGTGGTCATTGCATTGTAATTTCTCTTGTAAGTGTCTCTCCCTCACTATCCTGCAAGCTCCATGACTGGCTCAAGGATGGATCCACAGCACTTGGCAGAACATTAAGGCTGACGGACTCGGGTCCAAAGATATGCATCAACTCCTGACCCATCCCCGAGTCACCTACCCCAAACCAGTCAATCACGAAAAAAGTTTGTAAACAAAACTAGTTTCCTCCGCACACGCACAACCCAAGACTCTTTGCTCTTCTGGGATTCTCACACCTCTCAGGACACGGAGGTTTTTCTAGCCCTTTAGCGGCTGGAAGCTTCATGCAATGCATCGCAAGATGCTTCCCCGCTGTACTTCTTTTACCATATTTTAAAACAGCGCTCCAGGCCCACTTCGGACGGACTAAGCCCGGACTAAATCTCTCCAAACTCCCGGAATCGGCCAGACAACAACGAGCAAGGGGAGGAAATAGGGGAGGAGAAAGGCACGCGGCCTTTGTTTTAACCTCCTCCACCTCGCCCTACCCTTCCAGAGTGCCGCCCAGAGTCCGCGAGGCACCTTAACTAACCGCGGCGCGGAGACGACCCTGCAGCCTGGAGTTTCTGCCAAGCCCCACCTCACTCCCGAGCCCCGCCCCCTTTACCAGCACCGAAGGGGGCGTCAGAGGAGTTGGCGGCGAGCGTCTGGGTGAGCCCAGCTGCCGCGAGGAGCAGCCAGGCCACGACCCGGACAGCCACGGCCCGGGCAGCCAGGACGCCGGCGGGCGGGCGGACGCCTGAGAAGAGCGCGGGGACCAGATGCAGACGCAAAAAGGAGCCTACACACGCCTCACGCCGCTCCTAGAGTGCGCAGTCACCGACTTAAGGGACTAGGACCGAGAGCTAAGTGCAACGCACGCCCGCGGCCTTGCGGTTTCCCAGTTCTCCACAGCACCGACACCACAAAGCTCCCGCCAAACGTAAAGCGGCAAGGCCGGCTCCAAAATGCGCTCTCGTGCCGCCCCGCCTCCCGCGGCCCCGGTCGGAGGCGGGGCAAGGAGCGACGCAAGCGTCGTGACGTGTACCCGGGCTGTTGCTGTGGGAACGGTTCGAGGGGTTCGGGAGGGCGCGCCGCGCAGCGGGCCCTGGACCAGGCTCTCAGTCCGGAGAGCTGGCGGGTTTTGCTCGGAGTGGGCCTCCTCCGCCCGTGCCAGGTCCTGGAGTGCTTCGGCCTCCTACAGAGGAGTTCACCCTGCGGTGACGTCAGCGATCTGTGGCTACGGCCTCTTCCTGCAGCGCCAGGCTCCGCCCGGCCTCAAAGTCGACCTAAGTGCGCTCTGGTGCTCTGCGGTTGGGTGAAAACAACCCTCTCCCAGCGGTTTAGACGTTGGCCTGCAGGAGAAAAACATTTTCTGTACTTCTCTAAGGGTAAGAAGTCATCCTTACACTGGTGGGGACGTGAGTAGGGAGAGGTTATTTTACCCATTGGGAAATCTAATCTCTTTAGGTTCTATGGGGGACAATTATCAAGACCTTCGCAGTTACTTATGCCTGGGCAGAAAAGTATTCATGTCTAAGAAGAATAATTAGGTAATGTGCCGTCCCTTGTCCTGAACTGAACGAAATCTGTAAGCAGCCTAGAGAGCACCTACTGCAGATGGGAGTGCTTTTGTGCTATGCAGTTGGGTGGAAACAACCCTCTCCTGGTGGTAGGACAGAAAGCTCTAGGGCGGATGTCTCAAAGAGTAGCGTGTGTGTCTATCTTAAACTGAAAATAGCAGAATAATCATGTTATGTAGAAATATGGAGATAAATTTTGGGGGGGAAAAGTGCCTAAAAGAATTGAAACTTGTTGACTATGGAGATGGACAGTAGTTTTTTATTATTATCCTCCTGGGATTTATGTTATATTCCAAGCAGAATACAAACATTTTTTAGTAAAAATGAAAGTTAAACTTGAAAGAGAAAATAAAGTCTTATAGTAAATGAATCTACACTATTGAGTATCAATTGCATACATCATTCCCAAGTACATCATCCATCTGCTGTAGTGTGTGCAGTTTATATTGTGCTCAGTAGGATCTCCTAGAAAGTTTACTAACATCAAATTTTAGTGAACTGGGAGATGTATTTGATAATTGCATGGTATCAGAGGCAGAACACAAATTCTCACATTCAACAATAAGAAGTGATAATATAGATTATAAGACAAATCCACATAGCAGCTATAAAAATTGCCTTTTAGTAAAATATGTATTAATGAAATAATCACATTGGTTAATAAAAGGAAACAGTATATATGATGTAAAAATATATGACAGTTTAAAAAATAAAACCGTATGTATAGGGAAAAAAAGGATGAAGTAATCAAGGGAGATTACTTTCCTCAGTTTTCTACAATGAGCATGTATAATTACTTTTAAAATATTTAAAAACTACACTCTTATAGTGAATCTCTAATAAAACTACCTCAGTTTTTGACAATTTTCAAATCTTCCTGGGAATGTCATAGCCACATCTAAAGCAGTTTTTATAATTAAATGTATTTGACACTGAGAGTGGGGAAGGGAAGAAAAAACAGAAAGTGCTAATCTGGAAATAACTCCATTTTTTAAACTGGAAGAATATCACATAGTGAAAAAAATAAGCTGAAATAAAGGCCATGTAAACATTATTGACCTGTATGTGGCCTCTTTGATCAGGTTTCTGGACTATAAATACTTGGATGACATACAGGAGCCATGTGTTATATTAATAGATAGCATTAAGAAGTATGTATAGAATGCCAACTACATTCCAGATATTGTGAGATGTTGTGGTGAAAATGGATATGCACCTTCATGAAGCATATAAACTGGAAGGGAAGATGAATGATTAAATGAACAATTTCAAAAAGACTCTGTGAGTAAAATAATTGAGCAAGTATACGGGAGTCAGATTTGGTCTGGCAAACCTCAAAGGACAATTTTTTATTAAAGTACTAAGGATTGAACCCAAGGGCACTCAGAGCTATATCTACAACCCTTTTTATTTTTTTATTTTGAGGCAGCATCTTGGCAAGTTGCCCAGGTGCCTGGCCTCCAACTTGGAAGCTTCCTGCCTCAGCCTCCTAAGTAGGCAGGATTACAGGGTGTGCACCATTTGCCAGCCTGACAAAATGTCAAAAGTTAAAATAACCATAGTACCTTGATATAAAAAGTGCCTGATACACAGTTTCTTAATTAATAAATGGGAAAGACTCCATAAGTCAGTTCTTGGGTTCACTCAGGGGTTCATATACAGTCTTCAGTAAGAGTGTCGTATTCTAAGAACTCCATCTGAATTGTACTCCCAGCTCATATGTGAACATACCTACATCTTTCAATGAACCAGAGAATCTTTTTCTTTTTTTTTTTTTTTTTTTTTTTTTTTTTTTTGTCCAAGGGACTGAACCCAGGGGCACTTTACCACTGAGATACATTCCCAATCCTATTTTCATTTTGAGATAGTGTCTCACTAAGTTGCTGAGGCTAGTCTCAAACTTGCAGTCTTCCTGTCTTAGCTTCCTGAGCCATTGGGATTACAGGTGTGTACTACCTTACCTGGCCCACCCAAAGAAACTTAGGGATACAGACTAAGATTAACCAGAGCCAAAATGAATTTCAGGCTAGGCCTCTAAGTATTGAGCTTCATAGGCTAAGCATGCACAGAACTGGACTACAGCTGCCTATGCTGGGAAGGTGGGGCCAAAGAAAGAAGATTTATCTATCCAACACCTAGTTGTTTTGTTCCCCTACCCCTGCCAGCAGAAATTATTATGCAACTAACACATTTTCATCAGGTTTCCTCTGATTTATCCTGAAAGTTATGTGAGAATGATGTGCACTGCCAAGAAATGTGGAGTTAGATTCCAGCCTCCAGCTATTATCTTAATCTATGAGAATGAAATCAAAGGAAAAAGTCGCCAGCGCATCATGCCAGTCCGAAATTTTTCAAAGTTCTCAGGTACCTCATATTTTATCTTGCCTTCTAAAATGTTCCCTAAGTCGCTTAATAAGTACAGTTTGAGTCTCTTACAATGACGTGACATGGACTTCAGAGTCAACAGATGTAGATTCAAATCATGACTTTATCAGGGACTAGATATGTGACCTTTGGATAAATTGATAGTGAGCTTCAGTTTCCATATCTATAAGAGGAAATTGATAATCCCCCCCCCAGTTCTTTAACTGATTAAAAATTTAATCCTTTTCAGAATGTTCTGGACTAAATGAGATAACATTATTCAGTAATATTAATTCACTTCTCTCCCTCCAAATGTTTTTAATTCATAATCTTAACATTTTATTACTACCACTACTGCTGCCTAAAAGCTATAATGCCATTTTTTTCTTCTTAGATATGCTCTTCAGTTGAAATTTTTTACATCTCCACAAAGTGATTTTAAGTTAAGTAAAAAATACATCCATCCTTCCCCCTTCACACTCAATTTATTATAAAGAAATAGTTTTATAAATAGTTAATTCCAATAAAGCCATTTAGCCACTTGTCTATAATGTAGATAATGATTTCAGGGTTCTGAGTTTTTTGCTGCATTTTTGTTCTTGGAACAGTTTGTGGTGTATTAATTGCTTGTGGTGTATATTATATATGTAGTATATGTTTTCCCCCTTTCCTAGACTGCACCAGAGCTGCTGAACAGTTAAAGAATAATCCACGACACAAGAGTTACCTGGAACAAGTATCCCTGAAGCAGCTAAAGAAGTTATTCACTTTTTTACGAGGTTACTTGTGGGGACAGAGTTTGGCAGAAACGATGGAACAAATTCAACGGGAAACAACCATTGATCCTGAGGAAGACCTGAACAAACTAGATGACAAGGAGCTTGCCAAAAGGAAGAGCATCATGGATGAACTTTTTGAGAAAAATCAGAAGAAGAAAGATGATCCAAATTTTGTTTATGACATTGTAGTTGAGTTCCCACAGGATGAACAACTGCAGTCCTGTGGCTGGGACACAGAGTCAGCTGATGAGTTCTGACACCAAACACTCAATTTATTGGGGTAGCAGAACATCCATGTTTATATAAAAACATAGATGTATTCTAGAAATATCTGTAAAGAACACCAATTATATATATTGGGTCATAAATCGAGGACATTTATATCTACTATGTAGGTGCATGAGGAATAGAGGAAAAACAATATAGGAATCTGCCTTTAAGGAACTTGCAATCTAATTGGGAGATAACTCAAAAACTTGTGAAAAGCTAGTTAACAGTATTAAGCAGCAAAATATTAGAGCCAGATAACAGAGGCTAAAGTCAGAGCTTAGATTATTATAGGTTAAAATAGTCAGCAAAGACCTTTTCCTTTAATAGAGAGATAGGAGTTTGCCTGGACCTTGAAATGGTAGTATTTATATAGATGTATATGTAGGATTCCAATTGAGGGCAATGGATAAAAGGTGAAAGAGGACGTTAAAGAGACAAGAAATAGAAATTTTTTTTTTTATTGGTTGTTCACAACATTACAAAGTTCTTGACATATCATATTTCATACATTAGATTGAAGTGGGTTATGAACCCCCAATTTTACCCCAAATGCAGATTGCAGAATCACGTTGAGGAACAGTGAGCAAATTATGGTTTGATGAGATTAAGGGGCATATATGGTTACCAGGAAATTATCCTTTATGCATTATGCTTTTAAATATATGAACATTCTTTTGTATGTATATAGATCTGGAGTAGAAAAGTACCTCTGCAAAATTCCCTGCTGCTGCAAGTGGATGTTATGTGATGGATATTAGGGGAATTCTGCTCCTCTGGGACAAGGAAATGTATACTAAAGACATTCCGAAACCAGGAACCTCTTCCCATAAGTGAGAGGTTGGTTTGTAAAATGGGAAATCCACCCATAATAAATGAACAATAGGTACTGCCAGTTTAAACCTATTCATGAATTTGGATGTACAAAGAAAGGATTTTTATTTAATAAGGTTATCTGTATTCAGATACATTTGTTTTTACTCAAATATTATTTAATTGGTAAAAGTCCTATACTTTCTATAAGGAAATTTAATATTTATTAAGTAAAACTGTAAAAACAATTACTCATTCTTTCTACCTGTTTATTCCTACCCTCTTTACTATTAAATGCCCCATTAAAAGGGATCATTTGCAAAGTGATATCATCGGGGTCTTAACATAGTCACATCTTAGACATATATTTACCAAAGATAGCAAAAGAATTTTTGGAATTAGAGATTCTTCTGTATCTATGCAGTATTCCATTTATTCTGTTGTATAGATAGATGTAGGTAATTTATGTTTAAAATTGACCTTAGGTACATTTCAATTTTCACTATTACAAACAACGCTATAGCAAATAGCTGTATATATTCTCTTTTTGTATACAAACAAGAATATCCATAGGGTAGCAGGCATTGAGGTACATGCCTGTAATTCCAGTGACTCAGAAGGCTGAGGCAGGAGGATCACAAGTTTAAGGCCAGCCTCAGCAACTTACTGAGGCCCTGTGTCAAAATTTTAAAAATAAAAAGAGCTGGGGATGCAGGTTAGTGTAAAGCACTCTTTAAAAAAAAAAAAAAAAAAAAAGGATTGCCTTTTTTTTTTAATAACTTTATTTTGTTTATTTATTTATGTGGTGCTGATGATTGAACCCAGTGTTTCACACATTTGAGGCAAGCTCTGTACCACTGAGCCACAACCCCAGCCTAGTAAAGCACTCTTGATTCAATCCCCAATACAAAACAAAACAAAACAAAAAAAGGATATCTATTATCTATAGGGTAAATGCCTTCAGGAGAATTTCAGAGTATATATACATTCTAAATTTTTTTTAGTTGTAGATGTGCACAATACCTTTATTTATTTCTATGTGGTGCTGAGGATCAAACCCAGTGCCTTACACGAGCTAGGCAAGTGCCATACCACTGAGCTACAACCCCAACCCTAAATTCTAAATTTTAATAAATGTTGTTTAGTTGTCCTCTATAAATGTTCATTCAGTATGTACCTTTAATGAGCAGCTACTGTATATTAAGCCTGTAGGGTCTGGGATACAGCAATATACACAACAAAGACCTTGTCTTTACTGAGTGTAGAGACTAGATAGGGAGGAGCGACAAACAAAACACAGATGATAAGTTCTTTGTATTAAAATTAGGGTGGCAAGAATGATGAAGAGGGGTGGGAGCCACTGTTTTAAATAAGGTAATGAGAGAAAGCCTCACTGAAGAGGTGATATTTGAGCAATATTTACCTATTGAGGTGATATTTACCTGATAGAGGTAAAGAAAAAATTGATGTGCTTTTCAGGATTAGTAGGGAAAGTTAAATGCATAGGCCCTGGAGCTGGAATGTAATTGGCATATTTGAGGAAAAGCTGGAGGGCAACTGAGCAAGAGAGAAAATGGTAGATGAGGTTGGAATGTATTTACCAATGCATAGCATTTAGGATGAAGATTATTTATGCCAACTTGAGCTGGGGATGTGGCTCACTGGTAGAGCACTTACCTAGCATGTGGAGGCCCTGGGTTTCATTCCCGGTACCACACACATTTTCTGCAAGAAAGGTTGGGTCGACTTAAAACTATCAATACTTTCAGAGTACCTGTTTTCCCCACTTCTCAACAGGAAGTGTAATCAAATTTGTTGAATTTTTCCAGTTTTATAATTTAAAAATGATATCTCACATTTGAATTTTCATTTCTTTTATTTGAGTAGGATTGAGTATATTGAAGAGCCATGTATCCCTCATTTTTATATTGGGTCACTGGTCTTTTTCTCACAGAATGATAATTTTCTTATTAAGGAAATTAGTTCTTGTACTACAATATGAACTGTAAATATTTCCACCTTGTCTTTTCTTTCCTTCTTCCTTCCTTTTTACCTTTTCTTCCCTTTTTCTTTCTTTTCTGCCCAAGATTCTACTCCAAATAACTGTAGTCAAAATATTAATGGTGGCTGCTTTGGGTCCTATGGATTTTCTTCTCTTTTTCAATCTACTTCAACAGTTTTTGTTATAGTCATTTCTTCTACCGACAGAGAATCCTGAGGGGATTCAGGTTTTTTATTTCATTAAATTCAGAAACTGATTAAATTGATAAATACCAAATTTATTATCTCCCTTTTCTTATTATTCTTCTATAACCAAATAGGTTAGACTATGAAACAATTCAACTCAGAGGCAGTTCATCATAAATGGACTGAATTCATAATTCCACATTTTTGATAAGATGAATTCTCAAAGTAATTGGGCCTAATAATAATCATCTTTTCCTTTTTAATAGGGAAGAGAAGCTGGAGATAAGAAACTGGTGCCCAGATACCTACTAGTTTCAGTTTGAAAATCTTAGAAACTATCGAATATTGAAAGGGCAGGCTGTCGTGTTTTAGGAGCTTAGGGGGAAAAGTAAAAAACTGATCAAAAAAGTTAAACATTAGTTTTGAAACTTAATTCTAAAACCTTCCTTATCTATAAATAGTTCATGTTTTAAAACACTCATAGATTCATAATGGTACCCTTCCCCAAAAAATAAACTATTTTTAAAACTTTCAAGTCATTCATATATAATTAACCCAACCATTGCAGCACAACCATCTTGTTTTATAAATGAGAAAATTATAGCCCAATTCAGAGACAGCTGACCAAGATAAAAAGCTAAGAACTCAAGTGGTAGTACATACTGCAAGTAATATACACCTAAGTGTATATTACCTAAGGTGTAATATATACTTAGGTATATTACTGCAGATGCTGCAGATGTCCAAATCAGGTTGTATAAGGGATCTGGCCATTTTTTTGGTATAAAACTCGAGTAAGTTCTAAACTCTAAAACTTAAAAACTATGTCTTAGTGGATATACATGTAGAATTCTAAACACCAAAAAAAAAAACAAACAAAAAAAATTGAATTTTAGAAGAAAACAAAATGTTTCCACAATTGTATAATGATTTAGTGACAGAAAGGTGAATAGAACTAAGATCTTCTGTTCCCTTGTATATCTTACAGGTAAGATCTAGAATGCCATCATCAAAATATTATCTTCCATACAAAAGTATTCTTAAATAGTAAAAGAAATTACCAGATCACCTCATGCATTATAATAAATAAGGACTTTTAATGATTTTTTTCAATGTAATAGTTGTTAAGATGACTTTATGACAAGCCTGGCCAGTATGTAACCTGAACAACATTCCATATTAAAAAAATAATTATATATATCAGAAAAAAAATTCCCACCATGCTTCACTAAAAGCAAAAAAAAACAAACAAAAAAAAGTTGGAAGTATATATTTAAGACAGGGTATTCTTTAAATTAAATAAATGTTTTTTGTTTTTAATTAAATATGGACACCTGATCCAGGAATTTTTCAGTTTTTGGTACGAGAATTCTTAGGTTAACAAATTTCATTAGGCAGCCTTCCTCATCACCCTTGACCTTGTTAATTGTAGCCTTGTATAATTTAGTACAGCAAGAGTACTTTATACTCTCTACTTAGAAAAAAATTTTAACTAGAGCCAAGAAATCTGTTATCATTACTGTTAAGTGTTTCTCAATTACTTTATCACTCTTCTCTTTTATTATATGTTGATACTAGTAATTTTCACATTTTTGGTCAGTTGAATTTTTTTTAATGTTTATTTATTTATTTTTTTTAGTTTTCAGCGGACACAACATCTTTGTTTGTATGTGGTGCTGAGGATCAAACCCGGGCCGCACGCATGCCAGGCGAGCGCGCTACCACTTGAGCCACATCCTCAGCCCATCAGTTGAATTTTCTTCCTTCAAGAAACTTATAAAAGTATCTGTTATTCTGTTATTTCTAATATGATGTTATATTCAAAAATTAAATGAATAAATTTAAATCCTAACATAATACTCCATTAATGTTTATAATTTTTATTTTTAGGTATTAGTTAAAATGAATTTATATTTTAAAAATGAAAGCAAAAAAAAGGGAGGAAATTTTCAAATTTTTATTATAATCCTCAAAGTTCACTTTTTTTATCCAAGATATTTAGTCTCTTTTCTTGCCTTTTTCTCTTTACTCTTATCAAAAACTCCCCATTCTAGAATTATCAGCTAGTAATAATTTTTGTTGTTGTTTCTTTCTGTGGTGATTGGGTTCACGCCTAGGGTCTCAGGCATTCTGGGCAATGTACCACTGAGCCACATTCCCAGACCACAAAAGAAGTTTTGAGAGTTACATTTTCTCTCTCACATCTACTGTCTATTGGAGAAATACTAACATACTCCAAAGCAGGAAAAGGCTAAAACAAAAAGGTAATACCTTGAAAAATATGTAAATGTGTTAATTATCCAAAACTTGCAAATATGGCAAAGAAAGAGGGCCACCATCTTCTCAATGTTATACTGGGGCATTGTTTATAAGCTCACCCAATAATTATGTAATTTTCCAGAACAAGGTAACTATGTTTGACTTTGCTGTTTTCCTATTGATTAGAGCCTAGACATTGTATAGTTACATATTAACTTGATTTCTGTCCAGTAAAGAAGAGAACGCTGAAGATTATGGTTTACTTTCCTAGAAGACATGAACCACTTTTGTATACCACCAATCAACAGTATTTCAATCTGCTCTTATGAATGCCTCTGAATACTTAGTTCTGAACCTGCATTACCATCTTTTTTATCTTCTTCTTCAGTGAGTGGGTATAAAATATAAAATGAGTACAAGTCTTAAACTTGTACTCATTTTATATTTATATGAGTTATATTTTTTAAATTTTGAAAATTATTATTTGATAACTATAGCCTATGTGATACCAAGATTAACATCTTTTTTGGACTTGGGGGCATGCTTTTTTTTTTTTTTTAGTTGTTGATAGACCTTTATTTTATTTATTTATATGTGTTGCTGAGAATGGAACCCAGTGCCTCACATATGCCAGCAAGTGCTCTACTGCTCAGTCACAGCCACAGCCACAGCCCCTGGAGGCAGGCTTTTGATGTAATGACCTGACATACTTTAAACTTCCCACATTTCCACCTGTTGAGAGAAGCTGAGAACAGGAAACAGGAAAGTACAGAAAGCTTGAGGCAAAAAATGGAAGAGGCCAGGTTGAGTAGTCAAGACAGAAGAAGGACAACTGCCACAATAGGAGTCACCCCTCTCTGGGTCCCAGTTGGCCCAAGCAATCAAGCTGTGTCATTGTCATCTTGATAATGATTCTGAGCAGGTTCATCCTTGCACTAAACAATTTAACCAGTGGAGAGGCTAGGGGCAGTAATCTAGCTATAAAAGTTGGGGTGTGTGGATAATGGTTACAAGAATTGTCTTGAACATATAAAGCAAATGCACTGTGTTCCTTGAAACTCCCTTCCAATGGCTCTGCCATAGCCCACAGTTATAGTTTGATCTTAAGGAAAATAAGATGTTTAGTTATTGTTGCAAATATGAAAGAATAAAAAAAAGCTACCATCAGAGGGCAGTATTTGTTCTTTAATTGATCAAATGTAGCTTTGGCTAGGCAACAGAAGAATACTAGCTGTATTTTCTTATAATTTAATCAATGTGTCTTCATCCACAATTAACCTGGAATTAATTTTTCTTTTGCTTTCCTTTCCTCCAAATCAACCTTTCATTGCCTTTATATAATCTTTTTCAAATGCTAGGATGGCAGGGTGCAGTGGTGTAATTGGTTAGTATTCACCTGTAATTCCAGATATTACAGAGGCTGAGGTGGAAGGATCACAAGTTCAAGACCAGCTTGGGCAATTTAGTAGGACCCTGTCTTAAAATAAAAAATAAAAAGGACTGCAGATGTAGCTCAGTGGTACAATGCCCCTGGGTTCCATCCTCAATACAATATAAAATGCTAGGATGCCTGTGTCATACTTAGAGTCAATTTTTATTAATGTATCTTAAGCACTTTCTCCATGCCAAGCACTATTGTAGGTAACAGAAATACAAGGAGAACAAGCCACCAGGATCCTGCCTTCATGGAGCTCACACTTCACAGGAGAGAAATATCATATGGGTCATAAACGCTGTGCAGAAAAAGTAGGGTAATGTGAGGTTAACCCTTCACTTAATCATCATTCTCTCCTGAAGAATATGAAAAGGTAAAGGAAGATAAATTTTTAAAATATTTTTTAAGCTATTTTTTTGAATTTTTTAATACCTTTATTCTATTTATTCATTTGTATGTAGTGCTGAGGATCGAACCCAGGGCCTCACATGTGCTAGGCAAGCACGCTACTGCTGAGCTATCGCCCCAGCCCCTTTTTTCTAATATTTATTTTTTAGGTGTAGATGGACACAACACAATGCCTTTTTTTTTAAGAGAGAGAATTTTTTTTAATATTTATTTTTTAGTTTTTGGCGGACACAACATCTTTATTTGTATGTGGTGCTAAGGATCGAACCTGGGCCGCAAGTACGCTGGCCGATTTCGCTACCGCTTGAGTCACATCCCCAGCCCAACAATGCCTTTACTTTTATGTGGTGCTGAAAATCGAACCAGGTCCCACCCGCGCTAGGAGAGCGCTCTACCGCTGAGCCACAATCCCAGCCCATGGAAGATAAATTTTATCAGCCTGATAAAGCCACCATATGCAAATTCCAAGATCTGGCAACTAGAACACCAGTATGACCAAGTCATAGTTTACCATTTTTGCTCAATAAACTTTATTTTTAAAATCCAGCTTTTTTTCTGTTTTTTATTTATTTGTCCATTCCTGGGCCTGTCCTCGTTTTCTTTAAAAGGTCGATGAGAAGGAAACCTGGAATTAATTTTTCTTTTGTTTTCCTGCCCTCCAAATCCAAGGATTTCATTCACAGCAGAGCTAAACCTTCCCTTGGAACTGGGCCTTTTGCCTCCACCTCTCTTCTAAGCTCCAGGTATATGTTAACCTTTTTCCAGGTATGAAGAGGTAACACTGGAATTCAATGTAACTTAGACAGTGAAGTAATATCCCATGGAAAAGCCAGATCAGGGTTTTATAATATTTTGATCAACTGGACTAAAACTAACAGGATGAAATACTGTGGAAATAAAAGTAATATTTACCACTTACATTAAGAATCATTGGGCTGGGACTGTAGCTCAGTGGTAGAGCGCTCCCCTAGCACAGGCGGGACTCGGGTTCGATCCTCAGCACCACATAAAAATAAAGGCATTGTGTTGTGTCCATCTATACCTAAAAACTACATATTAAAAAAAAAAAAAAGAATCATTAACTGCAGTAACACAGGCTTGGAAAGAATTCACTTAACAGCAAGTAATGTGAAACAGGAGGTTGAATCAGCAGTAGATTCAGTATGAACGCTGAGGAGTGGCTGTCAAAGAGTTAATGTAATCTTACACTACGATAATTGAGGCTTAATGTCCACAGCAAGGAAAGGAATGGCGCCATTTTATGCTGCACTGACCAGATCCTGTCTGAAACTGTGTTCTCTTCCAGGAATCTCATTTCAAAAGGAACATTGACTAACTGAAGTAAATCCCACAGAGTGACCATCTCACATGAGAATCCTCTGAAAGAAGGGGGTAGGATTTTTGCCTAGAAATGAGATTGCTCTTAGGGTTTTCAGTTATGTAAACATGTTTATGTAGAAAAATATATGAAGTACTTACAGAAGGAAAAACATATATGGTAAATGGAAATTGAGAGAGTAGCTCTCACTTCAGTGATAGACGTACTTTTCTGAATATCAACTGCCAACATGGAGAAGGTTGACTTTGTGAAGTAGTGGCCAGGTAGTCCCGGAAAGCAATCCAAAGAGGCAGTGGAGGAGGTCAGCAGTCCGGGTTAAACACACAGCTTTCTATGGAGTGGCATCGCAGGGAGACAGGGTGAGGTGAGGGAGGGACTGGTCATTGTGGAGTGAAAATAGGAAAACTATGGAGTTGAGAATAGAACTCCTAATTTATTCATACCAGCTCAGTTCTTATGTGTTTGCATTTTCCCCATTTCAGAGGGCCCATTGATACATTCATTAAGGTTCTACTTCTAAATTCAAAATTTAGAAACCACCAGAGATGACAGCTGTCTTTCCCAACTTGGACACAATGTCCTCAGTCACTTCTGGAACTTTCCAACCTTTCCTGGAGTGGGCTCCTTTGGGGTGTGGGAGAAAGGAAGAAAGAAAAGAAAAAGCAGTCTTTCACTCTTTCAGATAGTAGCTCTTGAGTCCACAGGGGCTGGCAATCTCTGGAGGAAATTGGCATTTCCCTGTAAGCCTGTCTTCATAGGCTGCCTTTCCCCTTTCTCCTGTCTCCTGAGATCCTCCTGTAGCAGACAAAGCTTGTCTCTCCATGCAGTGAGGAGAGAAATCCTGAGGCCTACTTCCTGTCAGAACTCAAGTCTTGGACACCTTTACTTCTGTCCCCAGCCAGCCCTCCAGGAAATAGTTGACCAGAACAGGCCCTTGGAGGAGAGCCTGCCTGGTAGAGGACCCCTCCCTGCTAGCTGGGGTTTCCCGGACCACCCCAGACTCAAGTTCTCTCCTCATTCAGAATCTCTTCAGCACTGCTATATATACCAGGGCTCCCTAACCAGGCTTCTCTTCAAAGTTGTCATTTGAGCAGTTTTGTTTTAAAATATAGACTCAAGTCACTCCTCAGATTTCCTGAATCCCTATCCCCTAGAATAGGATCTGGGAATGCTATTTGTAACAAACTTCCCCACACTCTGGCACTGAGGCCATCTTATATGATTATTGGCTTATTTAAACATCTTGTCTTCCCTTACAGTGAACAACCATTTGTCACTTGAATTTGTTTTTCCATTTCCTACCCCCGAATCAGAATATGTCAGTTGCTTATCAATGTTTGCAGTGGACAGTAGGGTGAAGCATAAGTAACCCCTGGTGTCCTTTCTTCTTGTTTTACCTTCTGAGATTTTGGGCTGCAAAAGTCACTATTTCGTTCAAGACACAAACTTTGAGTCTCTACTCAAACTGATGATTCTCAGACTTCAGGACGCATCAGACTCACCTTGAGGATTTGTAGCAACACAAATTTCTGGTCCTGTCTTGGGGTTTTTGATTCAGTAAGCCTGGAGCAGGGCCTGTGAATCTGCATTTCTAACAGCCCCACCCTTAGACCATACTTTGAGGAACACTGTGCTAGGATTTTGCTTTCCTTCTTTTTGGGGGGAAATCCACAATCCACAATTCCCTTTTATTCATATTAGCTCCAATATATTCCATAAAGTCTCTCTGCTGGGCTGGGGTTGTAGCTCAGTGGTGGAGTGCTTGCTTTACTGTGTGAGACACTGGGTTTAATTCTTTGCATCCAAATGGATGAATAAATAAAGGTTCATCAGCAACTAAAAACATATTTTTTAAAAAGTCTCACTGCTTATAGATCACGCCCCACCCCCATTCTGTGGCTCAAGGGTCATCCTCACCCAGACACTATGCACTCTAAGCCTTTCTTCAACAGAGAGAAGGGTTACCTCAGGCTGAAGCACTGAGAAAGCTTCAAAAAGGAGATAGATTCCTGTGTGCCTTCCAAGGGAGGCTTGTCTATTTAGAAGGAAGAGGAAAGAGCATTCCTGACCTAGGCACCATATTGATGGAGACTCCTGAGAATGTAACAGGGGTTCACTTTGTGCCTTGACTATATCCCTTGTGGCTTTGAAACTCACATGTTTTTTTTTTTTCTTTTCACCAATCTTCTTTTTTTTTAAGTTGTTGATGGACCTTTATTTTTGGACCTTTATTTTATTCATTTATTTATATGAGGTGCTGAGACTCGAACCCAGTGACTCACACATGCGAGACAAGCCCTCTACCACTGAGCCACGACCCCAGCCCCTCAACAACCTTCTTCTCAGTGATCTTCTTTTCCCTGATTTTCTCTGATCTTTTCCCTGATCTTTTTCTTCCTGATCTCTCCTCCCTAATCTCATTTTGTCTGAATCACCTCTATAAAAGCCCCCTGTTCCTGCTGATGGGCAGAATCACAGCCTTTAGGACAGGAATCCCCTGTGTTTCTCCTTTTGTAGCAAAGCAATAAACCATCTTTTTCCTTTTTCTCAATCCTTGTGAATGGATTGGCATGGGGACAAGGACCAAGCTTTCCGAAACAAGAACAGAAGTATGTGTTGGGATGACACTGAGGAACAACTCCTACTGAACACAAAAGTCTTCAGTGAGGTGGTGAAGTACATAAGGGGCAGAGACTTGTTTGTTGTCGAAACTATTAGAACCTATTAAGTGCAATGGACTGCCCGGGGGCCTGAGTGATGCTGGTTTTGTTGTAATAGATTTTGAAGTTGTTCAGGAGCCCAGAGGCGGGGCAAGGGTGGGGGGTGCTGCATGCAAGGCTGCAAGACTGCACCATCAGGAGCATGGGCATGTTTACTCCAAAGCCCAGGGCAGATCTTTCCACTTCTTCTTTTCTGTGGAAAAAAGCCCCCACCCCTGCAGGGTGTGGCAAGAGCTGACCTGAGGAAGAAGCTTTGCTCAATAGGAAATGAGCTGTAATGTGAAATGAGGAAGCTATTAGGGTTCAGCTTGATGGTTTTGAATTAACGATAAGAACATGCGAGAGGTGAACACGATTGATAGTGGGAGATTGGAAACAACCCAAATATCCATCTGTACAACATTGATTAAATAAACTGTGGTGCGTCTATGCTGTGGCATATTGTGAAGCCCACAGGGAAGAGTGGGTAGAACTGCACCCAGTGACCTGGAAATAACTCCAAGCTTCGTGACTAAGCCAGAAAAACAAGTCACCAAAGAGTGGGCATGTTATAATCCTATGAAGTTAAAAAGACATCAGTAAAGGCTCTTGATGGATGTTTACAAGCCAGCTGCTCACAATGACCCATGGAAAGATGTAAAGGTAAAATTCCTAAGCTGCAAAAGTCTGAGTTAAAGTGTAAAAGACTAGGGCATTGTAAAGCTTCTAGATTACAAGGCCTGGGCTAAAAGGTAAAAGCCTATTGTTACAATTCCTCTGCTATCCCCGGAACCTGTAAACTTGTTAGGACAATGCAGGAGCTGCTCAGTAAATATCTCTATTGATTCCCTGGTTGTTCAATAGCTAAGGGCTCCAGGTAACATGACACGTAGGCATCCTGGCCCCAGAACCAATCAGTTTGAATGTGTACCCCACTTAGAAGTGACCAATCACCCCTGCCCAAACTGTTCCCGCCAATGAATGGACTAATCACGTATCAGAATTGTTGTTCAATTTCCCCGCGCCTCATGATGATTTGTTCTGATGTATGCAAAGCCCACCGCCCTCTCCAAAAAGTGTACTTAAGCTCTGCTTGACCTCTGCTCTGGGCTCTGGGCTGCTCTCCCTTCTTGAGTGAGCACAGAGTCCCAAAGCGTTGGAATGGATCCCTAATAAAAATCCCCCTTGCCATTGCATGAAGCTAGTCTCGTGTGGTCTTTCCTTCTCCGACGTTTCGCCGGACCCTTACAAAGGGAGTGAGGTTAAAGTGGGATGTGGAGATCTTAAGTGAGATTTTTATTTTTTGAATTAATTTTCCAAATGTTTTGAAATTTTTCAAACATACTGTAAAGCACTGCCCTAAGTGCTTTAGACCTATTACCTTATTTAATCTTCCAAACATACCTCTGGAGACAGATATTATTAATTTCTCCCGTTTTACAGAATATGAGGCAGTCCAGATTTATTCACTTACTTTCTCAATGGACCCGATTGGTCTATTGGTTAATAACTAATTTTTAAAAAAGTAAAAAGAACAACTACATGCAAAGAAAAAAAGGGGGGTGGGGAGTCTCTAAAGATGTCCCTTTAAAACATTGATCCAAAGATTCCTCCTCTGTTTATTTGGTATGAGGGACTAAACCCAAGCCGCTTAACCACCTGAGCCATATTCCCAGACCTTTTTTTTTTTTTTTTTTGGTACCAAGAATTGAACCCAGGGGCACTCAACCACTGAGTCACACCCCCAGCCCCTTTTTATATTTTATTAGAGACAGAATCTTTCTGAGTTGCTTAGGGCAAGACTGGCTTTGAACTCCCAATCCTCCTGCCCCAGCCTCCCAAGCCGCTGGGTTTACAGGCATGCACCACTGTGCGCAGCTCAAAGATTCCCTCTTTTTTTTCTCTTTTTCTTTTTCTTTTTGGTACCAAGGATTGAACTTGGGGGCACTCAACCACTGAGCCACACCCCTAGGCCCATTTTCTATTTTATTTAGAGACAGGGTCTCACTGAGTTATTAAGCACCTTGCCATTGCTGAAGCTGGCTTTGAACTTGCAATCCTTCTTTCTCAGCCTCCAGAGCCTCTGGGATTACAGGCATGAGCACCACACCAGGCCAAAGATTCCCTCTTAATTTCAACTCAGATGGGATAATTCAGGCCTGAAATATAATGATTTCAGAGCCCAAGGAAAACCTTACTTCTCTCCTCTGCCTCAAACTCTTGGTTAACATTTATGGAACAGGAACAAAATGTTTTTGCCACCCAAATAGAAATTTGTCTTAATTTGTAAATATCTTTGAATGAAGTGTAGCTATCTCAGATTTCATTATATAAATCTCTGATTTAATATTATTAAGGTCTAAGCAGGAATCATATCTGAAAAGCAGGTTGTGATAGGAGAGGAGATAGGCAGAAAGGAGAGGGCCTGAGGCATACCACTGGGCTCACCTGGGGAAGACGGATGCGGCAGCTGATGGCTCTGCCAGTTACCGATCTACACAGTGATACATGCCTTCCCTTTCACAAACCCTTGTCCATTATTCAGGTGGGATGACAGAGCCAGAGCTGAGGCCAACCTGGAGGCAATAAAAAGGTAGCAATGCCATAGGATGGGGAAAAGGCCCTACGCACTGTACCAGGCAGCTAAAGGTTAGGGCAAGAGTTCTAGTTAGAGCTACTAAATGTGGGAAACTTGCTCCCACCCTTTGCTCACCCAATCCCATTTCTGAAATCATCCTCCTATTTCTTTCCCATCATTCTTTTCTTTCCTCCCTTACTCCTACTACAAACTTACATTTACAGTCATAAAAAGGAGGGAAATATGATTTTTTTAAAAAAGAAATTTGTTCTATGGGTTGGATTTGTAATCCTACTCCCTTGGATCCAATTTATAGCTCTCCCGATTCTTTGAGCTTTTTTCACTTTATCACTTGCTAGATGGGGGAAGTTCCATAAGCCAAATGCTACCCCCTTAATTAAATCCAGTCAATCTACATATTGCTTCATTTACTTTTTTTTTGTTCATTCAATCTTGAATTCTTTGCATATTCTTTCCACCTGCTAGTGCTGCAGCAGTTCTAGACATTTAAACAAGTGCTGGCTGGATTTTGCATATCCCTGATGGCTTAGATTCTGTGATCACATCTCCTAAAAAGGCCATCCTAATGACAGGAAGTTATGGATAGACTGTAAAAATCCGTGTTCTCTAGAGGAGAAGAAAAATAAAAATGAAACCCAAGGTAAGTGGATGACTCCTGAAACTTCCTACAGGGTATGTTCAGCCTGATGGTGTAGGAGGGAGAAAGCAAGCGTGGGTTACAAGGAAGGCATCTGCTGCTTTTTGTTTCACAAGCTCCACATTTCATTTTTGCCCTGGTCACTGCCCACGTAGTTCTAAAAATTACCACCAGGGGGCAGGAGTATGCCAATGTTCCATCTCTCCACCTGTCCATTTTGGACTTTGAAAGAATTTCTTTCTCTCTTTTTGTTTTTATTTTTATTTATTTATTTTATTTTATTTTTTTGTACAGGGGATTGAACTCAGGGGCACTTGACCACTGAGCCACATCCCCAGCCCTATTTTGTATTTTATTTAGTGATAGGGTCTCACTGAGTTGCTTAGTGCCTCGCTTTTTGCTCAGGCTGGCTTTGAACTCACAATCCTCCTGTCGGAGGCTCCGGAGCTGCTGGGATTATTTACAGACATGTGCCACCATGCCTGGCTCTCTTTTTCTTTCTTACTGGAGTTTAACCCAGAGGCATTCTTTCACTAAGCTATACCTGCAGTCCTTCTTTATTTTTATTTTGAGATATGGTCATCCCAAATTGCCCAGGTTGGCCTCAAACTTGAGATCCTCCTGCCTCAGCCTCCAGAGTTGCTGGAATACAAGTATGTACCACCACACTGGGTAAAATTTCTTCACAGAGGAATTTCTTTTTTTAGTATTTATTACTTTTTAATTGTAGATGGACACAATACCTTTATTTTATTTGTTTATTTTTATGTGGTGATGGGGATTGAACCCAGTACCTCACACATACTAGGCAAGCACACTCCCACTGAGCCACAACCCTGGCCCTTATAGAGGAATTTCTGATACTATTGTACAGATTAAGAAACTAAGTAGAATGAGGTAAATATGTGACCGCATTTCATGAGTGGCAGAGGTGGAATGTAATCCACAGACTGGGCTTTTTAGAACTCACCTGAGTTTATAGCTGATTTCGACATTAGTTTTCAATGTTTTACAACCATTTTTTTAAAAGGCAATACATTAAGAAAACTTCAATGTTGCTGTAGCTCCTTTTTTCCAACTTTCTTTCACGTGTTCCTAGTTTGTGTCATTTCTACTCCTTTCAGTACTTTGCCTAATTTCATAAACAGAGCCTTGTGTCCTTCCACTAAGCTTTACTGTGTGTCCCTCAATTGATACATTTCCTTCTGTGTTGGCATCCTCACTGTTGTCTGTGACTTGAAGATGTCAGCAGAATCATTGGGATATAAACATGTGTGTTAATGAGATCGCTCTACAAGTGAGAGCTGGCTACCTGCCTTAAACAGGAGCACACACTCTTGGGGTGTTTTGCCAAGTGGGTCAACAGATGCCTCACAGTCCCCCGGAGGCTGCTGTGTTAACCGGCATAATGAGTGTGAAAGAAGTTTCACGGGGGAAGTTTGCGGTGTCCAAGATGTGTGGATTACCTGGAAATAGTGAAGAGGCATCCTTGCCATTTCACAGGTGGGGTCACAGGCTTGGTGGCCCATACCCTGGTAGAGCAGCACTCTAGGCTTGACTCCTGACTGGACCAGCTACAGACCCAAGAGAGTCTGGTCCCTTGGAGTTTGACAAGATAGTAATTGGCTCCCTTAATTTGTTTTAATTGAGATGGAGTGCCTAAAAGGACAGAGACCTGAGGCTTCATCAAGTCCACAAGTTGTTCGTTTGTTTGTTTATGGTGTAACTTTTATTTTCTTGAAAAGACCAATGAGCTAAGTGTAAAAGCCACAGGCATCATTTGCTTTATTTCACAAGTCCAAGAAGAGTTGTAAGTTCTAACAGATCACTCTAGAGGATTTCGCAATTCATCCATCTCACCATTCATTCCACAAATACTCACTGAGTGCCTACTTCCTCTCAGGCATTCTGTTATGGGAT
Source organism: Spermophilus citellus (assembly GCF_964194105.1). Classification (NCBI taxonomy): domain Eukaryota; kingdom Metazoa; phylum Chordata; class Mammalia; order Rodentia; family Sciuridae; genus Spermophilus; species Spermophilus citellus. The sequence goes on along the minus strand of NC_138188.1, from coordinate 111,122,917 downwards.
GGAGATATAAGATAGGTAAGATAAAATTTCATTTTGACTGAGTAAGACAAAGTAATTAATTCCAAAATGTGATGGTAGAATGGGTGAAGTACATGAGGAGTCTTGAACATATTGTTGTTTCAGAATGTATAAAAACAAACTCAACAATTCATGAAAAGAGAAATCACAAGCAAGTGAGGTTCCATCTCAAGAATACAAGATAAATTTAATATTTGGAAATCAATCAGTGCCATTCACTATGTTAACAGAATAAAGGAAAAGAAAGTCTACAAAAATTCAGCACAGGCAGTAAAAACATTGGACAGAATTAAAATCCCATTTATACAACAAAAATCTTAGTGGCAAACCAGGACTAGAAGGAAAATTCCTTACCCTAATTAAGGGCATCAATAAATATTTGACATTTTTCTTTTTTTGGTGGTGCTGGGGATTGAACCCAGGGCCTTGTGCATGTGAGGCAAACACTCAACCAACTGAGCTATATCCCCAGCCCTAGCATCATTCTTAATGATAAAATTTTAATCTTCTCACCAAAATTGAGAACAAGAAAAGGATATTTGCTTTTACCACTTCTATTCAACATTATACAGAGGCTCTAGCCAGTGTGCAGGGATGTGAGAGAAAACAAAAACCTAAAGATTATAAAGAAAAGAACATAATTGTTTTTATTATTATATAACATGTCATTTAAATATAAAACTCTAGGAAATCTACCAAAAAACTCCATCAGAACCAATATGTAAATTAGGAAAGTAGCAGGATACAAAGTATTAAAGATCCATTATGTTTCAAATACACTTGTACAGAAGACTTGAAAAATCTCAAGGATTGGTTCTAAAGTCTATTTACATGCTATTTCAGAGAAAACACCCCCCAGCAAACACATCTGCATCTCTTTCCTTCTTGGGCCAAGGAAAAGTCCCAGTGGCAGTGAGGCAAGAGACGTCACCTGCATCCTCTCTCCACCTGTCCTCTCTGACTAGAGGAAACAGCTTTCCCTGCTTTCTGCTCTTTGCAGGCCGGTTTCCTGCAGCTCATTTTTCGCCCTCTCAGCAGTAGTAGCAGGTTTTACGCATCACAGTGTGTTTCCTAATTAACAAGCCTTTGAGCAAGTTTTCCTAAGCTATATTGTAACACTTTTGAAAATCTGTTTATATCAAATGTTTAAAGCAACAAAGTAACTTGAAATATAAGACAAAATTGCAAAGTAAACACTTTTTTTTTTATACCAGGGATTGAACCTAGGGGTTCTTAACCATTGAGCCACATCCCCAGCTCTTTTTAAATGTTATTTAGAAACAGGGTCTCGCTAAGTTGCTTAGGCCCTTGCTACATTTCTGAGGCTGGCTTTGAACTTGTGACTCTCCCTCTTCAGCCTCCTGAGTCCCTGGGATTACAGGAATATACCACTGTGCCCAGCTCATTTATGTTATCTTTGTTATCTAAAGGAGTACATGCTTTTACTACTATTCTTATCCTTATCATCATCATCATCATCCTCATCCTCCTTCTCCTCCTCCTCCTCCTCCTTTTTCTTTTAACTTTTCCCTCTTTCTAAGGAGGTGTCTTCTTGTTGGTTTCATCAATTCCTGAAGAATCATCTCAAAAATGACAGCTCCCATCTCCATTCACTGTTCTTGCCTACTTTGTTATTGTCTAGATTGGTTACTATTGTTGTTCCATAGTTCTTGTTTTTTTATGGAGATTCAGCAAAGTACCAATTTTAAATGCACAGTTTAAGGAATGTTACACATAAATATATTGTCCTTATGGCTTATGGAGATGTGCAGCACATCTCCCACACCCGATCAACCTACTCAATACCCAAGCCCCTAAAAGTTAAGAGATGTTACTCTAACTTCTTCCACCATAGATTGTTTTTATCTTTCCCTAAATGTCATTGAATCAAATGGTACATATGCTTTGATGGTACTGATTTCTTTTCTCAACACAGGGCAATAAGATTTATTCTAGGGGTTGGGGTTGTGGCTCAGTGGTAGAGCGCTTGCCTCACACGTGCAAGACCCTGGGTTCGATCCTCAGCACCTCATAAAAAAAATAAACAAGTGAAATAAAGGTGTTGTGTTCAACTACAACTAAAAAATAAATTTAAAAAAAAAATTTATTCTACTATAGAAATTTACTCTTTGTTCCCATACGGTGTTCCATTCTAGGAACATATCACAATTTGGTTATCTAGTCTTTTTGTGAATGACTTCTATGTTGTCTCAAGTTTTGGGTTACTGCAAATAAAACTGCTAAAAATGCTCTTGTTGGTAAATTCAGTTTCCTTGGTAATATGCTAGGAATGGAATTACTAGGTTAATAGTATAGATTTACAATTAGCTTTAATATATACTATCCTATAGTTTCCTAAAGTTGCTTTGATTTACATTCCTACCAGCAATGGACAGAGTTTAGTGGTTCCACATACTCATCAACAACTGATATTAACAGTATTTTTAATATGAGCCATTCTGGTAAATTATTAGTAATTTATGGGGGTTTCAATTTACATTTTCCTGATTTGAGCATTTGTGGATTTTTTTTAATTACTTATTTATTTTTGGTACCAGAGATTAAACCCAGGGGTGCTCAACCATTGAGCCACATCCCAACCCTTTTTATTTTGAAATGGTCTTGCTAAGTTGCTTACTGCCTCCTAAGTTGCAGAGGCTGGCTTTAAACTTATGATCCTCCTGCCTCAGCCTCCAGAGCCATTGGGATTACAGAAGTGAGTCACCATGCCAGGCAAGCATTTTGTAACTGTGGTACTGGGGATGGAATCCAGGGCTTTGTGCAATGCTGGGAAAGCACTCTATCACTGAGCTACATCCCCAGCCCTGATGTGAGCATGTTATGTGCTTATTGGTTCATTTGGATATCCTCCTATGAAATTTTGTTCATGTTTTGCTCATTAAAAAAAAAAAAAAAAAAAACTAGGTTGTGAAGCTGGGGTTATGGTTCAGCAGTAGTATACTTTCCTGGCATGTGTGAAGCACTGGGTTTGATTCTCAGCACCATATATAAACAAAATAAAGGTCTATCAACAACTAAAAAAATTTTAAAAAATAAATTAGGTTGTCTTTATTGATTACAAAAGTTCTTCATAGAGTCAGAAAATGAGTTCTTTATTGGTTAAACATATTATAAAAATTTCCCAATGCAAGACTTGTCTTTTCACTGTCAGTATTTGATAAATAACCTCAATTATAATTAATTTAATTTATCTTTTTTTTTCTTTTGGGTATTGCTATCACCTTTGTGTCATGGCTAAATAATCTTTGCCTACCCTAAAAACATGACTATATGGTTTTATTTTCTCCTAGAAATTTTGTTTTAGTTTTGACAGTTAGGTCTACAATCCATTCAGATGAAATTTTATCTATGGTACAAAATGAAAGATCAAGGTTCTTCATTTCCCCAAAAAGAATATCTAATTGCCTTAGTCCCATTTATTAACAAGATCATTCTTTACCCATTGCATTTCAGTGGTGGCTTGTATACAGCAAGTGACTAAATATATGTTGAGTTTATTTCTGGATTCTATTCTCTTTTATTGGCATATTTGTCCATTTTTACCTCCAAACAATGCCATCTTGATTAATTATAAATTTCTACTAAGTCTTTAAATCTGGTACTCCAACTCCTCCAACTTTGTTTTTCTAGGTCTTTTTTTTTTTTTTTTTTTTTTTTTTTTTTTTTTTTTTTTTGGTATCAGGGATTGAACCTAGGAGCTCTTTTGAAATTGTAAAAAAGTGTATCTCTAAATTGCTGAGGGTGGCCTTGAAGTTTGATCCTCCTGCTTCTGCCTTCTGAATCACTAGATTTTAGGTGTCTGCCACCATACTCAGCTCTTCCTATCAATTTCTTTTAAAAAGTTGGTTGGAATTTTGATTGGGATTGTATTGAATCTATAGATTAATTTGGTGAGACTTGATACATTAATAATACTGACTTCTAATTCATTCATGTTACATATTTCTCCATTTATGTTTTCTTTAATTTCTCTTATGTTTTGTAGTTTTCAGTGTAGGGTTCTTTTTTTTTTTTTTTTTTGAGAGAGAGAGAGTTTTTTTTTAATATTTATTTTTTAGTTTTCGGTGGACATAACATCTTTATTTGTATGTGGTGCTGAGGACCGAACCCAGCGCCTTGTGCATGCCAGGTGAGTGCACTACTGCTTGAGCCACATCCCCAGATCCAGTGTAGGGTTCTTTACATCCTTTGTTAGATTTATTCCTAGATATGTTTTCTGTTTGTTGTTGTTGTTGTTGTTGTTGTTTTATCTTTTGGGTGGTGGTGGGGGGATCAGGGATTGAACTCAGGGGCACTCAACCACTGAGCTACATCTCCAGTCCTACTTTTGTATTTTATATATAAAAAAAAAAGTTTAAAAGATAATGATATATTTTGTTGCATTAATGTAAAAATCACTCAAGGCTAAATTTTATTAGCTTTTATTAAACACTAAATTTTGGTCACGTCTAATTTCTTTGACACAATGAACTACAATTATGTTCAAAAAACGAATCAAGGTCTGTATGTTTTCCAGAATAATTCTAGTGTTGCTAGCTACAAGAGAAAGCCAAGGAAAGAAAAAAGGGCTACTTGTCCTTTTTGATGACCAGGTTGAAAGAATGTGAAATGGTATATGAAGTCAAGAGATAATAACTTAAAGTTTTATAATATATAAAAACTTATGGTTTCATAACATAGTGTAGAGGGTACAGGGAGGACAAGGAGATGCTTAACAATCTGCTATTCACAGATTGTGGTTACCAAAGGCCAGACACATTTGTCATTGAAGAAATAACTCAATTTTATTGGTTCTTCATCTAAGACAAATTGGTTTTGGATTTTGGAATAATATCAGAAATGAAGCAACAATTGCCTGACAACTATAGTAGACTATTGGGAGAGTTTCAATGTCAGTATTCTACTCTCAGACTATAAAGACTTTACTGAAGTTATAAAATGTAATAAATGCTCAGAATATGGAAAAATCCAAAAAAGAAAAGAAAAGAAATGTGGTCTCATCTAGCTTTTGCTGAAGCTGACTTTGAACTCTCAATCCTCCTGCCTCAACCTCTTAATTTGCTGGGATTACAGGCATGCACCACCATGCCCAATTATACCTGATGTTTTTTTTTGTTTGTTTTTTTTTAATGTCATGAATGATGTTTAAAAGATCTTCAGGGCTGGGGATGTGGCTCAAGCGGTAGCGCGCTCGCCTGGCATGCGTGCGGCCTGGGTTCAATCCTCAGCACCACATACAAACAAAGATGTTGTGCCCGCCGAAAACTAGAAAATAAATATTAAAAAATTCTCTCTCTCTCTCTCTCTCTCTCTCTCTCTCTCTCTCTCACTCACTCTCTCTTTAAAAAAAAAGAATTGTAATGCATTCTGCTGTCATTAAAAAAAAAAGATCTTCATTTTCTAACTGATTGTAGAAGCATAGAGAAATAGGGTTGGTTTTGTATATTAACTTTCTATTTAGCAGCCTTATTAAATTCAGTTATGAATTCTAATAGTTATTTACAGACTTTTTCAGAATTTCTATGTACATCATCATGTCATCTGTGAATAATGACAGCTTTCTTTCTTTCTCCCAATTTTTTATCATTGTTTGATCATACCTATAGGCTTTTTGCAGATTGATGTCATTTATTAAGTTAAAGAAGTTTCTCAGTATTATTGGTTTGTAGAGTGTTATTACATTAACAAGTATTGAATTCTATCAAATGCTTTTTGCATATTGAGATTATTACAATTATTCTCCCTTAGTCTGCTAATGTTAAATTTACATTAGCTGATTTTCAAATGTTATGTTAATCTTGTATTACTAGAATAAACTTGGTGATTTAAAAAAAATTGTTCTTTTTAGGTATACCTGAGAATAGAGTGTATTTTGACAGGTCATACATACATACATACATGGAAAGGTGTGATTTTTAAAAATATAATGTTGGCTTTGATCACTAGTACTTTTTTAACCTCTCTCCCACTGTGCTATCAGGTGTAGACTAAACACTTCTAGGCACCCCCTCCAGGGGTCTTATTGAAACTAACAGAATATCCCTGAAAGTCTTGTCTCAGTTAAATTAGGTTAGGTAAATTTAGGGTTAATAAATCTTGGGTTACAAATTTTTAGATGAGCATTCTTTAAATAATTAACATGTTTGCATGCAGAACTAAGCAGGGAACATAAAGTTTAAGGTAATAAAGGAGACAGATTCAAAAAGAAGGCAGAGATGCCAGTTTATCCTGATTTTGGCTACCCATGGGACATTCACAGGCCAAGTAAAGAGTCAGTGCTCTTAGCAAAGTCAGCCTAAGTCCCTCTTACAATATCAGTTAATATGTTTTCCGGTTTCTTTAAGATTCTGAGTTCAGAGCCTGGACTAATGTGTGTATTGGGTGACTGGAACTGTGGCCGATTGATGTTGTATGTCACCCAGCTTTGAAACCAAGAACCAAAAAGGGCTATTACCTTGTATGTGTACCAAAGGCATGATTGATATAAGAACAGAAACTGATTCCCCTCTCAGGAGCACATTAAAATAAAACTATTGATGCAGAGAAGGACTTATATCTCACATGTGCCACACACCCCTCCTGTAATTGCCCAAACAGAGTACAGAGTACTTCAGTCCAGTACTAACCAGAGTAATTCAGTACTCAGTTCTCAAGGGTACCGAGGAAAGTCAACAACACAGGAGGGACTGGGAGATGCAAATGAAGAAAAGTAAGAATGCCAACCAATAAAGGGGAGAAAGGTATCTTATGTATCTCCAGAGCCAACTAATACTTGGCACAGAGCAGGGGCTTTATGAATAGCTGCTGAATAAATGAATAAATGGCTATTCCCTGTGTAGGACCCGGAAGGATATGGAACTGTGCATTAAGACTTGAAATAAGACCTAAAATGTTTTGATGTCAAAATCACAAGAGAAGAGACTGAACTGTAATTCCCTGGTTGGGACATCAGATTTGAGGATGTGGAGTGGGGTAATGAAGCGGGTTTTTTTTGTTTTGTTTTGTTTTGTTTTAAGTTCTGTTGAATGATATCAAGAAATCTGTGGGCAGTTCAGGGAGTGCCTATATCACGCTCAGGAACCTCTAACCCTTCCTTAGTCCTCCTCAGTTGCTGTCAGTCTGTTTGGGGACTGGGGGAGGGGAATTCAGTTCATTTTAGAAGCATTTAAGAGAAAAATTCCTAGTAAATATCCCACAAGTGGGTTCTAGAACTGAGACATACCAGTCTGGAAGGGTTACTGGACTTTTGGAGTCTGAGCTATCTAAAACACCCTAGACAACAGCAAAAATATACATAGAGTTTCCCCACAGACCTAAAGTTTACAGTTACACACAATAAGATAAGTGTTGGGCCAAATGCAGTGGCACATGCCTGTAATACCAGTGGCTGGGGAGGCTGAAGCAGGAGGATCACAAGTTCAAAACCAGCCTCAGTAACTTAGAGAGGCCCTAAAGCAACTTAGTGATATTCTATCTCAAAATAAGATATGTCTGGGGGTATAGCTCAGTGGTTAAGTGCTCCTGAGTTCAATCCCTAGTTAAAAAAAAAAAAATCATGTATCTAGAAAAGGGTAGCTTGGGGCTGGGGATGTGGCTCAAGCGGTAGCGCGCTCGCCTTGCATGCATGCGACCCGGGTTCGATCCTCAGCACCACATACCAACAAAGATGTTGTGTCCGCCGAGAACTCTCTCTCCTCTCTCACTCTCTCTTAAAAAAAAAAAAAAAAAAGAATATGAAGTTAAAAAAAACAAACAAACAAAAAAAAAAAAGAAAAGGGTAGCTTGGTATTGGAAAGGACAATATGTCACATTAAAAAATTGAAAGACCTACTAAGGAACAATATTGACCAAATTTTGTTGTTATACTGTGTGCATGTGTGGATATGTGACAATGAATCCCACTGTTATATGTATATTATATGTATAACATATAATGCATCAATAAAAATATGAAAAAAAGTATGAGCCTCTGATGACTCAACTGAGTGGAATTATTCAATTAGCAACCCTCTCTCTAACACTCCCTGCAACCAAAAAAAGCTATACTTAATCTTCTCAAAGGAGGTTATAAGCATTGTCTTTCACCACCAGAAATTAAGCAGGATCTAGAGTTTAATATTGAAACTTGTAATATGATAAGTTTTGGTAAGCAACTCAAAATTAAATTGTCCTCAAAGAATGAACACAGCTCAGGATATCAGGACAATAAAGTTCAGGCACCACTTAAGTCTTAACAAACAGGTTATGACAGTTGTCATCTTGGTTAGCAGGCAACAGGAGGAATTCAGTTCCCAAAGTAATACAGGGATTAAAACTATAAATTACAAAAATAAAGTGCAGCATTTTGTAAGCATTAGAGATAGGTATTTATGGGTAAAGAAATCAACATTAGAAAAGCAAGCCTCTTAAAAAAGTTAAAATTGGGAGCTGGAGTTGTGGCTCAGCAGGAGAGCTCTCACCTGGCACTGGGTTCGATCCTCAGCACCACATAAAAATAAATAAGTAAAATAAAGATATTATTAAAAAGTTAAAATTTGCTATTAAATTCACAAAAATATACTCAAGAAGAGCATCTAAAAATGTAAGAAAAGGGAGTGAGCAGGTGCAATTTGGAAGGGACAAAATGATAAATTCAGTGATGAGATAATGGCATTCAATATCAGGTTCCAGGAGGAGCTTCTCAAAATATCAGCTTTTTTCCCCCCTTCCTTTGAAACCTGAAAAATGCATGGTATTTATTTATAAGATTTTAAATGCTCAAAGGAGAGAGTACTCAAGTTAATAGCCATCAGAATAAAACAAATCAAATTGCTAAATTATTTCACTGTCAGTCTGAATCAACTTTAAAAGAATGAACGATGCACCAGATACGATGGCCCACACCTGTAATTGCCCCAGCTCAGGAGGTTGATGCAGGAGGATCATGAGTTCAAAACCAGCCTCAGAACTTAGCAAAACCCTAAGCAACTCAGCAAGACCCTGTCTCTAAATAAAATACAAAAAAAAAAAAAAAGGCTGGGATGTGGCTCAGTGGTTAAGCACCCTTGAGTTCAATGTCAAGAACCAAAAAGAAAAAGAATGAACAACATAGCTACTCAGAGAGGTGAAGCAAGAGAATCAAACCTCCAAGGCCAGCCTGAACAACTTAGTGGGACCCTGACTCACTAAGATTGTATTTCAGCCACAGACTTTGTAAAGGCATTTCCTCTTGTGAACACATACTTTATGCAAACAGTTATTTCATTTCTAGATGAAAATGTCTTTACAAACTCAATTTTTTGGGGGGTCCTCCTTTTACTTCCCCCCCATTATATAATATGCCTTATTGGCAATATCTCAACTGAACTGTTTCTATCTTTTGCATATTTTGCATTTCTACTGTGCTATTAAGTTTTATTCTTGTAATATTTAAAAAGATGACATTTCTTCTTTTTGCATTTATGGACTCTCCTTTTTTTTTTTCAATGTGTAATTTTTTCATTCATCTAAACCCAAATCCAAATGGCATTAACTGGGTATATGGTAAAGTCCTATATCTCTGCTTTATCTTGGGTAATTAGTTCCTCTATATCAAGAAAACACATCCATTCTCTGAATTCAGTAAAAAGTCTGCTGTTGCTCAACAATTTGTCATTCCTCATATGGTGCAAACCACAGAATGTCGAACCTGTTTGTATTTTTTTTTAATATTTATTTTTTAGTTCTCGCGGACACAACATCTTTGTTGGTATGTGGTGCTGAGGGTCGAACCCGGGCCGCATGCATGCGAGGCGAGCGCGCTACCACTTGAGCCACATCCCCAGCCCTCGAATCTGTTTTTATATCACCATCATTTAAGTTCCCAATTCCTGGGTTATACTTGTGTAGTCTCCTCTTTTTTTTGGAGGGGCGGGTACAGGGGATTAAACTCAGGGGCACTCGACCACTGAGCCATATCCCCAGCCCTATTTTTTGTATTCTATTTAGAGACAGGGTCTACACTGAGTTGTTTATGTCTTATTTTTTGCTAAGGCTGGCTTTGAACACACAGTCCTCCTGTCTCAGCCTCCCGAGTCTCTGAGATTAAAGGTGTGGGCCACCATGCCCAGCAGTCTCCCCTTTCTTAATGAATATTTGCATTGCATTTGTTCTGATTCATGTCACAGTAAAATTTATAGCCATCTTGTCAATGAATGTAGGGTTTTTAATCAACAGTGAAAAAGAAAAGAGAACTGAATTCAATTTATGTTATAGTATTCCCTGCTACCAAGGAGAGCCCACTGGTAATGCTGAGCAGCTTCCTGTATAGATCTTTTTTTTTCCTCTATAAATCTTCTTTGCTTCTTTGCTTTGGGTTGTTACTGGATACAAACTGACCGTTTCCCTGTGATCTGATACATATTGCAGAAATTTTTTTTTTTTTTACAAAAATTGGTCCAGAAAATAATGAAAATGCAATTGGAACTTCTGGTAAAAAAGAGTGAAATAGAAAAAACATTATGGGGGCTGGGGGACTGGGGTTGTGGCTCAAGTGGTAGAGCACTTGCCTAACACACATGAGGTACTGGGTTCGATTCTCAGCACCACATAAAAATAAAAGAAAGATATTGTGTCCTCCTAAAACTAAAAAATAAATATTAAAAAAAGAAAAAACATTATCTTTAGTAACAAAACTGTATGTAAAAAGAAAGAACCTAAAGCAATGATAACAACAAAGGTGACCGAGCTTCTGTTTGTATCCTCACCTAATAGGTCATCAATAGTTGCCTGTTAGGAAAACTGTAGGAAATTGAGTTGAGGAAGTAAAATTTACCCATATTTTAAGAGGAAAGTATGACATTTTCAGAAAGAAAATTGGAGGTATTTCCTTTTCTAATCTACAATTATGATCAAAGTGGAATTTTTGTTGTTCTCTCTTTTTGAGGAAGGATGTTCTACAAAAAGAGACACAGAAAATAGAGGAAGATCATATTGTTCAAGCAATCTAGTTCAAGAAGTCATGATTAGCCTGAAAAGTTGGAGAGAAGCACTCACATACTCCAAATTTTAGGAGAGGTGACCATTAGCAAATCCCTGTTTATAAACAGTTCTTTCCACAGATGTCCTAAAGATATATTTAAGAGGACGTCGGGCAGGGGTGAAGGAATGCAGGCAAACAACATTTTAACTGGGATAAAATTGGCATTTGAAGAAAATAGATTACTCTTAGCTTGTTTTACACTGACAAACTTTTTTGTTTGTCAGTATAAAGCAAGCTAAGAGTAGTCTATTTTGGCAAGCGATAAACTCTTCAGTGATACAGACAATAAACTTATTTATATTGATTATAGTGATATCAGTAAATATACAAATACATGATGACCTGTGTCACCAGCACCTGTGGATTTGACCTCAGGGGGCAGGGTGTTATTTCCACTAAATCCCATGAAGTATCTCATAGATAGTGAGGATGATCACGGCAGTAAAACAATAAAACAAAATCTCACATAAAAGTGATTCTTTCCAACACTGCAAAACTTTGTGGTACAGGCTCACAGAATGGAGATAAAGTCAAGCATTGGGACTGGACCTCATTCCTGATTTCTTGTTTAACCTCACATAACCTTCGTCTTCCACAATAATCAGATAAAGTATGTTTTATCTCATTATCATGAGTTTGGCTATTATCCAGAGGACCTTCGGACAGCTACCCAATCTAGCCTGTCTCATGTGTAATTTGTCATTTGTCAGGAACTGCATATGGGCAAACTAATCGGTGACAAGACTAGCTACAGGAAATATTGATATTTGTTGAGATTTGAAGAACTGAAAATCATCTTGTGACGAGGCGATTAGAATCAGATGTGCATCATCTGGCCACCCACTGTCAGCAGGCACCCACCGGACTGGGAACACCCATTAACCACCTATGTAAACCACTCCTCACTCAGTTTTCCAAGCAAGATGGGTTTCATGACATGAGTCCTCTACCTTCTCATCTAACTGGCTTTTCCAATAAAGTCACCTTCCTTTCCTCAACACCTTGTCTCTCGACTTAACCAGCCTGGTGTGTAGCCAGCAGTCGGACTCGTTCCCATAACTGAGAATTTTTAAGGGCAATAAGCAGCAGTTAGGTCTGTTTCTTTGGTAGTATTACCCTAAACCTCTCTTTATACTTTATTTTAAGATCTCCAGCTTTCTTGTCCATTCTGTTGTTTTTCAAAAGGTCCTTTTTATAAAGAGAAATTACTTTCTGGATCCTGATTTATTTGAGAAGCAATTGACATATGGAATGTGCCTCTTCCTCTATATCTTAAGGAAAAAAAATGAGCAGTTTTGTTCCTGGAGGTTGGTGTCCCTGATCTGGCCAACAGAGTTTTCCACTTTTCCCCTTTTCCCCCTTTTTTTCTTTATTTCTAACTTGCATTTTTCAGCATTTGGTAAGACAACAGGAAGTGCTAGGCTTCCTCTCCAGGGCATTCAGCTGAAGGATGTGCTCACCACATTGAAAACAGTAGCAGGAAAAGAGAAACACACCCACCCTCCAGAAAGCATGACCCTCTCCCTGGCTCCCTCACCATGGCTCTCCATGTCCTCCCCATCCAGGCCCCGTCCTCCTTGGAGGCTAGGAGGCCAGATTAGGGTTGCACTGTTCAGATCAAGCCAGTGTTCAAGCCAACTTTATCCCCATTGAAACTTGGTTCTGCTGTATGGCTCCGCATGATCTCTTCTTATGCATTTTTTTTTTAAGGTCTGTGGGAAAGACTGTTTTCGAATTGTCATCTTCCAATACCATCTCTCTTAAGGATTTTTTGTTTGTTCGTTTGTTTCACTTGTGGTGCTGGGAATTGAACTCAGTCAGAGTCTTGTGCATGGTAGGAAAGTGTTCTACTACCCAACTACATCTCTAGTCCCCCTCTTAAGATTGTGAGATTACGCAAGAGATTTCTCTCAATCTAAGTCACATCTGAGATACTATTGTGTAAAGTTACTCAGGGTTAACCATTGAGATTCAGACTCATTTGAGGTCATAATTGCTATGGATGTTCTGCATAAAATGGTTTGCTATGTTGCCCTTTCTTCCTTCCTTCTTTTTTTTTTTTTTTTTTGAGGGAAGCAGGTACAGGGACTGAACTCAGAGGCTCTTAACAACTGGGCCACATCCCTAGCCACCCCCTTTTTTTTTTTTTTTTTACTTAGAGACAGAAACATGCTAAGTTGTTTAGGGCCTCCCTAAGTTGCTGAGGCAGGCTTTGAACTTGTGATCCTCCTGCCTTAGCCTCCTGTGCCTCTGGGATTACAGGCATGTGCCTCCATGCCCGGACCCCTTTTATTTTTTGAGACAGGGTCTCACTAAGGTGCTTGGGGCCTTGCTAAATTTGCTAACTTGCAATTTTCTTGCCTCAGCCTCCCAAGTCACTGGGATTATAGGCATGTACTACCACCCCTGGCTGAATTGCCCTTTATAATCTTAACACCCTTGAAAAAAAGCAAAGCGGAAGATTACTGATTGCAAATTTTAAATATGACAGTTGTTGGGAATCTAGTTTTCATGTTTCACATCTTAAAGGATCTGGAAGGTGGGAGTGCAGGACTGCAAGGCTGAAGAATGACACAGGTCCAAGAGCCCAATAACCACCAAGGATTGTCACTGTACTGGCATTTAATGGACAATTAAAACAAAAGCTGGGTCTGAAATGAAAAACACAAGCAACTCTCAAGAGCAGTCACTAAAAAAGACAGTTTTTAAAATTCCTGAGAAGTATCATTTGAGAGAAACTCCATCTGAGATGTCAAGGAGTGTGCTTGCAAGCTCTTTTGAAGTCTTTTCTGGGGTTTAGTTAGTCCCCTTTGACTATCTCCGTGGTAACACCAAGTGTCAAGAACTGCCGAGTTTCAGAATGGGTCAGTGTCTTAACATCTCATAAGTCTGAGTTAGTTACGTTTATTAATGTTTAACTGAATCTTTCTTCCCTGAGAAACTGCATCTCTAAAAGTTATATGTTTAAAAGACTTGGATCAAGTGATCAGCCTTGAAACTGCCTCCTCCCTGGCAAGACTTTCTAATCTCTAATCAATCCCCACATGCACACTGAACCTTTAAAATCATGGTGGAAACCAGAGGCCTCTTGCCCTTCATCCAGATTGTTCAGCAGGAAAACGTTGCACACCAAGAGAAAGGAATTGTGTGAGATTCCTCCAGTTGTAAATTACCTCCAGAAAATCACCACACCATGCTGATGACTTTTTAACAGTCTCAGTTGCAGTAGGGGATCTTCTACTATGCTGGTCTTCCTGCCCCATATGAAGCCTCTTCACATTTCCCATTTAATCAGCAAATGCGTTCTGTTCAGCAACTTCTTATCACCTTTAGATTGACGGACTCGATAAAGATGGTCAAGTTGCTGAAGCTGCTTTCTCTTAACATAATGATAATATTTCTTAACAAAATGATAACATCTTGACCACAGTTCTCTATGACCTTAGGCAAATTTTAACTGCTCTCAGCCTAGGTTTCCCCAAGATTAAGTAATGTTAGCCATATAAAGTATTTAGCACACACAGAGAAAAAGTTTGGTAATCTTTAATGGTAACGAAAGATAAGAAGAACACTAGTTAATAAGGAGTATTTTTTTAATAACATTTTTCCTAGCCCTGCCACCATCTTTTCCTTTGGCCATCACCACACCCAGTCTTAGAGATCTTTAAGGATAGAAACTTCTCCCCACTTCAATTTGGGTAAAATCTGAATGTATTTGTGATACAATGAGATGTGCCATCTTACTCATATCCACACAGTGACTCAGAGGGACGCCATCTTTAAGGGACTGGCCTTCCTAGCTCTGGCTGCATTCTTAGCATTCTCCCTGATGCAAGTTTTAGGATTTTCTATCACAGTATCACTAAATAAATAACCAGCTACATCACCAAGGGTCTCAAAAGGAACCGGATGGTGCATTCCAACAAAGATAACTCAAGGAGGATTTATAAAGGGACTACTTACAAAGGGTCAGTTAGGGAAAGGCAACCAACAAAGGACAAGGAAGTTACACAGGGCAGATGAGACAGAACTGTTACCTACCCTAAGCCCAGAGAGAGGGACCAGCACCAAGAGTGGTTCCTAGACCCAGAGGCAGAGATTTATATATAAAGAGCCACCTTGAGAGGAGTGTTATCTTTGGTTGATAGTACCTATTCACCAGTTTGAGACAAATCCAAATGTCAAGAGGGTAAATAACTGAACCTCATTTTCCTTTTTCTCTAATCTGTCAAGACTTATTCTTAGCCAGATAGAACTGGAAGCCAGAGGGAAAGGGAGAAGTCACCATGGAAGTCACCCTCCTGGGCAACAGAAATATGGAAAGTGGATATTGAGGGGCAAAGGGAAGTTATCTGGCACATTAAGTAAGTAAAAGTGGGTCATGCATGAATCAGTAATGATGACAGATGGCCAGTGATATGACCTAAGGATCATTGTTTATCCAATTCCTTGCAACTGGGGTCCTTGGAAAAAAATCAACCAAGCTCTAACAAAGATAACTCAAGGAGGATTGTGCCTCTAACAAAACCTTAAGCTTTTATTTTGGCCATATTTTCAATATCTGAATTGTTGTTATTCATGTTAACAGACCAGTCTCTGACATTTATCTTTGATTCTGAACATTTTCCCGTGTGAATATTCTGACATGTGGCGACTGGGGGTGGACCCCACTTCCCACCCGCTGAGGAAGAACTGCTTGGTGCTCAGTTCTGGTTGTATGGGAGATCTTAGGCTGATAACCACCCTGGTCCTACCAAGGAATTCTGGTATCAGGCTCTGTGGGTCCTTCCCTCTCCAGTACTCCCTGAGAGGACATTAGAGTACACTCTCTTCCGCAGGTGGAATTAAAGTATACAAAGCTGGGCAAGGGTACAGAATCTGCTGCAGAAACTGTAGCTCAGGCCTGGAGGCAGAAATCCACACACTCTATTCAACCTTCTCATCACACTGAAAGAAATCCAGAAAATAGCTTTTTGAACTTAGGGATGGAATAAACTAGTAAAGAGAGACCACAGCCTTCTGAAGTCACTATCACCAGCAGAGGTAGGGATCTGTCCTAATTTCTCAGTCTGAGACCCTGCTAGGCAGGGCCCTAAGAGCAGGAAAAGTGGGTGGTCTATGTGGTGCCACTTGAATAACTTTGAAGGGCCTTCCATACCCCAGAGATGATCTCTCCAGCAGACCTGAGTTTCTGTCTTAACTTTCCATCATTAGAGTCATTCCTTTATATGATGAATTTGTTTCCAGAAGTCCTCTGCTAAAATGTATATGCTGTTTAAAAGGGCATGGTGCTTGTTATTCTTTTTGTCTGTTCAACATCTTGCTTCCCTTCTTTGTTTTGATAACTCTGTCCCTTATGAGTATTTGCAGGAAGCAGAGCCCAGCTATCATAAACATGTCACTGAGGGGTACAACATGTGCTGTTCCAGTTCTTCCAGGAGCCAGGCAGGGGCACAGGACCTAAGGTCAAATGACCATACACTTGCTCCAGATTGTGCATTAGCTAATGAGTGACACAATAGAATTTGGGGGCATTTATTCTCTACAGTGGGTGGCAGCAGTGGTAGCAATCCTTCAGTGGTGACAGCCATGCAAACCATGGTGTCCAATATTAAAGAGTGGTTACAGCAATGTTCTCATAATGATTGTTTTTGACATAGTGTGGGCTGAGATTCCAACTGCTGCATGGAATCCCCTATCCCTACCCATTTTCTGAGCCTCATCCTCAGCCTTTCCAGAGAGACTAGAGTTTCCCAGCATCCTTGTATTAAATCCCCATGCTGCTTATAAATCAGATAGGATCATCTTCAGTTGCAAGAAACTGGGAATGCTGACTGATACAAAGGGTGAAACATTAACTCAAGATCAGTCACAGATAGATTCACTTGTCTAAGAAGCTAGTTGTCCCTTTGGGAAATAGCAGGGCTCCAGGGAAAGGGCTCTTTGTTCATGTAGGAAGAAATCAGGAAAGTCTGGTCTTATGGGCATTGGCTGATGGAGCTTGCCAAGATGGACTGGCCAAAGGCAACCTGAGGGACAGCCATGCCACTGGATGGGGCCACTACAGGATGGAAACATTGAAAGGAAATGTGGGGTTACTGTAAGGGCAAAATCTAATGCTATCTAAGGACAGCCACTGTTAAGAACAGAATGAAATGACCTAGGAGAGTAAACTTCCCTTGGGAAGTTTCTGCTTGTTAAAGTAATGCCACTTTTTTTCCCCCTCTTTGATTTCTGACATTTAGTTTACACAGTAATAGAAATCAGTTTTGGGGCTTCTGTCCTCTCTCAGTTTCCCTCTTCCACACTGCAGTTAAACCCCTTTAAGATTAATAAGTGGAGATAAAAAAGTTCAAAGACTGTGAATTCTCAACTACCAAAAAGACAGCGGCTGTGTCTTTATTATCTTTTCCTAGAAAGGAGCTCAGGACTTGTTCACCATTCACTGAAGGAATGGAGGGAGAGAGGATGTGAGTACAGATGCTGAACACTGGCTAAGAAGTTATTCATGATCCTCTTGAAGAGTATGAGCACACTTCACTCCTTTCTGCATTTCTCTTTACTTTCCCTCAGAACAAAAACTGTTCCCAGTGCTCAGTTTACTGACTGGAGAAACTCTAAGCACAGTTATTGTTCTCTTTAGCTTTTCCATAGAAAGGTCATGTTCATCTGCCAGAGACTCTAGATATGAATCGGGGGCCCCTGGAGAGGCCCTGCCACAGGTCCTTTCTCATGGCAGTGGCAACAGGGCCAACATCAGGGGTGAGACTTGTCTCATGCCAGACCCTCCAGCTGTGCCTGGAAATCATTGTCCTTGCCGAATCCCCAGGGCATTGACTCTCACCCTCCCTAGGACATGCTCTCAGAGGTGTGCTTGCTGTAGAGTAGCACTGGATTGCTACTCTTTTATCTCCATGGATGTCACCAAGGGAAAGGAACTGAAAAACAATAATGGGAAAATACACAAAAGAACATCAGAAAAAGAAAAAAAGGCAAGCTGTGTTTCATTTAAAAAATATTTGAGACACATTGTCTTTTATTTTCATAGTATGTCACTTAATAAATATTTTATCTGGATGATGAGGATGAATCACAAAGGTGGAGGAAGGACTTGGGGGGACTTAAGGATGGAGATATTTAAATTTTTTAATTTAAACCTCAACTCATCAGACTTGGCCTCTGCAGCAGATTTTTCGGGGACTGAATCACAGAATGCTTAACCATTGAACCATATCCCCAGCTCTTTTTGTATTTTATTTAGAGACAGGGTCTCACTGAGTTGCTTAGGGTCTCACTGAGTTGCTTAGGGCCTCGCTAAGTTGCTGAGGCTGGCTTTGAACTTGCAATGCTCCTGTCTTGGCCTCCTGAGCCACTGAGATTACAGACATACACCACCACACCTGACCTCTGCAGCAGATCTTAAAATCTAGCAGAGAAAGTTGAACAGACCAAATTTCTAACCTGGTATGTCACCAGGTCAGTATATGGAGGACCAGTGGCAGCGGCTCTTGATTACCTGAAGCAAAGGCTTCTTAAAAGTGAGGAAGATCACAGTGCAGGCCACCAATAGGGTGAGGCAGCTGGGGAGAATAAGCACAAGGTAGAGCAGGCCCATGTCTACCCGCTCCCACTTGCAGTCCTGAGGCACGCCGCCTGGCAGCTCCAGCACACGAATGACCTTGGAGGAGAGGTTGCAAGTGACCATGGCCAAGTCGGCGACACTCTTTAGGTGCTGCAGGGCCCCCCATCCCTCCACTCCACAGCAGTCATATGGATTCTGACTGAGGTAGATGGTCTGCAGACTCCTCAGGAGCTGCTCAGACACAGCCCTCTGAGGAAGGGCAGTGAGAGAGTTTCTACGGAGATCCAGGGTCTGCAGAGCCAAGCTGCTCCTGAACCTCGGGAAGCTAGTCAAGAAATTTCCTGACAGATCCAAGTCCCTCAGATTCCCAAATCCAGAAAAGTCCAATTCTGTGAAGCCAGAATTGAGGCCCACGTTCCTGAGAGATAGGACCTGTAAGGTGGGGGCAATATCCTGGAGAGGGGCAATGCTCCCATTCAGAATCCCCCAGTTGCTGGATAGGTCTAAGTGAGTGAGGGCTGTCCCTTGGAATGGGCAGTCTTGTAATGCCCCTAACCCACAGCCCTCCAGAGAGAGGCTCCTTAAAGATGTCATATTTCTGAAATCCACACAGCTGGGGGGTCCTGCCCTATCTAAGGGAGCTGGCTGGGGACAAAGTAAGACCTGATTATGGCTCATGTCAATTGTAGTGATGTTACTGGCATTGGCAAAAAGGCCAGTGGGGACACCCTGGAGCTGGTTGGAGCTCAGGTTAAACAAGCGGAGGCTCCTTAGGCAGCCCGTAAGCCCTGGAGCCAAGTGCAGCTCTGAAAGCTGGTTGTGGCTCAGGTCTAGTTCTGTAAGTGCAGCTAGGGGCTCATGCTCCCGGATGTGGAGCATCATCAGACAATTCTGGTTGAGGTTCAGGTGGGAGAGGGAAGGCATTTTCTTTAGGAAGCCATCAGGCAGGTACTGGAACTGGTTCTGGCTCATGTCCAGGAAGTGAAGAGCTGCCAGGTCACTGGAGGCAAACTCTTCCCAGAGGCTGACAGTGGTGATGTTGGTCACGTTGCCGTCCACAAGGAGGAACTGGGCCACCATCTCCTGCGGTGACGAGGTATTGTACAAGTCCCTGTAGAAGCCCATGTTGTTGTCCCGTAGCAGGAGAGTGTGCAACTTACTGCACTGGGGTAGGAGAGGGAAGAACAGCAGTTGGTTGTGAGACAGATCCAGCGTCTCCAGCTCAAAGGCAGCCTCCTCCTTGGCTGCCAGGAACCATTCCAGGGCATTGTAGCTGATGTTTAGAAACTGTAGCTGTGTGAGACCAAAGTCCACAATGCAGGGGAGGTTGTTGTAGGCCAAGTTGAGGCGTCTAAGCTCAGTCAAGCCATCAAAAGCACCACCCTCAATCTCAAAGATGTAGTTCCTCTGCAAATCCAGTTCCCTGAGGTGCTCCAGGCCCTCAAAGACACAGTCATCAAGCCTCATCAGGGTGTTCCTCGCCAGGGACACAGCCTCCAGTGAAGAGAGGTTCTGCAGCATGAGGGCTGCCATGTCTTCTGTTAGGGAGTTTCCTGACAAGTCGAGCCTCCGCAGATCTGGCAGAGTGTGGAGAGCAGCTGCTGTCTCCTTGTAGTTCTCAGAGAGGCAGTTGTCAGCCAGAGCCAGATTGTGCAGGTGGCCTTGCTCCTGGAAGGCATCAAGGCCAATGAGTCCCAGGTGGCAGCTGTGCAGGCTGAGGTTCTCCAGAAGAGGGTACGGCTGGAGGGAATGATTCCACAGGGTCTTGAGAGGGTTGGCGTCCAGGATGAGTGTCTGTGAGTGGGACGGGAGGCTGCTGGGCACTGAAGCAAGATTCTGCCCTCTGCAGTCGGCAACGCTATCCCCCTAGGTCCAAAACACATGGGTCAGTGGAAAAGACATCTCTAAAGTACAGATTTATGCCCAGATACTTGGTTCATTCATCAGACTGTCCCTGAAACCACTGGAAATGACTCTGGAGATCAGAGTTTTTGAAATAGGACAGGAACATATTCTTTACCTTCACACTTTAAAATAGTCAGCCAAGAGTTGAGTTCCAGGCCTCACTTAAAACAGGGTGTCAGAGAAGATCTGACATCAAGTGCTGAGAATTGACAACTGTATTTGAAGTTTGGTTTTAACTCTGAGGGTTGAGGACCAGGTCTCTACCTGGATTTGAATTCTGTCTCTGTTGTTTATGTTCTATGTGACCTTGGGAAAATAATTTAACCTTCAGTCTGTTCTGCAAAATGAAGATAAAAAGTGGCACCTATTTAGAAGGGTTGTTGTAAGATTAAAGTGGCTGCTTATGAGGAGCTTAGCATGGTGCCAGGTACATAGTCGGTACAGGGTAAATGGTTCACACTGCACAGTTACCACTGTGACATAATAGTTGGGTATCTACAGCGCCATTGCCCAACAACCAGATGTACTGTGGCACCTTCATTTCACCCAAAATATTTTTGCCTGGGAAGCTCCCCTATACCTGTATCAAGTAAATATGGTAGCAGGTCTACTGATTGTGCAGTTTAAGGAGACAGAGGGATGGGGTGACCCTGATGTCACAGCAGAAATCATATAAAGCCTTCTTTAACTCAGCCAGATGTTTTATAGAATTGGCAAAAACATAGGATGTAAGTTAGGTGTTAGTGAAAAAAGTTTAAAATGGTAATTTCTATAGGTTGGAAAACAAGGCCAATGATTGGCTAAAATTGTGGACCCCATCCCTGAGGGCAAATGGAACAGGGAAGAAGAGTCCTGGGTAAGAAGTCCAAATTAGGAGAGCTAACACTCAAGCTGGAAACTTGCTCTCCCACTTCTTAACTTTGGACCCTGGGCAAGGAACTAATCTCTTAGAATTTCAAGTTATTTTATCTTATATATATTTTTTGGTACTGGAAATTGAACCCAGGGGCATTTTATCACTGAGCTTCATCCCCAGTCCTTTTTTTTTTTATTATTTGGAAACAGGGTCTTGCTAAGCTGATGAGGGTCTTGCTAAGTGGCTGAGGCTGGCCTTGAACTTGCCATCCTCCTGCCTTAGCCTTCTGAGTCACACTGGGATAACAGGCATGCGCCACGGTGCCTGGCTGAACTTCCAAGTTCTTTATCTGATTTTAAAAGCAACATCCTCTGATAATTAAAAATTGATGCTGTATTGAAAAATAGAAAACTAAACTCTTCAGTAACCTCAGACTCTCCCTCAGAAAAACACATACTAACTTTTTGTTATATCTCTTTCTCACTCTTTTCTAAAGATATTACCTACCCTTTTTACAAAAAAAAATATGATAACAAACTCTACAAGATGTTCATTAATCTACTCCATTCCCAATAATGCATGATAGACATATTGTTTTGGCAGTAAAAATAAATTTGATCACATTTCTTTTTAGGAACTATATTAGTACACTGCATGAATAGCAATGATGAAGACAAGAGTTCTAAGGTTCACTTCATTTGGGCTCTAATTTTCTTTTTCTTTTTGTTTTGTTTTGTTGTGTTGTTTTGGTACTGAGGATGGAACACAGGGCCTCACATAAGTAAGCATGTGTTCTACCGAGTTACACCCCAGTCCTTTTTATCAAATGGGTGACCTTGGGATAGTTACCTCATCAGTAGAACTCTACTACCCTGCCTGCAAAGTGAAAATTATACTTGTATTTTTTATTTTTTTAGGATTGAGTGTGATTGCTTATGTAAAACACATTTATTATGCCCAAAGTTAGTAATAATTATTTGTTTCATCTAATTAATTAATCCCCCATTATTGAACATTTGAGTTGTTTTTAAATCTCCAGATGGATATTAGAATGAATTTGTCAGGTCCCTTCCACACCCTCCACTCCCCCTAAAAAAGTCTTTGGAATTTTGATTGGTATTTCATTATCATTTTACCATTATGGATTAATTTGGGGGAGAACTTGCATTTTTACAGAATTGAATGCCCCCCTCCCCTACCCCAAGACAAGGTGTTTTTCTATATTTGAGTAAGCGTTGGTCTCCTGGCTTCATGGGGAGTCTCTGAAGAGTGCTGTGGTTAGGGGCTTTCCTCAAGCTGTGAGACCCCGTCCTACCACAATTGCTGTAGTAAAGACCTTTGCAATTCTTTGTGGACCCACCGAAGCACTTCAAAGGAACACATGGCCACCAGAGCCCCGGAAATCCTTACTATGTCCAGTTCATTTTAACATCAGATGGCCAGTGTAATGACTTGCAAACAGTCCTCAAATTGTAAGAGTCATGGGAAGTCCATTCTTTGAGCTTCCTGGCAGCTGAATCCCTGCTTCTGGCGGCCAAACCAGAAGGGTCAGGCAGAGAGTCTAGCCTGCACCCTGAAAAGCAGCCATGCTTTATTCTTCTTTTATTTATTTATTTTTTGAAGTTGTTGATGGACCTTTATTTTCTTTATTTATTTGTATGTGGTGATGAGAATTGAACCCAATGCCTCCCACATGCTAGGCAAACGCTCTACCACTAAGTCACAACCCCAGCCCTCATGCTGTATTCTTTAAAACTCCAACTGTCATGGTTCTGAACCACTAACAGTAACCTCTAACCACTAGTCTAGAGTATGCTCCACTATGGTATAGGGATTATGAGTCAGACCAATCCGGATTTTTGTTTTGTTTTTTGGTACCAGGGATCAAATCCAGCGATGCCTAACAACTGAGCCATATCCCCAGACTATTTTATTTAGAGACAGGGTCTCACTAAGTTGCTTAGGGCCTTGCTAAATTGCTGAGGTTGGCTTTGAACTCTCAATCCTCCTGTTTCAGCCTCCTGAGCTGCTGGGATTACAAGTATGTGACACCACATCTTAGACATCAGGTTTAAAGCCCAGCCCCACCACTGATTAGTTGGTGACACTAGGGCCACTTTGTGCCATAGCCCCCACTATCTATAAAATAGAGAAGTAATAATAATACCTATCAATAATTCCATAACACTGGGTTATTGTGATGATTAAATGAGTTAAAACATGTAAACTTCTCTGGCAGTACCTGGTATGAGAAAGATGACAGGGACTGCCAGCCGTTCCCAGGCATTATCTTTAAAACCTTCAGTTAAAGAGCTACACATGGCATTGAGTGAGGCAGATTCAGAGTGATCCAGACACTCCTCCTTGACTAACAATCTATCAGTCAGGACAAGGTTGGGACAAGAGCAGGAGACAAGTCAGAGTTCAGGGGGGAAACTCACCAACTTGCAACCCCCTTGGGAAGCCACCATGGCTATCCCACTTCCATTCTTCCATTTCATGGTCAAGAAATGAAAACCCAGGCAGAGCCAAAGGGGCAGCAACTCCATCTCAAGGGCAGCACTGTGGACAGAGGAAAAGAAGCAGCATGTAAGGCAAGGGCATTCCAGAAGGTTGCTCTACGTTGGGTAGAAGGAGCCAGTTCCCAGTTCTGTCTGGTCTTAGAGGCCAGCAGCTACATGGAGGTGAAACCCACAGATTATTCAAATACCTCAATTTAACCAACACTTTCAACCTTTCACTGAAACCCTCAACAACAGCTCATTTTCACTTTGCCTCTACCATTTGATGGACAAGTGGCTGAACTCTGAAACTCCAGAGAGTCCAGCATTGAAGAAGCAGCAAAGGACTTAATCAGGTGTCACTGGGTATTTCCCAAGCTTTGTAATTCTGCTGGAGTTTTCTACCCTCCAGTTTAACTCTGCTGAGGCATAGCAGAAACTCAAGAAATATGTGCTGAATGAATAAAAGAACCAATGAAGGGTAAACTGGGACTGAAATACTACTCATAGCCTCAGGCTCTATAATTGAGTTCTTACTTATCTTGCTGACTGAGGCTTTTTTATAATTTTTTTAATATTTTATTTTTTAGTTGTAGTTGAACACAATACTTTTATTTCACTTATTATTTTTTTTAATGTGGTGCTAAGGAACCCAGAGTCTTGCACGTGTGAGGCAAGCGCTCTACTGCTGAGCCACCACCTCAGCCCTTTTATAATGTTTTTAATTTTTGTTATTTATTAATTGATTACAGTGACCAATTTTTATATTTATCATATACATCATGATGTTTTAAAGTGTCCATACAGGTGAAATGACTAATTTGAACTAATTAACTCATGCATTATTTTATATAATTAGCATTTTTATTCTTAGGACACTTTGATCCATCTTAGTAGCATTTAGAAAGATACAATACATGAGTCAGGATGGCTACAAACACCTACAATCCCAGTGGCACAGAAAATTCAGGCAGGAGGTTTGCCAGTTCAGGACCACTGACTGAGGCTTTTAGAAAAGTGTGGATCTCAATGGTCACCTCATTTGAATACAGCCCTTTGAAAAAAGGATTTTGATATTTTACCTGGAAGAGGAAAAAACTTGATGGGAAAATGAATGAGTGTTATGTTTAGATGTAGTGTCCCCCAAAAGCTCATGTGTAAGGCAATGCAAGAAGGTTCAGAGGAGAAATGACTGGGTTGTAAGTGTCTTAACCCAATTAGTGAATTAATCCCCTGATAGGGATTAATGGAGTGGTAACTGAAGTGGTAGAGTGTGGTTGGAGGAGGTGGGAATTGGGGCGAGGCTTAGGAGTATACATTTGTATCCTGCCAGTGGAGACATCTCTCTCTCTCTCTGCTTTCTGATCACCATGTGAGCTGCTTCCCTCTGCCACACTCTTCCACCTTGATGTTCTGCCTCACCTCGGGCCCCAAGGAATGGGGCCGCTCTTCTATGGACTAAGACCTCTGAAACTGTGACCCCCTAAATAAACTTAGTCACAGCAGCAAAAATACTGACTAAAACAATGAGCAATCTTCAGATGTAATAAAGATTACATAATGAAGTATGGTTATCAGTCCTCTTGCCTGGCTAGTGCACAGAACAGCAGACATAAGAGGGCTTAACATTATACATATGTCATGCTGGTGTGTGGGGGTGATGGTGCAGGCCTGTAATCCCAAAGACTTGGTATGCTGAGGCAGGGGGATTGCGAATTTGAAGACTGCCTTAACAACTTAGTGAGACCCTGTCTCAAAATAAAAAGTGAAAAGGCTGGCTGGGGATGTTTCTTAATGGTAAAGTGTCCCTGGTTTCAATCCCCAGTATATATCAATCATACATATACCAGGAGAAGAATTTTAGAACTAAGAGGAACCATAAAGGGTATGTATTATATCATCCACCATCACATTTTTACAGTCAAAGGCCCAGAAATAATAATAGCCTATTCAAGGTTCCAGATTGACTGAGTGGCAAGGGGTCCCTCTCTGAGCTCCAGGATGAGTAACTAGGTAATTTCTTTCTCTGTATATTGCATTGACTGACTTCCAGAGTTGACAGTTGGTGGCAATCCCTCCCAGCTTGGCATTAAATGGGAGGCAAGTGCCTGGCCCAGCATTTCATCTGCCCCAGCCCCTCCTTGGCACCCTTGGGAAGGACTGCAGGTTAGCCCTTGTCTCCTCCTGGCCCACTGCTAATGCAAACCTCCTTACCTAGTCCATGCCATTCATAGCCTTTTCTGCTGACACATCTAGGCTACCTTTGGCCCCTTCCTGTTATCCTTTCTTCAAGTAAGTTTACTCATCTCAAAGACTAATTTTAACTTTCTGGTCAGATTTGAATATTCACCAGTGAAAAAAGACTAACAGAGAACCTACATGAAATCAAGTGAATCAACCTCAGCCTGGACTTCTGGCTGGGTTACTTCTCCTTACCACACAGAGAACCTCCAATTCAGAATTCATGCTGGACACTGGGGATCCCCTTCCAGACCCTTTTTTCCGCTTCTGCACCTGTGCAGGAATAATTACCTCATGGCCTGCACAGATGGCAAATGCAGGGCCATATGGGCTCCTGTCCCCAGTATCCTCCCAGTACCCCTGCCACGCACACAAAAATGCCCCCTGAAACCTTGGAATCACATCTCGTCTTGAGATGATTGCCAGATTTAGAAAATGCTGAGATACCTCTTGAGTGTCAGATATGTATTTATGCCAAAAACTTATTTATCTGACATTCAAATTTTATTAGATGTCCTGTATTTTATTGTTGAGAGATGGGAAGACATATTACCTTCTTCTCCACCTCCTATAAGGCTTGAGCTTGTACATGCTGCTAGGTTTCTGATCTCTCTAGAAGAGCCAATCCTGTATATTGAAATACTAAATTGAGATGCGTACATGGCAAGAGTGTAATTCTTCAGGGACAACATAACTCTCCAGACTAGAATGCCAGATAGTTCTGGTGTCACTTATACCCAGGAAGGTAATTTAATTTCTAGGTCAACAAGTATTTTTCAAATTTAAAAAATGTATCCTCTCCTTCTTCTGAAACTCAGCCAGCCAGCTAAGAAAAAAATCTTGCTATGCCCCCTGGGCAACTTCTGGAATGAAACATCAGAATATCATGAGAAGATTATGGAGTTTGGAACCTGACAGTCCAGTTTAAATTCTGACTCAGGTACTTGCTGTTTGTCCTTGAGCAATTTATATAAAGTCTCCAAGACTCAGATACTACTTCTGTAAATTGGGAACAATATTAACATTTCAAAAAGTTTTATGAGAATCACACAGCATAATGTATGTGAAAGTGCTTCATGAACAGTAAATGTAATTAACAATATAATTATTATTTATGAGTTCCAAACACCAATGAGCTGTTGTTGCTACTGCTATGCATAATTTCCAAGAATCCCACAGCTACACAAAGCAGAAAAAAACAGTGCATAATTCAGCTGAAAGGATGACTATATCATTACATTAACTAAGTGCATAAAAGGTATACAGGAAGATTGGCTTAAAATTATATATTAGTAATCCAGAACGAGATTAACTCCAGGGGCAATGACTATGCTGGTGGAGTTTTTGTCCTCAGAACCATGCTTTCCCCTGCTTTGCTGCTCTGTAAGGTCGAGGGCTGGCTTCTGAAGGCCCTGCTTCCCAAACTCTGCTGTCAGCTGGCCTCCTGCAGGTTTGGCCAAAGGGGGACACTAGTGGGTGGCTAGAAAGCAGAACGAGCAAAGAGTTCAGGGGATTTCTGTCTCTGCCTTGAACAGAGATATCCTTGAGCCTTTCCTGGTGACCCTCAGGCTCTGGTATCATCACTCCTTCCTTCTTTCCTTCACCTACCGAGGGCAGGTCAAAGCCTCCTAAATTGCTCTTCTCTGGGTGGTCTGTCTATTGTCTGTTTGGCTTCTCAGGCTCCTCTGTCATTTGTTGCCAGTTTCCTAAATTAAATTTCCTCTGTTTTAAATAATCTAGATGATTTCTCTTTCCTGATTGGCCCCTGGCTGATCCAATAATATACGTGAGAATGGCCTTGAAGCAGGGCTAAATAAAAAGATGCAATGACTCTAAAAAGAAACAGAAGACTTTCAAATAGTAGCTATTCCGATTGAGAAACACTATTCTAGACTATGAAAGGTTTTTTCAAAGTCATATCACTGCAAAGAGTCCAAGAGAAACAGCTCAATATCTCACTGGAAAATCCCATGCGGTCTCCCAGGTGCACAGGACTGCTTCCCCTCCTCCTCCCCAACCCCCAACTGCTACTACTACAGCAGCTGCTGCCTGGGTAGAACTGTAACCTCTTTGCCCCAAGAGCTTTCAGCAAGTGTTATACATATATTACCACATAATTCTCTCCTCAAAATAATAGGCTGAAAAAGCTTTAAAGAAAGAAGGCTTATGCAGAAAGCAGTTAGCTATCAAGGTATCAAGGTATCTGTGTTAGGGATAAGTATTGACAGATTGGGGAAGGAATCTCCAGAAGCAGAGTAGGCAGGAGTATGTCATAATGTGTACCGGTGATACCCATGAATATGCAAAAGGTGTAACTACCTTATGAGATGGAGGGCCCCACAAGAAAGTGGGTCTGCGTTTGTTTAAAAGTAAGGAGCCAATCCCACCTGCCACCTTGGGAGAAAGCGAAAGCAGCTGTTCACAGACTACAGAGAATAAAGACAAAAACCCCAGTCTGTGACCCCTCCAAACCATTCCTACTACCAAGAAGCATCTGAAAGCTCCAAGCGAGCAGCTTTGGTTCCTTTGACTCTTAGCAGAAAATCAAGGAAGGTTGAAGCATCTCCCAAGGTAAGATCCCCTCAGAACCCAGCATCCCAGTGGGGATTGCTGGGAACACAGAGTACCATCCCGAACGTCCCCTTGCCAAAATGTGTGCACTGAATCTAGTCATGAGGACACCTCCAATAGATCCAGGCTATATGATGTCTTACAAGACAGAATTTTCCAAAAATCAGGCTTGAAAAACAAAGAAAGGCTGGGAGGGGGCAGGGTAGCAATGTCTGTTCTCAATTACAAGTGACTAATAATAAGCCAATTAGCCATGTGTAATTCATGAATCTGGAGTGCATCTTGGACTTAAAAAAAAAATACCCAAAAGAAAAAGTTTAAGACAGTTGGGGTGGATGATTTAAATACATATTAATGAAGATGGTTTCATTTACAGATGATATTAGCAGATTATTGCTATTTTTTTCTGACAATAATGTCCTGTTTGTGTTAAAAAAAATAAAAAGTGCCCTTCTTCTTAGGAAATGCATGCTGAATCATTTAGAGGTAAAGCTTCATGGTGTTTATAATTTGTGTAAATTATTTAAAAATGGCTCAATAGAGAAAGTTAAAGCAAACTACTAACTGATCAATCTAGCACTGGGCTTTAACTTTTCTGCCCATATGAAATTTTTTAAAATAAAAAGTTTTTTGTTGTTGGAATTCCTAAAGGGGGAGAAAATATTATGGTAACCTTTTTGTCCATAAATTTCCAGGTATTTTTATTAGACTTTTTCAATATTCTTGTCAGGAAGAGGCTCAGTAAACGTTTGTTAGGTTAAAAAACCAATACACACATAATCTTAAAGATATTCTAAAAGTTTTAATATTTTGGCATTCAAACTAGAGCTTTCAGATGTATTTATTTATTGGAGGGGTGGTGCTGAGGATGGAACCCAGGGTCACTCTCCCACTGAGCTACATCCCCAGTCCTTCTTAGGTTTTTGGTTTTTTTTTTTACTCTCTGGAAGGCCATTATATTTTTATTTATTTATTTATTTTTAGGTTTTCAGCAGACACAATATCTTTGTTTGTATGTGGTGCTGAGGATCAAATCCGGGCCGTACACATGCCAGGCGAGCGCGCTACCGCTTGAGCCACATCCCCAGCCCCCTTCTTAGTTTTTATTTTGAGACAGGATCTATGCTAGGTTGTCCAGGCTGGCCTCAAAGTTGTGATCCTCCTGCCTCGGCCTCCTGAATAGCTGGAAGGACAGGCATGCACCACCATACCCAGCTCCAAATGATCTTTTATATCTATGAGAAGCACTGAGGTATTAGAGCACATGTCCTGATGTAGTTCAGGAAATACAGTTTGATGCACAAACATAACTTCCCCTGTCCAGGTGGTTTGCTCTGACTAGCACACCCACAGTCCCTCTGGAGGGGCAGCCCTCAGAAGAATCACATGACAGCACCATCAACCACACCAAGCTGCCAGAATCTTGGGGAAGCACTTGAACATAAGTAGTAAATCGTTACCTGACAGCGGCACCCTGTGAATGAGTCTGGTGCAAAGACAAGGAAGAGAATTAGGTCATTAGCAGTAGATTAGAGCTAAAAGGCACAGAGGGAGAAGGTAGAGATGACTTCTTCAGAGATCTTGCCATGGGGAAGCAGATGCTATGAGGTACATAACAAGGCACATAGACAGAAAAGAATAAAACAGTCAACAGAGGACAGAGAAGTTGGAATAGAAAGAATGATGGAGGATTGACCAAGCTAGCTGAGAGAGGGCGGACAGAGTGGGCTCAGGTTGCCTCCTGATGCCTCAGGGTTTTTTCCAAGGCCAAGGCCATTTACAAGTGTCATATTTTCTCTTGATAAACATCCCTCTACCCCTATCCTCAAGAGCTGGCTCAAATGTTGCATCTTGAAAACAAAAAGAACTGAGCTAAAATAGAATTTGGACCCACAAAGTCCCAAGTTTTCACATTCTGTGAATATTTCAACAAAATTGACACAGGTGCATTAAAATAGTTTTGAAATTAAAATCTATAGATTCTATAAATAGGTCACTGGGATGTTATAATTTTCTTGAGCATTCAGAAAAGTATTTTCTCTAATATCTTCTTTGGAGTATAAAAACACAGGTCACAACTGGTCAAAAAAAGAACATGAGTAGCAACACATTAGATTTTGTCAGGCAGCAGTTCAGTGCAGTATACATTGTCCCTGGGCCCTATTTTTAGGACAGTTACTTTTGTGTGTGTGTGTATGTGTATGGTACTGGGGACTGAATCCAGGGCCTGTGCATTGGAGGCAAGCACTCTATCAACTGAGCTATATCCCCAGCCCCCAGGACAGTTACTTTTGAACATTCATAATTTGAAATATAGTGCATTCCTTGAAATAAAATAATAACCAAGTTCTAGAAAATATTTTCATGAATACATTTCTTATATCACATATCACTTATGTATGCAATATTTTTTTCAGTTGAACATTTAGTAAAAGTAATTTTTGCACAAAGTTTATGCCAATTTCACAATGAATTTAAAAATATCTTCAAACACTCTCATCACTCACCTATTACTTTTCTCAAAAGAATACAACTTTAAAAAGATAATATTTTACTTCAAAGTTACATAATCGTATATTTATTGCTCAATTTGGGTTTTTGTAGGTGTTCCACATCTGAGATGATGGGATAAAATGGGTTAATAAACCTAAGTGCAAAGTACAAATCTGTTCATAATATTTCCAAAAAAGTAGGTGAAATATTTATGATGTTACCTGAACATTTAAATAAATTGCCTAAAATTTGCATCTGGTACCGCATTTTTCAAAGTGCATTCTGCAGATAAGATTGTACTCAGAGGGGACTGGGGTTGTGGCTCAATGGTAGATCGCTCACCTAGTATATGTGGGGCACTAGGTTCTATTCTCAGCACTACATTTAAAAAATAACAATAATATATGGGGCTGGAGATGTGGCTCAAGCGGTAGCGCACTCGCCTTGCATGCGTGCGGCCCGGGTTCGATCCTCAGCACCACATACAAACTAAGATGTTGTGTCTGCCGAGAACTAAAAAAATAAATATTAAAAATTCTCTCTCTCTCTCTCCCTCTCTCACTCTCTCTTAAAAAAAAAACAAAACAAAAAAAACAATAATATAATGTGTCCATCTACAACTAAAAAATAATGTATAAAAAAATAATCAACCAGAGATGTTAAAACTGGAGGGTGAAAAAATGTTGGGAAATAAAATATTAATGTAATTTTTTTTAGAGAAAGAGAGAGAGAGAAGAGAGAGAATGTTTTTTAATATTTGTTTTTCAGTTTTCGGCGGACACAACATCTTTATTTTATTTTATGTGGTGCTGAGAATCGAACCCAGTGTCCCGCACATGCCAGGCGAACACTTTACCGCTTGAGCCACATCCCCAGCCCCTTAATGTAATTTTAAAGCATGTCCCTACTGGTTACTTGTTAATTTTACAAAGGCAAAAATGGAAACTTACAGTGGGGAAACCAGGAGATACCTCAACCAAATGCTCAAATTATTATAGAGGCATCACTAAGCACTTTTGAATGTTTCCAAAATTCAATTTTGAAAATTTTACTGGGTCAACTTTGAATACAGACTGGATGAAATAATAGTGTTATGTCAACATTAGCTTTTCAGACTTTATCATTATTCTGTTGTTATACAAGAAACTGTCCTTCTTGGGAAATGTGCACTGAAATATCTATATCTGTAGAGAGAAAAAGTAAAAGTAACACACAAAATGTTAATAAATGTTAAATCTGGATGAAGAGTCTGAGTCCTTTTTAATTGCAACTTTTCTGCATTTGAAATTTCTTTAAAAATAAACGAAATGTGTTATATATATACTCAATGGAATATTACTCAGCTTTAAAGAAGAGTGAAATTATGGCATTTGCCAGTAAATGGTTGGAGTTGGAGAATATTATGCTAAGTGAAATAAGCCAATCCCACAAAACCAAAGTCCCAATGTTTTCTCTAATATTCAGATACTAATTCACAATAAGGTGGGGGGTGGGGCACTGGGGAAGAATAGCATTACCCTAGACTAAGTAGAAGGAAGTGACTGGAGGGGAGGGAGGGGATGTGAGGATAGGAAAGATAGTAGAATGAAATAGACATTATTACTGTATGTATGTATGTGACTATGAGACTAATATGACTCTGCAATATGTAAAACTCAGAAAACTGAAAAATTGTATCCCATCTATGTATGATATATCAAGCATAAATGCATTATACTGTCATGTATAACTAATTAAAACAAATTTTAAAAATCAAAAAATATACATATAAGTTCCCAAAAATTAACTCATGAAAATACAAAATGTTTTTAAAAAATGCATTCTAATACTAATTACATTTATGTAACACATGAAAAATGGCCTCTTTTGAAAACTGATACATCATAATGTTAAAAAAAAAAAATCTGTGTGCCAGAGTGTTGGCATAAGCCAGTATCCCAGATATTCAGGAGGATGAGACAGAAGGACTGTCTTGAGGCCAGACTGGGAAACTTAAGCAAGACCTTGTCTCTCTCTCTCTCTCTCTCTCTCTCTCTCTCTCTCTCTCTCACACACACACACACACACACACACACACACAAATCTGTCTATAAAACTAAACTTATTTGCAAGATTTTTGTTTGGATATATATTTACACCAGGGAAATATATTTTGTTAAGACCAAAAGGGTGGGAGGTGAGGAGGGAGGGGGGATGTGCTGGGGAGTGATATTGGCAACATTAGACGGTTACATTGTATGCATGTATGAAAATGTAATAACAAATCTCATCATTATGAACAACTATAATATACCAATTAAAAATGTGGAAAAAATGAGATACAATGCTTATACCATAAAATTTACTCTTTAAAAATGTACAGTTTAGTTTATTCACAATATTGAGCAATCATCAATACTATGCAATCCCAGAGTATTTGCATTGCCCCCAAAAGAAAGCTCATATTATTAGCAGTCACTCCCCATTTCCAACTTTCCCCCATCCCCTGGATACTACTAGTGTACTTTCTGAATACGGATTTGCCTATTCAAGACATTTTATGGGCTGGGGCTCTAGCTCAGTGGTAGAGCGCTTGCCTCACATATGTGAGGCACTGGGTCCAATCATCAGCACCACACATAAGAAAATAAATAAATACATAAAAAGATATTGTGACCATTTACAATTAAAAAACATTAAAAAAAAAGACATTTTAGCTGGGCTCATTGGCACACACCTGTAATCCCAGCAGCTTGGAAGGCTGAGACAGGAAGACTGTGGGTTCAGCAAGTGAGAAGCTAAGCAATTCAGTGAGACCCTATCTCTAAACAAAACACAAAATAGGGCTGAGGATGTGGCTCAGTGGTTGAGTGTCCCTGAGTTCAGTCCCCACAACAACAACAAAAAAGATATTTTATATAAATAGAATCAAACAATATGTGACCTTCTATTTCTGGCTTATCTCACTTAGCATAATGCATTCAAAGTTCATTTATGTTGTAGCAAATATCAGTACTTCATTTCTTTTAAATACCACTAAAATTCCATTGTATGTATGAATATACCACATTTTGTTTGTTTCATTCATCGGTTGATTGACATTTGGGTTGTTTCCACTTCGGGGCTATTATGTGTAATGCTACTATGAACATTCATGTTCAAGTTTGTGTGTGGGCATGCTTTCAATTCTCTTGGGTATATACCAAGGAGCAGAATTATTGAAATTGTTTTGTTTTAAGGAACTGGGGATGAACCTAGTGCCTTGCTTATGTACTCTACCACTGAACCATAACCCAGCCCTATTTAACATTTTGTTGTTGTTCTTTTTAGTTATACATGACAGTAGAGTATATTTTGATATATTTATATAAACATGGAGTACATCTTCTTCTAATTAGGATCCCAGTTTCGTGGTTGTACATGATGTGCAGATTCAGTGTGCGTATTCATATATGTACCTAGGAAAGTTAAGTCAGATTTCTTAATTCTGACCCCATCCCTTCTCTTCATTCCCCTTTGTCTAATCTACTGAACTTTCATTCCACTCCCCCCTTGTTGTGTGTTAGCATCCATATATCGGAGAGAACAACTGACCCCTATTTTGGGGGGAATTGGCTTATTTCACTTAGCATAACAGTCTTCTCCAGATTCATCCATTTACCAGCAAAAGCCATTATTTTTTACCCAGCCCTATTTAACTTTTTGAGACACTGCCAGACTGTTTTCCAAAGGGGCTGCTCTGTTTTACATTCAATCAACAGTATAAGAGGGTTCTTAATTTCTCTACATCCTTTCCAGCACCATTATTACCTGTCATTTTTAATTATTGTCATCTTAGTGAGTATGAAGTAGGATATATTGTGTTTTTATTTCCATTTCCCTAATGACTAAAGATATTGGGAATCTTTAAATGTATTTACTAACCATTTCTGTATCTTTGGAGATATGTCCATGTGTACTCTTAAAATCCAAAATTTTTAAAGTAGATTTTGGAATTACATGTAAAAGAAAATAAAAAGAGCCAGCTATATACTCTCATAAAATAATGCATTTTTATGTTTTACAAATAGCTAATATTCAAATGCTGGGTGCATTAAAAAAGAACTTGTAAATTGAGGGTTAAGGCAACAGAGCATTTAGAATTGTGACATATGAATTCAAATCATGTGATTCATTTCTCTTACTTTCTCTTAATAATTAATTTTTAAAAATATAGCAATACAATGGTTTTTGAGTTTTCTTCTCTTAAGAATCATCCTATGCCCTGTAAGTGGAAAAGCAAGTTGGCACACCTTTTCTGAAGGACAATTTGGCATAATTTATCAAAGACTTGAAAGCATGAATTCTTTGTGATTCAATAATTCCATTTCCAGGAACTTATTCTTAGAAATTAAAAGCATGTAAAAAATATTTCAAATGAATATAAAGCATGGATTCTTTGCGATTCAATAATTCCATTTCCAGGAACTTATTCTTAGGAATTAAAAGCATGTAAAAATATTTAAATGAATATTCATTACAACATTAGTAATAATAATTAAAAAGTTGATGTTGGGAGCAGTGCTGCACACCTGTAACGCTAGCTACTTGGGAGGCCAAGGCAGGAGGATCATGAGTTAGAGACTAGCCTGAGCAACTAAGCAAAACCCTATCTCAAGATATTAAAAAAAAAAAAAAAAAAACAAAAAAAAAACAGATGGTGGCTCACAGCTATAATCCCAACAGTGTAGGAAACTGAGACAGAATAATCATGATTTCAAAGCCAGCCTCAGCAATACAGTGGGGCCCTAAGCAACTAAGTGATCCTTGTCTCTAAATAAAATATAAAAAGGGTTGGGGATATAGCTCAGTAGTTGAGCACTCCTGGGTTCAATCCTTGGTACCAAAAAGAAATGTTAATAAAAGAGTGGAAATCAGCATAAGTCAGAAGTCCAACAATGGAAAGAATGGTTAAATACATTATGATTCAACTATATGTCAGGACTCGTGTGCTGCAATGAAAAAAAATCGGTAGATATATATATATAACCTGAAAAAAATATTAATAGAATAGTATTAGGAAAAAAGGAACGTGCAAACAAAATATAATTCCAAGATTTTTTAAACTTTACATATATCTGCATATTTTCAATAAAATTCTTGAAGGGACACATCAGAATCTTAACATGGGAGAATTGTACACTGTTTACTTTTTCTACATCTGTATATTTTTCCTTCTTTGTATTTTCTATTTTTCTAACAATCAACTTGAAGTTCTAAAGGAATAGAATAAATCTGTTATAACTTAAAAATTAAAATATGCATTACTATCAGAACCTAATAAATATCACTGACATAGAGAATTTCTTATAGATACTTAGAATTGAAATTATTGTAAGTGTGCTTCAAATGATTTTGTTTAGAGTTAGTGGGAAAAAGTAACATTGACTAATGATTAAGAAAAGTTTATTTTATTTATTTATTTATTTATTTGTGTGTGTGTGTGTGTGTGTGTGTGTGTGTGTGTGTGTTGCTGGGGATCGAACCCAGGGCCTTGTGCATTCGAGGCGAGCACTCTTCCAACTGAGCTACATCCCCAGCAAGAAAAGTTTTATTATGGACATCACTTTTCCTTTTCAGGGTGAAGAGGATTTAGATTTGGGGTTTCATGTTGGAAAATTAGTCCCTGGAAAGGCAGCTGTCAAGGGAGAAGGAAGAACCAGGCCAAGGGGAAAAATGGAACAAGTTCAAACCCTGACTCTGACTTTGGGCCTTAATTTCGTCCCAGTACAATGGGAATTACAGTGCCTGTGATGCAGGTTGCTGCAATATTAGGACAAGTTTTTTTTGTTTGGTTTTGTTTTTTGCTTTTTTAATGTTCAAAAAATAGTCTTTGTCATTATTACAGCATCCCTGCAGGATGTCAACCTGCCTGCACTCACACTCATCCACAGTAGGAAATCACTACCTTGGAAGCAGCTGATTGAACTACTGGGTCCCCCTCTCACTGGCCTCTGGGGCTTGGATTCCCCTTTCAGCCTGAACAAGTAAAGAGTTGTATTATTTGAATTTGTTGGAAGGCACCTTGAAGCATGGTCCTGAGAATTTGTCTGAGAAAGGACAGTTCTGTTGCATGTGACCCTCATTCAAATATCTTAAAATGACCATCCTTTTGAAAAGAACTGGAGCAGTTTCTGGGGACCCCCACCAATTCTCAAAGGATCATAGCAATAACTAGGGACTAGCCCACCATTTTGGATGTGATAACACTCAGGCCAGATCAATAGAAGGTGCGCAGGGAATGCCCTGCAATGGTTTCCAAGCATTGGTCAGGAGTCCCACCCTAAGCAGTGCACTCCTGTTCAACTAGGGCTCTGACCAGGCTTGTGAGAAAGGTTTTGTCTAGGAATGGCTCAGGCTCAGCTCTGCCTGGACAAAGGTTTAAGGCCACTGCAGCTGTTCTTCCCTGGAGCTCTTCCCATTGCAACTTCAGTGTGAGGAGCCCCACACTGAGCACTACCTGCTCAAACTTCATTCTCTCAGGGCCACAGATGAGTCAACTGGTTTCCCTATGTGGTCAGGGCCAGCCCATCACAACCAAAAGAGGCCAGTTCGCTCTGTCCTATTCCATAGCCACAGGCTGCATCTGGTCACAGGTCTTAGAAAATGCAAATCTGCCCCCACTGGGAGATAACACCTTGATTTTGTATGTCTTGTTGTGGCTGGGAGGAGGTCCCAGTGTCATCTTTGTATATGAGGGACCCACATAATCTGTACAGATAGGCCCAGCCCTTTAGGTATCACAGGTTTATAATCTCTGGTCACTTCTGAAAGAATGATGAGCAGAGAAAGGAGCCCCAGATGGGGGTAAGAGATCTGGACCAGTGTAGCTCTTTCACTCCAGTGATGACCATGGGTGACAATATTAATTGCCTCACTGACCTTCAAGGATTGTGTCAAGACTAAATGAGAGAAAGTGTGTAGTAAAATTTTGGCAATATAAAGGGATGCTTCAGGCTTCATTTCAAGTGCAGGAGGCTGGGGACTCTCACCAATTCTCCAAGGCTTGAAGGAAAACCCCTCATTCCATCCCCTAATGGCAGACATTTCCTACAGTGAGACTGGGTGTGTCAAAGGGAAAGCAGAGTCACCCTTGCAAACAGAGAGTTAGTGTTGAAATAAAAAAGACAAAATGCCCACACTATGTCCTGTCTATGTGAAGTGCCGTGTAGACCTTGGGACATGCAGTGGAGGTGAGACCACTCAGAGTCTGTGGAGTACTGCAGCAGGGATCATAGCAATAACTAAGGCCAATTGCTGGGCTTGGAATGAGAATGAAAATATAGACCCCTCCCAACTTGGTTTCCTTGCAGAAGAGCAACAGGGGTGTGACAATATTTTTGCAAGCTCTTTTGCAACTGGGGAGTAGCTGATACAGATTCCTGACATGGACCTGCACAATAGAACAGAATTCAAGGTGTGCAGAAGAGTTCTCAGATTCCTTCCAGGCTCTTAAATATAATAGCTCAAGTTTATTGAGTGCTCACCGTGGAATAAGTTCTATGCCAAGTGCTTTACATATAATAATCCTCACAAAATCCTGGCAGGATTATTTATCCTGTTGCATTCACAATAGAGTGCGGCTCCCAGGGGTGTGGTTGTACACCTGGAGAATGTTAGAGCTGTGATTCAAATTCAGGCCTCTGAGTTCTGTATCAGTTCAACCTCAATACCACAAGCCTCAGCCACTCTGGGATACTTGGTATCCTTGACAAAATCACACATTTCACATGCTGCTTCATCTGTGGGAAAGACCCTTTCACTGATCTTCTTTACCAAACTCCTGTTCAGACTTCAAGGCCCACTGCATGTATCAATCCTTACCATAGTCTGATATTTCAGCTGAATGATAATCCAATTATCCATATGACATGATAGTATATTATAGGTAGTTATAGTTTCTATAGTTTTTAAATTTTTTAATTATTAATTTGTTGAAAAGCATTGTGAGCAGATACTACATATTATTAGTAATTTTTTCCCAACATTTTGTTATGAAAAAGTTTTAACATATGGCCAAATTGAAAAAAAAAATTTAACAGTGATCACTGGTATATCCACCACCTAGATCCTACTCTGGACATTTTACTATAACTGCTTCATCATATATCTATCCATCTAACTATCCATCTAGTCATCCTTCAGTTTATCTTATTTATTGATGCATTTCAAAATAGGTAGCAGTCAACAGGACACTTCCCCCTTTAGTACTTCAGAAGATATATCAAATGTTTTAACTTTTTAAAAATGTTCCTGCTTTTTCAATCTTCTGGATCAACTTAACTGAAGAGCATCCTGAAATTGCAAAGTCAGAGGCTTACTTTGTTTTACTTTGGATGGAGACAGATGTCTCTGTGCTAAAAAAAAAAAAAAAAAAAAAATGGATTTAACCACTGCCTTAGTGTTCTCAGCCAAAATTAGAAGGAAAGCAGCTCCCAGTGACGTGCAAATGACTGATATCCTTTTCAATGCACCAATGCACTGCTCTTTTTCATGTATGTATGTATGTAGTTTTGCAGTTGTGGGGATTGAGCCCAGGGGTGCTCTACCACTGAGCCACATCCCCAGATCTTTGTATTTTTTTTAATTTTGAGACAGAGTTTTGCTCAGTGGCTGAGGCTGGCCTCAAACTAGCAACCCACCTGCCTCAGCCTCCACAGTTGCTGGGATTACAGGCAAGTAACACTGCACCCCAGCCAATTCACTGCCCTTGAATGAGTATTTATACATGTAATGATGAAAAATAATAATGTAGTTATTATGGTATTCTTTCAGGATAATATGTAGGACAATTTTGTCCTTTTCAAATTCCCTTTAGTTACACTGGCAACCTGTTCTAAGGCTGATTTTTCCCCCCTCTAGAAGTTATGTGAATTGACAGAGGAAAGGGAGCCATATGATTTTTTTTTTTAATCTTAGGGCTGGGGATGTAGCTCAGTTGGTAGAGTGCTTGCTTCACATGCACAAGGCCCTGGGTTCAATCCCCAGCACCATCACCACAATAACAACAAAAAATCTTTCCATAAAAAAATAATAATTTGGGGGAAATTCTTGGATAAAGCCAAGAGAATTGGGTTAAAACTTAATGCTATTAGTCAACCAGAATAATAATACTTGAAAGATACAAAGTCTTTACAGACCTTTGATCCTTTTAATATTTGCTATATGTAATAGGCATTCTTCCCACTTTTTATTGTGAGAAAATATACATAACAGTTACAACTTTAACTCTTTTGAGGTTCAGTTCAGAGGCATTTACACTCACATCGTGCAATAGTTACCACCATCCATCTCCAGAACATTCCATCATCCCAAA
Organism: Spermophilus citellus; assembly: GCF_964194105.1. Classification (NCBI taxonomy): domain Eukaryota; kingdom Metazoa; phylum Chordata; class Mammalia; order Rodentia; family Sciuridae; genus Spermophilus; species Spermophilus citellus. The sequence goes on along the minus strand of NC_138188.1, from coordinate 111,082,396 downwards.
CTGAAATTCTGTATGTAATGGAAACTCCCTATTGTACCTGTCCACAGTCCCAGAAACCACTATTCTTTCTCTATGAGTTTGCCTTTTCTAAGTTCTTACATAAGCGGAATCATGTAATAAATAATATGTGTCCTTTTGTGTTTGGCTTATTTCACTTAACATAATGTTTTCAAGGTTCATCCATGCTCAGCACATTCTAGAACTTCACCCCTTTGTAAACTAATGGTGGTATATATATTTTGTTTATCCAGCCATCAGTTGGTGGGACATCGGGTTGTTTCCACCTTTTGGCTGTTGTGAATAATGCTGCTCTATTTGAACATGGGTATACGCATGTCCTATTCAAGTCCCTGCTTATTATTTCCATTTTACAGACAAGAAATCCAAGACTCAAAAGGTCAAAGTTCAAGTCACACAGAGTATGCATAAATCTAGAAGTGAGTTCAGACCCAAGTAGGAGATGGATATTCACCTATCTGGGAGACATGTGTCCTACAAATATTCAGCTGGAGTTGTGCAGATACATATTTGCTAGTAAATAGCTACCCATGAGCCTTCACCCCAGATGCCTGGCCCCTCTTGGAACTCCCAGAGACCCTAACCATAATTCAGCAACCAAATAGGTAGCAGCTGATCCCCCAGGATCCTGCTTCTGATGAGAGCACCCATTCTGATCAGTGCCATGCTGTCTTGGATATTCGGAATAGCAGCCCTGCCTGTGTCACAGAGTACCATGATCTTCTGTAAGGGTGAGTTAGGACAGAGGTCTGTTAGAGGTGCTGCCAAAGGAGCTAGACATCTTAGAAAACACTGGGAATTTAGAAGGAAATAAGAGGCCAGAATTATTAGCTAAAATGGAGGCTTCAGTTTAAGCACTAGAAAAAGGGCCCAACAACCCAGATGAAGAGAAAGGCCACTGAGGGAATGCCATGAGGAGGTCCTAGAGTGCCAGGCAGGGCAATGAGAGGGACACCATTAACTTGACTGAAGCTGAAGGAAGTGGCTCAGGGCCAGGAAAATAAGGACCAGCCGACCCCTGAGCCTAAAGATTGAGGGACAGCTCAGCCTTGTCATCTGAGGGAGATGCTGGGAAGGCAGCGGAGACCTAGACTGCTGCAGGTACTTAGGTGCTGCCTGAGAGGAGTCAAGGCGAGAAGACAACACCCCAAGCGCTATCTCCCAAAGAGAACCGATTCTTATCTTTTTTGGAAATGGCAGCAAAGTTGCTCGGGGCACAAGCACACAGCACAGCACCTGCCTGTGGTGACTTTTGGGGTTGGGGTTGGAAGAGGGGAGTCCCCGTGACCTCACAGGGCTTTGTGGCCACATTCAGCCCATCGCTGGTACCAGCCTTGCGCCTCATGCCCATCTCGCTGGTAAGAATCATGGCAGAGTTCTACTTCCTTCTTTATTCCCTACATTGAGTCTGAAGTCATTCACGCATTAAAGTGAGAAAAGACACGTGGTTTTGGTCTCAGCACCTGACTCAATTGCTCTGGAAATCAGTTGGTTTTGCCTTCTAACATACATTTCTCCTCCTTATGATAACAATTCCTCAATTCCTCTTTGGGGGGAACCACCACCTTCTTTTCTTCTTTTTAGAATTTAATTATGGTAAAATATGCATAATGTAAGATTATCATCTTAACCATTTTTAAAACAATTTTTTTTAGTTGTAAGTGGACACAACACTTTTATTTTCTTTATTTATATGTGGTGCTGAGGATCCAATCCAGTGCCTCACCCAGACTAGATGAGCACACTACCATTGAGCCACAACCCCATGGTTAAGCCCCATCTTAACCATTTTTAAGTGTACAATTCAGTATTGTTGAGTACATCTTATTGTTGAGCAACAAATCCCCTTCTCTCTCTTTCTTTCTTTTTTTTTTTTTTTTTTTTTTTTGGTACCAGGGAATGAACCCAGGGGCACTTAACCACTGAGCCACATCCCCAGCCCTTTTTATTTTTTAATTTGAGACAGGGTCTCACTAAGTTACCTAGGGCCTCACTGAGTTGCTTTGGACTTGTGATCCTCCTGCCTCAGCCTCCCTAGTCACTGGGATTACAGGGGTGTGCCACCTTGCCTGGCTCCCTTCCTTCTTAAGAAGTAATTTATTTGGTCTGATCCCAACTTCTGGCTCCGGGATGGTGCCTTTGAATGAGGCTAGACTTATTACAGTATCCTATATCTCTAGCTGCACTGATTGGCACATCACAGAAGCTGAGTCCATGAGAATCAATACAAGGATAGCTGCTAGAACTAATGGGAGCAGGCCTTGTCTTCTTGCTCCAGATGCCAAACTGGTGAGGATTAACTTGGAGCCACAGGTGGCCATCTTTGCCACCAATGACAAGATGTGCCTGATAATAAAGCCTGCACAGGGGAAAGCAAAGCTGAAGGACGAACGCAGATGGATTTCTGGCAAATGTTTTTGAGCACCTGGATCCAGCTATGCCTGAAACAATTGCCTAAAAACTTTACAGTTGCATGAAACATAAATCCTCTTTTTTTTAAATCCAATTTGAGTCGGGTTTTGGTCATTTATAACTAGAAGAATCTTATCTAAAGCTAAGGATGTAGCTCCTGATACAGCTCAGTGGTAGAGGGTTTGCCAAGCACATGTGAGGCCCTGGGTATAAGCCCTAACACTAAAAATAAATAAAACAAATACAATAAAATAATCCAGGGTTAGGGTTATAGCTCTGTAGTAGAGCACTTGCCTAGCATGTGTGAAGCCCTGGGTTTGAACTGCAGTAAGAAAAAAAAAATTTAAATCTTATCTAATAGACCCCTGAACTTAAGTCTAGAATTTTATGAGACTCTAAGATCCAAGCACTAATGTTCTTCTCCCTTCTCCTTATCTCTCTGAGCTATCAAAAATCATCAACTGCCAGGTACAGTGCCTCATGCCTGTAATCCCAGCAGCTCAGGAAGCTGAGGCATAAGGATCGAGATTCAACGCCAGCCTTTGCAACTTAGAAGGCCCTAAGCAACTTACTGATACCCTGTCTCTAAATAAAATATAAAGAGGGCTGGAGATGTGGCTCAATAGTTAAGCACCCCTAAGTTAAAACAAAACAAAACAAAACAAAATCATCTAACCTATCCCAGAATGCCCCCCCCATAATTAACACATGACATTTGTTCAATGATGAAGCTGAGAAGAATGCTGGGTGGGTGTGGGGAATTAGTATAATATAGAAATTATATCAAAGGAAAAAAATTATAAATAAGTATCTAGATGACATATCAGCGACCACACGTGAGCACAGACCCCTGGAACTACAGTGTAAACAAACAGCTCCTGAGAAAGACAGCGCTTGTCAGTCGTGAGGGGTCACCCTCTCCTAACTTACATGGCTATAGTGTGGCTCTGAGCATGGTGTAAGGAGCACTAATCTTCCATGCAAGAGTCTAGTTTCAGCTCTGTGGGGGTGGACAAGCCCAAATGGGGTTGTAATGAGTACTAGCACAGCTCTTCTGCAGGAGTCTAGAAGACCAGAGAAAGAGGCCAGCGCCTTCCTCACACAGACCTCAGAACAGACACTGGGCGCCTGCTTGCTGTTTGGAATGTTCTGGCTCCCTCATGAAGGCTTAAAGTCTAGGGGGATGGAGTTTATCTAGGTGTTCATGAGGATCCCATGAGGGCACCCATTAGATGAAAGCACCTCTGTGAAGGTTTTGTTTTTAACCTCAAAGCAGGCGAGGGCCCATGATTCTACAATCTCCCCTAGGAGCTCTGGGCATATATGTACAAACCTGTGGGGGGTCTGAGAAAAATAAGTCTCCAGGCTATAGAGCGCAGCAACCTGCCAACAGAGGGAACAGTCTTGTTCCCCAAGTCAGGAGGTAAAATGGGCAGGGGAAATCATGGAGGGCCAGCTCCATAGACTCTGGATGTTTCTACTACCCAAACTTTTAATAGACCGTGCCCATCATAGAAGAAATCTCTGGTGAGGTCCCCTCACTCTCCCTGGAAACATTCTTGCTGGTAGTTAGAGGAACCCTGCCCTAGCCTTCTCAGTCCCGGCCATGATTAAATGATCTCCCACGTGCTTGCCTTCTCTCCGTCCTGAGGTGGAGCTCACCACCCATTCTGAGCGCAGTACTTCTTCCTGACAGACACATACATATATATCCCTAGAATCCAGCCCACATGGACAGGCCAGGAGGGCTACAGAAGAGCACTGGACAAAAAAAAATCAGAAGAGCCTGAGTTCTAGTCTTCCTCTGACGCTAGTAAAAGAGTCCAAGAAACAGAATCCCAGAGAACCTCCCCAGGACAAAGCCTCTGTGGGTGGCGGGAAGGAGCTTTGTGAGTCTTCTCAGCTGCATCCCCAGGATGGTGAACACACATCCTGGCACTTGGAAATATGTGTTCCATTTCCCGATGGAAATATGTGTTCCTGTAAATGAGTCACCACGTATTTATCAATGAAATAGTGATTCTCAAGCTATGTTGTGGGGCAGGAAAGGAGATCCAAGCACCCCGAGGATTCTGAGTGTTCACAGAATAGTCTCATTATATCCTATCATCCAGCCCAGGGAGGGAGCATTCCCATTCCCATTTTGTAGATGATAAAACTGAGGTTCATAAACTCTCACTGACCTGCTCACATTCTCCCCCGCAGAACCAAGAATCAAAACCACATCTGAGTCTGAAGCCCTGGTTGTTTCCACTACCTCACATCACTCCAAGCGCTCCTGCGGGATGCATGTCCACCTACACCCAGAGCTGTAGCCCCCAAACCCTGCGCAGAGGCTGGGAGCAGCCCGCCACAGCTTCCGGATCAGCCACCAACAGTGGACCACGGATGCTGACCTCCCACCGACCAAGTTGACCTGAACTCGCCCACCTAGAAGGGCGGTGGCTGCGGGGCGGGGAGGTCCCCAGTGCAGGAAATACTCACGGCTCCCGGAGGCCCAGGTGGCTCCGCGGGGCGCATCGTCTCCCAGGCTCGGCCTCCTCCTCGAGAGCAGCCAAACGCGGCGCTGGGCTGCCTTCTCTCTGGGGCATCAGATTATTTTAGCACTTGCGGAAGGAACGGACGGAAACTGAAGTCACATGGAGAGCGAGCAGCTCAGCGACTCAGCACCCAGGCTCACACAGACCATCTCAGAGGGAACTGCGGCGCACGGGGGGGCGCGGGGGATGGGAGAGGGCGGCGAGCTGCGCCCCTTGCAAAAGTGATGGGGTGTAGTCACCAACGAGGTGGATTTTTAGGGATCTGCCGCAATACTTAGCAGGCTTCTCTTAAGACTTCCTCACCTTAGTGTTTTTCCTGAGGTGGTAGCTGGGGGTCCTTGCCTGTGTGAGGTCTGCTGTCCCAGGAACTCTTCTCCAAGGTCCTTCTATCCAAGGACCAAGTTAGGATAGACTTTGGGAAGTGGTGGCACATGTTTCCCATCTGAAAAGGGGGAGAAACCATCATCTGGAAGAGTTATCCACTCTCTAGTCTTTCTTTTAATACACATAGCTAGTTCCTATTAATAATCTTTTATGGTTCCAGCTCTGAAAAAGAAAAAGAAATGGAACTTGCAGTGTGTTAGATTGTCAGTATCATGAGCTTCTTGATAATAGTCCGCATGGATGGGTTTCTTATAGCTGAACGATACACAGTTTCCCAATAGCTCTTGCCAAAAATTCAAAAGAATAATGCAAATTAATAATATAGCCATCATGCTGGGTACAGTGGTGCTGCCTGTAATCCCAGGAACTCAGGAGTCTGAGGCAGGATGATTAGAAGTTTGAGGCCAGCCTCAGCAACTTAGAGGGACCCTTAGCAATTTAGCAAGATCCTCCCTGTCTCAAATAAAAACTAAAAAGCCGTGGGGATGTAGCTCAGAGGTAAAGCACTCCTGGGCTCAATCCCCAGTACCTAAATATATAAATACATAATCATCATCAAAGGGGTGCCAGACACTGTTAGGAACTTGATGTGCATTTTCTCTGAGCTCCTGTTTCTGAGGAGCTTCACTTCTAGTGCAGAAGGCAAAGCACCTGCTACACGGTGAAGGAGTGATGCAGCCCGTCACACTGCCAGGGTGGAGAACGGGTCTCCAATCCTGCTCTCCAGTTTTGCAGTAGACCTTGAACATCCTCCAGGGTTGAGTCACCTCTCTTGCAGTGTGGCAATTTGGGATTCTGTACAGCATAATTATTCTTGCCGTGTCCATCCTAAAAGTACAGGAGCAAGTTCTTTCTGCTTTAAACATCCAGCAAATTTTCTGTTCTTTAAAATATTCACTTGTAAGGGTGATAATGATGACACCAATGAAAACAACTAAGTAAAAATCAAATTGTCACAAGCCAAGTTTTCTGATTCTTGCTTTATATACACTCTTTACTCCCCTGTCCTTCGTGTCTACCAATATGTTGATAACTCCCAAATATTAATCTCTAGCTCCAAAATTCTCTTCTAACAGATAAGATTTAGACTTGTATTTTTAACTAATTACTGATTAATCAACTTCTCAATGTCCCAGACTGTTATTATCACTGTAACATAATATATCCCAAACACAAGTCTCTTTCCCCCCCCCCCACATCCCTAGCCCCCACCCCTTTTTAAACTTCAAAACAGGGCCTTGCTTAGGGCTTTGCTAAATCGCTAAGGCTGGCTTCGAATTTGTGATCCTCCTGCCTGAGACTCCCAAGCCCTTGGGATTACAGGCATGTGCCACCATGCCCAGTTCAAATCAGAACTCTTATCCTTTGCCCCAACTGGTTTTTCTTCCTGTGGGCAGTCATCATTGATGGCATGCTTCAATTTAGGCAGCCCAGCCCTCTCAGACTCCACCCCTCACTTTAAATTGGCCACCGATTTTTGCTGAAAGTTACAAATTTTTTTAAATATGTTTTTTTTAGTTGCAGATGGACACAATACCTTTATTTTTTTTTTTAATTTATTTTTATGCGGTGCTGAGGATGGAACCCAGTGCCTCACACATGCGAGGTAAGCACTCTACCACTGAGCCACAACCCCAGCCCCTAGAAATGTTTTTTGAATCCAATCTACTCTTCATCCTTGGGCCACTGCTCTGGTGTAGACTAACCAACTCATATCTGGATTATTTTGACAACTGGCTCCTTGCTCCTAATGTTGTCTCTCCAATGCAGAATGTGTGGAAACATTAAATTGGTATTGGTTTATCTTATTCCCTGCTTAAACCCCTTTTATGATTGCCATTGCATCACTTTAACTGGATCAGAGCTTAAAACCAGGGTCAGCAGGTTCAAATTCCTCACTGATGGCCTTCTCTTCCACTTTCATATGTTTTACACATTGGCCTTTTCTATAGGATTTCTTTCAAGAAAGGCAACTGCTACACCTCAAGATTTTTTTTTCTTTTTTCTTTTGGTTCCAGGGATTAAACCCAGGGACACTTAACAACTGAGCTACATCCCCATTCCTTTTTATTTTTTGAGACAAAGTCTCACTAAATTGCTGAGGCTGGTTTTGAACTTGTGATCCTCCTGCCTCAGCCTCCCAAACCATTGGGATTATAAGCCTGCACCACTATGCCTGGCTCCCCAACAAATTTTTAAAATCCAATGATTTTTTTTTTTTTTTTTTTTGTACCAGGGATTGAACTCAGGGGCACTCAACCACTGAGCAACACCGCAGCCCTATTTTGTATTTTGTTTAGAGACAGGGTCTCAGTTGCTAAGCAACTCACCATTGCTAAGGCTGGCTTTGAGCTATTGATCCTCCTATCTCAGCCTCCCAAGCTACTGGAATTATAGGTGTGTGCCACCACACCCGGCCACCAGTGATCTTAGTGGTTGTATAGAGACAAACCAGTTTGTTGGAAATCAGCACCAACAGCTCTTCTCTAGCAGCAAGCTGGCTCAGCACGGGAACCCTAACACTTTAACTGAAACCAGGGAAGATCTGCAGCTGAAAACAGAACATTCCTCATGCCTGCAGGGTTGTGAGCTGTCAACTCAGCTAGGATTCTCCAGCTTGGCTGGATGCTCTAGGCTCCCTCCCAACTGTGCTGCTCTAGACTGAGGGGATCAAAGTACTTCCTCTCCAACATGACCCAGAGTGCACCCTGCCCTCCCAGCCTGGCATGTCACTTCATGAGACCATGAGAGTCTCGTGGACTATATGCTTCTTTATTTGAGCCTGTGGCATGTGCTGTCCTTTTTGTACCCACTCCCTGCTCAATAGAAATTAAGCAAGTTGTGTGCCTAGGATATGGAGGAGATCTGAGGTGAAAATAAGGAACCCGCAGATCCCAGAGGGAGGAAAAGAGTTCCATCAGGTACCAAGTTAGCCTCAGTCTCTTCCACACTTCATCTCAGGTCTACAAGTGCATTTCAGCCAGTCTGGTCTTTTTGTTATTTCCCCAGGCAGAGGACCATGCTCCCCACTCTGTGCTCCTTCCATCAGAGGGTTTCCTTGCTTGGGATAGCTTCTCCTCTGCCTACCACATCCCAAAGAATGGCTGGGCTCTCCCTCTTCTGTGAAGACTTCCCCACCCCATTTGTACTTCTTCCTCTGAACACAGGGTCCCAGTGCCTGCAACACCCACAGCCTCCTAATAGCTCTTGTGTTGTGATTTATATTTTTGGTTTTCGGTCTTGTTTTCCCAACTACATTATCAACTTTTGAGATTGGTGACCATGTGCTATACCAAAAAGCATAATGTCCAATGCACATAAAAAGGCTCAGTCAATATTTACTCCAAGAAGAAAGGAAGAAAGAAGACAATAAACCTACCTGTAAGTATTGCCTTCAAAGATTCCTTTCTTCCTTTTTCTCTTCCTGTCCCTCCCTCCCTTTTTTTTCAGCTAAGCCTCATAATAGTTGGTCATTTGTGAAATTTTTCATTTTCCCAAAGAGATCAATAGGAGCTTTGGTTTCTGCCCTCTGCTTCCACTGCTTCACCAGATGATCAGACACAATTGGGGCAGAGATGAGGGACTACAATGTAGACTGTCAAGGGAGACTCCTCTGAGTAGGGGGCACATCTGCAAGGGATCCAGTGGGAGAAATAAAGGTCAGTTTCCTTCCTCCAGCCAGCTCCATGGGAGATAAGAACAGTCCACTGTACCTGGAAACGGAGTGGTAAGGAAATAGACCTGGCCACCCACCCAGGCCCATGATCTTGGTCCTCCCGCTCTTGCTTCTAATGTTTTCCTCTCTGTTTTGGGCTGCCACAGACAGGGCAGCCCTTTCGTCCCAGTGCTTCATCTTGGTGACCGGGCCTGGCCAAGCACAGAGCTGATGCCTCCCCTTCCTCTCCCAGCCTCAGCACATGACAGGGAGGGGATTTCCTTTGGGGCCTTAATTGGGAATTGTTTTCTTGCCTTACATCAGCTGGTTACTGGGGAAGAGTTTTCAAAAGTTTCATTTCCTTCATTTGTAATGGAGTTTTTAAGAACCAAAAATGAAAACCGGAAAGAAGAGAGGCCACCACCCACGCTGGTACCACTCAATGCCTCATGATGCCAGTCCTGGAAGGGCATAGGGGTTAGGGCAAAGATTCCTATGACTCAGGCAATATGAGTGGGGAGGGTGGATGGAGGGTCCTTCCTGAAATGTTCACTTTTCTCCTCTAACCTTCTTGGGGAAGGGATGGGTCTCCTATCCCAAGGTCAGCTCCTCTTTCTCCATGTTGCCCATGACCTCCCTTCAGGTACTAAGTCTAATGACTGAATCATGTGGGTTTATTGCCACCTTTCTGGAAACATTGACAATATCAACATATGATCAAAGACTTCAAGATTTGTGTACAAAGATAACAAGATGGTCATGGAAGAATCCTGTCAATGCCAGGGCATGACTGGCAGTGGACAGCAAGGAGAAGAAACTCACATAACTAACGACATCTCAGGTCAGGGAAGAATGGAAGAGGACCATGGCAAATCAGAAGCAAGGAGATGCTGAGAGCTTCATCGGAGGAGGCAAGCACAACTGGTGGAAGATCTGAACTGGACCATCTTGAGATGGGACTGAACACCAGAGATTAAAGAATTAAAGAGGATGAAGAGTCAGGATAACGTCATGCCAAGGAGCACAGACTGTAGGGATGATGGCATCTCTTTGTCCCTCTAAAGGACTTTGTTCATGTCTCTGTCCAGTACTCCTGTGAGGAATCACTATCTTCTGTTACAGCCCTACATTTCCCCCAGAATACTGAATCCTTGTAGCCTAGGACTACGGTTTGTGTTTCCCTTAAGCAGTCCTTAGTCTAGCACCTTCTAGCAAAGTTTTCTTTATTGAATGAAGGTTGATGTTATTTGTTTTAGAGCAGTTAGAGAGATTGAGGACTTGGGAAGCCATTTGATGGTCATTGAGAAGTCTTTTTTTTTTTTTTTTCTTCATAGTTGATGTAAATCACAGAGTCCTTACCATGGGCTCAAGGCCCTATGACCACATCCTTTCTCTGCTCCTTTTGATTTCATACACCACCATTTTCCTTCCCACTTAACTCCACTCAAAGCATAAAGTTCTTTTCATAGCTCCTTGATTAAGCCATTTCCTCCTTCCTCAGCCAGATCTACTAGATAAGCAGATAGCTTGCTCCATAACTTGCTTTAGGCCTCTGCTCCAGAGTCACCTTCTCAAAGAGGCATTCCCTGACCACACCATCTAAATAAAAGCACATGCTTCCAAAACTTTTTTTCTTCTTACTATGCTTCCCCACATTTTTAAAATTTATGTCACTGCCTGATATTTTATATATATATATATATATATATATATATATATATATATAATCTGTCCTTCCTCCCCAACTACATTGTGTGATAAGAAATTTATTTGCTGATGTTTCCCAGGGCCTGTAACAGAGCCTGACATAGACTAGGAGCTATGAATTTCTGTGGACTACATGATTGAATGAATAATCTTTCAAAGAGCAGTTTCAGTAGAGTGGTAGGTTTAGGAACTAGATTACATGTATTGGTTGATTGGTAAATGGGGGTTCTGAGCTAGGCATGGTGACTACACACCTATAATCCCAGCAACTCAGGAGGTTGAGGTGGGAGGATCACCAAGTTTGAAGCTAGCCTCAGCAACTTAGCAAGGCCCTAAGCAACTTAGTGAGAACCTATCTCAAAAGTAAAAAAATTAGAAGTGTTCGGGATAGAGATATAGGTAGGTAGGTAGATAGATAGATAGATAGATGTATAGATACAGATATATATAGATATAGATGTAGATATATAAATTAATGGGGGTAATGATGTAAACAGAGAAGGACAACTGTCCTTTCAAGAATAAGGTAAGAGCCAGGCAGTATGGCACCTATATATCTATAGTCCCAGATATTCAGGAGGCCAAGGCAGGAGGATTGTTTGGGCCTGGAAGTTTAAGGCTAGTCTAGGCAATATAATGAAACCCCATCTGTTAAAAGAAAGGGGGGGGGGCTGGGGTTGTGGCTCAGTGGCAGAACACTTGCCGTGCACATGTGAGGCACTGGGTTCAATCCTGAGCACCACATAAATAAAAATAAATAAACAAAATAAAGATATTGTGTCCATCTATAACTAAAAAATTTTAAAAAAAGAAAGAAAGAAAAGGGGGTTAGCAAGGGAGGAGAGAAAGCAAGAAACAAATAAGAAAGGGAAGAGTCAGTATGTGAATACCTTTTGAAAAATAGGAAGTGCCATATAAACTTATCTCTTTTCTTTGTCAGAATAGGTCAGGGAGAGATAAATGGAGATGTAACTGAGTGTCCATAAAATGGGGTTTAGCTTTGGCAAAGTAGAAAACTGTCTGCATGTGGGGATGAAATCAAGGCAGTGTGATAGGGAGGGGGAAAGACACTTGAAAGTCCCCTCCTGATCATCAGCAAGGATCCACTTGGAAAATAGCAAGCAAAGTGTAGCACCTGGGTTTACACTATTTTATGACAACAGTGAGTGGCCCAGTCCTGCCTGGCAGAGGATAAAGCAGAGTTTGACATGGGGCCCACTCTCTGCCCCACAAACACACATTATTCCTCAACAACTCTGCTTGGTAGGTATTAATAGTCCCAGTTTACAGAAGAGAAAATATGGGCTCAGATTAAGTCATTTGCCCAAGATCGCACAGTAGAAAGTGTCAGTACCAACTTGGTTTTAGTAATATTTATGTTTTTTTTTTCCTGATTATAAAAGTATTACATAGCTACTGGTAAAGAAAAACTAAAAAGAAGAAAATTAATCATAGGTCCACAACACAGAGCCAAGCCATTATTAACATTATGGTGTACTATTTGTCAAGCTTTTCCCAAGCAGATGCAAGGATGAATGGATAGATAGAAATATGGACGGATAGATAGGTAGGTAGATAGATAGACAGATAGATAGGGATATGTATATATAAAGTAGGAATCAGGGTCCAGCACAGTGGTGCAGGCCTGTAATCCCAGCAACTGGGGAGGCTGAAGCAGGAGGCAGAAGGATTGCAAATTCAAAGCCAACCTTAGCAGATTAGTGAGGTACTTAGCAACTCAGGGAGACCCTGTCTCTAAATAAAATATAAAAAAGTGTTAGGTGGGGCTGGGGATATACCTCAATTGGTAGAGTTCTTGCCTAGCATACAGAAAGCCCTGGGTTCAATCCCTACCAACACACACACACACACACACAAAAAAAAAAAAAAAAAAAAAAGGTTGGGGGGTTAAGTACCCCAGTACCAGAAAAAAAAAAGGGGGAATCAGTTCTGTACGATCTTTTGTAAATTCATATGTATAATTTACAATATGCAAATAACATGGAATTGTTTTCTCATATCCTTAAATTTTCAGATATGATTTTTATTAACTCCATAGTATTCTGTCACATGAATGCCTATAATTAACTATCCAGTCATCTTTTTTTTTTTTAAGAGAGAGTGAGAGAGAGAGAGAATTTTTTTTTTAATATTTATTTTTTAGTTCTCGGCGGACACAACATCTTTGTTGGTATGTGGTGCTGAGGATCGAACCCGGGCCGCAGGCACACCAGGCGAGAGCGCTACCGCTTGAGCCACATCCCCAGCCCTCCAGTCATCTTTTGAGTGGTATTACGGTACAGATCCAAAATCGCTTATCCTAAAATTAGGGGGCCGGAGGGTTTCAAAGGTCACACTTTTTCTGTGGTTTACAGAGGTATCACAGTGCATATGTAACATATTTATATAATTCCTCCACCAGGGTGTTGAAACATTCCCCAACATCAACACGTCAATATTTTGGCAATAAACATGAATATTAACATTAAGTGGACAAAGTGAACAAAACAGCCCTTTTGCCACTTTTCGTTTTGCAACTAAATGAGTTTGTGCCAAAATCGAGAAAAGCGCGCGCGCGCGCACACACACACACACACACACACACACACACACAAAACCAACTTTGGTTTTTAGAGTTTTTTTAGAGTTTTGAACCATACATTCATCTCAGGACCTGAAACCTGCCATGTTCCACCACCTGACCGCCTTTCCCAACAGCTGTGGCGTTCTAGAGTGGCAGCAGAGTGAAAGGCAAGGTTCTGGCTGCTCAGAGAGGCGAAGGAAGCAAATAAATGTGGTGGCAGATTCCTGGAACAAGGAGGGGTGCAGGCCTGGGGGTCAACTGCAGGTTCCTGAGAAGTGAGGAAATGCATGGGAAGGAGGAAGTGTCGGTGACAGACCAGAGGGGCCTTGGCAGTTGGGCAAGGTGCAAACTTCCACAAAGAGTCAAAGCTCCCAAATGCATTTCGCACCCACCTACCCCCAGAAGCTCTACGGATCAGGATCAGACCACCAGCGGGGCCCCTGCTGGGCCTCCTGAGACCCAAGGAGAGGAAGGAAGGGGGAGGGATCTGTAGCAGCCTGCGGTGGGAGCGGGAGCACGCCCTGCCGATTTTGGAGGCCCAGGGCGAAGGGCCCCTCCTTCCTGCGTAGTGTGGTTTGCTGTCAAGTGGTAGCAGGTTCAGCCACAGTCAAGGGAGGTGGCGGCGCAGGCCCCCAGAGAGCAGGAGGCCCTGTGGTGGACACCCTGAACCTGGAAGGCGATTTGCTAGCGCCCCTTTCAACTGAGGAGCGAGGGCAATGGAGGGGACTGGGGCATCTGGGCGGCGCAAGGCACGCTGGGAAGTTGGGTTTTCTTTGGCAGTTGGGCAGTTTAGCCACAAGCTGGGGGCAGGGTGGGGTCCGCAGGGAGGGTGCTGGGAAGGCGGAAACGGGAGAAGTAATTTTTTTTTTTCTTCACACCAACAAACCAGAGGAAGATGAGCCAATCAGAACCGATTATTATCATCAGCTGCCCTCAGAGTGCAAAGGCTGAATTAGCCCCTTCAGGGTTCTGAGATGCACTCTTCCTCTTTTGTTGCTTCTCACCTAGTTACCAGGGTCACTCACACCAACAATGCGATGACTTCCCTTCGTCCTGTGTATCCCTTCTCCTTGTACTGACCACTGCCCACCCCACTCTCCAGTTCACGGGCCTGGGAACCTCCTCCTCTCTGTTAGTTTGCCACCATAGCCTTGGCAAACCTGCCCCAAGCAGTAAGTGGTCCCACCCTATTCAACCTACCATCTCTAGGTAAAATGCCACCTAATTGTTCCAGAGATCAGACTCCTGGCAACTTCCAGGTGCCCAAATCACAGCAGAAAACTGTCTTAAAACCCAGGCACTTGATTCATGGGAGAAGCTGAGCCTCTAATCCATAAACAATAATACATATTTAGAACTGTGGAAACAAGGGAAAATAGGAGAGAGAGAAAGAGAAGAATCTAAATATATAAATATATGACATATCCTATCTGCTTTTTTGTTTTTACCGACAGCTCTGTGTTGCTGACTACAGGTTTTCCATGAGAGTCCCTTCCTTTCACAACCGTGGTCATTTATGCTTGAAAGTATCCTCAAGACAGATTAACTTGCCAGTGGCCAAGAAGCACAGAAAATATCCTCAACATCAGTCATCATCAGGGAAATAGAAATCAAAACCATAATGAGAGACCGCTTAATATCCACCAGGATGGTTAGAATAAAAAAGTGAGGTAATAACATGTGTTAGCGAAGATGTGGAGAAATTGGGACTCTTTGGCTGCTGGTGAGAATGTAAGGTGGTGCAGAAACCTTGGAAAACAGTCTGGGAATTATGATAATTCTCACTAATTCCACTCCTGGGTACCCAAAATAAATGAAAACATATGGCCACACAAAAACTTGTACACATATGGTCATAGAAGCATTATTAATGTCAGCCAGAAATTGGAAACAACCTAAATATCCATCAACTGATCAATGGATAAAATACAGTATAGTAATCCCTCTGCATTCTCAAGGAATTGATTCCAGGCTCCCCTCAGATATCAAAGTCCAGAGATGCTCAAGTCCCCCATCCAAAATATGTTGGGTTTGCATACAACCTACACATACCCTCCCATATACTTTAAATAATCTTTAGATTACTTATAATACTGATACAATGTAAATGTGGTATAAATAATTGTTATACTGTACTATTTAGGTAATAAAAATCTGTCCATGTTCAGTACAGACATAATTTAAAACATTTTTTTTTCTATGCTTGGGTGGTTGAATTCACAGATGTGAAACCCTCAGATAATAGAAGGCCAATGTGTATCCACTCAGTGGAATAGTATTTGACCATAAAAAGAACAATATTCTGGGCTGGGGATGTGGCTCAAGCGGTAGCGCGCTCGCCTGGCATGCGTGCGACCCGGGTTCGATCCTCAGCACCACATACCAACAAAGATGTTGTGTCCGCCGAGAACTAAAAAATAAAAAAAAATTTTAAAAAAATTCTCTCTCTCTCTCCTCTCTCACTCTCTCTAAAAAAAAAAAAAAAAGAACAATATTCTGATGCATGCTACAACATGGACAAACTTAGTCACAAACGGTCACATGCTGTATGATTCTATTTTGTATGTGAAATATCTAGAATAGGCAAATAGAGACAGAAAGATGAGTAGTTACCTAAGTCTGGGAGTTTGGGGAGTAACTGCTAATGGGTATGGGGCTTCCTTGTAAGATGATGAAAATATTCTGAACTTGTATTGAGGGTTTCACAACTCTATCTACATGCTAAAAAGGACATTGCCTTGTATACTTTAAATGTGTGAATTACATGGCATGTGAGTTATATCTCAATAAAGGTATTATACATAAATAACTAAATTCAAACCAGGAAACAATAGAATCCCATAGACCAGTATCTTAAATGTAAGAAAGGGAAATGTACAATTTATTTAAAATTTCAAAAAGAGAATGAAAAAGATTAATACTTAAATTGACACTCTCTAGTTACCTAGAAATACATTTATGTAAGTCACCATATTTTCCAACTATTAGAATTTTTTATTGTTCTACAAATGTATTTAAAACCTGTTATGGAGCACCATCCATATGCAGAGCACTATACAGGTATTAGTGATAAAAATAGAAAATGAGAAAAACTTAAGTTTTTGTCTGCTGAAGGCTACAATCAATGGATAATTACAACTCTGTGAGAAAACTGATGTGTAGTGGAAAATAGAGTAAAACAATATGCTGAAAAGTAATGAGCCAACTTCTAGTTGTGAAAATATAGTAGGTATTTGGGGTTTTTTTCCTTCTTTTTACTCTTCTGCATTTTAAATTTATAATAGTTTTTATTTTCTTTTCTTTTTTTTTTTTTTTACATGGCATTCTCAGCAATGGTTTATTTTCTTTTTAGTAAGACGTATACTTAATTACTAAATTTTCTCAGAAACGTGCTTTCCCTCCTTGACCTCCCAAATGTTACACAACCATGGCTCTGGGAGACACTTGGATACATGTGGTCCAATGCAGAGGGCTCAGCTTTGCACTAGGGCAGATGTGATTATGAATCTCAACTCAGTCCCTCCTGGCTGTGTCACCCTGTGAATGCTGGTCCCCAAGCCCCACAGACATGGTGTGCTCCATAAATGCCCAATGATCAAGGGTTGGTATTTGTTAACTTACTGAACCAAGTGGCTTTCAGCAGCTGCCTACTCTCATCATTCTGTTCTTGCTTCCATTTGACAAATGTAGCTGGGTGAGGTGAGGAGGTGCACACTTGAAATCCCAGAGACTTGGGAGACTGAGGTAGGAAGATCACAGGTTCAAGACAAGCCTTAGCAACTTAGGGAGACCCCCATTTGACAAATGTCATGAGGCCCATTTATCTGATCATTTTTTTTTTTTTTTTTGATACCAGGAATGAACTCAGGGCCACTCAACCACTGAACTGCATCCCCAACCCTATTTTGTATTTTATTTAGAGACAGGGCTTCACTGAGTTGTTTAGCACCTCGCCATTGCCGAAGCTGGCTTTCAACTCATGATCCTCCTGCCTTAGCCTTCTGAGTTGCTGGGATTATAGGCGTGCGCCATCTTGCCCAGCTCAGATCATCTTTTGAGAGCCATTCTAGGGAGTTTGATCAGTGGTGGAACCATGTCCGAGGGCCTGTCAAGCGACACCAACATGGTCTATGTGTAGTGGTGTCTCTCCAGAGAAAGACCCCAGAGCAGGCGCCTCCAGGAAACCACACTATAGTGGCTGCAGCTCTGCAGTCTAGGAGCAAATACCAAGGCTGAGGAGTGCTGCACTTGATCTTCCATCAATGGCAACAGTGGCTGCCCACCCTGCTTTCTGTCCTCTGTGCTCATCACCTTGGCAACCAAAAAAAAAAAAAAAAGCACAAGTATAATTGGCTCTGCAGTCCTGGGAGGGACATAAACAATGCCAGTGGTAAGGGTATTTCCAGAAAGGTTGAGGTGAGCATATATGTTTCTCTCTGCCCTTCATAGTTGTGACACAATAGATGGGTGACAGCAGTTAGCTGCCTCTAAGAGCTCCTCAGACAGCAAAGGATGAAGAAAGTACGAACAAACCCAAACTCACAGGAGCCATGGTGCGCAGAGAAGACTTCTCCCCGAAGGGCACTTCTGAAATCTCAAGAGAATCTTTTTTCCTTTCCTGTTCCCGGAATGAGTCTGGTCTAGTGACAAGCATCAAGAGATGGGAATATAGCCAACCAGCTTGGGCTGGGGCAGAGCTTTGTCCCACTCTAGCCTCATTTCCACCTGTAAAACACATCATCTGGACTAGGTGACCCTAAGGCTCCTGTCTCTGCACCCATGGGAATTGGGGGAGGACAGTCATTTCCCTTTCTGTCTCCCAGGAAAATCGTGCCAATTTTTCTCTTCGTTCTTTCAACACTACTTCATAAGTGGCTGTGTTTTCCTTTCTGCCCTATTTACCTGACCATCAGACAAAACCTGATAACATAAGGAGTGCTTTGGAACAGAAGAAGCCACCAGCTCCCATGGAAGGTCTCTGAGAGAGCAGCATTGTGGAGAGGAAGGAGGGGAACAGAGTGAGTCTCCAGAATGGACCAAAATCAATTCTAAAATCTCGGGCTCAAAACCTTGCAAGACCCAGCTTGATTTGTTCAAAGTTCCAGCTAACTGACCTGTGGATACTTCACAGAGTCCACAGTGATGGGCAGCAAGCTTTCTATGGATGGTGTTTTCCTGCTGTGGAAATCCACACAATGGAATTGGCTCATTTACATTAGTTTACTCAGGCTGCATGACAAAGAACCACAGAACAGAAAGTTTCTACAGCAGAAAGACTCCTGGTGCTAGAGACTAAAGCCCAAGGTAGAGCTGTCAGCAGGGCTGGTTTTTCCCAAGGCCTCTCTCCTCAGCTTACAGATACCTTCTCTAGGTACCTCTCTAGGTTGTATCTCTGTTTTTGTCAGTGCTTAATCTCCTCTTTTTTTTCCTTTCTTTCTTTCTTTCTTTCTTTTTTTTTTTTTTTTTAGTTATGGTTGGACACAATACCTTTATTTTATTGATTTATATGTGGTGTTGAGGATCCAGGACCCCACACGTGCTAGGCAAGTGCTCTACTGCTGAACCACAACCCCAGCCCCAACCACCTCTTCTTTAAAGCACACTGGTCAGATTGCATTAGGAACTCTCTAGTGACCTTACTTTAACTTACTTAACCTCTTTAGGCTTTTATCTCCAAATACTGTCACATTTGAGGTTAGAACTTTATCATGTGAGTTTTAGGGACATAGCTCAGACCACGACATCCAAACTTATTTTACAGACAAGTGAGTTAGGCCTGGGGGGCAGGGGACTCTTCCTGGATCTCAGAATTGGTGTCAGAAGCAGGAGTGGAGAGATGAGCCCCCAACCCCGTCCTCTGCCTTTCCTGACAGCCTGTGTAAGCATATTTCACCCTGAGTAAACTTCCACTCGTTTCTTTGTGGAAAAGAACCGGATTTCAAGATGAAATGCTCATAGAGAGGATCCACTTGCCAGCTGTGTGGTTTCTGGCAACTCATCTAAAGTTCTTAAGCCTATATTTCCTCATCTATAAAATGGGAAGGTTAGTCCTAAATTTACCAAACTATAGTCAGTATATGTTTTTCTGGTGAGAGCTGTGGGGTAAGGACAGAAAGGAGGGTGGGGCCGAGGGTGGCCCCAGTCAAACGAAATTTCAAAGTGCTCCTGACACCACAAACCAGATGAGCGCATGCTCTATATATGCTTTAGAAGTTTACTGTAATTTAAATTTAAATTTTGAGACATCAGAGCAAATTCTCTGGCCTCAAGTCTACCTCCAGATCAAGCTGATACGCCTACGTGGGTTTCCACACATTTGTAAGACAAGGTAGACTGCAATTCAAGGCTGCAGAGCATCCCAGTGTGATAAGGCCAGCTCTCCCTGTCTTCTGCATGCATCACTGGCAGAGGAGACATGTGAGGCCCCCAGCTTTCCAGAAGACAGAGGTGCCATAAGTTTCCAGATCCTGGTGCCATGTTGGCTCGTAGTGTGGAAACTCCTCCTCAGGACTCCTCATTGCTCACCTTCTCCACCTGGCTCAGAAGATACCCTCAGGCTCTGTGCCTTCATCAGGAATGAAGGGCTTGCTCCTGATGTCCCCTGGCCTCAGCCCAAGCTGCTGGTGACCAAACTGGGGAAGGAGACATCGTGGTCTCTGAGGTGTTCCATGCCACTAGCAGCTGCTATGAATTCCACAGGTCCCTGCCACTTCTCACCAAGTTCTGGAGACTGGAAGTCCAAGATCAAGGTGCCAGCTGATTTTCTGGTGAGAGTTCCTTCCTAGCTGCTGATGGCCACCTTCTGTGTCCTCACATGGTCTTTTCTCAGTAGAGCAGGGGAAATGGGAGAAGGTGAGAGAAAGAAAGAGCCCAACTATTAGAATTTAAGTCAGATGGTATATTAAAGCAACAAGCAGCATTTTTTCTTCCCCCCTTAGCATTGCCATTTATTAGATATATGACCTTGATAAAACTTGATGTTTAACTAGCAGCATCTTAAAGCTACTTAAACAATGACACAACATATTAACCTCTTGTGTGTGTGTATGTGTGTGTGTGTGTGGTACTGGGGATTGAGCCCAGGGGTGCTCTACCACTGAGCAACATCCCCAGCCCCTAATATTTTTTATTTTGAGACAAGGTCTCACTAAGTTGCCTGGGCTGATCCTGAACTTGTGATCCTACCTCTCCCACTCCCATGAATACTTGGAATTATAGGTATGAGCCACCACACCCAATTTCACCTCACTATTTGAAGTTGTGCAGTATTTCTCTTTGTTGCTGTTGAGTGTTTCATAAAATATATATTTGGCTTCTTGAAGTAAAAATATTCCACTGCTATTGAAGTCTGTCCTTCTGATAACTGTTTAAATGTTTTAAATATTATGTTTTGAAGCTATAGAGTCCTTATCTAAAATACGGTTGTCCTTAATCCCTTGTTGGAGATGATTGCTAAGAGGATCATTAATATACATTATTTATATTATACTATATAAACAAAGTATATATTTCATATTATTATAATGTATTAAATATAACTATGATATATAAATATAGTAAATATTTAAATATTCATAAATTTTTGTGATCTGTATAAATTGATTATACATTATTGATGTCAGAAAACTTCAGGAAGTTGATATTCCTTATTAAGGAGAAAGGCGCTTTTATTCCTTTGAGAGCAAAAATGACTCCCATTTTCTGTTTAGGAAAAGAGGATTATGTGTCTTGGGCTGGGATCTATAATAGGAAGTATTTGCTGATAGTATTTGTTTTGGGGGTATATTCAGCATCTAAACCCCTTTACTGTTTAGGGGAGCATTTTCTTGTCTGGTCTTGGGAAACACAACCATATCCCTTGGAAATTAGGGTATGGTTGCATAATCCAGGCTCAACCCCCTGAATATGTGCCAAGAACATGGATCTGGAGTAAGTGGTATAAATATGCTGACTGGCTTCAGAGGTGGCAGCGGCAGTCTCTGGTGTCTCAGACAGTAGTGGCAGAAGTACCGGAGACAGTGTTCAGCAGCCACAGTGATAAAGGATTCCAACCAGGCCATCCCCTTGGTTTGACTGTGGTTGTGGTTACACTGCCCACCTCCTCTTGGTGCTGCCCATGTGATCATCTAGCTGTCCATCCTTCACCTGGCATCTACCCAATATCTGTCCAACAAATTCCTTTCCTGCTTAGGTGAGCCAGAGTCACTTTCTGTTGCTTGCAATTGCAAACCCTGACTCATTCTTCCAGTAGGAAAAATAAATGAGCAAACAATTCCTTGAAGTTGAGGAAGGTGGTGGGGAAAAGATGAGACTGAGGAAGGCAGAAGGCACTGGGATTTGGAAAATTTGGAGGATTTGGATTTTGGAAAGTTTTTTTCTAGAATTAGTGGAAAGAAATGATGGCTATCAGGAGGCTGGAGTTGTGGCTCAGTGGTAGAGCGCTAGCCTACCACACGTGAGGCACTGGGTTCAATCCTCAGCACCACATAAAAATAAAATAAGGTATTGCGTTCACCTACAACTAAAAATGTATGTATATTTTTTAAAAAAGAAATGATAGCTATCTGTTTTGCTCAAATTAAACTACATTGCCTGCAGCTATGAGCAAAGCTTCCAGACCCTCAGAGAAATGAATACTGCCATTCAACTGTCGAAAGTAAAAATGTGTCTACCATCCAGGGGAACTGAGTCACCTAAATGATAGAGTTCTTCAGAAAGGCTGGGCTCAGTGGTGCACACCTGTAATCCTAGCTGCTCCAGAGACAGAGGCAGGAGGATCGTGAGTTCAAAGCCAGCATCTGCAACTTAGTGAGGCGCTAAACAACTCAGTGAGACCGAGACATGAAAGCATTTCGAAGAGGAGTTGAATGTTAGCGAAAGCTGGAGGACCTGACGTATTTGAAACATGAAATAAACTTTCTATCTAGGATCACCTCATTCTCAAGTTTGTGAAAAGAACAGATTGTATAGACTTTGTTCTATTTTAGGCCCCAACTGGATGATTATCAGCAGAAATGACCTGTTGATACGTTGTATAGCCACTCTGTGCCTCAGTTTCCACATTTGTAAACCATTGATAACAGTATCTTCTTCATAGCCCTGTTATGAAAATTAAATGAATTAACACAGTAAGACCTTGGAACAGTGCCTAGCACCTATTAAGAGCTCAATAAACTGGACATGGTGGCACATGCCTGTAATTCCAGCAGCTTGGGAGGCTAAGACAGGAGAATCCTGAGTTCAAATCAGCCTCAGCAACTGAGCAAGGCTATAAGCAACTTAGCGAGACCCTGTCTCAAAATAAAATATAAAAAGGGCTTGGCTATAGATCAGTGGTTAAGTGCCCCTCAGTTCAATTCCAGTACAAAAATAAAAAGAGCTCAATAAGTGCTCATCACTCATCTTGTGATTGTTGGAGTTTTTGTAACTTAGGGTAACCTCTGATGTACTCCCAATGACTGTGGGAACAAAAGCAGCTTTGGGCAGCAATTTAGTTGAAACAAGATTACTTAAGAAACCCAAAAGGTGTGACACTCCTTTTAGGGGAATTAAAAAGAGCACAACCATTTGGGGGGCCCTCAAGGATTAACCAGTCTGCCACTAATCAAGGGGTCCCTAGAAGTACACTTTTTGCCAGACATGTCTTTAAAATGATCCAGAGGCAGGTGGAGAAAAGATTTAAGAAAAGTTTGTCATCATGAATTGTCAGCTAAGAGGACGAAGGATACCCAGGGATGCAACCAAGGAAACCGACAAGGAGTAGAGGAGGTGCTGGGTCATAGATCACAAGAGAAAGCTGAGGAGGGAAGGAGAGAGAGACATCAGACAGGATGCTGTGGTGGGCATTACCAGAATTCCCACGCAGATGCAAGACACAGACCACAACCCCCTCCCCCATCCAAATCTCAAAAATGGTCCAGAGGCAGAGATCTCCGTTGGCTGATGAGAGACCTTGACATCCTCAGGCCTGCTGCAAATCCATGAAACTAAAACCAGACTAAGACAGGTGCTCATCACAGGAGATGAAGCCTGGGCTCTGGAGTCAGATCCTGGCTGCAATGCTCATGCTGTTCCACCCACCAGAGGGATGAACTTGAGCAAGGTACTTTGCAGCTCTGCACCTGTCCTTCCCACAGTAAGAACGAAATTGATGTTAGCTATTATTATTGCTTGCTGACAATATCATTTGCCACAGAGCAGAGGAAGTAATAAGGGGAACTGTCACTCTGAACCTAAATTTGGCCAAAAGGAGGAATTGGTTGGCAGAGTGGAAGTGACAGGAAACTTGGGAGAAAGCAACTGTCTTCTGAAGAAGCCTGTGATAGTGAGAGACACATTCATTGGATTTTTAACAAGTAAAATAAAATAGTTCAGCTTGAAATGTTAGAAAGATGCTCAAGAGTTTAGTTACCTTTTTTTTTTTTTTTTTTTTACATTTTTCTTTGAGTACTGGAGATTGGACCCAGGGCCTCGCACATGCTAGGCAAGTGCCCTTCCACTGAGCTCCATCCCCACCCAGCCTTAGTAACTTCCTAGGACATTCTTTTTATCTGTGAGATGGTCAGTCAGTGACAAACGGGAAGAGGCTTAAAGAACACACCTGGTTACAGATGTTATTTCTTTGACTGGAAGAGAAAGTGAGCGTAGGCCCAACAGACACATGACCCCAGATGAACTTAAGAAGATGGAATGAATGTCAATCATGCTTCTGAGAAAGTGAAAGCCACACAGGAACTGGGGCCTGTGAGGGGCTTCATAAAGTCATATTCAAAGCAAAAAAGGAATACGCTGCTTGCGGTCAATGTTGTCATGTTGGTGGATGACGAAGAAAGCAGAACTCCTCAAAATTCGTATTTTGCTTCTGTTTTCTCTGTCATGTCAAAGGGAATGTTCTTAGAACTGAAACACCTGGAGGAAAAGGCAACCCATGGTGGGAGAAAAAATTGCAAGAGATCTCTCCAGTATTTCTACATGAATTCCAGGAATCCAACCAGAACAAATTATTTTCCAGAGGATGGGGAGACTTGCAAATGTATTGCCCTCCAGGCATTGTCTAAAGGGTAGACAAGTGCTCTGGAAGCAAGCACTTACTACAATTTTCAAAACAGTGAAAAAATTCAATGCCTCAACCCACAAGCCATTGTGTTTACTGAGCCCAGAACCAAAATGGATTATTAATGAGAGGTTCATGTGCACCTCACAGAGGCGGGGATTCTTGGAGTCAGTGTAAGGGGCTGGAGAACAGATTGATCTCTACCGTTTTGTCCCCAAGGAGGATTTCAACCCAAATATCTCAAATGAATTCTACCAACATTGATTACTTTCATTGGGAACGTGTTTTCTGAAACTAACCCCACTAAAATTTAACTCCTTCATCGTCTTTCCATGCCACTCATTTGAAACATTTCCATTTTTATCCATTTTTATTTTTGGTTAACTGAAATATTGTTCACTGAAATCATTTTTTTGAAATCATTTTTTTTAATTTACACTTTTAAGCTAAGTTTTGCCTCATTGATTGATCTGTATCAGATCTATATCAAATTTTACTTAAGATCCTGCCATGCTAGGTGACCTTAGAGTTGCTCCCTGCACCCCTACATCCATTTCCTTATTCCTGGTGACACCCCAACTTTTGTCCAGTAACCATATCTTCACCATGCAACCCAGGGGTGTTGAAGAAAGTTAGCTACATCCCCAGCTAAAGTAGGGACCATAGCTTAGGACTCATCAGAAAATTTTTGATTGCAGGGAAGAAACAGGACTTAAATGAATCCATTGACTCTGGAAAAAGACTTAGTGGGATTCTGGGAAAGCAAATCTCCCACCTCTTCCTTTGAATAGTGTGGTATGAAGATGTGAAGCCTGGAAACACTTCAGCCATTTTGCTGACATGAGGAAAGTCTGGTTTAAGGACAGAGCCACTTGTAGATGTGGCCACAAAAACTAAATTAAGATCTATTGGTGAACTTTACAGTTATATAAATCATTAAAACACTTCCCTCTATCCCTTTCCTTGCACCTCTTTTTTTTTTCCCCCTCTCCTAGTATTAGGGATGAATCCAGGGATCCTCTACCACTGAGTTACATTTCCCAGCCCTTTTTATTTTTTATTTTGAGACAGAGTTCTTGTTAAGTAGTCCAGGCTGGCCTAGAACTTGTGATCCTCCTGTCTCAGCCTCACAAGTTTCTGGGATTATAAGCATGAGGCATTGTGCCTAGTTCCTTCTCCCTTTTTGAAGACAATATAGTTTTCTGTTCCTTGCAACTGAAAGTATCTTGATTGATACACTAATTGCTATTTTTTTTTTTTTTTGCGGGGTTGGGGGTGGAGTACAGGGGTTGAACTCAGGGCACTCAATCACTGAGCCACATCCCTAGCCTCATTTTGCATTTTATTTAGAGACAGGGTCTCACTGAGTTGCTTAGTGCATCATTTTTGCTGAGGCTGGCTTTGAATTTGCAATCCTCCTGCCTCAGCCTCCCGAGCCTCTGGGATTACAGGTATGCACCACACCACTTGGCTGCTGATTTTCTTTTATGACCCTTATTTATATCAAGTCCAAATTTTCCAACTCAAATTTTGCAGGCCTAAATTTCGTCAAGATTTTACTTTCAAATTTTGGTTAAAAACACGTTAAAATGTTTTCTTTCTTTTTTTTTTTTTTTTAGGGTGGCTATAGATAATGCCAAAGTACCTTTTTAAAGCTAGAATAAAGGATTTTTTAATGTTTTAACCATGAATGTTTAAGAAATGTTTGACTTGATTAAAGTATCATATAATATGTACCTGTATCAAAACATCACATAGTACCCCATAAATATGTACAATTAAAATGTTTTTAAACAATATTTTAGTTGTAGATGTACTTTATTTTTTATTTATTTATTTTTATGTCATGTTTAGGATCAAACCCAGTGCCTCACACATGTGAGGCAAACACTCTGCCACTAAGCTACAATCCCAGCCCACAATTAAAATGTTTTAACTTAAGAAATTGTTAGCTTTATTTTCTATTGTTGTATCTACTAATGATCATGAATTAATATAAAAGATTAAAGATAATTCATATTTATTTATTGGCTAATGTATGACAATAGTCTAAGCAATGAGTTGGTGGTGGGGCATGCCATGGAGTATTACTAAGGACAAAACAATAACTGGCCAAGTGGGCTAGTGGCTGTGTATCTTCCAAAGAGCATGGTAAGGATGAAGAGGCTCAACCATTGGTGTGATGGTCCAAAAGTGCATCCAGTAATCTAGGATGGGATCAGAGAATGGAGGCAAAAAAAAGAGTCTATGTTAGCAGCAAGCAAAGAAGAAAAATGACAGCTGGTTTTCTACCTAGAAGACAGTTCCTCCAGTTCAGCTTCACCCTACCAATCAGGACCCTGGGATGTGAAGGCCCTGTTAGTTTGGGTCCAACTCCATCTCCTCTGCCTTCTGCCTTCAGACCAAAGTAGAGAAGGACCCTTGTCTCTCCACAAAGTAAGAAGTGCACTGGTAGCCAGGATCCTCATAAGAGATGTGCAGCAGACACTGTGCTTCTTTGTTGCACTCCAGCCCAGGCTGCTGGATTGGTCCATAGGGAATTGTCACCTTACCTGTGCCACTCCCCTCTTCTGGTAGTCTGGCAAAGCCTGTGTACCTCTCAGAATCTTGATTATTAATTGTAGAAGAAAATAAGTTTCATTTATTCGCAGAACAAATAAACTGTATTTAAAAAGAGTTTTATCTATAGATATCTTGGGTCCATGAACCCAAGTTATGAAGCTCCAAATAGATGGTAGTTTGGAGTCTGCAATTCAAATGAAAGAGGTAAAAGAATTTTATAAGACATGTGTTTTCAGAAGGGTCAAGTAAAGTAGAAAAATGTAAAGCTATTCTAAGTTTTATTTGTGTTCGAGATTTTTTTTCTTTCTTTTTTTCTTTTTTTTTTTTTTTTTTTTGGTACTGGGATTGAACCCAGGGACACTTAACCACTGAGCTACACATCCATAGCCCTTTTCATTTTTTATTTTGAGACAGGGTCTCGCTTAACTATTGATGGTGTTGTTAAGTTGCTAAGACTGGCCTTGAACTCATAGTCCTCCTACCTCAACCTCCTGAGTCGTTGGAATTACAAGTGTGCACCCACTGTGTGCAGTTTATGTTCAAGATTTTATTTGATTATTAAATATAAGACTTGTTTGGCCAGTTTTATGTTAGCCAACTCAGTGACTTCTCTCACATCTTGATATTAGCCTCAAAATTCACATTTCCCTTGGTGCCTTAAAACTCTTTCATTTGTATATTTAAACAATTTTGGAACTGATTTTTTACTTTCAGATCATACCACTCTTTCATAAGGATACAATCCAATCCTCTGCATGAAATAATAATTATTTGTTTATTTTTGGTGTTGAGGAACCCAGGACCTTTTGCATGTTAAGTACTTGCTTTGCCACTAAGCTACACCTTCAGCCCAATACTTCATCTTATTTGCTTCAACACATCTAGATTCAAGATGTGTTCCCACTACTGATTTTCTATTATGTAGTTGAATGTATAAGTTTATTCATTTGCAGATTTCATACTCAGGCACCACATTCTGGTTGTGCTGCATGGCTGTTCTTACTTTCACCCCTGGCCTCTTGATCACTTCAGACTTTAGTCTCCTTCAGACTTGCCCTACTTTGCTTGTATTCTTTGTGAGGCTCAGCGCCACAATCCAGTGCGATTTTTCTGACTGTGGACCTAGGATGTGAATAATGACATATTACATCACATCATATCAGCACATGCAAATTAGGCAATTTGAGGAAGGATTAATAAAAGTACTGATACACAGGGCCACTAATGTCTCTAGATCTGAGGAGAGGCAGCGATGACCAGAGCCCAGAAAATGAGAGTTCAAAAGTGACATAGAGAGGGCTCCCAGTTCTATGACTTCTGGTTGAGGGAAGCAGCCATTCTGAAGAAACCCCAATAGGAGGGAGCCAGGGGAATAAGTGCCTGCCTCTCATCTCTTGCTAGGGGTCTTCATTAGGCATCACTAGAAGTCAACAGAAACAGGAATGGCTGATATAGTCAGGTCAACTGTTCTGAGCATCCTTTGAGAGAAGGTGGAGAATTGATCTGGAAGATCAAATAGGGCTGGACCACTGTGGTTCTATGCAATGGCAGGAGACATCATGTTACCTGTTTTATTTCTATTATGCTTTTGTAATATGTTTGGGCAACAGTAGCATCTTTGTACAATGTGTTCTTGAAGAACCTTTAATGACTCTCATTCTTAGCCTTACAATTTGTCATACTATAAACAGTATAAATTATTTCCTGAGTTATCAATTGCTTGCTTACACTGAAACTTGACCACAGTCACTTTTCTTCTGTAATATAGTTTTACATAATTTTCCAGCAGAGAACTGGCTGGGGACGTAGCTCGGTAGTAAAGTGCTTGCCTAGTATATATGAACCTGTGGGATTGCTCCCCAGCTCCAAAAAGGAAAAAAAAAATGAAATAGAATTTCCCAGCAGAATTATTCCTATCCATTTCACTTTGTTTTGTTTTTGTTTATTTGATACTGAGGTTTGAACCCAGGGGCACTTAACCCCTGAGTCACATTCCAGCACCACCACCACCCCACCACCCCACCCCCGCATGCACACACATGTTTTTTTTCTTGAGACAGGGTCTCATGAAGTTGTTTAGGATGGAATGTGTGATTCTCCTGCCTCAGCCTCCTGGGTTACTGGGATTACAGGCATGTGCCACCATAACTGGCAACTTTTTATTAACTAAAATAATTTTTTTAAAGAGAGAGTGAGATAGAGAGAATTTTTTTAATATTTATTTTTTAATTTTTTCAGCAGACACAACATCTTTGTTTGTATGTGGTACCTGAGGATCGAACCCGGGCCGCACGCATGCTAGGCGAGTGCGCTACCGCTTGAGCCACATCCCCAGCCCTAAAATAATTTAATATCATCTCACTATTTGCCTTTTCGACCCTTTGTTTGCCAATTATACTATCTTCCAGATAACTTATATGAATATCTTAAAACACAACTTGGAATAATTAGGTCTCATTTAATGATTAGTGATGGAAAACCAATTCAAAGTGGCATAAACAAAAGAAAGATGTATTGGCTCATATAACTAAAAAATCTGGTTTAAGGCGAGATCGAACAATGTTTTCAGGAACCAGTGTGTCCACCTCTCAGCCTGACCCTCCCGGTGACGCTCCAACAGGAGCAGCCTCCTCCCAGGTGGCAGTTTCAGGTCAATGACCTACCAGTTTAGCAATACCCAGGGAAAGAAGTCCTCTTTAGAAAATAGTCTAGTAAAAGACCTAGGTCTGGTTCTTCTGTGTGACCTGGGGTCAAGTACCTCTCTCCTAATCAGTCCCTGTGGCTGGGGAGGGAATGCCCTGATTTTTCTGGACTGAGTCATCTTCCCACTCCTGAAACTCCACCCAAACTACATGAACTAAATCTAGAGGAAGGAGTGGTTCTCAGAAGAAAACCAGTGTGTGCTTTAATCAGAAGAAGAGGGATAAAGGCTGGCAGATAAAAGTGATGACCTCCTGTCTGAACCTCTTTAAGAAGACAAAGAGTTTTTATAAATATGTCAGTAGATGACCCATGATAAATACATGCATACTTCCATAACAGAGTTTCAATAGAATAAAATTCCCTTTTAACAGGCTGGTTGTCTTTTTCTGTAATTGATTATGTTTCCTAACAAGGTCATTAGAGCAACCAGGAGACTTTCAGAGCAGGATGGCTGTGCTGGTAGAACAGAAAGAACACTGGATGGACAGGGAGAAGATTCAGAGGCAGGCCCAGCTCGGTTCTAACAATGGGCATGGTTCTTCATGGGTAAAATGAGGTCATACAAGCCCTCTAAGGTCTATTCTAGTTATAAAAACTTAAAATTCTGAAGGAAGTATCATCAAAGAGGTAGTAAAATGGGAATACCATTTATTTAAGGGAGAAAAGAGAGGGTCCTCAGGCTGTAGCCATGGACCACAGAAGAGAGAAAGAATTGCAGTTCCAAATTTCACAGTTTGAGAGAAGTTTATGTCCATCAAAGCACATGATCAGCAGAGTGAAAGGCAAACCATGGAATAGGATACAATATTTTTAACTCATATATTTGAAAATGGTTAGTATCCAAAATAAATAAAGAATTCCAATAACTCAACAATAGCAAAAATTTCTTGACTTAAAAATTGGCAAAGAATTTGAATAGACATCTCTTTAATGAATACAAATGACCAACAAGCATATGAGAAGTTGATTAACATAACTATTCACTAGGGAAATGCAAATAAAAATTGCAATGGAATATCATTTCATACCCAGTAAGATGACTGCTATAAATACATACACACACCCCAAAACAAAAGCAGAAAATAATAAAAATGTGGAGAAATTGGAACATTTGTGAACTGTTGGAGAAAATATCAAATGGTGCAGCCACCATGGAAAACAGTATGGAGATTCCTCAAGAAATGTAAAATAGAATTACCATATAATCCAAACATTCCACTTGTGAGTATATATCCAAAAGACCTGAAGGCAGCCAGGGGCTACGGAGAGGGCATGATGGGGAATTTGTTTAATGGCTATAGAGGTTTTTTTGCAAGATGAAACAATTTTGGAGATTGGTTGAAACAACAGGAATGTATTTAGCAATTTGGGTGGCTGAAGCAGGAGGATTACAAAGTCAAGGCCAGTCTCAGCAATTAAAGAAGACTTCAGCAATCCCCACTACCACCCCCACTTCCCTGCCCCTGCAAAAAAAAAAAAAAAAAAAAAAAAAAAAAAGAAGAAGAAGGTTGAGATGGTAAATTTTACGTTATGTGGGGTTTTTGGTTGTTGTTGTTGTTTTTGTTTTGGTACTGGGGATTGAACTCAGGGGCACTCTGAGCCACATCTCCAGCCCTATTTTATATTTTTTATTTAGAGACAGGGTCTCACTGAGTTACTTAGTGTGCCTCTCTTTTGCTGAGGATGGCTTTGAACGCATGATCCTCCTGCCTCAGCATCCGGAGCCACTGGGATTATAGGCGTGTGCCACCGTGCCCAGCTGTTATGTGTATTTTGCTGCAAAAAAAATTGAAAAAGATTAGAGCAGGAAGAAACCTTAGAGATGTTCCCCCACATTTCTTTTCCTACAGAGAGAAAAATGGAGTCCCTGAGTATTAAATTATTTGTGTAAGAACAGAGCATAGTTCTATCTCAGTCTTACTGTGATTGTTAATTTTTTTTCATTTTTTAAAATTTGTTCTAATTAGTTATACATGACAACAAAATGCATTTTGATTCATTGTACACAAATGGAACACAACTTTTCATTTCTCTAGTTGTACTGTGATTGTTCATTTTATATGTCAGTTTGGCTGGGCCACAGTGCCCAGATGTGTGGTCAAACACTATTTTGAGTATTTCCTTGAGAATGTTTTTGGAGACATTAACATTTAAGATTAACATTTAAGTCAGTGGGCTTTGAGCAAAGCAGATTACTCTCCCTAAAGTGGGTGGACCTTATCCAATCAGTTGAAAGGCTGCACAAGACAAAAAAGACTGATGTTCCCCCCACACACACCAAGAGGGAAATCTCCATCCTGCTGGCACACATTGCAGATTTTGGACTTGCTAGCTTCCATAATCATGTGAGCAAATTCCTCAGAATAAATTTCTTGGTAAATATACACATCCTGTTTCTTTGGAGAATCTTGAATAATATACCTGCCTTTTCTTCTTCCTTTTTTCAAATATTTATTTTTTAGTTATAGGTGGATACAATATCTATTTTATTTTTATGTGGTGCTGAGGATCGAACCCAGTGCCTCATACAGGTGAGGCAGCCCCCTTTTCTTCTTTTGATCAATTGTGTCTCTAAAATACTAATACTGTCTGGGTGTGTTTCCCAAAGGTTCCTATGTTGGAAGCTTGGTCACCAGTGTGGTGGCATTAAGAGGTGGTAACTCAGTGGTAAAGTGCTTGCCTAGCATGGAGGAGCTCCTGGGTTTAATCCCCAGCAGCAATGGGCACACAAGATGGTAGAAACTTTTAAGAGGTGGAATCTAGTGGTCTAGTGGGAGTTAACTCCCTTGGGACATTATCCTTAGAAGGGATTAATGCTAGTCTTTTGGAGTGAGTTCACTGACTGGGTGGGGCCTTGAGCCTTGGGCCTTGAGAGTTGGGTTATTATAAAAGAGCAAAACTGGTCCCTCCCTGTTCTCTGGCTTCCTCTCTCACTATGTGATCTCTCCTGCACATATTTCCACCATTGTGATGTCAACCCCCAGAAGACACTTACTGGAGGCCAACCTGATGGGACCACTCAATCTTAAACTTTTGGCTTTCAAAGCTGTGAGATAAATAAACCTCTTTTCTTTGTATGTTATTTGTCCTCAGATATTTTGTTATTTTTTTGTTAATATTTTGTTAAAAAAATGGACTGATAATATGTATCTCTTGAAATTTGCATGATACTACAACAACCACATAGATTTTTTTTCTCTGATTACAACAGGAAAAAGAAAAAATCACATGAAAGTGTCAAACTGTCAACACCTAATCCAGAAGTTAATCTTAGCATGACTAATGGTAGAATAATCAGATATATCCCCTGGTTCATGAAGTACCCAGTATCACCTAGGGTATAACTTTGCTAAAAATGTTTAAATTGAGGGCTGGAGTTGTAGCTCAGTGGTAGAGCACTTTCCTAGTACATGTGAGGCACTGGGTTTAATCCTCAGCACCACATAAAAATAAAGGTATTGTGTCCATCTAAAACTAATTTTTTTAAAAAATGTCTAACTTGAATTGAATCAGATCTTAAAATCTAATTTATCACTTTAGGAAATAAAGGGCATAGAAGAGTCAACTAAGAACATTATGACAAGAAATCATTCAGATGGATCCATAAGATGGGATGTTCCCTTCCACTTGTCAACATCATAAATAAAAGGGCCTTACTTACTGTAACAAGCAGATGCAAAGGTAGTCCTGGATTAGAACCTAGTTTGAAATTTAACACCAAAAAAAACAAATAACCCAATCAACATAAATGAGCAAAGGAACTGAACAGACACTTCACAGAAAAATAAATATGATTGGTCAACAAATAAGTGAAAAAATGTTCAATATCACTAGCAATTAGAGAAATGCAAATTGATACTACACTAAGATTTCATCTCACTTCAATCAGAATGGAAATTATAAATATAAGTAACAATAAATGTTGGAGAGGATGTGGGGGAATAGGTACACTCATACATTGCTGGTGGGACTGCAAATTGGTGCAACCACTCTGAAAAGCAGCATGGAGATTCTTCAGAGAACTTGGAATGGAACCACCATTTATCTCAGTTATCCCACTCTTTGGTATATACCCAAAGGACTTAAAAATAGCATACTACAAAGTTACATTCACATCAATGTTTATAGCAGCTCAATTCACAATAGCTAAGCTATGGAACAAACCTAGGTGACCTTCAATAGATGAATGGATAAAGAAAATGTGGTACATATACACAATAGAATATTACTCAGCCATAAAAAAGAATGAAATTGTGGTATTTGCTGGTAATAGATGGAACTGGAAACTATCATGCTAAGTGAAATAAGCCAGTCCGAAAGAACCAAAGGCTGAATGTTCTCTCTGATATGTGGATGCTAACACACATAACAGGTTGGGGAGGGAAGAATAGAAATTCACTTGCTTAGACTAAGGAGAAAGAAGGGAAGCGAGAGGATATAGGAATAGGAAAGAGTAGAATGATCAGACATAACTTTCATATGTTCATATATGAATACACAACCAGTATAATTCCACATCATGTACAACCACAAATGGGAAGTTATACTCCATGTTTGTATAATATGCCAAAATACATTCTACTGTCACATATAATTAAAAAGAACAAATAAAAAGAAGTAAAAAGAACCTAGTTTGTGACAAAACAGTGGTAAAGAACATTTTAGGGACAACTGCAGAAATTTCAAACATGGATTCAGTATTAGTGTTAGGAAAGCATAGCTAATTTATTGACCACTATAGTTTGAATGTTCAGGAAAATATAATGTTTTAAATATGTACACTAAATCATTATCCAAAGCACATGTATGAAGACATGACTTGGTGTGAACATACTTTATATACAGAGATATGAAAAATTGTGCTGTATATGTGTAATAAGAATTGTAATGCATTCTGCTATCATGTAGTGCAAAAATAAAATCAATTAAAATAAATAAATATGTACACTAAATATTTGAGTGGAATGTCAATGTCATAAGGCCTTTAAATATGCTTTTAAATATGTCATTAAAAGCTAATAAAGCAAGAATGAGCTTTCTTCCCCAGAGGCTGTGGACACACAGGAGGGGAGAGCAGCATGCTGAGGTCGCCCTGAACATCCAGGTGAACCCACCACACATGCCTCCTTGGCAAGGAAAGGCCATGGATGGACTGCATTGTTCTCAGCATTTCCTTCCTGCATAGGCTCCCTTCCTGACTCCCTTTTTAAGTTTCTGAGAAACTCCTGTCTTCAAGGGACCACCCCTAGTGGGTTAACCTGGAGACAAGGTACCTGAAGTGCTTGCTGTCACTTCAGAGAAGAAAGACCCAGGTGGACCAATGGGAACACTGGAGGCAGATTTCATATGGATAAAAAGCAAAATGGAGCAGATCTGTTAGGAGAAACAGCAGGATTCCCATCGCTCCACGCGCCCATCACAGGCGGCAAGACTTGACAGGAGTGAGTGGGGGAGGGGTAAGCAGGCCTTGAGGACTTGCCCAGTCCCTGGAAGCCTCAGCTGCCAGGACCCAGGAAAAGCAAAGGTGCAGGAAAGGAGGCCAGGAGTCAGGGACCAGGCACAGGCTGGGAGGGGCCTTGAGCTCATTCTCTGAAATCTAGTTTCCCAGTGCCTCCCCTTTCGCCTCCAGAGCTTCTCGGGCTGCTTCCTGTCTCTTACAATCTGGAGAAACCAATTTCCTGCAGTGGCTGATTTCATTTGATAAGGAAAGGGAGGGGAACTGGAGCCAAAGCGCCAGCAGAAAGGGGAGCTGGGTCGTGACATTTCCTGCCCCATTTCAAACCATCCCGAAAGCAGGGAGATTTAGGAGAGAAGCCGCCAGCCAAATTCTTGCAAGGTTTGTTTTGAACTTTACAAGGACCGCATTGAAAGCCAACAAAGAACAGTGGCCAGCATATTTCCCAGCTCCAGAGAGGAAAGAACAATTCAGTTCAGGTCAACAAACTGGACCCTAGGGCCACTTTGTGCTGAGCCTGGAAGGAATATAAAGATGAATACATGCTTTCCTTGCCCTCAAAGCATTCCCAACCTTCAACTGCATCTGGAGAGCTAAAAATTAGCTACAGGGACTGGGGTTGTACTCACCTAGCACGTGTGAGGCACTGGGTTTGATCCTCCGCACCACATAAAAATAAAATAAAGATATGGTGTCCATTTACAAGTAAAATATTTAAAAAAATTAAATACAAAGAAAAACTCACTATAAACATATTTAGTCCCGAATTACCAGGAAAGAATATGAACTCTCCCCAGATATATAACAATGTAACAAATTATTTATCCCATGTTCTTTCTGGTGGTTTAAATGCAGCTTTAGGTGAGGGGCAGGGAAGTGGCCTTAAACCAATGATCCACTGGTGGTGTCTTCTAGATTAGAATTCTAGAATAGATCTCCCTGTTAGGCTCTTGGTCCCAGGGAAAGAAAGAACCCCCTCTCCTCACAAAGGGCTAGAATCCAAGTCCCTAGAAATAATCCTACTCTCCTGTCTTGTCTCTCAATAGCCCTCAAACCCTCAAGAATCACTTTTTTCCAACATCTAATTCCACATGCCCATGAAACAAAGGCCAAAATGCTGGTAAAAAGGAACTAATAAGGATAAACAGTGCTTTAAAAGTCCTCGGTCAGCTGGGGATGTAGCTCAGTGGTAGAGTGCTTGCCTACCATGCATGAGACCCTGGGTTCAATCCCCAGTACCATAAGAAAAAAATACAAATAAAACAGTTTTTAATTAAAAAAAAAACTTTAAAAAATAAAAGCACTCTGTCACATATAAAAATCTTTCCATATAATTTTTTTACCTTAGTACCTCAATTCTGTATAATTATGGAAGGCATATTATTATTATTATTATTATTATTATTAGACACCAAGGGTTGAACCCAGAACCATGTAACCAATGAGCTACATTCCCTAGCCCTTTTTATTTTTTTATTTCAAGACAGGGCCTCACTAAGTTGCTTAGGTCCTTCCTAAATTGCTGAGGCTGGCTTTGAACTTGAGATCTTCCTGCTTCAGCCTCCTGAGTGCTGAGAAGACAGGCATGCACCACTGTGCCCAG
This sequence comes from Spermophilus citellus, assembly GCF_964194105.1. Lineage (NCBI taxonomy): Eukaryota > Metazoa > Chordata > Mammalia > Rodentia > Sciuridae > Spermophilus > Spermophilus citellus. Next base: position 111,045,720 of record NC_138188.1, on the reverse strand, counting down.
CTTGGAAGGCATTATTAATACCCATTTATAAATATGAAAACGTACTCAGAAAAGGCAAGTGACTTGCCCAAAATCAAGTATATAAAAATCAAGCATATGACCTATGACCTAGTCCCAGCATGAGATGCTACTCTCCCAGGTGCTCTCTATTCTACCACACTGCTTCTATATGAGCACACCGTAATAGTGGATTTCAGAGCCAAGCAGTGAGAAGGTCCCAAGCTTACATTCCTGGGAGATCCCAGCAGCCTTATTCTTCACCACTGTGCTTGGATATCCCCAATCAGTCACGAACTGCCCCCAGGTGTGCAGGTGTGGACAAAGCTGCCAGACAGATTGCAGGCAGGTGTCTAGACTCTCTCCTATTCTGTCAGAGGATTCAGCAAGTGAGTGGGTCCAGCAAGAAAGTGGGGAACAGGGAGATGTGCAAGAAACTGAGAAAGGCCTCTGTCTTCTAGTGGTTGTGGTAGAAGATACACATGATGAGACTGGATAGAAGAGGAAGTAGGGGGCCTGCCAGCTTTGGCCTTGCTTCGGGCTTCCAGAGTAACTGGAAGGTAGCTCTGGGGCTTGATCTATAATCCTGACAGTGGGGAAAAACAGGAAAATGTTGGAAATGGAAGAAGGGATGAGGAGGGTGAAAGGAACTAGAAATTTCATGGCCAAAGCAGAGGGTAATGAATTAGGGAAACAGCAAAAGAATAAAAAGCCAGGTTCTCAAAATTATTGACTTGACCAACTCCTTCCAAAAGAAAAGACTGTCAGCTTTACAGAGAACATGGTATTTGTGGCTCAACTCACCACAGGGTGTGGGTTTGCCTCTGAAATGGGGTTGAGGAACTAGTTAACTTTTTCCACTTAATGGGTTTCCTCCTGCAAGCTCCTCCCCTCAGGGCACCCCACAGCTCCCCACCCTACCCAGCACCTGAAGCGGGCTGCTGCTGCCACCTGCTGGAGGGAACACTGTTGGACCCCCAGGGACAGGGGCTCTGCTGAAGGGTGGCTACTCTCCACAACAAGGCAGAAGAGAGGACTTTAGGAGGTAGGCAATAAAACAGGATTCAGGTACAGCCAGACACCAAAGTAACACTGTGTAGGAAATGTCTGACTTACAATCAGCATACAGGCCTGTTAAAGGGGTCCAGGAACACCAAGGGAAAGGGTAGCCACCAGAGGTAGACTTTTAATGAGGTCTAGACTGCCCATCGGTATCCTCTGGCTCATCTGAACCTTATTAACCTTCCTAAAGCCCCACCCTTCCTTTTTTTTTTTTTAAATGGTGCTGGTGATTGAACCCAGGGCTTTGTGAATGCAAGGAAGCACTCTACCAGCTGAGCTATATCCCCAGCCTCCACCCTTCTTTCTTGCACAGGTTATGGTGCTGTCAAACTGGATTCTTCATTCTCCCCCACTCTCTCTCCTCTCTTTCCCTTGTTCTTTCAGTGCCAATATTCTCTCCTATCTACCCTGCAAACACAGCTCTCTGAAAAACATGCATTATGCAGATATAAAATTATGAAACAAAAGTGATACAAGAACAGGTGAATATTTTTAAGCCAATAACCTCTTAGTGTATTTTTGAATCTTGTACTCTGTGCCTATATTTCATATTTAAAATAATAAATTCATTAAATAGCTTATTTTTATCCAGAAGAAGTAGACTAGAAATCATGGAAACATAGTATATATTTAATGATTTTTAAAAATTCAGAAAATTTGTGGCTGGGCATGGTGGTGCAAGCCTGTTATCCCAGGGCTCAGAAGGCAAAGGCAGGAGGATCACGAGTTCAAAGCCAGCCTCAGCAATTTGGTGAGGTCCTAAGCAACTTAGTGAGACCCTATCTCTAAATAAAATACAAAAAAGGCTGGAAACGTGGCTCACTGGTTAACTGCCCCTGGGTTCTGGGTTCATTCCCTGGTAACGAGAGAGGGAGGGAGGGAGGGAGGGAGGGAGAGAGAGAGAGAGAGAGAGAGAGAGAGAGAGAGAGAGAGAGAGAGAGAGATTGATTGTGAATTAAAATATGATGAAGAAATTTTTATTTTTTACATTTTTTTAGTTGTAGATGGACACAATATCTTTATTTATTTTTATGTGGTGCTGAGGATCGAACCCAGGGCCTCATGCGTGCAAGGTAAGCACTCTACCACTGACCCACAACCCCAGCCCAATGAAGAAATTTTTAAAGTAAAAAATATGTAATAGCAGCTAAGTGACATGGACTAAATAAAATCAATAATCCATTTTCTTTTTTTTTTTTAAGTCTCAGAAGATAAGAATGGTGAGAAAGGTGAAATAGGAATGATTTAAAAGGTAATTGTTGGGGCTAGGGATGTGGCTCAAGCGGTAGCGTGCTCGCCTGGCATGTGTGCGGCCCAGGTTCGATCCTCAGCACCACGTACAAACAAAGATGTTGTGTCCACCGAGGTAATTGTTTCCTGGATATCCACATTCAAGAGAATGAAGTTGAACTACTACTTTACACCATAAGCAAAAATTAATTCTAAATGATCACAGACCTAAATATAAGAGCTAAAACTATAGATCCGTTAGAAGAAAACAAAGACACAAGTCTTTGTGAGTTTGAACTAGATAATCATTTCTTAGAGATGATACCAGAAGTACAACTGACAAAATAAGAAATAAATTGGAATATGTCAAGGATATATCAGCTGAAAGAGAAATCAGAAAAATTATACTCTTTACAATAGCCTCAAAAAATAAAATATTTGGGACTCAACCTAACAAAAGAGGTGAAAGACCTCTACAATGAAAACTACAGAACACTAAAGAAATTGAAGAAGACCTCAGAAAATGGAAAGATCTCCCATGTTCCTGGACAGGCAGAATTTATATTATCAAAATGGCCATACTATCGCTAGGTGCAGTGGCGCATGCCTGTAATCCCAGTGGCTCAGGAGGCTGAGGCAGAAGGATCATGAGTTCAAAGCCAGCCTCAGCAACTTAGCAAGGCCCTCAATAACTCAGTGACACTCTGTCTCTAAATAAAATACAAAAAAATAAAATAAAAAGTATACACAATGGAATATTACTCAGCTTTTTAAAAGAGAATAAAATTATGGCATTTGCAGTAAATGGATGGAGTTGGAGAATATCATGTTAAATGAAGTAAGCCATTTATCATACCACAAATTACACTAGAGCTATAGTAACAAAAACAGCATTGTATTGGCACCAAAACAGACATGAAGACCAACGGAAGAGAATAGAAGACACAGAGACACCCCCACATAAATACAGCTATCTCATCCTAGACAAAGCACCATAAACATACATTGTAGAAAAGGTAGCCTCTTCAACAAATGGTGCTGAGCAAACTGGAAATCCATATGTGATAGATTGAAATTGAACCCCTATCTCTCACCGTGCACAAAACTCAACTCTAAATGGACCAAGGATCTAGGCATTAGACCAGAGACCCTGTGCTTACTAGAAGAAAAAGTAGACTCAACTCTCCATCAGTTCAGCTTGGGAACCGACTTCTTCAATAAGACTCCTAAAGCGCAAGAGGTAAAATCAAGAATCAGTAAGTGGGATGGGATCAAACTGAAAAGTTTCTTCACAGCAACGGAAACAATCAAGAATGTGAACAGAGATTCTACAAAATGGAAGAAAATCTTTACCACCTAAACCTCAGATAAAGCATTGATTTCCAGGATATACAAAGAACACAAAAAACTTAACACCAGAAAAAATAAATAAAAATATATGAAAAAGTGTTCAACATTACTAGCAATTAGAGAAATGCAGATTGATACGACAATAAGATTTCATCTCACTCCAGTTTGAATGGAAATTATAAAGAACACAGTAACAATAAATGTCGGCAAGGATGTAGGGAGAAAGGTACTCTCATACATTGTTGGTGCAACCACTATGGAAAGCAGTATGGAGATTCCTTAGAAAACCTGGAATGAAACTACCATTTGACTCAGTTATCTCATTCCTTGGTATATACCCAAAGGACTTAAAATTAACATAATTACAGTGACACAGCCACATCAATGTTTATAGCAGCTCAATTCACAATAGCCAAGCTATGAAAACAACCGAGGTGTCCTTCAATGGAATATTATTCAGCCAAAAAGAAGAATGAAACTATAGCATTTGCCGGCACACAGATGGAACCGGAGATTATCATGCTAAGTGAAATAAGCCAATCACCAAAAGACAAAGGCTGAATGTTCTCTCTGACATGCGGGCTCCTTGGTAAAACAATTGATACCAGGTCTGCAGCAAGAAAAGTATGAGGTCGATCTAGGACAACTTGTTGTACTACAAATTTATCTTACATGTGTTTGCAATGACCTTTGTATAAGGTTATTCATTGCACTGTATCCATAATAAGAAAAGACTGGAATAAACTAAATGCCTATTGATAAGTACTATGTGAGCCAGGCATGGTGATGAACACCTGTAATCCCAACTATTCAAGAGCCTGAGGCAGGAGAATCTCAAGTTCAGATTGCCTAAATATGCTATTATTTATATGGCTGAATGTTGGGGTGTGTGGGAGGGGAAGCATGTTTGTCAGCAACTTTGCCTAATACCCGGGGCCTCACACATGTTAGGCCGGTGCTCTATCGCTTACCTATATCCCCAGCATCCTTGTCTGAACTTTAGGACTAGACGAGTTGAACATTTTATATTTCACACACACAAAAAAAAATTTGAATTAAAAAAATTTTCAATAAAATTGCTTCTCTCTCATGATTGGCTCCTAATGATATTTACCTAGAAGAAACAAGAAATGCAGTGAATGCTTACTCTTGTTTCCTCGCTACCCACTATTCTAAACAGCTCAACATGCATTTGTTTTGAACTATCTCCCTCTCCATTTAACATATCAGGAAACCCAAGCAGAGAGAGAGATGTCTTGCTTAAAGTCACTCAGGTAGAAAGTGTAGAACTGGGGTTTGAATTCTGGCGATCTTGACTCTAGCATCCATGACTTTAACCACCACACTATGTGCTTTACAAAACTGGGTGACCAACACAACCTGACAAAATACCTTTGACAAATATGCAACACCCCTAAAATTGTTGTTGACCTTACCCTTCATTCCAGTGAACAACCAAACACAGCATTGAATTTACCTCTAGAGAGAAATAGCAGAATTGATAGAGGAAAACAAATTTAACATTTTAATTTTATTTTTAACATATGCATTAGTTTTTTAGGGCTGCCACATGGTGGGGCGGGGGTACCACGAACTGATGGAATCAAAAAACAAAAATTTATTATCTCACTCTTCTGGAAGCTCAAAGTCCAAGATCAAGGTGTCATCATGGTTAGTTCTTGACTATTTTGAACAAGAATTTGTTCCACAACTCTCCCCTAGCTTCTGAGGGTTCCCTGGCAATCTGGCACTTCTTGGTTTCTGCTGGATCACCCAGATAGATCTCTGCCTTCATTTTTACATGACATTTCTTCTGTGTGCATATCTGAATCTTTCCTTTTTATAAGGACACCAATAGGGGTGGGGGGGCTCATTTCACTCCGGTATGACCTCATCTGAACTATTTACATCTTTTTTTAATATTTATTTTTTGTAGTTGTAGTTGGACACAATAACTTTATTTTATTTATTTTTATGTGGTGCTGAGGATCGAACCCAGGGCCTTGCATGTTTGAGGCCAGTGCTCTATTGCTGAGCCACAACCCCAACCCCACTATTTACATCTTAAATGATCCTGTTTTCACAAGGTCTGAGGTACCCAGAGGACGGGATTTTAAAATGGGTTTTAGGGGGCTGGGGATGTGGCTCAAGTGGTAGCGCGCTCGCCTGGCATGCCTGTGGCCCAGGTTCGATCCTCAGCACCACATACAAAACAAAGATGTTGTATACGCCGAAAAAAACTAAAAAGTAAATATTAAAATATTCTCTCTAAAAAATAAAATAAATGAGTTTTAGGATGATACAATTCAATCCATAATACTAGGTTTCATTACTTTTATTCCTGCAGAAATTTTCAATAGTTATTTCTCCTTTTGTCGAAGTTTGATTCTTGGAGACAACAAATCACAGATGCAACTTCTCAGTTTGGGCTTAGCATCCAAATTTCATTGCTGCCCTGATTCAGGGAGGACCAAATCCACTGCTCTCTGGAAGAATCCTAACAAGTATACTAGCATCTTTTTATTTTTATTTTTTAAATTTAGCTTTCTAAGGTCCATTGAAATAATAATAAAAGAGATAATAAGTTTCTTGGGTATTCACTATGGTTGTTGCTCTGCCAATGACTTGCTCTCAGTATAAAACAAGAGCTCTTTTTTTTCTTTTTCCTGGTCACAAAACAGATATTTTTCTTTTTTTAAAATATATATATTTTGGGGCTGGGGCTGGGGCTCAGAGGCAGAGCGCTCACCTGGCATGCGTGAGGCACTGGGTTCTATCCTCAGCACCACATAAAAAAATAAATAAAGGTATTGTGTCCACCTACAACTAAAAATATATATTTTTTTAATTTTATTTTTAATTATAGGTGGACACAATAATTTATTTTATTTTATGTGGTGCTGAGGATCGAACCCAGTGCCTCACGCATGCTAGGTGAGTGCTCTACCACTGAGCCACAACCCCAGCCCCCAAACAGATATTTTTCTACCACTCTCAGGCTCCTCAAATGTTACTCCTGAATGGTGATCTTCAAGTTCGGGGGAGAATTACCTGGAAATGTTGTTTTTTTTTTTTAAATACTGATACTAATGCCTTATTCCCCATAGACTTTATCCATCCTGGGCATCTTATCTTTTAAAAGCTTCCCAGTTATATAGTAACTTGATTGTGATGGAAAATGTGCATGTCAAAACTTAACAAATTGAACAATTTAAATGTAGATAGCTTATTGTATGTCAATTCTCAATAAAGCTGATGTAAAAAACAAAACAAGGGGCTCAGCAGTAGCTAGCGCACTGGCTTGGCCTGTGGGAGGCGCTGGGTGATCCTCAGCACCACATAAAAATAAAATATGGGCTGGGGATGTGGCTCAAGCGGTAGCGCGCTCACCTGGCATGCGTGCGGCCTGGGTTCGATCCTCAGCACCACATACCAACAGGGATGTTGTGTCCGCCGAGAACTAAAAAATAAATATTAAAAAAAAAATTCTCTCTCTCTCTCTCTCTCTCTCTCTCTCTCTCTCTCTCTCTCTCTCCTCCCTCTCTCTTAAAAAATAAATAAATAAATAAATAAATAAAATAAAGGTATTGTGTCCAACTACAACTAAAAAAAAAATAAAATAAAAAATAAGTGGGAGCATTTAAATAAATAAATAAATAAAACGAGCTTTCCAGGTGATTCTAGTGGGCATGCCAAAATGAGAACCATTGAACTAGGTCAACTTCCTTTTGGCAGATGAGGAAACAGACCCAGAAAGGAAGAAGTCTGCTCAGGAAACTGTCATGGCTTACAGCACCTCCAGGATTTGGAACTGGTGGCTTCTGAACTACTAATCCAGTGGTCTTGCCTAAAAACCAAATGATAGAATATTACTGAGCTCCTCAAAAAATTAAAAAGAGGCATTTGAAAAGTTTTAAGTATTAGAATTGTAACTCAGAGATGTGGGGCATGGGAGAGGAATATCTAAATCACCAGCATTTAATTGTAGGCTGTCCTTTCAATGTCTATACTAGGTACACCTCCCTTCACTGGTCCTACTGAATGGTGGAGCTGGTAGAATCAGAGGAAAGCAACTCATTAGCATCCCCGCACCCCTTCTTTCCCAGGGCACTCTACTACTGAGCTACATCTCCTTTATATTTTTTATGTTGAGACAGGGTCTTGCTGAAGCTGACCTTCAATTTGTTAGCTTCCTGCCTCAGCCTCTTGAGTCACTAGGATTATGGGCATGTGTCATTGCCCCCAGCTTCTCATCAGCATTTGTTTCAGTTGACTGTTCACTATCTGAACTATAATCTTATTAGTTCTAACTGCCTTTTTTTCAGTGGGTGGGGACTGGGAATTGAACTCAGGAGCACTCAACCACCAAGTTATTATGGTTATTATAAATTAACAACCACCGAGCCACATCTCCAACCCTATTTTGTATTTTTATTTATAGACAGTGTCTCACTGAGTTGCTTAGCACCTACCTTTGGCTGAGGCTGACTTTGAACTCACGATCCTCCTGCCTCAGCCTCCGGAGCTGTGGGATTTACAGGAATGCGCCACTGCACCCAGCGATAATATGGCCACTTTGATAATATAAATTCTGCCTATCCAGGAACATGGTAGATCTTTCCATTTTCTGAGGTCTTCTTCAATTTCTTTCTTTAGTGTTCTGTAGTTTTCATCATAGAGGTTGCCTGGCACCCGGCTTCCAATTGCCTTTTGATTCTAACTTAGATTCAACATGTTTGCAAGTTAATATATTGACACCACCACCCAATCTATTTCTTCTTTTTTATTCCCCAATAAAAAGAATACCATTATTCTCTACATGTCCACACTAAACTGGGTGCCTCACTCTTGACTCCTTAGATTGACTATTATGACCTGGCCTCAGTTTCCTTGATCCATGCCCTGTCCCATTTCTCCAGTATGCATCATTTTCAGATATACTGGACCTCCTTATGCCTTTGTATCACAGCACATACTACTCCCTCTTCCTACAATCTTCATTAATATAAATCTTAATCAACTTCTAAGACACCACTTAGCTATCTCACCCCAGGTTAAGTTGAATATTCAGTCTCCTATGCCACCCTGGACCTCATACATAATTTCACTAAAGCAACTATTCCACTGTTTCATGGTAGTCTATTTCCACATTTGTTTTCATACTAACTTATAAGCAACTTCAGAATAGACCTTTCTCTGCCCCCTCCATATCCCTATTATATCCTACTAGCACATCCCTAGTAACTGACAAGAGCCTGGTACATAATAGGCACAGGAATCTATTTAATGAATTCTTTTAAATATTGTTTTTAGTCATAGATGGACCCAATACCTTTATTTATTTTTATGTGGTGCCAAGGATAGAACCCAGTGCCTCACATGTGCTAGATGAGCACTCTACCACTGTGCCATGATTCCAGACCCTCATTTAATGAATTCTTTTTTCATTCATTCTAAATTACTGACTTACTATAGGTGGGCAGGGAGATCCTTCATAATTTCAGAAGCTATGGTGCAGTTACAGCTACATGGCCCAGGGAGTCAGTAACAGTTCCATATGATTCCATAGGTACTTAAGTTCACTATTCCAATAGGCTGTATTTGAAAGCATGGATGCATTTAGCTGCTTCCAAAAATTTGATTCAGTCTTTGCTACCACTATGCCTTTCAGCAAATAGCCATCTGTCCTCTACTGCTCTGGAAAATTTGGCCATGAACAATATCATTCTTTGGCCTATTGGGGGGGTGGGGATAGATGTTACTGACAACTCATCCTAACCTTAAGCCTGCTTTCCTTCAAAGTTGGAGGTGGTCAACAAAGGGCATAGATGAATAAACCGGCAGGGAAAAAAAAAAAAACAACAAAATAGCTACATTAAAATTAACAGGTACATCATCTATTCTCATTATAATACACATTTAATTAATCAAATTTAGGATACTATTTTAAAAAATTATTTCAAGGAGTCTTTCTTAAGGGAGATAGGAACTTAAAACCATTCCCATTATTTTATTTCACCTCTCCCAATTTATTTGTAGAGGAAAGGAACTGAATACAGATATCATACTAAGTATCACACCAGAGGATAGGGCTTGACTTCCCTTATCGTCTTCTTATGCTTTCCTGTTTAAAAGAAACAAATTAAACACCACAATAGGGTGACCTAAGGAAACTCCCTAAAGATTCTTGAGTCAATCATTATGAAATCCTATGTACAAAGGCTGAATAATGCATGACAACTTTAAATCCTGCAGGACTGCTTTCAGGAAACTATATTAAGATTAGAGAACATGATGCTGTCAACAATATTCTAATGACTACATTAAATAAAAAGCAATTGGTTTGGGGGAGGATCTAAAAATGAAACTAGGACAACAGACTGGTAAAGCTGTCCCTATCGTCTCTTTCCACTAAACAAAAAAGATACAGAAATTTCACACCTCCTTAATTTTCTGTTAGGAAATTAATTTTAACGTTAATATATTAAGAAACTTTTAGCAACATGCACTGATTCTCTTCTAAGCTTTGTATCTTGGAGGCCACTTGTTAAGCCAGTCCTAGACTAGTATGCTGCCTCTTCTAACTCTTGGCAAACAACCTACATTATCAACTGTTAGCTGGGGTTGTGCCAACAAGGAACAAGACCTACAGAATTACTGTTCCCTGTCTACGTTCCCTTCTAAACATTCTATTGTTAAAAGTCATGGAATTTATAGGTTAATTTCTTCACTACCTTTGGTTACAAGGCACCCCAATTTTTCTGACCAATGTATAAAATTTTTCCTTTCCAAAATGTAAGCAATCACAGGTGGTTAAGCTTTGTTTTAACTTTTTATTAGGAAACTAAAGCAAAACAACAGAATTCCAAAAAATTAAAATACAGAATTCTAGTTTCAATTCTAAACAAATACAAAATCTACACCAAGAACTAAAAATCAGTTTTCCAACATTTACAAATAAAGGGGAATGGCTAAAATGCATTCACAATAATTATTTTTTCTTCATTAGCCTTGGATTTGCATCTCTTTCCTTTCTGCTTCACTTGGACTAGGACAAGGAATTTCTTTCTCATCTATCTTTTGTTAAATATCCTGTAACTGTAGAAGAACTTTTGTCTTTCTATGTAGTTCTTTCTCTGTTCCTCAACATATATGTAAGCCTATTGAGCTTAAAGATGTGAACACAAAGATGAGTCCATCAGAGACCCTGTCCTAGTTTAGGGAGTTAAGACACCAATAAATAATCAATAAATATAAATAATTTTATGCAAAGTATAAAGTCATACAGCATGAGTTAAGTATAGATACATATAAAACTAAGAAAATTTCAAGGAAGGAGAGATTACATTCAGCTAAAGGGATTGAGGAATGTTTTATAAGGATTGCATTTGGCTTGGGTATGGACTCTTCCTTCCTAATAAAGGCTTCAAAGTGGGCCTATCTACCACAGTCCCAACTACGGTGGTCTTGATTTCTGGAAAGTAATCTTTTAACTCCTTAAACTTCTATCTCTTCAAACAGTTCATTTCTTAAAATTAGCCAAAAAATACTAGTTACAGTTTATATAAAGAGTAGTTTGGGGACTTAGGTTAAAAGTTAATAATCATTTCTATAAAGTTTAGGGGTTTGTTATTTTTTAAACTCCCCAGTCAAATCATATGTGAAAGGCAGAAGAGGCCTAATCATTAAGCCATGATTTCATATATTCAACTGGGCAAGACCTACTTGGCTTTAGGTACCTTACCTTATATGAATAAGAATGAAAGATGAAATAAATAGCTTGATATTTAAAAGTCAAAATAATGAAAAAGTAAATGGCAACTATGAAATGATATCTATTAACCACAAAATTCCTTGTATGAAAAATTTTAATGAGTTATAAGCCAATGAACATTATTACAGACTTTAAACCTATTGATAGTCCTTTCTTTCCTATGTAAAATCAGATAAATAAAAACAGTCTATCTCAAGTATGACAGAAGACCATCATCTGAATATGGGTAATGGTAATGTTTGCTTCCACATCTGCATACTTCATTAAAAGAACCAAAGAGTGAGCTCCCAGTTATCCAAGCAACACAGTAAATTCAATTACACATTTTTTCCTGATCATGGTTGCAGTTGAAATAGAACAAATATTACTTTGCCTTTCATCCTTAGCATAAGCACTTTCCCCTTATTTTTTCCTTTACCCTCAATATCCTTGTGAGGTAGTGAAGGGAGGGAGCAAGAATTTTCTATTTTGCAGATGAGAAAAGTAGGTGAGTTTTAGAATAATGGTTCTCAACCTTGGTGGTTTATTGGAATCACCAGGAAATTTTAAAATATCCTTTAGGCCAAATCACATTCTGGACGAACATCAGTGTCTTAGGATATGGGACCCAAGCATAAATTTTTTATTTTCCTATGGTATTGAGAATTGAACCCAGGGCACTCTACCACTGAGCTACATTCCCAGCCTTTTTTTTTTTTTTTTGAGACAGAGTCACCCTAAGTCGCTGAGTCTGGCCTCCCACTTTCAATCCTTCTCCCAATTTGCCAAGATTACAGGTGTGCGCCCCTGAGCCTGGTAAATATAAATATTTTAAAACAAACTCCAAAGTGATTCCAAATACAGGCAAGGTTGAGAACTATTGGTTTAAGTGATTTATATTCAATCTTCAGGTATAACTATCTTCTACCTAAATGCTCTCTCAGCAACAATGAAAAAGAGATCTCCTTGAATATGGTAGCAGTTTGTTTTAATCATCTGGACAGTCATTGCTGGTCTCTAGTAACAAATTGATCCATCAGGATATAAATGAAGATTCTTTATTCTCCTGATGCTCATGCTAACTACGAAACTCCATTTTACAAAACTTGCAAAGGGGATATTTGGGAATTCAAATCTTTGATATAAGAATGGCTTGTTGTTAAATATTTAGGCAATTATTGGACTCTAGGTTCAATATGGAATGAATAACCATGTTTTTGTTTTCCAGTAAGCACCTTCAAAACTTTGTTGTAAATGAACATTTACTAACAAGACAAAATAGAAGTTATAAACAAAATTCTTGGAATTGACCATATCACAACCTGAAAATGCAACAAGTACTTAAAGGTCTTTATCACTTTGTAACTAGTCAATCTTCATCCTGAACCAGTTCTCTTTAATCATTTAGATTTAACCAATTGAGTTGTTCTACACCAAGAAAAAACAATTCCTGTGTCTGCTATATTCTCTAATACATTTAACATATACTTTCACTCTGTACAAGGCAGCTTTTTCTTGACATGGATATCGAAAAGAATCTTTAGCAATCTTTGTTTCGTTTCAAACAACATACCAAATGCACAATAAATACTTGTAAAACTTTCAGGTAACAATAACAAATCTTTGTTCTATGGCTGACATCTCCTGCTTCATAGGGATTTTGATAATTTTAACTCTCAAGGAGCAACCCAAGAACCCCAGCAAGCGCTTGCTGTCCCTAATTTTATTAGATTTAAAATTATACATACAGCAATAATTTAAAAAGTACAAATATTTCACTTGTCTTAATTAATTCTTATATATCTGAAACCATACAATTTATACTTTCATACAGAAAGATGTTTGTTTCTCTTCTAACAAAAGAAAAATCTCAGCTCATATGTGTTGGATTATTAATTCAAAAGAGTGTTAATGAGAAAAAAAAAAGATTTATCAAAATAGGATGTTAAGCTCTCCTCCAATGAAAATTTCAAAACATTGCCAACCTGAAGTTCTCAGCACAAGGTGTTATATTTCAAGTCCCATGGGGGCAATTATCTATAATGAGATTAATAAAATTAACCTGGGTTCAGGTTGGCACTGTTTCAGATGGGTAGGTAAACATTTTTTGATAGCCCCAATGAAGAATTTGAGGCTTGGACTGTTACATGATGTAAACAACATGAAATTAAAAAACTTTAATATCTACAGCATTATAAAGTTAAAAATAAAAGAATCATTAATTAATTCTTTTCCTAGGTTGTATGACTAATATCGTTCATATTTGAGGACTGTAAGAGCACATGGCATTGTTTTCTGTTATGAGACACTTTCTCAGAAAGCCAAAAAAACCCCAAAATACGTATATTACTATTATGTTTAGATCATCTTTACTGATATATGAATAATCAGAAATAGACTTGTCTTCCCTCAATCTTTAGCCAGGAGATTGAGGAGTCTTAACTATAATTTTGATGGTTTAACTAAACAAAAATCAAAACAAGCCAACAACAGACAACAGACTATAACAGTTATGGGAACTGAATCAAAAGTAAGACCAAATGAGCCAATACAACACATCTCCTCTTAAAATCCTCTTCTTTGTAGTTACCCAATTGTCCCTAAATGTTATTTTGATTTTGTACCATGTAGTGGTTTTTAAGAAACTGAAATAGAACAAAGCAACCCTTTGTCCTTTTTTTCTTTTTTACACACATATTGTATATACAACTCTTAAAATAGCTGCACAATTTTATTTCTCATTGTTAGAGAAGTGCAGTCCAAGCAGACCATGCTTCTCAATATATTAAAAATATTAAATAAAACCCAACCAGTTTCATACTTTTCTAATAGTCAAGCTGGCTGGAAAAAAAGGGACTGGAGAAAAAACAGGCAGTTGTAAGATGGGATCAATCTTTTTCACAAACGAATTACTTAAAAATCCTTATCCCTTTTACGGATGTCCCTAAAATCTCACCTTTAAAGTTGGAAATAACACATTGCTAACATAGAGACAAAATCTGTTGCAACATGCATATGTCAACTGCCCACTCAACCAACTGCAACCCTGAGGATTTTTCTGGCCCAGTGGAAAGAGGAAACACTAAGATAATCTGTTAATAGAGTTGCTTCTCCAGTTTACAATTTCATGTGTTTTTCAGGATGTTTCTTGGACATGCACATATGACACTGTCACTTCATGATTCTACTTTCCACAAGTAGATCTCTTCTCCAGTCTGTCTTTCATCCCAAGAAAGCCACTGTCATCCATCCAAGGGTTTTCCAAGGTAAACCAAAGTCACTTCTGTGTTGCCATATACAGCAGAAACTGCTGGATATAAACAGGCCTTTGGAAGTCCTCTAAAGGCAACCCCCAGGAACTCATATCCACGTTCAAAAGCTAAAGTCTTATCTTCCATGTCCAAGATGACTCGAATTCTTTCTCCTATCTGCAAAAAGACATCAAAAGACAGTCAGAAGGACTGGGGTTATGGCTGAGTGGTAGAGCGCTTGCCTAGCAAGTGCAATGCACTGGGTTCAATCCTCAGCACCACATAAAAATAAATATTTAATCAAATAATTTTTTTTAAAAAGGTTAGAAGAAAATACACCAAAGGCATAGCCAGAAGAAACATGACACAAATTAAGAAGTTAAAATATTACTAAGAAAAAAATATTTTTAATGTTATCTAGAAAAATAAGAAGGGAAACCTTTTGGTCAGAGAGAAACATCTAGAAGAATAATATTCTCATCAAAAGTGTTTATTCTGATCACTTTTCTGAGACAACATGGGATCCACATTTAATTACTAACAATTTAAATGTTCCCCCCGAACTGTCCCCAGATTTTATATATTCTTTGCTTAAAGATGTTTCTTAAGCAAGTTAACACTAACATCTGTAACTTGGTATATTTTGCCAAAGGCTATATAAATAACCTTCTCAAATCACTATTGAATATACACACATAGAACGTTATTCAGCTACAACACGGATTAACATGAAAACATTATGCTAAATAAGCTAGACATCAAAAAAATAATTATATGATTCCATTTATATAAAATATCTAAAATAATTAAATAGAGACAGAAGGTAGAATGGAGGTTACCAAGAACCGAGGAGCAGGGAAAATGAGGAGTTACTATTTAGTGAATTTGGAGTTTATGTTGGGGATCACAAAAAGTGTTTTGGGTATAAATAGCAGTGGTGGTTACACAACATTGCATTGTTGTATGCTTACAAAGTGTTAAAATAATAAATGTGCTATGTATGTTTTACCATGATTTAAAAAAAAATCACTGTAATAAAACACTCAATAGGCTTAAGTTTACAAATCAGTTCCAATGTGGAATTTATGTAATCATGGAAAATTAAACCTGTCTATATTATTCTAAAAATTTAGAATTGGCTTTACTGAATAGTCAATTTGTGGTCCAGTTATAAGAGTTCAGACTATTAAACTAAACTGAAAGCTCAATATGTTCATTTCTTTCTCCATTCTGAAAAGCAAAGAAGAATGTTTCATCTTTATAGTTTGCATCTATAAGAGAGTTGCATTTATATATTCAGAGGTAGAAAGTTTGAATATTTACAATAAAAAAATCAAAATTTAATAATTCCTGATTATAATTCCTATCATTGTCATTTACTTTCCTTTGTTGCATTTTTCTGTCACAAATAATTACCAACATCTGCTTTTCCTTTCCTTTGCCCAACATAAAATAAACTCATATCTTACTCTGTGGACCTAAGAACCTCCAAATCATCACCATCAATGTTACTAACAAAACAACACCAACAACAACAAAATGGAAATAATATTTTGTTGAGTAATTGTGTATTTCATTTGCATTGTGCCATTTAATCCTCATGTAAATCCGAAGAGTTACTCATATTTCACAAAAAACACGACTACGAAGACAGGATTAATCCTGATAAAATTTTTAAGTTTGCTTCAACTTTGAGCTACACCATGCAGAGTAGGAAGCAAAAAGTAAAAGTCTTACTAGCTGTGGCATCTATACACAATGGAGTACTATGCAGCAATAAAAAATGACAAAATCATAGAATTTGCAGGGAAATGGATGGCACTAGAGCAGATTATGCTTAGTGAAGCTAGCCAATCCCTAAAAAACAAATACCAAATGTCTTCTTTGATATAATGAGAGCAACTATGAA
Source organism: Spermophilus citellus (assembly GCF_964194105.1). Classification (NCBI taxonomy): domain Eukaryota; kingdom Metazoa; phylum Chordata; class Mammalia; order Rodentia; family Sciuridae; genus Spermophilus; species Spermophilus citellus. The sequence continues at coordinate 111,029,168 of NC_138188.1, read as the reverse complement.
CAGAGCAGGGAGGAAGAGTAGGAAGAAAAGAGTAACATTAAACAGAGACATGAGATGGGAGGGAAAGGGAGAGAAAAGGGAAATTGCATGGAAATGAAGGGAGACCCTCATTGCTATACAAAATTACATATAAGAGGTTGTGAGGGGAATGGGAAAATAAACAAGGAGAGAAATGAATTACAGTAGATGGGGTAGAGAGAGAAGATGGGAGGGGAGGGGAGGGGAGGGGGGATAGTAGGGGATAGGAAAGGTAGCAGAATACAACAATTACTAATAGGGCATTATGTAAAATTGTGGATGTGTAACTGACGTGATTCTGCAATCTGCATTTGGGGTAAAATTGGGGGTTCATAACCCACTTCAATCTAATGTATGAAATATGATATGTCAAGAGCTTTGTAATGTTGTGAACAACCAATAAAAAAAAAATAAATACACGGAAAAAAAAAGTCTTACTAGCTACAGAGGGCACTGAATAAAACTTGAGGATGGCATAGCAACTGGAAACTGTAAGAAGGAACTCCAGAAGCAAAAAAAAAAAAAAAAAAAAACACAGAGAGGGTGAGCCCATACGTCTGATAATAAAGTCTGCCCAAATCCTTTGAGACTACAAGGATTACAGAAGCCAGGGAAACCCCCAGGAAACCAGACTGAAAAGCAGCAAAGGTGACAACATTAGAACTTGAAAAAACTGGGCAATGGCATTAGCTACTTCATACCACATGGAAGATCAAGTTTATGGTTTGAGTCCAGGTAAATTAAATACTTACCATTATAAGAAAACCTACACTCTTCAGAGAATAAAACAAGTTTCTAGAAAAACAAAACATTCCAGAGTTTTGTAAATAATAAAATATATTACCTACATTCCAGTTTCAACAAAAAAATGACTTTGTAGGAAAAGAAAAGGAGGTTGGGGGTAGGGGGTTTGTCAGCAGAAACTGACTCCAAGTAGGCCTATGTGTTACATTTGGCAAAGACTTCAAAGTAGCTATTCTAAATGTGTCCAAAGGATAGTATTTAGTAGTATTTAGTAGTATTTAGTAGTATTTAGTAGTATTTAGTAGTATTTAGTAGTGAATAAGCAGAAAATCTCAAAGAGAAAAGCAAACTCTAAATAAAGAAACCAGCTTGGCATGGTGACACACTCCTGTAATTCCAGCGGTTTAGGAGGCTGAGACAGAAGGATAGCAAACTTGAGGCCAGCCTCAGCAATTTAGTAAAAACAACCCTGGGTTCAATCTCCAGTTACAAAAATAAATAAATAAGAAAGAAATTCAATGAAAAGTCTAGAGTTAAAGAGTATAATATAACCAAAACTCATTAGCCTAGTTCAATAGCAGTTGAGATGGCAGAAAAAAGAAGCAACAAACTTGAAGATGTTGCAACAGAAATGATCTAATCCAAAGAACATAGAGAAACAAGCCTGTGTGTATGTGTGTCTGTACGTGTGTGTACATAACTTCATAGACACAGAGACAAGGACAATATCAAGCAGTCCAATAATTACATTAAATATAAATGAACTAAACACTAGAAAGCAGAGATTATGAGACTGGGTTAGATAAAAATCAATACCACATGCTACGTAGGAGACCCACCTTAATACAAGAAAGAAAAGGGCACCAGGGAGCCCTTTGCAAAATAGTAAACATGAGAAAACTGGACAGGTTATATTAAAACCAGACAAAACAGATTTAAAGGAATCTGAATAGTCAAAGGTCATTTCATGACTACAAAAGAACTAATTAGACAGAAAGATATAACATTTAAAAATGTACATTCATCCAATAACAGAGCCCATAAATCTATGAAGTAAAGCTGACAGAAAGGAAAGAATAAACAAGGTAGCAAGTGTAGTTTAGGACTTCAATACTTCTCTCAGTATAAGAACAGAAAAAAAGAAAAATCAGTAACAATACAGAAGACCTGAACCCTATCGACCAACTTGACCTATCATAGAATATTCCATCAGTTTATATTCTTTCTAGGCACACATGGAACATTCCTCAAAATAGGTCATACATGGGAATTAAACAAGTTAGTAAATTGAAAAAGAAAATTGAAAAAAAAATCAAACAATATGTTTCTGAAAAACACTTGAAGAACTGTCATTATAAAATTACTGCAAAGGTAGTGACAGGAGTTTATCTTTGGTGATTATGAAATCCAGACACCCTTCTATGTAGGGTATTTGCAGAACATAAAAAGACAATGAGGATGGGGCTGGGGATGTGGCTCAAGTGGTAGCGCGCTCGCCTGGCATGCGTGTGGCCCGGGTTCGATCCTCAGCACCACATACCAACAAAGATGTTGTGTCCGCCGAGAACTAAAAAATAAATATTAAAAATTCTCTCTCTCTCTCTCCTCTCTCACTCTCTCTTTTTTAAAAAAAAAAAAAAGACAATGAGGAAAGAATTCTATAAAATAAAATACTTCCAGGTTTTATAACTCAGGAAATGGAATACGTTTTTAGTTTTTCTACTTTAGTATACCTGATAGGTCATCAATGAGACTACAGATTTCAAGCTACACATGGCTCTGAAATATGGAATCTATAGTTCCATAAGACTTCTAATTTCTTATCAGATTACTGTTTTATACTCTATCACATCTATAGTAATAAGGCTTTTAGAAATAGTAATTATAATTTTGACTCCAGAATAAAATGAGTATGCCTTAAGGCTTAGGTGAAAAGAATTAAAAACTCTAGCAGTTTGTCTGAACTTGTCTGTCTCTAGAAATTATTGACACCTCCAAGGGTTTTGAATCCACATTTAATAAGTAGCTAGCAGAGGGTGAGTATGCATGTGTATGTACATAGGTGCATTTGTTGAGCTGAGATACGTAGAAAACAATAACTTGGATATGCCATGATATAGGAAAGATGAAATCTTGATCAAGAACTCACAAACTATAATCCCTGGGCCAAATCTGTCCTGCAGCCCATAAATAAGATCTTATTAGAACACAGTCATGTTCATTTGTTCATATATTATCTACAGCTCATTTGTGCTATAACAACTGTTGAAAGCTGTGATAGAGATTGTATTGACTGCAAAGCCTAAAATACTTACTTTATGACTTTGTACAGAAAATGTTTCCTAATCCTCAATCTAGAACAAAGATGAGTTGTTTATGGTGGAATATGCATTAACAGATATTGAGATACATCATATACACCATTTACTTTAAAATTACCAGAAAAGACATAGCTGCTATATAAAAATTTATAAGCCTAAAACAAATTAAGGTGTGATTGGACAAAGGCCCACACCTGAAAACAGTTTCTCACCTGGTATTTTGGTGCATTGTTGCATTGTGGAAAACTGCCATTGACTTCCCCATTATGTAGTAGATTATTGTCCACCAGATTCCAGCCCCAGCTCTGGTCGTCGCTTCCCAGCAATGCCACATAACCTTGGCACTGCATGGGGGCCCGTTTTGTAGCAATTCCAATCACTGCCACAGTGCCCAGAGGGCCCTCCCACCACACTTCCCATGCATGGCGGCCCTCACTGAAACCGATCTTGGTCCTTGCACCATCAGTGCTCTGAGCGATAGGGTTTCGATGCAAAGTAAAGCCATTCTTCTTAATATAGACATTCCTGGAGCAGTCATTAGTGCTGAAGGCATGTTGGAAAGCACGTACCTAAAAAGACAAGAAATAGACCAAAGAAAAAGAAATTTGTTTTTTCTTAAACACTGAGAAATACCCAAACTTCAGACTATATGTTTCTAAAAAATAAGTTTATATATTTTTAAATAACATAATAACTATTCCAAATAATGGCTAAAGTTTCAGGATGGGATACTAACATAAAACATTGCATAACATTAAGATAACTGCCAAATGCAAAGTGTGGTGGCATAGTAGCACATGCCTGTAATTCCAGCAACTCTGAAGGCTGAAGCAGGAGACTGCAAGTCCAAGGCCAGTCTTTGCAACTTAGCAAGACCCTTTCTTAAAATAAAAAATAAAAAGGGCTGGGGACATAGCTCAGTGGTACAGAAATCCTGGGTTCCATCTCTAGTAACACACGTACACCTCCCCCACCAACTGGAGCCAGACATGCCTACAGTCCCAGCTACGTGGGAGGTAGTGGGAGAATCAATTGAGCCCAAGAATTCAGGACCAGTATGGGCAATATAGCAACCTAACCACAGTAACCCTGTCTCTTAAAATAAATATGTACATACCTATACATATAAATACATAAACACAATTACTGCAAAATGTTTCATTACTGACCAAATTTCAAATTACAGTATTTCTCCAAATGGACTTCTTAAAACATTAAAAAAAAAATACAAGAATCCTTATATCATTAGAGATAATACTGAAATGTTTATGGATGAAATAATGATATCTAAGAGTTGCTTTAAAATACTCAGGAGTGGGGGCTGGGGATGTGGCTCAAGCGGTAGCGCGCTCGCCTCGCAAGCGTGCGGCCGGGGTTCGATCCTCAGCACCACATACCAACAAAGATGTTGTGTCCGCCGAGAACTAAAAATAAATATTAAAAAATTCTCTCTCTCTCTCTCTCTCTCTCTCTCTCTCTCTCTCTCTCTCTCTCTCTCTCTCCTCTCTCACTCTCTCTTTAAAAAAAAAAAAAAAATACTCAGGAGTGGGAGAGTGCATGAGGTAAACATGACCATAGATTTGTCACTGGTCACTGGTAAAGCCTGGTGATGGTATAGGGAAGCTCAAACTATTTTCTCTGCTTTTGCCTATATTTGATCTTTTTATATAAAAAATTTTTCAGGGGGGCTGGGGCTGTGGCTCAATGGTAGAGCGCTCGCCTAGTATGCGTGAGGCACCAGGTTCGATCCTCAGCACCACATAAAAACAAAGTAATGTGTCCGCCTAAAACTAAAAATTCATAAATAAATAAATGTTTAAAAAAAATTTTTTTTCAGGGGCTAGGGTTGTGGCTCAGTGGTAGAGCAATTGCCTAGCATGCATGAAGCAATGAGTTGAATCCCCAGCACCACATAAAAATAAACAAATAAAATAAAGGTATTGTGTCCATCTACAACTAAAAAAAAATTTAAAAAAAATTTTTTTTTGATATTAGCAATGATGCCATGGAAAACAATTATATTTTAGGGCTGGGAATATAGATCAGTGATAGAACATTTGCCTAGCATGTGCAAAGCTGTGGGTTCAATACCCAGCACCACACACACATATTTGTACAAAACATATATGTATATATAAATGTGTAAATATATATTTATGCATAAATACATGTACACATATATTTTCATGTCAACACATGTTTGTATATGTATAAATAATATACAAAATAAAGACCTTAGTTATAGCAGCTCTATAACTTATAAAAATTTTATTAGCCACAAACTACCTTAGGTCCTTAGTTTATTTTCTAGGTATTACTCATACACTAAGACATGACCACTCTGATTTTTCCAAATCAAATAATCTCCTAGATAACATCTAAACTCAAACAGTAGACTTTTTTATAAAGAGATAGTCATTAAGAGCAGTTAACAATAGGATCCTTCAGTAATTACAAATTTTTCTAAATAAATAATTTCTTCTAAATAGTTCCCCTCTACAAAAAAAACCTCCTATTTTAATAATTAAAAAAATTGCCTTCTATATTATTTTAAAATTTTCCTTCTTGGATGAGGATGTAGTTCAGTGCTAGAGCACATATTTAGCAATGAGGGAGGCCCTAGGTTCAATCTCAGCACAGCAATAAATAAAATAAAAATAAAATTACAATCCTTTCTTTATTCAAACTACCCCAAAGCAGTGGAAGATAGACCTATTGCTCTTGTTAACCAGAGAAATCTACACCAGAGTCACAGTCAGCATTATGAAGGACCTTAAAGGTCATTTACTCCAAACTCAGGGGTAAAAACACAAACCTGTCAACAGCTAGGTAATGCAGGAGCCCCCAAGAGAAATCAGGTATCTAGCCCCCTCAGTAAATGTTCAATTCCATTAGCTAGTACTTTACTGTTTCATTGTTGCACTGTACAGCAGTTTTAAACTGCTTCTTTTAGGTACCCCATGTTTTCATAAGGAGGCTGTAAAACAGATGTAGTCTTAATGTTTTCCCTATCTTGTCCATTATTATATACTTGTGAGCACCTAAAAGATCAGAAGTAAAAGTAAATAAGGAAAGAAAATGTCCCCTCACAAGCATTATCTTAATCACTCAAGAGAATAACATCAAGCAAAATAATTCCTCACTATAAAATATTTAGCAGGGCTCAGTGGCACACGCTTGTAATCCCAGTGACTTGGGAGGTTGAAGCCAGAGGACTGCAAGTTCAAAGCCAGCCTCAGCAATTTATAGAGGCCCTCAGCAACTTAGCAAGACCTTGTCTCAAAAATAAATAAATAAATAAATAAATAAATAAATAAATAAATAAATAAATAAATAAATAAATGGACTGGGGATGTGGCTCAGTGGTTAAGTACCCATGGGTTCAATCCCCACAACCAAAAAAAAGTTTTTTTTTAATTATTATTTCCCTATGCTTATTCTTCAAGTCTCACAAATTCCACCTGCTTTTTTTTTCTATCTTTATTCTCTTTGTCATACTGATCAATTAATAACCTCTTCCTCTAATTTCTGTGACATCTTCCTATTTTACTGTAGTGATCCCCAATTATATTCCTTTTATTGGCCACCATTCCTCTGCCCCCTTAAATTCTCCAGTCCTTCACCATGAATTCTTTCCAGGCCTGTCTTTCTAAAACAGCATCTTTATTGCATCTCACCCCAGTTAATAACCTTTAACAGTTCCATATTTAGTACCATATCAATTGCAAATTCTTCTGCCTGGCTTTTTTTTTTTTTTTTTTTACAGGGGAGTGGGGTACCAGGGATTGAACCCAGGGGCACTTACCCACTGAGCCACACCCAGGGCCTTTTTATTTTTTATTTTGAGACAGGGTCTCACTAAGTTGCTTAGGGCCTCGCTTAATTGCTAAGGCTGACTTTGAACTTGTGATCTTCCTGCCTTAGCATTCCAAGTTGCTGGGATTATAGGTGTACAGCTCCTCTGCCTGGATTTTGAAGATCTCCAGATTAGATTCTTATTTCCTTTTCTACTTTCCTTGTATCCTTTCTGCTTGCCTCCTCCTACACATTCTCTAACACCACCTCCATGAAGCTATTCTTAACCAAGGCCATCGAATCTCTTTCTCTTCTGAATTCCTATCCACCATTGTCTATATCATACAACACTTAATTATATAGATTTTACTTTCTAACATACCTCTAACCACTTGATTCTAGTAAAAGTATCTTGCCAAAAAAAATCTAATCTAAATTTATCAAATTTCTGTAGTAAATATGGGGGACAGAAGAACATGCTAAACAACACCATGAAATCAGCAAAATCCAATCTCATGACAAAAAAGTTGCAGAGATGAGATGTTAAGATGCATGGGGCTGGGATTGTGGCTCAGCGGTAGAGCAGTTGCCTAGCATGCACAGGGGCCCTGGGTTTGATCCTCAGCACTACATAAAAATAAATGAATGGAATAAAGGTATTGTGCCCAACTACAACTAATATATATATATATATATATATATATATATATATATATATATATATATAAAAAGAAAAGATGTAGAGTCAATCTGTATACTAAAACAGCCTAAAGAGACACAATTAACAGTTTGCCATGATAGCCTTATATAAATTAAATAAACCATAATAATAAAATTTGAGAATCAGAAATTAGAACACTGCATATTTTATATTAAGAAAATTATTTTCTTTTTAGAAGTGATTAACGGTATCATTATATTGTCTAATAGAAATGGATACTGAAAAAATCCAGATGAAATGGAAAAATACCAAATAAAACAATCCATAGCTTCTGTCTCAGTCTCATAACAACTTGGATTTTACATTATAGTAAATAGCTTTAAGACCTAGTTTAAATCTGAAATTTAGACAATCAGATGACAAGTATTATGGGACTAACTAATGCTATTTGGTGACATGTAAAACATGAATTTTTAAAAAGAAAACTCCTATCTAAAAAGAACATTTTTTTTTTTTTAAAGAGAGAGAGAGAGAGAGAGAGAATTTTTCAATATTTATTTTTTAGTTTTCGGCAGACACAACATCTTTGTTTGTATGTGGTGCTGAGGATCGAACCCGGGCCACACGCATGCCAGGCGAGTGCGCTACCGCTTGAGCCACATTCCAGCCCCTAAAAAGAACAAAATTTAAAAAAGAAAGAAAACTGCTGGGATTAGATGTGTTAGCAGACCATGTGCCAAGCATGCATGAGGCCTGAGTTTGATTCTCAGCAAACAAACAAGCAAATTTAAAAAAGGAAAAGAAAAAAAAAACAAAAGGAGAAAACCAAATAGACCGACAAACTTTAATACTTTTCAATTGCAGTTATCCCAAATCTGTTTCAATCCTTTCGAGTTATTCAGGCTCCTCAGAAATTCTACTTGACTCTGCTCCTTACCCCACTCACCCAGTTAGCTGCCCATCTACATGGATTTGTTGTTTATGATAGCTCTCCCAGTCATCTACTTCTTTCCTCTATACTGTATTTCTGGTATATGCACTAACCTCTGCCCTCTTCAGTTCATCTTATGGCCCCTGTCTTTATTTTTGTGGTACTGGAGATTGAACCCAGTGGCACTCTACCACTAAGTTATACCCCCAGCCCTTTTTATTTTGAGACAGGGTCTAAGTTGCCCAGGCTTATCTTGAACTTGTAATCCTCCTGCCTCAGCCTCCTGAGTATAGGCATGTGACATTGTGCCCAGATGGCCTAGTCTCTTTAAAGCACAGCTTTTATTTTGTCACTCTTCCAGTCAAACTTCTATGGGTTTTCCAACTATAGAACAAAGTTCAAACAATATACTGAAAGCTATATTTCAAAAGGCTCATTTCATGATATACCCAGTCCAGCTTATGTTTATAATCATATTCCTCTTCATTCATTCATTCAATATAACTGAACTGTTTTATATTTTTAACCTAGACATTTACTCTAGCTAGAGCCTTTAACAGCTACCTACCTGTAATTGCTGATTTCTCAAAAACACCATAAATTCTAATCTACCCCAAATGAACTTGTTTGTTGCCAGTCCTCTAAACCTAGCCAAAGTTATTCCCATATTATGTAAGCCAGATACCTAAGAGTCATCCTTGGCACCTCCCTCTTTCTCATCCGTTTCAAATCTATTGCCAAATTCTGCAGATTTACCTTCCTAAACCTATTAATTTCACTCCATCTCCTTCACTATCTACTTTCTAATTTTTTTGTCTATCATATCTCTAAGGTCCCCCCACCTACCTCTCCTACATAGTAATGCCAGAAATATCTCCCAAAAATGCAAAATAATCATAACATTAATCCCCATATCCCTAAATTCCTCCTGATTACAATTTGAAATGGCTTCCCTATAGTCTGGCCCCAGTCCACTTCTTCCATCTTATCTCAAACCAGCTTGCTCTCTATGCTCCAGCCACATAGACATATATTTTCTGTCCCTTATACTCATCAGATTCTCTTAAATGGCTCTTCTCTCTCCCCTTGGCCTATTTATCTTTATCCTTCAGATCTCAGTTCATGCATCACTTCCTATGAAGAAAGCATTCCCTGACCTCCGACCTATGTTAAATTCTCCCATAACTGAATCTCAGAACTCCATGTGTCTCTCCTTCATGGTACTTATCAGATGCAATATTCATTCCCCGACTAGACTGTAAACTCCATAAGACAAGGCATTCATAAGAGTTTGCTTTTTTTTTTTTTTAAGAATTCTGTCTTTATTCCCCCCTCCCCTAATTTTATCATAACTTATTTCCCTCCACATTTTTTATTGGTAAATTAGATTTGTACATAATGGTAGGATTTATTGTTACATTATTTATACATGGACACAATACAGCAATATAATTTAGCCAATATCACTCCCTTGTACTTCTCCTTTCCTCCCCTCCCCACTGCCTGCTCCCTTTCCTCTATTAAACTGATCTCCTTTTGATTTTCATGAGATTCCCCCCTTTCTGAGTTTGTGGGATATTTTTATTCACCATTACATCTGCAAAATTAAGCATGGTACCTCTGATTTCCTCTTGTTCACCTTCTGTTCAAAATACTTCCTCCTCATAGGATATCCAAATCCATCTCATCTTTAAAATTCGGCTCAATAAAACCTCAACTTCAAACCTCCAATTTTCTACTCAATGACTTCTCTAGTAGACAGTATCTGACTTCTTCTGAACTAATCTTTCATCCTTAAGACATTTAAAAATGGTCCTGTAACATCTAAAAGAACCTATGATTAGTAGTACAAGCCTGGAATACCTAAATGCATGAAGAATACAAACCAAATAGTAACACAGGTTGTCTCCAAGGAGGGGAACTGGTTGGCTTCAAGAAAGGGCCCACGGGAAGACCTGGCTTTATATCATTGTGCTTTCATTGAAGCTTGACTCACATGAACACATTATCTAATATTTATAAGATACATATCTATTAGAAGTAAATTATCAAAAAAATCTTAATTTAATATAAGCAAAAATAAACTCTATGAGAAAAACCTTAAAAATTAAAAACAAACAAAAAACCACTCATGAAACTCATACATTTATCAGGCAAAGTAGAACAGAATTGCAATCTTCTGCACTCTCTTATTTGCCTATAATTCCAGCTACTCTGGAGGCTGAGACAGGAGAATTACGGTATGAGACCAGCCTCAGAAACTTAACAAGACTCTGTCCCAAAATACAAAAAAATTAAAAGGGCTAGAAAATGTAGGTTGGAAGTGGTGCACCCCTGGGTTCAATCTCCAGTATCAGGAAGAAAAAATAATAAGAAGAAAGAAAATGAAAAGAAAAAGCTGCTATCCATCTCTGGATCCCTTGTTTATATGTCCTGGAGAAACCTCGGGGCCCTACCTCAACCTGTTACTTGGCATTTTTATTTTATATTATGAAGGTGACAGGAATATGGACAAGAATCTAGGGGGAAGAAAAGGAAGCAGCAAAAACTGGAACCGGCATGTTAGATGACAAATGGAACAGAAAAGAAACATCAAGGTAGAACTATGAAAAAGTTAGCAAGGAAGAAGTCAATAACAGTAGCACAAGGCAGTAGTAGGACAATTATCTGGTGCGGATGGAAGGATGTTCTGTGTCTTTAGTTAGCAGTGTACCTAGGACCACACTTGTAAGCTGGAAATTCAATGGAAGGGGTATAAAGAAAATGTGATTATAAATCAGAGCTTGGAAGAGATTAAATGAATGCAAAGATCTCAGACACTAAGCCCATATTAAAGCAAAATTATCTTATAAAAGTCTATATGGAGACCAAGGAGAAAAATAAGATCAGAGTATTTTAAGGAACAATAGTTGGTGGTCCGTCCTTAAGAGGAAAGAGGGTTGAAAAGTAGAACGAGTGATTGATGCAAGTGGTGGGAAACCACCCACTCTTTTAAAAGTGGACACGAAAGTCGGGTGGGTTAAGCAGCACAACTTCAATCCAAAAGAAAAGAGGATCTTTATGGAGGGGGAATGTGAGGAAGGAGCGGTGGAAAGGCGGGATGGTGAGACGAGGCGTCTGACTCAGAAGCTTAAAGGAAGCACAGAGAGCAGCGCGTTAGACTGGACTAGGGGCAGTAGTGTGACCCGGGGTTCCCTCACCTTGGCCTTGTAGCTGGGCAGGTTGCAGAGGATGTCCGTGCGCAGAGCCTCTTCTGCCAAGCTGCGGGCGCACAGGCTCCGCCACACCTCGCTGTTCTCATCGCCGTGTAGGCAACGGTACCAGTGCTTGCACACCAGGGCGCAGCTCCGCAGCTCCGACAGCTCCAGGTAGGAGAACACCAACTCCAGCACCCGGCTGGGCAGCCGGCCCCCGAGCCCCGCGGACCCGGAGCCTGCGCCCGCGCCGCCACCGCTACAGCCAGCGCCGCCCGAGGCTGCCCCAGCCCCCGGGCCCGGCGCCGCCATCACCTCACCAGCCGGCCCGAGGGCCGCCGCCTTCGCCGCTTCCCCCCGTCTCTGCGCGGGAGGCCAAGCCTCGCCTTGAGACCGGAGCAGCTCGCTCACCGCCCCTTTCAGGGCCAACCGCGGGCGCCTCCACCACTCCCGCCCCTGCCCGGGGGCGTCCGCTGCGCGCCCCGCCTCACTGAGGGCAGAAGCACCGGCTGCACGGGCGTCCCCTGCCCCTCCCCCGCGGCTCAGTGCGGGCGCCGAAACCGCCCGACTCGCCCAGCCTCCTCGAGGCGCGCCGGTGGCTCCGCCATGCGGGTTGAGGGCACGAAGCAAGGGCGCAAGCCCAGCTCGCCGGCTGTTCCTCTCGGCCCCGGATGTGACTGTTCGGCTGAGGCGCCTCGCGTTCTACGCTTAATGGGATTGGACGCGGCTGATGAGGTCATCACTAGGAGCCTAGGAGGAGAAGGGGAACGCAGGTATGAGGCTGGTGCGGGTGGGTTCTGGGTTGCGCTCCGGTACCTTTTCAAGCTCTTTTTGCTCTAATGGCTGCGAGTCCGCTCTCTTGGGCCCCGCTGCTTGGGAAGTTTTCCCGTAGCATTTGGTTCCTGTTAAGTCTCCAAATTAACGTATGAAACTTCTCTTTTCCTGCCAGCCAGTTCCTAGCGATGCACGTTCGGTTTGAGTTGGATCCTTTTTCTTTACCTTGGGTATCTGGAGCCGTCTTTTCCTGGTCTGATTTGATCCGTTTCTATACCTTCGGCGGCTGAGGCGGTCCTTTCCTGGTCAGGCCCTCTTGTTCTTCTTAAATATCGATACTTAACCAGAATTTCTGACCCACCGTGCGCTCCAAAAGTACATTTGAATACCCTCTACGTTAGAATACCTGGCTACATTTGAATACCCTCCTGACACCGCCCCCCGAAAATTTGGATAACTTCAAAGTGCCGTTTGCGAACTAAATAAGTGCCGTATTTTTTGGACAAAATGTAGTATTCCCAGATCCACCGCTTCGTAGATTAAGGCAATGTGTTGGGGGTTGTTTTGTTACTTTATTACTTACTTTATTTATTTTTATGTGGTGCTGAGGACCGAACCCAATGCCTCACATGTGCGAGGCAAGCGCTCTATAACTGAGCTATAACCCCAGCCCTTAAGGCATTAGTTTTTAATTAAACATTACAATAGAGAGAATGACATGGAGACCATATTACAGATGGTTTCGTGGAAGGAAAAGAATTTCAGCATTATTTGGTCATAGTACGTTTTCCTAGAGGACCCCAACCGTTTTCTGACAGCCTTTAAAGAACACATAGGAAAAGAACAATAGTCACAGCGTGAGCCTGGCTCCATACTAGTTCTTTTACATCGTTTTTTTTTTTTTTTTTAAGAGAGAGAGGGGGGAGAGAGAGAGAGAGAAAGAGAGAGAGAGAGAGAATTTTTAATATTTATTTTTTAGTTCTCGGCGGACACAACATCTTTGTTGGTATGTGGTGCTGAGGATCGAACCTGGGCCGCACGCATGCCAGGCAAGCGCGCTACCGCTTGAGCCACATCCCCAGCCCTCGTTTTTGTTTTTTGTTGTGCAGTACCAGGGATCGAATTCAAGGCCTTGGTGGCACTTATGCAAGTACTCTACTACTGAGCTACATCCTTAGCCCTCTACTCTGGTTTTTATATAATCCTCAAGACAATTCAAAGCTGGTAATTATTTTAATAGTAGGGTTCACAGATTCCCTTAGTAGTCATCTTCGGTGTCTTGCAATCTTTACGTAGTAAGAAATCTTGTCTGAAACTTCCTGTGTATAATTTCTTGTTCTCTAATGAAAACAAGAACTACAACCTCCATCCCTTCTGTTATGTAATAACTTGTTTATTTCCGGTTCCTTCTTCCAGATACCTTTTTCACCAAGCTCAGTAACCCTGAGCTTTTGTTTTTACTAATACCAGTGTCACAGCCTTTCAATCATTTTGACCACTATCCCATTTCTCCATGTCATGACCAACTTTAGGAAACAAACCTGTAAAGGAACAGTGACTATTGTTTATAGTAATGGTGATGCTAAGGTATTTCCTGAGTTCCAAATAACAATTTTTGTCTGAAAAGACAATTATGTTTATTTTAAATTTGCAAGAATGAGGTAAAGTTGATGCCTCAGAGAAGGGGATAAAGAATCGTGCAGAATCAACAGATATAAGGCACTGACAAGGTGTGGTGCACTGCAAATGTAGTCCCAGCTACTCTGGAGGCTGAAATAGGAGGACCACTTGAGCCCAAGAGTTTGAGATCAGCCTAGGCAATGTAACAAAACCCTATCTCTTTTTTCTTTCTTTGGGGGTGTGTGTGTGAGAGAGAGGGAGGGAGAGACTGGCGATTGAACCCCCTGAGCTACATTACATCCTAGCCCTTCTTAATTTTTTATTTTCAGACAAGGTGTCAAAAAGTTGTAGAGGCCATCCTTGAACTTGTGGCCCTTTTCCTCAGCCTCCTGAATAACTGGGATTACAGTCCTGAGCCACCACACATGGCAAAACCCTTTCTCTTAAAAAAGGGGGGAGACATGGACATTTGAAGAAGTGGACTAGTGGAGGTATGGCTGGAGAAAAGTGTTGCTAATCAAGATTATTCATTTATTATACTTTGAACTTTATTTTGTCTGAAAGTACAGGTGAGGTAGAGCCTTTGAAGGATCCCATGAGATAATTTTGGTGTTTTTCTAGTCCATCATTTAGGTGACTTTCAGTGGCAGACCATCCCCCAAGTGGCCCAGGTAGAATATCAAGGGAGAAAAAGATTCCTCCTTTTTACAAATCTTTTACCTGCTCATCACCCTTCCCCTTCCCCTCCTGTTTATTGCCCAATTCTGCCCTCTAGCTATTAGAACTGTCACCTGTGGCACTCCACCCTCAAGTTGCTCTCAAGAACAATTTTATAAACTAAGTAATCAGATGGTTTTGGAGGCTCTTGTTGAATCCCTGATCAATATTCCATATGACAAATGCTGATTGACTAAAATTAAAAGCCTCACTTGAATGTATAGATTTTTTTTAAGTTTTTCTTAGCTTTTTTTTTTTCTTTTAGCATTTCCAGTAATACATCTTTTTTTTTTTTTTCCCCTGACCAGGCAAGTGACCAGTAAATATTACCCATGTGATTTCAAGATTAGAAATTTAATTCATTTTAGAGTTTAAGGTAGAACTGTTCTTAGATATTGTGGGTTTAATACAAGAGTTACAATTTGTTCCTATGGAAAAATTTATAGAAAACATCATTGTTGGTTATAATAGTGCTTTTAAGCATAATGTCCACTTATTGCCTAACTTCTCACAATTTGGGGTGGAGCTTAACCAAATGTACTTTTAAAATTGAATTAATTTATTTCAGAAAAGAATTATATTAGGAAGAAAATCTGCTAAACTTTTGTCTGCCAATCAACATTTTTTATTTGGAGCTACTGTGAATAGAATTGTATTAGAGGAAATAAAAGTACTAGAATCCTGTCTCATTCTTGTCTTACCTAAAACCTGAAATCCCAGTAGGGATGCCAAACCTGTATGCATACACAAAAAATGCATATGATAGAATCAGAGTACAGACTTCCTGAAGTTTTTTGGGGGAGGGGGGAAGACACGTATTGAAACCAGGGTGCTCTGCCACTGAATCACATTACTCAGCCCTTTTTTATTTTTTTATTTTGAAACAGGGTCATTAAGGTACAGGGCAGGCTGACCTCTAATTTGTGATCCTCCTGCCTCAGGCTTCCGAATTGCTGGGATTACATGCATGCATCACCACTCCCAGCCAGACTTCTTGATATTAAAGTTGATTCACCATCACAAAATTGAGGCCCTAATTTAGTACAGAAGTGATCAATACTCTAAGAATTAATAGTTAAAATTATTGGTGACTGGGCTGGGGATGTGGCTCAAGCGGTAGTGCGCTCGCCCGGCATGCGTGCGGCCCGGGTTCGATCCTCAGCCAAATACTAAAAAATAAACATTTAAATTCTCTCTCTCTCTCCTCCCTCTCTCTCACTCTATCTTTTAAAAAAAAAAATATTGGTGACTTAAATTGCCTTTTCAGTAGTTAATTTAAATTTCATATTTTAAGTTAGGAAAGCATCTTTGCCAGATGAAGTGTCAGTATGACAGTTCCTGCCTTTATTTAAAATCATAAAGGGGCTGAGGATGTAGCTTAGTGGTAAATGGTGTGCTTAGCACGCACCGGGCCCTGGATTCCATCCTCGGCACAAAAAAAATAAGTAAAGTCATTTGTCCTTTCTCTTGATTTATATGGAGCTTTCGGCAAGAATCTTTGTTATGGCAGAAGATTATTTAACTACCATTTAAGTACTTCTCAGCAAAAATCAAACCACCAGGGCTTCTTTACCTCCCTCTGAGTCATTTCCTCTCTAAGAGTCTCCTTTAGATCTTTGTTTCAGTGTCTGTTTAATTAATTTCCTCTATATACTAATTTAATGCTTTTGCTGAAAAAAAAGTTTTGGTTTTGTCTTTCTCCCATTTTATCCTCTTTGTGAATATTACTGTATGTGATTTTATGACCATGTTTCTGTTACCTTGATTACTAATATGTCTGAATTTTTTTTTTTTTTTTTGCAGTCTAATTAGTGATTGTGCATGTGAAAGAGATAAAGGAGTGTGGCTACAAGTAGGAGGAAATAAGCAGTTTTGTATTGAGAATGCAAACTTTAGGCACCAGGTTGTTTTAAATGATTTAAAAAAAATTTTTTTTTTAGTTGGGCACAATACCTTTATTTTATTTATTTTTATGTAGCGCTAAGAACCAAACCCAGTGCTTCACACATACTAGGTGAGTGCTCTACCACTGGGCAAACCCCAGCCCTCAAATGATTTTTTTTGAAACATTGGAATTTATCTCTGTACCATTGGGCTAAATTCAAGTATCTTATCTGAAAGTAATAAAGCAATTCAGGGAGTTTTTCTTTGGTAACTTCTCTCTTGGACTGTGAAATGAAAAAGTAAATTTGTCCCGATAGATTTGTTTTATTTTTTTCATCTGACCATTAAAGTTGTATAAATTGTCCTGATTTCCTTTTTTAGACCTTAGCAGTAGACAGCTGAGACAGGGCAGTATTATGTGTCAATTCCAGTCTGTATGTCTGGGATTTCTAGAGTAGGATAAATCTAAATTTTATATGTTCATACTATTATTGTATAAGTGCAGGTAGATACTAATATAGTTTTAGAATCCGTGAATACATTTAAAAGCTGTACTAAACTATTAATAGCATTTGGTCATTTTCTGTACTTTCAAAGAACACTAATAAAACTATTGTTAAGTGCAAAACTATTGTTAGGTGGAATTGTTAGAAAAAGCTCTTCATTATTTAAATATTTGGAATCCCATTATATTGGTTTTCATGTATAAATCTCCTTGGACAAATTACTTAACATTTCTGAGATTCAGAGTTTTTGTTTATTTGTTTTTGTGGTGCCAAAAATTGAACCCAGGGCCTTGTACATGGTAGGCAAAAGTTCTACCACTGACCTACACCCCAGCTCAGTGACTCAGTTTTATTATCTGTAAAAAAACAAAACTAATCAGAAGAGTATTTTGAGAATAAATTGATAATAGCCTATTTAATAAGTCTCCAGTGTCTCCCAGTGGCCCACATTTTTTTAACCAGTTCTCCAGATGATTAATAGTGTAATACATGTTTTAAAATTCTAACATACATTAGAATTACTTGGAAGACTTGTCAAACACATTGCTAGGCCCTATCCCCAGAAGTGCAGATGTATATGCCTAGGGTAAGGTCCAATGATTTCTATTCTAACAAGTTCCTTAAGTGATACTGATGTTGCTAGTCCACAAAGTGCCATAGGAAACACTTTGAGACCACTGTTGTAGCATATTTGATGCCATTTTGACCAGCCTAATAAAGATGGGAAAAGTAATAATAGGAATTTGTTTTTGAGTACTCATTATATGTGCTCAGGGTAATATTATATGTGTTTTATATATATTAACATTTCATTTTCTCAATGACTATGAAATAAGTGGGTGTTATTATTATACTCACTTTATAGAGATGGAAAATTAGTCACAGAGAGGTTCAGTAACTTGCCCAGGCACCCAGCTTTACACACCTGGAGAAACTGGCCACAGATTTCACACTCTAAAACATCCCTTTAGATCAATCCCCAATGCCAAAAAAATGAAAAACATTATCCAGATGAAAAGTATAATGTGATGATTGTGCAGCCCTCTTTTTAAAAAAGTTTTCCTAGTTTAAAATAAGTTATATTTAGTGTTTATTCTTATGTCTCACGACAAAAACTATAGAGGATCAAGTTTACTTGGGTTCCTGATGGTAAGGGAAGCCCTCTTAAGCATATGCCTACTAGTATACCTCTGCTTTCAACTATTATGCCCTGCATTCAACTAGGTTTTGATAAACTTGACTTTTAATGTTTTTAAAATTGTCTTTAAGCTGTCTTTTTAAAATAATTTAAATGAAATGCTGCTTATTATATTTGTATCCTACCATCAAGTTCTCGTATAAAACATGATATAGTTTTTTTCCCCTTTCATAGAGTCTTCGGGGCCATTATGGCAGTGAAGTGGACTGGTGGACATTCTTCTCCTATTCTCTGCATGAATGCAAGTAAAGACGGGCTAGTGGCTTCTGGAGCAGAGGGTGGAGATCTCGTGATTTGGGGTGAAGATGGGACTCTTTTAGGACACATGCAGTTCCAAGGGACTGATGATGTTACCAGTGTCTTATTTTCTCCATCCTGCCCCACCAAGCTCTATGCATCACATGGAGAAACCATTAGCATACTGGATGTCCGATCCCTCAAAGATTCCTTGGACCATTTTCATGTGAATGAAGAAGAAATCAATTGTCTTTCATTGAATGAAACTGAAAACCTGCTGGCTTCTGCTGATGACTCTGGGGCAATCAAAATTCTAGACTTGGAAAATAAGAAAGTTAGCAGATCCCTGAAGAGACATTCCAATATCTGTTCTTCTGTAGCTTTTCGACCTCACAGGCCTCAGAGTCTGGTTTCATGTGGCCTGGATATGCAGGTGATGATTTTGCAAAGAATACTTGAGTAATTTCTAAATGTGATTTGCTAGCAAAATGATGGTTTTGGGTTGGTTGTTTTGTTGTTGTTTGCTTTGTTTTTGTTTTGTTTTGTTTTAGCACTGCTGTGAACTGAACCCAGGTCTTTGTACATTCTAAGCATATGCTCTAGCTACATACTCAGGCCCCAGAATCAAGTTATTGATCATGCTAAATATGTTGCATTTTCTATTCTGTACTAACATGTCTTCTCCATTTATGAACCTTAAGCTTTATTTCTAAGTTGAATGCTAAACTGACAAAACCTAGTAGATTTTATTCACAAAGTAATCATTAATCCTTTAGTTATCCTTTCTGTATGCTTTAAAACATTTCTAAAACCTCAGGATTCAAATATTTGATTCTAAACAAATAAAGGGAAGTGCAGAAGGTAGAGTTGATCCACACATTCTCTACAAACTCTGTGTTACACTTTAAAGAAAGGAAAGGAAAGTTGGAGGTCCTGACTCTATTTTTACTTAAAAATTCTGGAGTACATTAAATGAAATAGTGTGCGTTGATGATGACAATCAGAGCATTGTATTCAGTGCTGGGTTTTGAAAGCAACATCACAAGTTAGCCCAAATTCAGAGGAAGACCATCATGAAAGTAGATATATCTAGAAAACACATTATACATGGGAGCTGGAGGTGCTTAGTTTTCTTGAGGGTTGAAAATGGAATATGATAATTTATTTTTTTATACTTTTATTTATTTATATGCGGTGCTGAGAATCAAACCCAGTGCCTCACACACACCAGGCGAGTGCTCTACCACTGAGCCACAGATTCAGCCTTGGAATATGCTAATTTAAATGACAGAAGTCATATAGAGAAACAGATTTTGGATTAATAGAACAGTTTTTGTATAGCTTGAACTTTTCCTTTGTTGGGATGCACTTCTCTTTGAGAAAATACATCTCATCACTGAAGTGAAAATAATCATGACTTCTCTATTGTACTTAGTGCTTGCTGATTTATATATATTAGTTTTAATTCTAATTTTACCCTCCCAGATCATTACTTTTCTGTAAATAAGGAAACTGAAATTGAAATTAAGAGTCTATACTACTGCCTGACCAGAATTCAAACCTTAGTCTCTCTGGCTCCAAACCCTATTTTTTTTTCTCTGTGACACCTGAGGTATTTAAACAGAATATCATCAGGAATGTGATAGGAGCTGGGTGCATTGGCATACACTGTAATCCCAGCTACTTGAAAGACTCTCAGAGTCGAGGCCAGGCTGGTAACTTAGCAAAATGAAAAATAAAAAGGGCTGTGGATGTAGCTCAGTAGTAGAGTGTTCACCTAACACATGTGAGGCACTGGATTTGATCCTTAGCGCTACATTAAATAAATAAATAAAGGTAGTGTGTCCCCCTATGACTAATATATGTGTTTGTTTGTGTGTGTGTGTGTGTGTGTGTGTGTGTGTGTGTGTGTTTTAAAAAAATAAAATTCTGGGGCTAGGGATATGACTCAAGCGGTAGCGCGCTCACCTGGCATGCATGCGGCCCAGGTTCGATCCTCAGCACCACATACAAAAAAAAAACAAAGATGTTGTGTCCGCCAAAATCTAAAAAATAAAAATATTAAAATTAAAAAAAATTCTTAAGGAACAGATGACCTCTAGAAAGTCATTATTTAAAAATGGCTTATATGCCCAACACTATTCTAGGCATTGAAGCTGTATTCTCAATAATATACAGTTTTTTTTTAAAGAGAATTTTTTAAATATTTATTTTAATTTTCGATGGACACAACATCTTTATTTTTTTAATGTGGTGCTGAGGATCGAACTCAGCGCCCCACGCATGCCAGGCGAGCGCGTTACCACTTGAGCCACATCCCCAGCCCAATATACAATTTTTAATGCTAAGACTCTTTGTTTCTATTAACTAGTAAAGGAATTTTCTTTTCACCTTCCTGGTCCGTGGTCTTTGCCCATTCCTCCTCCTCTTTGTACATCTCTTAGGAATCCATGAGACTGATTTGGTGGTGGTTACAATGGCCATCTCTAGCTTCATTAAGCTACCAGCATTTAGTTGGGGGGGGGGGTGGTAGTTGGAAAGTCTAGCGGTGGGGTCAGTGGATGCCCTGCAGTGCTGGGATTACTCCCAATCAACGAAGAATTGCCCCACCGAAGTGTCCTAGTGACTCTGTTGAGGATCATTCTATATGAGGCACAGTTACTCTACAACCTCTAAATTCCTTTCCACTCCTAGATCTTTGACAAAACCCTTTTTAAACCTACATTCTCTATCCTTGGGGTGATAATCTGCCTGTGTGGTTGTGAAGAAGCATTGCACAGCCAGGTTGATACCTGTTTGTTTTTTTTTTTTTTTTTTTTTTTTTTTTAGGGAGGCCAGTTTTAGTGTGTTTTTGACTAGTCATTCTTTCATCTTTCAGCTATTCCATTTTTCATCATTGGCTCATTCATTATTCACTAGGCATGGTAGTTAAATATGCAGCAGTAACCCGTTCTCTTCAGATTAGATGAGGAATGAACATCCAGAATTTTATCATTTTGCCTCCACTTCTAGGTAAGACATTTTAGTGGTAAGGCAGCTGCTAGTTAACAGCCTAGGAAACAAATATTCTGTGAAAGTTGGGTTTAGGTAGTAACCTATTTTGATTTGCCTGGCAAAAATGTTAAAAGTTCACTACAGATTAACTTTTGTAGTGGTCTTTTTTATAGCAATTGCAGCTAAGATCAACTTTTTTTTTTTTTTTAAATTCTGGGGATCAAATTTAATGCTGGCACATGCTAGACAAGTACTCTCTACCATTGAGCTGCAGCCCCACCACCATGTTTTCAAGCAATTCCTTCCTTCACCAAAGTTGAAACTTTTTCTATAGTTTACTTTAAAAAACCTGGTTGTCCAGTATTATTCTAATAAATATATTTCTTTAAAGAGAGAGTGAGAGAGAATTTTTTTAATATTTATTTTTTAGTTTTCGGCGGACACAACATCTTTGTTTGTATGTGGTGCTGAGGATCGAACCCGGGCCGCACGCATGCCAGGCGAGCACACTACTGCTTGAGCCACATCCCCAGCCCCAGTATTATTCGAAACTTTAAGAATAGCCTGCTTTTGGGGAGCCCAAGAACATAGACATGATAGTAAAAGAGCATAAAAGTTATAAAATTATTTGTTTTTATTTAGACAGGTTTAAATAATTAAGCAAATTGCATTCAAAGAGGTAGAGACCTGCCAGACACAGTGGCACATGCCTTTAATTCCAGCAATTTGGGAGGCTGAGGAAGGAGGATCTCAAATTTGAGGCAAGCATCAGTAATGTGACACCCAATCTGAAAATAAATTGTAAAAGGATTGGGAATGTAGCTTAGTGGTAGAGCACCCCTGGGTTCAAAGTACTACAAAGTAGGGAGAAATTTTTGAGCAGGGTCATTTTGATATGTTTGCATTCACTTCTGACAGTTTGCCAGTTGTCCATTTTCACTCCCTTTGACTTTTTTAAAAATATCTTTATTTTGTTAATTTTTTCATGTGATGCCAAGAATCGAACCCAGTGCCTCACAGGTGTGAGGCAAATGCTGGGCTGCTGGCCCCAGCCTCAGCCCTCCCTCTGACTTTACAGTCCTATAAGCCTCAAACTTTTATTCTTTCACTATCTCTAGCTCTCCTGCTTAGGGTGTTAACTGCTCAAACAGCTGGTTGAGAAATGAGCACGAGGTGCTTTGGAGTCTTTGGCAGTTAAGACAAATAAAGAAACATAAAGAGTGAGTTGGGGATGTAGCTCAATGGTAGAGTACTTGCCTGGCATGTATAAGGCCCTGCGTTGATCAGGGATTGAGGGTCAAAAAACATAAAAGGAATATCTAAGCAGGTACCATCCAAATTATTAGTACTTGGAAATAACTATAAAATTGGTAGACTCTAAAATGATTTAGCACGTTTAGATAATTTATATCAAATACAAAAATGTTCATCTGCTGAAAACACATTTGGTGCAGTTTGTTTTAATGTCTTAGGAGGACAGAAAATACAGTCCTGACATTCTAGGGCTGTATGAGAACTGGGGTACCTGCCAATCCACTTAAACTAGCAGATTTCTGTAATGTCAGTTTCCTTGTGTTCAGGTTTTTTAATAGAATAACTGATGATCTTATCAGTTTAGATCTGTTCATTTGACTATCTAAACAAGGCTGTGTTTATCCTACTGTCCATTAAAAATGTGAGTTATAAAATGTCTGTTCTTGAAAGGATTAAGAATGTTTTCTATCTTGGGCGCAGTGGCACAGGCCTGTAATCCCAGCAGCTCGGGAGGCTGAGGTAGGAGAATAGAGAGTTCAAAGCTAGCCTCAGCAATTTAGCAAGGCCCTAAGCAACTCAGCAAGACCCTGTCTCTAAATAAAATATTAAAAAGGACTAGGGTGTACAACAAGAGAAGTGAAAAATCTGTGCTCCATTTGTGTTCAATGAATCAAAGCATTCTGCTGACATGTGTAACTAATTAGAACAAGTAAATAAATATCGAAAAATTCTCATAAGCATATTAGTGGGGGGAAAAAGGACTAGGGGTGTGGCTTAGTGATTAGCATAGATTGATATGGGGGGAGTGAATCTGAATATTATACTGTAAAATTAGTTCTCAAAGCTTTTTTGTTTGTTTGTTTTATTTAGCATTTTGTTTAAGTCAGTCTAGTAGGTCTAAGATCATGGTAGGGAACAACAACAAAAAAGCCAAATATAAAACCAGGATGGCAAATTAATTAGCAGATACATTTGGGATTTCTCCTCTTTCCCAGCTGTTATGTTAGGCAGAAGCAAAGATGAATTAAATCCCTGGAAGCAGAAAATCCAGCATTATATGTCAATTAGTAGATTAGAAATGCAGTATGTATAGGAAAGACGGTGGAATGTGATGGTCATCATTACCCTAGGATGTGACCCTACTTTGTGTACAACCAGAGATATGAAAAATTGTGCTTTATATATATATATATAATATGAATTGTAATGCATCCTGTTGTCATATATAACAAATTAAAATTTAAAAAAATAAAGTAAATATAAATGGTTCAAAAAAAAAAAAAAGAAATGCAGTAGTGCACACCTATAATCCCAGCTACTCAGGAGGCTGAGGCAGGAGGATCTAAAATTTGAGGCCAGCCTTGGAAAATTAGACCCTGTCTCAAAATAAAATAAAAATGGGCTGTGAGTATATAGGTCAGTGGTGGAGTGCTTTCCTAGTATGTGTGAGGACATGGGTAGAATCCCCAGTACTGGAAAAAAAAAAAAGATTTGGAACTAGATATGGGATAGAGAGAGAGAGACTGGGAAATGTAAGCTCCTAGGGTTGGTAATTTGAGTAATGGGAAAGAAAAGGAAAGCCATTCCAGTCAGAAATAATTTCAACAATAATCTAGATTTAGTTTATTTAGGACTTTTTATAACAACCATAGATGAAAATTAACAAATGTCATAATCAGCAGGGTTTTTTTTTTCCCCTTGTTGTTTTATTTTTTAGACAGGGTCTCACTATTTTGTTCAAGCTAGCCTTGAACTTCTGGACTTGCGTGACCCTTCTGCCTCCTAAGGAGCTGGGACTACAGGCAGTGCCACCCTGCTCAGCATATCTTCAGTTTACTTGAAATGATGAGATAGAAAGATATGGAAACTGGTAGCTGCTTAGCAATTACACTTTAATGAGTTCTATTCATATCATTATTTAGGATCTTGTTTTGTAAATTCTACCAACCCTTCTGTATTCTAGCTTTAAGTCCAGTTTTAGGTGGCATTCTACTGGCATGTTGTGGTAGAGTCTGATTTGGTTTTTTAAATATTGCTGGGAATGTATCCAACTGATCATTCTCAGACTACTTTGATGATTTTGTTAGAAGCTGGACAAATACTGTGGTTGAGCAAAATGGCTAGTACACTGTATGACTGTAATTTCATCTTATTTAAAGGTAATGCTATGGAATCTTCAGAAAGCCCGGCCACTCTGGATTACAAATTTACAGGAGGATGAAACAGAAGAAATGGAAAGCCCACAATCACCTGGTCAACTCTTAAATCCTGCTCTAGCCCACTCTGTCTCTGTGGCATCATGTGGCAATATTTTTAGTTGTGGTGCTGAAGATGGTAAGGTTCGAATCTTTAGGGTGATGGGAGTCAAGTGTGAACAAGAACTGGGATTTAAGGGCCACACCTTGGGGGTGTCCCAGGTCTGTTTTCTGTCAGAATCCTATTTGCTGCTTACTGGAGGGAATGATGGGAAGATAATGTTATGGGATGTGAGCAGAGAAGTTGAGAAAAAACAGAAGAGTCCTGCAAAACATACCCACAGAAAGAAAACTAAACGAGCAACTTACACCAAGCAGGGTGGAAACACCAATGCTTCAGTAACAGACGAGGAAGAACACGGCAAAATCTCACCAAAGCTAAATATTGAACATGGAGAAAAAGTGAACTGGCTCTTAGGTACAAAAATAAAGGGACATCAAAATATATTAGTAGCTGATCAAACTAGTTGTATATCTGTCTATCCCTTAAATGAATTTTAAATCCAATAAAAACTGTGGAAAAACCGATTCAGATTTTTTAAAACTTCTGCTTCACTTATCTGTAAATCTGTATATCTTATACTTTATCATGTAAAATCATACCATTTCATTGTATAAATTTTTAAAAAAAGGATTTTTTTCTTTTTTTTTTTTAAGAGAGTGAGACAGGGAGGAGAGAGAGAGAATTTTAATATTTATTTATTTATTTATTTTTTAGTTTTCGGCAGACACAACATCTTTGTATGTGGTGCTGAGGTTCGAACCTGGGCCGCACGCATGCGAGGCGAGCGCGCTACCACTTGAGCCACATCCCCAGCCCAAAAGAATTTTTTTAATATTTATTTTTTAGTTTTCGGCGGACACAACATCTTTCTTTGTATGTGGTGCTGAGGATCGAACCCAGCGCCACATGCATGCCAGGGGAGCCCGCTACCGCTTGAGCCACATCCCCAGCCCTCATTGTATAAATTTTTAAGTCATTTGAACAGAAGAAGATAATTGGATAATATTTCATATAGTAATGACATTAAAATTTGGAGAAAGAGAACTAATATTCATTGAGTATTGACTGTGTACCAGTCATTTTATATATATATAAGAAATGAAATATATTACATATATTTTATTTCAACTCAATGAAATGAGCAATTTCTCCCATTTTACTGGTACAGGAATCAATACCTAAGTTAAGTAACTTGAGGACCCAGGAAAATTTTGGGCACAGTTAGTTGCATGGAAAGGCCTTTGGTTGTCTTGTCAAGCCTTCTGACTTAGGGAAGCCCACATCCCTATCCAAAAGTGGTTACCACATTAGTTGTGACATTTATTATTTCCTTTTTATTTTTGCTACTGGGGATTGAACCCAGGGGCACTTTACCACTCAATTACATATTTAGTCCTTTTTTATTAATTTATTTTTAATTTTGAGATAGGGTCCCACTAAATTGCTCAGGGCCTCACTAAGTTGCTTGTGATCCACCTGTCTTAGCCTCTGGAGTGGCTGGGATAATAGGCATGCACCACCAAGCCCAGCAACCTTAGTTATTTCTGATCCCAGACATTTTTTTTTCTGTAGATGGACACAATACTTTTATTTATTTATTTAATGTAGTGCTGAGGTTCTAATCCAGTACCTCACACATGCTAGGCAAGTGCGCTACCACTGAGCTATAACTGCAGCCCTGATCTCAAAGGTCTTGAGGAGCCTTACCAGGTTGTAAGAAAAAAATCTTTTGTTCTTGGTAAGGCGCAGAGGCCTTACCAATTGCCTATCCTGTGTTTATAAGAAAAGCATTCCAGGGTCAAGTCAGTTTAAAATATTATACAGCAATTCAGGCTATGATGCTGGAGGGAGCAAGAATATTATTGAAGTTATAAATAATCAGAATTTCAGTTGGGTGTGGTGGTGAGTGCCTGTAATCCCAGTGGCTTGAGAGGGTGAGGCAAGAGGATCACAAGTTCAAAGCCAGCCTCAGCAATTTAGCAAGACCCTTTCTTTTTCTAAATGTTCTTTAAGCTTTTCCTCACACTGCCTACCCCTTAGAGTGTTTTTGTTTGTTTTGTTTGTTGTTAGTAGTACTAGGGATTAAATCCAGGGGTGTTCTATCACAAGCTACATCCCCAGCCATTTTTTTTTTTTTTTTTTTTATTTTGAGACAGGGTTTCACTACATTGCTCAGGACTCTAGTTGTAAGGGATGAAAACCAAATTTTAATTGTCTTAAGGGAATTAGGGATATAGCTCAGGGGTGGAGCACTTGCCTAACATGTGCAATGCCCTGGGTTCAATCTCCAGCATCATGAATAAACAAATGTTGACTTAAGGGAATAAAAATCAATTTATTGACTCACATAATTGAGAAAGCCAAGAACAGTGAAGTATGTATTGCTGGGGTTATGCTGATGGGATATGAGTCTATAAGCACGCCACCTTTTGGAAGCCCTTTCCTAGAGATGGCAAGAGAAGCCTCAGCAATTTTGAGCCAGAAACCAGCCATTTTCAAAATGTCTTCATGGAGCCTTTTTTATTTTATTTATTTTTTATATGAAGGGGTTGATTTAGACTTCCCTAAGGTGTCTTCTGAGCTATTTTATGGGGTGAAAAACAACACCATCATAATATTGTGCTTACATGCTTATCCAATGTTTATAATATTATGTTAAATGCCAGCAAGCAGTAATAATCATGAATAACTTCTGGAGATTATAGGAAGATCTTTTGAAATTTACCCAAGTACAACATCATTTTAGCTACTGATTTTGAATATCAGACACCAACTCAGACTGCCCAAACAAAAAGGAAAATTTTACTTTTTACCATCAGGACAAGAGAGGAGGAGGGAGTAAAATTTTCTCTTAACCCAAAGGTAAAATTGACCTTCCCTTCTCTTCAGTCTCTTTCCAGGGAAACCATTAAGAACGAAGACAACCGTACTTTCTGTCTCTTGAGTCCCTATAGTCACTTGGCTCTGTTTCTTTCTACCTAGTGGCTTAAAAAAAAAAAAAAAAAGATGGCTTTTTGGGGTTACATCAGCAACTCTTTCAAAGCCAGAAACCAAGTGGAACAGTGTCCCAGGTCCAAGTTCCAACTTCCTGAGAAAATCAGATTGGTCCCTCTTAGGTGCTTATCCCTGATCCAGTCATCTCTGGTTAAGAGGTGTTATCACATACATGATTATTGCCAAAGGGGCCCACTCCCATATGAGGAGATATTTCCAAAACAAGCTTAGCTCTGGGAGTCAGCTACCATTCAGGATAAATAGGAACTTGACCCCAAAGATTTACAACCAACTATTGATACTTTGGTAGAAAATATTCATTGTGAATATTTATAATTATATAATTCTCAAAACACTGGCCAGAGCAATTAGACGAAAGAAATTAAAGGCATAAAAATAGGAAAAGAAGAACTTAAATTATCACTATTTGCAGGCGACATGATTTTATACCTAGAAGACCCAAAAGGGTCTACAAAAAAACTACTAGAACTAATAAATGAATTCTGCAAAGTGGCAGGATATAAAATCAACACACATAAATCAAAGGCATTTCTGTATATCAGTGACAAAACTTCTGAAACGGAAATGAGGAAAAACACTCCATTCACAATATCCTCAAAAAAAATAAAATACTTGGGAATCAACCTAACAAAACAGGTGAAAGATTTATACAATGAAAACTACAGAACCCTAAAGAGAGAAGTAGAAGGTCTTAGAAGATGGAAAAATATACCCTGTTCATGGATAGGCAGAACTAACATCATCAAAATGGCGATATTACCAAAAGTTCTCTATAGGTTTAATGCAATGCCAATCAAAATCCCAAAGGCATTTCTTATAGAAATAGATAAAGCAATCATGAAATTCATATGGAAAAATAAAAGACCCAGAATAGCAAAAGCAATTCTAAGCAGGAAGTATAAATCAGGCGGTATAGCGATACCAGATTTCAAACTATATTACAGAGCAATAGTAACAAAAACAGCATGGTACTGGTACCAAAACAGGCGGGTGGACCAATGGTACAGAATAGAGGACACAGAGACTAATCCACAAAGTTACAACTATCTTATATTTGATAAAGGGGCTAAAAGCATGCAATGGAGGAAGGATAGCATCTTCAACAAATGGTGTTGGGAAAATTGGAAATCCATATGCAACAAAATGAAACTGAATCCCCTCCTCTCGCCATGCACAAAAGTTAACTCAAAATGGATCAAGGAGCTTGATATCAAATCAGAGACTCTGCGTCTGATAGAAGAAAAAGTTGGCTCCAATCTACATATTGTGGGATCGGGCTCCAAATTCCTTAATAGGACACCCATAGCACAAGAGTTAATAACTAGAATCAACAAATGGGACTTACTCAAACTAAAAAGTTTTTTCTCAGCAAAAGAAACAATAAGAGAGGTAAATAGGGAGCCTACATCCTGGGAACAAATGTTTACTCCTCACACTTCAGATAGAGCCCTAATATCCAGAGTATACAAAGAACTCAAAAAATTAGACAATAAGATAACAAATAACCCAATTAACAAATGGGCCAAGGACCTGAACAGACACTTCTCAGAGGAGGACATACAATCAATCAACAAGTACATGAAAAAATGCTCACCATCTCTAGCAGTCAGAGAAATGCAAATCAAAACCACCCTAAGATACCATCTCACTCCAGTAAGATTGGCAGCCATTCTGAAGTCAAACAACAACAAGTGCTGGCGAGGACGTGGGGAAAAGGGTACCCTTGTACATTGCTGGTGGGACTGCAAATTGGTGCCGCCAATTTGGAAAGCAGTATGGAGATTCCTGGGAAAGCTGGGAATGGAACCACCATTTGACCCTGCTATTGCCCTTCTGGGACTATTCCCTGAAGACCTTAAAAGAGCATGCTACAGGGATACTGCCACATCGATGTTCATAGCAGCACAATTCACAATAGCAAGATTGTGGAACCAACCCAGATGCCCCTCAATAGATGAATGGATAAAAAAAAATGTGGTATTTATACACCATGGAGTATTACGCAGCACTAAAAAATGATAAAATCATGGAATTTGCAGGGAAATGGATGGCACTAGAGCAGATTATGCTTAGTGAAGCTAGCCAATCCCTAAAAAACAAATACCAAATGTCTTCTTTGATATAATGAGAGCAACTAAGAACAGAGCAGGGAGGAAGAGCAGGAAGAAAAGATTAATATTAAACAGGGACATGAGGTGGGAGGGAAAGGGAAAGAAAAGGGAAATTGCATGGAAATGGAGGGAGACCTTCATTGTTATACAAAATTACATATAAGAGGTGTGTGGGGAATGGGAAAATAAACAAGGAGAGAAATGAATTACAGTAGATGGGGTAGAGAGAGAAGATGGGAGGGGAGGGGAGGGGGATAGTAGAGGATAGGAAAGGTAGCAGAATACAACAGTTACTAATAGGGCATTATGTAAAAATGTGGATGTGTAACCGATGTGATTCTGCAATCTGCATTTGGGGTAAAATTGGGGGTTCATAACCCACTTGAATCTAATGTATGAAATATGATATGTCAAGAGCTTTGTAATGTTGTGAACAACCAATAAAAAAAGGAAAAAAATGCTCATATCAAAAAATAAAAAAAAAAGGACTGCCTTATTTTTCTTAAGAGTATATTGGTGGGGCTGGGGATGTGGCTCAAGCAGTAGTGCTCTTGTCTGACATGTGTGCGGCCCAGGTTCGATCCTCGGCACCACATACGAACAAAGATGTTGTGTCAGCCGAAAACGAAAAAATAAATATTAAAATTTCTCTCTCTCCTCCCTCTCTCTCTCTTTAAAAAAATAAAAAGATCCTTAAAAAAAAAGAGTATATTGGTGTGGCGTGTCCTGGTACTTGTCCACCCCACAACCAACATTAACTTTAAGACCCTTTCACAGACCTGTATTGAGCTCTGTGAGGAAAAGTAACTCTGAGGAGATGAAAAAAAAAAAATTAAAAATAAAATGAAAGTGAGCAAGAGATTTAAACAGACACCTCACCAAGGTGGATTTGTAAATGGCCAAAATGTACATGAAAAAGTGCCAGATATTAATAGTCATTAGGTAAATGCAAATTAAAAAACATAATGTAGGGCAGGGGTTGTGGCTCTGAGGTAAAACGAATAAAGATATTGTGTCCAACTATAACTAAAAATATATATATATATATATATATATATATATATATATATATATATATATATTTTAAAGTATTAAAAAAACACAATGTAGAGCTGGGGGTGTGGCTTAGTGGTTGAGCATGCGTGAGACACTGGGTTTGATCCACAGCACCACACAAAAATAAATAAATAAAATAAAGATATTGTGTGGCCTTGTCCAGCACCTTTTTATTTCCTCGTGTGGTCGCCGCCCTGCTCCCTTCAGCCTCCGGACCGCCGTTTTTCTTGAGACCAAACACCATGCCTTCAATTAAGTTGCAGAGTTCTGATGGGGAGATATTTGAAGTTGACGTAGAAATTGCCAAACAATCTGTGACAATCAAGACCATGTTGGAAGATTTGGGAATGGATGATGAAGGAGATGATGACCCAGTTCCTCTACCAAATGTTAATGCAGCAATATTAAAAAAGGTCATTCAGTGGTGCACACAC
The DNA here is from genome assembly GCF_964194105.1 of Spermophilus citellus. Taxonomy (NCBI): domain Eukaryota; kingdom Metazoa; phylum Chordata; class Mammalia; order Rodentia; family Sciuridae; genus Spermophilus; species Spermophilus citellus. The sequence continues at coordinate 110,997,445 of NC_138188.1, read as the reverse complement.
CACAAGGATGACCCCCCTCCTCCTGAGGATGATGAGAACAAAGAAAAGCGAACAGACGATATCCCTGTTTGGGACCAAGAATTCCTGAAAGTTGACCAAGGAACACTTTTTGAACTTATTCTGGCTGCAAACTACTTAGACATCAAAGGTTTGCTTGATGTTACGTGCAAGACTGTTGCCAATATGATCAAGGGGAAAACTCCTTAGGAGATTTGCAAAACCTTCAATATCAAAAATGACTTTACTGAAGAGGAGGAAGCCCAGGTACGCAAAGAGAACCAGTGGTGTGAAGAGAAGTGAAATGTTGTACCTGACACTGTAACACTATAAGGATTGTTCCAAATACTAGTTGCACTGCTCTGTTTATAATTGTTAATATTAGACAAACAGTAGACAAATGCAGCAGCAAATCAATTGTATTAGCATAATATTGTCCTTATTGCATGTGTAGTTTGAGTACAGACTCCAAACCTATGGCTGAATTTCTTTTAGTGTGAGAGAAAGTTTCTTTTTTTCTTTACTCTGAATAAAACTGAACTGTGGGTTCTCTGTAGAAAGTGGCATTTTGGGCTTTCCCTCCTTTTGTAAAGCGATTTCTGCCTAGTTTATTGTCCAGTTAACTTTAGTGAACTTTTAAAAGTTGGCATTGTAAATAAAACAACTTGCAAAAAGTTTTCTGAAATAGAATTAACAAAATATTGTCTTTATTCATGAGTTGGAAACTAGAAAAAGGCTACTTGAAGTAAATGTTCTGAGTTGGGGTTGTTAGGATTTCTTCCAGCCTCCTGGAGTCGAGCAGTACCACTGGGATTGATTTGCCTGTATGTAGCAGGGTTCCCTTAATCGGACCGAAGGACTTGGGTTTTTTGTTAGTTTGTTTTTTATTTTTTAAATCAGTTTTGAATATGTTGCCTAGAGACTCAGTTATTACCCAGTTTGTGGATTTGGAGGGGAGAAATGTAACTAGACAGTTTGATAGCTTTTCAATTAAAAAAGACACTTCATTCATGTGGTATGTCATCTTTTATAAATCAGTGTTCCCATATGGAGAAAACTATTCATACTACTTGCATATAAAAAGTAACTTTTAACATTGAAATATGTGGCAAAATCTAGAAAACATCATAAGTGCAAGATACTTTCAATAAAAAGTAAGTTACGTAAAAATAAATAAATAAAAATAAAGATATTGTGTCCATCTATAACTAAAATAAATAAATAAATAACACAATGTAAAATCACATATCCATTAGAATGGCTAAAATTACAAAGGTGACAATGTTGATGAGGATGTGGTTCTGAAACTCACATTGTTGGTACAAATGCAAAATGATACAGCCACTTTAGAAAACAGTTTGGCAGTTTCTATAGTTAAATGTATGCTTACTCTATGACCCAGCAATTTCACTCCTAGTTATTTTCCTCAAGAGAAATAAAAATTATATTCACAAAAGCTGAATGCTGTGGCACACGCTTGTAATCCCAGCAGCTCAGGAGGCTGAGGCAGGAGGATCACCAATTCAAAGCCAGCCTCAGCAATTTATGGAGGTCCTAAGCAATTCAGTGAGACCCTATCTAAATAAAATATGAAAAAGGGTTGGGGATGTGGCTCAGTGGTTTAGCCCCCCTGAGTTCAATCCCTAGTACCAAAAAAGAAAAAATAAGGGCTGGTATATAAATCAGAGGTAACCCTCCCATTCCCTGGGTTTAATCCTTAGTACTGCCACCTCCACCAAAAAAAAAAGTTTGTGCTTCTTGGAAATCAATCTTGTAACCCACTTCTGCCACCTAGTGACCACTGATCTCTTTTTATTTTTATTTTTTATTTTTGCCATGCTGCAGATCCAGCCTAGGGCTTTGCACATACTAGATGACCACTTAGCAATACTGAGCTACACCCACTGCACTCATCTGCTCATCTTTTTTCTGCTTTGCCTTTTCTGGAATGTCATATAAATAGGATCATATAGCCTCCCAAATCTTGCAGGTATGTGTGACCAAGTCTGGTGGAAGCACAAGGGATTTTTTAGGGAAATGGGGATGTTCTGTGATCGTCATGATTGTGGGTAGTTATGTGACTATAAACATTTTCCAAAACTCATCAAGTTGTAGTTTTAATTACTGAATTATTGAATTTTATTTTTAAATTATATCTCAAAATGATTTTGTAAAAAGGTTGCTTGCATTAAAACTGCAGTTTCAAGACAAATGTTTTAGACATTTTTCTAAATCTATTACTACCCAAAGTCCCTTGTACATAGAAAGTTTGAAACCAGGCAAGTGTAATTCCCATGACTGGGGAGGCTAGGGCAGGAGGATTGCAAGTTCAAGACCAGCCTCAGCAATTTAGTGAGGCCCTAAGCAACTTAGTGAGACTCTGACTCAAAAAATAAAAGGGCTACGGATTTGGCTCAGTGGTTAAATGCTCTGTGTTCAATCTCTGCTACCAAAAAATAAAAAAGTTTGGATCTTTCACTGTCTTTGTTAAGGTTCATCTTGCTCTTCCTGTCCTGCTCTCTTCTTCCTGCCTGAAGGCACGCGGCTTGTCTCCGCCTTATGCTGCCGCCATGTTGTGCTGCCTTTCCCGATGCCCAAAGTGGCAGTCGTTCTGAAACCTCTAAAACCATTATGTGATGCCTGCACATCTTGGAGGTAGAGTGACTTGGGAAATTCAGAAGGTTCAGTCTAGCTGCATCATTTCCAGAAAAGGAATGGAAAGAGCAGTCTGCACCAGATGACACAGAGTGGCTGACATTCATGGGAGTGACAACATAGTAGCCATTAAGAAGTTGTCAGGGGGAATCCAACATGGCCGCCGGCGAGGAAGCAGCGATTCCAATGTCTCCACATTAACGGGATCAGAAAGACCCTTTGGAACAGCGGCAGTCTACCTACTGAGGAACTTCTAGCAAAATTCCGTGAACAGGGGACCTGCCCGGAATTGGTAGGTTTATTAGAAGTGTCAGTTTGTGGCCGCCGGGACTCGGGGCCCGGGAACTGCGGTACTTGCCGGGGAGGGGCTGTTGCCTCCCCGGCCCCGGGCGCCGCTGGAGCCGCGAGCCGGAGAGACACGGAGCAGGCTGCGGCGCAGCCAGAAGCCGGGAATGCCGGGGGCGGAGAGAGCGGCTGGGGCGGCGCTGGCTGTGGAGGCCGCAGCGGAGCGAGGCGCGGGAGCCCGAGGCTGAGACACACCAGAGGGAGCGGAGCGAGTGCCCCGCCATCATCCCGAAATAGCGAGAAGAGGATGGCTGCGGGAAGTGAGTAAGCCGCTCCGTGCTCCGCGCCCCATGCTGCCGCGTCTGAAAACATGAGACAAACAGCTGTGACTCAGCATTAATCCATCCGGCTGAAACATCTGATCAGCCCTTCTCATCATACGGAGGTAAATGCCTACCGAGCCTTCATAAGTAGTGGCCACAGGTTCCAAACGGGGCTTGAGAGAGACAGTAAGGACCCACCCGTTGCATTGGTCGCCCGGCAAAGGGAAACGAACTGTCGCCATTTGCAAGAGACACCACTATGGCAGAGAACTGACGTCACCAGACTGCGGCGGAGGAGACAACTTCATTGAAACCTGCTGCTACAGGTGTGTAACCCCCTAGCTTTCCCTCTCCACACATCGGGGAAACCTTAAGGGACCCTCCCAGTTCTCCCGTGAGTGCTACAGCCAGCCCGAGGGAATCAGAGGTGGTGCGGAACCCGCGGCGTGGGACTACTGCTCCCACCAGGGCTGACTGCTGAGGTCTCTTGCACCAGCTACGGGGGAGTGGCTACCGGAGTGCAAGTAAAATTCGCTGAGGATTCTCAGCCCCAAGCTCTACAAACTTAGGGTCTGAGGGAATGGCAAACTGGAAGAGTGAGCCCAGTCGTTCATGAAAACAGGGCTCCCGGGAGCAGCAGACCTGGCGTGTAGCCAGTATTGTGGTGAGAGGGGCCTGGCTAGAGGAAAAGTGGGAAGTGACTAGACACAAGAGGAGGCCCTAGGCACTCAAAATTGGAGACTCGCCCAGTCTGGGAGGAGCTGCTGCACAGTGATTGGTTCCCGCGTACTGACAGGAGAAACTTGACCTGGTGGGCACAGCGCCACCTACTGGAAGAGAAGTTAATCAAACTCTAAGACGGCATTTATTAGTTTTTTTTTTTTTATTTGGGTTTTTCTTTCATCTTCATTTTTCTATCTCGTGTTTTTTTCTTTCTTTTTCTTTTTTCTCTTCTAATTTTAATTTTAATTTTTTTAATTATTATTATTTTTTTTAAATTTTTTTTTCTTTTTTTAGTTCCTATTTCTTTCTTCTTTTGTCTTTTCATTTTTCTTATCCCCCCTTCCTTGAATTCTACCTGCCTACTCTCATTCTCTTTAGTGACTTCTTCCCTTCTCTTCTAATACCTTTCCTCCCAAGCATCCAATAAATTTATAGGAGTAAACAGTAACTCAGCAGTCAAACAGAACAAGAAGCAACATGAGCAGCTTCAAGAAGCAAGGAAGAAAAGGAGTACAAACAATGCAGGACAGCCTAAATATTCAGGAGGACCTAGAGTCATCAGAAAAATGGTCATATAAAGACCTCAAGGAACACCTTAGACAGATGGAATGGAACCTTAAAGAGGATACAAGACAGCAAATTCAAGCAGCGAAAGAACACATTGAGAATGAATTACATAAACAGATAAAAGAAGAAGTTAAGCATCTTTATCAGGAGATAGAGATTATAAAAAATAATCAAACAATAATTCTAGAAATGAAGGAAACGATAAACCAAATTAAAAACTCAATTGAGAGTATCACTAACAGAGTGGAGCAAGTAGAAGCCAGAACATCAGATAATGAAGACAAAATATACCATCTTGAAAAGAGTATAGCCAACTCAGAAAGGCTGGTAAAAAATCAAGAGAAAAACATCCAAGAGTTATGGGATAACATAAAAAAACCAAACTTACGAGTCATCGGGATAGAAGAAGGTACAGAGATTCAAACCAAGGGAATAAGAAACCTGCTGAATGAAATAATTACAGAAAACTTTCCAGAGATAAAAAAAGGAAACAGATATACAAATTGAAGATGCATACAGGACACCGAGCACACAAAATTACAGTAGACCAACGCCAAGACACATTGTTATGAAGATATCCAATATACAGAGCAAAGAGAAAATATTAAAAGCTACAAGAGAAAGGAGACAGATTACATTCAGAGGTAAACCAATAAGGTTAACAACGGATTTTTCATCACAGACACTGAAAGCAAGAAGGTCATGGAACAATGTATTTCAAACACTGAAAGACAATGGATGCCAACCAAGAATTCTGTATCCAGCAAAATTAAGCTTCAGGTATGACAACGAAATAAAAATCTTTCATGATAAACAAAAATTAAAAGAATTTGCAGCCAGAAAACCAACATTGCAAAGCATTTTGAGCAAAACACTACAAGAAGAAGAAATGAAAAACAACAACCAAAACCATCAGTGGGAAGTGCCTCAGTAAAGACAGAGGGCGAGGGGAAAGACAATCATGGAGAAACAAACTAAATTTTTTTTAAAAAAAGGATAAACAATCAAACATGGATGGAAGTTCAAACCACATATCAATAGTAACTCTGAATGTTAATGGCTTAAACTCTCCAATAAAGCGACATAGGCTGGTATCATGGATTAAAAAAACAAATCCAACAATATGCTGCCTCCAGGAGACACATCTGATTGGAAAAGACATACACAGGCTGAAGGTGAAAGGATGGGAAAAAATATACCACACACACAATTCTCGTAAGCAAGCAGGGGTGGCCATCCTCATATCGAATAAAATCGACATCAAGACTAAGTTAATCAAAAGGGATAAAGAAGGTCATTATATACTGTTAAAAGGAACCATTCACCAACAAGACATAACAATTATCAATATTTATGCACCAAATAATGGTGCTGCGACATTCATAAAACAAATTCTCCTCAAGTTCAAGAATCAAATAGACCACAACACAATAATTATGGGAGACTTCAACACACCTCTCTCACCATTGGACAGATCCTCCAAACAAAAGTTGAATAAAGAAACTATAGAACTCAATACCACAATCAATAACCTAGACTTAACTGACTTATATAGAATATATCAACCATCATCAAATGGATATACTTTTTTCTCAGCAGCACATGGATCCTTCTCAAAAATAGACCATATATTATGCCATAGGGCAACGCTCAGTAAATATAAAGGGGTGGAGATAATACCATGCATTTTATCTGATCATAATGGAATGAAACTGGAAATCAATGATAAAAGAAGGAAGGAAAAATCCTACATCACATGGAAAATGAATATGTTACTGAATGATCAATGGGTTACAGAAGACATAAAGGAGGAAATCAAAAAATTCTTAGAGATAAATGAAAATACAGACACAACATATCGGAATCTATGGGACACAATGAAAGCAGTTTTAAGAGGAAAATTCATCGCCTGATGGTCATGCCTCAAAAAAAGAAAAAACCAACAAATAAATGAGCTCACACTTCATCTCAAAGCCCTAGAAAAGGAAGAGCAAAACAACAGCAAATGTAGCAGAAGGCTAGAAATAATTAAAATCAGAGCGGAAATCAATGAAATTGAAACAAAAGAAACTATTGAAAAAATTAACAAAACTAAAAGTTGGTTCTTCGAAAAAATAAATAAGATCGACAGACCTTTAGCCATGCTAACGAAGAGAAGAAGAGAGAGAACTCAAATTACTAACATACGGGATGAAAAAGGCAATATCACATCTGATGCTACAGAAATACAGAAGACAATTAGAAATTATTTTGAAAACCTATATTCCAACAAAATAGAAGATAGTGAAGACATCGATAAATTTCTTAAGGCATATGATTTGCCCAGACTGAGTCAGGAGGATACACACAATTTGAACAGACCAATATCAATGGATGAAATTGAAGAAGCCATCAAAAGACTACCAACCAAGAAAAGCCCAGGAACAGATGGGTATACAGCGGAGTTTTACAAAACCTTTAAAGAAGAATTAATACCAATACTTTTCAAGTTATTTCAGGAAATAGAAAAAGAGGGAGCTCTTCCAAATTCATTCTATGAGGCCAACATCACCCTGATTCCGAAACCAGACAAAGACACCTCAAAGAAAGAAAACTACAGACCAATATCTCTAATGAACCTAGGTGCAAAAATCCTCAATAAAATCCTGGCGAATCGAATACAAAAACACATCAAAAAAATTGTGCACCATGATCAAGTAGGATTCATCCCTGGGATGCAAGGATGGTTCAACATACGGAAATCAATAAATGTTATTCACCACATCAATAGACTTAAAGATAAGAACCATATGATCATCTCGATAGATGCAGAGAAAGCATTTGACAAAGTACAGCATCCCTTTATGTTCAAAACATTAGAAAAACTAGGGATAACAGGAACTTACCTTGACATTGTAAAAGCTATCTATGCTAAGCCTCAGGCTAGCATCATTCTGAATGGACAAAAGTTGAAGGCATTCCCTCTAAAATCCGGAACAAGACAGGGATGCCCTCTATCTCCACTTCTATTCCATATAGTTCTCGAAACACTGGCCAGAGCAATTAGACAGACAAAAGAAATTAAAGGCATAAAAATTGGAAAAGAAGAACTTAAATTATCACTATTTGCAGATGACATGATTCTATACCTAGAAGACGCAAAAGGGTCTACAAAGAAACTACTAGAACTAATAAATGAATTCAGCAAAGTGGCAGGATATAAAATCAACACGCATAAACCAAAGGCATTTCTGTATATCAGCGACAAAACTTCTGAAACGGAAATGAGGAAAAACACTCCATTCACAATATCCTCAAAAAAAATAAAATACTTGGGAATCAACCTAACAAAAGAGGTGAAAGATTTATACAATGAAAACTACAGAACCCTAAAGAGAGAAGTAGATGAAGATCTTAGAAGATGGAAAAATATACCCTGATCATGGATAGGCAGAACTAACATCATCAAAATGGCGATATTACCAAAAGTTCTCTATAGGTTTAATGCAATACCAATCAAAATCCCACGGCATTTCTTGTAGAAATTGATAAAGCAATCATGAAATTCATATGGAAAAATAAAAGACCCAGAATAGCAAAAGCAATTCTAAACAGGAAGTGTGAATCAGGTGGTATAGCGATACCAGATTTCAAACTATATTACAGAGAAATAGTGACAAAAACAGCATGGTACTGGTACCAAAACAGGCGGGTGGACCAATGGTTTAGAATAGAGGATACAGAGACTAATCCACAAAGTTACAACTATCTTATATTTGATAAAGGGGCTAAAAGCATGCAATGGAGGAAGGATAGCATCTTCAACAAAAGGTGTTGGGAAAACTGGAAATCCATATGCAACAAAATGAAACTGAATCCCTTTCTCTCACCATGCACAAAAGTTAACTCAAAATGGATCAAGGAGCTTGATATCAAACCAGAGACTCTGCGTCTGATAGAAGAAAAAGTTGGCTCCGATCTACAGATTGTGGGGTCGGGCTCCAAATTCCTTAATAGGACACCCATAGCACAAGAGTTAACAACAAGAATCAACAAATGGGACTTAATTAAACTAAAAAGTTTTTTCTCAGCAAGAGAAACAATAAGAGAGGTAAATAGGGAGCCTACATCCTGGGAACAAATGTTTACTCCTCACACTTCAGATAGAGCCCTAATATCCAGAGTATACAAAGAACTCAAAAAATTAGACAATAAGATAACAAATAACCCAATTAACAAATGGGCCAAGGACCTGAACAGACACTTCTCAGAGGAGGACATACAATCAATCAACAAGTACATGAAAAAATGCTCACCATCTCTAGCAGTCAGAGAAATGCAAATCAAAACCACCCTAAGATACCATTTCACTCCAGTAAGATTGGCAGCCATTCTGAAGTCAAACAACAAGTGCTGGCGAGGATGTGGAGAAAAGGGTACACTTGTACATTGCTGGTGGGACTGCAAATTGGTGCGGCCAATTTGGAAAGCAGTTTGGAGATTCCTGGGAAAGCTGGGAATGGAACCACCATTTGACCCTGCTATTGCCCTTCTTGGACTATTCCCTGAAGACCTTAAAAGAGCATGCTACAGGGATACTGCCACATCAATGTTCATAGCAGCACAATTCACAATTGCTAGACTGTGGAACCAACCCAGATGCCCCTCAATAGATGAATGGATAAAAAAAATGTGGCATCTATACACAATGGAGTACTATGCAGCAATAAAAAATGATAAAATCATAGAATTTGCAGGGAAATGGACAGCATTAGAGCAGATTATGCTTAGTGAAGCTAGCCAATCCCTAAAAAACAAATACCAAATGTCTTCTTTGATATAATGAGAGCAACTAAGAACAGAGCAGGGAGGAAGAGTAGGAAGAAAAGAGTAATATTAATCAGTGACATGAGATGGGAGGGAAAGGGAGAGAAGAGGAAAATTGCATGGAAATAAAGGGAGACCCACATTGCCATACAGAATTACATATAAGAGGTTGTGAGGGGAATGGGAAAATAAACAAGGAGAGAAATGAATTACAGTAGATGGGGTAGAGAGAGAAGAAGGGAGGGGAGGGGAGGGGGGATAGTAGAGGATAGGAAAGGTAGCAGAATACAACAATTAATAATAGGGCATTATGTAAAATTGTGGATGAGTAACCGACGTGATTCTGCAATCTGCATTTGGGGTAAAATTGGGGGTTCATAACCCACTTGAATTTAATGTATGAAGTATGATATGTCAAGAGCTTTGTAATGTTGTGAACAACCAATTAAAAAAAAAGGTTCACCTTGCTTTGATTTATCACAGCTCATTTTTCTCTTAAAAAAAGGAATTTTTATTATATTTTAAAACTTAATACTTGCCCATACTTCTCTAGTTTGACATTATGATGTTAGAAATATTAATACAAAGAAGAGTTGTTACTGGGTGTATGTTCAAAGGAAATACCTCCTTCAGCAGATACAGGTCCCCCAGAGACAATGGAGTCACTCAACACAAGGGTCAATAAACCCCTTCCCCAGTTCTCTACCATCAGTTCTCCCTCCTCTATAGCAGTAGTGGAAGTCACAGGAAATAACAGGAAGACTTTATCTTCCTTATGATGTCATGGAGTTTGGTTTGAAAAATGCACAAAATCTAAAATGCTTTAAAAATAAGTGGCAGAGCTAGGCAGGCGCAGTGGGGCATACCTGAAATCCCAGCAGCTCTGGAGGCTGAGGCAGGAGGATCACTGATTTCAAGCTAGCCTCAGCAACAGTGAAGCGCTAAGCAACTCAGTGAGACTCTGTCCTCTAAAATACAAAACAGGGCTGGGGATGTGGCTCAGTGGTTGAATGCCCCTGAGTTCAATCCTCGGTACCCTCCCCCCAAAAAATAAATAAAATAAAATAAATGGAAGATATAAATATTCAGGCTTTTGAAAAATCTAACTAAAGTTGAGGATACATAAACCAAACAATAGATGTAATTCAATTAGAGAAAAGTTTTGTAATTGAGTCATTCCTCTGCCCAAGATAATATCCATTTGCCAAATGCAAGAGAACCTGCTCTAAAATAGCTGGTGTCAAATCCATGCTGTAAGAGGAGATTTAGTTTCTGTAAAACAGGCCATCAGGCATGATAGCAAGTTAATGGTGTCAATTTAATTTTATTAGCTATGATTTGTGTTGGGAGTCTCCCCAGCTCCAAAGACTAACTTCCCCATCCCCCAAGAAGAGCCGTCCAATGGTGAGCCCTGCTGGCTCACATTATACTTACCCACCAATCAGACTAGCCCTGCTGGCTCACCTAATCCTTACCCACCAATCAAAAGCACCCCATGCCAACTGTCAAACCGCCCCCAGCTCTATAAATATGCAGAGCTGTTCCTCAATAAATGGGCATTTTGTCCAACGGCAAGCCTTAATCGTTTTTTCATTGGTGCCAAAACCCGGGATCAAACCAGGGACCTACTCGGCCGCTAGAGAGATGCTTACCTACTCCTTCCTCTCCCCTCTTCCCAGCCCTGGGAGTATCTGGCCCAGGAGGGGTCCCAAAAAGCCTTGGCCAAGGTCTCCCACAGCTCCAGCTCCGTCCAGGACGAGAGCTTCGACTGTCAGGATTCAGTGACAACCAATCTCTACAGCTCGAACCTGCCACTTAGGCACTCCTGATTTTTTGGCTCTAGCGGGGACTTCCCTTTTGCCAATAAATCAGTTTCCTCCTTCTCTGCGTCCTCTTCCCTCCTCCTTACATGGGTAACATGTCCTCTCTGCCGGTCGACTCTCCCCTACAATGCCTCTTGGATCAAATATAGCACCCAGGCCTGGCCCACTTATCCCTTAGACAACCAAAGCAGAGGCCCCTTTTTAGGTCCCTGGATCCCTCCATTCTAAGGGATCTCTTCCAGGCTTTCTTCTTGCTCCGATCCAATCCTGCTCTCTGCACCTCTTGCAAACAAATTCTTCTAGCCCGTCCAAAGGACGCTCAACAGATGAGTTCTCCTTCTTAATTTCTTGGCCTTAAAGGGATATCAGGCCTCTCCACAAAAGGCCCAAATAGCATGTATCTAGGTTCTCTATCTCTCAAGGGAAAAAGGCCACTACAGTAGACAGAAAACAGTTTATTGTGTCTATACCTACACCAAAGACTAAAGATGACTCTCCTTCTTGGGTTTGGCTGAGTACTTCAGGGCCTGGATTACTTTTGAATTTCTCCCTCCTCACCAGGTCGCTATATAATCTGGCCAAGGGCCCCAAGATGAACCCATACTCTCAGCGATAGGGAAGCCCTTTAAAAAGGCCCTCCTCTGGGCACCCACTCTGCATCTCTCAGACCTCTCCCGAACCTTCACCCTCTATGTAAAAATAGGGACAAAATCTGGACATTCTGGGTCAGGAATATGGCCCCACATTTGCACTGGTGACCTACCTATCCAAACAGTTTGACCCCACCATCAGGGGTTGGCCCCCATGCCTCAGAGCCTAGCAGTGGCCCATGACCTCCAGAAAGAAGCACACAAGCTTACCTTTGGCTCCCTGATAACTATCTCATCTCCTCACCATCTAAAGGATTTTCTCACTTACAAGGGGCTACAGTCACTTCCTCCTTCCAGGGTTCTATCTTTCCTTGTCTCTCCTTGAAAATCCCTCCATCTCTTTTCAGCCCTGCTCTCCATTAAACCCTGCCTCATTCCTCCCATCTTCTCACTCACAAGATCCCATCCACAAATGCCTGGAGGTATTAGAGACAATTTTATCCTGCCCTACCACCATTTCTGAGGGACCCCCTGCCCTCTTCGGACCTCGTCTGGTTCTCAGATGGTAGCTCCTTTATATACGAAGGGGTTAATGTAGTGGGGTATGCTGTCGTTTCCCTCTCATCCATCATAGAGGCAAAACCAAACCTCTCCCACCCAATACCACCAACCAACAAGCTGAACTCATAGCTGCCACAAGGGCATGTGAGCTAGCAGAGGGAAAAACCCTCTCCCTAGATAATATGTCTTCCATATCCTGATCTCCCACACAGCCATTTGGAAAGAAAGGAGGCTATTGACCACCAGAGGGACGGCAGTCATTAATCCCACACTTATTTCTGGCCTAATAGGAGTCTCCAGGCTGCCTTCCCAACTGGGAATAATCCATTGCAAGGCCCACCAAACTGACTCCTCCCTTACTACTATGGGGAATTCCAAGGCTGATCAAGCGGCTCCATCAGCCGCCCTACAGAGCTTTACCTCCTCTGCGCTACCGGGGATCGGCCCAAAGATTCCCAACAACTCTTCCAGTTTCTTCACTCTCTATTTCATTCTAGTCCACAGAGTCTCACTACTTTCCTTCACTCCTTTTTCACCCTTTCCCCACATGATAAGACCCTCCTACAATCACTTCCGCTTGTCTGATCTGCCTGAGAACCAATAACAATACTCCATTAAAACCTAAATCTTTTCCCTTCTCATCAGGCCCGCGGTCATACCCGGCTGCAGACTGATTTCACCAACATGCCCCAAGTAAAAAATAAACCTTTCCCACTTCTAACAAGCAGGCCTCTACGGTAGTTGACTCACATAATTCCCCCGTTTTGGGATGCCCACTTCTATCCAATCAGACAATGGCCCAGAATTCACCTCGCAGGTAGCTCAGGGACTGGCTCACATGCTATCACTCCCTTGGCATTTCCACTGCCCTTACCACCCCCAGGCTTCTGGAAAGGTTGAAAGGACCAATCAGTCCCTTAAAGAGACCCTCACCAAGCTCACCATGGAAATAAGACTGGACCGGGTAAAGGTGCTCCCCTTGGCTTTATTGTGCATTAGAGCCTTGCCAAAAAAGCCTTCTAATCTCTCACCTTTCGAAGTCATGTATGGCCGTACCCTTGTTCCTCCCGGACTGCCTACAGAACCCCTACCCATCTCCGAAACCTATGCCCTGCCCCTCCTCTTCCATCTACACTCTGAACTCTGGTGCTATCAAGACTGGCTCCTTCCTGACCCCAGTCTCTCTCAAAACCTTACCTGGTCAACTTATTTACTATTGCCCACCGGGGGAAAAGTCCCCTCTAAAACCAAAATGGAAGGGCCCTGGCTCAGGTGATTATGTGCACACCCTCAGTGGCCAAACTCAAATTACCTAATAACCAACTTACCCCATGGATTCATATTTCCAGGCTTAAGCCCGGCACTCCTACACCTTCATCAGAAGAGCCAACGATTGTAACCTGTCATTAATTACTCTTGTCAATGCTCCCCCTCATTTCTGGCCCCTCCTGGATCCTCTCTTTGACCTATATTCAAGGCAAGTGACCCTAAGGGCCCCCTCCAGCCAGTCCCCCTTCTCTTCCTTACAGACCCCCTACTTGCTTGGATCTGGCCGGTAGTGGGACTGTTGTGTGTTGTCCTTCTGACAAACCACTTAGGTGTCCAGAGCATGGTGAACCCTGAATAAGTGTGATCATAAGAGAACACTTTACAAGTTGCCTTTTGGGCCTAAGGAGGAACATGTGTGTTTTGTTTACCCTCCCAGTTTCGTAAGAATTTCAAGTATCAGTATTTAAAGTTGAGGTGTTTTACATAAAACCTGGAGAGAGCTGATTGCTCTCAAAAAGAAATATGGTAACAATGGGCCACCATCCTCCCTTGGCTGCCTTTGAGAAAGGCAAAGAGAGAAGCAAGCTGGTACACCCAGTTAGGAGAAAGTTTGAAGAGCAGCCTTAATAGAGAGGGGAGGGAGCTAGATTGGACTAGGAATGAAGAGTGGAATTGAGGGTGTTAGGTGCAGGACAGGCTGGTCTGCAGGTCATGCCAAAGTTAGCTAGCTGCAGGATGACCTGGCTTCTCAAACCCTCTGTCTGGTTCTTTATCACCTGTTTGCTTCAAGCCCAAACACCCAAGCCCCCACTCAAGGCTGAACACTTAACCCCCCTTGTGCCAACAAGACAGCTTGCAGACCCAGAGACCCCATTAGATTTGGGCTATAAAATCTCCCTGTGTCTGTTCCTTCCCTTTATCATAAAGTTCATTCAGACTCAGGTGGGTAAAAAATTTCTAATCAAGCTTTTACCAGCTTCTCCTCAGGAATTACCAACTCCTGGCTACTGATGATACCTCCAGTCGAGATCTATGCTGAATGGACTGACATCATCATGGATCTGTGGTGGCAAGGAACCTTCCTTGATACTGGTCTTCTCTGCCCTCCTGTGGGGACTCCTTACTTCCCTCCTCTCTTTCTCCCACACCGCCCCATTTCAGCAGGAAGCAGCCAGAATGAGTCTACGCCCACTCTCTTTTAATAACAAAGAGGGGGGAATGTTGGGAGTTGCCCTGGCTCCAAAGACTAACTTCCCCATCCCCTAAGAAGAGCCATCCAATGGTGAGCCCTGCTGGCTCACATGATCCTGCTGTCCAGTGGTGAGCCCTGCTGGCCCACATGATCCTTACCCACCAATCAGACTAGCCCTGCTGGCTCACCTGATCCTTACCCACCAATCAGACTAGCCCTGCTGGCTCACCTAATCCTTACCCACCAATCAAATGCATCCCATGCCAACTGTCAAACCACCCCTGGCTCTATAAATACACAGAGCTGTTCCTCAATAAATGGGTATTTTGTCTGACGGCAAGCCTTGATTGTTCTTTCAATTTGCTTTTGATTTTTATAATTGTATAAAAGCTGGATACATAAGAAGTTAATTCCTAATGTTGAGTTTGGATGTATTTAAGCAACTTTATTCTAAAAAACAAATTTAGTATAATAATAATTCTAGAAGTCTAATTTTTTTTTAAGAATTAAGTACTCAAGCTTGAATTCATAGTGTCCTGAAAACCCTCTGGAGTGACCTTTAGCTTCTCCAGGTGAGACTAAGACTAGGTCAATGATTTTGCTGGGGAATATGGGAAAGTAGCAAAGTTAGAACCCATAGTTTGTAGGTAATGGGGATATTCTGGTGGAGCACAGAGTATTTATATATATATATATATATATATATATATATATATAGGTACTGGAGATTGAACCCAGGAGTGTTTAAACACTAAGCCACATCCCCAGCCCTTTTTATTTTCCTTTTGGAGATAGGGTCCCACTAAGTTGCTAAGGGCCGCACTTAAGTTGACAAGACCAGCTTTGAACTTATGATGCTTCTGCCTCAGCCTCCCAAGCAACTGAGATTACAGGCATACATCATTGCACCCTGCTGATTTTAGTGTAAATCCTAAAGTATCCAAGTAGTAAAATTAGTCACATTATCAGTAGGAGATATTGGAGTCAAGATGAAGCCCAGGTTTCCGGCCTCAGTGACTGGGTGGATCCTGGTGGCCATAAATCCAGGAATGGAACACAGAAGGTAAGCAGGTTTAACTACTTAGACCCACTTATCTGCCCAGACTGGCCTCAACTAGCCATTCTGATGTTATTACCACCAGTTCTCCCAAGTGTCAGATAGCTGCTGAGACTAATCAGGACACATAGCTGCATGTGACAAAACCCTTTTGGTAATGTGTTTGTTTCCAAAAAAGCATTGGGGGGACTAGGCACATACTTTTCTTTCTCCTTGTATCCGTTAATTCTATTACTGTAAAATTTACTCTTTTTAAAATAATATACTCTAATTTTCTAACTGATGTTACTGTTCTTTATGATGCCTTATTCTTTTGGTTCTTAGAATTTTCAACATTTTTTCTTATTCTGTTTTTATTTTGGCTTTTTTCTTTTCTTTTCTTTTCTTTTTTTTTTTTTTTTTTTGGTAGAACCTATGTGCACTTAAACATGGAGCCACATCCCCAGCCCTTTTTATATTTTATTTTGAGTCAGGGTCTCACTGAATTGCTTAGGGCCTCACTGAGTTGCTGAGGCTGGCTTTGAACTCACAGTTCTCTTGCCTTAGCCTCCTGAGCTGCTGAGATTACAGTTGTGTTCCACCACATTTTTTATTTTTGATAATAAAAATAAAACTAAAAATAAAACTTAGGGTCTCACTAAGTTCTTAGGGCCTTCATAAATTACAGAGGCTGGTTTTGAACTCCCAATCCTCCTGCCTCATTTTCCCAAGCTGCTGGGATTATAGGCATGTGCCACCATGCCCAGCCTAAATAGATTTCTTTACAATTAATATAATTTCAATTTCCAAAAGTCAAAACAAAAATTTTAAATGTTAGTTTCCAGGATCATAAAACCCTTGTTCATTTTTTTCAGAACATCACTAGCTGTATTCTACCATATATCTTGTCTATCTCCATCATTGGAGAAATCTTCAGAGGATGATATTCCCTGCAAAACTTAGGTCCTCTGAGACCAGTACTTTATCACACTGGCCAAAATCAGATTTACCCTTGTTGATTTAAAAAATATCTAGCTGGACCAAAGGCCGAATGCCTTCTCTAATATGTGGATGCTAATTCACAATAAGGTGGGGAGGGACACTGAAGAAAAATAGTGTTATCTTAGATTAAGTAGAGGGAAGTGATGGGAGAGGAGGATTGGGGATGTGGGGATAGAAAAGATAGTAGAATGAGACAGACATTATTACTATATATATATATATATATATATTTGCATGACCAATATGATTCTGCAACATGTACACTCAGAAAAATGAGAAATTATATCCCATCTATGTATAATATATCAAAGTGCATAAATACATTCAACTGTCATGTATAACTAATTAAAACAAATTTAAAAGTTTAAGAAAAAAATTTGGGCTGGGGATGTGGCTCAAGCGGTAGCGCGCTCGACTGGCATGCGTGCGGCCCGGGTTCGATCCTCAGCACCACATACCAACAAAGATGTTGTGTCTGCCGAGAACTAAAAAATAAATATTAAAAATTCTCTCTCTCTCTCTCTGTCTCTGTCTCTCTCTCTCTCTCTCTCTCTCCCTCCCCCCTCACTCTCTCTTAAAAAAAAAAGAAAAAAATTTAAAAATATGCTTAGAAAAATGCTTAATGGCATGGGAATTACTGATGTGTTCATAGTTGGGAAAACATGTTACAAAGAAAGACAAAAAGATTCTATGTTCTTTCTTTTTTAAAAGAGAGAGAGAGAGAGAGAGAGAGAGAGAGAGAGAGAGAGAGAGAGAAAGGGAATTTTAATATTTATTTTTTAGTTTTCAGTGGACACAACATCTTTGTTTGTATGTGGTGCTGAGGATCAAACCCGGGCCGCATGCATGCCAGGCGAGCGGGCTACCACTTGAGCCACATCCCCAGCCCCTCTATGTTCTTTCAAATGATAGGTGTTTAACAGAGGCTTGATGCAGATGTTGAAAAGAAAATACAAGGAGTTTTGTGGTTACATGAAAATTTAAATTATTTTACTTAAAAAATACACACACACAAACATACACACCTAGCTGGGCATGGTGACACACACCTGTGATCCCAGTGACTTAGGAGGCTGAAGCAGGAGAAAACAAGTTGGAGGCCAGTCTGGGCAACTTAGACCCTGCCTCAAAAAAAAAAAAAAGTAAATAAAAAGATCTCAGAATATAGCTCAGTGGTAGAAGATGCCTAGCTTCAATCACAGTACCACAAAATTAGTATTAATAATAATAATACCTAAGATGGGTGTGTGCCAATAATCCTAACTACTCTGAGGCTGAGGCAGGAGGATTGTTTGAGCCCAGGATTTCAAGACCAGCCTAGACAACATAACAAGACCCCATCGAAAACCAAAAACAAACTAAATGCCTTGATCCTATTCCTAAAACAAACAAACAAACAAAAACACTGGTTATCGCTTACAGAATCAGTTTAACATGTTACAGTATAGTGTGAGGATCATCCTTTGAGAATACTTAAATATCTGAATGAAATCTTTTTTAAAAAATTGATTTACATACAGAAAGAAAGGAAGAAAGAAAGAACGCCAGCTAGCCAGCCTGGCAAAGTGTGCAGAGCCTGGAATCCCAGCGGCTCTGGAGTCCAAAGCAGAAGGATCACAAATTCAAAGCTAGACTCAGCAACTTAAGTGAAGTTCTAAGCAACTTAGCAAGATCCTGTCTCTACATAAAATATTTAAAAGAATTGGGGTATGTGGCTCTGTGGTTAAGCATCCCTGGGCTCAATCCCAAGTTCCAGAAAGAAAAAAATGATTCACACAGTGTTGTACGTCTGCAATCCCAGATACTCAGGAGGCTGAGACACCAAAAAAGGGGAAAAAATGGATTTTAGGTGGGTGTGGGGAAAGCTGAGACAGGAGAATCACAAGTCCAAAGCCAGGCTCAGCAACTTAGAGAGACCCTGTTTCTAACTAAAATTTAAAGAGGCTGGGGATGTGGTTTACTGGTTAAGCACCTCTGAGTTCAATCCCTGATACCAAAAAAAAAAAAAAAAAAAGAATGGATTTAGTGCTGGATGCTGTGGTGTGCACCTGCAGTCCCAGAGGGAAGCTGAGGCAGGAGAATCACTTGAGCCCAGGAGGTTGAGGCCAGCTGGGGCAACATCACTAGATCCAGTCTCAAAAGGAAAAAAAAAGTGTGCTGCAGAGCAGTCTTTGTAATAAATGGGATTGAATCAATTGTGTATCCACATGGAGAAGATATGAACCTTAATCTCTTTCTTCACATTATCCAAAAATTATTTTCAAGTGTATTGTAGATATAAATGAGATAGAGCAATAAAACTTCTAAAAGGAAATAAAAATATGACCTTGGGGTAGGAAAGATTTCATACATAAGGCATCAAAATGAAAGGATTGATCAATTGGACAATAGTAAAATTAGAAACTTAAAAATACACACACACACACACACACACACACACATCAAAACATCATTAAGATGGTGAAAAGAGACTGTATGGCTCAGTGGTACAGTGCTTGCCCTAGCACACGTGAGGCCCTGGGTTCGATCCTCAGAAACACACACACACACACACACACACACACACACACACACACAACACACACAGAAAAAATGGTGAAAACCCAGGGAATCAAAAAAAGACCTGAATGATATATGTAACTGATAAAGGACTCAAAATAAGAATAAATTAACTGATCAATCAATACCAATAGTTAAAAGTCAGAGAATTCACTAAAAAAATGGGCAAAAGAGGAACTGGGAGTGTGATTCAGTGGTAGAGTATGTGCTTAACACATGAAAAAGGCCATGGGGTTCAGTATCTAAAACCAAAAATATACAGATGCCTGAGTAAAAGATATGAATAAGCTAATAAATGTCCAAAGAACAATAAATATGAAAAGGTGATCAACTGCCTCAGTCCAGCCGGGCAAAATAACCAGGAGGTGACAAGCAACTTGAAAATTGAAGCGGGAACTGCTTTATTGCGGAACAGCAGAGGTATATATACCTAACTGATTACACACAGCTTGACTCAATTAGCATCATCTAGATACAGCAGTCAGCCAATAAGGAATCCCCACCATCTTAATGGCTCCATGGCATTGCCTCACAAACCACTCCTCCTGGCAAACTGCCAGGCACCATCTTGACTTGATTGCAGCCCCCAACAATCAACTTCATTGGAAACTAGGAGTGCAAATTAAAACACACCTACCAGAAAGGCTAACATTTTAAAAACTGACAATATCAGTATTTGTGAAACTGCAGAGGAACTAGAACTTCATATGGGAATGAAAATGATAAAACCGTTTTCAAAACTAATTGGTATATGTGTAAATCGGATTTTACGAACAGCCTGTGACACAGTAATTCTACTTCTAGATATACCAAACAGGAATGTGGGGCAGCAAAGCATGGTGGTGCACACCTGTTAACCCAGAGTCTTAGGAGACTGAGGCAGGAGGATCACAAATTCAAAGCCAGTCTCAGCAACTTGGTGGGGTGTTGGGACCTTTTACCTCCCTTGGGACTGTGGCTATTATTGGGTGTTGGCTGAGGTGGCCTCATGGATTCTTCCAGAGCATTTCCGTGTGGAGAGCCATTCTGACATGTGATTGGGTGACTCCCGTTAAGGGCCTGAGGCGCTCTGGCTGTGTTGGAGCTTTCCTGACCCTTTCCTGATGAGAGAGCCCATCCGTGTGGGGGTGTGCGTGACCACTGACCCCGGAGGCCCAATCACTGACCCTGACCTTGGAGTGCAGCCCCCCCAACCTTCATTGGATGGAATTCTCCCCTAAATCTCTTGTTCCCCAAATAAAAGGCTACTCCCAGGCGTGTTCGCTCTCTCTCTCTGTCCTGCTAGCCCAGAGTAATCCTCGCTGCCCTGCTGGGCGGCTGGAGGCGAGAACCAGGGAGGTGAGCCGTCTCGGACCTAGCAATATAAATAAGGTAACTGGTTTGTGTGTTTTATTTCGATCTCTTCTAACTAACTTAATGCCTAGAACCTCATTAATGAAACCACTGCGCAGGCCGCGTGGTAGAATTGGTGCCCACGAGGGGGGCATTCTAGATTAGTTAGACTGAGTGGGAGCGCGCGCTAAAAAGATAAGGAAAAGAATAAAGATAAAGAAAAATAAGGAATAAAGATAAAGATGAAGGAAGAAGTGACATTTGGGTCACAAAAGTACCTGGAGATATTGAAGGAAAGAGACGTTAAATTACTTAAAATGGGAAATTCTACTTCTTCGGATAAGGAAATGTATCTAACTATTTTAGACAGTATAATTAATCAGAAAGGAAAACAGATAAAGAAAACTCAGTTATTACAATTCTTAAAGATTGTAGGTGAATATTGTCCTTGGTTTTGTGACCAAGAGTCTCCAAATTTACTTACTTGGGAGAAATTAGGAAGGAAAAAAGTTTGTCTTTTTAAATATATGGGCCAGAGTTCATGGCCCCCTGAAGACCTTTTTTAAAGAATTCCCCACGCAAAGACACCTCGCCAGGAGAATTCCAATTTTATTGCAAAAAACTATGTGCTTATATAGAACTAAAGGGGAGATGGTAGGGCTTAGATAAATGGCAGGCCACCGGTTTATTGGCAAGTTCTTCCAGATATGAGTTCCCGCGCCCAGGCATTAGTTCTCATTGGGGCTAAGGTTCCCCGCCAGCGAGGTTTGAAATTGGCGCCGGCGGGAGAGTTCACAAGGGATGGAACTTTTCGCGCCACTGCAGAGAAGAAGAAGGTAGGAAGGAGAAGTCCTTAGGCGCCATGTTGGGGTTTTTTCTCTGGGGTACGGCTGCCGTTTATACTTTTCCCAACACTTTTAAAAGGCATTCAAAGAGCTGTTAAGTCTATTCAAATGGAAAATCAGCCTGAGGCTAAGTTAATTTCCTTTCCCTTGAGCCGTTTAAGAACAAAAGCACTAGGGACCAAAGTTAGAAATGTGAACTTAGACTCACAGCCCCATGCGGATCAGCCTGCCTTCTCACCGCCGCCGGCATTCCCTCCTAGTGGGAGCCCGGGAATTCCAGGAACGGTTGCACAGTGTGACGTCACTAGCGGCGCCAGCCAGGACAGTCCGCGATTTTTACCGGGACAGGGACAGAGATCACAGACAGTTTTCTTAGGACCTTCAAAGACAGTTGAATTAGATCCTGAAACGGGGCCAGAACAAATTCCTACTGGGATTTTTGGGCCACTTCCTGAAAATACTGTAGGTTTGATTTTGGGGCGTAATAGTTTAAAGGGAGCCATTGAGGTCATACCTGGTGTGATAGATTCAGAATTTAAAGGGCAGTTATATGTTACTGTAAGATCCAATTATGCCCTAAGGCTCACCCCAAAGGATATTTTTGCTCAATTAATATTATTGCCTTGTGTCTCAGAAAGGCACCTGCCGGTAGATTCAGTTTCTAAACCGCCAGACAGAGTATATTGGTCCCAGTTGGTACGGCAAGAACGCCCTTTATTAAAACTTAGAATTAATAATAAAAATTTCCTAGGCATCATAGACACAGGAGCTGATAGCTCGGTATTGTCCAGTCGGTTTTGGCCTAGGAACTGGCCTTTACATGTAGCACCAGCTAACCTAGAAGGAATAGGACAGGTTTCACAGCCTGCTCAAAGTGCCAACTATCTCCATTGGGAAGATTCTGATGGGAACAGTGGAGTATTTAAACCTTATGTGTTAGAGTCTTTACCAGCTAACCTATGGGGAAGAGATATATTAGCCAAAATGGGATTATTATTAGTTACTCCAAATTCTATAAGGTCAGTTGAGGAAGTTAATCAGAGATATTTTCCTGGAGATGATAAGGAGACCTTTCAGGAAGAATATCTGTTTACAAGCCAGTCTCCACGACAAAGATTAGTAAATACTCCAGACCAAAATTTTTACTAGGGGCCCTAAGTACTTCCCCGATCCCTAAGACAGCTGAAAAAAATCACGTGGCTCACAGAGGAGCCTATATGGATTTCTCAGTGGCCCATCTCCGGGGAAAAGCTTAAAATAATTCATAGATTAGTTGAGGAACAACTTCAGGCTGGTCATATTGAACCAACACTTAGTCCTTGGAATACACCTATTTTTGTTATTAAGAAAAAGTCAAGAAATTGGAGATTACTACAGGATTTAAGGGCAATAAATCAGGCAATTCAGCCTATGGGATCATTACAGCCAGGACTTCCCTCCCCCACAGCCATTCCTTTAGATTATAGCTTGATGGTAATAGATTTAAAAGACTATTTTTTCTCTATAAGGTTACATCCTGAAGATTGTGAAAGATTTGCTTTCACTGTCCCAGCAATTAATTTTAAGGAGCCTGTTAAAAGATACTGCTGGAAGGTACTTCCTCAGGGAATGCGTAATAGTCCTACACTGTGCCAAAAATATGTTGACCAGGCAATAGATCCCATAAGAAGTAGTTTTCCTGATGCATATATTATTCATTTTATGGATGATATATTATTGGCTCCTGCTAATCCAGAAGTACTTTCAGAAATTTTTACTCAGTTAGAGACTTCGCTTACAGCAATGGGTTTATGTATAGCTCCTCAAAAAATTCAAAAGGTATCTCCTTTTCAATATCTAGGTCAGATAATTCAAGGACGTACAATCCATCCTCAAAATCTTCAGATAAGAGTTAAGGAGTTACATACCCTTAATGATTTTCAAAAACTATTAGGAGATATTAACTGGCTAAGACCATCTTTAAAGCTAACTACTTCTGAGTTAAGTCCTTTATTTCAGATATTACAAGGAAATCCTTCTCCAACCTCTCCACGTCAACTAACTTTAGAAGCTAAGGCAGCCTTAAAGAAAGTGGAAATTGCAATTAAAAATGCACAGCTTACTAGAATAGATCCTAAAGAAATAATGTATTTATTAATATTTCCAACTGAGCATACACCAACAGGAGCCATATGGCAAAGATTAGGAGTTATTGAATGGATTTATTTATCCCATTCCCCTCAAAAAACATTAATTCCTTTTCATGATTCTATAGCTCAATTAGTAATTAAAGGTAGGACTAGGATTTTACAATTAATTGGATCTGAGCCTGATATCATAATTATTCCATTTTCTGTTCAACAAACTAATTGGCTTTTTCAAACTTCTAGCTCCTAGCAGATAGCTTTTGCAGATTTCCCTGGGCAGATAGATAGCCATTATCCTCGTGATAAGATTGTACAATTTGCATCATTAACATCACTTATTTTTCCAAAGATTGTACGTTCTCATCCAATAGAGGAAGCTTTATCGGTGTTCACGGATGGTTCCAACTCTGGTAAGGCAGGTTTCTTCAGCCGTGTTCACACAGAGGTAATACAAACTTCTTATACTTCTGCCCAAAGAGCAGAGCTCCAAGCTCTGATTTATGCCTTAGATTATTTTTCAAATGAGCCTATTAATATTTATTCTGACAGCTTATATGCAGTCGGAGTTACCAAAAATATTGAAACCTCAGTTATTGGATTTACTTCATCACAGGAGTTATTTGAATTATTTCATAATTTACAAAAGACAGTGCTAATGCGAAAGTACCCATGTTTCATTGGACACATCCGTGCCCATACTAACCTTCCTGGACCTCTAGTTGCAGGTAATGACAAAATTGATAAATTAGTAGCTTTTTGTCAACAGATGTCTTCGTATGACTGTGCACTAGCTTCCCATTCCTTACATCATCAAAATGCTTCTAGCTTATGTAAAAAATTTAGTATTACCAGAGAACAAACTCGTCAGATTGTAAGCCAATGCCCTAAGTGTGTTATTCACACTCCATCTCTGCCATCATGGGTAAATCCCCATGGATTAAAACCAAATCAAATATGGCAAATGGATGTAACTCATATTCCTCAATTTGGTAAGCAATGTTATGTGCATGTCATAGTGGACACTTATTCTAGATTTATTTTTGCCACAGCACATACTAAAGAAAATACTCAACATGTAATTTCTCATTGCTTAGCAGCCTTTTCCGTTTTAGGGTGCCCTATGCAGATTAAAACAGATAATGCTCCAGCTTATGTAAGCTCTTCTTTTCAACAATTTTGCCAAGAGTTTCAAATTAATCATAAAACAGGAATTCCTTATAACCCCCAAGGTCAAGCCATTGTAGAACGAGCTCATTTATCTATTAAGCTTCAATTACAAAAATTAAAAGGGGAGAATAAGATAGTGACTCCCCAAAATAGCCTTAATCATGCCTTGTTTGTTTTAAATTTTTTAAACTGTGACACAGAAGGTCACACTGCTGCTGAGAGGCAAATGTCTCCCTCAGTGACAGGCCCCTTAGGCAGAGTTCTGTGGAAAGATTTACAGACTGGTCAGTGGAAGGGTCCGGACCCGGTAATAACATGGGGCTGAGGTCATGCCTCTATCTTCCCAGAAGGTGCTTTCCGTCCCATTTGGGTGCCTGAATGTGCTATCAGGTGATAGAACCCAGACTCAAGCGACTGAGGATCAACCCGGAGGAGCCACTACCCAGAAGGAGGAGATATCGGAAAAAGATGAAGAAAGACCAGATTGAACCAGCCGAGAAGCTGATTTCGTGGAAAGATGTGAAGAAATTGACAACCCAGGCCTCCCAAATACTTTGACGCCTAAGAAACAACAGGACCCCAGTCTTGATGGTAGCGACAATAATTGCCCTACTGGGCTGTCAGGTAAAAGGGAATCAAGTAGACACTTATTGGACATATTTCCCAGATCCACCCCTGGTACACCCAGCTGTGTGGACTGGAGAATCTATTCCAATATTTACTAATGACTCATTCGTGATGGGAGGATTTACAGATACTCATATTACTCCCAATCATGTAACTAGATTTAATTATTCTGGCTACAGTGCCCAATTACCTTTATGTTGGTCACATGATAAACATGCTGGCTGTCTGAAAGTATCATTTAAAAAAAAGACAGCGATTAGTAAACCTAGACTGACAAATAATTCTATTTATTGGGACTTAAAATCTAATACTAGATCAGTAATTAAGATGGGACTTTCCCATAACAAGCCAGTCATTTCTGCAAAACCTCCACAGATACCCCACTGTCCAAATAGTTCTATAATTGAAATTGGCACCTTTCCTAAATGGATGGATTGTGTAAATACCTTTCCTGTACAACATAAGGTGTCTAAAGCTAGTGGGTATATTTTAGACTGGTCTCCAAAAATTGATAAGAGACAATCACGAAGAAATTCTGCTATGACACCTGCAGGATTTGTTAGTAATATTTTGACTTATAGTGAAGGAGGTATTAAAAAAGATATTTGGCGTTTAATTGCTGCCTCAGAATATTTACATTTTACAGATAAACCTTTACCAAAATTTGTCGGCAAGAACTATAAAGAGGGATCTTGCTATGGCTTAAGAGCCTATGTCCAATCTCCTTATGTTTTAATTATTGGAAATGTAAAAGTTAAATGGATGGAAGATAGATATATTGTTACTTGTAATAAGTGCAACCTAACTAATTGCATTTCTAGGTATAATGAAAGAAAAGGAATGCTGATACTTCATCAGCCCTGTTTTGTTTTATTACCTGCTAATATTTCAGGGCCATGGTATGCTGATCCTGGTTTACAAGTCTTGCAGCAAATTTATGCCCAGCTAACCAGACCTAAACGTGCTATTGGAGTCATAATTGTTGGTGTCTTAGCACTGGTCTCATTTATTGCCTCAACTGTCTCTGCATCTCTGACATTGTCTCAGAATATTCAGCATGCAAAATTTCTTAATAATTTAGCTCAAAATACTTCCAAGGCTCTGCGTAATCAAGTAAATATTGATGAAAGGATTGAGACTAAATTAAACGCCTTAGAGGTGACTGTCATAAACATAGGTAATGAACTTTCAGCCTTAAAATTTAAGGAAAGGCTTAAATGCCATGCTAATTATAAGTATGTATGTGTTACAGCTGCAAAGTACAATGCTTCTCTCTGGGATTGGGAGAAGGTTAAAAACCATTTATTAGGTATTTGGCAAAATAGTAATAATAGCTTGGATATTCTGGAACTTCATCACCATATCCAAGACATTCAAAATAATAGAGCTGATTTTTCAGATCCTTCTTCTTTGGCTAACCAAATATTGAAGGAGTTAAATGGATTCAACCCTGGAAATATTCTTAAGCACTCCGCTTGGTACATTATTGGATTATTCTCTTTGCTGTTAATTCTCTTTTGTATTGTAACTATAGGATGGCGATTCTTCCAATCAAGAATCCAGGGACTCCAGAGAGTGAACCGCTGCCTCATTGTTAAGAAAAGAAAGGGGGAATATGTGGAGAGCCATTCTGACACGTGATTGGGTGACTCCCGTTAAGGGCCTGAGGCGCTCTGGCTGTGTCGGAGCTTTCCCAACCCTTTCCTGATGAGAAAGCCCATCCATGTGGGGGTGTGCGTGACCACTGACCCCGGAGACCCAATCACTGACCCTGACCTTGGAGTGCAGCCCCCCCTCAACCTTCATTGGATGGAATTCTCCCCTAAATCTCTTGTTCCCCAAATAAAAGGCTACTCCCAGGCGTGTTCGCTCTCTCTCTCTCTCTCCTGCTAGCCCAGAGTAATCCTCGCTGCCCTGCTGGGCGGCTGGAGGCGGGAACCAGGGAGGTGAGCCGTCTCGGACCTAGCAATATAAATAAGGTAACTGGTTTGTGTGTTTTATTTCGATCTCTTCTAACTAACTTAATGCCTAGAACCTCATTAATGAAACCACTGCGCAGGCCGCATGGTAGATTTCCGTATATGTGACCTGGCTGGATTGGCGCATGGGCTTTTTTGACTTTAGCCCCACCTAATGGTTTAATCTGAAATCTGCTTAGGCCCCTTAGTGATAGTGACAAAATTGCCCCTTATTGGTTCTCGCTACTGTCTCTTGTTACCCCCTCCTATCACTGTATAACCTTGTCCCTGACACAATAAAGTTGAGATTGCTGCACCTCTATGGTTGACTCAACTCCCAACGCTGTGTGATTCTTGGCCAGGCTGGGTGGCAGGCCAGGTCGCGACACTCATCATCTCACTCAGCCACAGAGACACTAGCTGGTCTAGTGCGCTTCACTACCTCTGTCGGAGGGCAGTTCCCTCCGACAGTGGGGCTCTTAAGGAACATAGCGAGACCCTGTCTCTAAATAAAATATAAAACAGGCTGGGTTAAGCACCCTGGGTTCAATCTCCAGTACCAAATAAATAAATAGAAACAAACCTTTAAAGATGGCTCTGATTTACAGTAAACTAATGGCCTACCAGGACAAAACTCAATTATTCTTGAAAGGAATACAATAAAATCCATATGATCAACATTGGAACATTATAATGACTATCATCCAATAAAAATTATTATACAATGACAAGAATAGGCAAATCTATTTGTTTGGGTTTTTTTTTGTTTGTTTGTTTTTGTTTGTTTGTTTGGTTGGTTGGTTTTGTTTTACAGTACTGGGGATTGAATCAAGGAGGGCTCTATCACTGAGCTATGTCCCCAGCTTTTTTTATTTTTATATTAAGACACGATTGTTAGGTCGGTGGTGGCGGTGGCGACTGCGTGGCCACTTAGAACAACAGTCCGCGCCGGAAAAGAACATCAATCAGATGCCAGCGGAAATGCCTGTCAATCAGCCAGATCTCCTGCCTAACGCCACCGGTCAATCAGCAGGACCCTCTGGCCAATCCTGGAGTTCAGCCAACTCCCTTGACCAACTCCAAGGAGGCAAGGGACCCTAGAAACACCTTTTCCTGTCCCAAGCCCTTCCCTTCCTGCTGTAAGCCCCATAAAAGTCCAGTTTGGTCAAGCTTCCACATGGTTTCTCCTCAGACCCTTCCCTTGTCCCCTCTGTGGGTCTGATCGAGTTCTGCCCAGGAGTGATATCTCAATAAAGCCTGTTCAGTGGCCCTTTTAAATCTGCCTCCTTTGGTCGCTGCCTGCCTCACCTGATCTAACAATTATCTTGCTAAATTGCCCAGGTTGACCTTGAAGTTACAATCCTGATGCCTCATTCTCCTAAGTATGTGCCACTGTATAGGCATGTGTCACTGTACCCCACTTAAGAACAGGCAAATCTATAGGAGACCGGATGCCTAGGGCTGGGATGTTGGAAAAATTATTGCCAAAAGGTCAGTCCTTGTCCCATGCCAATCCAATAATGAGGACATGGTTTTGAAAAAAATGAAAAAAAAGGTTTATTGCTTTGCTATCAAAGGAGAAACACAGGGGACTCCTGTACCAAAGGCTATGATTCTGCCCATCATGGGGAACCGAGAGGTTTTTTAAAGAGGTAATTTTGAAAGGATAAAAGAAATTGAAATTGAAATGTAAAGGACCAGGTTTTGCAAAGTTTCTAAGCTGCACTCAGAACCTGAAATTCCTGTGGCAGTTAAGACAATTTCCGGAACTGCCCATTAGATGTGTGTTGAAATCTTCCCTGACCACCTAGTTACTTAACAACCCCCTCCCAGAAACCATGCAGCTCAGCACGTATACATCTCAGGGCTTCAACCAATCAGTTTAAACGTATACCCCTTCTTAGGACTGACCAATCACCCCCGCCCGACCTGTTCCCGCCAGTGAATGTGCTAATCATGTTTTAGAGTTGTTATTTGATTTTCCCGCGGTATGTGATGATTTGCTAAGGGATGCTATGATGTATGTAAAGTCCCTGCCCTCTCCAAAGAATGTATATAAACTCTGCTTAAGTTGTTCTTGGGGCTCTTTGTTCTCTGCTCTTCTGAAGTGAGCTCTGAGCCCCAGCATGCTGGACCCCCAATAAACCCGTTGCTGTTGCATGGGACGGTCTCTTGGTGGTCTTTTCCTCGACGTTTGCCGGACCTTTTCAATTTGGAGAAAATGAGATTAGGGAAGAGAGATCAGGAAGGAGAAGACCAGAGAAAAGAAGATCAGGGAGGAGAAAGTTAGGGGAAAGAAGATCAGGGAGGAAATCAGGGATAAGAAGATTGGGAAAAAGAAAAAATCATGCAAGTTTCAAAGCCACAAGGATATAGTCAAAGTATCAAGTGAACCTCTGTTACAAATATATTAAGCCACCATTAAGTTGTGACTTTGTCACAGGAGAAGAGGTATCCCTATACAATGATTTATTCAAGTGAGAAGAAGGAAGACAGAGCTCCCATGGGGCAACTGTACTAGTTCAGGGATTTATATAGCTACTGAGAGGAGCATTGATCACTGTCTGTGCTAATCAGGTCTTAGAAAAGTACCAATGTTATTGGTCAAAAATCTATGTGAACCAGGTATTATAAAAGTATCAAGGCTATTGATTCAGCCCATGACCTTCTAATTTACTGTGTCCCTTTAGTCCTTGAATTCGAACTTTCCTATAACCTCCATTTGCCCCACCCATGTTGGGAAAACATATAACAGCAGCAGCACCTCAGAGAAAAACCCCAACATGGCGCCTAACGACCCTCTTTCTCCTCTTTTTTTCTTTCACTGGCGTGAAACGTTCCTGCCGGCACCAATGTTCAAATCCTGCTGGTGGGAAGCCTTAGCCCCAATAAGAATTAACTTCTTGGGCTCCGGAACTGACATATGGAAGAGCTTGCCAATAAATGGGCGACCCGTTATTTACCTCAGCCCTGCTACCTCTCCTTAGACCTATATAAACACACAGCCTTTTGTAATAAAGCGGAACCTCTCCGGTGATCTGTGTCGTGTGGTGTCTCCCATTTGTATTGCGGTGCAGCGTCTTACAACCCCAACATCTGGGACAAAGCCTTGCTGGAATGTTTCTGATTATTTCCACTTACTTGCCTTTACCTTTGAAAAAAGTCTTAAATGGGACTTATTACCCTGACTGCCTGACCATTTTACTATTTATCCTACCTATTCATTGAGACACGTTCCAGTAATCAGGAATACTTACTTGTTCCACAACTAGAATGTGCCTGCCACTATTCCTGGTGCCTCAGAATTATGCACTGAGCAAAGGCTACTGCTGATACTGCCAGTTATCAGTGATGAGTTCTGCTCCCTCAAATGTTGAAGTTTGAACATTAGAGAAGCAGGCTGAGGCAAGCATATAACAGGGTTTACTTAAAAAGGAGTAACATAGACTTCTTCTGGGAGGGAGAAGGAGGCCTTAGCTGGTATCCTGGTGAAGCCAGATTTAAAATTAGGTAGTCAGTGTAGTTAGGTAAATCGGGTCTAATATCGAGTGAAATCTAAAATGGAGGCCATGCTGAGAATGACTCAGGAAAACACAGGACAACTCATGGAATGTTAATGAAGTCCCGAAAAGGCCCTAGGCCAAAGTCCACCTCAAAGAAGTGTTAATGAACAGCCCCCAGCAAACTTGAAGGTGCTGACTCAGAAGTCCTTCCTGACCAGATTACTTCTTTGGCCCACCTGTGTCCCACCCCTTGGGCCTTCCAACCTACATTCCATCACCAAACCTATAAAAAGGGAAACACATTTGCCCGCCAACTGGATTCCACCTCTTGGGTCCCCTTCTTCCTCCTGGAGAAGTCTTTTCTGCTGTCCTTTAATAAACTTCTAATCTCTACTCTGACCTTGCCTCCGGGTGCGCTTTTCTGGGTTATTCTTCAACATCGGGGAAGCAAGGACTCACCACCAGCTGTAAGGGACCTGTGAAACATCAGAGGAAGAGACCACAAGAGACTAGCTCCATGCAATTGGCAAAAGGGGATTTATTGAACCAGCATGCTAGGGCTCCGAGCCCACTCAAGAAAGGAGAGCAGCCCAGAGCCCAGAGCAGAGGTCAAGCAGAGCTTAAGTACACTTTTTGGAGAGGGTGGGGGGCTTTGCATACATCAGAACAAATCATCTTGGGGGCTGGGGATGTGGCTCAAGCGGTAGCGCGCTCACCTGGCATGCGTGCGGCCCGGGTTCGATCCTCAGCACCACATACCAACAAAGATGTTGTGTCCGCCGAGAACTAAGAAATAAATATTAAAAATTCTCTCTCTCTCTCTCTCTCCATCCTCTCTCACTCTCTCTTTAAAAAAAAAAAGAACAAATCATCTTGAGGCGCAGGAAAATTGAACAACAACTTTGAGACATGATTAGTACATTTATTGGTGGGAACAGTCTGGGCAGGGGTGATTGGTCACTCCTAGCGGGGTACACATTTAAACTGATTGGTTTTGTGGCCTGGATACTTACATGCTGGGCTATTTGGAGCCCTTAGCTAATAAACAACCAGGGAATCAATGGAAATATTTACTGGGCAGTTCAGGTATTGTCCTAACAGCTACAGAGATAACAGGTTCCGGGGGTTGCAGAGGAATTTTAACAATACCTGGTCTATTATATTTTTTTTAGCCCAAGCCTTTCAATTTAGAAACTTTACAATGCCCAGTCTTTTACACTTTAACTCAGACTCTTGCAGCTTAGAATCAGCTTAGAAATTTTACCTTTACACGGCCAACAGCAGTAACACTGGTATCCCAAGAAGCAAGGTGTTCTGCCCTTTTTCTATGTCCTAGGCTTTCTTTGTTCTCCAGCCTTCTTTCCCTTATCTTTCTCTCTAAGCACAGGTATGCTCCGAGGGATGGCCAAAAAGTGGTAAACAGGTGCGCTGAAGGGGGAAGTACCGGGTAGAGTAGCCCAGGACACATTAATTAACAACTTTATAACTCCCTGTAGGGAGGGGCGATTCCTGGGACAGGTTACCTTAGCAACCGGTTGGAGCAGGGGCAGATTCTTGATAAGGGTGGAGGAAAGGCTCTGAATGAATTAACATTTCAATCCCTCAGGGGACAGTCTCCAACTTGCCAACTTGGACTCCCTCAAAATTGTCCTGACTCCATCTGACTTGATTTACCTATCTAGACTTGTTGGTAAAGATGGCACCCGGAGTGCTTCTCTTCCGGGAGCTCAGGTCCATGACACACTGAATGGCACGAGAACCGTCACCTCTAATCCCTGAAGTGGCGAGAACTCTCAGCCAATGAAGAAGTAACAGCCCACTCGCCTTGCTCCTCCTCATCCTGTGTTAAGCCCATAAATATCAATACCCTGTTCCCGTTCGTTCTCTTACTCTTACTCTCTCCTCCCTCTCCCCCTTCCCTCTCCCCTCACCTCCCCCCCTCTCTCCCTCCCTCTCCCTCTCCCTCTCCAAAAGGTAAATGGTTGTTTTGGCTCCTTGAGTTTATGGAGCTTTTCCATCGTCCTTTACAAGACTGACTGCCTAATTCTAACTTCAGTGTCACAAAAAACCTTCATAAGGGTAATTTTTGTTCAGGCTCAAACTTACTCAGTTGGAGTATTGTGTTAGGTCAGTGGTGGCTACTTAGTGGCAACTTAGAACAAAGCAGCCCGCACCAGAAAAGAACATCAATCAGATGCAGGCAGAAACGCCTGTCAATCAGCCAGATCTCCTGACTAATGCCTGTCAATCAACAGGACCCCCCTGGCCAATCCTGGAGTTCAGCCAACTCCTCTGACCAACTCCAAGGGGGCAAGGGACCCTAGAAACACCTTTTCCTGTCCCAAACGCTTCCCTTCCTGCTGTAAGCCCCATAAAAGTCCAGTCCGCTCGAGTTTCCACACGGTTTCTCCTCAGACCCTTCCCCTGTTCCCTCTGTGGGTCTGATGGAGTTCTGCCCAGGAGTGATATCTCAATAAAGCCTCCCCCATCTGATCTGACATCTTGGTGCCGAAACCCGGGAAGGAATCTTTGGGCTTCTCCCTTAGGGGATTGAAGCCCATCCCTTCCCCTTGAAAGGAACTGGGAAATTTCTAAGCAGCTCTTTCCCTCTCCCTTCATCTAGCTGACAGGATTGCGGTAAGTTCACATTTCCCCTGACCTTCCAGACCCTTTCTTTCTGTCTGTCCTTGGGGTCTATCCATAAGTCACAGGCATGCCATAGGCCCCACCCATTCTGTTCAGGGCTCCAGGGACTGTGGAGACGTCCTCCTGAGAGCCCCCCCCCCCGCCAACCAGGTTGGCTAACTGCTGGGGCCCATGGAGGCTGTAGGGACGCCTCAACCTCCTCCCTGGCCCGAATCTGTGCAGACAGAATTTGGGACGCCTTTTTCTGCCCCCACTCACCCCCGAGGGTACTGGAAGGTCATGGGAAACACTAAATCCTCTTTGGATCCCACAACCCCTTTGGACTGTTTATATTCAAATTTTGCCAAATTAGGACTTGCCCAAGACCTGCGTCATAAACTCCTGGTCTTTTATTCTACTGTGGCCTGGCCCCAATATGAATTGGACAATGGGTCAAGATAGCCCCCAGAGGGAACGTTTGACTTTCAAGTCCTCACGGATTTAGATAACTTTTGCCACCCGACGGGGAAATGGGTACAAATTCCTTATGTTCAGGCTTTTTGGGATCTCTGCTCCCGTCCTTCTCTCTGTTCTATCTGTTCTACTGCTCAAGTTTTTCTTGCTAAAGAAAATCCTAAAACTCTCTCTCATTGTTCATCTGCTTCTACATTCTCAGAACCCCCTGAATTACTCTCAGCTCCACCTTCCCGTATCCCCCATCCCTATCCACACCAATCTGCCGCCGCAGCCCCTCCCACACCTCCACCACTCTCCTTCCTCTCCTGCTACTTTGATTTCTCTGCCCACCTCTTCCACTGATACCACCCTTCCCCCTCCCCCTCCACCCCTCTCCTCTTCCTCCTCTCCTACAGCCATGATCAGCTCCACCCACTCACCCCTCTCCCATCAGTGCCCACACCCGGTCCCACTGATCCCTCTTATCAGATAACCCACAGTTCCTTTGTCTTCTCAGGGAAGTAGCTGGTGCTGAAGGGATACTCCGAATGCATGTCTCATTTTCACTTCAAGATCTTTCCCAGATTGAAAAATGTCTTGGGTCCTTCTTTGCTGACTCTTCTGCTTATATTAAGGAATTCCGATCTCTCTCCCAGACCTATGATCTTACCTGGCATGACGTCTATGTTGTTCTGTCCTCTACTCTGACCCCAGATGAGCGAGCCCGCATTCAGCAGGCTGTTTGAGATCATGCTGACAAAATTCATTAACAGATATGACTCTCCCCACAGGTGAAGCAGCTGTTCCCCTAACAGAACCTAACTGGGACTATCAAGATGGCCAACAAGGTCGCTGCCAATGACCTAACATATTGTTGTAACAGTGCTCCACTTTATGCTTTGAATATAGCCCTTGCTGCTCTGCCAATGTGGTTTACTTTTAAAATGGACACATTTCTTTCTCTTCTTCTCTTCCAAATCCACCCCTACTCCCTAATACATTAGGGGAAACAGGATTACCTTTCTTCCCCATGCTAGGCAGAGTTATCTGTCCTTGAGCACACACCACCATTGGAATGAAATTATTCAAACTTGAAGATGGCACTGGAAGATCTCAGAAATAACTTAACTCCCAAATTAACAAATGAATTACAACTCCTGACAGATGGAATGTAGCCTTTGAATCACTTCTTTAAAAGCCCCCTTTCTGGGGCTGGGTGCTAGGAGCCACAACCAAATAATATGATGCATGGCACTTTTGGTTGTAAGGTGACGCCAGCTAGCCATTGAGATGATATGATTATGTTAAGATTTACATTCATATGGAAATTGGGCTCCTGCTGCTCACCTTGTCCTGCTACGAGACTCATGTTACGGGACTCCTGGAGAGTTCCCATTGGTTGGGGAAGGATAGTAGGAGGGAATTCCGGGGGAGGTCCTGGGCTCCGGTTCTGGTAGATGGGATTGCGTGGGTGGACCAGCTTGCTTGCCAGACGTGTCCGTGGTATTGGCGGCATTTTCAAAAATAAAGTTTTGTTCCTGCTTGAGTGGCTCATGATTCTGTGTCCAGCCAGACTGCGGCAATTGGTGGCCCGGATGGGGAACGCCTGAAGCTTAGAGGTGAGTAAAATTGCTCGGCCCTGAGGGAAGGCGACAGAATGGGTGACCATTTCAAAAAACAATGTGTTCTTGTTTTGATTCATTTTCTTTTTATTTCAAGCTCCCTAGCCCTAGAATTTTCTCAGGCAAACTGGGGAAAATGGTTGGCTCAAGGTTTGAAGTTATTCGGCCCTGAGAAAGAGAAAATTGATACAACCATTCTCTGCTCCGTTTTTGTTTCATTCTGTTTCGGCTTTGTTTTATCCTATCTTATTGGGTTACGTTACCTTTATAGTAGATTAGAATCTAGTAAAAAACAAACCGAAAGACTGTTAAGTAAATTGTTAGAGGTCCAGACTATGGTAGAAAGAACGTTAGGTCAAGCAAAAGAGAAGGTCTCTCAAGCTAGTCAGACAGAGGAAAATTTAAAGAAAGAAAGCTTAGAGGAAAAACAGCCATCAGGTGGAGAATTACAACAGGAGGCTGCTACTAACTCCGTTCTATCACCAGAGGGCGTAATTCAACCAACAGCTCCATCTACAGCTGAGCGGCCCTCAACTCCCGTAGTTAATGGACGGAATTCTGAGGCAGGACCCAAAGATTAGCATGCCCTGTACTTGAGCAGGCAGGAGGGCAACGAATTCACCGTGCTTTAGATTTCAAAACAGTAAAGCAATTAAAGGAGGCTGTAACAACCTATGGCCCTCAAGCACCCTTTACCATAAGTATGGTCGAATCTGTTACCAACTTGGACATGACACCAGCAGATTGGGCTAACATGTGTCGATCTGTGCTAAATGGAGGACAATATTTGTTATGGAAGGTTGCCAATGAGGAATTTTGCATGGAGACAGCTAGGCAAAATGCAGAAGCTGGTTACCCTCAAAGAAATCTAGATATGTTATTAGGAAAGGGACTTTATGAGGGTCAAAGACAACAAATTGAATATGATCCTGGCGTATACGCACAAATTGCTGTAGATGCAGTTAGGGCATGGAAAACTTTACAGGGGCATGGAGATTTACAAGGTCAATTATCTAAGGTAATACGAGGAACTAATGAACCTTACGCTGAATTTGTAGATAGGCTTATAAAGACAGCTTCTAGAATATTTGGAAATACAGAACAGGCAATGCCATTTATAGAACAACTGGCTTATGACCAAGCAAATCGTTGCTGCAGAGAGGTCATTAGACCATGGTGACATGAAGATTTAAACACATATATTAAATTATGTAGAGACATTAATGAACAAGGGCAAGTCTTAGCAGCAGTACAACAGGCTTTAGATGCCAGGCCAAAAACATGCTATAATTGTAATCAAACAGGACATTTAAAAGGAGTTGCCCCATAGGAGGAGGGTTTAACAAAGCTAGGTATCAAAGGAATAGAATACCGGGTATTTGCCCACGATGCCATAGAGGGAGACATTGGGCTAATGAATGCCGTTCTCAAACCACCATAGAGGGTATTCCGTTATCAAACAATGGACAAGGACCAAGTGTTTACCCACGATATCATGGAGAAAGGTATCAGGCTCCATTGCCAAAAAATGGACTAGAGGGCCCAATGCCCCGGGGCCCAAAACCACAAATATACAGGGCAATGGAGGAACCCAGCAGCACCATCAAGGTAGTGCCCAGGACTCATTATCCATTAAATCCCTCATCAGACAAACTAGAGAGAGCGCAGGGTTGGATATCTGCGCCTCTGCCAGAGCAGTACTAACTCCAGAGATGGGAGTTCAAATCATTCCCACAGAAGTAAAAGGACCTCTTCCCCAGGGAACAGTAGGCTTATTATTGGGATGCAGTTCTTCTACACTAAAAGGACTTATGATAAGTCCTGGGGTAATTGATCCCGATTATGAGGGTGAAATAAAAATTATAGCTAGTTCTCCAAGAGGTATATCAGTAATTTCACCAGGAGATAGAATAGCACAGTTATTAATAATACCCAGCCTGCATGATAAATTTTCCAGTTGTAATGTAGAAAGAGGTTCCAAGGGATTAGGCTCCACAGGTGTAGACTGGGCTATGCTGTCTTTAAATTTAGATTCTCGCCCAATGCTAAAATTAAATATTCAAGGACATGACTTTAATGGGCTGCTGGACACAGGTGCTGACCTCAGCATCATATCTCGTCAAGAATGGCCAAAACATTGGCCATTACAACAAGCCACTCAAATGCTTCGAGGCCTATGAGTGGCAACAAATCCCCATAGGAGTGCTATGGTATTAGATTGGAGGGATCCTGAAGGATGTGAAGGAACTATACAGCCCTATGTATTGGATCATCTTCCCATAAATTTATGGGGACGAGATGTCCTAGATCAATTAGGATTGACATTAACAAATAACATCAATCCTAACGCGCCCACTACTAGGGCAAGACAAGGCTTTAGGAAAGAAAAAAGATTAAGAGAACAAGAACAAGGTATGACAGCACCAATTCAAATAGATCAAGAAATAAATAGACATGGGTTGGGTTTTCAGAAAGGGCCACTGAGACAATCAAAATTACTTGGAAATCAGAAAGACTAGTGTGGGTTCCTCAGTGGCCCCTGACTAAAGAAAAGATACAAGTAGCCCATGACCTGGTCAAACAACAATTAGCGGAAGGACATATACAACTTTCCGTATCCCCCCATAATACTCCCATTTTTATCATTAAAAAGAAATCTGGTAAATGGAGATTATTACAAGATTTAAGAGCCATTAATAATGAAATGGTTATTATGGGACCTGCTCAATCAGGGATTCCCCAATTGTCTGCTTTACCAAAAACCTGGTATGTTTTAGCTATAGATATTAAAGATTGTTTCTTTTCAATTCCAATTCATCCCGAGGATAGTCCACATTTTGCATTTACTATCCCTGCACTGAATCATGAAGGTCCTGATCAGAGATATGAATGGAAAGTACTCCCTCAAGGGATGGCTAACAGCCCAACTATGTGTCAAATTTATGTTAGTAAAGCAATCCAGCCACTTAGAAATCAAAATCCTGAACTACAAATATTTCACTATATGGATGATGTGTTATTGGCACACAAAGCTAAAAACACATTGCTAGAATGTTATGCCACACTTACAAACTTATTGAAAAATTATAATCTAGAGATAGCAATAGATAAAGTACAATTAAATCTTCCAATTAATTATTTAGGAGTTCTATTATCCTCAACCATGGTCCGTCCACCAAAAATTCAAATACGAGTAGATCAACTCAAATCACTTAATGACTTTAAAAGGTTATTGGGAGACACAAATTGGATAAGGCCTTATCTAGGCATACCAACAGGAGAGTTGGGACCTTTATTTGATATTCTAAAAGGTCCATCAGATCCAAATTCACCCCGCATGTTAACGCCTGAAGCAAGAAAAGCATTAAAAATCCTTGAGACATATATGGAAAATATGCATTTGGATAGAATTGATATAAGTTTGCCTTTATTATTTATTGTACTACAAACAATACTCCTACAGGAGTATTTTGGCAAGAAGGTCCATTATTGTGGATACATTTATCTTATTCTCCTAACACTATTCTAACTAGATATCCTGAGGCTGTAGGACAAATAATACTCAAAGGAATAAAAGCAGCAAAGGGAGTGTTTGGGATTTCTCCCAATAAAATTATTACTCCATATACTATGGATCAAATTGATGAGTTAGCTAATAAGTTAAATACTTGGGCAATAATCATGTGTAAATCTAGTGTTTCATTTGATAATCACTTACCATCTAATCCTTTGTTGTCTTTTTGGTCATTGCATCCTGTAGTTTTTCCAAAAATGACAAGAAAAACCCCTATCATGAATGCTCCAAATATATTCACTGATGGGTCAAATAATGGTACAGCAGCAGTAGTTACTACTGATCAAACTTTTACATTTTTAGTACCCAAACAATCAGCTCAAAAGGTAGAGCTTAGTGCAGTATTTCAAGCTTTTATGATGTTTTATTTTAAAGGATGTATTTTTTTTAGTGATAGAGGAGAGAGAGAGAGAGAGAGAGAGAGAGAATTTTTAATATTTATTTTTTAGTTCTCGGCAGACACAACATCTTTGTTTGTATGTGGTGCTGAGGATCGAACCCGGGCCGCATGCATGCCAGGCGAGCACGCTACTGCTTGAGCCACATCCTCAGCCCCTTTTATGATGTTTAAAGATTCTGTATTTAATTTATTTTCTGATAATCAGTATGTAGTTAATGCTATAGTATCCCTTGAAGATGCTGGTAGGATTTCACCTTCTTGTACTGTTTTCTCTTTGTTTTCCGCTATACAAAGTCTAATCTGGGACAGAAAAGATCCATTCTTTATAAGACATATCAGGGCACATACAGGATTGCCTGGAGCCCTTAGTATGGGCAATGAACTAGCAGATAAATCTACACATGACATACATATTTTCTCCACACTAGAAGAAGCTATAAATTTTCATAAAAGGTTCCATGTCAATGCTAATACTTTACAAAAGCGTTTTAAAATAACTAAAAACAAGCCAGACATATAATAAAACAATGTCAAAATTGTGTGACATTTTTACCACAAGTTAATCTTGGAGTCAATCCTAGAGGACTGATACCTAACCATATTTGGCAGATGGACGTCACACACTTGCCAGAATTTGGAAAATTAAAATATTTGCATGTTACAGTTGATACTTCTTCCGGATTTTTGATGGGCTCCCTTCATGCTGGAGAAAAAACTAAAGATGTTATAGCTCATTGCTTACAAAATTTTGCCACTGTGGGCGTTCCAAAACAGTTAAAAATGGACAATGGTCCTGGTTATACTTCTACCTCTTTTAAACAATTTTGCTCATCATTTGGCATTACTCACATAACAGAAATTCCATACAATCCACAAGGACAAGGCATAGTTGAAAGAGCTCATCAAACTATTAAAATGTACTTATTAAAACAAAAGGAGGGAATTGGAAAGGGGTATATATCCCCCAAAGATAAACTTAAAATAACCCTTTTTACTCTAAACTTTTTAAATTTGGATTCATCAGGGCTTAGTGCTGCGGAAAGACATTTGTACCCAAAAAGTGCACATAAGCCTAAGGTACTTTGGAAGGATATTCTAACAGGACAATGGAAAGGTCTGGACCCAGTGATAGTCTGGAGTCGGGGCTCTGTCTGTGTTTTTCCACAGGAGGAACAGCAGCCGATTTGGATTCCAGAGAGATTAACCAAAACAATTTCTACAGAAAAAGAAGATGATTTGACTCAAATCCATAACAGCTGATATCCAGAGCTCCAGCTTGGCTATTCTTACATCTGCGACAGTGATCAACCAGGATGCTTTTTTCAATACCTATTTCATTATTGCTTTTTCCCACATCATAAAGTTCCATTTTATTTTTGAGCTCATACAGACATAAATTAATGTTTTTCTGATCAGTTTTATTTTTTGACTATGGAGTTTTTAAACATTGCAATGGAGATTTCACCTAGGTAAATCTTCAAGGCCTTTACTATTGTCTTATATGTTGTATGTTACATGTGCACATTTCTGTTTTGTGTTGTATGTCTGTATGTGCGTATGTCCATATATCATATATGAGGAGTGCTCATAAAAATATGGATCCCCAATTTTTTTTATTATTCACGTGATTTTAATGGTTTAATTTAATTTGGGTAAACAGCTGTTGAAGACTGTTTTAATATGTGTACAAATAAGCAGGTTAACAGATCTGTTTGTTTACTTTCACCTTTCCTTTTCATTATATTTAATAATTCTGTTCAGGATAATGTAAATTGTTCTAAAAATTGTTTTCTTAATACCTGTTGAAATGTTACATTTTTTTCTTTTCTTAACATCATTGTTAATCCCTATTTTCATCCCAGTGCCAGTGAAGACAAAGATGAAACCAAACTACAACTTCTTCATTAATTATCACAACAAACTGTATAAACTGATGCATCAATGAATAATAACTCAACAAGTAATGCTCAATCACTGAGTCGATTTATTTTGGGAGGAAATGGACATATTGATAGATTCCTCCACTTTGAACTGCTTACAAAACTTGCCTGGACTATGTATCACTTGTATGCATTGTGCTCTATTTGTTGATACAGCGAACTATGGTAGTGCTGGCGTATCTTTGCTGATGTGTCACCAGTGATGCAATTTTTCCTAACGAGCCGTCTATTGACTTGATGTCGTGGCATTTCTGTATCCTCCTCCCTTCTACTAGTGATGGTCTAATTTTGGGGGCTAACTGAGGTGAGGCAAAAAACCTCACCCCCCCACACCGGCACCAAGGCCAAATTTGGGGGCCAACAGAGGTGAGACAAAGAACCTCACCCCCCCATTGGTGCATAGGCCTATCCACAGTTATGGCTATATACTGGACCGGTAGTCAGTAACGGGTATGATTCAGTTGCAGTGGTATCAACCTAAGACAGGAGGCTGACGCCTAGAGGTCAGTTTTCCGATGACGGGTAAGAACCATATGTTGAATTGGACATACCTAACAGGCACGGTCCCTAGCCACATTGCCTGTTGCTTAATTAAACAGAAGGGGGCAGATGCTAGGAGCCACAACCAAATAATATGATGCATGGCACTTTTGGTTGTAAGGTGACGCCAGCTAGCCATTGAGATGATATGATTATGTTAAGATTTATGTTCATATGGAAATTGGACTCCTGCTGTTCACCTTGGCCTGCTACGGGACTCATGTTACGGGACTCCTGGAGAGTTCCCATTGGTTGGGGAAGGATAGTAGGAGGGAATTCTGGGGGAGGTCCTGGGCTCCGGTTCTGGTAGATGGGATTGCGTGGGTGGACCGGCTTGCTTGCTGGACATGTCCGTGGTATTGGCTGCATTTTCAAAAATAAAGT
Source organism: Spermophilus citellus (assembly GCF_964194105.1). Lineage (NCBI taxonomy): Eukaryota > Metazoa > Chordata > Mammalia > Rodentia > Sciuridae > Spermophilus > Spermophilus citellus. Next base: position 110,954,958 of record NC_138188.1, on the reverse strand, counting down.
TTTGTTCCTGCTTGAGTGGCTCGTGATTCTGTGTCCAGCCAGATTGCAGCAGCTGGGGATGTGGCTCAAGCGGTAGCACCCTCGCCTGGCATGCGTGCGGCCCGAGTTCGATCCTCAGCACCACATACCAACAAAGATGTTGTGTCCACCGAGAACTAAAAAATAAAAATATTAAAAATTCTCTCTCTCTCTCTCTCCTCTCTCACTCTCTCTAAAAAAAAAAAGATATTGTGTCCGCCAATAACTAAAAAATAAATACTAAAAAAAAATTATCTCTCTCTCAAAAAAAAAAAGCCCCCTTTCTCAATCCCCCCCACCAAAAAAAAGCCCCAATACCCCCTGATGGGCAGAATCACAGCCTCTAGGACAGGAGTCCCCTGTTCCTCTCCTTTATTAGCAAAGCAATAAAACTTTTTCCTTTTTCTCAAAACCGTATCCTCATTATTGGATTGGCACAAGGACAGAGATTTTTGTAGGTTATTATTATTATTACCATTATCATTACTATTGAGTTGTTTTGAGTTCCATACATATTCTGGCTATCAAACTCTTGTCAAATATATGGTTTGCAAATATGTTCTTTCATTCTGTAGGTTGTTTCTCCACTCTCTTGTTGCCTAAGCTTTTTTTTTTTTCTTTCTTAGGTTCTCACTAAGTTGCTTAGGGCCTCACCAAATTCCTGAGGCTGGCCTTGAGCCTGCAATCTTCCTGCCTCAGCCTCCTGAGCAAGTAGGATTACAGATATGTGCCACCATGGCTGGCAAGCTTTTGGGTATCATGTAATCCTGCTATAGTTTAGATGTGAGGTGTCCTCCAAAACCTCACATGTGAAACAATGCAAGAAGATTTAGCTGGGTTCAGTGGCGCATACCTGAAATCCCAGCAACTCATGTAGCTGAGGCTGGAGGATTGCAAGTTTGAGACCACCCTCAGCAATTTAGCAAGGCCCTAAACCATTTAGTGAGATCCCCCCTCAAAATTAAAAATAAAAGGGCTGAGGATGTGACTCAGTGGTAAAGTATTTCTGGATTCAATCCTCATACCAAAACAACAACAACAACAAAAAGGTTTAGAGGTGAAGTTATTGGGTTATAAGAGAGTCTCAACCCAGATCAGTTAATTAACCCCTATAGGGATTAACTGAGTGCTAATTGAAGGCAGGTGGGGTGTGACTGGAGGAGGTAAGTGGTTGGGATGTACCTTTGAAGTATACATTTTGTCCCTGGTGAGTGGTGTGTGTGTCTACTTCCTTTTTTTTTTTTTAACTGTGGTCTTTTTCCTTTTATTTATTTTTTTATTGGTTGTTCAAAACATTACAAAGCTCTTGACATATCATATTTCATACATTAGATTCAAGTGGGTTATGAACTCCTATTTTTACCCCAAATACAGATTGCAGAATCACATCGGTTACACATCCACATTTTTACATAATGCCCTATTAGTAACTGTTGTATTCTGCTACCTTTCCTATCCTCTACTATCCCCCCTCCCCTCCCCTCCCATCTTCTCTCTCTACCCCATCTACTGTAATTCATTTCTCTCCTTGTTTATTTTCCCATTCCCCTCACAACCTCTTATATGTAATTTTGTATAACAATGAGGGTCTCCCTCCATTTGCATGCAATTTCCCTTTTCTCTCCCTTTCCCTCTCACCTTATGTCTCTGTTTAATGTTAATCTTTTCTTCCTGCTCTTCCTCCCTGCTCTGTTCTTAGTTGCTCTCATTATATCAAAGAAGACATTTGGTATTTGTTTTTTAGGGATTGGCTAGCTTCACTAAGCATAATCTGCTCTAGTGCCATCCATTTCCCTGCAAATTCCATGATTTTGTAATTTTTTAGTGCTGTGTAATACTCCATGGTGTATAAATGCCACCTTTTTTAATCCATTCATCTATTGAAGGGCACCTGGGTTGGTTCCACAGTCTAGCTATTGTGGATTGTGCTGCTATGAACATCGATGTGACAGTGTCTACTTCCTAATCATCATGTGCTGAGCTGCTTTCCTCTGCCACACAGTTTCACCATGATATTCTGCCTCATCCCAGGCCCCAAGGAATGGAGTCAGCCATCTGTGGGCTTAGACATCTGAAAGTGTGAGCCCCCAGATAAATAAACTTTTCCTTCTAAAATTGTTCTTGTCAGGTATTTTGGTCACAGTGAAGCCAGATTTAAAGATAGTCAGTGTAGTTAGATAAATCAGGTCTAATATCCAGTAAAATTGAAAATGAAGGCCATATTGAGAATGGAGTCTGGGAAAAGCAGAACAACACTTGGAATGTTAATGTCCCCAAGGCCCAGAACCCATCCCAAAGAAATGTTAATGAAACAGCTCCTAGCAAACAAGGAGATGCTAATCCAAAAGTCCTTCCTGCCCAGATTACTCCTTTGTCCCACCTATGCCCCACCCTTTGGGCCATCCCACCTACATTCCATCACTGTAAAATAACAGAAGAAAGGACCAGAATGGGGGGAAAAGCTGGATGAAGACTTTAGCTATAAAAGAGGGAAGACCTTACCCCCTTCCACGGATTCCACCTCTTGGGTCCCCTTTTTCCTCCGGGAAGAAGTCTTTTCTGCTGTAGTTTAATAAAGCTTCTACTTTCCACTCTAAACTTGCCTCTGCGTGCTTCTCTCATGTTACACTTCAACATTGGGGAAGAAAGGACTAATAAAACAAAGGTAACAACAGTAGTGAAAAAGCTGCCTAAAACAAGTCCCTATCTACTCTTTTTTAAACCTTATTTCCTGTCTTCTTATTAGTATGCTCCCTGGGGAAGAGAATTTTGCCTCATTCATCATTTTGTTCCCAGTGCTTGGAATAGTGTTATTCATTCATTTCTAGGTTTTATCCATTCAATTAATATTTATGATGTTCAATAGATATGGAATAAATTAACATTATTTAATAAATGAGCACATATATGACTTGGCTCTTATCAGTTTGAATGTTGTTATTTTCTTGAGCTCACAAGAATCCTTTTCAACACATACCCATTTGTTATGCCTGAATTCGGGACCCCCAAAAGTCCACCAGAGACCAAGATCGATGTAAACAGCAAGAGGTGTTTATTGCGAGCTAGCTCGGTCCTCAGCGCGCACACAGCAATTGGTGACGCTGAGAGGCCCCAAGCCCAGGGTTTGCAGCGATTTTATACATTCTTTGGAGAAGGCAGGGACCCCCACATACATCATAGCATCTCTTAGCAAATCATCACACACCACGGGAAAAATCAAACAACAACTCTAAAATATGATTAGCACATTCACGGGCTGGAAAAATTGGGTAGGAGTGATTGGTTAGTACAAGAGGGGGATTCATTTGAACTGATTGGTTTAAGCCAAGAGGGGTGTTTGTGCTGAACTACATGGCTTCCCAACACGTTATCAACCATCTTAAACTACTGGGAGGGTCATCTGGCATCCCAGGTATTTCCCTGTCTCATGCTGATTGGTGGCTGCTAGGGGGTTGCTATGGATCCCCACCTAGCCTGACTGAGTCAGGGACACCTGGCACAGAAGATCTCTCCTGTTATTTGTAGATAAACTACGTAGCAGGGTGGGAATGTGCCTAGGAGTGCTCTGTGGGTCTTTCCAAGGACAAAGGTCATGCCCTTTCATTGGACAGGCTTTGCCTGAGGTAGAGGCTGGTTTTTCACATTCACAGTTAGTTACCTGAACATATAGTTTACCTTGCCACCTCTGTTAATTTTTTCATACAATTTCTCCAGCTTAAATACCTTTCCCACTCTTCCCAACCAAGGAACTACATTTTCCTTTAGGACAAAGCCAAGTCCCACCTTCAGTGTAAGTGAAGCCAGATTTAAAGTTAGGTAGTCAGTGTAGTTAGGTAAATCGGGTCTAATATTGAGTGAAATCTAAAATGGAGACCATGCTGAGAATGACTCAGGGAAACGCAGGACAACTCATGGAATGTTAATGAAGTCCTTCCTGACCAGATTACTTCTTTGGCCCACCTGTGTCCCACCTCTCGGGCCTTCCAACCTACATTCCTTCACCAAAACTATAAAAAGGGGTGTAAGGGTCCGGCGAAACATCGGAGAAGGAGAGACCACATGAGACTAGCTCCATGCAATGGCAAGGGGGATTTATTAGGTCTACCACGCGGCCTGCGCAGTGGTTTCATTAATGAGGTTCTGGCATTCAGTTAGTTAGAAGAGATCAAAATAAAACACACAGACAGTACCTTATTTTAATGCTAGGTCCAAGACGGCTCGCCTCCGTTTCCCTGCCTCCAGCCGCCCAGCAGGGCAGCGAGGATTACTCTGGGCTAGCAGGGGAGAGAGAGAGCGAACACGCCGGGGATCAGCCTTTTATTTGGGGGGACAAGAGATTTAGGGGAGAATTCCATCCAATGAAGGTTGAGGGGGGGCTGTACTCCAAGGTCAGGGTCAGTGATTGGGTCTCCAGGGTCAGTGGTTACGCACACCCCCACACGGATGGGCTCTCTCATCAGGAAAGGGTCGGGATAACTCCGACACAGCCAGAGTGCCTCAGGCCCTTAACGGGAGTCACCCAATCACGTGTCAGAATGGCTCCCCACATATTCCCCCTTTCTATTCTTAACAATGAGGCGGCGGTTCACTCTCTGGAGTCCCCGGATTCTTGATTGGAAGACTCGCCATCCTATAGTTACAATACAAAAGAGAATTAACAGCAAGGAGAATAATCCAATAAGGTACCAAGCGGAGTGCTTAAGAATATTTCCAGGGTTGAATCCATTTAACTCCTTCAATATTTGGTTAGCCAAAGAAGAAGGATCTGAAAAATCAGCTCTATTATTTTGAATGTCTTGGATATGGTGATGAAGTTCCAGAATATCCAAGCTATTATTACTATTTTGCCAAATACCTAATAAATGGTTTTTAACTTTCTCCCAATCCCAGAGAGAAGCATTGTACTTGGCAGCTGTAACACATACATACTTATAATTAGCATGGCATTTAAGCCTTTCCTTAAATTTTAAGGCTGAAAGTTCATTACCAATGTTAATAACAGTCGCCTCTAAGGCGTTTAATTTAGTTTCAATCCTTTCATCAATATTTACTTGATTACGCAGAGCCTTGGAAGTATTTTGAGCTAAATTATTAAGAAATTTTGCATGCTGAATATTCTGAGACAATGTCAGAGATGCAGAGACGGTTGAGGCAATAAATGAGACCAGTGCTAAGACACCAACAATTATGACTCCAATAGCACGTTTAGGTCTTGTTAGCTGGGCATGAATTGCTGCAGGACTTGTAAACCAGCATCAGCATACCATGGCTCTGAAATATTAGCAGGTAATAAAACAAAACAGGGCTGATGAAGTATCAGCACTCCTTTTCCTCCATTATACCTAGAAATACAATTGGTTAGGTTGCACTTATTACAAGTAACAAAATATCTATCATCTATCCATCTAACTTTTACATTTCCAATAATTAAAACATAAGGAGATTGGACACAGGCTCTTAGGCCATAGCAAGATCCCTCTTTACAGTTCTTGCCAACAAATTTTGATAAAGGTTTATCTGAAAAATGTAAATATTCTGAGGCAGCAATTAAACGCCAAATATCTCTTTGAATGCCTCCTTCACTATAAGTCAAAATATTACTAACAAATCCTGCAGGTGTCATAGCAGAATTTCTTCGTAATTGTCTCTTATCAATTTTTGGAGACCAGTCTAAAATATACCCACTAGCTTTAGACACCTTATGTTGTACAGGAAAGGTATTTACACAATCCATCCATTTAGGAAAGGTGCCAATTTCAATTATAGAACTATTTGGACAGTGGGGTACTGGTGGAGGTTTTGCAGAAATGACTGGCTTGTTATGGGAAAGTCCCATCTTAATTATTGATCTAGAATTAGGTTTTAAGTCTCCATAAATAGAATTATTTGTCAGTCTAGGTTTACCAATCACTGTCTTTTCTTCAAATGATACTTTCAGACAGCCAGCATGTTTATCATGTGACCAACATAAAGGTAATTGGGCACTGTAGCCAGAATAATTAAATCTAGTCACATGATTGGGAGTAATATGAGCATCTGTAAATCCTCCCATCATGAATGAGTCATTAGTAAATACTGGAATAGATTCTCCAGTCCACACAGCTGGGTGTACCAGGGGTGGATCTGGGAAATATGTCCAATAAGTGTCTACTTGATTCCCTTTTACCTGACAGCCCAGTAGGGCAATTACTGTCGCTACCATCAAGACTGGTGTCCTGTTCTTTCCTAGGCGTCGAAGTATTTGGGAAGCCTGGGTTGTCAGTTTCTTCACATCTTTCCATGAAATCAGCTTCTCGGCTGGTTCAATCTGGTCTTTCTTCATCTTTTTCCGATATCTCCTCCTTCTGGGTCGTGGCTCCTCCGTGTTTATCCTCAGTCGCTTGAGTCTGGGTTCTATCTCCTCCATGTCTGATAGCACGTTCAGGCACCCAGATAGGACGAAAAGCACCTTCTGGAAAAATACAAGCATGCCCTCGGCCCCATGATATTACCAGATCTGGGCCCTTCCACTGACCAGTCTGTAAATCTTTCCACAGAACTCTGCCTAAAGGGCCTGTCACCGAGGGAGACATTTGCCTCTCAGCAGCAGTGTGACCTTCTGTGTCACAGTTTAAAAAATTTAAAACAAATAAGGCATGATTAAGGCTATTTTGGGGAGTCATTATCTTATTCCCCCTTTTTAATTTTTGTAATTGAAGTTTAATAGATAAATGAGCTCGTTCTACAATGGCTTGACCTTGGGGGTTATAAGGAATTCCTGTTTTATGATTAATTTGAAACTCTTGGCAAAATTGTTGAAAAGCAGAGCTTACATAAGCTGGAGCATTATCTGTTTTAATCTGCATAGGACACCCTAAAACGGAAAAAGCTGCTAAGCAATGAGAAATTACATGTTGAGTATTTTCCTTAGTACGTGCTGTGGCAAAAATAAATCTAGAATAAGTGTCCACTATGACATGCACATAACATTGCTTACCAAATTGAGGAATATGAGTTACATCCATTTGCCATATTTGATTTGGTTTTAAACCACGGGGATTTACCCCTGATGGCAGAGATGGAGTGTAAATAACACACTTAGGGCATTGGCTTACAATCTGACGAGCCTGTTCTCTGGTAATACTGAATTTTTTACGTAAGCTAGAAGCATTTTGATGATGCAAGGAATGGGAAGCTAGGGCACAGTCATATGAAGACATCTGTTGACAAAAAGCTACTAATTTATCAATATTATCATTACCTGCAACCAAAGGTCCAGGGAGGTTAGCATGTGCACGGATGTGTGTAATAAAACATGGGTACTTCCTCATTAGCACTGTCTTTTGTAAATTATGAAATAATTCAAATAACTCCTGTGATGAAGTAAACCCAATAACTGAGGTTTCAATATTTTTGGTAACTCTGACTGCATATAAGCTGTCAGAATAGATATTAATAGGCTCATTTGAAAAATAATTTAAGGCAAAAATCAGAGCTTGGAGCTCTGCCCTTTGAGCTGAAGTATAAGAAGTTTGTATTACCTCTGTGTGAACACGGCTGAAGAAACCTGCCTTACCAGAGCTGGAACCATCTGTGAACACCGATAAAGCTCCCTCTATTGGATGGGAAAGTACAATCTTTGGAAAAATAAGTGATGTTAATGATGCAAATTGTACAATCTTATCACGAGGATAATGGCTATCTATCTGCCCAGGGAAATCTGCAAAAGCTATCTGCCATGAAGTAGAAGTTTGAAAAAGCCAATTAGTCTGTTGAACAGAAAATGGAATAATTATGATATCAGGCTCAGATCCAATTAATTGTAAAATCCTAGTTCTACCCTTAATTACTAATTGAGCTATAGAATCATGAAAAAGAGTTAATGTTTTTTGAGGGGAATGAGATAAGTAGATCCATTCAATAACTCCTAATCTTTGCCATATGGCTCCTGTTGGGGTATGCTCAGTTGGAAATATTAATAAATACAGTATTTCTTTAGGATCTATTCTAGTAAGCTGTGCATTTTTAATTGCAATTTCCACTTTCCTTAAGGCTGCTTTGGCCTCCAAAGTTAGTTGACGTGGAGAGGTTGGAGAAGGATTTCCTTGTAATATCTGAAATAAAGGACTTAACTCAGAAGTAGTTAACTTTAAGGATGGTCTTAGCCAGTTAATATCTCCTAATAATTTTTGAAAATCATTAAGGGTACGTAACTCCTTGACTCTTATCTGAAGATTTTGAGGACGGATTGTACTCCCTTGAATTATCTGACCTAGATATTGAAAAGGAGATACCTTTTGAATTTTTTGAGGAGCTAGACATAAACCCATTGTTGTAAGGGAAGCCTCTAACTGAGTAAAAATTTCTGAAAGTATTTCTGGATTAGCATGGGCCAATAATATATCATCCATAAAATGAATAATGTATGCATCAGGGAAGCTATTTCTAATGGGATCTATTGCCTGATCAACATATTTTTGACACAGTGTAGGGCTATTACGCATTCCCTGAGGAAGGACTTTCCAGCAGTATCTTTTAACAGGTTCCTTAAAATTAACTGCTGGGACAGTGAAAGCAAATTTTTCACAATCTTCAGGATGTAACCTTATAGAGAAAAAACAGTCTTTTAAATCTATTACCATCAAGCTATAATCTAAAGGAATGGCTGTGGGGGAGGGAAGTCCTGGCTGTAATGATCCCATAGGCTGAATTGCCTGGTTTATTGCTCTTAAATCCTGTAGTAATCTCCAATTTCCTGACTTTTTCTTAATAACAAAAATAGGTGTATTCCAAGGGCTAAGTGTTGGTTCAATATGACCAGCCTGAAGTTGTTCCTCAACTAATCTATGAATTATTTTAAGTTTTTCCCCTGAGATGGGCCACTGAGAAATCCAAATAGGCTCTTCTGTGAGCCACGTAATTTTTTCAGCTGTCTTAAGGATCGGGGAAGTACTCAGTGCCCCTAATAAAAATTTTGGCCTGAAGTATTTACTAATCCTTGTCGTGGAGACTGACTTGTAAACAGATATTTTTCCTGAAAGGTTTCCCTATCATCTCCAGGAAAATACCTATGGTTAACTTCTTCAACTGACCTTATAGAATTTGGGGTAACTAGTAGTAGTCCCATTCTGGGTAAAATATCTCTCTTAAAAGCCTTGAAAATCATTAGGGGTTTGTATGGAAACTGTGGTTCCGCTCCGGTAAAATTAAAGATGGCGGCCCCCATGGTCGGCATGGAAACTGTTTGTTTTGCTCCGGTAAATCTAAAGATGGCGGCCCCCATGGCCGGCGCGATGACGTCACACTGTGCGACCGTTCCTGGAATTCCCGGGCTCTCGCTAGGAGGAGATGCCGGCGGCAGCGAGAAAGCGGGCTGATCCGCGCCATTTGAATCCTCCGCATGGGGCTGCGAGTCTAAGTTCACATTTCTAACCTTGGTCCCTAGTGCTTTTGTTCTCAAGGGAAAGGTAATTAACTTAGCCTCAGGCTGATTTTCCATTTGAATAGACTTAACAGCTCCTTGAATGGCTTTTATAAGGTCTTCAGGGGGTCGGGAAAAAAGACAAACTTTTTTTCTTTTTAATTTCTCCCAAGTAAGTAAATTTGGAGACTCTTGGTCACAAAACCAAGGACAATATTCACCTACAATCTTTAAGAATTGCAGTAATTGAGTTTTCTTTATCTGTTTTCCTTTCTGATTAATTATACTGTCTAAAATAGTTAGATACATTTCCTTATCCGAAGAAGTAGAATTTCCCATTTTAAGTAAATTAACGTCTCTTTCCTTCAATATCTCCCGGTACTTTTGTGACTCAAATGTCACTTTTTCCTTTCTCTTATCTTATTTCTTATTTTCCTTATCCTCTTTATTACTTTTGTGACCCAAATGTCACCTCTTTCTTTTCTTTATTCTTTATTCCTTACTTTCCTTTATTTTCTCTTTATTTCTTTTCCTTATCTTCCTTTTTATTTTTTCCCTTAATCTTTTTAGCGCGCGCTCCCACTCAATCTAACTAATTCAGAATGCCCCCCTCTTGGGCGCCAATTCTACCACGCGGCCTGCGCAGTGGTTTCATTAATGAGGTTCTGGCATTCAGTTAGTTAGAAGAGATCAAAATAAAACACACAGACAGTACCTTATTTTAATGCTAGGTCCAAGACGGCTCGCCTCCGTTTCCCTGCCTCCAGCCGCCCAGCAGGGCAGCGAGGATTACTCTGGGCTAGCAGGGGAGAGAGAGAGCGAACACGCCGGGGATCAGCCTTTTATTTGGGGGGACAAGAGATTTAGGGGAGAATTCCATCCAATGAAGGTTGAGGGGGGGCTGTACTCCAAGGTCAGGGTCAGTGATTGGGTCTCCAGGGTCAGTGGTTACGCACACCCCCACACGGATGGGCTCTCTCATCAGGAAAGGGTCGGGATAACTCCGACACAGCCAGAGTGCCTCAGGCCCTTAACGGGAGTCACCCAATCACGTGTCAGAATGGCTCCCCACAATTAGGGATCCGTTCCAGCGCGCTGGGGCTCCGTGCTCACTCAAGAAGGGAGAGCAGCCCAGAGCCCAGAGCAGAGGTCAAGCAGAGCTTAAGTACACTTTTTGGAGAGGGTGGGGGGCTTTGCATACATCAGAACAAATCATCATGAGGCACGGGAAAATTGAACAACAACTCTGATACATGATTAGTCCATTCATTGGCGGGAACAGGCTGGGCAGGGGTGATTGGTCACTTCTAAACTGGGTACACATTCAAACTGATTGGTTCGGGCCCTGTGACAAACTGCACAGGGCCCTAGGCTGAATGGCCAGTAGGGCGTTGTCTTAACTATCTCAGGAATCTGGGTGTAACAGAGGAACTTAATAATACCTAATCTTTTACATTTTAATTCAAGCTTTCCAGCTTAGAAACTTTACCCTTTCAGGGGAAACAACCGCACTTCCACGGATTCCACCTCTTGGGTCCCCTTCTTCCTCCGGGAGAAGTCTTTTCTGCTGTCCTTTAATAAACTTCTAATTTCTACTCTGACCTTGCCTCAGCATGCTTCTTTGGTGTTATTCTTCAACATCAGGGAAGCAAGGACTCGTCACCGGTCAACAGCGGTAACATAAGCATTTCCCTATTTTGATCAAAAATTTCAATGTCCTACTGTCTCATCTTCAAAGTTATGGTTTGTACCTTCCCAGCACATAACATTTTAATGAACCCAACCTAATTCCATCTTAAGATTGGGAGCCATCTAGTCACAAAGTCATGAAAAGTTAATTTCTGTTTTACTATAAATTACTGCAATATCTAAACTTGCTTGGAATACCTGCCCATTCCTTGAACTCACCCATGCCTGGCTTTCCCTGACCAGATTACAACCCTCTCTGAAACCTCAGCGGCGCCTCATAAATTCTAATGTTGGGATCTAAATTTATTCCCTACCTTGAAATATTAAGCCATGTAGATCATTAACCTATTATCTGCCTTTGTATTATGCTTGTCAAAAATCCTGTTAACTGTAAGTTCACAAGACACCCTACTTTGCAACTTTTTGTGCTATAAAACTGAGGCCAGATTTAAAGTTATGTAGTCAGTGTAGTTAGGTAAATCAGGTCTAATACCGAGTGAAATCTAAAATGGAGACCATGCTGAGAATGATTCCGGGAATCACAGGACAACTCATGGAATGTTAATGAGGTCCGAAAAGGCCCTAGGCCAAAGTCCACCTCAAAGAAGTGTTAATGAACAGCCCCCAGCAAACTTAAAGATAGCCCATCACAGAGAAGTGTCCCACCCCTCGGGCCTTCCAACCTACATTCCATCCCCAAAACTATAAAAAGGGAGACAACCGCACTTCCACGGATTCCACCTCTTGGGTCCCCTTCTTCCTCCAAGAGAAGTCTTTTCTGCTGTCCTTTAATAAACTTCTAATTTCTACTCTGACCTTGCCTCGGCATGCTTCTTTGGTATTATTCTTCAACAGCAGTAACACAAGCATTGAACTCCAGAACTCCAATTGTAAGGGTCCAGTGAAGCGTCGGAGAAAGAGACCACTCGAGACTAGCTTCATGCAATGGCAAGGGGGATTTATTAGGGATCCGTTCCAGCGCGCTGGGGCTCCGTGCTCACTCAAGAAGGGAGAGCAGCCCAGAGCCCAGAGCAGAGGTCAAGCAGAGCTTAAGTACACTTTTTGGAGAGGGCGGTGGGCTTTGCATACATCAGAACAAATCATCATGAGGCGCGGGGAAATTGAACAACATTTCTGATACATGATTAGTCCATTCATTGGCAGGAACAGTTTGGGCAGGGGTGATTGGTCACTTCTAAACGGGGTACACATTTAAACTGATTGGTTCTGGGGCCTATATGCTTACGTGCCATGCTACCTGGAGCCCTTAGCTATTAAACAACCAGGGAATCAACGGAGATATTTACTGGGCAGTTCCCGCATTGTCCTAACAACTTTACAGAGATTACAGGTTCCGGGGATAGCAGAGGAATTGTAACAATAGATTTTACCTTTTAGGCCAGGCCTTGTAATCTAGAAGCTTTACAATGCCCTAGTCTTTTACACTTTAACTCAGACTTTTGCAGCTTAGAATCAGCTTAGAAATTTTACCTTTACACAATGATTCTCCTACCCCAGCCTTTAAGAGTAGCTGGGACTACAGGTACAAACCAACTTGCCCAGTAGGAATCCTGTTTTATGTACCCAATCCTGTTTTTTTTTTTTTTTTTTTTGGTAATCAATTCCTAGTCTAATACTAGAAAATCTCAATAAATACCTATAGTTTCTAATGGTAGATTTTTACCTTTAAAAATCATAATCGTCATAAAAGATGTGGGGTACTTTTTAAACTTATTTGGTTTGTAAGTTCCATAAAAATGGGAAGCTGTTAAAATATGGGTAACATTTCCATCAAATTTAATACTAGCATATATATTTAATTTTATGTGAATATATATATATATATATATATATACATATATATATATATGTATATATATATATATATATATATAGAGAGAGAGAGAGAGAGAGAGTTATAATTAAAATTGTAATTATAATTGTATAAGTTTGTGGGTCTATGTTGATACTCTATGGGTCAGTTTTCAAAGGCAAATGTTATAGTGCATTCTAGGACACCTGTGTCCACAAGATCAGTTCTTTGAAACTATATTTGGAACAAGCTATTAAAAGCTCTTGTACTCAGTGACCTTTAGGCAGAATTTAGATTGAATGCTCACATTGCTGCTGCCTGTTGCTGAGTGAAAAAGGAGGCAGAAAACCCTGGATTCAAACATCTTTTGGGTTTTGTTTTGCTTTATTTTGTTTCTTTTTATTTTGCCTTAAGAAGATGAACAATGAAACCACAACCTTGGTATCCTTGAAGGAGGCAATGAAAAGGTTGTTAAGGGGTCCCCGGGGGCAATAAGCATGTGTCTGAAATTCTGGGAAGATGGGGAAGCAAAGAATAAAGAGTAGAAATAAGAAAAGAACTACAGACATTCTAATTAGAATTTTCTGTTAAAATGGTTTAAGTCTTCCAAGTTCAAAAAAAAGCATGTAAATTAAGCTGTGTGCAGTGGCACATGCCTGTAATCCCAGCAGTTTTGGAGGCTGAGGCAGGAAAGATTGTGGGTTCAAAACCAGCCTCAGCAAAAAGCGAGGTGCTAAGTAACCCAGTGAGACCCTGTCTCTAAATAATATATTTTGAAAAAAGGCTGGGGATGTGACTCAGTAGTCAAATGCCCCAGAGTTCAATCCTGGTACCAACTCCCAAAATGTAAAAATCTGCTGTAATGCCATTCAACTCATATATATACTAAATGCTAAATTTACAATAATCCAAACTGAGAGACTTGAGCATGTCTCCTGTTTCCTTGTTGGTCAGCCTTCAATAAAAGCTTTTTGCTTTAAAAAAAAAGTGTAAAATGTGGTTTCTGCCCTCAAGGAGCATACAGCACAGCTAATGGTGGTTTCTAAAGAGTTAATGGAATACAAGGGCAGAAAACTCAATTTTGCCTTTGACATTAGGAAAAGGACTCTTTCTATAGGAACATTTGAGCAATGAGAGTGAAGTTTATGAGAAATGAAAATGTGGGAAGGAATCTAGACTGAGGAAACAGTACATGAAAGCCATATGTAAGTTTGGAATTACATATTAGTGACTAAAATGTGTAAGAGGACAGGCAGAAGATGAAGGAAAGGGGAATGGGCTTCATGTTTCCTGCTGAGGAGATGCCATTTGGGATCTAAAGTTATTGGGCAAATCAGGGTGGCATAAAAGGTATATCATCTGTTGGGTTACATAATAAGACTGTATTTTTAAATATATACTTTTCTTTAGTTGTAGATGAACACAATGACTTTATTTACTTATTTTTATTTGATGCTGAGGATTGAACCCAGAGCCTCACACATGCTAGGCAAGTGCTCTACTACTGAGCCACAACCCCAGCCCAATCAGATTGTATTTTAAAAACTATGTCTGGAGGATGGATTGGACATGGAAGCAAGTTTCTTGGTTACAGAGGATGAGCTGGCTTAGATCTTGGGATGCAGAGGAGAGGATAGATTAAAGAGACATTAATTGGAGGATGAGAGAAAACAGGGTTGAGAATTATTCTGAGATTTTTAGTTCAAGTAATTGGATAAATTGGTAAGGTCATTAACAGAGCTAGGGAACTGTAGTGTAAAAGCAGACTGCACTCAGGTTTGCATGTTGTTTAATAATTATTTAGAATGGTCCAGGAATGTCTTTTTTGGCGGGAGGATTAAAAAAAATGCTGCAATTATAAACTTATATACAGATTTACAAGCTAGAATTTATTCCTAGAGTTTAAGCTAGAGATGAGCTATATAGCAATATAGTCTCAAAGATCTAAAAGTTAATACAAACAGTGTGCCAGGCGACATGGTTTTTTACTTGTAGACAGAGACTGTTGCCCTATTAGATTATGCAGGTTTGTATACCTATGAAATGCACATTTCATATTCCATCTTATCTGTGTTAATAGAATCTGAAGCAGTGAGAAAATCCCTCCATAATAATTTCTGAAGATGGAAGGGGTGTTAGTAGATTCAGCTCAGGACCGTTGAGTTTGACATTTCCAGGTAGAAATGTGCAAAACAGATGAAAATACAGGTCTAGAGCCTAGGAGCAAGGTGGTACCTGAAGCTGAATTAGCCTTTGGAGAAGCTAAGGATCAAAAGAAGATCATCAAGGATAGAGCAACCACAAAGGTATTCAGGTCACTGGGGAAATAACTTGTATTCTTATGCGTCATTTATTTCATGAAAGACAAGTGGGTGGCTTCAGGAAAGTGAGTTTGTTTCTCCAATTTTTTTTTTTTTTTTTTTGTGTGTGTGTGTGTGGTTCAGTTAGATATAATTCTGCTGCCATAGTGCCCTCTGGTGATCAGGGCTATTCAAAGCTACTCAGATCCCCATGTTGGGTTACAAGGGTCAGCCTCTCATTCACATCACAAATGTCAATCACGTAACATAGAAATATTTTATTACTTCTAGGTAAGACCTCTTTTAGGTATTGGAGGACAGGCATAAAGATATCTAAGAAATGGTCTCTGATTTTCTTCCTCTAAGAACTTAGTTTATGAAAAGCTAACTCTAAAAATGAAGTAGGGGTAAAGAGGGATAGGTAATGGAGATCATTCCTATAAGAGAGAAGCAGGAGGTAAGAAGATCTCCAGGTCCAGAGGAAATCAAGAAGGTGGTGGAGGGGCTGGGGTTGTGGCTCAAAGGTAGAGTGCTTGCCCAGCACGATGTAAAGCACTGGGTTTGATCTCAGCACCACATATAAATAAGTTAATAAAATAAAGGTCCATCAACAACCAACAAAAATATTTTAAAAAATAGTCAAAAACAAGAAGGTGGTGAAATTTGAACCTTGAAGGACAGAAGGATTTGTACAGTCATGATAGGGTAGAGAAAGCCATATAATTATACAGTGGTCCCAGTATTAGCTAGTTACATGACATTAAATCTCAATCTTTCTAAGACTCAATTTCTTTATCTATAAAATAGTAAAAATGACTGTTTTAATTCTTATGGTTGTGAGAATTGAAGTCATGCTTGTATAAAATACTCAAAGTATAAAATATAAAGATAAGACATGACAGATAATTCAAGTAATTAGATAATTAAAAAGTGTGAAGTAAGGAAAGAACAAATATGAATGCTAGAGGGAATGGCAAATGGAAACATCTGTTCATGATTTTATTTATTTATTTAACATTTTTTATTGATACATTATAATTATACATATAGTAGGCTTCCTTTTATACATTCATACATGTACATAAAATAATTTGATCAATTTAATTTCCCAGTACCATGTGTTCATAATTTTAAATTTAAATATTTACCCAGGGGTTGGAGGTATAGCTCTGTGGTAGATATCTCCTTGCCTAGCTCACACAAGGCTATGGGTTTGATACATAGCAACACACACACATGCACACACACACACCAAATTTCACGGTGGTTGTACATAATGCATTAGAACCTTAGGTTAAAGAAATACCTTAGTTTTTTCCTCTGACCTAAACTAACTCTGATTCTTTTATCCTATAGAGTAGACCACAAACTCCAAGCTTTAGAAGCACAGTTCAAAGAACTGGACAATACCAAAGACAATCTGACACAGAAATTTGAACATCATAGCAAGACTTTGGCAAGCCAAGCAGCTCAAGATGAAATGTGGACAGCAGTTTTGGCACTGAAGTGAGTATTGATAGAAAAATCAGAGGAATTTTATGGTAAAAGCTTTTAGTTGTTATTTAAAAACTGAATTTAGTATGGTCCAACTATGGATTATGAAGAAATTACATTTTCTTGTGTTTATTCATTGAAAAAAAATCAATTTTAGCACTTGTATTATATGCTAGGCCCTGTGGTACACATGTCATCACAGTGCCTGTTACTTGCCAAAGTCTCACTAGCACAGAGATGGATAATAAAACTCCCTTGTCACTGAAGAACATACAGTAGGGTAGCCTGAGAACATAGCTATCTAGGTTAGTGCAGGGTCTAGTTCTAAAGTAAGTATTTTCTAAAATACAATAACTTCTACTGGATCTGTAATGATCAAATGCATTTTTATGTCTGTTAATAGTGTTCTGTTGCATAAGAAGTTCCCCATGTTTTTTCATAGGTTCACTTCAATTGAATTGAATATTTTATACAGCTACGTCATTGAAGTACTTATCAGCTTGCACACACGTGTACTTGAGAAACTACCAGACCTGGTAAGAGGTCTTCCCACCTTAGCCTCTGTCCTTAAACGAAAAGTTAAGAACAAGCGCATTAGAGTTGTGTGGGAGTCTGTTCTAGAAGAATGTGGGCTGCAAGAAGGAGATATCACAGCAATTTGTACTTTCTTTATTGCACATGGTCACAAGGCAGATCATTATGCTGCTAAAGTACGACAGATGTACATCAGGGATATCACATTCATGATCACTAACATGGTAAAGAACCAGGCTCTGCAGGATGGTTTGCTGAGGGCTGTTCAGGTCATTGAGAAAGGGAAAGCAGAGAGGATTCCTGAAGAGCAAAAGTCACCCCTAAAAGAGTTGATATCAGTCAAAAACTAACCTTCTGCCCTACGATCCTGATGTCATTTGTAGTAATTTATCTTGAAAATAGTAAAATGTATGTGTAATTTATTTACTGCAGATTTATTGTTATGGCAAAAAGTAAAAGCAGAATTAAAGAATTTGTAAGTGATACAATGAATATTTTCTATTTAGCTCTATAAAAGAATGAAGAAACTCTTTGTTTAATGATAGGGAGTTATCACCATAATGTATTGTTGTTGTTGTTAATTATATATTTATTGTTAAGTGGAAAAATATTATATAACATATAATATTGGCTTAGCTATAAAATTCTGCAGAGATTCATAAAATTCTGCAGAGATACATAAGAAATTATATTAGTTGTTGAGGAAAGAAATTAAGACCTTAGAGGTCAAAGATATGAGGAAGTCATTTCACTGTTAATCCCTTTTGGACATTTTAAATTTTGAATTATGTGAATGTACTACTTATTAAAAGGTGAATAAAAATAAAACACCTAAAATCTATATCATGAGATGCTGGCATATATGTGTTCTCTAGTATAGTATCATAGTTATTTATACTAAAAAGAGAATTAACTGATTGCCGCAGTCTGGCTGGGCACAATTCAGGAGCCACTTGTCAAAAGAAACTAACTTTATTTTTAGAACTACAAACGCCAAACAAAACAGCTCCTCAGGAAAAACCCTCAGAGCCCAACTGCCACCACCGGCTTCCCACAAGCCTCTCACACCCACACAAACCTCACCACCTCCCACAATCCTCCTGCTCTTGAGGCTGATTGGCTGGGTCGTGTGGGCGGAGCCAAAGAAGTCCCCCAATGAGCAGCTCCGTGGAGGAGCCAATCAGCTAGATGTTGCTGGGGCCACTGTGAGCCAATCATCAGCTGGCAGTCTGAAGGGCAGGGAAACAGCCCAATGAACATCACCGCAGAGGAGCCAATCAGCTAGATGTTGCTGGGGCCGCTGTGAGCCAATCATCAGCTGGCAGTCTGAAGGGCAGGGAAACAGCCCAATGAACATCACCGCAGAGGAGCCAATCAGCTAGATGTTGCTGGGGCCGCTGTGAGCCAATCATCAGCTGGCAGTCTGAAGGGCAGGGAAACAGCCCAATGAACATCACCGCAGAGGAGCCAATCAGCTAGATGTTGCTGGGGCCGCTGTGAGCCAATCATCAGCCGGCAGCTGGAAGTTTGCTGGGGCCCCTTTGGCTGTGGCTCTCAACATCTCCCCCTCTCTGTTTAAACAACAAGCATGTGGCTTGGGGACCGTGCCTGCCTTAGGTTGTCCAATACTACATATGGTCCTTACCCGTCTTCGGATGAGCTGACCTCAGGGCGTCAGCCTCCTGTCTTAGGTTGGTACCATTGTAATTGGATCTTACCCGTCATTGACTACCGGTCCAGTATACAGCCACACCTGTGGAGAGGTCTTTGTCATGACAAGCAGAAGGGAGGAAGATACACCAAGCCAACTGATGGCTCTTGTTGGAAAAATTGTACCACCAATGACATCATCAGCAAAAATACCCCAACACTACCACAAGTCCCTGCACCAACAGATAGTTCACAATGCATAGTCTAGGCAAGTCTAGGCAAGTTCTGCAAGCAGCTCAGTGATGGCTATTGCAGAAGCTGTAGATTAGTTTTATCTTTGTCTTCACTGGCACTGGGATGAAGATAGGAATTCTGGCAATAATGGCTAAAGAAAAAATTATGTAACATTCCAGAAGGCACTAAAAGAAAACAATTTTCTTAACAATTTACATTGTCTTCACCGGCACTGGGATGAAGATAGGAATTCTGGCAATAATGGCTAAAGAAAAAATTGTGTAACATTCCAGAAGACACTAAAAGAAAACAATTTTCTTAACAATTTACATTATCTTGAAGAGAATTATTAAATATAATGAAAAGGTAAGGTGAGAATTATTAAATATAATGAAAAGGAAAGGTGAAAGTAAACAAACAGATCTGTTAACCTCCTTTTTTGTTTACATATTAAAACAATTCTTAATAGTTATTTACCCAATTTAAATTAAACCATTTAAATCACGTGAATAAAAAAAATATTTGGATCCATTTTTTCATGAGTGCTCATCATATATGATATATGGACATACATACATTCAAACATATAACACAAAACACAAGTGTGCACACATAATATAATACATATAACACATAACATAATAGTAAAGGCCTTATAACTTTTTACAGGTGAAATCTCCATTGCAATGTTTAAAAACTCTATAGTCAAAAAAAAAAAAAACAATAGAACTGATCAGCAAAACATTAACCTAGGTCTGTATGAGCTCAAAAAACAAAATAGAACTTCATGATATGGGAAAGGGCAATAATAAAATAGATATTGAAAAAAGCATCCTGGTTCTGTCGCAGATGTAAGGATAGCCAAATTGGAGTTTTGGAAATCAGCTGTTATGGATTTGAGCCAAATCATCTTCTTTTTGGTCTGTAGAAATCGCTTTAGTTAATCTCTCTGGAATCCAAATCGGCTGCTGTTCTCCCTGTGGAAATACAAAAACAGGCCCCCGACTCCAGACAATCACTGGGTCAGGACTTTAGTTAATCTCTCCGGAATCCAAATCGGCTGCTGTTCTTCCTGTGGAAACGCACAAACAGACCCCCGACTCCAGACAATTACTGGGTCAGGACCTTTCCATTGTCCTGTTAGAATATCTTTCCAAAGTACCTTGGGCTTATGTACATTTTTTGGACACATATGCCTTTCTGCAGCACTAAGTCCTGATGAATCCAAATTTAAAAAGTTTAGAGTAAAAAGGGTTATTTTAAGTTTATCTTTGGGGAATATATACCCCTTCCCAATTCCGTCTTTTTGCTTTAATAAGTACATTTTAATAGTTTGATGAGCTCTTTCAACTATGCCTTGTCCCTGTGGATTGTATGGGATTCCTGTTATATGAGTAATGCCAAATGACGAGCAAAATTGTTTAAAAGAGGTAGAAGTATAACCAGGGGCATTATCTGTTTTTAACTGTTTTGGAATGCCCACAGTGGCAAAATTTTGTAAGCAATGAGCTATAACATCTTTAGTTTTTTCTCCGGCATGAAGGGAGCCCATCAAAAATCTGGAAGAAGTATCAACTGTAACATGCAAATATTTTAATTTTCCAAATTCTGGCAAGTGTGTGACGTCCATCTGCCAAATATGGTTAGGTATCAATCCTCTAGGATTGACTCCAAGATTAACTTGTGGTAAAAAGGTCACACAATTTTGACATTGTTTTATTATTTGTCTAGCTTGTTCCTTAGTTATTTTAAAATGCTTTTGTAAAGTATTAGCATTGACATGGAACCTTTTATGAAAATTTATAGCTTCTTCTAGTGTAGAGAAAATATGTATGTCATGTGTAGTTTTATCTGCTAAATCATTGCCCAAACTAAGGGCTCCAGGCAATCCTGTATGTGCCCTGATATGTCCTATAAAGAATGGATCTTTTCTGTCCCAGATTAGACTTTGTATAGCGGAAAACAAAGAGAAAACAGTAGAAGAAGGGGAAATCCTACCAGCATCTTCAAGGGATACTATAGCATTAACTATATACTGACTATCAGAAAATAAATTAAATACAGAATCTTTAAATATCACAAAAGCTTGTAATACTGCATTAAAAAAAATACTCTACCTTTTGAGCTGATTGTTTGGGTACTAAAAATGTAAAAGTTTGATCAGGTGTAACTATTGCTGCTGTACCATTATTTGACCCATCAGTGAATATATTTGGAGCATTCATGATAGGTGTTTTTCTTGTCATTTTTGGAAAAATTACAGGATGCAATGACCAAAAAGACAATAAAGGATTAGATGGTAAGTGGTTATCAAATGAAACATTATATTTGCACATGATTATTGCCCAAGTATTTAACTCATTAGCTAATTCATCAATTTGATTCATAGTATATGGAGTAATAATTTTATTGGGAGAAATTCCAAATACTCCCTTTGCTGTTTTTATTCCTTTGAGTATTAATTGTCCTACAGCCTCAGGATACCTAGTAAGAATAGTGTTAGGAGAATTAGATAAATGTATCCATAATAATGGACCTTCTTGCCAAAATACTCCTGTAGGAATATTTTTTGTTGGTAGTACAA
This sequence comes from Spermophilus citellus, assembly GCF_964194105.1. Lineage (NCBI taxonomy): Eukaryota > Metazoa > Chordata > Mammalia > Rodentia > Sciuridae > Spermophilus > Spermophilus citellus. The sequence continues at coordinate 110,933,242 of NC_138188.1, read as the reverse complement.
TAAATAATAAAGGCAAACTTATATCAATTCTATCCAAATGCATATTTTCCATATATGTTTCAATGATTTTTAATGCCTTTCTTGCTTCAGGCATTAACATTCGGGGTGAATTTGGATCTGATGGACCTTTTAAGATGTCAAATAAAGGTCCTAATTCTCCTGTTGGAATACCTAGATAAGGCCTTATCCAATTTATGTCTCCTAATAACTTTTGAAAGTCATTAAGTGATTTGAGTTGATCTACTCGTATTTGAATTTTTGGTGGACGGACCATGGTTGAGGATAATAGAACTCCTAAATAATTAATTGGAAGATTTAATTGTACTTTATCTATTGCTATCTCTAGATTATAATTTTTCAATAAGTTTGTAAGTGTGGCATAACATTCTAGCAATGTGTTTTTAGCTTTGTGTGCTAATAATACATCATCCATATAGTGAAATATTTGTATAAATAATATTTATTTATAATGGTTATGAATACCAAATGCCATGTGCTAGGTGTTGTAATAGAAATATTTAAAAATGTGGACCCTGTTTACAAGGTGAGGATTAAGTACTGACACTTTATTTGGAAGGTACAAATTCAGGTGGTCAGAGTGAGGAGGCATGCTGAAAGAAAGTAGTGTAGAAAAGGATATGAAGTAATATACCTTGAAGATGAGCCATGAAAGACATAGCAGGTTGTTCAACAGGTACATCTATCGCTCTGTCTTTCTGTACCCACATACTGTTTGGGAAAATCAGGCCTTGGAAGGAAGAAGGAAAGCAAATTTGTCTGTTGTACTCACTCAGTCTAAACTGTTTTCAATTGCCCAAAGTTCCTCCATGGGGAGTGATATCCTTCACTTCAATATGCATTATCCATGCCCTCCTAGCAGCTATTAGAAGCCAACTCCACAAAACAAATAAAATAAAAAAAAATTTTAAAAAAGAAGCCAACTCTTCATTGTTCAGAAGTCACAGGAGGAAGATGGGCATGAAGATGCATGCCTGTAATTCCAGTAACCCAGAGGTTGAGGCCAGCCTCAGCAATTTAGCAAGACCCTAAGCAATTTATGGAGACCTTGTTTCAAAATAAAAAATAAAAAGGCTGGGGATGTGACTCTATGTCATACAAAAATACGTCTCAACTATGTGCTGGGAGTAAAACATGGAGCAAGTGAGTGGTGAGTGATTGCCTCACATACGTGAGACATTGGGTTTGATCCTCAACACCACATAATAATAAATAAATAAAATAAAGGTATTGTGACCATCTACAACTAAAAAAAATATTTAAAAAAACCCCAGAACATGGAGCAAGTAAGGACTGACACAACTGGACAAAGTTAGACCTCGCCTTTTATTAACAGGTACCTAAAGCAACTGACTGGAATGAAGCTTCAGTATAAAGAAGGCAAATATATAGCATGCATGCTGATGACTCCCTTCACCACCCACAATAGACATCACTAATCCATTATATAGTATGCTGTCTTACTCAGCCAGATATTCCTTGGAATTGTACTTTACACATGTTCCAGGCATCCACTGCCAACTGGTCAGTTGGCACATGGGATGAACCTACTGCCTTGGAATATATGCCCAAGTCTGTTTCCCATCTCTCTTTTCACAGTAAAATAGTATGCTTCAGGAATTCTTCATATGTGACTCTCTCTTTATAACAGCAAATAACATTACTAGTAACAGTTAACACATGAGCTTCCTATATATAAAATCACTTAGTCCTATGCTATTATTGGACCACAAGTTCCCAAAGTTCTCTACCAAGAACCCACAACTCCTTGTTTAGGCTCCACCTGGAAACCATTCCTTTTTTTTTTACCTTTATTTATTTATATTTTTAAAATTTCAGTTGTAGATGGACACAATACCCTTATTTAATTTATTTATATGTGGTGCTGAGGCTCTAACCCAGTGCCTTACACATGCTAGGCAAGCACTCTGCCACTTGGCTATAACCCCAGCCCTAACCTTTATTTATTTATTCTTATGTGGTTTTGAGGATCGAACCCAGGGCCTCACGCACACTAGGCAAACGCTCTACCACTAAGCCACGACCCCAGGCCATGAAAACCATTCCTTTACCCAACCTGAATGCCCTCAGCAAATCCAAATGGACTTAAAGACTGTTTCATGCACAGTGATTTCCTTTTCTCTTCCTATGACCTTGTTTATACACTCTTATTTATTATTTGCTTAACAAAACCAAACCTCAGGTCTGGCTTTTAAGTACTCTGGGGGAGGGGGATCACATTCTTTATGAATTTCCCATCATTTTCCTAGCCAAATTCTGTTTCATTTTGTTTTTCATTGAAACCAATTCTGTAGAATCAGTTGTGGTTCAAAAAGTTAATGGCCTGTGTATGTAGTTCTGTGGCAGAGTGCAGGCTTAGCACATGCAAGACCCTGGGTTCAATCCCTAATGCCACTATCACCACACACACACACACAAAAAAAAAAAAACCCACAAAGTTAATGCTGAAATGCATAAAATGTAAAATTATATTCTTGTTAACCTCCTTTCTAGAGCTTTGCTCTATATGAAAACCGAACAATAAAGTGGTGTACACTTTTTTTTTCCTTTTTGGTATTGAGGATTGAACCCACAGAGCATTTTACCACTGAGCTATATCTCTAGCTCTTTTTATTTTTTTGAGACAGGGTCTTGCTAAATTGCTTAGGGCCTCATTAAATTGCTAAGGTTGGCCTTGAACTTGTAATCCTCCTGCCTCAGCTTCCCAAGTCTATGGGATTACAGGAGTGGTGAAGGCATTCCTGCACCTGCTGTCTGACAGGGTAATAGCATGGGGGACGCTGCGGCAAGGCAAGGCCGCACCATCTGGAATCTGGAACCATTAGGAATGTTAAGTGTTTTGTTGATGATATTCATGATATGGATAACAGGGCATACTCAATCAATAATAAAAGTACGTATTGCCTGAGATTGCAGGAAAATTCCCAGAATGAGACTAAGGATACAATTGAGACATGCCATGAGGCGCATTTCAGTGTCTCTCAGGATACAAACAATGGTGTTATTCCTCAAGCTTAAACAACAAGAAATATTTATTCCATGGATAGCAATTCCATATTATTTATTTATTATTTATTTATAACAATTCCAAATATTTATTCCATGGATAACTAGTCCCCTCAACCCCATCCTAAAGCCACAACCTGTACAACAGCCTAGCTACAGAAAAACAATTGCTGTACCAACAGTACAAGGACCACCATATGTAGCTTATGGTATCCCCCCAAGGACAAGAGGCTAATAAAAATACACTCCCCAACCAATAGACCCTCCTTTGCCTTACACAGAAACTTATGATGAAAATGGAAAACACATAGTTAATATAAATGACAAATGGATTGAGCTGCAGAGTCTGCCCTTTAGTTAAAAGATTACAAAGACCTAAGAATTGATGTGCTTTGAACAAGGATCAAGGAAGTTCTTTAAGAAAGCAGTTGAATAGGTCATATGGAAAAAAAGGAAATTACCTTGGAAATTAAAATAGAATAATGTAAAATTAACAGATATATTTTAGAGGCACTTCAGAGTAGTAGGCTTTTAAATAATAGAATTTCATTACTTTAAGTGTATTTTACTGGGATTTTAGTTTAGAAGTAAGAAAGCTTACCAATAATCATAAGTATGCTTTAAAGTTAAAGGTTAATGAAATAATTATAGGTATGCTTTAAAGTTAGAAGTGAACAATAGGTCAGGAGTCATGTAGTCTAGTTGCATTACCTAGCACCTAGTGATTGAGGTGAAAACGTAAAACCTTAATCATGATTGACTTAGGTTACAGAACAATATTTTGAACAATGTACTCAATATCTTAGGTAATCAATGTGTTATGCTCGAATTCGGGACCCCCAAAGACTACCAGAGACCAAGATCGATGTAAACAGCAAAGAGGTGTTTATTGCGATCCTCCGTGGGCGCACACACAGCAACTGGTGACGCTGAGAGGCCGGAGCCCAGGGTTTCCAGCGGTTTTGTACATTCTTTGGAGAAGGCAGGGACTCCCACATACATCATAGCATCTCTTAGCAAATCATCACTCACCACGGGAAAATCAAACAACAACTCTAAAACATGATTAGCACATTTACTGGCGGGAACAAGTTGGGTAGGGGTGATTGGTTAGTACAAGAGGGGCATTCATTTGAACTGATTGGTTTAAGCCAAGAGGGGTGCTGAACTATATGGTTTCCCAACACCATAAACTGGCATCCCAGGTATTTCCCTGTCTCATGCTGATTCGTGGCTGCTAGGGGATTGCTATGGATCCCCACCTAGCCTGAGTCAAGGACACCTGGCCCAGCAGATCTCTCCTGTTATTTGTAGATAAACAATTTAGCAGGGTGGAAATGTGCCTAGGAGTGCTCTGTGGGTCTTTCCAAGGACAAAGGCCATGTCCCTTCCTTGGACAGGCTTTGCTCTGAGATAGAAGCTGGTTTTTCAAAGCTTGCAGTCCTCAAGGTTTTAGAAAGGAAGGCAATCCTAAAACAATCTATCTCTAGGCAGCAGACTTAAAGGGGCTGGTCTATAGAAGGAAGTATAAGTGCCTGTCAAGTTGTCTCAGGTCTACAGTTACTTTGACCATAAACTTCTCAGATAAGTGAACCTCTGGTAACAACTTTCTTAGGGATGCTTTCCTAATGTTTAATAAATAGAAGGCCTTTGGACTGAGTTCTTATACTATGCCTAACAGACCAAACCGAAATGGATTTACTCATGCCAAATTTCCAGGCCACGTAATCAAAACTAACCTTCCAAAATAAATCAGGTGAGATGAGACTGTGAATGTAGCTTAGTGGTAGAGTATTGGCCTAGCATGTAAAAGGCCCTGGGTTTATCACCAAAACTGAAAGAGAGAGAGAGAGAGAGAGAGAGAGAGAGAGAGAGAGAGAGAAATGATAGCCAAATCCCCAAATAGGCCAGTTTTATCCAGTAAGATAAGGAAATCCTGTTTCAGCTTTACAAGAAAAGAAATTTTGAAACCAACCATCAGTCTTTTTTTTGTTGTTGTTGTTTCTACTTTCTTCATCCCTTTTCTGCCTATAAAGCCAATCTTTGCCCAGCTCATGGGAACCCAATAATAAAACCGAAAATAAAAGGTAATTTAAGAGCCAACATGGTGGCACAGGCCTGGAATCCCAGCCTTTAGGTGGGCTGAAACAAGAGAATCACGAGTTCAAAGCCAGCCTCAGAAAGGGTGAGGCGCTAAACAACTGAGAACCTGTCTCTAAATAAAACAAAATAGGGCTGGGATGTGCTTCCGTGGTCAAGTGCCCGAGTTCAATCCCTGGTATGGGGATGGTGGTTGGGGGAGAGGAAAGAAAGTCAACTAAGATCTCTAAGCTGAATTTGTCGAAATTTTCTTTTGACACTAAGACCTTAATAGAAAAAGGTAATTTGAAGATTACTGAGGGAAAAATTAGAAAAATTATTGTTCCAGTCTTAGAGGTTTCCCTTTTCTACCTGTAATCTCAGTGATTTGGCAGGCTGAAGCAAGAGGATCAAGTTGCCAGCATTAGCAACTTAGGGAGACCCTAAGCAACTCAGCCAGACTCTTTTGTCTTCAAATAAAACATAAAAAAAGGGCTGAGGGGAGTGATGTGGCTTAGTAGTTAAGCCTTCGTGGGTTCAATCCCTGGTACCAAAAAAAAAGGTTTCTGCAGCCTCTGAGGCCGCCTTTCAAGGAAAGGCAGGAAATACCCAACTAGACCCTAGGAACTGAGATCGCGGGAAGAGACGGGGGCGGAACCGCCTGGGCGGTGTGCGCAGGTCCCGGAAGTCCCGCCCAGCCGAACATTAGAGGCTCTGCCCTAGGTCGGTTGTCGGAATAGGAAGGGCGTTTTGGCGGGCAGTTGTGACGTCACTAGCTCTTGTCTGGTTGTTCCGGAGCTCTGCAGCGAATAGGGTTTGTGGCTGACAGAAGAGCTGTGAGGGGCGTGTCAGTCCGTGGGCAATAGGACACTGCGCTGGGCCGCCTAAAGCTGGATCGCGGTGGCTCGCGGGCAGCACCCGCAGCAACGGTAAAACGGAAGTCCTGCGATCGGAGCCCGGTGTCCGGGCGGAAGCGGCATTCTCTCAGCGGTGGCCCGGAGCCAGCCCCGGAGCCACCGGGAGCCTCCTGACCTGGTAAGGGGGAGGAGGGGCACTTGGCGCGGACTCTCCGCTGCGTCGGATCCCCGTGTCTAGCCTGCCGCAGCGGTGGTGCTCCTCCCTAGGAGCCTTGCTCTTCCTACTAAAACCTTTATTTGTTTTCTTGGACGTTTGTCTTAAGAAGAGAGTCACCGCCTTGCAAGGTCTTTTTGGTGGTTACCTGACCTGTACAGCGTCTCTTTGCTTCAAGCCCTGTTTGAAGCTCCTACTGTCGAATGGTGGTTCGCTGCAGGACATAGTATTAAACACATTACTGTTTATTTGCTTTCTCTGTCGTTCGCTGAAAAGACGATTCTTTTTCCTTCAGGTGTTGATGTTGAGTAGGCCTCATTAGCATATTAAAATGGCTCTACCCAAGGACGCCATCCCTTCCTTGTCGGAATGCCAGTGCCAGATCTGTGTGGAAATCCTAATCGAGCCCGTAACCCTCCCATGTAACCACACGCTCTGTAATCCGTGCTTCCAGTCGACTGTCGAAAAGGCAAATTTGTGCTGTCCCTTCTGTCGCCGCCGGGTCTCTTCGTGGACTCGGTATCATACCCGTAAAAATTCTCTCATCAATATGGAACTATGGGAAACGATTCAAAAACACTATCCAAAGGAGTGCAAGCTTAGACTCTCTGGGCAAGGATCGGAGGAAATTGGTGAGTAAAAAACCCAGCATGTTAATTGGCTAATCCAAAATCTTTTAAAAACTGAGTCATGCCGGGGCGGGGTGGCGGACGCCTGAGTCCCAGCGGCTCGGAAGGCTGAGGCAGGAGGATGGTGAGTTCAAATCCAGCCTCAGCAAAAGTGAGGTTTAAGCAACACAGTGAGACCCTGTCTTTAAATAAAATACAAAATAGGGCTGGGGATGTGGCTCAGTGTTAAAATGCTCCTGAGTCCAATCCCCGGCACCCCTCTCCCCCCAAAAAAACCCAACAGCAAAAAACTGAGTCACCATTTTTCCATTTTAAAAGAGAAGAGAGAAAAAAAAAATCTGTCTAGTATTTGCCTAAGTTGTTCTTGAAGGTTTTGATTTTGTGAGCACCCAAATGTTGATTAAAGTCGAAAGCAAGATTTTGTCCATTTTTAAAATGCCCAAGCTCTGTGTTCGATTGCTGTTGTGTTAAAAATGAAAGAAAGAAAATCGCATATATACACACATAATGTATGTGTACACGCACATACATATATACACAGATAAACAAAGGTTGTAGTATACAACAACCACAGGAGGAACGACTGATTTCTGTGTTAATATTTCTTATACTTTTACTTTCTCTGTTAGCAATCTGTACATTTCCATTCATTGTGTCTCTGTTCGGTTCTCTAAAGCATACAGCACACCTAAAATAGCTTTCTATTACTAGTCCCATCTAGTTCAGTCATTTTAAATCAAAACCCTCCATACTGTGGACTTAAAGAGCCCCAAACCAAACATTTGATTCTAGCATCTTTCTTCTACTAATGTGAGCAATAAATCATTCATTTCAGTGTTTTCTGTCTAGGCTTTGAATATGGTGCCTGTGCTCTGGTATACCTGCCATTTATTTATTTATGGTAAAAAAAAAATTAACAAAATTTGCCCTTTTAAACATTTTTAAGCAATAGTTATCTTTAAAAAACTACTTTATTGAAATACATATAATTCATCCATTTAAAGTGTTCAATTTATTTATTTATTTTTTTTTTTGTACTAGGTATTGAACTTGAACCAGGAGGCACTTAACCAATGATCAACATTCCCAGCCCTTTTTATTTTGAGACAGGCTTGCTTAAGGCCTTGCTAAGTTGCTGAGACTGGCCTTGAATTTGTGAGATCTTCTTGTCTCAGTCTTCCGAGTAGCTGGGATTATAGGCCTGCTTCACTGTGCCCAGCTAAAGCATTCAATTTAAATGGGTTTTGGTGTGTGTGTGTGTGTGTGTGTGTGTATTTATATATTTATTTATTTATTTATTTTAATTGTGAAAAACATATAACATAAAAATTTTTAACCTTTTATTTTTTGTGCTGGGGACCTTGTGCATGCTAAGCAGGAACTGTAATACTGAGCTATCCCCATAGCCCATTTATTTATTTATTTATTTATATGTGGTGCTGAGAATTGAACCCAGTACCTCACACATGCCAGGCCAGCTCTACAACTAAGCTACAACCCCAGCCCCATTGCCCATTTTAACTATTTTTAAATGTACAATTTAATGGCAATTAATTATGTTCACAAGGTAGTTATCACCACTGCTTCCAAACTTTTTAACTTTTTTTTGTTGTAGATGGACACAATACCTTTATTTTATTTATTTATTTTTGTGTGGTACTGAGGATTGAACCCAGTGCCTCACATGTGCTAGGCATGTGCTCCACCACTGAACTACAACCCAGGCTCTTCAATTTTTTCATTACCCCCATAAACTAACGATTAAGCAATGAATTCCCCCAGTTTACCCTGCTCTCAGGTTTGTGATAACCTTATACAATATCTTTTGTGTCTGGCTTGTTTCACCCAGTTTCTGAGGTTCTTGTACTTTGTAGCATGTACTTCATTTGAGGGCCTTCCATGGATATCTTGTATTACGTTATATATCTATGTGAAACATCTTTTCATTATATGAATAATGCTGATATGAATATTCATATACAAGTAATTCTTTGAATACTTGTTTTTATTCTTTTGTGTATATAGTCATCTGTTGATATCAGAAGATTGGTTTTCTTCTCCCTCAGATACCAAAACCTATTGATGCTCAATTTTTATTTATTTATTTATTTTATTTATTTTTGTTTTGTTTTTTAAGAGAGAGAGAGAGAATTTTTTAATATTTATTTTTTAGTTCTTGGCAGACACAACATCTTTGTATGTGGTGCTGAGGATTGAACCTGTGCCGCATGCATGCCAGGCGAGCGCACTACCGCTTGAGCCACATCCCCAGCCCCTCAATTTTTTTTTTATATAAAATGGTGTGGTATTTTTCCTATAATCATGCACATCCTCTCATATACTTTATTTAGCTTTTAAATATTTATTTTTTAGTTATAGTTGGACACAATACCTTTGTTTCATTTATTTTTATATGGTGCTGAGGATTGAGTCCAGGGCCTGGCACATGCTAGGCAAGCACTCTACCACTGAGCTCCAACCCAGCGCCCCCTATATATTTGATTTGTTTTTGTGGTGCTCCGCATTGAACCCAGGGCTTTGTACATGGTAGGCAAGCACTCTACCAACTGAGCCAGTCCTCCCATATACTTTAAACCAATTCTGGATTACTTATAATACCAAATGCTATGTAAATAGTTGTTATACTGTATTGTTTAAGAGAAGGATGAGAAAAAAGAAGTTCATACATGTTTAATACAGACAAGTTTTTTTCCTGAATATTTTAAATCTGGAATTGATTGAATCCACAAATGCAGAGCCAGTGACTACAGCAGGCCGACCATATATCTAAGTGTGGAATTGCTGGATCTGCCAAACTGTTTTCAACAGTGGCTATATTGTTTAATATTCCCATTAGTGATGTACAAAGTTTCCAGTTTTGTTTTTGTTTTTTGCTTTTTTGGTACTATGGACATTTAATCTCTGAACCACATCCCCAGCCCTTTTTATTTTTATTTTGAGACAGGATCTCACTAACTTGCCGAGTCTGGCTTTGAATTTGCTATTCTCCTGCCTCAACCTCCTCAATTGCTGGAATTATAGGTGTGTGCTGCCACACCTGACTTAATTATTATTAGTAAAGTTGCTGAGAAGATTTCATACAAGTTTTTTTGTTATTATATATCCTCATTTTCTTGCGTAAGTACTTAGGAGTAGAATTGCTCAGTCATAGAACAGGCACTTATTTGTTCTTTAAAGAAACTATCATAGGGCTGGGGATGTGGCTCAAGCGGTAGCACGCTCGCCTGGCATGCGTGCAGCCCGGGTTCGATCCTCAGCACCACATACAAACAAAGATGTTGTGTCCACTGAAAAACTAAAAAATAAATAAATATTAAAAAAAAAGAAACTATCATGTTATCATTATAATCCTAACAAACATCTCCATGTTCTGGTTTTTGCACATCTTCACTGACCTTTGATTTAGTTCTTTTTTTTTTTTTTTTAATTTTAACCATTCTAGTAGTTCTTAGTAGCATCTCATTATAGTTTTTTTTTTATTGTTGTTTTTACATTTATTTATTTATGGCATCACATGTTACCCAAGCGCTTTACCATTGAGCTATAATTCCAGCCCTCATTATAGTTTTTAATTTGTATTTTCATCATTCCCCAAATGATGTTGAGTCCTTTTTCATGGGCTTATTGGCAATTTTATTCATTTTCTTGCTTTTTCCTTTAGGCTCTTGTTTTTTATTTCTGCTTTTTTACTCCCCCCCCCCCCCACTGGGGATTCTACCCAATGCCTCACACATGCCTCATACATTCTAACACAGAGCTACACCCCCAGCCCTTTTAAATTTTTATATTGAATCAAGGTCTCCCTAAGTCCCCCAGGCCTCAGACTTGAGATCCTCCTGCCTCATCCTGCCAAGTAGCTGGAATTATAGGTATGTACCACTATACCTGGCTTATTCATTTTCTTAATTATGTCTTTTCATAAGCTGAGACTTATAATTTTCATGAAGTCTGATTCATAACTTTTCTTTTTATGATTATTACTTTTTGTGACTTTGCCTGAGGCAAAGATATTCCTGGTGTTTTTTTTTTTTCCCCCTAAAAGCTTTGTAATTTTTAGCTTTTATGCTTAAGTCTGTGATCCATTTTGAGTTAATTTTTTAGTATTCTGTGAGATCAGGATTGAGATAACATTTCTCATTGTAGATATTCATCATTTCTTATACATTTATTGAGAAGATTTTTTTCTAAAAAATATAGGTTTTTTTCTGTACAATTTATTTATTGGTTGATTTGATATTGATGTTACATTGTCTTGATTACTATACTTTGCAGTATAGAATGTTTTTTGAATGAATGTATAATAGTTCTCCAACTTTGTTTTTTTTTTATCAGGTATTCTAGGTTCTTTGTATTTTCATATAATTTGGTGGGGAGGCAGTCATTGAACCCAGGGGTGCTAAACCACTGAGTCACATCCCAACCCCTTTTTGTTTTTTGAGACAGTCTCACTAAGTTACTTAGGACCTCAAACTTGTGATCCTTCTGCTTTAGCTTCAGTAGTGGGAATTACAAACCTGGGCAACATACTTGGTTTCAAGTGAATTTTTTTTTTCCCAAGTATTTATAATCATTTAAAATTCTATCCTCCCGGGCTGGGGATGTGGCTCAAGCAGTAGCGCGCTGGCCTGGCATGCGTGCGGCCCGGGTTGGATCCTCGGCACCACATACCAACAAAGATGTGTCCGCCGAGAACTAAAAAATAAATATTAAAAAAATTCCCTCCCTCCCTCCCTCCCTCCCTCCCTCCCTCCCTCCCTCTCTCTCTCTCTCTCTCTCTCTCTCTCTCTCTCTTCTCTTCTCTCACTCTCTCTTTAAAAAAACAAAAGAAATTCTATCCTCCCTAGCCCTACGGAGTAGAATTTTACTTGAGAACTTTAATAGTTAGGGATAGTCTCAGCTGGGGCTATTCAACTATGGTCCACATGCCAGACTTGACTTTCTTTCTTTCTTTTTGTAGGTTTTTTTTTTTTTTTCAGACTTGACTTTGATCTTTTTTTCTTTTTAGACAGTGGATTGAACCCAGGGACATTTGACTACTTAGTTAAATATTTATTTATTTTTTTAAAGAGAGAGAATTTTTAATATTTATTTTTTTTAGTTTTTGGCGGACAAGACATCTTTGTTTGTATGTGGTGCTGAGGATCGAACCCAGGCCGCACGCATGCCAGGCGAGTGCGGTACCGCTTGAGCCACATCCCCAGCCCTTTTTTTTTTTTTTTTTTTTTTTTTAAGAATTTTTAATATTTATTTTTTAGTTATCGGCGGACACAACATCTTTGTTGGTATGTGGTGCTGAGGATCGAACCCGGGCCGCACGCATGCCAGGCGAGCTCGCTACCGCTTGAGCCACATCCCCAGCCCTTTTATTTTTTATTTTTGAGAGAATCTTGTTAAGTTGCTGAGGCTAGCTTTGAACTTGTGACTCTCCTGCCTCAGCTTCCCAGGTCACTGGAACTACAGGAAGGACCACCATGTCTGGCTCACCTTTTTTCCTAATGAAGTGTTATTCAAATGCATACTCTATGTTCATTTATCTATGACTGTAGGGGCTTTTGAACTATAATGGTAGAATTGAGTGACAGACCATATGGCCCACAAGACAAAATATTTATTGTACTGTCCTTTCCAGAAAAAAACTGCCAACCCCTAATTTATAACAGCTGATAAAGAACTACCTCTTTGAATATATCCCATTCCCCTTTATTAGAAGTGCTGTAATAGAAGTGTTACTCTTATTTACCTAGGCTTAGTTTCTAGCCCTTCCTGTTTTAAGGAGACTTAAACTTGTATCTCCCATGTATTCCTTTGTTGTCTCATGGATTTTCCTCAGTGGTTAAAATAAATGAGAATTTAGCATACCTCATCTCAGTTTATTATGGAATTATATCACTGTTTTACATTTCTCTACTAATTTGCAAACTTCTGGCCTATTTGATCATATGAAGCCTGCAGACATGTTTTTTTGTGACCCATCTGGCACCAGTATTTAAATTGGAAGGTTTTGCCAGGCACAATGGCGAATGCCTATAATCCCAGCTGCTCTGGAGGCTGAGGCAGGATTGAGAGTTCAAAGCCAGCTTCATCAACAGTGAGGTGCTAAGCAACTCAGTGAGACCCTTTCTCAAATAAAATACAAAATAGTTCAGGGGACGTGGCTCAGTGATTGAGTGCCCCTGAGTTCAATCCCTGGTACAATTAATTAACTGGAAGATTTCATATGAAAACCTGGATTTCTAGATTTTTCTTGAGAAAGCAGAAAAATATGACAGCAGTGTGCCTGACTTTACTGATGACAGTAGTCCACTGGAGTTGAATAGTAACTGTCTCTATAAGTAAGCTGCCCCTATAAGGAATACCTTTTTTTTTTTTTTTTTTGGTACTAGGGATACAACTCTGGGTCACTCCACCACTGAGTCACATCCCCAGCCCTATTTTGTATTTATTTAGAGACAGAGTCTCACTGAGTTGCTGAGTGCCTCTCCATTGCTGAGGTTGGCTTTGAACTTGGGATCCTCCTGCCTTAGCCTCCAGAGCCATTGGAATTACAGGCATGTGCCACCATGCCTGGCAGGAATAGCTTTTTATGGATGTTCCCTTTTTATAGTGTCTTATTCTCCTTTTATGGAATAAAATTCTTATCAGCTCTGCTGAGGGGATACACATACATATATACATTTAGTTTATATTTTCTATTCCTGAATTGTTTGTTGTTTGTTATTCCAAGGTGGTTTCTGCCTCCCCCCCCCCTTTTTATATAGCTTAGTATTTCTCTTTAATCCTACAGATTTATTTCTCATGTCCGATGATCCTTGGTTTGGGTTTCATATTTTAAAATGAGATCCTGGAATAAAGCTCCATGTATATAGAAGGGACTGGTGACTGGCAGACATTGGGGTCTTGAAGATGGAAACTGGCCATTGTACTTTGCCAGCTGTAGCTGCCAAGTCGCAAAAGGTTTTTCTCTGGGTTAAAGTAAAGTATTCTGATTTCTGAATTTATAAACTTTGAAATCTGTCCTCAGTCCCATACTTTGTCACTCTGGATTCCTTTGTGCCTTATATTTCTGGGCCTGAGCCACTCTCTGGGCAGATATGGGGTAGATTCTCTTTGACCTCAACTATAGCCTTTCATTCCAAGGATTCCATTATTCATCTCCTCATTGGCTTCCCATTTTCTTGAACTTGGTTAAAATTTGTTTACTGACTAGACACCCCCTTCCCTAATCTCATTAATGTTGTGGGGTTACATATATATTTTTTAAATACCTTTACTGTTATTGTAATGGTATCTAGAGGAAGAATTAAGGATTATATATTCACATACTATTTGGAACCAAAAAGTTTCTGGCATTTTAAAATGGAATCCCAAAAGAAGATATTATTGCTGGAGCTACTTATGATGCATTTTATCTTAATTTTATATATTTAAACTAATACAGTTTAGTGGAAGGCCAAAATTAGCCATAAAGTTCTATTTGCCTATAATATTTTCTTTTTGATGTGACTAGTTGATGACTACCAGCCCATTCGTCTGTTAAGTGAACCTGGGGAATTAAGAAGAGAATATGAAGAAGAGATAAGCAAGGTAGGTGCTAAATAAGTCATCTTTTTTTGAAAATTTTCTCTGCTGTGTTTTCAGTCTCAGATTTTACATATAATTTTATTTGCTTAAATAATTAGTATAGGGCTGGAGTTGTGGCTCAATGGTAGAGAGTTTGCCTAGCATGTGCAAGACCCTGGGTTCTCTCCCCAGTACAGCAAAAACTGAAAAGAAAATTCAAAGTACTTTTTTTTTTTTTTTTTTTTTTTTTTTTTTTTTTTTTAGTGCTGGGAATGGAACCCAGGACCTTGTGCATGTGAGGCAATCACTCTACCAACTGAGCTATATCCCCAGCCCCAAATTCAAACTACTTAAAGCAATAAGAATTTATTTGTTTGTTTGTTTGTTTATTTATTTATTTTGAGTACTGGGGATTGGACTCAGGGGCACTTGACCACATCTCCAGCCCTATTTTATATTTTATTTAGAGACAGGGTCTCACTGAGTTGCTTAGTGCCTCGCTTTTGCTGAGGCTGGCTTTGAGCTCCTGATCCTCCTACCTCAGCCTTCTGCTGGGATTACAGGTGTGTGCCACCAGACCAAGCTAGAAAATTATAATTAACTGGAATTTCAGAGGCTATGGGCTTCAAGGTTGGTTTCTTCTGGAGCTCCAGCTCCATTTCTTTGCTAATTTTTGTGATCTGGCTCTAATATCAGGCCAATGCAAGATGGTTGTACAGTTTCAAACTTCAGATGCATATAGAACCACATGCAGAAGAAAAGAAGCAGTGTCTTCTTTGGGCATTTCTTTAAGAGCAAGAAAACTTAACACAGAAGTCTTTCAACAAACTTTCCCTCGGGTCTCATTTGTTTTAATTAGGTGAAGAACTTACTTTTGAATCAAATCCTTTGAACTGTCAGTGTGGTGGCTGTAGGTCCTAGGAAGTGAGTTGGAATTCAATTCTGCCACTTGAAGACAGTAATTGTTTTTTCTGTGTGTCTTGTAATGGTTACTTCTTCAATATTTGTTCTATTCCTGCCCACTGTTAGGGGATTGATCCTAATTTCAAGGATAGGCCCTGATTAGTATAAGTCAGTTTCTATCATTCCATCCCCTTTCCTAGGTTTAATTCAGAAAGTTAGGTTTATCTTAGTACATGACATTCTGTCAACTGAGAAAAGTATTACCAAAAAGAATGTCCATAAATGTGTAGCAGTATAATAGAAACTATGATAAGGACTGAAGATAAAGGTTTTGGGTCTTTGATCAAGGTTTCATTGGACTAACTGAGGAAAGCTTTCTGAGGGAGCCTTCTTGAATTCTGTAGTTTTTTGCCTCCCCAGATTTGTATTTCATTTGAAATATTTAAGATCTTACCATTTTTTTCTTTTACCATTTTTATTAGGAAACACTGCAAATTATATTAAGTTCAGAGAAGAATTATCCTTTATTAATCATTTTTTTAGGTGGAGGCAGAGCGACGAGCCAGTGAGGAAGAAGAAAACAAAGCCAGTGAAGAATATATACAGAGATTATTGGCAGAGGAGGAAGAAGAGGAAAAAAAGCAGGCAGAGAAAAGGCGAAGTGAAGTGGAAGAACAACTAAAAAATGATGAAGAACTGGCAAGAAAGCTAAGCATTAACATTGTAAGTTTCTGGAGAGAACTTTGAAGTATTAACATTTCAGTTGCTTTGACCATGTGGTTTTCATTGAGTTGAAGATGAAGCATTTACTATAATTAGAAGCTATATCTTTGCTCTATTTAAAACAAAACTTTTTAAATAACAAACTTTGCTATAGGAAGTGTATTTTTGTTTATTGTTACATAATTGTACCCACACATGCCCTCATAATACATTATAAAGTTATCCAATCCCCCACTGTTACGGAGATTGAATCTAGGGCTTTGCCCATGATAGGCAAGTGCTTTATTACTGACCTTACATCCCTGATCCACGTTACTCTTTAAAAAAGAAAGAAAGAAAAAAACCTTTTGGGCTGGGTGTAATGGCAGACAACTGTAATCCCAGTGATTCAAGAGGCTAAGGCAGGAGGATCATGAGTTTGAAGCCAACCTCAGCAATTTAGTGAGGCGCTAAGCAACTTTATTAACAGTTTCTTAACTTTTCCCTTATTCACCTGAAGGTGAGTCATACTGTTTTATTTCTTATGTGTTTTCACTTGATGGATCTTAAAGATTTTTGTAGTTGTGTTAAGATATATATGTAGTTGTTTTAAGAGAATAATATTTCTTTGTATAGATGTGGATCCGTTTTTGAAAGTGAAGAACTTAATTTTTTTTCCTCTTTTCTTCCTGTGGTACTGGGGATTGAACCTAGGACCTCATGTATACTAGGCAAGCACAGTACCACTGAGCTGCATTTTCAGTCTGTTTCTTAAATAATGTATTATAAACCTGGATTTTTTTTTTTTTTTCTTTTCTGTTACCAAAGATTGAATCCCAGGGGCACTTAATGACTGAACAATACCCCGAACCCTTTTTTGTTTTTTATTTTGAGACAGGGACTCAAATAGCTTCAGGCCTTGCTAAGTTGCTGAGGCTGACCTCGAACTTGCAATCCTATAGCTTCAGCCTCCAGTGTTGCTTGGATTTCAGGTGTGTGTCACCCCACCCAGCTTTGCCCTTTTTTACATATCCTTTCTTTTCTAAATTTGAGTAGAATACATTTTAAAACTATATGATCAGGAAAGTAAGTAAAAACATTGATGAAAGGAATAATAAATAGAATAGGGAAGAAAATATGTTAAAGAGAAGAATTTGGAGTCATCTGTAAAACATCTTTCAAATGTCTTGTTGTAATCCTAGTTTTCACATAGCAATATGAGAGTAATTTTATTAAAATTTTAGAAAAATTTTTGGTTTAATATGAAGGTTTAGTAATGGTGAATAATCGTGAACTTTTCCAATAGTATGATAAGAAACTTATGAGACTAGTTATAATAAATGAATATATATGGTATTTATTGAATATACCCTTAAAGCCCAGAGTTATTTTTCTACAAAACTTTTACTCCAGATATATCCTTAACTCTTTAAAATTTCTCCTATAAAATAGTTATAATTATATAACACTTTATTAGAAAAATCCTCAGAAATTATTGGTGAGATTAGTATTATACCTTTTAATGCTTCATAATGTACAGTAAGAATGGATTAATTTAGACCAACATTGGTGAACTTGGTTTTGTTTATATAATATAGTTTTTCCTTGATATCTGCAAGGAATTAGTTCCAGGACCTTCTTTGACTATAAAAATTCAATGGTACTAGAGTCTATGATGTAGGCATTGTGCATATAACCTACACACATCATTTCTAGATTATTTGTGATATTTAAAACAATGTAAATGTTATATGTTACATTGTATTGTTTAGGGACTGATTAAAAAATGGTTATGTATGTTAAGTTCACGGGTAATATTATATTTCATAAATTTTCATTATTGAATTTGTGATTTTTTTTTAGAAAGAATTTTTTTAATATTTATTTTTCAGTTTTTGGTGGACACAACATCTTTATTTTATTTTTATGTGGTGCTGAGGATTGAACCCAGCGCCCCGGGCATGCCAGGCGACCGAGTTACCGCTTGAGCCACATCCCCATCCCCATATTGAATTTGTGATTTTAACTTTTTTTTTTTTTTAACAGAGAGAGAGAGAGAGGAGAGAGAAATTTTTATATTTATCTTTCAGTTTTCGGTGGACACAACATCTTTATTTTTACGTGGTGCTGAGGATCGAACCCAGCGCCCCGCGCATGCCAAGCGAGCGCGTTACCACTTGAGCCACATCCCCAGCCCCGGATTTTAACATTTTTAATAATCACACTACTTATTTATTCATCCACCCATCCATCCATTTATTTATTTATTTATTTATTTATTTATTTATTTATTTATTTATTTTTATGTGGTGCTGATAATTGAACCCAGTGCCTCACACATCGTAGGCAAGTGCTCTACCGTTGAGCCACAACCCTAGCCCCGATTTTAACCTTTTTAAATTCAGTGACATTTCTTACATTCACAATTTAAACAATCACTACCACTATTTCCAAAAATTGTAATATCCCAAACAGAGACTTTGCAACCATGAATCCATAACTCCACAAATTTCTCTTTGCCTAGTTCCTGAAAACCTGGTGTACTTTTTAAAATATTTTTTTAGATGTATAGACCCTTATTTTATTCACTTATATGTGGTGCTAAGAATCTAACCCAGTGCCTCACACATGGTAGGCAAGCGCTCTACCACTGAGCCACAGCCTCAGCCCAAATTTTTTTCTCTGATTTTGTCAGTTGTAGATATTTTTTTTAAACAAATCTTTTTTTAGTTATACATGGACACAAATTCTTTATTATTTTTTAATTTATTTTTATGTGGTGCTGAGGATCGAACCCAGTGCCTCACATGTGCAAGGCAAGCGCTCTGCCACTGAGCCACAACCCTAGCCCTATAGATATTTTATATAGTTTAAATCATATACTATTTTTTCTGTTTCATTTCATTTTGCTAATGGCTTCACAGTTCATGTTATAACATGTACAGAACTTTGTTTCTTTTATCGCTGAGTAATATTCCATTACATGCATATACCACATTGTGTTTATCCATTCATCTAATAATACACATTTGGGTTGTTTCCATCTATTCACTTTGTGACTAATACTTCATTGGGCATTGGTTTCTACATAATTACCTTCCTGAGAAGTAGTTTTTTCAATTCATTTGTGTTTACACTTCAGAATAGAAATTGCTGGGTCCAAGCTGCTGGGATTACAGGCGTGCAACACCATACCCGGAATCCTCCAAATATTTTCAGTTCATGATCAACTGAATCCCTGGGAATAGGAATGGAGAGCTGACTATACTGAGTTTTGTATGGTCACTATTCTTCAAAGAATATATAGAAATTAAATGTAGTTCTGGAAACATTTTGTGAATTCTGAATTAATTGGTGTAATTCATAGCTTATTTTCTCATAAAGCTATTTTTAATTATGTCTTTTGTGCTTTTCTTGTTGAAGAATAATTTCTGCGAGGGAAGTACCTTGGCTTCTCCTTTGAATTCCAGAAAATCTGATCCAGTCACAACCAAGTCACAAAAGAAAAATAAGAACAAACAAAGAAACATTGGAAATATTCAGAAGTAAGTGAATATGACATAATCAATTATCTGTTGACCATCTACAGTATTAGTGTTTTTTGTTCAAATAATAACCACTGGTAATTAAGGTTTTCTTCATGAGCTCTTTATGAAAACACTAAAGACAGACTGATATTGATGTAAAGTGAAAAGAAATGAGTTACTGCCATGTCATTCCTAGTTAGCACAGGAGAGATGTGAAAGCTGTCATGCTTTTTACTCAGCCACTTATTTTAGTAGATTAGTACTTTTTGTCTAGTTTGCTCAGGGTTTGCATGTTGGATTTCCACAAAATGAACCAGTTGAATTCCTCTGTTTCATAGTTTAAATTCAAGTAAAAATAGCCTAGTCCAAGATAGGCTCATCTTCATTGAAAATCTCCCTCTCCCTTTTTTCCCAGTTTATGCATAGTATTTCTTTGCTACTATAAAACAAAACAAAACAAAAGCATGAATAAAGTAATCAAGGATGGCATGAGCTAGTTTCCTTATAATAGCCCTCTAGAATCACTTAATAGGTAGAATTAATGGTTTTGTGAGGACATAAGGCTTCCCATGCTAAAATTCATAGTTGAAAAACTTTAAGAACCACAATCTAGACTTGAAAACCATGTGAGGACTTCTGGTTCAGCTTAGTATGTATGTGCAGGTAACTCACATCTCCTTCCAAAATTTGTTGAAATTTTGGATTTAGAATGGGAGGACTTTTGGAAAGGAGAGTTAAATAAGGTGGTTGCTGTTAAATGGAAAAAAAAAAGTGTGGTTCTATCAATATTATTAATACTGATGATTGATATGCAAAGTAGAAATCAGAAGAAAATCTTTTAAAATAGGAAAAGCAGGGCTAGGGATATAGCTTAGTGGCAAAGTGCTTGCATAGTGTTCACAAGGCCCTGGGTTCAATCCCCATTAACAGAGGTGGGAATGGGGGTATACAGATAGGTGTTTCATTTTGACATATATTGCCTAAGGATATGACTTATGAATCTTTATCTAAAAATATATTTTGAAATACAGACTTTTAAATTATTAGAATAAACCAAGTAACAAATTGAGAAACAGCTTAAGGATACGACTTATGAATCTTTATGTATCTAAAAAAAAATTTAAATTACTAGAAGACTAAACCAAGTAATGAATTTAGAAACAGACATCAAGAAACTGATAAAGCTAAAACAAAGTTAAAAACATTTGAGGGCCTTGGAGCGAGGCTCAGTGATGGAGTGAATGGTTAAGCTATGTAAGGCTCTTGCTTTGATTCCTAGCGCCACCAAAAAAGTTTTATGAAAATGGAGCCAGGCATGGTACCTCACTTGTAGTCCAAGATAGTCAACTGGACTGAGGCAAGAAGATCACTTGATCCTGGGAGTTCAGGGCCAGTTTGGGCAACATAGCATGACTCTTCTCTTACCAAAAAAATAAAAACTGATGTGGTCTAGTCTCTAGAATATTACATTAAATACTTGAAACTCAACAACTAAAGACAACACAAATTAAAAAAGGGCAAAGGACTTGGACATTTCTTCGATGAAATATAAGTGGCCTGTAGGCACATGAAATGATGTCCACCATCATTAGTAATTTGGAAATGAAAAAAAAAAATGGGGAGAGAAAAAAGGAGAAGAAAGACTAAAAATATATTTTAAAAGACATTCTCTGGAGATGTGGCTGGTTTTGGGGGGGTCGGTCGTGGGTTCCCCCCCCCGCAATGCTGGGATTAAACCCAGGATATCACTATATTACTGAACTACATCCCCAGTCCATTTTCCCTTTAAACCCAGGTGGTAAGTATTTGGGTTTTCATGGTAATGTAAATTTTAAAAACTTTTGGAAGTATGGTATGCATATTTTAAAGTGCACTAATTTTTTTTTTTTTTTAAGAGAGAGTGAGAGAGGAGAGAGAGAGAGAATTTTTAATATTTATTTTTTAGTTCTCGGCAGACACAACATCTTTGTTGTGTTTGTATGTGGTGCTGAGGATCGAACCCGGGCCGCACGCATGCCAGGCGAGCGCGCTACCGCTTGAGCCACATCCCCAGCCCAAAAGTGCACTAATTTAAATGTATTTAGTGAATTTTTACATGTATATAAATCATCCCCTGGATTAAGATATAAAATATTTACAAAAGGTAACCCTTGATACCCTTTTCCTTTCTAGTCAGGATCCCCTCCCCATAATTATGATGTATTACTTTTTTTTTTTTTTAAGAGAGAGAGAGAGAGAGAGATGAGAGAGATAATTTTAACATTTATTTTTTAGTTTTTGGCAAACACAATATCTTTGTATGTGGTGCTGAGGATCGAACCCGGGCCGCGTGCATGCGAGGCGAGTGCGCTACTGCTTGAACCACATCCCCAGCCCTGTATTACATTTTTTAACTGTTCTCTTGTAAAACTATTTATTTTATGAGGCAAAATATTCTTTTTTTTTTTTTTTTTTTTGGTACCAGGGATTGATCGCAGGGGCACTGAACCACTGAGCCACATCCCCAGCCCTATTTTGTATTTTATTTAGAAACAGGGTCTCACTGAGAGTTGCTGAGGCTGCCTTTTTTTTTTTAATATTTCTTTTTTAGGTGTAGATGGACACAATACAATGCCTTTATTTTTATGTGGTGCTGAGAATCGAACCTGGGTCCCTCCCGTGCTAGGCGAGCGCTCTACCACTGAGCCACAATCCCAGCCCCCTGAGGCTGCCTTTTGAACTCGTGTTCCTCCTCTCTTAGCCTCCTGAGCCACTGGGATTACAGGCCTGTGCCACCATGCCCAGCATATTCTTCCTTGTAATGATCTTTAAGACGGGGGGGGGGGGGGGGGGGGGGTCACAGAAGATTATATGTCTCTTTTGGGAGGGAGGTGGGATTTACTGAGGATTGAACCTGGGGGCATTCTACCAATCAGCTACATGTACCTCATTCCCCGCCACACCTTTTTTTTTTTTTTTTTTTTTTTTTTTTAATTTGAGCAGAATCTCACAAAGTTGCCCAGGCTGGCTTCAAATTTACCACTATACTCCTGCCTCAGCCTCCTGAGTCACTTAGATTACAGGGCTGCGCTCTGAAAGTAGGACTAAGCTGCCTCCCATTGGTAGAGAGCTTGCCCCAGGCATTTGTTCAGTCCCCAGCAGAGCAAAAAACAAACAAGCAAAATAATGACAAAAAAGAATTTTTGGGTGGTTGGTGAGGAGTAACTGAGCCAAGATACTGCAGAATCTGCCAGTTCTTTATCAGATCACTTAGGTTGCTTCATGCAGGCATTTTGAAAATAAAGTCAAGAGAAACAAAAGTTGTTTCAGGGAGAATATTGGAAATCCAGTTCATCTGAAGGGTAGATTAGCTGATTCCTGTATAGAACCACCATGGTTCTTGGAGTTGGGAATAGCATGTGTCATATCAGCTAACTAAAAATATATTTTAAAAGAAGCAGGATTGACTTCATTCATTCCTGCAATTACTTGGTTCACTTTCATATTCTATGGACCAGTAATATGATAAGTAACTGAGCTCTTTTTGGGGGATCAATAATTGTACAAATTTGACATGTACTAATTGTCACCAATAAAGGATTCCTTACTGGGAGGCGGGTCCTCAGCATGAGGGAGGCCCTGGGCTCAATTCCTAGCATCAAAAGGGGAAAAAAAAAAGTTACATATGAGGAAGCACATGAGAATAGAAAGGGCCGATATGTATATTTCCTTTACTTGTTTATTGCAATGAGCATGTATTGATACGTTACTTGTTATTTTATAAATAAAGAATAACTGGAAGAGTTTAATGACTCTTTACTGATTCTGTTATATATTTGATCACATTTTGTTCTCTTAGGAATTTTGAAATAACTGTCATATAACTCTAATATCTTGATACTGATATACTTCCTAACTAATGGATTTTTCTCTTTTCCAAGCTGCTTTTTAAAAAATCACCCAAAGTTACCACCACTTGAAAACAATCAATATTTTGGGAGATTTCTGCTAAATTTTATTACAATTATGTGTGTGATTAGTTTACTGTTTAAAAAGTAAACCTACCAATGTGTAATCTTCCTTTTTTATTCCTACTTATACCATTTTCCATTTTATTATATATTATGTATTTTTAGTGGCAAACAACCTATAATAGACTCTTAGAAATTTAGGGATTAGCTATTATGTTGACATATGTTAACATCTGCGTGTCTGTAAGCAGGTAGTTGGTATAAAAACTATATAATGGTAAGAACCTAATCATGAATTGTTTTTCAATAGAGATTCAAATATAGTAAACAGAGGCTAGAGGCATGTGGTTTAGTGATAGAGTACTTGCTTAGCATGTGTAAGGCCTGGGTTTCAAATGTCCAGAACTGCAAAGGGGGTGAGGGGAATGGAGTAAATAACCACAGTTTCTGATATGCAAAGACACCAACATACTTAAAATATTGTTTCTGTAAATTTGGGGAGGGTTTGCGTATTTTAATGCTATCAACCTTTTACATTTTTTTCAAGAATTAAAAAATATTTAGGGCTGGGGATGTGGCTCAAGCGGTAGTGCGCTTGTCTGGCATGCATGCGGCCCGGGTTTGATCCTCAGCACCACATACAAAGATGTTGTGTCTGCCGAGAACTAAAAAAAAAAAAAAAAAAAAAAAAAAAAAATTCTTTAAAAAAAAAAGGTAAAAAAAATATATTTATTTTTTATTTTTACTGTTTTCTTTCTTTCACTAAAATATTGATGTCAGATTTGTTTGTTTGTTTGTTTTTACTGTGCTGGTGATCAAACACAGGATTTAAATCATGCTATGCTGATGCTCTACTGTTGATCCATACCCTCAGCCCTGTTAATACTCCCAGTTTTAAGTTTTGTCCTAGAGTTAAACCAAAATACCTAAGATCAGGAGGTGAAATACACTTTGACAAATCAGCTAATGAGTAAACTGAACAGTCTTGGGCATAAATAATTAATCTGGCTTTAGCATATTGAGTATATGCTACTTGTCTTTCAAAGTATTCACACTTGGATAATTTTTTTAAAGGTATTTGTCACCTAAATCTCTATTTGGATCAGCAACACAGTCTGAAGTTGTACAAGAAGTCAGGAGAAACTCCACATCTAAGGTATGTTAATGCTGAAGACATTCTTGATTAGGCACATTTACTGATGGTATAGATTACTTATGGTTTCCTAACTTTTTTTAAAGCACTATAGTTAATGGAATATCCTTTTATAGTCATCTAGTCATCTTAGACTTACCTAAACCCAGGGATCAACAAATGTTTTCTCTCAAGGACCAGGTGGAGCTATTTTAATTTTTGTGATCAAAACAGTCTATGTCACAGCTATCCAATCATGCTGTTGTAGTTGGAAGGATCCATTGCCAAATGTAAACAGATGAGCTTATCTGTATTCCAGTAAAACTTTTGTTTATAAAAATAGGCAGCAGGCTAAGTCCATGGGCCATATTTTTCTGATCCCTGACCTAGATAATGAATCTCATAAAACTGAGTTATACCTGGTACCAGCTTCACAAAGAAGATTAACAAAGAAACAAAGCATGTAACAGCCTGTAGGTGTACTTCCTGTGGTCCTGGTAAGAAATATACCCAGTCAAAAGAATGATAAGTCACTTAGAGAAGAAGCCTCAAGCTGAGAACACTTTTAATCCTAGAACAGAGGCAGGTAGGTCATTGATCACAGGCCCTTTTTACTAAGTCATATGGCCTAATAATATGTGTGGCATTTCACCTTTATCAGATTTCCAGGTAAACAGAACCAGAGAGGGCTAGGGTTGTGGCTCGGTGGCAAAGCACTTGCCTCGAACATGTTAGGCATTGGGTTCTATCCTCAGCACCACATGAAAATAAATAAACAAAAAAGATATTGTGTCCAACTACAACTAAAAAAACAAAAATTGTTTTAAAAAAAAATTAGGTGGTTTCTTGGAAGGCTGAGACAGAAGGAATGAGAGTTCAAAGTCAGCCTCAGCAAAAAGCAAGGCATTAAGCAACTCAGACCCTGTCTTTAAAAAATGCAAAAAGGAAATTAAAAAAAAAAAAAACTTTAAAAAAATTCAAAAAGGGCTGGCAATGTGGCTCAGTGGTCAAGTGGCCCTGAGTTCAATCCCCGATACCCTCCTCAAAAAAAAAAAAAAAAATCTAGGTGGTTTTATACCACCAAACATGCAATGAGCATTTACTGTGTGCCAAAAAATAGCCAGGAATGGTGGTACAGGCCTATAATCCTAGTGATTCAGGAAGCTAAGTCAGGAGGATCCCAAGTTTGCGGCCAGCCTGGTTGACTTCTTGAGACCTTTTCTCAAAATAAAATAAAAAGGGCTGGGGTTCCAACTCTGGTAGAACGCTTTCCTAGCATGGGTGAGACCCTGAAACTGCCAAAAAGAAAGAAAGAAGAAAACTGAGGCACAGAGTGAAGACACTTGTTTCAAGTCTCTGAAGTAAGTAGTAGAGGGAAGAATTCAACTGACAGTTCCGCTCATACATGAACAGAGGATTTGTAGAAGAGGCATTGTAGGACTGGGATATTTTCCCCCACTGTTGTATTTACAGCAAAATTAGGTAAGCAGTCTAGAGTCTGGCCAGTTCCATCCACATTGGTTCATAAAAAAAGTGCTATCAGGAAGGATAAATGGAAAGCAAAATAGACAAAAGAATAGATAAAAAGTCACACACAAGATATTCTTTGTTCTGAGACACATTCTCCTCAAAGCCTTTCTTCTTAAGGCTTTCCCATTGTCAAAATTAATCCTAGGTCTTGACTTACCTAAGACCTAGAAGTGAGAAGAAGAATTATGCTGACTAAAGCAAGAGTTCTTAACCTAAGGTCTAGATGGAAGAAAGAGTATGTATTTTGTTAATTTGTAATTTTAATATTTCCTTTAATTTTGGATGCAGACAACGACCATAGTAATAGTATCTGTGACTTTGTTATCAGTAGAAAATGCAGCTATTTTCATGTCACAGTATATTTGTTACAGATCTCTTGAAATATTATTTATAATCATCTCTACTTTGATAGTACAAATTTTTGAACTTGCTACTAGCTCTTATTTAATGTGTCAATAGATGAACATTTGGTTTATTAACATTTTATCTGTTTTTGTTGTTGTTGTTTGTGGTGCTGGGGATTGAGCCCAGGGCCATGTACATGCAAGGCAAGCACTTTACCAACCAACCTATATCCCCAGCTTGGTTTATTAACATTTTAATAATTGGGTTACAGTATAAATTAATTCCCTTTGTAAGACTATGTATTTTAATTTTTATATTTGAAATTATTATTCTCAGAAGATGTCTGTCTAGAAGTTTTAACAAAATGCCTAAAGGAGGGTCCACAGTGCAGAAAGTGGCTTAAGAGGCCCATATCGCCATCTGTCTGAGCTGGTGACCTGTGCTGGGTTCACAAAATTTGACTATTCCAATAACTTAAGGAAACTCTGAAGAAAGCAAGCAAACACACAAAAGTACCTTTTCAAAATCTGGGGATGGCTCTGTGACCTTAAGGGTCCATGGAAAGAGAGCAAGCCACTGGAATTATTTATTCTTATAGAGGGGACACACAGGTGAGGTTCCATGGAACATTCTATCCCCAAAATGGCAAAGGGGTAGGATTACAAAGGAACAGGTGGGTGCATTTCAATCCCATCCGGTCATGGCCACTCCTGGAGCCACACCTTCCTTATCCAAGTGGAGGTAAGCCCAATGTATGCGGGGTACAATAACTATACAGTACCCCTTTACTCAGGACTTAAAGATGTGCTCATAGCTTCTGTCCAGAGAGACTCCTGACAGCCCCAGACTAGAAGTCCTTTGTAAGGTGAAAGAGTTCACACCATCCTAATGCCAGCTCTTGGCCATACATAGAATCTAGTTTGTGAGTTTTGATTTGTAGGTTTCCATGGGGTGAAAATGAATTAATGCTGTAATCTAAACTGGAATATAGAATTAACAATTATACTAAGAAAGAAGTAGGCCTGAGGGTGTAACTCAGAGGTAGAGAACTTGCATAGCACACAGAGATCCTGGGTTCAGTTCCCAGCACCGCAAAAAAAGAGGGAGGGAAGAAATACTTTGTTAGTAATACTTAACAAATATTCAGCTGTGGTATTAGATATATATTATGATTTGGTGTTTTCCCCTGTATACTCAGTATTTTTGTTTTCTACAGGAAATTGACAGAAGTCATATGAAGAGCCCTACAGGGCAAGATACAGAAATTGAAGAAGATATGCCAACACTTTCTCCTCAAATGTGCCTTGAAATTCAAGAACAAGGTACAAAGTCTTCAGTAGAGTCACCTATGCCATGGTTATGTGTCTATGATGCAGAACAGTGCCTTGAAGGAAAAGCCAAAAGATCAAACAATCATGATCAAGAGTTATATGTCTTAAAGTATGAAGGACCTAAAACCAAAGTACCCTACTTTAAAGAAGCTACAGTTAAGCCTTGTGGCAAGACAGAGAATGGGCGTACTTCATCAAATATGATACAAATAATTGGAGACAACCCAGTTGAGACAGAGTCTAGCCAACCAGACAGTAAAGGTGTTTCAAAAAGAAAAAGCCAGGAATCTTCAGTTGAAGCAGTCAGAGATTCATGCTTTTCTTTAAAAAGGAAGAAAAAGTTCTCAGAATCTTCTTCAGATCAAGAGGAAACAGAAATGAATTTTACCCAAAAACTGATAGATTTGGAGCATTTACTTTTTGAGAGACACAAACAAGAAGAACAAGACCGGCTATTAGCGCTACAACTGCAGAAAGAGGTGGATAAAGAACTACTGAAGCCAAACCGGCAAAAAGGATCCCCAGATGGGTACCAGTTACGTACTACATCCTCACCTCCACATAACTTACTAAATGGGCAGAAGAATTACAAAGACAGAAACTTCAAAAAGCAGACTGATGTAGAGCATCCAAAACCTCGAAGAGGCTCAAGAGATGAAAACTGGCAACCTTCTTTTAAAATCCAGTTGAACAGTTCGGCGAACGGAAAAAAGATGTCAAATTCTAGTAAAGAAAATTGTAATGTATCTAAAAGTACTCATTCTCTACAGCCTAGTAATTCACAGAAAAGTATTTTTCAGATGTTTCAGAGATACACCAAATAATGTGGGTGAAAGGAATGTCTTCTAGTAAAGCTGGACTGTGAAGCTCTCTTCTGTCATAGAATCTGTATAAATTTCACATTAATCTCTGTTGTCTAAGCATACTTATTATCTTTAAAGACTATGTGATTAAAAGGAAGCATATACAAATGTGTTTTCTATAAAACTCAAGTGATAAGAAAGGATCCCTATTCATTGTTAATAACTAACGTGTACTAAGTTTAACGGTCCTTTTGTATATACAGATGTGTTCACCAAGCCAAGAAGTCTTGAAGTGCCATTCTTTAAAAAAAAAAAAAAAAAAAGGAAAAAGTTTTATGGCCTTTGCTTGTTTTTTGTCATGAATAATCAAAACAAAGATTATACTATATCAGGTAGTTAAGGAATCTATGTAGAACATAGGGTCTAGATTTTCTTTCCCTTATATTTATAGAGCACTTGAAATATATCTAGATTTACTTTCCCTTATATTTATAGAGCACTTGAAATATATCTACCATACCAATTGAGTAGTTAATTTCCATCTCCAATTTAATTAAATTTTGAGCATTATAGCATTTTCTTCAACTTAAAATGGATTAGAATCAATATTAAATCAAGAGTTTTCTAGTAAATTAAAATTCAGTTGACAGAAAGGAAACTAGATTCTTTATGCATAAAGAAAGAGTTGGGATTAGACCAGTGGGATGGATTGGCAGTTTAGGAGCATTAGAACTGAATGGATGATCAGAAACTGGGTCCAGAATGGAGTAGCTGGTGTTATTTGCCAGAACATTCTCTCTTGTCATTTCTTTGCTGTAAATGACACTGAAAACATTTTGGGTTTACATCTTTTCACACCATAGTGTCCACTGTCAGAATCAAAATTAGTGGCCAGGTGCATTGGAGCAAGCCTGTAATTCCAGGGGCTCAGGAGGCTGATGTAGGAGGATCGCAAATTCAAAGCCAAAGCCAGCCTCAGTGACTTATCGAGACCCTGTCTCTAAATAAAATACAAAAAAGGGCTGGGGATGTGGCTTAGTTAAGCGCCTCTGGGTTCAATCCGCAGTACCAAAACAAATTTGTTTTCTTAATTTTTGGAAATTCATACTTCTATTAAGTGCTGTTCCAGAAGAAAAGGGAATTTGCTATAGGAGAGTCATATGACAATGTCTCATGTTTTGAAATTTGAAACAACCATGAGTTTATTTCTTTATACTATCATTTGTATTGATACTTTTCTTTGTGCTTGTGGGTAGTAATAGAATGTATATAGATTTTGCTCTCTTACCCCTGAAAGTTAAATCAGAAGCACTGAATTTCATTTGTGAAGTTTTAGAGACTAATGATCTTAATTCTGCTGCTAATTTTAGTTTTTTCTTTTTCAAAAAAAAAAAAAAAAATGCCCTCTGAGTAATGATTGTGGTAAGATGAGGTATAGTCAGAAACTAACCAAATTTGTCTAAAACAGATTAAAATCTGTCTTATCAAATCAGAATTTTTCTAAGAACAATTCACTTGATGTTTTAATGTAGACATTGTTGGAACTCCTTGAATTAAAACTTTCTTGAAATGTTCTCTGATCAAAAAGGAAATCAATAAAAAATAGCCCTTGAGCTGATGCTGTAGCTCAGTGGCAGAGCACTTGCCTGGCACATGTGAGGCACTGGGTTCGATCCTCAGCAACACATAAAAATAAATAAATAAAATAGAGATATTGTGTCCATCTACAACTAAAAAAATAAAATAACCCATGTTGCAGTATTTATATATTTAACCACTTATTTGCCTTTGAAGAAGTCTTCTTGACTAGAGTTGGCTTTAAGATAAATTTTAATTTCTCTATTAATCTTTCTGTTCTTCCTACCACATATGCATTTTTATTAGAAATTAATAAATATTTTGTGCCAGTCATATTAGAATGTAACATTTTTTTCCTATCATTTTTGTGGGATATGAGCATGTTAACTTCTCAGGGAGTACTAAAGCTGTGCAGATATCATGAATTTTAAGAGTTATTAAAATTAAAATGGACAGTATATTTCACTATACTTACACAGAAATTGGCTACATAAAATGCATAAGTTCTTTATAATAAAACTATCATAAAGCTGGATATGGTGGAACATGCCTGTAATCCTAGTGACTTTGAAGGCTGAGTTAGGAGGATCACAAGTTTGAGGTCAGCCTCGAACAATGTAATGAGACCCTTTCTCAAAAAACAGAAAGCACTGGAAATGTAGCTCAGTTATTAAGTGCCCTGGGTTCAATCTCTGGTACCAAAAATAAAAAAGTGAAACCTACCATAAAGAAAGTTGAAAGACAAGGCAAGCTGGGGGAAGAAATATTTTCAATTCATCACAAAGAGCTAATTTCACATATATATAGTATCTGTCAGTTCATTAAGGTGAAGCTCAGTGGCAGAGCACTTTCCTACTATGTATGAGGCTCCTGGTTCCCAATTCCCAATGCCACACACACAAAAAAAGACTAACAAATCTGCGAAAATTAGAGACACCTATGTTCCCAAGAGACGATATACTCAGGAAGCATAAATGTCTTTTTTTTTTTTTAAGAGTGAGAGAGGAGAGAGAGAGAATTTTTTTAATATTTATTTTTTAGTTCTCGGCGGACACAACATCTTTGTTGGTATGTGGTGCCGAGGATCGAACCCGGGCCGCACGCATGCCAGGCGAGTGCGCTACTGCTTGAGCCACATCCCCAGCCCCCATAAATGTCTCTTAAATATGTGAAAAAGGTACATAATATCACATGTCTTTCCACCCTTCAGATTAGTAAAGATGAAGTATTTTCTCATTTTTGTGTATGTATGTGGTGCTTTTTAATTTTAGCAAGAATGAGGGAAATGGGCATTGTTATGCATGCATTGCTTGGTATGAATAGATAATTGAAAATCCCTATGGAGGTAAACTTAGCAGTTCTGCCTCTTGGGTTTTCTTAAAGCTGGTCTCATATGTGTGCTGAATGACATGCATATAAAATTTTTGTGATGGCATTGTTTGAAATAATAAGTTAGAAACAACCTTAGTATTCATAATAGATATTCAATAAATGATGGTACAATGGAATACTATATAGCAGTTTTAAAAACTATGAAGAGAAGAATAAAATAAAAAATACACAGTGTACAATAGCATATATAGTATGTGATCATTTGTCCAGAAAATAAAGTAAATTTATATGTATTTCCACAAAATACAGAAGGACTGGGTGCAGTGGCTCATACCTGTAATCTCAGCGGCAGAGGAGGCTAAGGCAGGGGGATTGCAAATTCAAGGTCAACCTCAGCAACTTAGTGAGGCCCTGTCTCAAAATACAATATAAAGGGCTGGGGCTGTAGCTTAGTGATGAGTGCTTGCCTAGCACATGTGAGACCCTGGGTTTGATTCTCAGCACCGCATAAAAATAAAGGTCTATTGACAACTAAAAAAAGTTAAAAAAAAATATATATATATATATATAGAGAGAGAGAGAGAGAAAAGAACGGGGAGGTGGTTCAGTAATTAAGTGCCTCTAGAGTTCAAGCCCCAGGACCAATTTTTTTTTTATGTGTATATATGTATACACATACGCATATGTATTTGCAGGAGAAACAATTATAGTGTTACCAGTGGAGAGATGAGTTGAGAGAAGTAGAATAATTTTATACATGTTCTTTTTTACTTTTTGAATTCTGAATGATTTAATATTTCATTTAGTCAAAATAGCTTATAAATGTTCTTAAAATATTACAAGATAAAGGAAGCTTATAAATCTCAGCCTGAACTACTTAGGTGGCCCTTTTGTCTTTTGTTTGTTAATCAGGAAAGTTTATTCAGTGTGAAAAAAAATAGCACTGAAGGTAATTTTTTTTTTTTGCCTTAATATGGAGTTTTTAAATTATCTGAAAGCAGAGCTTATGCTTTCCAGATAGGGCTTTAGCAGACTCACAATTCTGATATGAATGAGAAAAGCCAGATACAAGTGTAAAATTGTCTATTTTAAAAGCACTAATGAGCAGGGTGGGGTGGAGTGCTTGCCTCATACGCATGAGGCCCTGGGTTTGATCCTCAGCACCATGTAAAAATAAATAAAAATAAAGATATTGTGTCCATCTACAACTAAAAACATTTTTTAAAAAAGCACTAATGAGCTACTGAAACTAAAGACTTAAAAGGCTAACACTACAGAAAGGGGAGCTTAAGAAATACAAATTGATATGTACAACCACCTTTTCTCTGGTAGCATGATGATATTCTAAGTATAAGACAAGAAATAGGGACGCTGCTAATGAACAGAGAAACTGACAGCTCTTGGCCATCTCCTGAGACTGTGGAGTACCTAGGAGATTTGAGGGTCATCTACCATGTGACTGGTTTCCCCATCAAGAAGACTGCAGGGCTGGGGATGTGGCTCAAGCGGTAGCATGGGTTCGATCCTCAGCACCACATACAAAGGTGTGTCCACTGGAAATTAAAAAAATAAACATTAAAATTCTCTCTCTCTCTCTCTCTCTCTCTCTCTCTCCCTCTCCCTCTCCCTCTCCCTCTCCCTCTCCCTCTCCCTCTCCCTCTCCCTCTCCCTCTCCCTCCCTCTCCCCCTCTCCCCTTCTCCCCCTCTCCCTCTCTCCCTCTCTCCCTCTCTCTCTTAAAAAAAAAAAAAAGACTGCAGAAGACTGCTAAGCAGAAGCTAAAAGTGGGAGACTGAAAACCTCTAGTGAAAGGCACAGAGTTGTTATCAGGTTCATTGTGCTGATAAGACAAAATAGTAGAATTAGGATCTGCCAGTGGAAGGAACTCTATTGAACAGAACAGATTCTCAATGGAAAGCCCCATAAGGAGTCTGCAGGCCATCCCAACGGCCAAATCAGACATGCTAACTATTTCTAGGGCCAAGAATGATTTTTTTTAAGTTGTAGATGGACACAATACCTCTATTTTTATGTAGTGCTGAGAATTGAACCCAGTGCTCCACACATGCTAGGCAAGCACTCTACCACTGAGCCACAACCCCAGCCCAGGGCTGGTAATTAAACTATGAAAACAAGGGCACATAGAGCAGGAGGGAAAGAGAGAAAACAATTCCCTTATTGATTTGGTTTCTACCTGTGTGACTTTGGGGCAGCTACTTAACTTTCATTGCCTCCATTTGTATAATAGAAATCATAAGGTCACCAACAGAATTGCTATGAAGAATTAAGGGAATTAATATGCTTGGAGCACTTGGCTCAGGTAGTAACAAAAATGATCCTCCTGGTTAACCTCCTCTCCCACTAGTCCATCAGTCCACTCCTTTCTTTTAAATATTTTTTTATAAAAATATTATGTGGTGCTGAGGATAGAACCCAATGCCTCACCTGTGCTAGGCAAGCACTCTACCACTGAGCTACAACCCAACCCCCATCAGTTCACTTTTGGAGGTCACTTTTTGGATTGATCAATGACTTCATGCTCCCATAAGTCCTCAGATACAACATCCAGTAAATTGTAGTTATCTTTCATCTATTGATCATTCCTCTCACCTCTTCCCAGCCAGGTCACAAGAGACTTTGCTCCAAAGAAAACCAACTCTCAAAATTTCTGTGACTTGCACAAGTTTTTATATTAGCCCAAATATGTGGTATGAATAAAGTTGTGCAAAATGTACACTAAAATTTTTGAATTAAAAAGATTGGAGCCAGGCACAATGATACAGGTCTGTATTCCCAGCATCACAGGAGGATGAGAGAGGAGGATCACAAGTTCAAAGCCAGCCTCAGCAATTTAGTGAGACCCTGTCTCAAAAACAGTTGGGGATGGGGTTCAGTGGTGGAGCACCCCTGGGTTCACAGAGTGCTAGGAGTGTGGTTTAGTGCATGAGATCCTAGCTTTGAGAAAAAGCAAAGCAAAACAAAACAACAACAAAAAAAAAAAAAACAGAAGAGGATTGGGGAGTTGAGCCACCCCAGTACTACATGTTTACCCATTTCTTCCTGTGTAAAGATCATAATAATCACAATTTAAAATTTTAAGGCTGTGTCTGGGGGTATAGCTCAGTGATAAAGCTCTTAACTAGCAGGCACAAGGCATGGGTTCAATACCCAATACTACAAAAATAATAGGTACATTTTGAGTACAATTTTTCCCCCTAGAATATTTTTCTCTTGTCTTAGAAGGACTTGAAGGAACATAGACCCTGAGTTCAATGGGTGGGACTTAAAGAATCCAGATTTCTTCTCCTTTTACATTTCTCTTCAACTTGACTTATGTGGTCCCAGGCTGCAACAAATTAGGATCCATTCCTGAGATTTCAATTAAGAAGGCTCACTCTCAGGGATCATAAATTGAGTCTGTCCTACCCATCATTTGTATCATTTATATTAAGAACAATAAAAGGGTCAGACATGGTGGCACATGCCTGTAATCCCAACGACTCAGGAGGATGAAGCAGGAAGATCAAATGTTCAAGGCCAGCCTCTGAGGTCCTAAGCAACTTAGTAAGACCCAGTCTCAAAAAATAAAAAGGGCAGGGATGTAGCTCAGAGGTACAACACCCCTGGGTTCAATCCCCAGTACCCCCCCAAAAAAATTTTTGTCTCTTTTACTTAAGGTTAAACTAAAAATTTTTCTGAGTTCTAGGATCAGGAAGGGAGGTCTGCTTCCTATTCAGTTATATACTAACAAAGGTAGGTTATGCTGGGTATATTGATCAGGGTCCAGTTAAGAAAATAAAAACCACAGTATTTCAACAGTGGGCTTTCAGCATAGGAAATTAGTTATACAGGTGATAGGACAAAAAGGAACACTGAAATAAGCCAAAGATGATAACTTCAGAAAGTGGCTGCCACCCTCAAAGCTGAGAAATAAAAAGGTCATTTTTATTTTTGATTACTAGAATGTAGGAGCTTAGAGTATGGGGTAGGTTGGACCCTGAAGCCTGGGTATGTAGACATCTGAGAAGGAAACACCTCCCAGTTGCTGTTGGTACTTCCTAAATGGCCCAATTAGTCTATCTCTAGAACTAGAGTTGAAGGAATTTGGAGGTTGAGTCAACTACCACTGCCTGAGCTATACTGGCAGGAATATAAAAAAAGAAACTCATTAATAAAATTTAGTAGGAAGCCAGCTGGCAAAGGACTCTGGGATTTTTTTTTAACATCACAGCAGAATTTAGAATAGCAGGTTGGAAATAAGACATGGGGGTAGGAAAACACATCAAAGATGTTTTCCTTTAACAGATTTTAGACTAATATATCCAGAAATTTCTAAGGCAAAAACCTGGAAGCTTCTATCTTGACAAGATGGAGTAGTATTATGTGTGGGGAAATGATGCTTATCCAAGGGGGGTGGGTCATGAACTGAAATTGATTTACATGCACGTATGAGTTTGTCAGGATGAACTCAAGTATTATGTATAACTATAAAGCTCTATTTTTTTTAAAAAATATGCTTATCCATGAATTCCCAGGAGAGGTCAAACCTCATTAAAGATCAATGGAAGAAAAGTGGAGAACCTTCAAGGACCTGTAGAAAACCCAATTGTTTAGTTTCTCTTGCCCTGATTAAGACCAGAACTGATGATTCAGAAAACAAAGTTGTGTGTGCCTCACCCCCACACAGACTGGCAGTCACTTGAAGCTACCATTATCATTGTCCCATTTTCCTGACTCCCTACAAACCCTACAAATCCCTGCAATTCTTCATGTATGGAGATGCCAAGAACGCCTCTTTCTTGTTTTCTCCATATAAAATCAAGCCTCTAGACATCATCATTAAATTCCCAGAGCTTCTAGTAGGATACCCCCTAGAAATAATAGAACACCAGGATACAATTCATTTTCTCTATTAAAAGGAGGGCATTTAAGTAATTGGAACTAGAACATAATGAAGTAACTCTCTGGAGTAAACCTAGATTACAAAAGATCAGGATAGAGGACATGTGTAACAGTGCTAGCAAGAGGCACTGACACTAAATCAAATTGGTTTTAATGTGCAAGAGATTCTACTTCTACAAACTTGAAATGCTGTCACTAATTCAATTCTAAATGTATTGAATTGAAAATAGTGTTTAAAATCTCAGGATTTCAAGAGTGACTGGAAAACAATCCAAGCATAGTGGTGCATGCCTTGTAATCTCAGCAACTCAGAAGGCTGAGGCAGGAGGATCTTTTTCTAACTTGTTGTCCATATCCCGAGTTTTTGTTTTTGTTTTCCCACCTTGAAGTCTTAGAGTCTTTAAAATTAAAAATCTAAGAATGGACTCCTTTTCCGTCCCCCTGCTTCCTACTACATTGATGGCAATAGGCATAATTTTGATTACAAATAATAGAAAACTTGATCAGGGCATGGTGGTGCACACCTTTAACACCAGCAGCTCAGGAACCTCAGGAGGATTGAGTTCAAAGTCAGCCTCAGCAACAGTGAGGTGCTAAGCAACTCAGTGAGATCCTGTCTCTAAATAAAATACAAAATAGGGCTGAGGATGTGGCTTAGTTGTCAAGTGCCCCTGAGTTCAATCCTTGGTACCAATAAATAAATAAATAGATGACCAGCACCATTCTAACAAGCAACCACCAAAATAGGTTATAGGTTATATACCTGTTTAATCAATGACAATTTGGTTCACTGAACACACTTCTGTAAACCACTGACTTCTGGAAACCAATCGGTGACAGTCTCGTGTTTTGAAATCAGCTCATCATTGGTGGTCTCACTTCAGGAAACACACCTCTAAAGCTCCTCTGCCTCTATAGCCAACACAACCGATGCAATCACACCTCCTAAAACCATATGACATCAATGAGATAGACAGGTTGCTTTGTGCAATGCGGCTATGCCTGTGACTTTAGTATAAACTCAGATTTGGGGTCAGAGAGTGGAGATCTTGTTTTGACATTTGACTTAGATTATGAAACTTTTTGTTTCTTATGTTTGCCATGGTGAAGTTTTTAATCTTGATATTTTTTTCAATCTTTTTAAAAATGAATTTTGAATTTTTGTTTAAAATATTTTCTCACTACATATACAAATTTTCACTCCCTCTCACCAATACTGTAGTTTTATTTTTCATATTTCAATGTTTAATTCATTTGTTATTTAACCTGTTCAGAGGGAAGCAAGATCTCTTTTTTTAAAAACATTATTTAGGAGAAAAGGAAGGGATTAAGTGCAGTTCTACATACCTTGTAAGAGGATTTAAAAAAAAAAAAGGAATAGTTCTCCCAGTTTTATAAAGAAATTGAGACTGGAGCACTTGACACTTCCTGAGGTGATTCTGACAGAAGGAAAAGTCAGGGTTTGTATCCAAATAAGTCTAAGACTCATGTTCTTTCAAGCAATTCATGTGTTGCCTTGTGAAATATGAATTATATAAAATAAACATAAGGCCGGGCGGGCATGGTGGCACATGCCTATAATCCCAGGGGCTCAGGAGTTCAAAGCCACCCTCTGCAAACAGCAAGGCACTAAGCAACTCAGTGAGACCCTGTCTCTAAATAAAATACAAATAGGCCTGGGGATGTGGCTCAGTGGTTGAATGCCCCTGAGTTCAATCCCCAGTACCCAATAAATACATACATAAATGCATAAATTTTAAAAATAGAAGAATTAAATATACTTAACAACTGAAATGTGTAAATCACATTTGATTTATTTCTGGTAATTTATGCTGAATATATGGTAAGACTTCCTATCCTAAAAAGGAAGAGAAAAGGGAGCTGGGGTTGTGGCTCAACAGTAGAGCACTCGCCTAGCAAGGGCAAGGCCCTGGGTTTGATCCCCAACACCACATAAAGATAAATACATAAATAAAGATGTTGTGTCCGACTACTAAAAAAAAAGAAGAAAAAAGGAAGAGAGAGCTGAGCTTGGGCAACCTTGAGGGCAGACTGAGTGACCCATAAAGAAGTATAAGCTGCAGAGGAAAAGAAGATCAGAGAGCTAGAGAAAAGCCAGGTGTGGCACTATCAAAGCTAATAGGAGACTGTACTAAGGAAGGTGTGAGCCAGATTCTAATGAAAAGACTGGTGAACATCTATAGCAATTAGCAACTTTGAGGTCTTGGGTGAGTGACCCCAGTAAAATTGGGTTGG
Organism: Spermophilus citellus; assembly: GCF_964194105.1. NCBI lineage: Eukaryota > Metazoa > Chordata > Mammalia > Rodentia > Sciuridae > Spermophilus > Spermophilus citellus. The sequence goes on along the minus strand of NC_138188.1, from coordinate 110,894,548 downwards.
GTACAGTGTGAGCAGATGAGATTGGAGTAGGTTCAGAAGCAAATATGAGGCGAAAAAATAAATGGTAGTATAGCCAATAAAGTAGAGAAGTTTGATTCTGAAGGTGGTTTTGGGGCTAGGGCATAGCTAGAGTGAGGAAGAGAACACCTGGGTGTCCTTAAGTGTCATTGGAGAAGGCTCATTTGAGAAGAAACTTTTTTTATACACATGCAGGCAAAAGAGGAAACAGGTGTTACATTGGAGGAAAGATGGCTTTTCTGTGGTGAGAGAGAAAGTGGGAACAGAATGCATTTGTGTATAGATTTGGGTTTTAGTATCAACCCACTCTTGCTTGATGGCTCAGTTTCAAGCGAGTGGTAGGATGGCTTAAGAGACTTGAAGAGAGAGAGAAGAAGGGCTCTTCTTTGGATTCCCCTAGCTTTACCTGCTTTTTATGCCTGCCACTTCTATAGCAGCCAATTCTGCTTGGACTCAAAAGAGTTCCTTCCACCACGTAACACCTGATTTCCAGCCTGTGCCATGTGCCAGGCCTGGGAGTTGATTTTACTCTACTTGTAATAAATGAGCCTATTACTGTTTCATGGATGTTGGCAGAAGACATGAGATTCTTGGGTCAGAGAACAAGGACTTTATTACCTTAGCACAAGCAGCATTTGTGTATCAGTTTTCCTTGCCAAAGAGACAAGAGAGTAACAATATTTAATAGAGTGAATTTGTTCTTTTTTTTCTTTTTAATCCTGTATTATAATTATACATAATAACAAAATTCACTGTTACGTATTTGTACATGCACACAATTTAATAATATAAGTTGGTCAACTTTATTTCCCATTACCTCCCCTTTCCCTCTTCTCCTCCCTCCCCTGAGTCCCCTTCCTCTGTTCTACTGGTTTCCCTTCTATTTTCATAAGATTCCTCTCCACAACTTGATTCCATGTATGTGAGAAAACATGCAACCCTTGACATTATGAGTTTGGCATATTTTGCTTAACATAACGCTCTAAACTTCCATTCATTTTTCTGTAAATGACATAATTTCATTCTTCTCTATGGCCAAATAAAACTCCATTGTGTATTTATACTACATTTTCATTTATCAGTGGACACCTAAGCTGTTTCCATAGTTTGACTGTTGTGAATTGTGCTTCTATAAATGTGGTATGCATATATTGTTACAGTATGATGACTTTAATTCTTTAGGATAAATACTGAGGATACTGAGTCATAGGGTGGTTCCATTCCTGTTTTTTGAGGCACCTCCATACCGATTTCCATATTGGTTGTACTAATTTACAATCCCACCAAGAGTGGAAAAGTGTCCACTTTTCCACATCTTCTCGAGCATTTATTAGTATTTGTATTTTGATGACTGCCATTCAAATTGAAGCAAGATAGAGTAGTTTTGATTTGCATTTTTCTTATTGTTAAAGATGTTGGACATTTTTCCAATGTTTGTTGGCCATTTGTATATCTTATTTTGAGAAGTGTGTTAATTCACTTGCCCATTTTTAAGGTGCATTAAACTAACATAATAGTGGGATTCATTATACCATATTCATAAATGAACATAACATAATTTGGTAGGTTTCATTCCCCAGTACTTTCAATCCCCTCCTCTCCTCCTTCCCTCTTGATCCTATTCCTTTACTCTATTGGTCTTTTTGGGAGACATTTTGAAGGAAGCTGAGATTCTTTTTTTAAAAAAAATTTTTTAGTGTTTATTTTTTAGTTATTGGCAGACACAACATCTTTGTTGGTATGTGGTGCTGAGGATCGAACCGGGCCGCACGCATGCCAGGCGAGCACGCTACCGCTTGAGCCACATCCCCAGCCCAGGAAGCTGAGATTCTGTGTGAGTAAGTAAGGGTGACCTGCCAGCAAAATTTTGGATAAGTATTATTGTGAACTCATTTGCACCCATACGCTGATAAGGTCTGAAACATTCAAGTTACACTTCTAAAAACCTATAGGTAGTTTATGGTAAGATGATAAGACCTGGGTTCTAGAATCAAATAAACATGAATTCAAATTCTGCTTCCAGTTGTATATATAGCCCCAGCCTCTCTGAATGTTTCCTAAATGGTTAAATCATAAAGTTGTTGAAAAGATTCTATGACTAGCAAAAGTATGATAGAATAAGTTTTTAAAATATTTTAACCAATATTTTATCTGGTCCTTGCACTATTTGGTCCTTCCTGCATTTATCAAGCTGGGGTACTGGGGGATTCCTTCAGAAAAGGATTCACCTACAAGAAAAAGAAAAAAATTCCCAACACTGAAAAAAAACGTTTAAAAAGGACAAACATCTCTTTTATTTCTATTGTAGTTCCCCTTTATCCACATGGAATGCATTCCAAACCGCCCCAGTGGATGTCTGAAACTTCAGATAGTACTGAACATGGTACATGCTATGTTTTTTCCTATACATACTTACCTATGATAAAGTTTGATTTATAAATAAGGCACAGTAAGTTTAATAACAATAAAATAGAATGATTATGATAATATACTATAATAAAAGTCATGTGAATGTGGTCTCTTTCTCTCTTAAAATATATCTTATTGTACTCCACTCACTCTTCTTGTGCTAAAATGAGAATAACATGCTGAGGTGATGAGAAGAAGTGAGGTGAACAGGGTAGCATTAGAATACTGTTGCCCTTCAGATGAGATGTCAGAAAGAGTCTCATCTGCTTCAGGTGATCCCAGATCATTGAGCCATGATGATATCAGTGGTTGGGTGTCAGGCTGCAGTTGACTGCAGGAAACTGAAACTGTGGAAAATGAAATTGCAAATAAGTCGACACCACTATGTAGTAAAAATGGACCAATTCACAAAGAGAACCCACAACCTTTTAGTTCTCGTTTTTTTTTTTTTTAATTTTTTTTTTTAGGTGTATATGGACACAACACAATGCCTTTATTTTTATGTGGTGCTGAGGATCAAAACTGGGTCCCACCCATGCTAGGGGAGCGCTCTACCGCTGAGCCACAATCCCAGCCCCTAGTTCTTGTTTTTTGAGACAAGGTCTAGCTATGTTGCCCTGGCTGGTGTCTTCAACACCTGGGTTCAGTGGTCTTCCTGCTTCAGCCTCCTGAGTGGCTGAGAGTACAAATACATGTCACCATTTTGGGCAAGAACCCATGGCTATTAACATACACATCAAGTTAAGACTTTAGGAAAGATACCATCTCTGAGTCAGAAAGGAGTCAGAATCTCCAAGAGCTTATTTTGGTTGGTACCAATTTTATCTCTTTGGCCCTGATACTGGTCTATATTATCTGAAAAGGAGGATGGCAGATGACATGGAGGGACCTTAGGCTTCTGTTATTTTTTAAAATATTTTTTAGTTGTATATAGACACAATAACTTTACTTAATTTACTTACTTTTATGTGGTGCTGAGGTTGAACTCAGTGCCTCATAAGTGCTAGGCAAGCGTTCTACCACTGAGCTACTCCCAGCCCCAGGCTTCTGTTATCTCTTAAGCTTAATCAATGGCTATGCCCTTCCAGATATATAAGGCCCATGAGAAGATTCATGCAGGACTGTGAAAGTCCTAGTCACTGAAGAGTGGAGGCAATGGGGCCTATATTATGGCAGATGTATAGATTCTACAGGGGAGAACAAAGTTACTCATCCAAGTGGATGCAGATGAACACACTGCCCTGGATCCAGGATTACCTGAGAAACTGGGGATCCCAGTTATCTACTGCTGTATAACAAACAAATCACTCCCAAACTCAAGAACTTAAAATTATAATAAACACTTATTATCATACATAGTTTCTGTGGGTCAGGAATTCTGGAATGACTTAGCTAAGAGGTTCTGACTGAAGTTCCCATCAGAGTATGGTCAAGATGTCAATTGGCTGTGGTATCTGAATGAAAGACTGGTGATGGCAAGTCAGTGCTGCCTGTTGGCAGAAGACCTGGCTCCTTGCCACACAGGTCTCTCCAGAGCTTCTTGAATATCCTCATGATATGGCAGTTAGTTTTCCCTAGAATGAGTAATGCAAGAAGGAACAAAATGGAAGCTGTAATTCCTTTTATGACATAATCTTGGAAGTCTCATACTTCTGACATGTTCTTTTTATTAGAAGTAAGTCACTTGGGCTGGGGATGTGGCTTAAGTGGTAGCGCGCTCACCTGGCATGCGTGCGGCCTGGGTTCGATCCTCAGCACCACATACAAAGATGTTGTGTCCGGCGAAAAACTAAAAAATAAATATTAAAAAAAAATTCTCTCTCTCTAAAAAAAAAAAAAAAGAAGTAAGTCACTAAATCTGGCCCCTTCTAAAGAGGAGAGGAATTAGTTACCCTTTTTTGAAGGAAGGCAGGTCAAAGAATTTGTAGATAATATTTTAAATCAACCCCGGGTATTATCTAACCCAGCCCTGAACTGCTTTGTAAGAGGAGTTCCTGTCCTGTGGAATCTAATTTGGGACAAATAGCCAGGTCACCTCATCACAAAGGAAGGGACTTTTGGATAAAAAGTAGTTTCCTTTGCAATTATGCCCTATAACACAATCATAGCCAATGAGAAAAACAGGGAACTCTGCTGGGAGTTTCTGAGAAAGTTTTTGCTAAAGCTATCCTGCAGACATGAGCAAAAGACTGAGAATTATCAGCCCTGACTTCACTGAACAATTACCAGCCTGTCTACCTCTTGACATCTTATTACATAAGAGAAGTGACCTTCTATTACTAGCCACTGATAGCCAAGTTTTCTTTCCTTCCTTCCTTCCTTCCTTCCTTCCTTCCTTCCTTCCTTCCTTCCTTCCTTCCTTCCTTCCTTCCTTCCTTTCTTTCTTCCTTTCTTTCTTCTTTTTTTTTTTTTTTGTAGGGGATTGAACTCAGTGGCACTCGACCCCTGAGCCATATCCCCAGCCCTATTTTGTATTTTATTTGGAGACAGGGTCTCACTGAGTTGCTTAGTGTCTCACTGTTGCTGAGGCTGGCTTTGAAGTTGCAATCCTCCTGTCTGAGGCTCCCAAGCCACTGGGGTGACAGCCACGGCGCCCCACTCAAGTTTTCTATTATTTGTAGTCAAAATTATGCTTATTGCTATCAATGTAGTAGAAAGCAGGGGAAAAGAAAAGGGGTACATTCTTAGATTTTTAATTTTAAAACCTAAGGCTTCAGGGTGGGAAAACAAAAATAAAAAAAACTCGGGATATGGACAACAGATAAGGTCCCAACTTTGAGATGATGGGACCTGGGCTTTTGTCCCAGATAATATTCTATAGAACAGGAACTCCCTCTTACAGATGGTTGTAATAAATGTAATAATTGATTACAAGTAATGAGACTACCTCATCCCTAGGTTCCAAAAGATATCCTGGTCTGGGAATAATAAAAGTTTAAACTGAGTTATGGAAAAATAAAATTATACTTAACTGTTACATCAGTTTGTGAAGTAAAATTTATACTTACATTATACAGAAACTGTCATTTGACTGAAAATGTCATTCCTTTCTTGCCCTTCGATGTCTTATTATTACCCTAAACCATACTTGTAGTCATTCTCTGAAAGTTCACTTTTTTTTTTTTGTGATGCCAGGGATCAAACCCAGGACCTCATACATGATAGGTGGACACTCTGCCATTGAGCAATACCTCCCGTACCAGAAAACTCATTTTTCTTCTTGATCTCTTACTAGAAATCCCTTTTTATTCTCCTTTCAGGCTTACAGTCTTGATATTTTCTTTTAATTTTGCCTCTTCTTTAGCTTCTCTAACTATTCTTTCTTTCTTTTTTTATTGGTTGTTCAAAACATTACAAAGCTCTTGACATATCATATTTCATACATTAGATTCAAGTGGGTTATGAACTCCCATTTTTACCCCAAATACAGATTGCAGAATCACATCGGTTACACATCCACAGTTTTACATAATGCCATATTAGTAACTGTTGTATTCTGCTACCTTTCCTATCCTCTACTATCCCCCCTCCCCTATTATTTCTTTCTTGACATTTCATTCTTTTCTATCTTCCTCTTTTCTTACCCACTTCTCCCTCTTTCTTTTTTAAAGTCTTTTATTACCAGAACTGATAATGCATTTAATATATTAACTTTTCAATTACAATACAGCTGCAGCTTCTGCAAAACTATTCTGTAGGGGGAGGTATTTAGACAGACACAGAAAATCACTAAAAATACAGAATACTGTTTTAAAACAAACAGGAACTAGGAGTATAGTTCGGTGGTAGACCACTGGCCTAGTGTATTGAATGCCCTGGGGTTGATCCCCAGCACCACAAGATGCAAAACACACACACACACACACACACACACAAAAAAAAAATGCCCATAGAAATTTTTAAAAACCATTGCAGAATTCAGGTGTGATAGCACAATCCTGCAATCCCAGCTACCTGGGAGGCTGAGAAATGGGGATCACAGGTTCAAGGCCAGCTTCAGCAACTTTAGGAGATCCTATTTTAAAATAAAACAGGGTGGGGGCTGGGGTTGTGACCCATTGGTAGAATGCTTGCCTTGCACTGTGAGGCACTGAGTTTGATTCTCTGTACCATATAAAAATAAATAAATAAAATAAAGGTATTATGTCCATCTACAACAAAAAATAAATAAATAAACAAATAAAAATAAAACAGGGAATGTAGAATGTTTCTAGGTTCAATCCCCAGTACCACAAAAACAAACAAACAAACAAAAAACAAGACCACTGCAGAGCAGATAAGATGTAACAAATTATTGAGACAAAATTAAAAGGAAAGTGGAATCCCAGAAAGGAAAACATTAAGCCTTCTTTCTTTGAAGACATTTGTCAAACCTGGTGAACTTGAGCTTAAAATTTCATGGCAGTGTTGCTGAAAGCTTGGTCCTTGTCCTGGGTGCCAATCCAATAATGAAGACATGATTTTGAAAAAAAAAAAAAAAAGAAAAAGGAAGATTTATTGCTTTGCTAGCAAAGGAGAAACACAGGGGGACTCCTGTCCAAAAGACTGTGATTCTGCCCATCAGCAGGAACAGGGGGTTTTAAACATAGATTTAGTTGTAGATGAACACTATATCTTTTTTTTTTAGTCTCTGAATGAAGAACTTTATTTATTTACTTATTTTTTATTTAATTGATTTTATTTTTTAACTACATGACAGCAAAATGCATTACAATTCTTATTACACATATAGAGCACAATTTTTCATATCTTTCTAAAAAATTTTTATTTTATTTGTTTATTTAATGTGGTGCAGAGGATCTAACCCAGTGCCTTAAACATGTGAGGCAAGGGCTCTACCACTGAGCTACAACCCCAGCCTGGAACAGGGGGCTTTTAATTGATTACAAGTAATGAAATTCAGAGAAAATGAGATTAGGCAGGAGAGATCAGGAAGAAGAACAGGGAAAAGAAGATGATCAGGGAGAAGATGAGGAAGGAAAAGTTTAGGGAAAAGAAAATCAGGGAGGAGGTCAGGGAGAAGAAGGTTGGGAAAAAGAAAAAAAAAAACATGTAAGTTTCAGAGCCACAAGGGGTATGTAGTCAAAGCATCAAGTGAACCCCTGTTACAGCACCATGGGGTATGGAATAAAGAAGTGAAATGCCAGAGTTACTACAGGTATGGAATTGTATTAGTTTGCCAGGGCTGCCATAATAAAATACTATAGACTGGGTGGCTTAAATCACAGAAATTCATTTTCCCACAGTTCTGAAATCTGGGAGTCCAAGATCAAGGTGTTGGTAGGTTTGGTTTCATCTTGAGGCCCCCCTTTCTTGGCCTATATGTGGTCATTCTCTTTATCTTCACATGGTCTCCTCAGACAAGGATTATAAAATATGATTACCATGTTTAAAGAAATCAAACAGTACTATCTTGAAAGCATTTGCAAGAAACAAGATTTTTTTAAAGTAATGAATAAGATTGTAAATAAAACTTCTAGAAATAAAAATAATAAGATTTTCAGGGGCTGGAATTGTGGCTAGCGGTAGAGAGCTCGCCTAGCACGTGCGGGACCTCGGTTCGATCCTCAGCACCACACAAAAATAAAGGCATTGTGTTGTGTCCATCTACACCTAAAAAAATAAATATTTAAAAAAAGATTTTCAACTCTTTCATACAAAAGTTACAAACATACAGAAAAAGAGCATTACAATGAATACCTATGTAATCAATACCTAAATTCAACAACTATTTTCATTTACTATAGTTGTTTTATTTATTTTTAAATTTACTGAATCACTTAAAAGTTGCAGAATCATATTTTATTCCTACATTTAGAGTATATTTCCTAGAAATAAGAACATTTTCTTTTATAATGTCATTATAACATTCAAGAAAATTATTTCCTAATATTATCTCATATAGAGTTCACATAATTTTTGGCTTCCCGAAAAAGTCTTTTATAGCTTTTTTTTCTTTTTGCAACCAAGATCTAATCAAAGCATCACAGTTTATTATGATGTTTCTCTGTGTGCTTTATACTGAATGACATCCCCAGCCCACTGCATATGGATGTAGTGATGCCTTTTCACTTTCTTTTCATCTATAACTGTCCCCTGCTATTCCTTCCTACCGCCCTGTCTCTACCCATGTTGAGTTTTTGTTTTTTCTTTTTTTGGTGGTGCTAGGGATTGAACCCAGGGCTTTGGACATGCTAGGCAAGTGCTCTGCTGATTAAACTATAAACCAGCCCACCACTAATTTTTGAAATGACTGAGACAGGCTTGTGAATGCCCATTTCCTGGATTTGCCTGAGTGCTCCTTGATAGTCTCCCCCACCCCACCCCCCCCAGTGCTGGGGATTGAACTCAGGGCCTTGTGCATGCCAGACAAGCACTCTATCAACTGAACTATACCCCACCCCCATAGTGTTTTTTAACTTGTTTCTTGATCTTCCTGTATTTTTTGTAGTTTGAAAAGCAGACCTATAAGTTTGATTGGTAACAGTTTTGCTAAGAATAAGACATACTTGCTGCTGTGATTCCTAACACATCACATTAAAAACAAAAAATATTAAGTTGCCCTACTCTTAGTAATGTTAAATTTGATCACTTGGTTAAGGTGATGATTGCTATCTTTCCAAACTTGAAATTAAAGAGTCACAGGACAATTTACTAGCTTCTTATAAAGTCAAAAATATTACATAGTAACCATATAAGCTAGCAATTCTACACCTTGGTATTTTCCCCAGAGAAATGGAAACATGTTCATACAGATAGTTGTACATGACTTTATAGTACCTTTATTCATAATTGCCCCCAACTGGAAACAACTCAAATGTTATTTAACTGGTAAAAGGGTAATCAGATTATGATACATTATTACAATGGAAATTTGCTCAGGGATAAAGAGGAAACAGGGAACAATATGATGATTGTGTGTTTGTGTGTGTGTGTGTTTTGTATGTGTGTGTGTGTGTGTGTGTGTGTGCTGGGAATATAATCTAGGGTCTCATATGCTACCTACCACTGACCTATATCCCCAACACCAATTTTATTTTTTAATTTTTCAATACCAGGGATTGAACCCAGGAGTGCTTAACCATTGAGCAACATCCACAGTATAAGGTCCTTGTTTAGCATCTGGATGGCCAATCTTAAGTGACAGCCACCATTTTAAAGAAAAAGTTTTGCTTTCCCGCCCAAAGGCATTTCTGAGAAAGGGTCACTGCTCCCTCATACCAACCCAACCTTTAACCACCCACATTAGGACCCGCCCTGCTCTAATTCCTGAGCCTCCCCCATAAGAGTCCCAGAACCCAAGCCTGTGTTGCCTCTCTCTCTTGTAGAGAGATGGCCTTTATTTGTCAATTCTGTGTATCTCTGCCTGGTCTCCATCTTTCTTTTCTCGTTTACCCGTCTCTCGTTCCTCCCTTTCCCTTAACTCATCCCTTTTCATTTTTTATTTTGAGACAGGGTCTTACTAATTGCTGAAGCTGGCTTTGAACATATGATCCTCCTGCCTCAGCCTCCGAGTTGTTGGGATTATAGGCATGTGCCACCACGCCTGGCCAAATTTTAATTTAAATGCATCATGCTAAATTCAAGAAGTCAGACTCACAGAGCTACATTCTATTTGATTCTATTTATATAACATTCTAGAAATAGCAAAATCCATAGGAATAGAAAATCCTAACCCTAAATGAAAACACTGGCAACTGAAAATTGGAGATTTTCCAAAGAATAATTTTATGTAATTGGGAATAGCAGAGCATTGCAATGGGAATACACATGCCATAGGAAAACATGGGAAAATTCACAGAGAGGCAAGGGGAAGTTTTTAAAGGTGAAATAAAAAGGATTATAGGAAATATTTTGAACTGGACATGATAGTACATTCCTGTAATCTGAACATCTTGGGAAGCCAAGGCAGCAGGATCTCAATTCAATACTAGTCCAGACAATTTAGCAGGACCCCATCTCAAAATAAAATAAAAAGGGTTGGGGATGTAGTTAAGTGATAGAGTACCCTGGGTTTAATCTATAGGACTGAGAAAAAAAAAGGCAGAGTGGGGGGAGAGAAAGATTTTGAAACAATATTTCTTGGTTGCAAGTGTCAATAATAAGGGTGGCATTAGTCTTAGAGTAAATAGACAATTGATGGGCAGAAAGCATTTTCTGTGTAATGTTATGGTGGCCTCATGGAAGCATCTTCTATGTAATGTTGTGGTGGCCTTGTGTAAAGCTATAGTTCTGACAGATTTTTTTTTTTTAAAGAGAGAGTGAGAGAGTGAGGAGAGAGAGAGAGAGAATTTTTAATATTTATTTTTTAGTTCTCGGCGGACACAACATCTTTGTTGGTATGTGGTGCTGAGGATCGAACCCGGGCTGCACGCATGCCAGACGAGCGCCCTACTGCTTGAGCCACATCCCCAGCCCCCTGACAGATTTTTTTTTTTAATTTTTTCCTTAGTTTTACATGGACACAATGTCTTTATTTTGTTTATTTATTTTTATTCAGTGCTGAGGATCGAACCCAGTGCCTCACATGTGCAAGGCAAGTGTTCTGCCACTGAGCCAAAACCCTAGTCCCCCTGACAGAATCTTTTGTGAACAGTTTTTATTATCAGACATATGTGCATGGGATTCCACCATAACGTCCTGGATTTATTTATTAAGTTTTTGGTGAAAGCTTGACAAAAGTGAGCCAATTTTCATCCAGCAACTTTCGCAGTACCAATATTTAAATTACTGTTCTTTTCTTTTTGTACTGGGGATTGAATTCAGGGTCTTATGCAGGCCAGGCAAGGGCCCTATCACTAACCCTAACCCTAACCCTTTTTATTTTTTTACTTCCAGACAGGGTGTATTAGTCCGCTTTTCATTGCTGTGACAAAAATGCCTGATAAGAACAACTTAGAGGAGAAAAAGTTGATTTTAGCTCATGGTTTCAGAGTTTCTGTCCATGTTTTGCTGATCCCACTACTATGGGCCCAAGATGAGGCAGAATATCATGGCAGAAGAGCATGGTAGAGGAGCACTGCTTAATCATGGTTATCCAGGAAGCAGAGGGAGAAAGGCAGAGGGGTTACAGAGAAGATGAACACTTTCAGAGAAAGCCCAGAGTGACCTATCTCCTTTAGCAACGCCCAACCTGCCTACAGTTACCACCCAGTACAGTAGTCATTTCAAATTATTAATCCATCAAATGGATTAATCCATCCATTAGGCCATACTTCTCACAATCTAATCATTTTACCTCCTGCATGAACACAGGAGATTTGGGGAGATACCTCACATCCAAACCGTAACACAGGGTCTTGCTAAATTGCCTTGAACTTGTGATCCTCCTGCTTCAGCCTCTGAGTAGTTTGGATTATAGGCATGTGCCACTATGCCCCACCCAATTTTTAAATTCCATTTTGGGAGATAGGCGTCTCCAATGACTGCCATACTCATTCATTATTTTCCTGGTATCTAGGAATTTGGAAAGATTAAGTGTTATTCAGAAGGATTCTAGGTAAAGGCAAAAATCAGAAGAAAGGGAAATAGAGGAATATTTCATCATGTCTGGAGTAAAGCTTTATGAATGGAGAATATTCTGTTGATT